>NC_080765.1:14913625-16239458 GCF_020826845.1 Diceros bicornis minor
GCCGATCTTCCTCACAAAAAAAAAGGCACTTGGCCTGCCGTTCTCGTCAGGTCCGCCCCTGACTCACTCAGGAGAGTCCTGTCCTGACCACACTTGTTTCTTGAATATGTGGTGGCTCACATTTTCAGGAGGTCAGGAAACACCTACTGTGCACTCACTGTGCTTCATGTGACACAGTCAGACGCTGAGAACCACGTGGCAGGAAGAGTGCTCTGACTTGGCACAGCAGGTAACAGTCTCGCTGAGCGCCTGGCACAGGGTAGCCACTCGGGCTGCGTTTCTGAAGATCCACACTGTTCTCTCTCACATTACGCTCAGGTCCCAGCACCTCCTGACCAGCAGCAGAGTTACTCACACCTTGTGAGGGTCGTTCTCCCCGCAAGGGCTGCATGGGAGCTGCTCAGGTGCCTTGGCCTAACCATGCAGCCTGACCTTCCCACAGACCACTTCACATGGCCTTGGGGGTGGCCCCCAGCACTGGGGTCGCCCTGTCAGGCAGCCATGGTCCTGGGGCCTGCCTTGCCCCGTGATTGAGCCCCAGGAATGTATCTCCTCCCCCAAGGAGCCCACACTTGCCTTTCTCTCTCCCAGGGTGCATCACCCAGCTACCCTCAGACGCTCATGCTGTGGCGACCAAGAAACCCAGCCTTTCTTCAAACACCAACCTTGATATTTCACACGGAGCAGCCCAGATTGAGCTTGAGCTGGAGACAGTGCTTGGAGTCCCTCTCGCTGTGCTTTGCTCAGGGCCACACTGAGCGCATGCTGAGCGGTTAAGTATAAAAGGAAAAATCCAGAGAGTGTGCTCACCGTCTTGCTAGGGAGGCAAACAGGTGGGATGTAGCTGGTGGGGGGCTGCCCATCAGGAGCAGAGAAACTTGGTGTTGCTGTCGCTCTGGTAGCGTGGTGCCAGCTGAATTTCCAGGAGACCAGAGAAGAGCACAGGAATCTGTGCCCATCAGAAAAATGCCCCGTGTGAGTCCTCCCTCAGAGACGGAAACTGAACAGGCTCAGGCTCGTGACCGGAAGCTGTTCCACAGCTAAGTCATCCACCCTCATTACAGCGGGAGAACACTGAAGATGAAGCAAAGGCCTGATTGGGTCCCTGTTCCTGTCTGACTGTACGCCAGGAGCTGCCAGGTGCTGGGGATGCAGTGGTGAGAAGCATGCATTCATTCCAGCTGCTGCATCGGGCGGCAGGCTGCCTCTCATGAGTCTGGCCTCAAACTAGGAAATCAGGATGAGGCCGCCTGCCCCCAGAGCAGCCGAAGGAGGCCGTGTTCATGAGGGGATTCCTTTGGGCAGATTCAACCCCTCACCCTGGGCTTCTCAACCTTGCCTGTATGATAGAATCATCTGGGAGGTTACTGATTGATTGTTTTGATGTACCGTATTCAACAGCTGCTGGACATTTGAGTGGTTCCACTTTTTGGCTGTTATCAATAATGCCAGAACTTCATGTACGAGTTTTACATTGGCCCAGCGTTCTATTTTCTGGATCATTCGCATACAAGTGTCTGTGTGAACATGTTCTCAGTATTCTCGAGTGTATACCTAAGGAGTGGGATCACTGGGGCCTGCATTTAATTTTTTAAGTTTGGACACTTTTACCATGTAATCTACGACATGCTCGGTGATCTTGAGTCCAAGACACCGAGTATTGATTTCCCTGAAGACAACTCGGGCTGTTCCCTACAGGCTCCTCAGAGGCTCTGCCTGCTTCTCCGAGGTTCTCCCTGGACAACAGGACCCTCCTGGTGCCCCATGCTCATCAGGGTGGGAGATGGGCCTGGGTCTCGCTGACGCTGCACAGCTTCCCGCTGGGTCAGCTCAGGTCCAGAGCTCCTGGAAAAACAGCTCAAATGAGATGCTCCCCACCAACCTTTGTGAGGTGGGAGCTCCGGGTTCTTGCCTCCATCCTCCTCCTCCTTCTCTGTGCTGCCTCCACCATGTCGATAGGGACTTTCTTTAACCCTCAAGAGTGTCAGAATAACTCACATTCTTTCTTGGCCATCCTTCATGCCCAGCGTCCATTCCTGTTGCTTTTTCTACCACATCGATGTTTTTAAAACACTGACATGTGAGTCACATGACGTAAGACCATTTTAAAGTGTACAATTCAGTGGTTTTTGCGTATTGTCTATGTGGTGCAACCACCCCCACCATCTCATCTCACACATTCCCTTTGGAGAGCTCGTTTTCACCATCATGAGCCCCCCGCCCCCCAAACCAAACTTCACATGATAAAACCTCGGGGGGCAAAGTGACCACAGAGGCTGCTGTTTCCGTCTGTGGCTGGGTTCTTTTATTACCTTTTGAGAGAGGGTGGGGGAGGTTTTAAACCGATATTTTATCCAAGAGAAACTGAATCAGACTCTTGGGGGTGGAGTCCTGGCATGGGTAACGCCCCTCGGGATCTGAATGTGAGCAGCAGTGAGAACCTGCCCCAAGCAGCCAGAGCTGCTCCAGGAGGAATTATGCCCTGGTTAGGGGAGGGGCACAGTCATGGTTCTGAGGGCTGGCTGGACATCTGCCGGTCCCCTGATGCTCCACTGCCCCCCACCACCCCAACTCTGCACAGGGACGACTCTTGAACCAGCCAGGGGCCCCCTCCTGAGAACTCAGGCCAGGACCCTGCCAGTCCCCCTTTCCTCCTCCTATCAGCCCTCTTCATAACCCAGACCCCCACTCAGATGCTAAGTTTGGTCCCCTGCGTGGAAGTCCTCAGTGGCTCCCCATGGCCTGTAGGAGGGTGAGGCCCCTGGCGGACCTGAGCACCCACCTTGCATTTCAGCGTCATCCCCTACCTGCCCCATCCACTCCTCCCTCACCCGCCGCACTCCTCCATTCAAGCCAAGGTTCCCTGGGGCCCTCTGTGTCTTTGCTCCTCCCTCTGCTGGGTCCCCATCTTACCAAGCTCCACCCTAATGTCCTGGCTTCTTGGTCTGCCGCCTACTGCTGGACAGTGGTCATTCCTTACCCCTGAGCACAGCACACCCTTGTGGTCTAGCCTGGCCCTGCACTCCCTGGAATAGCTCCTTTCCCTGTCTTCTCACCTCCTAGAGAGACTCAGGTGCAGGGGCCACAGCAGGTTCCTCGGGGTCCCCAGCACCTGTCACAAGGTCCAGCACTGCCCGAGTGACAGTGACTGTGAGTGAGTGGTGGGAAAGACAGGTCGGGCTCTGGAGGCCTTTGTAACTTTTGAGAGTTTGGGGGACATCAAGTCCCCATGGATGTCCTGGCTCCAATGGGGTATCTGAAGGAATGAGGGGGGCGTAGTATGAAGACTCCAGAAGGAAAAGCATTCCCAGCATCCAGAACTTTCTTGGGCTCAGGGTGGTAAGAGAGCTTCAGCCCCATTGTCACTCCCTTCAATCACCAGGTCCACTTTTTCTGTGGGCAGGGGTGAGGCGGGTGGGGATGGGGGTTGGTGGGGTTCAGCGCAGGCTCAGGTCTTCAGCCTTGCCCTGCTAACACCGGCCCTCCATGGAAAACGTCAGAGAGGGGCAGTGAAGGGTGTCCAAGGTCCAAGACCTCTGTACTGCCTGGGCATCCCAAGTGCCTGCCTGCCAAAAGGGCAGGAACCAAATGCCAGAGCCCTTGTGGGAGGGACACTGGGCATGGAGCCCTCCCTCCTGCCCCCAGGCTATCTTGTCGGGAGGCATCAGCTCCTGGGCTTCTAGCACCAAGGATCTTCCTGGGGGTGTGACACCCACAGGGCTCCAGGCTTGGGCCAGAGGCCCTGTGGCCCGGGATCCAGCCCCGGATCCTCCCCCTGCACCAGCAAGGCCCTGTCCTGCTCCGCAGGCCTCCTCACCCCCTGGCCCGCCTCTGCCAGAGGTTTAGGAGGAATGGTGGGCACAGTAGCTGGTCTCCAAGATGGCACCAGTGACCCTGCCCTCTTGGTTTCACACCCTTGTGTGTTCTCCTCCTGTGTCAAATCAGAGCGGGGCTGTATGGTGACAGAGTATGGTGAAGGCAGAGGCGTGTGAATTCTGAGGCTCGGGGCCAAAAAACCATTTTGGTTCCTACACTGGCCCTTGAATCCCTTGCTCTGGGGGAAGCCAGGCACCATACTCTGAGGACACTCAAGCAGCCCCATGGGGAGACCCATGTGAGGAGGAACTGGCTCCCTGCCAACAGCTGGGCCCAACTTGCCAGCCCTGTGAATAAACCACCTGGGAAGTAGATCCTGCAGTCCCAGCCAGGACTTCAGATGATCGCAGCCTCCCGAGGGACCCTGAGCCGACTGCTCAAACTGCTCCCGAATTCCTAACCCACAGAAACCGTGACACGTAAACAATCATCTTAATCCATTGCGTTTGGGGCAATTTGTTACCCTGCATCAGGTAATTAATACAGCCCCTCTCGCTCTGGGGATGTGCCCTCTCTCAGCCGCTGGGTGTGGATGGGAAGGTTGTTCTGCCTTCCTCCCAGCCCCTGGCCATGTTCCTCGACCATGGAATGGAGAAGGAAAGAGATGAGATGTGGCCCTGGAGCAGCACAAAATCAGACGCCCTCAGCAAACATATTTTTCTCCATTTTAATTAACACTTTACAAAGTATAAAATATACTGTCTTTTTGGGGGAACATTAGGTACTTTTTTCTCTCTGTCATACAGTACATAAATTTCGAGGGTTTCGTGTTTCATCAAGAAAGAAAGAAAGCGTGAGGGCCCCCCGCATGGTGTTGGGCTGCCCCCTTTTCCCCTCTCCAGACCTGGGGACAGATGTGCCACTGCTACTGCTGGTGAGCTGGGGCAGGCCAGGTGAGGGCCAGACTCCCAAAGACGAGGCCCTGGGCAGGGCATAGCCCCCAAGAATCCCAGTGAACCCCTAACATCCACTCACCCCATCTCAGGATAACGGAAATGATTTTGGCATAGAGCAGGAGGGGTCTTGGGATTTTGTGTGTTACTCGCCTACCCGTTTTGGAGCCAGTCCTGCTCAGTTCTTACTGGACCATTTCCCGAATAGGTAAACTGAGGCAGGGGACAGGGACATTCACTGGGCTTGGCCTGTGACTTGGGACTTAAATTTGGCCTGTTTTGCATCCCCCCTTCCCACCCCTTCTCCAACTTTGCTGGACCCTCTTCAGGGACGAGCCCCAGTAGGCGAGGGGGCACCAGCACCCAAAACCTCTCCCTGTGAACAGTGTCCTCAGGACTGGATGCTTCTGAAGAGCCGGCTCAGCAGGTCTTGCCCCTTTGGGCTGCATGGACTGCCAGGCCTCGCAGAGCACAGCAGAGCCCCTGCTGGGGACACCTCTGCCCCCTCCACAGAGCAGATTCACACAGTCAAGTAGGCTGGGGCAGTCCTGCATGCAAGGCCTGCCACACCACCATCAACTCCACATGTGGCCCCCTGGTAAGAGTGCTACCGAGGCCTCAAAATACTGGATGAGCCAGTCCCTCAGCTAGGATTTGGGCTCTGCACACGTGTGCTCACACACACACTAATGTGGATGACACGGCACATGCTCACACTTACCTGTGTGTGCGAACACACGTGGGCCGTGCACAGAACACTGTCCTGACCCCAGGGCAGGGGCCACCTTGCGCTCCTCTCACAGCCTCCCACCTCCTTGAAGCAAGAGCCACAAACTCCCTCACCACCAGGCTGCCCACAGATGCCAGGGGCCGGGCCGCAGGCTCCTACCTCCACTCCAGCCGCTCCTGGTGCCGCCTGCCTCAAGGCCAGAGGCTGCCTCAGCCACCAGCTCCTGCCTTTACCTTCCCAAGAGAGCAGGCGTCATAGGAGGGGTGGACATCAAAGCTGAAGGTATGGAAAGGGGATGAGAGACAGTTAAGCTTGTCCTTTTGCTGCCTCTAATTTGAAAATGAAAGAAAGAAAAGAGCCAGATGAGCTCTGAGAGGTAGGGAAAGGTCTCTCCTACAGCAGGGCTCCACTCCCCTCAGGACAGCCCTGCCACTCTTCCCAAGCCTGCCCTCTGCTGGGCCAACCACCGTCCACCACCCTGGTTTCTCCCCTCCCAGGAGGCCTCTGTGAATGGAGGGCTGCTGCCCCTCCCTCAGCACAGTATCCAGGAACCTGAAAGGCCAAAGCTCGTGTCTTTCCACTGCTGGGAGACTCCATCATCCGCCCCCAGGCTCCACTCATGAAGCCACACCAACTTCATTTCTCTGTGGATGTGACAGCAGTGACTGGCTGCTCCCTGCCCTGGCATACAGTGTGCACAGATACATTGGGGGTGTTTCTTCCTACCCCTGCCCAGTGTCCACTCAGAGAGTGGAATCAAAAATTCCTCAGTCACGGGGCTGGAGTGCTCTGCTCTCATATGGGAGCTCCTCAAGCTCCCCTCTCTTAGTTGGGGCTGGCAAGGGCCCTACTTGTCTCCACATCCAGATCCAGAGGCTCAGAGAGGTGGCCCAGGATAGCTGTGAGACTCCTAAAGGTCTTCCTGGGAAATGCTCACAGGAGGGGCTGGTGGTGGGTGGGCAGGTTCATCTTTGATGATCAGGCAAATGGTGCCTTGGCGTGGGGTGGGGGCCTGGCCCTTCCTATCTCCCCAGACCCTTCTCTCCTGACCTCCGTGGCCTCCTCTGTCCCCTCAGAGGGGACAAGCCCTACTACACCATGCATCTTCTTCTGGACACCACACTGGTTCCCGAGGCCATGCTGCCTTGTGGGGGAAGCGACAGTGGGCAGCTCTGGGTCACCTGGCTCCCTTCCTTCCCTCCAGGGGCCTGGGGCCTGGGGTTGGTGGGAGGGGGAGAATGCTGGTGCTTGGGGGGCTCTGGACCCCCTGAATCTTCGAGAGTAGAGTCCTGCACACCTCTCCATCTTGGATGAGTGCCCTGGGCCAAGGGCAGTGCATGGGCACACCTCTTGGGGGCTTTGGAGACCCCTGGGGAGGAAGGAGGTGCAGAGCTGGCACTGCTCATCTCTCTCGTGGGTCATGACTAGGGGCTGAGGGAGAAAGGGGCTTTTTGGAACCAGAGGCGCCAATGCTGAGTGTTGAGCCAAAGTAGACTTTTCTACTTGGTGGGGGAGGGAAAAGGGGTGGTCAGGGCTCCCCCTGCCCCTCACTCTTCTCTCCTGGAGCCCTCACCACTCTGGATGGGGCAGGGCGGGGCGAGGGTGGTATAGAGGGTTTGAGCTTTTCTCACCAGGGAGAGGCACAGAGGCAAAGACACACATGGGAGCCCAGGTGGTGGCTCTGAGTGTCCGCTCACCCTACCTTTTGGCAGCCTGGCCCAGGAGCCCCATTTCCCTCCTGTGCCACCTGCCTCCCCAGTCAGTGCCCGGAGATCCTCAGCCCCTACGGGGCATCTTCCTCAGGCTAACTGTCTGGTGGGTCTGGGCCACGTCAGCCCCACTGAGCTTCACACCATCCCTCCAAGTGGAGCCTGGGGTCTGAAGACCCCCACACCCAGCAAACCTGGAGATGACAGGGAGCAGCTGGCTACTGGTAAAACCACTCACTCTTTTCCCCAAATTGCTGTGGAGACCAAACCACTGACTCTGCTCCTCACGGGCACCTACAGACACTGAGAGGATGCGCCCAGCCTCTTCATACAGCAGGAGGACAGGGAATGTGAACATAACGCCCCCGGGTCACCTGCCAGGACTGAAGAGCCGAGCCCTCAACCCAACCCCTCCCTGGACACGTCAAGGGCACAGGTCCAGTCCCCTGGAGGAGACCTGGAAAAGAACCTGAGGTTTCTAAGTTTGCAGGTAAAAAAAAAATCAAGTAAGCCATCAGCATGAAGACAGCCACGTGAGGAGGGGAGCAGACCCTGGATGGCAAGCCGGAGGGTGACCATCCCGCTGGCCCAGGACTTTGGGCTGACAGCACTCGGAAGGGGTGTGTTCTGTTCAAAAGCAAGAAATTCTGGCCACTCCTCCCTCTGGACCACTGCCCCCAGATAAAAGGGTGCTCAGGGCCCTTGGCCAAGGAAAAGGGGTGCAAGAAGGGGCTGAATCCACCTTTCCAGGGAAACTGGGGAAGGAGGGGATAGGGACCCTCAACCCCTGCCCTGGGGCTCAGCTCCTGGGCTGCTGGTTTTGTCTGTCTCTCAAGTCAGGGTGGAGGCAGCCAGCCGGCTTCTCTCATCATCGTATTGCCTATATACTTGAATTAAAAATATACGGTGGCTCAAAACGTGCCTGTGTGCACGGCAGACACAGACGGGTGGAGGAGCCCACACACACGCACACACACAGTGGGGTCTGTGTCCACATACTGCGCACACACGCATGTGCGTGCTCACACAGTATATATTAACATATATATTGCTCAAGTATATATGCTATTTACAGTATATATCTATATTCAACATAAAACACAGGTATTTATATGTGTGTACAAGAAATACGTCCTAGAGGGTCTGGGGAGCACGCGTTTCCGGGGTCACGCGGCCGACACACTTGCTCAGCAGGGAGGAATGGTGGAGAAGTGACAGATTTGGGGAACTGACAGAAAGGAATCTGGAGAGGTGCGTCACAGAAAGTCAAGGACTTTCAGGAACAGAAAGGGGACTCAGGGCTTCAAGGGCTGCCCTGCCCACTGGGCCACCCCAGTTTTGGAACCAGCAAACAATTGACATGTTTTGGTGGTTTTGGAGTTTTGTGCAAAATGAATTAACTTTAAAAAACAAAAAACTGGGTTCCTAATCAGTGCTCGGGCCCTGAGTATCTGCACGGACCCAGACACACAGCTCCTCCGTCTGGTGGGCTTCCAGGGCTCGGAGGGTCCCGCACAGCTCAGAGAGGGGGGAGTGGCGATCACACAAGCCCTTCACCAGACCGAGAGAACGTCCCTTCTCCTCTGGGCTTCTCGGGCAAGCACAGTCAGCTGCTGCCTGAGAAAGGGCGCCAGGGAGGGCACGAGCCACAGCAGGCCCCCAGGTCCTGCTTGTTCAGAAAGCAGCCCCCGCTGGAGAGGAGGCCCAGGGGCTCACTCCATTCTCCCTGGTCAGCCTCCACCCCCTGGCCGTCTACCTCCCCATGGCCCTTGGGTCTCCTCTGATGCTCAGATAGAATCACAGCTGCCTGGGCACCTGCCAGTGGGGCTGGCTGGGCAGCCCTGTGGAGGGTGCCCTGGGGACCCCTGTCTGGTAGCAGACATCTGCTCCCAGCTTCCTGCTCCTAAGAGACGGCCAAGACCCCCACAACAGCTCCTGATTCTCGCACTTGTCCCTGGAGCCACAGGGCACCAGCCAGGTGACGCTGAGCCTCTGGGGCCGCCTCACAGAACTCAGTAGGCCCCGACCCCTGAAAACGCTGCCCACTGCAGCTTGGGCACAAGTACATTAAATAAGAAACTAAAACAAGGTATGGTTTTCTCTATTAAGGCTCAGATAAGCTGCCTCCCAGGTCAAGTACTCATGAATGCCAGTCCCCAGACTGAGGGGCAGGCAGGCAGGTGAGTTGGGGGCAGAGGCCTTCCATGTCCCCCAAAAGTGGGGGAGGGGAGGAGGTGTGACAATGGGGGAGTCCTGTGCTGGTCAACTGCTAGGGAGGTGGGGGTGACCTAAGAAACCCCAGGCCCAGGATGCTGGGGATGCCCCCACTTGGGGGAAACTGAGGCTCTGCCTGCTGGAGTAGGGTCCAGGGAAACCAGAGGGGACAGGACTGCCCCAGGCTGGTGGGTCTCCTGGGACCCGCCTCCCCCTCCAGGAGTGAGTGCTTGTGGTGGGGACGGTCTGGACAGGGCCCCCTGGCAGTCTTGCTGGGAGTCAGGGCGCAGGCCCTGTGGTTGGCAGGTGAGGTTCTGGGTGGCTCGGGTCCTCCCCAGCTCAGGACCCACCCAGGCTCCATCAGAGCCTCACCAGCACATGACCCAAGGGCCACCCACTGGCCTCCACTCTGTGGGAACCAGCCCCGAGCTGATGGAACCAGAGACCAGCGACCAGTGTCCAGCACCCCCCCTCACGGGGGCCTTCTCAGGCTCCATGAACTCAGCCCTGCTCAGCCAGCCCCACAAGATGACAAGAGAACCAGTACCCCTGTGTCTTGTAGGAGGTGCCAGCTTCCTTCAGCATCTGCCCCCGGCTGTGGGTGAGGTGGGATGAGAAGGGGGGTCAGTTCATGAGCTCCCTGGGCCTCAGACATCATTTTCTGGGGTGGGGGTGGGAGGAGGAGACGGGGGTTCTCTGGAGGGTCTGGGGGCTCCGGGAAGGCAGGAGGGCACCGGGAGGCCTTGGCGTGGGCCCCAGGCCTGGCGGGGTCAGCAATCCAGGGCATCTCCCAGAGGCTCCTTCTTTGGGAGCCCCGGGGTCAGTTTTCCAGTCTGTTGAGAAATACTGCAAGAATCATCTTCGGGGTGGGGGCCAGGCCAAGGCCTGGGGGGCAGAAGGGGAGGGCAGAAGAGGTCCTTCTAATGCTTCTCTGCTTGGCTGACTTTCAGGGCGCTGATGACACCGTTGATGTTTTCTTCCGGGACCTGCAAGGGGCAGGAGGTGGCGGACACCCGTCAGCCCCTGGAGGCAGCTTCCCAGCCCCGGGGACGTGCTGGATACTCACCAGGGCGTGGTCAAACTTGAACGTGCTGATGTAGTAGGCGGGGATGTCTGCTGCAGCCAAGGGCTCGGAGATCTGGGCCACGATGCCACACTCATCTGGGGACAGAGGCGGGGACCATGCTCAGACTCCTCGAGGCCCCGCCACCCAGGGTGCCCGCCACTGCACCCTTGGCCAGCGCACGCTCAGCCCTCCTTGGTTCCCAGCCTTTCCCCTCCTTCCGCTGGCAGTGCCTCCCTGCACCCACAATCTTCCCACAGAATTCCCACCCCTCCCCTCCACCCAGGAGCCTTCTCTGATCCCCTTGCCAGCTCTCTGTCCCCAGGCTCCACAGAACCCAGTTCTGTTCAACTTGGATCACCCTCTGCCTGTTTCTGTGCCTCGCAGACACGATCCACCTTCCCTGCCATCTTTCAAATTCTCTAAGACGGCGCTGGAGGCTGCGTGGGCAATGGGAAGACACGGGTTCAGGCCCTCTTTTCTGTTACCCTCTGACCCTTTTCTCGCCAAATGACTGTGGCCAAGACACTTCCTCTGAGCCTCGGTTTCCTCACTGGAGTCCCCATCAGATAACGGCCTCTGCCCGTCCTAAAGGCAGTGTCACGCATTTGGGGGGGGGCTGGAACGGGGCTTCCTTCTTCATCTAGACCTCCAAAGCAGTGTGCTTTCTGGCTCCCCCAAAACTTCAGCCAATAAAGTGGCCTTGGAGTTGCCTGGGGCTGGTCCTCCCCTCACTCCCAGCTTCCTCCCTGATGTGAAGGCACCATTTAAGGCTTCCTCCTACAGGAAGACCTCCAGGATCTGAGGACCACTCTTCTCCACCAACACAATCCCGTGGGTTGTTTCCCTCAAAGCCACTGTTCTGATTTCAGCGATGATGCATTTTGCCAACACTGTCCCTGACAGTGGGCGAGTCCAGATCTGATCACCAGCTCCCCACGGGATTCCGAGGCTGCAGCCTGGGAATCAACCTGGACTCCACTCTTCCTCCACCCCCATCATCTCTACCCCCAGCATCCCCTCCTCCCCTTCAGTCTCCGACCCTGGTCTTGCTCTTATCAGCCCACCCCTGGACCCGTGCGGTGATCTTGCTTTCTGCTCCGTCTGCCGGGGTTCCTGGCTGGACCCGCGGCCCCTTTGGTGGCTGTGCAGGCCTTGTGCCTGCACTTCCGGTGACCGTCTGTGCTGCTATGTGGTGGAGACTGGTTGTGTCCTAAGATGCTTTAGCTACAGACACAACTATTCCTATAAAAGGGGTGGGTCGGAGATGAGGGTCTAGAATGATGACTTGCACACTGTGGGGTTGTGACCCATTAGTGACACGAATTTAGAAGGCTGGTGACTAGCCTTTAAAAATGGAAAGGAAATGCCATATGGCACAGCACAGGGCTAGAGTGAGTAGTATTGTGAAACTGGAGTTTGAGTTGTCTTCGTATGTGTGTGGTGAGTTGTGACGTAAAACGTATTTCCTCCAAACCACGGTCAACAACACATGGAATCCACTGGTTTAGAATCTTTCAGATTCTCAACAAGTTCTTTCTCTTGCAGTGCTATTTATAGCGATCAGCATGGCTCTAAAACCCTCACCGTCCGGGCAGGCAGAGCCAGCTGTTGCCTGCTAGGCTGACAGTGGTGCTTCTTACACACGTTTCCCCTTGTCGCATGCCCGTGAGGCCACTCAGACATAGCAGCCCTACAGCAACGTGCCATGTTTGCCAACGGAGAGACGATTCGGCTTTCCTCTACTCACCCACCTGTATTTCCCCTTCATCTTGACTGTCTTGTTTTGTAATACAGTCATCCCCCCATATGTGCGGTGCACTTTCCGTAGTTTTAGTTACCCACGGTCAATCGAGATCCAAAAATATTAAGTGGAGAATTCCAGCAATAAACAATTCATAAGTTTTAAATTGTGCACCATTCTGAGTAGTGTGATGAGTAACTCTTGTTCCGGCCCGCTCCAGCCCGTGGATCCCTTTGTCCAGCGGATCCACACTGTACACGCTCCCCGCCCGTTAGTCACTTGGCAGCTGTCTCGGTTATCAGATCCACTGTCGCGGTATCACGGTGCTGGTGTGCAAGTCGCCCTTATTTTACTCAATAATGGCCCCAAAGTGCAAGAGTAGTGATGCTGGCAATTCAGATACACCAGAGAAGCCGTAAAGCGTGTCCTTTAAGTGAAAAGGTGAAAGTTCTCGACTTAATAAGGAAAGAAAAACATTATATACTGAGATTGGCAAGATCTACAGTAACTTCTATTACAGTATATTGCTATAATTGTTCTTTGTATTATTAGTGGATGTTGTGCATCTCTTACTGTGCCTAATTTATAAATTAAACTTTATCACAGGTATGTATGTGTAGGAAAACACACGGATGTATAGGGTTCGGTACTATCCGCGATTTCAGCATCCACTGGGGGTCTTGGAACGTATCTCTGAGGACAAGTGGGGACTACTGTGTTGTTATACTGTGTGTATCTTGGTAAAAGCCCGGGATAAATAGATAAGCAGATATGCAAGTCTTTCTGCCTCTTGCCTGAGTCTCCTCCCAGCGACCCCTGGCTGCTCCCCTCGCCTGCCCAAGCTCTGCTGGTCCCCTCCACCTTCAGGAAGAAAAGGTGCGGGACCCCCTGGTCTGGCATCAGGCCCCGCCCTCTGCCTGTGATGACCTTGACCTGGCCAGGTTCCTCGCTCACCCTTTCTACCTTTGGACTCTGCACCCTGGGCCCAGCTGCCTGATGCCACCTGGTGCTATGGAGAGGCGCCACCATGTCACACCTCCCTCTGCTGGTACTGCCCTCTCCTCCCCATCAGCCAGGTGATGACATGTGACATCTGGTCCTGACATGTGACAATGACAGTAACTGCTGCTTGCTGAGCACTCATTCTAACTGACACCTTACCAAGTGCTCAGACCCACCCTGAGGCAGCGTCTCATTGTCCTTATTTTACAGATTAGGAAACTGAGGCCCAGAGGTTAAGCAAGCTGCCCGAGGGCACACTGGTGTCCTTCAGCCTCCCTCACTGGCGAGCTCCTCCAGCCTATGAGTCTCCACATTCCTCCAGCCTGCACAGGGCAGTGAATGTGGGCAGGCGAGATGCTAGGCCCATGGAGAAGGAGGCTCTGAGACAGGCTGGGCCCCAGGGTCAGACCAGGAGCCTTCAGTGTACATTTCCTAGCACTCCAGAGGGAAGCCCACTGTCCTGCCCCCAGGAGGGCTCTGGTTTTGGGACATGAGCAGAGTTGGGGGCATGGTCTGGCCCTGCTAGTTACTGTCCATCTGCGAGCTTGTCCAGAGAAAGGCACAGGCAGGCGGCAGAACCTGGCTCCCTGGCCGACCCCTAACCCCAGGTCAAAATGCCCTGCCATCTCCATGTCCTGGCCCAGGGGCAGAGCCCCCAGAGCTGACCTGCTGGCCCCTGAAGCAGTCTGGGCTTCATCCGGAACATTCCGCGCTCTGTCTATGGGACACAGGGTTCACTGACCCCACTAGGGCTTGTTGAGGATGCTCCCCGGAAACAACCACCCTGTGATTTCCCAGGAGCCTCTTCTGGGTTTGAGCTCTTGGGTCTAACAAGTCCACCCTAAAGAAATCATTTCTAATCAGACAAAGCTCCATCCCCAGCGGCTCGCTGCAGTCACTCACAATGGGGCCCGCAGCCCACACCCGGCGCTCGAGATTGGGGCCACGTGGCCCCTGGAACTGCAGGGCCGAGACCTGGGGCCCTGGGGAAAATGCTTCTGGGAGAAAACTGTCTACCGAGGACACTGTCTGGACAGTCATGGAAGCCAGGGCAGGGCTGAGTCTCAGCGCATCACTGTGCACGTTCTCCTGTGCCATCAGGCCCTTGTGCTCACGGAGGAGAGCACGCTTCTTCCCGCGGCAGGAAAGGCGAGGTTTCGGGTGAGGCGCTGGGATGTGGGAGTGTCACTGTGAGAGGTTCAGCCATCACACTGCTTCACGAGAAGGAGGCTCATTCGAGTCTCCACAGTCAGAACGACCAGTCATGACAGTGAGCAGTGGGACTGAGGAATGTTTTCCTCTTCAATTTTTATCGCGCCCCCGATGCTCTAATAATCAGCCAGTACTAATCATCTAGTGCAGGGAAAATACGAGTGCTTTGCTTGAAGCTGCTCCTCCCTCCTCCGGAGGCCTGTGCCTCCTGTCACTCGCTGATCAAGGGACCGCGGGCAGTGGGGACCTCCGTCTCCCCATCTGTACCACGGGGTACAGGCGCACAGGCTGCGTGACCCGGGAGGATGGGGTGAGTGCATGTGTCGGCCCCCTGCCCCCAGTGTTGAACCCCATGGGGCTCACCAAATCCCAGGGGCTGCCCTCCAATCCGCACCATCTTCCAGAGCTCTCCAGATGCACTCGTGAACAACAGATTACTAGGAAACCTGAAAAGGGAGCAAGAGAAAAATCCCAGAGGCCAATTGTGGTCCCTGGGCCAGCCCTCCCTGGAACCTTCCCTGCCCTTGGGGCACGGACGCAGGGCCAGAGCTGGGGGTGGCTGGCCAGCTAGACTCCACCGGCTACAGGGCAAGCCCCAGCTCAGGGGCCCAAGGACCCCTTTGGAGCCCTCGGCCACTCTCTCTGCACCCTCCTCATTGGGGGATGGGGGGACACGAAGGCAAGGCTGGGCCTGGGCTTTGGAACAATGTCCCCTTTGCTAAGGCTGTTCAAGAGGCCCCTGCCCAGCTGCAGAGAGAGGGCGGAGAGACACACAGCACTCAGATGACCTGGGGCCTTCGTCTCTCTCAGCTGCCTGTCATCGGAGGCGAGGCCAGATCACCCCCGGTGAAGGGCTGTGGTGAGCTCTGATTAGGGACAACGTGGGGGATGTGCGCATCAGGGAGCCAGCCCGCCCTGGGTCCAGGCTCCACCCCAGCCCGGCTCACCTCTGCTGGGTCTGCACGTCCATCACCAGGGAGATGTAGCCCTCAATGAGGGAGAAGGAGAAGAAGCGGATGTGCTCGCAGTCGTCGCCGGCAGCCATGGGGTCCTTCACTCTGGGCACGGGGAGCTGGTGAGGCCCCCGCTGTACCCTGATCCCCACCCGGCCCCCCTGCTCTGCCCATCGGCCTCAGCATGAGGTGTCTGGCAGAGCACCAGCCCGGGAAAGCCAGGGCCAAGTCCTGGCTCTGATCCTGCCTTGCTGGGTGAGCCTGAGCCAGTGTCCCCTGCCCGAGTTGCCTCATCTATGAGATGTGGATGATTCCACGGCATTCACAGAGGTGAGCACTGCACTTCACAGTGCTGGAGACCCAGCCGGCCCTCAGTGCAGGCCACACTTGCCCCTTCCTGGGCAGGGTTTCTCTGTCCCTGTGTTGGCCCACGTCTCAGGGCAAAGTCTGTGGTCACTGCCTGCTTGGTGGCTCCTGGCCCCACCCCATTTGGTATTGGCCTAAACTTAAAATCTCCTCTGAAGAAAAATGCAAACCCTGTCAACCACCGAATGAAAAAACCCCAAGTTCCCGACTCTTCACCTGACTGGGCTTGCTCTCAGAGCTCAGGGGACAGCAGGTGTTTATGACAGCTACATGTGCATCAGGGGCTTCACCAACTTTTGGGGGTCCCCACCCTGCAGAAAAGGATGTCTCCCCTCTCAAAATGGGGCTTTGGGGTAAAGCCATGTCTTCCCCCCTCAGACTAGCTCCCGGGGCAGGTCTGCGTCTCCCCCCAAACTAGCTCCCGGGACAGGTCTGCGTCTCCCTCCTCAGACTAGCTCCTGGGACAGGTCTGCGTCTCCCTCCTTAGACTAGCTCCGGGACAGGTCTGCGTCTCCCTCCTCAGACTAGCTCCCGGGACAGGTCTGCGTCTCCCTCCTCAGACTAGCTCCCGGGACAGGTCTGCGTCTCCCCCCAGACTAGCTCCCGGGACAGGTCTGCGTCTCCCATCAGACTAGCTCCCGGGACAGGTCTGTGTCTCCCATCAGACTAGCTCCCGGGGCAGGTCTGCGTCTCCCTCCTCAGACTAGCTCCCGGGACAGGTCTGCGTCTCCCCCCAAACTGGCTCCCGGGACAGGTCTGCGTCTCCCTCCTCAGACTAGCTCCTGGGACAGGTCTGCGTCTCCCTCCTCAGACTAGCTCCCGGGACAGGTCTGCGTCTCCCCTCAGACTAGTTCCCGGGACAGGTCTGCGTCTCCCTCCTCAGACTAGCTCCCGGAACAGGTCTGCGTCTCCCCTCAGAGTAGCTCCCGGGGCAGGTCTGCGTCTCCCTCCTCAGACTAGCTCCTGGGGCAGGTCTGCGTCTCCCCCGAGACTAGCTCCTGGGGCAGGTCTGCGTCTCCCCCCAGACTAGTTCCCGGGACAGGTCTGCGTCTCCCCCCAGACTAGCTCCCGGGGCAGGTCTGCGTCTCCCTCCTCAGACTAGCTCCCGGGACAGGTCTGCGTCTCCCCTCAGACTAGCTCCCGGGACAGGTCTGCGTCTCCCCCCAGACTAGCTCCCGGGGCAGGTCTGCGTCTCCCTCCTCAGACTAGCTCCCGGGGCAGGTCTGCGTCTCCCTCCTCAGACTAGCACCCGGGGCAGGTCTGCGTCTCCCCTCAAACTAGCTCCCGGGAGAGGTCTGCGTCTCCCTCCTCAGACTAGCTCCCGGAACAGGTCTGCGTCTCCCCTCAGACTAGCTCCCTGGGCAGGTCTGCGTCTCCCTCCTCAGACTAGCTCCCGGGACAGGTCTGCGTCTCCCCCCAGACTAGCTCCCGGGACAGGTCTGCGTCTCCCCCCAGACTAGCTCCCGGGACAGGTCTGCGTCTCCCCCCAGACTAGCTCCCGGGGCAGGTCTGCGTCTCCCTCCTCAGACTAGCTCCCGGGGCAGGTCTGCGTCTCCCTCCTCAGACTAGCTCCCGGGGCAGGTCTGCGTCTCCCCCCAAACTAGCTCCCGGGAGAGGTCTGCGTCTCCCTCCTCAGACTAGCTCCCGGAACAGGTCTGCGTCTCCCCCCAGACTAGCTCCCGGGGCAGGTCTGCGTCTCCCCCCAGACTAGCTCCCGGGGCAGGTCTGCGTCTCCCCCCAGACTAGCTCCCGGGGCCGGTCTGCGTCTCCCTCCTCAGACTAGCTCCCGGGACAGGTCTGCGTCTCCCCTCTCAGACTAGCTCCCGGGGCAGGTCTGCGTCTCCCCCAGACTAGCTCCCGGGGCAGGTCTGCGTCTCCCCCCAGACTAGCTCCCGGGACAGGTCTGCGTCTCCCTCCTCAGACTAGCTCCCGGGACAGGTCTGCGTCTCCCCTCAGACTAGTTCCCGGGGCAGGTCTGCGTCTCCCTCCTCAGACTAGTTCCCGGGGCAGGTCTGCGTCTCCCCTCAGACTAGCTCCCGGGGCAGGTCTGCGTCTCCCCTCAGACTAGCTCCCGGGGCCGGTCTGCGTCTCCCTCCTCAGACTAGCTCCCGGGACAGGTCTGCGTCTCCCCTCTCAGACTAGCTCCCGGGGCAGGTCTGCGTCTCCCCCAGACTAGCTCCCGGGGCAGGTCTGCGTCTCCCCCCAGACTAGCTCCCGGGGCAGGTCTGCGTCTCCCTCCTCAGACTAGCTCCCGGGACAGGTCTGCGTCTCCCTCCTCAGACTAGCTCCCGGGACAGGTCTGCGTCTCCCCTCAGACTAGTTCCCGGGGCAGGTCTGCGTCTCCCTCCTCAGACTAGTTCCCGGGGCAGGTCTGCGTCTCCCCTCAGACTAGCTCCCGGGGCAGGTCTGCGTCTCCCCTCAGACTAGCTCCCGGGGCAGGTCTGCGTCTCCCTCCACAGACTAGCTCCCGGGACAGGTCTGCGTCTCCCCCCAGACTAGCTCCCGGGGCAGGTCTGTGTCTCCCCCGAGACTAGCTCCCGGGGCAGGTCTGCGTCTCCCTCCTCAGACTAGCTCCCGGGGCAGGTCTGCGTCTCCCTCCTCAGACTAGCTCCCGGGACAGGTCTGCGTCTCCCCTCAAACTAGCTCCCGGGACAGGTCTGCGTCTCCCTCCTCAGACTAGCTCCCGGAACAGGTCTGCGTCTCCCCTCAGACTCGCTCCCGGGGCAGGTCTGCGTCTCCCCCCAGACTAGCTCCCGGGGCAGGTCTGCGTCTCCCCTCTCAGACTAGCTCCCGGGGCAGGTCTGCGTCTCCCCCCAGACTAGCTCCCGGGGCAGGTCTGCGTCTCCCCTCTCAGACTAGCTCCCGGGGCAGGTCTGCGTCTCCCCCCAGACTAGCTCCCGGGGCAGGTCTGCGTCTCCCTCCTCAGACTAGCTCCCGGGACAGGTCTGCGTCTCCCCTCTCAGACTAGCTCCCGGGGCAGGTCTGCGTCTCCCCTCTCAGACTAGCTCCCGGGACAGGTCTGCGTCTCCCTCCTCAGACTAGCTCCCGGGACAGGTCTGCGTCTCCCCTCAGACTAGTTCCCGGGGCAGGTCTGCGTCTCCCCCCAGACTAGCTCCCGGGGCAGGTCTGCGTCTCCCTCCTCAGACTAGCTCCCGGGACAGGTCTGCGTCTCCCCTCAGACTAGCTCCCGGGGCAGGTCTGCGTCTCCCCTCAGACTAGCTCCCGGGGCAGGTCTGCGTCTCCCTCCTCAGACTAGCTCCCGGGGCAGGTCTGCGTCTCCCCTCAGACTAGCTCCCGGGACAGGTCTGTGTCTCCCCCCAGACTAGCTCCCGGGGCAGGTCTGCGTCTCCCTCCTCAGACTAGCTCCCGGGTCAGGTCTGCGTCTCCCTCCTCAGACTAGCTCCCGGGGCAGGTCTGCGTCTCCCCTCAAACTAGCTCCCGGGAGAGGTCTGCGTCTCCCTCCTCAGACTAGCTCCCGGAACAGGTCTGCGTCTCCCCTCTCAGACTAGCTCCCGGGGCAGGTCTGCGTCTCCCTCCTCAGACTAGCTCCCGGGGCAGGTCTGCGTCTCCCCCCAAACTAGCTCCCGGGACAGGTCTGCGTCTCCCTCCTCAGACTAGCTCCCGGGACAGGTCTGCGTCTCCCTCCTCAGACTAGCTCCCGGGGCAGGTCTGCGTCTCCCCCCAAACTAGCTCCCGGGGCAGGTCTGCGTCTCCCCTCAGACTAGCTCCCGGGACAGGTCTGTGTCTCCCCTCAGACTAGCTCCCGGGGCAGGTCTGCGTCTCCCCTCAGACTAGCTCCCGGGGCAGGTCTGCGTCTCCCTCCTCAGACTAGCTCCCGGGGCAGACCTGCGTCTCCCTCCTCAGACTAGCTCCCGGGGCAGACCTGCGTCTCCCTCCTCAGACTAGCTCCCGGGGCAGGTCTGCGTCTCCCCCCAAACTAGCTCCCGGGACAGGTCTGCGTCTCCCTCCTCAGACTAGCTCCCGGGACAGGTCTGCGTCTCCCTCCTCAGACTAGCTCCCGGGGCAGGTCTGCGTCTCCCCCCAAACTAGCTCCCGGGGCAGGTCTGCGTCTCCCCTCAGACTAGCTCCCGGGACAGGTCTGTGTCTCCTCTCAGACTAGCTCCCGGGGCAGGTCTGTGTCTCCCCTCAGACTAGTTCCCGGGGCAGGTCTGCGTCTCCCTCCTCAGACTAGCTCCCGGGGCAGGTCTGCGTCTCCCTCCTCAGACTAGCTCCCGGGGCAGGTCTGCGTCTCCCCCCAAACTAGCTCCCGGGAGAGGTCTGCGTCTCCCTCCTCAGACTAGCTCCCGGAACAGGTCTGCGTCTCCCCTCAGACTAGCTCCCGGGGCAGGTCTGCGTCTCCCCCCAGACTAGCTCCCGGGGCAGGTCTGCGTCTCCCCCCAGACTAGCTCCCGGGGCCGGTCTGCGTCTCCCTCCTCAGACTAGCTCCCGGGACAGGTCTGCGTCTCTCCTCTCAGACTAGCTCCCGGGGCAGGTCTGCGTCTCCCGCCAGACTAGCTCCCGGGGCAGGTCTGCGTCTCCCTCCTCAGACTAGCTCCCGGGAAGGTCTGCGTCTCCCTCCTCAGACTAGCTCCCGGGACAGGTCTGCGTCTCCCTCCTCAGACTAGTTCCCGGGGCAGGTCTGCGTCTCCCCCCAGACTAGCTCCCGGGACAGGTCTGTGTCTCCCCCGAGACTAGCTCCCGGGGCAGGTCTGCGTCTCCCTCCTCAGACTAGCTCCCGGGGCAGGTCTGCGTCTCCCTCCTCAGACTAGCTCCCGGGACAGGTCTGCGTCTCCCCTCAAACTAGCTCCCGGGACAGGTCTGCGTCTCCCTCCTCAGACTAGCTCCGGGAACAGGTCTGCGTCTCCCCCCAGACTAGCTCCCGGGGCAGGTCTGCGTCTCCCCCGAGACTAGCTCCCGGGGCAGGTCTGCGTCTCCCCCCAGACTACCTCCCGGGGCAGGTCTGCGTCTCCCCTCTCAGACTAGCTCCCGGGGCAGGTCTGCGTCTCCCCCCAGACTAGCTCCCGGGGCAGGTCTGTGTCTCCCTCCTCAGACTAGCTCCCGGGACAGGTCTGCGTCTCCCCTCTCAGACTAGCTCCCGGGGCAGGTCTGCGTCTCCCCCCAAACTAGCTCCCGGGGCAGGTCTGCGTCTCCCCTCAGACTAGCTCCCGGGACAGGTCTGTGTCTCCCCTCAGACTAGCTCCCGGGGCAGGTCTGCGTCTCCCTCCTCAGACTAGCTCCCGGGGCAGGTCTGCGTCTCCCCTCAGACTAGCTCCCGGGAGAGGTTGCGTCTCCCTCCTCAGACTAGCTCCCGGGGCAGGTCTGCGTCTCCCTCCTCAGACTAGCTCCCGGAACAGGTCTGCGTCTCCCCTCAGACTAGTTCCCGGGGCAGGTCTGCGTCTCCCTCCTCAGACTAGCTCCCGGGACAGGTCTGCGTCTCCCCTCAGACTAGTTCCCGGGGCAGGTCTGCGTCTCCCTCCTCAGACTAGTTCCCGGGGCAGGTCTGCGTCTCCCCCCAGACTAGCTCCCGGGACAGGTCTGTGTCTCCCCCGAGACTAGCTCCCGGGGCAGGTCTGCGTCTCCCTCCTCAGACTAGCTCCCGGGGCAGGTCTGCGTCTCCCTCCTCAGACTAGCTCCCGGGACAGGTCTGCGTCTCCCCTCAAACTAGCTCCCGGGACAGGTCTGCGTCTCCCTCCTCAGACTAGCTCCGGGAACAGGTCTGCGTCTCCCCCCAGACTAGCTCCCGGGGCAGGTCTGCGTCTCCCCCGAGACTAGCTCCCGGGGCAGGTCTGCGTCTCCCCCCAGACTACCTCCCGGGGCAGGTCTGCGTCTCCCCTCTCAGACTAGCTCCCGGGGCAGGTCTGCGTCTCCCCCCAGACTAGCTCCCGGGGCAGGTCTGTGTCTCCCTCCTCAGACTAGCTCCCGGGACAGGTCTGCGTCTCCCCTCTCAGACTAGCTCCCGGGGCAGGTCTGCGTCTCCCCCCAAACTAGCTCCCGGGGCAGGTCTGCGTCTCCCCTCAGACTAGCTCCCGGGACAGGTCTGTGTCTCCCCTCAGACTAGCTCCCGGGGCAGGTCTGCGTCTCCCTCCTCAGACTAGCTCCCGGGGCAGGTCTGCGTCTCCCCTCAGACTAGCTCCCGGGAGAGGTTGCGTCTCCCTCCTCAGACTAGCTCCCGGGGCAGGTCTGCGTCTCCCTCCTCAGACTAGCTCCCGGAACAGGTCTGCGTCTCCCCTCAGACTAGCTCCCGGGGCAGGTCTGTGTGTCCCCTCAGACTAGCTCCCGGGGCAGGTCTGCGTCTCCCTCCTCAGACTAGCTCCCGGGGCAGGTCTGCGTCTCCCCCCAAACTAGCTCCCGGGGCAGGTCTGCGTCTCCCTCCTCAGACTAGCTCCCGGGGCAGGTCTGCGTCTCCCCCCAGAATAGTTCCCGGGACAGGTCTGCGTCTCCCTCCAGACTAGCTCCCGGGACAGGTCTGCGTCTCCCTCCTCAGACTAGCTCCCGGGACAGGTCTGCGTCTCCCCTCAGACTAGCTCCCGGGGCAGGTCTGCGTCTCCCTCCTCAGACTAGCTCCCGGGGCAGGTCTGCGTCTACCCCCAAACTAGCTCCCGGGACAGGTCTGCGTCTCCCTCCTCAGACTAGCTCCCGGGACAGGTCTGCGTCTCCCTCCTCAGACTAGCTCCCGGGACAGGTCTGCGTCTCCCTCCTCAGACTAGCTCCCGGGACAGGTCTGTGTCTCCCCTCAGACTAGCTCCCGGGGCAGGTCTGTGTCTCCCCTCAGACTAGCTCCCGGGGCAGGTCTGCGTCTCCCTCCTCAGACTAGCTCCCGGGGCAGGTCTGCGTCTCCCCTCAAACTAGCTCCCGGGACAGGTCTGCGTCTCCCCCCAGACTAGCTCCCGGGGCAGGTCTGCCTCTCCCTCCTCAGACTAGCTCCCGGGGCAGGTCTGCGTCTCCCTCCTCAGACTAGCTCCCGGGGCAGGTCTGCGTCTCCCCTCAAACTAGCTCCCGGGAGAGGTCTGCGTCTCCCTCCTCAGACTAGCTCCCGGAACAGGTCTGCGTCTCCCCCCAGACTAGCTCCCGGGGCCGGTCTGCGTCTCCCCCCAGACTAGCTCCCGGGGCCGGTCTGCGTCTCCCTCCTCAGACTAGCTCCCGGGACAGGTCTGCGTCTCCCCTCAGACTAGCTCCCGGGACAGGTCTGCGTCTCCCCTCAGACTAGCTCCCGGGACAGGTCTGCGTCTCCCTCCTCAGACTAGCTCCCGGGACAGGTCTGCGTCTCCCCTCAGACTAGCTCCCGGGGCAGGTCTGTGTCTCCCCTCAGATTAGCTCCCGGGTCAGGTCTGCGTCTCCCCTCAGACTAGCTCCCGGGGCAGGTCTGCGTCTCCCTCCTCAGACTAGCTCCCGGGGCAGGTCTGCGTCTCCCCTCAGACTAGCTCCCGGGAGAGGTTGCGTCTCCCTCCTCAGACTAGCTCCCGGAACAGGTCTGCGTCTCCCCTCAGACTAGCTCCCGGGGCAGGTCTGTGTCTCCCCTCAGACTAGCTCCCGGGGCAGGTCTGCGTCTCCCTCCTCAGACTAGCTCCCGGGGCAGGTCTGCGTCTCCCCCCAAACTAGCTCCCGGGGCAGGTCTGCGTCTCCCTCCTCAGACTAGCTCCCGGGGCAGGTCTGCGTCTCCCCCCAGAATAGTTCCCGGGACAGGTCTGCGTCTCCCTCCAGACTAGCTCCCGGGGCAGGTCTGCGTCTCCCTCCTCAGACTAGCTCCCGGGACAGGTCTGCGTCTCCCCTCAGACTAGCTCCCGGGACAGGTCTGTGTCTCCCCCCAGACTAGCTCCCGGGGCAGGTCTGCGTCTCCCTCCTCAGACTAGCTCCCGGGTCAGGTCTGCGTCTCCCTCCTCAGACTAGCTCCCGGGGCAGGTCTGCGTCTCCCCTCAAACTAGCTCCCGGGAGAGGTCTGCGTCTCCCTCCTCAGACTAGCTCCCGGAACAGGTCTGCGTCTCCCCTCTCAGACTAGCTCCCGGGGCAGGTCTGCGTCTCCCTCCTCAGACTAGCTCCCGGGGCAGGTCTGCGTCTACCCCCAAACTAGCTCCCGGGACAGGTCTGCGTCTCCCTCCTCAGACTAGCTCCCGGGACAGGTCTGCGTCTCCCTCCTCAGACTAGCTCCCGGGACAGGTCTGCGTCTCCCTCCTCAGACTAGCTCCCGGGACAGGTCTGTGTCTCCCCTCAGACTA
Source organism: Diceros bicornis minor (assembly GCF_020826845.1). NCBI lineage: Eukaryota > Metazoa > Chordata > Mammalia > Perissodactyla > Rhinocerotidae > Diceros > Diceros bicornis. The sequence continues at coordinate 14,937,601 of NC_080765.1, forward strand.
GCTCCCGGGGCAGGTCTGTGTCTCCCCTCAGACTAGCTCCCGGGGCAGGTCTGCGTCTCCCTCCTCAGACTAGCTCCCGGGGCAGGTCTGCGTCTCCCTCCTCAGACTAGCTCCCGGGGCAGGTCTGCGTCTCCCCTCAAACTAGCTCCCGGGACAGGTCTGCGTCTCCCCCCAGACTAGCTCCCGGGGCAGGTCTGCCTCTCCCTCCTCAGACTAGCTCCCGGGGCAGGTCTGCGTCTCCCTCCTCAGACTAGCTCCCGGGGCAGGTCTGCGTCTCCCCTCAAACTAGCTCCCGGGAGAGGTCTGCGTCTCCCTCCTCAGACTAGCTCCCGGAACAGGTCTGCGTCTCCCCCCAGACTAGCTCCCGGGGCCGGTCTGCGTCTCCCCCCAGACTAGCTCCCGGGGCCGGTCTGCGTCTCTCTCCTCAGACTAGCTCCCGGGACAGGTCTGCGTCTCCCCTCTCAGACTAGCTCCCGGGGCAAATCTGCGTCTCCCCTCAGACTATCTCCCGGGACAGGTCTGCGTCTCCCCCCAGACTAGCTCCCGGGGCAGGTCTGCGTCTCCCCTCAGACTAGCTCCCGGGGCAGGTCTGCGTCTCCCTCCTCAGACTAGCTCCCGGGGCAGGTCTGCGTCTCCCTCCTCAGACTAGCTCCCGGGGCAGGTCTGCGTCTCCCTCCTCAGACTAGCTCCCGGGGCAGGTCTGCGTCTCCCCCCAAACTAGCTCCCGGGACAGGTCTGCGTCTCCCTCCTCAGACTAGCTCCCGGGACAGGTCTGCGTCTCCCTCCTCAGACTAGCTCCCGGGGCAGGTCTGCGTCTCCCCCCAAACTAGCTCCCGGGGCAGGTCTGCGTCTCCCCTCAGACTAGCTCCCGGGACAGGTCTGTGTCTCCTCTCAGACTAGCTCCCGGGGCAGGTCTGTGTCTCCCCTCAGACTAGCTCCCGGGGCAGGTCTGCGTCTCCCTCCTCAGACTAGCTCCCGGGGCAGGTCTGCGTCTCCCTCCTCAGACTAGCTCCCGGGGCAGGTCTGCGTCTCCCCCCAAACTAGCTCCCGGGACAGGTCTGCGTCTCCCTCCTCAGACTAGCTCCCGGGACAGGTCTGCGTCTCCCTCCTCAGACTAGCTCCCGGGGCAGGTCTGCGTCTCCCCCCAAACTAGCTCCCGGGGCAGGTCTGCGTCTCCCCTCAGACTAGCTCCCGGGACAGGTCTGTGTCTCCTCTCAGACTAGCTCCCGGGGCAGGTCTGTGTCTCCCCTCAGACTAGCTCCCGGGGCAGGTCTGCGTCTCCCTCCTCAGACTAGCTCCCGGGGCAGGTCTGCGTCTCCCTCCTCAGACTAGCTCCCGGGGCAGGTCTGCGTCTCCCTCCTCAGACTAGCTCCCGGGGCAGGTCTGCGTCTCCCCCCAAACTAGCTCCCGGGAGAGGTCTGCGTCTCCCTCCTCAGACTAGCTCCCGGAACAGGTCTGCGTCTCCCCTCAGACTAGCTCCCGGGGCCGGTCTGCGTCTCCCTCCTCAGACTAGCTCCCGGGACAGGTCTGCGTCTCTCCTCTCAGACTAGCTCCCGGGGCAGGTCTGCGTCTCCCCCAGACTAGCTCCCGGGGCAGGTCTGCGTCTCCCCCCAGACTAGCTCCCGGGGCAGGTCTGCGTCTCCCTCCTCAGACTAGCTCCCGGGACAGGTCTGCGTCTCCCTCCTCAGACTAGCTCCCGGGACAGGTCTGCGTCTCCCCTCAGACTAGTTCCCGGGGCAGGTCTGCGTCTCCCTCCTCAGACTAGTTCCCGGGGCAGGTCTGCGTCTCCCCTCAGACTAGCTCCCGGGGCAGGTCTGCGTCTCCCCTCAGACTAGCTCCCGGGGCAGGTCTGCGTCTCCCTCCACAGACTAGCTCCCGGGGCAGGTCTGCGTCTCCCCCCAGACTAGCTCCCGGGACAGGTCTGTGTCTCCCCCGAGACTAGCTCCCGGGGCAGGTCTGCGTCTCCCTCCTCAGACTAGCTCCCGGGGCAGGTCTGCGTCTCCCTCCTCAGACTAGCTCCCGGGACAGGTCTGCGTCTCCCCTCAAACTAGCTCCCGGGACAGGTCTGCGTCTCCCTCCTCAGACTAGCTCCGGGAACAGGTCTGCGTCTCCCCTCAGACTCGCTCCCGGGGCAGGTCTGCGTCTCCCCCCAGACTAGCTCCCGGGGCAGGTCTGCGTCTCCCCCGAGACTAGCTCCCGGGGCAGGTCTGCGTCTCCCCCCAGACTACCTCCCGGGGCAGGTCTGCGTCTCCCCTCTCAGACTAGCTCCCGGGGCAGGTCTGCGTCTCCCCCCAGACTAGCTCCCGGGGCAGGTCTGTGTCTCCCTCCTCAGACTAGCTCCCGGGACAGGTCTGCGTCTCCCCTCTCAGACTAGCTCCCGGGGCAGGTCTGCGTCTCCCCCCAAACTAGCTCCCGGGGCAGGTCTGCGTCTCCCCTCAGACTAGCTCCCGGGACAGGTCTGTGTCTCCCCTCAGACTAGCTCCCGGGGCAGGTCTGCGTCTCCCTCCTCAGACTAGCTCCCGGGGCAGGTCTGCGTCTCCCCTCAGACTAGCTCCCGGGAGAGGTTGCGTCTCCCTCCTCAGACTAGCTCCCGGGGCAGGTCTGCGTCTCCCTCCTCAGACTAGCTCCCGGAACAGGTCTGCGTCTCCCCTCAGACTAGCTCCCGGGGCAGGTCTGTGTGTCCCCTCAGACTAGCTCCCGGGGCAGGTCTGCGTCTCCCTCCTCAGACTAGCTCCCGGGGCAGGTCTGCGTCTCCCCCCAAACTAGCTCCCGGGGCAGGTCTGCGTCTCCCCTCAGACTAGCTCCCGGGACAGGTCTGTGTCTCCCCCCAGACTAGCTCCCGGGGCAGGTCTGCGTCTCCCTCCTCAGACTAGCTCCCGGGTCAGGTCTGCGTCTCCCCTCTCAGACTAGCTCCCGGGGCAGGTCTGCGTCTCCCTCCTCAGACTAGCTCCCGGAACAGGTCTGCGTCTCCCCTCTCAGACTAGCTCCCGGGGCAGGTCTGCGTCTCCCTCCTCAGACTAGCTCCCGGGGCAGGTCTGCGTCTACCCCCAAACTAGCTCCCGGGACAGGTCTGCGTCTCCCTCCTCAGACTAGCTCCCGGGACAGGTCTGCGTCTCCCTCCTCAGACTAGCTCCCGGGACAGGTCTGCGTCTCCCTCCTCAGACTAGCTCCCGGGACAGGTCTGTGTCTCCCCTCAGACTAGCTCCCGGGGCAGGTCTGTGTCTCCCCTCAGACTAGCTCCCGGGGCAGGTCTGCGTCTCCCTCCTCAGACTAGCTCCCGGGGCAGGTCTGCGTCTCCCTCCTCAGACTAGCTCCCGGGGCAGGTCTGCGTCTCCCCTCAAACTAGCTCCCGGGACAGGTCTGCGTCTCCCCCCAGACTAGCTCCCGGGGCAGGTCTGCCTCTCCCTCCTCAGACTAGCTCCCGGGGCAGGTCTGCGTCTCCCTCCTCAGACTAGCTCCCGGGGCAGGTCTGCGTCTCCCCTCAAACTAGCTCCCGGGAGAGGTCTGCGTCTCCCTCCTCAGACTAGCTCCCGGAACAGGTCTGCGTCTCCCCCCAGACTAGCTCCCGGGGCCGGTCTGCGTCTCCCCCCAGACTAGCTCCCGGGGCCGGTCTGCGTCTCCCTCCTCAGACTAGCTCCCGGGACAGGTCTGCGTCTCCCCTCAGACTAGCTCCCGGGACAGGTCTGCGTCTCCCCTCAGACTAGCTCCCGGGACAGGTCTGCGTCTCCCTCCTCAGACTAGCTCCCGGGACAGGTCTGCGTCTCCCCTCAGAATAGCTCCCGGGGCAGGTCTGTGTCTCCCCTCAGACTAGCTCCCGGGTCAGGTCTGCGTCTCCCCTCAGACTAGCTCCCGGGGCAGGTCTGCGTCTCCCTCCTCAGACTAGCTCCCGGGGCAGGTCTGCGTCTCCCCTCAGACTAGCTCCCGGGAGAGGTTGCGTCTCCCTCCTCAGACTAGCTCCCGGAACAGGTCTGCGTCTCCCCTCAGACTAGCTCCCGGGGCAGGTCTGTGTCTCCCCTCAGACTAGCTCCCGGGGCAGGTCTGCGTCTCCCTCCTCAGACTAGCTCCCGGGGCAGGTCTGCGTCTCCCCCCAAACTAGCTCCCGGGGCAGGTCTGCGTCTCCCTCCTCAGACTAGCTCCCGGGGCAGGTCTGCGTCTCCCCCCAGAATAGTTCCCGGGACAGGTCTGCGTCTCCCTCCAGACTAGCTCCCGGGACAGGTCTGCGTCTCCCCTCAGACTAGCTCCCGGGACAGGTCTGTGTCTCCCCCCAGACTAGCTCCCGGGGCAGGTCTGCGTCTCCCTCCTCAGACTAGCTCCCGGGTCAGGTCTGCGTCTCCCTCCTCAGACTAGCTCCCGGGGCAGGTCTGCGTCTCCCCTCAAACTAGCTCCCGGGAGAGGTCTGCGTCTCCCTCCTCAGACTAGCTCCCGGAACAGGTCTGCGTCTCCCCTCTCAGACTAGCTCCCGGGGCAGGTCTGCGTCTCCCTCCTCAGACTAGCTCCCGGGGCAGGTCTGCGTCTACCCCCAAACTAGCTCCCGGGACAGGTCTGCGTCTCCCTCCTCAGACTAGCTCCCGGGACAGGTCTGCGTCTCCCTCCTCAGACTAGCTCCCGGGACAGGTCTGCGTCTCCCTCCTCAGACTAGCTCCCGGGACAGGTCTGTGTCTCCCCTCAGACTAGCTCCCGGGGCAGGTCTGTGTCTCCCCTCAGACTAGCTCCCGGGGCAGGTCTGCGTCTCCCTCCTCAGACTAGCTCCCGGGGCAGGTCTGCGTCTCCCTCCTCAGACTAGCTCCCGGGGCAGGTCTGCGTCTCCCCTCAAACTAGCTCCCGGGACAGGTCTGCGTCTCCCCCCAGACTAGCTCCCGGGGCAGGTCTGCCTCTCCCTCCTCAGACTAGCTCCCGGGGCAGGTCTGCGTCTCCCTCCTCAGACTAGCTCCCGGGGCAGGTCTGCGTCTCCCCTCAAACTAGCTCCCGGGAGAGGTCTGCGTCTCCCTCCTCAGACTAGCTCCCGGAACAGGTCTGCGTCTCCCCCCAGACTAGCTCCCGGGGCCGGTCTGCGTCTCCCCCCAGACTAGCTCCCGGGGCCGGTCTGCGTCTCTCTCCTCAGACTAGCTCCCGGGACAGGTCTGCGTCTCCCCTCTCAGACTAGCTCCCGGGGCAGGTCTGCGTCTCCCCCCAGACTAGCTCCCGGGGCAGGTCTGCGTCTCCCCTCAGACTATCTCCCGGGACAGGTCTGCGTCTCCCCCCAGACTAGCTCCCGGGGCAGGTCTGCGTCTCCCTCCTCAGACTAGCTCCCGGGACAGGTCTGCGTCTCCCCTCAGACTAGCTCCCGGGGCAGGTCTGCGTCTCCCCTCAGACTAGCTCCCGGGGCAGGTCTGCGTCTCCCTCCTCAGACTAGCTCCCGGGGCAGGTCTGCGTCTCCCCTCAGACTAGCTCCCGGGAGAGGTTGCGTCTCCCTCCTCAGACTAGCTCCCGGAACAGGTCTGCGTCTCCCCTCAGACTAGCTCCCGGGGCAGGTCTGCGTCTCCCCCCAGACTAGCTCCCGGGGCCGGTCTGCGTCTCCCCCCAGACTAGCTCCCGGGGCCGGTCTGCGTCTCCCTCCTCAGACTAGCTCCCGGGACAGGTCTGCGTCTCCCCCCAGACTAGCTCCCGGGGCCGGTCTGCGTCTCCCTCCTCAGACTAGCTCCCGGGACAGGTCTGCGTCTCCCCTCTCAGACTAGCTCCCGGGGCAGGTCTGCGTCTCCCCCCAGACTAGCTCCCGGGGCAGGTCTGTGTCTCCCTCCTCAGACTAGTTCCCGGGGCAGGTCTGCGTCTCCCCTCTCAGACTAGCTCCCGGGGCAGGTGTATGTCTCCCCCCTCAGACTGGGGCTCCTAGGCAGAGCCATGTGTCCCTTCGGCCCACCCTGCCGCCCCTCACACCCAAGGGTGCCCTACCCGTTGGAGTAGAACATGACATCCATGAGGAGTGTGGCAACGGTGGGCAGCGTGTCGGGGTCCAGGCTGGTGACACAGAACCTGTTGCTCGGGCTGGACAGCGGGTGGATGACGGGCCTCTGGACTGTGAGAACACAGAGACAGGGGTGCTGAGGCAGGAGCAGAGTTGCAGTGTGGGGCAGGATGCGGCCCAGGAAGCGGGGCAGGTCAGCTGGCAGCTGCTCCAAGGAGGTCACGCTGCAGGCCCTGCGAGCCCTGGCTCCTGTCACTCCTCCAGTCTCCACTACCACCTATAGCTCTCCTGACTCTCCAGACTCACCCCCAGGTCCCTGGGCCTTTGCACATGCTGAGCTGTCTACATGGAATGCCCTTCCCAACCTTCACCACTTGGCTTAGCACCTACTTGTGCTCCAAGCTTCAGCTCGAGTCACTGCCTCTGGGTGGCCTGCCCTGATTCCCTGGGCGGAGTCAGAAGTGGCCTCTGGCCATCACTGGCTGTTTCCACGTCCACCGCCCTTGCTAGACCTTGGGAGCAGGGTCTGACCAGGACTGCGGTACCATGTTATGCCTGGCACTCAATTAACACTCTGAGAATGGGGCTGCCCAGGGGCTGGACCTGGAACCATCTTGAGGTCTCCCCTGCACAGACCCCCTGCCCCCAACTCACCCATCTTGGGCTTCACAAAGCCATTGGTGATGCCGAGGTTCTCGGCTGCCACCGTCTCGCCATTGACGACCCGCAGGATGGTGAACTCTGACGACAAGGTGTGGGTGACGAAGGGCAGGTCACGCTCACGCACCTGGAGACAGGGAGTCAAGGCCACGAGTGTTCCGTGATCGCTGAGTGGAGTGGGCCTGGGGGTACTGACCCCTGCACTCTGAGATCCTGCCCCCGGAACCAGCCTGTCCTGTGCTTGTCCCCACTGTCCTATGGGGGACGCAGCCTGGGACCGGGGCGTGCACCTCCCCAGAAGCGCGGGGATGACGCAGAGGGAAGAAGACGCTGCACCGAGGGCCAGGAGTGCAGGTCCGTGCCCCACTCTACCTTCTTGAGTGCTGTGCCCAGACACGTCCTTGCCCCTCCCCAGGCCAACGCTCTCGAAGGGGGCCCCGCCCCATGGGAGAAGAGAATGAATGACATGGTGGCCAGGCTGCTGGCCCCGGGGCCAGATACACTTGCCACTCCAGGAGAGGGGGAAGAGTGGGCAGCCAGGCATCTGGCTGGGAGGGCACCCCATGCACACAGGCCCCCACTGCCTGGCCTCCAGGTCAGACCAAGCATGGCCCATGCAAAAGGCAGGTAGCGGGTGGGGCTGGGCAGAGACCTGGAGCCCAGCCTGGGCCATGCTGACACTCAACTGATGACCCCGAGGTACCCTTGACCTCTCTCTGAGCTGATCACAGCACAGGGGCCACAGAACTTTGCAGAGCATGTCGGAGGGGGTGTCCATGTCGCCCAGGGCCCTGGTGCGCAGGCGGCAGCTCACCAGGATGAAGTCGGTCTGGTAGGTGGAGAGCATGAACACGGAGATGTTCTGGTCGGCCAGTGGGGCGATGACTGACTTGGCGATCTTGGTCACGCCGATGGGCTGGGAGCTGGAGAAGCTGCCGCCGCCTGACACCACATTGAGGGCCAGCCAGGTGGCGTCCGCCACACTCAGGTGCTCCGAGGACGGCAGCTCTGCAGGGGCACACGGAAGGCAGGTCTGTGACTGAGGAGCCCCAGGTCCCCAGGGCAGGGCAGGCCGCGGAGGTGGGGACCAAGGCTCAGGGCCGGCTGTGTGACCTCAGCCAGCCCCGCCCCCTGGGCCTCAGTGCCCTCATCTGTCAGAGGAGGACAGGATCAGCCTCAAAGGTCCTGTGCTGGGAGGACTGAGCAGGGACGGCCCTCAGAGGACTTCACACATGCCAGGTGGCTCAGCAGGGCTGGTCCCACGGGGACAAGTGTTTATCTGTGTTGGGCCTCAGCCGTGAAATGATGGGTTCTCAGCAGTCAGTAACGATTCTCTTATTTCCAGTTCTCACTATCCTTCTGGGTGTCGGGTGCTGCCATCACCACCTCATACCAGTGGAACATGCCCCGTGGTTTTCAAACTGGGTTCCCAGGAGCCTCTCAGGGGGCTGGGAGTGGAAAGGAGGCCAGGAGAAGACAGGGTGGGGAGCCCTGGGATTTCTCTCCCTGCTTCAACCAGACCTGCACTTTGGGCCTCTCTGGGAGAACACAGGGCTCCAGGAGGGCCGTGGACGCCACCTTTGGCTGGGCAGTGACTGTCACCCAAGTCCCTCCTGAGAGCCCAGAGGTCCTGGAGGTTGGCACTGTCAGGGGCGGGATGGGGGAGGTTCAGAGTGGCAGCAATCGCCGAGTTTCCTTGACTAGCTCACGAAGACCCGGAATCCAAATATTCAGATCATCCTTTCTGCCCCATGCTGCAGAGAGGGCACCCAGGGGAGCCTGCGCATGGGACATGGGTACACACGTGTGCACACGTCTCCATGGACACACAGCCACAGAGCCGAGCACAGGCTGCACACAGGCCTCCCCGTGCACCAGAGGTGCCTACTCAACCCCACCCCGTGCTGGGCCTGTCATTCCCACTGCACACGTGACACCAGAGCTCGGTGAGGGCCGAGGATCTGCCCAAGATCACTAGGGAATAACAGAGCCAGGGCTCAAACCCTGTCTGACTTACAAACAAACCCTCATGCTCTGTCCTGGGCACCAAACAGGAAGAAGGGCCAGGTCTCCAACAAAGGCGGGGGCTAAGAAGAGGGGCCCAGACGCTGGTGAGTTAAGGGGGCTGCGATGATGATGATGATGGTGATGGTGATGATGATGATGCCCAAGGGAAGGCTGCACTGGACTCAAGGAAGATGGCTCCTGAGGCCCCACCCAGGCTCCTACCTGCCCAGCTCGGGTCGCCATGGCAACCACAGCCTGGTGAGCCCATTGGTCCTGCTGGCTGAGAACGGCTAGTCCTCGGCCAGGCTGGCTAGAGAGGCAGGCGGCTTCCCAGAAAGGGGAAAGGTTTGGGAGGGAGAGGAGGAGGAAAGCTTTAAAAGGCCTTGAGTCTCAGGCTTCAGCGTCTCTCTCTCCACCTGTGACCCGGGGTGTCAGAGAGATTTCTCAGCCTCAGGACCAGCAGAGGAAACAGGCTCCCCAGAACCGGCAGTCCCAGGTGAGCTCTGGAATTCTAAGGGCCTGGACCTGGCCGTGGAGGGGATGTCCTGGGGGCAGTGTTGTGACCCCCTGTCCTGCTGTCCTAAGCAGAGACAGCCCAGGAGCCACCAAGAGCCGTGGTGCCCTGATGGTCCAGCCTTGTCGGATGGTCAACTTCTACGCTTCCTGTGGTCCTGTGTGCCAGGCGTGAGTCACGAATCCCGGAAGCACCATTTTAATACATTTAATGATGAAATTTTAAAAATTCCCCTTTTCATTAGGGCAGGACCCCTAAAGCCTTCTTGGGAAAATTCCAGAAGGGTTGTCTATGTCACCGCATGCGAACATAATAGGACCACGTCAGCTTTTGTGAACTCGCCCTCTGCCTCCCTATTCCAAGTTCCCTGTAACTCAAAACCACCCAGTGGCTTCCATGTCCTTCGGAGTAAAAGCCAAAGTCCTGGCATCGGTCTAAACCAGCGCTGTCCAGCACTGTCCGAGAGAGCTTCCTGCAGTGATGGGGGTGGTCCACACCCGCGCTGTCCAAGACAGTAGCCACTCACTCCATATGGGTACGGAGCACTTGAAATGTGGCTAGTGCTACAGAAGAAATATATTTTTTTTTTTTGCTGAGGAAGATTGGCCCTGGGCTAACATCCATGCCCATCCTCCTCTACTTTATATGGGACACCGCCACAGCATGGCTTGACAAGTGGTGCATCTGTCTGGGCCCAGAATCTGAAATTGCGAGCCCCAGACCGCTGAAGCGGAGCATGAGAACTTAACCGCTACGCCACCGGGCTGGCCCCAGAAGAAATAAAATTTTAAGTTTTATTTAATTTTAATTCATTTAAATTCCAACAGTTGTGCGTGGTGAGTGGCTACTGTACTGGGCAGTGCAAGGCCACAATCGGCCCCACTAGCACGTCAGCTCCGCTGGGGCAGTGGCCTCAGTCAGCTTTGTCCTCTGCTACTCTCAGTGCCTGGCTCACGGAGGCGCCGGCCGAATGGAGGAGGGACAGTGGTGGCCAGCCCTGCCTCTCTCCTCTGCCCAGGCCTCACTGCTCCCACCCTTTACCTTCTCTGCTCCCCCCACCCCCAGCGCAGGCTCACTGCCAGACCCGGGTCGGAGTGGCCTTTAACATCATCCTGTGCTCCCACGTCCGACTCCCACGATGGGGCAAAGGGCCCAGGGGGAGCCAGGGCCATTCCCACAGAGGCCACGCCCAGATGCTGCCACCTTCTCTGAAGTCTCAGTGCATCGAGGGGACAGAGCAAAACGCTGTCCATCTGCTTACAGACGCACAACCGGCTCTGAGAAGTCAGCCCCTCTCCCATCTCAGAGCAGGAACCTGAGGCCCAGACAGGGAAGCTGACGGACTTGAGGTCACGGTGCAGCAAACAGAAGGGGTGGCTCATCCTGACACCGTGGAATGCCCTTCAGACCCGCCTTGGCCACCAGCCCGCTGCAGGTGTCCAGGAAACCCCTCATGCAGGGCTCAGCTTCAGAACTGTAAAGTCACCGTGTCGGGGAGCTCAGACCTGGGTGTTCACCCTCACAGGGTCTCATGGGCCCCGCCAGGCCTTCGCCCGGCGGGTGGACCCTCCTCTGCCCCACTGGGCAAGTTCCACACTCCAGTAGGGCCTGACCTTTAGCAGCAGGGGTCCTCAGGATCACGTGGGCTATGGCGGGGAAGGGACATGGGCTTTGGGCTCGGAGAGGGACAAACTCCAGTCCTGGCTCCGTGCTCTCCAGTGGAGGCTGCTGCAAGGCTGTTGCTGACACAGTGGGGAAGACGCCTCCCCTGCGAGTCAGGGAAGAGCTGGGGCGCGTGCATTTTGGGGTGCCAGTGTCACCAAGGCTCTGTTCCAGCGGTTTGGGCATGTTGTGGAGTGGTCCCCGGGAGAGGCCCAGGCCTGAGGCCGACAGGAAGTGGGGGTCTTGCGGGGGGATGGCGAGCAGCCCACAGGCCGATGCTGCCTGGAGAACTTCAGGTCAATCCAATTGCTGGCCAGTCTGAGCAGCCAGTCACCAGGGATGGGTCCGCCTGCCCTGCTCCCGGCCTCGGGGTCTGCTGCTCCTGGCACTCCGCCCTGGACAGAACCCACTGAGGTTCTTCAAGTGGCAGGCCTGGGCCGAGAGGGTGGTCAGCTCCAGACCAGTGGTCACACGTCCAAGGTTTCCAGAAGGGTGAGCTTTGTCAGAGCGGCAAAAGCAGCTGGACTCCATGGCATTCACTGCTTCTCACCCCAGGGACCCCAAACGCGGAGAAGGAAGGTCTGTCTGGGCCCCATCCTCACCCTGGGCCAAGGCTTGGGGTGCCAGAGGTGTCCCTTTGGGGCCATGTGGATGAGCCCCCGGGAGGCTGGCCAGGAGACAACAAGCTTGCCCTTCCCTAGAGTAAAAGTGGATCACTCCAAGACTGAAATGGACTATTTCTGTCACTGCCCACCACCTGAGACCCTAAAAATAGCCTCTCAGAGCTGAGGATGCTCCCTGGTCGAGGAGGTGGCAGTGTCTCACCAGCCCCTACCCACAAAGTTGGGCGGCTCTGTTGCTGGGTGCAGCCCCCCTCACTGTACCCCCACCTCCCCAGGAGTCCCCTGTGCTGGCCACAGGACCTGCAGTTACCTGTGCTACGTGGCCACGTCCCCTGCACAGAGCCTGCATTTCTCAGGCTTCTCCTTCCCTGTCCGCAGCAAGGTCAAGAGTCCTGGGGTCATGCCAGGGGGTTAAATCCTCACTGTGTGACCTTGGGCAAAGTCACTGCCCCTCGGTTTCTTAGTTTTCAAACGTGGAAGGAGGAACTCAGGATTGCCTCCAGAAGTGGCTGGAGCATTAAATGAGAGAATCCCCACCAAGCGCTTGGCTATGAGCCTGGCGTCGAGCGCTCGCCAGATGCCAGCGCCTTTCTGTTGGTACACTGTTGACGGTCCTGCCGCTTCTGGTGGCAGCTGGGTAAAACATATCAGGTTTTAAAAATGTGCAATTTCACTGTAAAGGAGTAGTGACATGTGGGGCAAAGAAAGAGTCATAGGCAAGAGCTTTCACCCCAAATGGATTTAAAATGAAGACCTAGGAGCTGCCTGAAGGGCCAACGACAGGGCCACGTAGAGGACCACAGGTCATCTACGACAGGACACCACACGGCCGTTTAAAAAACATGTTTTCCAGCTGTAAAATCCATTTTTGGAAACTTGAGGACATGAGAGTATAAAACATATGTTTATATATGATGGAATTAATGCCTCATCCTGTGGGTGTGATGAGTGGAGAGGGCTCTTGTTCTGAGCTAAGGAAAGGTCAGGTATTGAGAGGTGACTGACCTGAGGTCTCGGCTTCATCAGTTCAGTCAACAATCAACGCGCGTGTGTTTACGGAGGGAGAGTGAAAACAGTCCTCTTCAGAGGTCAACAACCAGCACGTCTAGTTCCAGGTCGGGGAATCGGGTGTTTATTGCAGGCCCTCACCTGTCGTGCAGGTGTGAAAACTGTCATATAAAGAGCATCGGGAATCACGCTTTTGAAGGTTCCCTGATACGGGGAAGTGAGCACGAGATGAAACTGAGGGGAAGGGGAAGATAAAATGCACACACAGGCTGCAAACACCCACACCCGGGGTACAGACTGTGGGGCTCTTGCAGGAGAACCTGGCCACAAGGCAGCCCTGGGGAGGCCGAGGGAGGGAGGGGGGCAGGCGGGAGTTGGAGTGTCTCGAGAATGACCAGGACTCTCCAGGGGGCACACCCCCCAGTAGGCACCCCGTCCTCAGGGCACCCCCCCCTTCTCCCTCGCTGCTCTCCTGCCTCTCCCCACCCCAGGAAATGCAATCTCAGCTCCAGGCTGTTATTATTATTTTTTTTATGGATGTCTTAATAGTTTATAATATTGTGAAATTTTAGTCGTACATTATTGTTTGTCAATCCCCATATAAATGCCTCCCTTCACCCTTTGTGCCCACCCCTCAGCCCCCTTGCCCCTGGTAACCACCAATCTGTTCTCTCTGTCCACGTGTTGGTTTATATTCCACATATGAGTGAAATCACGCGGTGTTGGTCTTTCTCTGGCTTATTTCGCTTAATGCCCTCCAGGTCCATCCACATTGTTGCAAATGGGACAATTTTGTCTTTTTTTATGGCTGAGTAGTATTCCATGGTATATATATACCACACCTTCTTTATCCAATCATCAGTCGAGGGACACTTAGGTTGCTTCCACTCCTTGGCTATAGTGGATAATGCTGCGATGAACATAGGGGTGCATAAGCCTCTTTGGATTGTTGATTTCAGGTTCGTTGGGTAGATACCCAGTAGTGGGATAGCTGGATCATAGGATATTTCTACTTTTAGTTTTTTGAGGAATCTCCATACTGTTTTCCATAGAGGCGGTACCAGTTTGCATTCCCATCAGCAGTGAATGAGGGTTCCCTTTTCTCCACATCCTCTCCAACATTTGTTGTTTTTTGTCTTGGTGATTATAGCCATTCTAATGGGTGTAAGGTGATACGTTAGTATAGTTTGGATTTGCATTTCCCTGATGCTTAGTCATGTTGAACATCTTTCCATATGCCTATTGGCCATCTGTATATCTTTCTTGGGAAAGTATCTGTTCATATCCTTTGCCCATTTTCTGATTGGGTTGTTTGTTTTTTTGTTGTTCAGTTGTGTGAGTTCTTTATACAATATGGAGATTAACCCCTTCTCGGATATATGATTTGCAAATATCTTCTCCCAGCTGGTGGGTTGTCTATTCATTTTGATCCTGGTTTCATTTGCCTTGTAGAAGGTCTTTAATCTGATGAAGTCCCACTTGTTTATTTTTTCTTTTGTTTCTCTTGTCTGAGTAGACATGGATCCCTTTATGACTGATGTCAAATAGTGTACTGCTTATATTTTCTTCCAGGAGTTTTATATGCCAGGCTGTTATTTTACACAATGGTGGAGACACTCCAAACGTGGGTCTACCTGGTCCCCCATTAGTGCTCACAGGGGCAGTAAGAACCGGCCCCGGCCAGGATGTGAGCTCCTTCATTGGTCTGGACCTCACGTAGAGGTGACCCCCACTGGGGGCACCACTTTGCCCCTTGGCTTACTGAAATGGAAAATTATGAGTTTACAGCTCAGAAGGAGATGCCAGGAGCTCTGACGGGCACTGCACTGTCTGTCCTGGTGGACATGGCAACTCCCTGGGGCTTACTGAGCACATGCGCATCACACGGCCACACACACACCTTACAGACCTGAGAGGAGGGAGGCCATCCTGTGTCAGGGACGAGGCCGTGGGGGCCTCGGGTTGCCGACCAACTTGCCGAGAATCATGAGAAGTGCAGGTAGCAGAGCCTGGATCCGAACCTGGGTCTTCCCAGCTTAGCTCAGGGGAGGCCAGGAGTCACTTCTCAACACCTTCCTCCCTCCACCTTTTGACCAGTCACGGCCCACTGAGCATGCCCTGCTCCGAGTGTGCATGGACCACACTGGCACACACAAGGGGACTGTGATGGGTGGGGGCCAGTGATGGGGCCCCGAGTAGCAGTGGGTCCCTCTACCTGCAAACCTAAGGTTCTGCCCACTATCCAGAGGGCAGGGCAGGGGCTGCTGCTCTTATTATTTTGGGTCGCCCAAAACACCTAGCATTGCACACCGTAAGTGCTCATGAAATATGTAAAAGATCAAATGCACACATGCACACCCCTTCTGTTTGCCACTCAGACATACAGCGTCGGTTTGAGCCAAGAACTTCTAAAATTCCACGTTAAACAAGGAGCTATCGGGTTAACGTCATGACCACTGCTCCACCCTCCCAGGAGAGGTCCAGCCCCCCACGGACCAGTGAGCTGCGGACAGCTGCTGGTTTCTAACCAGGAAAGCTTCATGCTGGCGGTATCACCAGTGAACAATAACCAAGGTGCCTCGGCTGAGGTTCACAGTGGCCAAGGGGGGCCTTCAGGGAGAAACAACGTTTGCAGCCCTGGGAGACGGGGCATCATCCTTCATAAGCACGGCAGAGCCAACATCCCTCCTCGGGCCCACCGGGGCAGCCACAAGACCTTACTCTCTTTCTGATGAGGAGTGTCCTAAGAGAAACCCCAGAGCTGAGGCCAGAGGGTGGACTCAGCATCACCCCCTCTCGCTGCAGCCCGCACCCCCACTCCAAATCCTGCCCTCTCAGAGCCCTCCCAGACTGCCCGAGCCACATGCTGGCCCACCCCCCATCTCTACTCCAAATCCTGCCCTCTGAGAGCCCTCCCAGACTGCCCGGGCCACACACTGGCCCACCCCCCATCCCTACTCCAAATCCTGCCCTCTCAGAGCCCTCCCAGACTGCCCGGGCCACACGCTGGCCCACCCCCCATCCCTACTCCAAATCCTGCCCTCTGAGAGCCCTCCCAGACTGCCCGGGCCACACGCTGGCCCACCCCCCATCTCTGCTCCAAATCCTGCCCTCTCAGAGCCCTCTCAGACTGCCCAGGCCACACGCTGGCCCATCCCCCATCCCTACTCCAAATCCTGCCCTCTCAGAGCCCTCCAAGACTGCCCGGGCCACACGCTGGCCCACCCCCCATCCCTACTCCAAATCCTGCCCTCTCAGAGCGCTCCCAGACTGCCAGGGCCACACGCTGGCCCACCCCCCATCCCTACTCCAAATCCTGCCCTCTCAGAGCCCTCCCAGACTGCCCGGGCCACACGCTGGCCCACCTCCCTTCTCAGGGGCTCCTGACCTTGGGCTGCTGGCAACCACACTTCTCAGCAGCACTTTCCCCCCTTTCAGCTGGAACCCCCCTGAGGGCATTTCCTGCTTCAAATCGCCCCTCATTCACAGCAACTCTGGGCATGTTAATGTCAGTTTTTTCACTTGTAAAACGGGTCTCTACTCTTTCTCCTTCAGGCCACTGGAATGGCCCCATGACAGGATGCATCTCTGCCGAGCTCCGGTTAACTGGTAAGAACAGAGCGGGTGAGGGGGTCTTCTTCTGTACACTCTCCCCCTGTGGCTCCCACAGCACAAGCGTGAGAGACACTTACCACTCAAATAAATGACACAGCTTTTTCTCGGGCAATGACGCATATGCAACAGCCCGGTTTGCTGACCAGGAATTGCAGCCTGGAAGAGAGAGAGACCATTCTCCAGGAGTCCCAGAGCTGAGGACACCCAGAAGCTGGGACCCTGCTCTCAGCCCCTGCTGGGCTAACAATTTAAACCTGCTTGCCCATGTCGCACCTTCCCTGGACTGAAGACTGAGTTGACGACCCCTTTGTCATCAGCTCTGTTCCTGCCCATAGGAAAGTTCAGGGAGAGGCAGGCAGACCATTCCAAGAGGCCCAGGCCACTGTTAATGGTGCCAGGGAACCTCAGGGTCCGTAAGTCTCTTAGGGGCCCGGGCTGGATCCCTGTGCCTCCCGGTCTGCCCTGCCCTGCCCAGGGCCTGGCCCAGGGAAGGATCCATAAGTGACACCCACTGTGAGGCCTGGGGCTGGTGACATAACATTCCTGTGCTTCAGTTTCCTCGTCGATAAGATGAGGATAAGAAGAGTTGTTTCTAGTGCGTAGCACAGTGTCCGAGAACAGAAGCAACCTCAGGGCTGGGGAACTGTCATTCTATGTTAACTTCATGAATACGGCTCAACTCTCTGGCTTGCTTCCTATTTCCAGGGCCTCTACTATGGGGTCTCCTGCGGAGCAGGCATCCGCTGTGACAGGCTCTCTCAGCACCCCATACCCTCCTGGCATAGCACCAACCACAATGGCAACTCAACCATTAATGGTGTAATTATCCGGCAGGCCCTGAGGCTCATGGGGTCAGAAGGGATATCTCTCATTCCGGTGCATCTCCAGGGCCTGGGGAGATGCTCAGTAAATACTGCCTCCTGCAACCCCTGGGGCCGGCTCAGAAGAACCAGCCCCTCCATACAGGACATCTCCCCGGTTACTGACAATTCCTGCAAACATGGCCTTCCGGGGCCTGCAAAACCGGCTCACGGGGTCCCGCAGCCTCCCTCTCTCTCTGCTCATGCTGTTCTCTCATTTGCTGCCTCAAGAAGCAGAGTTAGTCTCGTCTTGGGAGGCGGGTTAGAGAGAATATCTATTCCCAGAAAGTAGATACTCTGGGGTGTTCCTTCTATATCTGAGGTGCCGTGATTCGCAGCAGTTCTGGGTAAAGGCATGAGTGCCCATGAGAAAATGAACATGTGTTTGGGTGGCCCAGGCAGCATCTTCACGGGTCTGTGCTTTGTGGTTAAGGCGGAAGTTCCTGTCTGTGGCTCTTGTGCTCAAAAAATGTCTGCAGCATGAACGCATGAGCGAGTGAGTGAATGACTAGGCGGGTGCCTTCAATGATGGGCCGGGGCCTCCCACAGGGCCTGTCCTGTCCCTGCTCCAGCCACGCCCCTGCCCCCTGGGAGGCTGAGAGGGACACTGTGCCCCTTGAGATGTGGGGGGCCAGGCCCAGCCCCCCATACAGGCCTGGTGCCCTGGAGCAGGTGCCTGTGAGGGTGACAGATCGTAGCTGGGGAAGCCGCTTCCTCCTGGGCTGCACTTCTCACCAGCAGAGGGTCAATATTGTTGCTCCAGCAACAAGAATTGAGAACACACAACAGTCGACTTCTGACCCCCTAACGCCATTTCTCAGACCTCATTTTAGGAATCAGCCTGAATAAGAATAAATGCTATATATTTAAGGAGCTTATAAATTTATCATTGAAGGACAATGAAAACAGCTTCAATCCTAACCACAGAGCACAGGCAGGAAAGCAGGGCCGCCGTGAAAGGCCAGAATATCACAGGACATTTTTAGTTGTGATGTTAAGTGAAAACATTTCTACATATAATATGATCATAAGTAATTTACAGAGAGACAACCTGCACACAGAAAAAAGTCGGAAAGAAAAACACGAACAAGTTACCAGTAGTCATCTCTGGGGCAGGACTAGGATCTTTACGAACATGGGATATGTCGCATTCTCCGCAGGTTTTGAAGAAGGGCACTTAGTGGTTCAGAGTGAGCACCAGCTTTGCTGGGAGGGCACGTGACCCCCCCTCAGCTCCTCATTGACGAGTGCGTACCGGTCAGCACCAATGAACGGTCAGTGCCAGTGAACGGTCACCATCACTTTAGAGCAGGACAGACACGATCGACTTTAATAATACAGCTAAAAGGATGTGGGGGAGGGGGAGGGGAGTGACTGCTAACGGGTGACGGGGTTTCTTTTCGGGGTGAAGAAAATGTTCTGGAATCGGAGAGCGGTGACAGCTGCACGACCTTGTGGATATCCAAACCACTGAGCTGTGCTCTTTAGAACAGTGAATTCCATGGTGGGTGAATCATATCTCAATTCAAAAAAATGGAAACCAGGTAAAGGAAAATCATGACAGGAAGGTAACTGGGGTGGCTCCAGTGGGAACAAGGACTGAGGACACTCCCAGGAGGCTCAATAAACATGCCCCTTTCCTCTCGGCTGCTTTAGTTCTCAGCTGGGTAAGCCCTGGGTCTTACTGACCCTTGTAACTCTGGGGACCTTCCCGGGGCAGCCTCACAAGCAGAAAGCGGGGGTCAGCCAGGACACAAGAGGGAAGGAAACAGACTCTCTGCCGACTTTCTAACTGACCAGCCGGGGTGGGCAGAAATAAGGAGGCGGGTGGGGGCAGAAATAAGGAGGCGGGTGGGGGCAGAAATAAGGAGGCGGGCAGCCAGCACTGACCGCAGCCCACAGGCCAGCCAAGCCCTGGGTGAGAGCAGCACTTACCCAGGAACCCCTCCTCATCCACGATGATGGTGTAATCCTCCGGCGTCTCGGTCAGACTGAAGAACTTGCACCTGGGGGGATGGACAGACAGACAGGATATCGTGTTAGTCCCGTATTAGTCCCAGCCAAGACCCTAGGGCAGCTGCCCACCATGACCCAGGGGGAGAGGACTCAGTTTACCGAGAGCTCGGACCCAAGGCTGCAGGGTAACCTTGGGTAAGCTGCTTGTCTCTCCCTCAGCTCGCCCCCAGTTCTGACTCAGGAGGTCTCAAAGTCCCCTCTGTACCCCCCAATCTTTGGGGACCCCTGAGCCAGCCAGCCTCTAGGGTCCCATACAGGCCCAAGGGTCTTAGAACCCCCCTTTTCTCAGGGGGAGGAAGTGGCTGAAGGGTGGCTCTGCAGGGATCATGCAGACGAACTGTCTCTTCCGTGGGCCCCCCACATTCCGACCTCTACGCTTCCGTCACTGCCCCCCCATGGTCCTGGCCCCTCTCCTCACCAACTCAAGAGCTCCCATTGTCATTTAAGGCCTAACTCACATCACCCAACTGACAGCCCAGGCTTTAGCGTACTTTTCTTCCTTGAACAAGAGAAGAGTGTGGCCGTCAGTGTCATTTTGGGGGCATGGATCCCTGAACTGCCACATGTCCCCTTTGGTGATACTGTTTAGCCTGGACTGTATGTGGGTCACTTTCCCCCTAAAGGAGACCATCGATTGCCCAAAGCCAGGGTCTGGCCGTCACTGTCCCTTCTGTATCTCTCCCTGCTGGTCTCAGCCATGAGCACACATGCTCTTGGGGCCTGGCAGACACACAGGGCTCCGTGTCCAGGCAGCCCTCGGGCTGGCTTCAAGGCTTTCCGTCACCGGGTGCCTGTCTCCCGATACCCCATCGCCAGAATGGCCCCAGAACCCTGGGAGCAGCTACAGGGAGAGACAGCGTGCACAAGCAGGGCGAGCAGGAGACCCCCGCGCTCATTTATCCGCCGTCGCAGCTCCCAAGCGCGAGGCCCAGCATGGGCTCTGGCCCAGTGCGTACAACCCACCCACCGCGGGCAGCCGCAGCAGGAGGTGGCCAGGGAGCACCCTGGCCAGGGCTGAAGATCACCTCCACACAGACCACACTGGAGAGGGAGTCTCGCAGCAAATGCAGCCTCGCAAGGATGGCGGCGGCAGGGCCACCCTCGGATCTCTCTCCTCCTGGCCCTCCTCTCCTATCAGCCGCCCCGTAACACCGAAGCCTTATCAATAGAACCTCTGCGGAACCCTTTTTACTTTATTCTTTAAAATTTTCACAAGGAATGAGAGCAACTGGAACCAGCAGGAATGTAGAACGGCACAGCCATTTGAAAACAGTTGGGCAGTTTCTTATAAAGTGAAACATTCACCGATCACACGACTCGGCAATCCTGGGTATTTACTCAAGAGAAATGAAAACATGACCACACCAAGACCTGTGTGCAAATGTTTCCAGCCTTTATTTCTAATCACCCCCAAATGGAAATAACCCAAGTGTCCACCTGTCAAGTGGAGAATGGATAGACCGCGGCACATCCACACCACGGAATACCGGGCAGCAGTGAGAAGGAATGACTTACTGATGCGTGCAACAATGTGGATGAATCTCAAATGCATTTTGCTAAGTTAAAGAAGCCAGACTCAAAAGGTTACCTACTATGTGTTTCCATTTACACGACATACCAGAAGAGGCAAAACTGTAAGGCAGAAAAGAGTCGTGGTTGTCAGGGGTTGGATAGGGGCTGACTTCAGAGGGGCACTGCGGAACCTTCTGGGGTGATGCAAGGGTTTGGTCTCTTGGTGGTGGTGGTAGTTCTAAGATCATACACATTTGTCAAAACTCAAAGAGCTTGTATGCTAAAAAGGGTCAATTTCCCTCTATGTAAATTAGGCCCCAGTGAACCCGACTTTAAAGACAATGCTCGTGCTTGGGTCGTAAGCAAGGTGGCGTTCTCCTCCCCTCCGACATTCTGTCCAACCAACAGCGCACACTCTTCAAATTCCCTCCTTTGGTTTTCGAATTACATCTCTGTCCCCACCTGTCTCATATCCAATTTGCAACCATTGCCTGGACAAATGAAATCTCTAATTGCTTGGGGACAACGGCAAATTATCACCTTAGTAAGTGGCAATCACTGCTCTGGCCTAGCTCCTTCTCAGGGACCCCCATGACTCAGAGAGCCTCGGAAGCCCCCCAGTCTCCAGATTGCCGTGAGCAGGTAGGTACTCACTGGGTGGGAGGGTGGCCACCCAGACCTCTGAGAGAGCCCTGTGACAGCAGAGGCAGCACTTACCCCTGTGCCCTCTGGGCTGTGAGGACGCTCCAGAAATAGATCCTATAAATGACCCTGGAGAGCATAAGCACCAGCAGAAGGCAGCAGCGGCCTCTGTGTAGACGGGGTATAAATATGTCGTCGATGTGACAGGGTCGAGAACCTCTGAGGTGCTGCCAGCTGTTGGACATCATCTTGGAATGTGCACGTTGGTGGGGCAGGCCTCCAGGAAGGCAGGGCAGCTGGAGGGACGTGCGCCTACTGCTCTGGTCACTGAGCGCGGGAGCCAGCCCCAGGCTCTCCTGCCCTCCGTCACCCCCAGACGTCGTGCACGTCTCCAAGCCCCACCTCATCTCACCTCCCCAGTCACTGACATCTGTCTTCCCTCTCTCCGTTGCTGCCCTCCACGGGAACTCTTCCCCAGAAGACTATCCCAGCCTCCCACCTCGTCTCGCTCCCCTGCCCTTGGCCTGCCTCCCCAGCCTCATGCTGCCAAAAGTTAGCAAACGTTCTTTCCACTGCCCGACACACCCTTCCCTCTTCTTTGGCTGGAGACTTGCTGCTTATCCCTCAAGACCCAGCATAAGCATTTTCTCTGGGGTAAAACCTTTTCTGACCAGCATCAGCCACCTCTTCTCCCTCACCTTCCACCTTAGAGGTGGTCTTCCCTTGACAGCCTACTGCCTCGCACTATGTCTGCAAGAGGACTTTCAGGCCACCGCGGACGGCTGGGCTGGTGATGCATCACAACTCTAGGGGAGAGTTCATTCATCTCACAGTCTATGTAAAGTATGCCCTGAGATTTGGACAGTGCACAACTTATACAACTGCACATGACAGTCCTGAGTGCTTTTCACAATCCATTACAAAGACTACTTTAAGGGTCTACATCCCCCAGGAGACCATAAGCTCTCAGAGGCAAGCACTGAGGGTTCTCTGTACACACACCTAATACCCAACACTGGCTGAGCATAGAATCAACACTCATTGTCTGCTGAGCAAAGGAGTAACTGTGGCCACACACTTACCTCCAAAGCCAGAGAAGCCCTGATCAGGACAAGCCCTGCCTGCCCTAGTGCGGCAATGCCTTGACTCACCCCTTCTCCGGGAGACACTAAAGCCTCCAGCCCAACTCCGTGCTCTCTCCTGAGTCATGGCGAGATGCTGGCCCTGCTGTCTGTGGCCTCTCCGGACTTTGTGTATGAGGAGCCAGAGAGAGGACCCAGACCCAGCAATTACCCAGCTGCTGCTCCGAGGAGGAGAACAGCTTGCCCTCAAGATGCCCTCGTGGTTCTAAAGACCAGGGGAAACAACAGGGGGAGAGAGCAGCCTGGGTCATGGGAAGAGACTGCGGGCTTGGAGTCAGGGGACCTGGGTTCCAGTCCCAACATGGCACCAGGGGGTGGCGAGCCCTGGGCTGCCTCACTCCCCTGCACAGCGAGGGACAGGCTCAAGTGGACTCACTCCCATCCAGCTCCAGCTTGGGCAGTGCACGACACAGGGAACCCTGCTGGCCCTACAGCAGGGTGCACCTCAAGAGCCTGGCCAGCAAAACAACGCATGGGGAGACGATTCCAGAACCATCGAGTCTGTCTGGAAAATACCTTTCAAAGGCAGGGAAAACCCCAACCAGCTCCGATCAGAATCCAAGACACATGTGCTGCCCAGGCAGCTGGGCGGGGGGAGCGCCACACTCTGGTGGAGGCTCATTCATCTCACAGGCTATCTGAAGAGTGCCCTTAGAGTTGGGCAGTGCACAACCCACGCAACGTATGTGTGGGTCTGTATGTGAAAGTCACTTGGCGGGTCCTGCAGGAGCCATCAGGTAGATGGAACACAAAACTCCAGAGCCCTGGGCAATGGGGGAGGGAGACTGGGGAACAGCAGCTCTGGGGAGAGTCCTGGCTCACTGTGGTTCAGAACACACCCCAAGAATCATGCTAGCTCCTGACAGGAGCACCAATGCGCCCCTGGGCACTGGGAACAGAGCATGGGTACTGGATGAAGGCAGGCCACGCCAGGAAACCCGAGTCTGTCTAGAGCCTCACAGCCAACAAGCAGCATGCCCAGGGGCACTGAGAGGACTCTAGACTGTGCCCTTTTCGGCCTGGAGGAAGATTCCAGCCACTACCCTTAAACCTCCGAAGGGCTGTTGTGGACCATGTGATGGATGCAGCGCTGCTGCTCATGGCTGTGTGACCTTAGGCAAGTTACTCAACATCTCTGTGCCTCAGTTTCCTCATGTGTATAACGGGGATAATAGCGTCTATTTCACAGGGTTGTTGCTAAAGAATAAGTAAGTGAATACCGGGTGTGACTATGGTAAACACTCAATACGTTGGCTATTTATTCTTCTTGGAGGGCAGAGGCAGCTGAAGGGGAGGCCACGGGGAGGCCAGCCTGTGTTCCCAGTAAAGAAAAGCTTAAATGGCAGCTGGACGCAGAGACAAGGGGGCTGGCAGGAGGCAGTGAGTTGTCAGTTCTCCGCAGGGCTGAGCCCCAGGCAGGCGGGCTGCAGGGGCGATGCTGTCTCAATGGGGAGGATGGACTAAGCCACCTCCAAGGGTCCGTGCGGTGCTGAGTCTCCGAGTCTTTAAAACACCTGGTTCTGACACACTGACCCCAAACAACAGGCTTTGGCTGAAAAGTCTCCATTCACCGTCCCTGTAGCCCCGCTCCCACCAGGCAGCCAGGGAAGGGAGGATGGTTTATGACGGGGAGACTGACTTGGCCTGAAATTCCCAGTGAGTCCGTGTGGGAGCCAAACCCGCAGCCTTGGGCTTGAGCCCGCCTGGTCCCGGCCCCCTGACACACCCCAGAGACCTCAGGAACCCGCACAGACATCTAGGACACGTGAGCACAGGGACCATCCAGGTCGGGGAGCCAGGGAGGTGGTCTGACGAATCGCCATTGGGTGGGGGCTCCAACCAGCACCCTAGACATCAAAAGACACTCCTGCTCAGTCAGGGCTCAGCGAAGACTGCCTGTACGTGGCGTGCAGAGGGCCTGGGTCTCCGGGAGGTGGGAGCTAGCCCTGTGGGCCAGACCCCGTCTGGGACTGAAGTCTGCTTCCTGCAGGGTCACAGTGCCCTCTGTCAGCCAGACCCTGCAGAGGTCACCACTACTTGCCACAGAACAAGTCCAGATCTTTGCAGTGAGAGCCTGGCCCGCCGGGCTCTGGAGTGAGCCCACCCTGGACACACGGGATGGGCCCTGCAAACAGGACAGAGAACAGGCATCCGGCATATTCCAGGCACCTGTTTACAACCATCCTTGTTCCTTCCTGCAAGCAGGGCCCCTGAACGTCCGCCAGCCGGTTCTGAAGGTCTGCACCAGCCTGGAGAGCAGGGGTGCTCCCCCCGAAGTGCAGCCAGTCCAGTCTGGAGCAAGGGAGGTCTGGCCACACCTTCCTCTGCAGCAGGTCACAGTGAGGAGAAGGCAGGGCTGACTCTGCCCCGCTCCAGGGACCACCGCCCCCGCCCCTGCCGCCTAGCTGGTGCTTCTCCGCAGGGGAGCACAGGAGCCTTTGACAACACACATCGAGCGACAGAAGGGCTTCAGGGCTGCTCGTGGTGCTGGCCTCCCGCACTCAGGGGGCTTTTCTTCCCAAAGGAAAACCAGGCAGATGGCATGTGTCGGGCTCCGCTCTCCTAACCAGCTCGGCCTCTTCACCTGTTCCTCCTGGGTCTTCCACAGGGGTCTCTTGTTAGTCACATTTCACGTCTATCATCTTAACAACGAGAGGCTGCTATTTCAAGTTTTAGTGAGAAAAAAAGCCCTGTATAGGTTCTGTGATGTGAAGAGCAACCCTGAAGAGGAGTTTCCTTTTCTGTTAAGACAGAAAAAAACCTACTTATGTCCCAGGTGCCCGGAAGAATCAGACAGTGCGGCTAACAGCCTTAGAAAATTCCAGGGTGACACACAGGCAGGACTGCAAAAACAGGGTGGGTAGGACAGAAGGAATCAGTAGGGTCTGGAAAAAGCCACCGAGACCCAGGCAACAGCCTAACGCAGTGAATAGATCATTCAGTCATTCCACAAACAAAATTGCAAAGTGACTTTATATGTCAAGCAGCGTTTCAGATGCTGGGGACACACCTTAAATAACTGGACAATTAGCATTTACATGGGGGGAACAAAGATAGCGTGTCAGATGATGGTACGTGCCGCAGCAAATGAAAAGGTGGGGAAGGGGCAGGGGCGGGCAGAATAGGGGTTTGCCATTTAAAACAGAGCAGGGAGTGGTTGCCAGGGGGTGGGGGAGGGGGAAATGGGGAGCAACTGTCCAATGGGTGCAGAGTTTCAGTTCGAGATGATGAAGAAGTTCTGGAGATGGATGGTGGCGATGGCTACAGACCAACGTGAATGTACTTAATGCCACTGAACTGTGCACTTAAAAATGGTTAAAATAGTAAATTTTGTTAATTGTATCTGACCACAATAAAAAAATAATTGAGCAGGCAAGGGAAGATCCCACAAGACCTGTAGGAGGAGGAAGAGTGGGCACACTGTTGTCCCAGGGAGGCCGGAGCGAGGGGACTGTGCAAGGCCCTGAGGTGGGCACCTGCGGACTAACAGCCCAGAGTGGCCAAGTGGGGGAGGGGGACGAAGGCAATGATGTCAGAGGCACAGGGCGGGGAGGGATGATGCCCCGTGGCCACTGTAATGACTGGGCAGGGCCACAAGACCAGTGAGGACGCTCCTCTTCTTCAAGGAGGCTGGCGACAGCTGACGGTGGCTTGGCCCAGGCTGGCGGTGGTGGGCGTGGGTCCATTTGTGGCCAGGAAATAATACTCAACAAATTAGGGAGGCGAGGTTGGTGAGAAACACGAGGCCAGGCAGGGAGCCACGGTCTTCCTCGTGGTGGAGGTGGCCTCGGAGGTGGCCAGAGAGGCATCCAGGCGCCAGCATCTGGAGGGAGGTCAGCGCGCAGAGGCGGGGCCCTGAATCGCCAGAGTTGACTCACCTCTGAACCCACCCGACTGCTCCGGTCCCTTCCTCCGTGGAGACCTGGGGAAGGTGCGGAACCTGGGGCTGGGGGGCTGCCCTGGCCCTGCCCTGAAGGCCGAAGCACAAACCATGGAGAGCTGCTCAACAGCTTTCTCGGGCCTGTCCCAGTGGCCTGGGGCAGCCGGGCGGGGTGAGAGGCTCATGCCAGGGCAGGACCACAGCCTGGGCAAGGCCAGCCTCTTCTTCATGAACATGTACCAAAGCGCACGGCACGTATGAGGCACTGCCTGCTGGGTTCTCCCTTGGGGGAACTGAGATGGAAAAGGCCCAAGTGTAGATCTTGGCTTTACCACCCCCCGGAGATGAGGCTGGAACACCTTACTGGTCCTCAATTCGCCCTGGGTTCCTATCTGTGGAAGAGGATTGAAAACACCTCCCTCGCCGGGTGGTCCAGGCTTTGAGGAGGCTCTGAGCGTACATGAAAGGCTGTGGACCCTGCCTGAGCACATGAGTGTTCACTCGATGCAGAAAGCCCGGGAGCTGGCCCGGGAACCCAGGGGCAACTGGCCGTGCCCCAGCATTCCTGTCTGGAGAGTGCTCGGGCCTTGCAGACGGGGGCTCACCTTCTGCTTGCAGGCTCTGGGCTTCTGTGGTGTTAAGTGACCTCTGCCTAATTGTGGGTCTCCCCATTCCTTGTAGCCCCGACCCCCACCCTTACGAGGAGTACAGTCAGTCTTGAGCAGGGGCCAACGAGCCCAGCCCAGCTCTCCCAGGCAGGCCCTCCTTCTCAGTGCACCATCACGCCACCAGCCATCACCTCCCCAGCAATGACGATATCCATTGCCATGCCGAGACTATTTACTGCCAGGTCTGTCTTGGTATAGAGATACCTGCTCCTGGGAGACAGGCCGAGTCTTTCTCATCCAGAGCCCCCATGCCTCCTATAAGTCTCCACAGGGTCTGTGCATAATCAGTGGTAACTGAATGAATGGGCAGTAGTATAAGGAATTATTCCCATTTCACAGATTGGAAAACTGATGCTTAGTTAGGTTAAGGCACTTAGTGCCTTGGATCCACTGTGCCGTGCGGTCTCTAAGGTGGGGGCAGGTGTGGCCTGCAGCATCGTCCCTGTGACTCAGCTCTTTCCCTGCGAGCTCTCCGCCCTCTCACACATGTGTAACAGGAGACACGGACAAGAGAATTCGTCACAGCCTGTTCTCAGTAACAAACACCTGGCTACAGCCCGGATGCCCATCACCGGGAGAGGAGGGAATAAGGACAGAATGTTACCCAGCAGTCCAGAGGAAGAATCTACAGTCACCTGCAAAGCTATGAATCTCAGCAATGTCCCAGTAGATGGAAACATAAGTCCCCAAATAGTATGTACAGCACGGTACTCTTTTTATAGAGTTAAAAGCAGGCACAAAACAAAAAATACACTTTCAAGACTATATGTAGTTGCGATGTAACTCCATTATATTTACGTATAATATAAATGCGGGATGGGACCGGGGACCCTTGGTCAAATGTATTGTCCAGAGTCTACTTCTGCTCTGGCTTTGCACGTGCTGATTACGTTATTAACATGAATTCGTTAGATAAATGAATAAAGGCGGCAGTGCAAGGACGGAGGACAGGTAAGTCTTATGAACCTGAGCTGAGATCCACTGAGGCTGCAGGCACGTCCTGAAGGCGAATGCTGTTCCCGGGGAACCTGGATCAGGCAGCAGTTCAGGCAGCAGGAGAACGGGCCTGGGGGCTGGCAGAAAGGCCTGGAAGACCCAGCCACAGAACTGAGCCAGGGCAGGCCGCCAGCCCGCAAAAGCGTGTAGGAAACGCAGCTAGAGAGCCACCCGGAGGAGGTGGCCAGAGAGGGGTCCGGGCGCCAGCATCAGGCACGAGTCCTGGGATAAATGGGCAGGACTCCTCCCTTCCTCCAGGTCATTCAATTCAGCCTTGGCGGGTCAGGGATTCGGGGCTCACTTTGGCTCCACAGGTGTATCCTCATTCCCCAACTTGGTCCCCACAGCCCAGCCTCTATTCTCTTGGTCCCCATCACCCATGACCCTCTGATGGCACTGCAGGTAACAGGTGAATGCTCTGGAAAGAGCATGCTCTGCAGACGGTCCCAGTGATGGCTTCAGCCCTGCGGCCTGAGATAGCTACACAGTCCCTGGGCCTGTCTCCCCACTCCTAGAGGTGCATAGCCCCGCCGGCCGCAGGGCCGGGGTAAGAGGTCACATCCCTTTGTAGATGAGAGCACCAAGCACACACAGGTCCCCGAACTGCACCAGTTCCTTTCCGTCCTTTCAGTGTGGATAACAGCCCTGACAGTTGTCTCCTGACATAACTGGAAGCCTATTCCACTTGCCCCGATCCTCAGACTGCAGCTGAGGACACACGAACACACAACCTCCTACCCTTCCAAGGATGCAAACAGCTTTTTGTCAGCGCACTGAAAACCATAATCAAAATCCTCGACCCTAAAGCAATCCGTAGTCCTTGCCCCCCGCCGCCCAGTCCCTGACACTATTAACTGGGAATCAACAGTCTCCAGAGCGCGTGCTATTGCAGGACTTTGGAGCCAAACTGGGGTCCTGCTTGGAGCTGTTGTCCTGTTGCCCGGCAACTCCGAGGGTGCCCCAGGTTCCTGGGTCAACACGCCTCTCTCATCTCTGAGGCCGCTCCAATTCTGCACCGTCTGCTGTTGGCTCTGGGGCAGGGTGTCCTGGGCGGCTCCCTTGGCTGACCCCATCCTTAGATGACCCCTGTCCACCACCGTGCTCCTCAGCAATGACCTCCAGCTCGGAAATCCCCCCAGGGCCTGGGTCCTGCCCATCCTCCTCACTGGGTCAGCTCAACGCTCCCTCTCCTGGGCCTCTCCCACATCTGGCACGCTCGGCACCCCAACCTACACCCCCAATTTCCTAAGAAATTGGCCAATCAGTGAGGGGCCCCTCTCAAAATGTCTCTGTGTTTTCATCCATCTCGTCCCTTCTCTCTGGCCTCAGGAAAACAATACAGCGGAGGCAGCCCCGTTTCTCTTGCTCCATTCCCATGGGCGCCTCTCTCTCAGGAGTCTGTCTCATACTTGGCTTCCTCATCTCAGTGACACACAGGATCAAGTCTCCTCCATCCTAAAAAAAAATCTTCCTCATCTCCTCTCCTCAGGCCACCACCTTCTTCCCTCCCCTCCACCACCAATCAGGCCTCTAGCTGGTCTCCACCAACCCTCCAGACACTGCCCAGCCTCAACCCTCCACCAGATCCTGCTCAGCTCACCCACGACCTTCACCAGCCAACCCTGACAGCCGCTTCCCTCACGCCCTCCTGCCCTTGACCTATTGGCCAGACTTCACATGGCCGGCCAATGCCTTCCCCTGGACACTGGAATCGACCACATGGCGGCTCCTCCAACTTCTGACACTGACACTCTTCTTTTGTTTCCTGTAGTGACGTCTCCTCTCCAGTGCAGATGGCTCTCGAGGGGACCTTACATTACACACTCCTCCCAGTTCTCTCACTCCCAGGGTTCCAGCCACTGTGGCCCAGACTTGCTATCCCAAGCTTCAGACTTGCACTTCTCAGCCTACACCGGCCGCAACTGTCTTGGATGTATTTCTCACATCCGCCCTCTGGGAAAGGAACTGTCAATCCTCATTTCATAGATGAGGAAACTGAGGACAGCAACCTGTCAGATAACCGAGACTGCAGCACGTGCCCTCACCCTGACGGGATGAGACGTAATTGCTCACCAGTCGCTGAACTCTAAAAACCCACTGCTGTTCCCCCTGGGCTTGGCCGACAGCCAGCCTCCAGGGCAAAGCCAAGGCCCGGGACTGCCCCTGCCCTGGGGCAGAGAGGCTGAGTCATCTCAGAGAACATTCTCATTTTCAATTGCTGTGGCCGCCTGTTATGGATGGCCGGCTGACACTGGAAACTCGATCTGTTTACTCTCAGATTCCTAACCCAGCAGAGCGAGGCCCTCACATGGGCCTCTCCACGGGCATCCAGGGGACGAGCCCCAGCCGGTCAGAGCACTGTTCTGGCAACGAACCTTAAACCAGGAGGGGGAGGGGGAGGGCCATTTCCAGGTAAACTCGTCTAGCAAACCCACTCTGAGATTTCAGATTTATGAACCAGATAAATTGCAGAGGGAAGAGAAATGCGAGGGTTTGTTTATTTGTGGAACAGTTTACCACAGGTTCACCATTAAAACCACAAAGGGGGGACCTTCCTGGAATCACCCAGACAGGGAGGCAGAGGACAGGGAGGCCCGGAATTGAGCTGCAAAAGCCACTGTGTGGTGCCTCCTTCAGTGTGGAAGCCTGGAGAGATGGTGACCCAGCATCTGTTTGCATATCCCTAGGGAGAGGGGGCTCACTCCTTTTTGAGGCAATTTATTCCATTCTGGGGTAGCTTATTTCTAGAAAGCTCTATCCACGTGCCCTCCTTTTAACTGACACCGTCTAGTCTTAATTCCACCATGCATGTTCACTCCAGCTGTGAAAATGACAGGGAAGGAGCCCAGTAGGACCATCACCTCTTCCCACAGTGGGAACGGCTTACAGGCAAAAATGGGGCATAAATCCCAGCTCTTTATTGCTCAAAGCGCTGGTTCTCAACCTCGGCTGCACATTGAACTCACCTGGCGGGCTCTCAAAAGGACTCAGTGGGCCTGTAGCTCAAGGTGGAAAACCAGAGGTGGGGGGCAGCCTCCCTCGCTGGATGCCTGGGCCTTCCCGGCCAGGAGAGGCCACCGGCAAGCTGCCTAACCAGGAGCTTCAGCATGGTGAATCCGCCGCCACGTCCCGGCAGACCACCCTGGACGAGCACTAACTGCAGAGCAGTGTTCATTTAAGGAGCCTCTGCTTGCCCCTCCTGAGGCCGCCAAGCAGAGCACTTGCTCTGCTGTCTTCACGTCTGCAGACTGCCCAAGGCTGCTGTGGGGACGGCATTTCTGGGCCCTCTGAGACATGGGAGACACCGCCACTGCTGTCCGCATGTATTCCACTTCTGTGACCATTATTCCAAGCCTGGGGCCCTCAGCAACCTGAGTTAGCAAACGGAGGTGACCACCCCGCTGGCTGCAGGAAGGAGGAAGACAATACTGAGAATGCCCGCTAGCCTCTTGGAGCAAGTCGTTTCCTAAGTCCTTCCTAAGGGGACTGTCGGCACCCAGGGTGGCGTGTATCAACTGGGCACAAGCAATGCCCATCCACCACGACAGCGGCAGGGAGAGGACCAGGGAGACCAATCGTCTTGGTTTGCCTAGGACTGTCCCAGTGTGGACACCAAAAGTAGGCAGAATCACATGGAGGGAACAGAAGCCAGGATAGCGGGCAGGAGAGGGGAGTGGTGCCTGGATGAGGGGAGTGGGGAGACTTCTGCAATCCTGGGAAGCTCCTCTTCCGGGGCTTGCCTGCGTGCTGGTCCCAGGTGCGGGCAGCCTGCGGGAATTCACTGAGCTGCACATGTGTGATCCGTGCACACCCCATGCGGCTGCTACTTCACTATCAGAGAAGTCCTGGGGGGTGGCGGGGTGGAGGTGAAGGTACAAGTTCTTGCCTTCCTTCCCCCTCCTTGTGTCTTCTCCATGCCCCCATAGAGCAGATATGCTGAGTGGTCTGCCTGGAGGTGGCCATGTGGCTCACACCCCAGGGTGGGCCTCAGGGGTCCCCGAACAAAGGTTTGAGGGGGCAGAGGCGGTGAGGAGGTGATCTGAAGACGGATGAGGAGAAAGGATTCTAAAACATCCCCTGGCGATACCCGCCTCACCAGGCCAGTGCCGAGCAGCCGCCCCAGAATGGCACTCGTTGTTTTAGGAGAGAAATGCTTTTACTGAGGTCAATCTGGGCTTGGATCAGAATTTCTTACAGATAAGATTTACTTTTTTACCCAAAACTTTTTTTTTGCTGTGGCATAATTTACTGTAATAAAATGTATATATTTTAGGTGTACAGTTAGACGAATTCTGACAAATTTAACCACCGCCTCATTTAATCACCACCTCAATCGAGATATTGAACATTCCCATCACGGCAGAAAGCCTTCTCTGTCCCTGTCTCATCAGGCCCTCTGACCAACAAGAGCCACCCCTGCCCTGGCTTCTGCCGTCATCCATCCATAGATCCAGTCTGCTTTACGTGCCTCAGAGCCGTGAGATCATACAGCGCGCACTGTTTTGTGTCTGGTTTCTTTTGTTCAATGTATTGTTTTTGAGATTAATCTGCTTTATTCTATGTAGCTTGTAGTTGTTTTTATTGCTGAATATATATGTGTGTTTCTATACATTGATAATGTATTAGAATATATTTTTATTTATCCTTTGTCTTGTTGACGACATTTGGTTGTTTCCAGTTTTTCGCTATCACGAATAGCCAGTTTGGCTATGAACATCCTTATTAAAAAAAAAAACCTGGCTGGCTTCCTATGCCCCAAGTTCCCGTTAATTCCACCAAAGCACCTCAAGCTTGCCCCACAGAACTCCTTTGCATACCTCAGCCCACCAAGGCTGCCTGAGCCCTGCCCTCTCTATGGGGTGGGTCCTCTGGCCGGTGTTCAAGCACCCTGTGCAGAGGCTGAGTCCCTGCTGAGACGCTGAGATGGGGAAGGGACCCCAAAGAGAAGCACACAAGCGTTATCAAAGCTTGACTGCAGTAAGAGCTGAATCAAGGAGGGTTCTGGATAGGGAGCAGCATGGGCCTCCTTTGGATGGGGTGCCCAGGTGGGCTTGGGGAGGGATATGGGGTGCCCGGGACGGGCTTGGGGAGGGATACGGGGTGCCTGGGACGGGCTCAGGGAGGGATGTGTAAGCTGAGGTCTGGAGGAAGACATCCAGGCAGACGAAAGAGCACACACGAGAGACCCCTGAAGAAGAGACCTCCTAACTCAAGGAAGAGAAATATTCTATGGCGGTGTGGCTGAACCATCTACAGCCATGAAAACGTCAAACATCTTCCACACTTTGTAGTACAACGTTGAGTGGAGGAAAGCCAGTCCCAGAAGATGACACACAGCCACACACCCTTGTTATACATACATGCGGGACAAAACCGTTCATAAAGTCAAGGGAAAGATAAGCGTGGGTGGGTGGCAGTCACCATCAATGTCATGGCCACAGTGGGGGGTACCGTTCTTCAAATAATACACAAACGTAAAGTAAAAGCAGGATCAATAAGTATGTCACGAACCAAGGATGATGAGTAATCAAATTCTGTGCACCTGAGGTCCATTAAAAAAAAGGCTTTGAAATGTTTGAGGGTGGGTGACGACAGATCGGGTGTGGTTTAGGCAGCTCACTTTGGCTGCATGGAGAAGAGCCATTCCTGCCTCTCACGGAGGATCCTGCTGTTCCATCTCTGCATACCCCTCTGTGCTCCTGCTTGGGTCCCATCTTCTCTCAGGTGTGGGGAGCAGGGCTCAGGCTCCATCCGCTGTGGCCCACAGAGGGGACCCCAAGGGATGTTGGGATACAGGACCCAGAAACTAAAGTCCATGAGTTTGGCCATGTCAGACCAACACTGAGACAGCCCCCAGCCCCCTTCCCTCCGAGACAGGAGCCTAGAAGGAGGGTCAGGGGAGCCAGGAGGAGGTGTGCCCAGATGCCACTGTCGTTACCAAATCAGCAGCATCTGCCCAAGCCCCCTCAAGACAGGGAGTCAGACACAGACATGCTGGTGTTTCTGCAGGGGTCCCAGGGACAGGAAACACAAGGGAGTGGGAGGGAGGATGGCAGGACCTCAATCAAGGAAGAGCTTGGAAATGTCTAGAACAGGGGTTACAGCTCAAAGGCCTGCAAGGGGCAGGCAGCTAAGAGACTCGGGTGAAGAGAACCAGGAGTATGACATCTCTTGCACATTAAACACCCAGGAATGTTCTTCACTTGCACCAAAAACATGTGGCTTCTCGGTCTATTTTTCTTCCTTGCACTTTTGGGAAAGAACAGTACTTTTTCTGTACCCAAGAAACAGGCCGGTAACAGCGTGATGACAACGGGCCCAGTCCCTGGTCTCAGTGTGGAGGGACACCAGGGGGTGGAAGGGACTGAGGCTGCCCGGGGGGCTCCCTCTTGGCTGAAAGGGGGGGCCACTCAGCTCTGATAAACTGTTACCATGTGGGCCCTGGGTTGCAAAATCTTTCAATTTTTCATGAAAAGATGGAAACCCAGATTTTTGTGCTCTCTCTCTCTGTTTAAACGTTGGTGTAATTTTTAAAAACACACTGGGCGGGCCAAAGAAAACATGTCTGGCCTTCAAGTGCTTCGTTTTCCGTTCCCAGACCCCAGAAGTTCTCAGGTGTCTTGGGTTTTAGGGGCAATTTCCTGGATGGCAAGGGGAGTCAGCGTGTGGGACCACTTGTGGGGTTGGCACCTGGAGCACCGAGGGGGCTGGAGCAGGCCTCCTCTGAGCTCCTGGGCTGCCTGAGGTGGGGTCAGGAGTGGGTTACGCAAAACGTAAAACAGAGGGGCCTGTGACATCTGCCAGCCCTGGACACCAACCTGGGAGTCCCAGCAGCTTGCTGCTCCAACTGGGCTGCGGCCTGACTCCTTCTGGAATTCCCTGGTGCCCACGCCTGGGCAGCAGCACGTCAGGCCTGGCCTGTTCAGCCCTGCCCAGAACATCGGGCCGCCCGTCACCCTCCTGGAAGAGCCTTCAGCTGGGAGTCAGGAAGGAGCATGAGCCTTGACTCTCGGCCCCACTCCCAGCAAGCTGGGTGATCCTGGGCAGGTCCTGTACCTCCCTGTGCTTTGGCCTGGCACCTTGTTAGTCGCCAAGTCAGAACACATGGTCTGCTGTGGCAGAATTGTGGCTCCAGCTCTGTGAAGCCACTGTCCTGTCCACCACGGTTCCACGGGCCTGGGGCTGTGCTTCCTGGGGGTGCAGATGGGATGATGTGTTTACACAACAGGGGTGACGCAGGAATAAGCCGAGAAGGGTACCTGGGGAGTGCTGGGGGGTCAGCGGCTCAGGGACGGAATCCTGGAGGGGGTGGTGCCTGAGCTGAAAGCTGAAGAAGAGCTAAGTCTGTGAGGGGGTGGGACATCAGGATGGAGCCCTGAAATTCCAGAATGGAGCCAATTCCTGCAGCCCAGCCAGCGCAGGCCAAACCACACCACAGCACACCACCCCTGACTGCTTCGTCTAGAGGCCCACCAGGTATACCCCCAACATTGCCTCCTGGGACGGCAAACATGGCCAGGTGTGACCCCATTCCACCCGACCCTGAGTCAGGACGGCCACTGCCAAAATGAACCTGGCATTCTCCCTCCCGGAGCCCAAACCAACCTTCCAGAACAGTGCTGTCTAGAAGAGCTTCCTGAAATGATGGAAATGGTCTACACCACCGTGTCCAGTTGGGTAGCCACTAGTCACACGTGGCTATTAAGCCCTTTGAAATGTGGCTAATGTGGCTAAAATATTGAATTTTTTATTTGATTTGATCTTAATTAATTTACGTTTAAATAGCCACATGTGGCTCAAGGCTACCGACTTGGACAACACAGTTCTAGAACTTGTCGATCCATCGCTCGCTCAAATGTAAGCAGCGTCTGCCTGAAACAAAGCCCATGGTCCCTCCCTGGCCTGAGCTCCAGGTCCCGCCCCCGCCCGGCCCTCCTGCTGTGGTTAACCCCCAAGCCACGGTGGGCACTGGGGCCACTCTAGGCTCAGATTCCATGTCGAGCTCCATGACGTCGGGAACCTCACTGAGGTCCTCAAGAGTGAAGGACTAGCCACTGGCAGGAGGTGGGGTCAGAGTGTGATGCCCACATCACCACTACTTTCCCCCAGGAGACGTCCCCATGTCCTTTGCTTAGCTCGAGGGGGGAAGTGTTTAGCACTGACAGTGAGCACTTTCAATGAGCTTGACCCTGAGCCAGGAAGAAGGGGCAAGAACACGGCTATTGTGCCTCCGAGAACCTGACCTGGCCTCTCCTCACCCTCCCATTCGCAAGATGGGCACACTGAGGCTCGGGACACAGTCCCATCAGCAGGAGGAACAGGCTGAACAAGCCCAGAGTCTGGGCTCCCTCCCCTGGTCCTCACTCTCCAGGCCCAGGAGGGCTGGGGTGGCGTGGGGGACACGGAAGACAAGGCAGCTCCTTACCTTCTCTTAGTCAGCCAGGGCTACCAGAACAAAGTACCAGACACTGGGGCACTTAAACAACAGAAATTTATCTTCTCGTAGTTCTGGAGGCTGGAAGTAGATCAGAGTGCTGGCAGGGTTTCTGGAGAGGGCTCTCTTCCGGGCTTGCAGACAGCTGCCTTCTTGGCACGTCCTCGTACAGCCTTCCTTCTGTGCCCACGTGGAGAGACAGTGAGCGAGCTCTCGGGTGTCTCTTCTCAGAAGGACACTAATCTTATTGGAGCAGGGCCCCACCCTTGATTTCATTTAACCTTAATTATCTCCTAAAGGCCCAATCTCCAAATACAGTCCCACAGGGGTTGGGGCTGCAGCATATGAGTTTAGGAGGACACAACCATTCAGTCCACAGCATCCTTAAACATGTCATAGGCTACTGAGAAGAGACACTCGAGAAGCAACTGGATGAAAGACCAGCGATGACGGAAGAGGGCTGAAATAAATATAAGCCCGTGAAAAACTGTATAGAACGTTCCCAAGCTGAAGGAAAGGAGAGGGGTATCAATAGCCACGTCCAAGGCTAACAGAGGTGGGAGGCGGAGGGCTCGGAAGGTTCCCAGAAGGGGATCCTTCTATGGGGCCTCTATGCTAGGCCCCAAGAACAGCAAGGACTGAGAGAGAAGGCAGCACCTCCCAGAGAAGGGCCCCACACAGACAGCATGCAGGCGAGGGGTAACGCAGCAGGGTCCATGCCCCCCCACGCCCCTCTGCCTCTCAGGTACCACAGGTCCATGTCCACAGGCATCCTGACTCACCTGTTAGTGAACACCACCCGCAGGGCCTTGGTGCTGGGCCTCGGAACAGCCTGAGCAGACCAGCAGCCTGGCTCCCCGGGCCTGTCTGCACCCCGGGGGATCAGTGCGACTGCCGTGTACCCTGGCAAGCCCTTTCCTTTGGGGACTCAGGTCCAAATCCATGAAATAAAAGAGCTGAACTAAGATGTCAGGCTCCGTCCAGCCCAGAGCGGCTGAGAACTGGGTATTCACGCACTGTCCTTCTCCACCAGGAAGGGCAGGGCAGACCCAAGCGGTGCTGTCCCAGACCTCAGGGCTGGGGCAGGAAAGGCAGCAACAGACCACATTGCCCCCAGCCTCCAGCCCTGCCCCTCCCTGTCTGGCTGCAGAGAAGCCATCGGTCTGCTGTCCTCAATGTGCCCAGGCTCCCCCAGGCCAGGGTGAGCTTGGTCAGCAGCAGCAGGACTCTGCTTATTAACCGGACTGGGGTCACCAGCACCTGCTCCTCCCAAAGTATTCAGGCACCTGGCGTGGGGGTCAAGCCATGGCCGAAACACGGTGCAAACCCCCCGCCAGAGCTGCCGCGTTGCCCTGTGCTCCCGGCTGATGGCAACATGCACTGCCCAGACTGGGGCATCAAATCTACACAAACCCTCAGGGGCCGGTTCAGCCCCTCACAACCCACCTTCCACCAACAGCTCCTGGAGGGCCGGGCGTTTTGTTTACATCTGTCATCACCTCTCCAAGCTGCCCGGAGCAGCCTGGTGACGGTCCAGGGCTGACCGGCCCTGCC
Organism: Diceros bicornis minor; assembly: GCF_020826845.1. Lineage (NCBI taxonomy): Eukaryota > Metazoa > Chordata > Mammalia > Perissodactyla > Rhinocerotidae > Diceros > Diceros bicornis. The sequence goes on from NC_080765.1 coordinate 14,975,335, forward strand.
CTCTGTGAGGAGGTCCAGACCCCAAGGGCCTTCCACGGGCTTTGGGCCAAATATTTCACTTTTATTAGAATTCTCCCTTGGCTGCTGCCAACATCCCCAGGGCCATGTCCGATGTTGCCCAAGGCATCGAGACAGAGAAAGGAAGGGAGAAAAAAGAAAAAGAGAGAGAAAGTCATCAGAACATAACAATGCAAAAATGCAATTCTGATGAGCTGCCCAAGTCAGTGTCATCACCCCATTTGGCAGATGAAGAAACTGAGGCTCTGAGAGGTCGATACCCTGCCAAAGGCCGGGAGCTGGTAAGCGGATAGGATGTGCCGCACGTGAGTGGTAAGGGGAGAGGGGTCAGCAGGGCCTCTGTGGTGCCAACGTCCTCTGCCCACACAGGAGGTGGGTGACGTCCAGGGTGATCCTCTTTGGCAGCAGGGAGAAGCCTCTTTCAGAGCCCTCAGAGGGTCTCATGGGCCAGAAGGTGTATTTATGGGGTCTGGCACACTTTATCTCTGGGACAGCTGTGAACTCCACGCTCCGGCTGGCCTGCAGGCCCTGGGGAAGATGCTGCTCAGGCCCAGCTGGCCCCCAAGGCTGGACCCTCCCAATCAGCCACGCTCAGCAGGAGGGTGGGAAGGTGGGGTGCTCAGACCTCGGACAGTGTCCAACACTCATGGAGGAGAGAGAGCTCTGGACCTGGGAGGGGGCAGCCCCTGGGGCAGGGGCCCAGCTTTGAGGGCTGGGCACACCGGGGACGGGTGAGGGTGGGTCTGGCTACCTAGGCCCCAGGGCCTGGCAGATAGCTGCCTTCACCTGCATGTGGGGGGACGGAGGGGCAGCTGGCCATACAGATGAGCAAATACCAGATACGAGAGCAAATAAATTCAGGACCTTAGCCATGGTAGGCCGACCACAGGCTGGGTGCTCTGGAGGTGGATGACCCCTAAGACCCGTGCAGACCACAGGGGACCTGCCAGCTGGCTGGGGAGGTAAGATGAACGGTGACAAAGAGCCTGAAACAAGAAGACAGCTAAATGCCTCAGGGCCTGCACACGTGTGCACCAACACACATGCACCCCCAGAATGGAAGGGGGCATAAAGGTGTTCTTTCACCCATCAGGCTGTCTGATGCCACGCTGGGGGGTGGGGCTGTGGGAAGCAGGCCCCAACACCCCGACGGGAGTGGAAACCGGAACCCCCCTCTGGAGGCTCCGTGGGAGGACTCTCCAGACACACATACACTCTGACCCAGGGTTCTGCTCCTAGGCATTCCCCCCCAGCATATCCCCACGTGTGCAAAATGACATCTGTGCGCCAAGTTGTATGTTACAGCATTAACTGTAAATCAAAACAACAAAGCTTGGGAACAAATGTCCATCATTGGGAGACAGGTAGGAGATATGACAGTCACCTGTTCCCTGGAAAACTGTGCAGCCATTAAAATGAAGGATACGAACTACTGCTAGGATGAATGTCAGCTGAAAAGGCCACAGTGCGGAACAGGAACAGTGAGCACGGCTTAATACCAATTTAAGTATTAAAAAAAAAAAAAAAAAAAAAAGCAAATTGGCATAAGTTTCCCCCGCTATCCGAAAGTAGGGCGACCCTATGAAACTTCTTGTAAGCCAAAATGGTGTAGCTCGAAGAAGCAATTACCATTAATTTCTGTGGGAAATTTTTTAAGCGTTCCCAGACCCAAAAAATAACCACCCAAAATAAACTGAGACAAAGCACAGACGCTCACAGACCCAGTTCAAAGCCACAGCGGCCTGACGCCCAGATGCTGAGGGCAGTTCCCGGGGAAGGAGCTTGGTGGCGCCCCTCTTGCTGCTCGGGATGCACGCTGCCCCTACAGCAGTTCGCTGCAAAAGCAATGCTGAACGCTCTTTTCGCTTTTTCTCGGAAAAGTGAAAATCCTCTTTGGATTTCTTTCAGTTAGCAACAAGAGGTACTAATGTAGGTCTTTCCTAAAAGTGAAGTGGTGTAAAGCAAACTTTCAGATAGCGAGGGAAATGTCACCAAGAATCCCCCCGAATTTCATTGTCTGTGGGGGTAGGGACTGGGTGGCCGAGGAACAGGGGTGGGATACCTTTGTGTATCTTTGGAATTCTAATAAATTGTGAATTTATTACCTATCCAAAAATTAAAAATGAGAAAAAATGAAACAGAGAGGCAAGGAGGGCTTCCTGCAGGCGGCACAGGACTGGGTGGAGCGGGGTGTGCTGAGAAGGTGAAGGAAGGAGGGGTGGCAGGGGCATGGTGTCGGGAGCCAGACAGTCCTGGGGTCAAACGCCGGCCCTGCTGTTTACCAGCACCGTGACCCTGGCAGTCACCAATCCTCTCCTCCTTCCTGCCCAGGGCCGGGGGACATCCCAGCCAGAGCCTGATGCCAGGAGAACGGAGGATGACGGGGCTCTCCCAGGCCCGGGTGCAGCCTCTCTTACCTATCTGTAACCCTCTATGTGGGGGGACATGGGCTCTGACCCTGGTGATCTGTCATCCTAAAGCTGACTCTGGCACTCTGCCTTTTCTCCATGCAGGGCTCCCAGTAGAAGCTGCTGGAAGCTGCTGGGTCACCCCCCTAGTAAGCCTGGGCCCTGCAGGGTGGGTAAGTGATGATGGGGGAGGTTTCCCAAGATCTCCAGACGCAATGTGAAGACAAACAGCCCACAGAAGCCTTGCTGAGACCTGGCCTGCACTCAGGCCCCCGGCTTCAAGACCAGAGCGTAAGGCCCAGTCGGAGAGGCCCCAAACCACAGCCTGTGCATCTCCCAGAGCCCCACACCACCCGGGGGCACCTGAGGGTTATGGAGTCTGGCAGATGCTTAGGGAAGCCTCTCTGGTGATGGCCGATGCCTGCTGAGCATCTCCTAGACGCCGGGCACTGGACACACGTGAGCAAAGGAGATTCCCACAATACCATGGGGTCAGCAGCACCACCCCCATTTTCCAGATAAGAAAATTAAGACTTACTGAAGTGAAACAGCCCTCCAAAGGTGGTGTTATCGACTGTCTGTGTACCCCCCAAATTCACATGCTGAAGCCCTAATGCCCAATGTGATGGTATCTGGAGGTGGGGCCTTTGGGAGGTGATTAGGTTTAGATGAGGTCATGAGGATGGGGCCCCCATGATGGGATTAGTGCCCTTATAAGAGGAACAGAGAGAGATCTCATTTGCTTTCTCACTCCGTGTGCATCCACCGAGGAAAGATGAAGCGAGAACCAGGGAGAAGGCAGCCGTCTGCAAGCCAGGAAGAGAGCCCTCACCAGGACGTGAACCAGTTGGCACCACAATCTTGGACTTGCCAGCCTCCAGAACTGTGAGAAAAAAACTCTTGTTGTTTAAGCTGCCCAATCTGTAGCATTTGTTATTGCAGCCCAAGCAGACTAAGACAGGTGGCACAGCGAGGATTCAAACTCGGATCTGTCAAGACTCCAGGACATACGCTGTTTCTCACTGACGATCCTCTCCCCACAGCAACCCCACCCCTTGCCTTTCTTCTCATCCTTGCTAGCCTGGATTTGTTGTCATTGCTCAGTGTGTATTTTATTGGATTGAAATACACACAATATAAAATTCACCATCTTAACCATTTTTAAGTGTACAGTTCAGTGACATTAAATACATTCACATCATTGTGCAGCCATCACCACCATCCATCCCCATAACTCTTTTCATCTCGTAAAACTGAAACTCTACACCTATGGAACAGTAACTCCCCATTCTCCCCTCCCCCAGCCCCTGACACCCACCATGCTACTTTCTGTCTCTGTGAATCTCATTACTCTAAGTACTTCATATACGTGGAATCATTCAACATTTGTTTATTTGTGACTGCCTTATTTCATTTAGCATAATGCCCTCAAGGTTCATCCACGTCGTAGCACATGTCAGAATCTCCTTCTTTTTTAAGGCTGAATAATAGTTCATTTTAAGTATATACCACATTTTGCTTATCCATTCATCCGTCAATGGACACTTGGGCTGCTTCCATGTTTTAGCTATTGTGAATAGTGCTGCTATGAACACGGGTGTACGAATACCTGTTTGAAACCCTGCTTTCAATTCCTTGGGACATACACCCAGAAGTGGAACTTTGCTAGTCTCGGGTTTCCACACCCCATTCTCTCGCAGTCCTTTTTCCACTGGGCTACTTCTCCGGGCCCTTCCCCCAGCTGTCCTCTTCCTTGCCTGCCCTCCCCTCCCCTTTGACCCTTCTCTGGCCCTGGGATTAGGTCGGCACCCAGATCCCGTCCGAGCAGCCTGGACAGAGCCCTTGGGCTCTCCCTCATCACAGAGCCACTCTCCCAGCCCCCACGCTGCTCCACCACACCCTGAGCCACACGGGCCAGGCCTCTGTGCTTTTGCACATGCTGTTCTTCCTTCTGGGAAGTCCCTTCTCTACCTTAATGCTGCAAGCCTGGCTCAATGCCACCTCTCCTGGAAGTCCTCCCTAACCCGCCCAGACTCAACGGTACCTCCTCCTCTGTACCTCAAGCTCCCCTGTGCCTTGAGGACTTTCTTTTCACCAGATGACAGCATGATCAAGAGCTTCAGAGCTGTCTCCCCCACCATGCTGTCTACGAGTGCAGGGTCGGGGTCCGAGTCCTCACGGAACCAGCACTCAGCATGGAGTAGGCGTCAAAACACACTTGTGAACTGGTGGGGAAGAAGGAAGCCTCGAGGGGCAAGGGCCCACACTAGGTGTAAGGAAACCACAGACAGAAAGAAAGAACCTTCTCCACTGTGCAGCCTCTGTCTCCTCCAGCCCCTGTCCAATGCACCTGATTCCCCCCTGGGGTGACGGACAAGCCCTTGGGAGGCTAGGGGCACAGGCTTCCCGGCCTAGACGCTCACCTGAACTGCTCCCTTGGGCCCCTCTGTGACCTGCCCCTGACCTTGGTCAGAGAGGGGACGAGGCTGGGAACCTGCCCTCATGAGACAGACACGTGTGTGGGGAGTTGGGTGGTGCTAGAACCTTTATTCTACAGGAAGAATCAGGGGTCCTGGGCTTTGAGAACAGCACTTCTTGGGGCATTAAGACGAGGCAATTTTCTAGTGGTTGGATTTTTCACAGGACATTTTAGCAGCACAACTGTATACCAAGTGCAGCCCGCGGTGCAGGTGGATACCGCGGAATCTCAGCATCTCCATCGTCTCCCAGCCCCGCAGCCCTCACTGCGCTGGGACCCGGGACCAGGCAAGGTCTCCGCACTTTATCTGTCTGACCTCACCACCCCCTCGGCTCAGCCCTGGGACATGGGTGCCATTGCCTTCTCCGTTTTCCAGCAGAAACTGACAACTACAGGCAGCTGAACCGGGCTAATGTGGACGGCAGAACTGGGGGAGGGGGTGGGCCAACGGAAGCTGGGGGGGAATCTGAATAGAATTCCTCTGAAGAGTACTGAGAAAAGAGCAGATGAAAAAAAGAAATGCGGTTTCACTGCCTTCAAGCGCAGGTTCTCCTTATCTGGGCTGCCCACTGGGGCCCCTCGGAGGCCGGGCTCGAGGGGCCAATATGGTGCCTTATCATTTACAGGTGACCCTTGGAACACCTCCAGTCCCCCCACTCCCAACGTGATACTCTGCATGGATGACCCGTCGCAAAAGGACTGCTCAGCTTGGGGGTCCAGCCTGTGTGGGTGCAAATGAGTTCTCCCCGGCAGTTCCCCATGGGGTCCCCCCCACCCACCAGAGCTGCACCTGCCCGGGGCCACACCGTGGGACGGGGAGAAATGAATCAGAGCTCAGAAATGAATCCCAGCTCCTGGCTGGGAGGGCTGGGGGGCAACTCTTGCCCCTGCGAGCCCTGCCCCCATGTCCCCAAGGCAGTTAAGGGGGGGAGAGTCAAGGACCCCCAGAACTCCACCACCCGGCCCCATGTCAATGTTCCACATGCGACTCCAGGCTCCAAATCCTAACCCCTGAGAAGAATGGGTCTGGGATGGGGTTTCTCCCTACTTCTGGGGCTCACCCTGCATTGCTTCACAAAGCTGGGGTGACAACTCTGTACCCATCCTGAGGCCTTTGATGCCACATTTAAACTCTCCCACAGAAAGCACAGTATGGACACCCTTTCTGTGCCCTGAAGACCACAGAGAAGGGCCAGGCCCCGCGGGGACTCGTGGGAATGAGGAGCATGTAAGAGCCCTGTTGCTCAAGCCCACCTGAGACTGCAAACACGGCCCCCCACTCTCGTCAGGCTTGGCTTTTGGCGACACCTGTTCTCACTGAGGCCAAACATTCCAGGCTGCATGAAACGTGGCGGCCTGGCACTATCGCTGACCCGTCTTATAGACGAGGACCGCAGGGCTCAGAGCCAGGAAGGGACCAGCCGAGGCTGCACAGCTAGCACATGGCAGACCCAGGGCACCGAATTCAGATGGCAGGGACATCTGGAGGCTGTCCTGGTCAGAAAAGAGGGTCACGGGCACTGCAGGGGGATGGGTAGCAAGAATGAACCAGGAAATAAGGGAAGAAGGCAGGGGCTTAGGGAGGCGGGGGGGCTGAGTCCAGAGGGCAGGGCCTCGGGGGCTACGCTCGGGGCCTGGACCCCATCTCAGAACAATTCAGACGTGTGCAAGAAGGGAGTAGATTTCTGTGCAAACCAAAGCTGCCCCTCTGCTGAGGAAGAGGCCTAGAGGGGACAAGACCCTCCTCCTGAGGGCCAGGGTCAGGTGAGGGGGCTTGAGTGGAGGGGGATGGAGGAAGCAGTCAGCGGGCAGAGGAGGGGGGATTAGAGAAAGGGCCAGAAGACGGGCTGGATGTGGGGGAGACGGATGGATGTGGGGACACAGAGGAGGGTGGAGCAGGTCTGGACGGGAGATGATGAGTACCATTTGGGACATGCCAAGGCTGGGGTGTTCGAGTGTCAGCCAGGTACAGTGGCCCAGTGCATGGGGCAGAGAACGGTTCCCAAGACCTTGCTGGGAGCAGAAGCTCATGCCTTTAAAAGGCCGACTGGAAGACACCAGAGCTCTTGGCTCTGACAAGCTGCTTTTACGGCGGGCCACTTGCCTGGCCCCCAAGCTTCTGGGGTCTGTGTCCCTATAGCTGCCTCCTCCCCTGCTGGCCTCCTCTCCCCGGGCCCTCGGGCCAGTGGGCCAGTCCATGTCAGTCCCCACAGCTCGGCCAATCTGAAAACACTCCCGTTGTCAAACAAAACCCAGAATAAGTCAATCCATCCTGCAACTGTCAGATCGGCCCTTCCAATAATTCCGAAGAACAGACTGTCATCGTTGTGGGGGCAGAGGCCACCACGGCCCCTCACTGACACTTGCAGTCCAGCCCAGTGCACTTCGGTAAATAACGTCAACTTCAGTAAATATCCGTCGAATTCATACAAATAACCACCTCACTGTGTGTCAGACAGACACCCAAGACCTCGACGTGAAATTTCCCATTGAGTCCTCAACACAACCCAAACAGGTCGATATTACAATGCCCATTTTTTATTTTATTTTATTGAGGTCACATCGGTTTATTAAAGACGAAGAAACTGAGCACCCTTTGAGGCTCCTAACAAGGTCACAGAACTGGTAAGTGGTGGACTTTGGATTAAAAACACATTTTCTTGGGCCGGCCCCGTGGCTTAGCGGTTAAGTGTGCGAGCTCCTCTGCTGGCGGCCCGGGTTCGGATCCTGGGCGCGCACCAACGTACCGCTTCTCTGGCCATGCTGAGGCCGTGTCCCACATACAGCAACTAGAAGGATGTGCAGCTATGACATACAACTATCTACTGGGGCTTTGGGGGGAAAAATAAATAAATAAAATTATAAAATAAATAAATAAACAAAAACACATTTTCTTTTTTTTTTTTTTTGAGGAAGATCGGCCCTGAGCTAACATCTGCCAATCCTCCTCTTTTGCTAACATCCGTGCCCATCTTCCTCCACTTTATATGGGACGCCGCCACAGCATTGTTTGCCAAGCGGTGCGTTGGTGCACGTCCGGGATCCGAACCGGCGAACCCCGGGCCACCACAGCAGAGCGCGCGCACTTAACCGCTTGCGCCACCAGGCCGGCCCCAAAAACACATTTTCTTGACAGTTATGCGCACATCCCCTGAGCAACGGCCCTCAGCACAAGACCAGAGTTAGCAGCAGGAATGAGCAGAGGTGGGCACAGGCGGAGAAGGGCTGGGAGTGGGGAGCCGCCCTGAACCCCAATCTGCTACACATCCACGGCTTACAGAGCAGCTGCCTCCTGCCGGCTGGGGGTCAACCCCTCCTTCCCACAGAGCCATGGTGAGCGTAAATGATGGAAAGCCCCACTGTGGCCTGGCGCGTAGTAGGCTCTCAGAAAAGATCTCCAAGGTTAAGCTGTGTTTGTTCTAAATCTGTCATAACATAGGTCACTGCATTGGTGACTTTTGAGATCTAAAGGAAAAAGATTGAACTTCGAGAACAAATTTCCACCCACTGCCTTTCCTGCTCAAGAAATGGAGTAAATCATGGGGTGGGAGGGTCAAAAGGAAGACAGGCCTGGGGTAGAGGCCCTGAGGGTGGGGAGGAAAGTCCAGGTGGTGTCCAGGAGGGGCAGCCTGGTTTCAGCGGAGGGAAGTTAACCCTACCTTGAAACCAAGCACCTAGCTCGTGCCCAGGGTGCGGGCTGTACAGGAGGAGAGGGGGCCTGGCCTGACCCTCCCTCCTGTCCTCTTCACCTCCGGCAGCCTCAGCTCAGGTCACGTGGCCACAGCCCAGTCTGGGTCAGCGACGGAGCCCGCCCTCCACCGCTGACACCCCACCAGGGCTTCCAGGTGTGGCCACCCCAACGCCAACTTAACACTCCCGGAGCCCACCACTGCAGCGACCACCCATTCAAGACAAGGAGAAACATGAGGTCCATGGGCGCTGTCTCCGAGGGCCCCAAGAACCACCAGAGCCCACACGTGACACTTCCTCACCTCCACTCACACAGGTGCGCCTGCTTAAATGACACCAAATTCCCTCAAGCTTGGTACCAGGAGGACGATGGGGAGAAGATGCCACGGGCCAGGGGCTTTATCCAGGCTCTCATTTCCCATAATGCTGTTTGCCCACAAAGAAACCGAGTCTCCAAGAGGTTCAGTAGCCTAGACTGTGGTCACCCAGCTGGGAAGGGCCTCCAGGCTCCTACCACACTAAGCTAGTGTGGTTGTTTAAGAACATGGACTCTGCAGCCAGGGACCCTGGGTTCCAATCCCTGCTCCTCAGGGATGTTCAATGGTGCAGCCGCTGTAGAAAATAGCCCGGCTCTTCTTCCAAAGGTTAAATACAGAGTTACCCTACGACCTAGCAATTCCACTCCTAGATATACACCCAAGAGACATGAAAACACACACTCACACAAACACTTGTGCATAGATGCTCACAGCAGTGTTATTCATAATCGCTAAACTGTGGAAACATCCCTTAATGGATAAAGAAACAAAATGTGGTCCATCCATACAATGGAATATTACTCAGTCATAAAAAGGAATGACACACTGACACATGAGGCTCCTAACAACTCATGTTACATATTACAACACAGATGAACCTTGAAAACATCATGCTAAGTGAAAGTAGTCAGTCGCAAAGAACCACATGTTGTCTGACTCCATTTATATGAAATGTCCAGAACAGGCAAATCTACAGAGACAGAAAGTCAGTTAGTGTTGCCAGGGGCTGGGGGTGAGCTGGAGAACAGGCAATGACTGAGTAATGGACATGGTTTCTTTTGGGGTCATGAACATGTTTTGGAATTAGTTGTGATGGTTGCACAACTCTGTGAATATACTAGAAGCTACTAAAGGGTAGTTTAAGAGAATTATATCTCAATAAAGCTGTCATAAAAAAAATCCTACTCAGGGCCAGCCTGGCGGCATAGTGGTTGAGTTCGCGCACTCCACTTTGGCAGCCCGGGGTTCGCAGGTTTGGATCCCGGGCGCAGACTGACGTACCGCTTGTCAAGCCATGCTGTGGTGGCGTCTCATATAAAGAAGCGGAAGATGGGCATGGATGTTAGCCCAGGGCCAATCTTCCTCAGCAAAAAAGAGGAGGATTGGCATTGGATGTTAGCTCAGGGCTGATCTTCCTCACAAAAAAACAAACAAACACCCTACTCTTCACTTACTGGTTTCTGTGATCTTGGGCAAGGGAACTGAACCATTTAGTGCCTCAGTTTCCTCATCTGTGAAATGGGACCAGTAACTGTACCAACATGATAAGGCTTGTGTGAGGATTAAATGAGTTAATACAGAACATGCTCAGAGCAGCTGTCTCCCTAGGTGTTGGCTCTTTCCCTCGGCCCAGATCCACCATCCACTGGCCACAATGCCCTTTGCTTCTGCACACTCGTCAGTCTCCTATCTCTCTTTTTTTAATTTTCTTGAAACATACATAATATAAAATTTACCATTTTCACCATTTCTAGGTGCACAGTTCAGTAGTAAGTACCTTCACATTATTGTGCAACCAATCTGCAGAACTCTTTTCATCTCGCAAAACTGAAACTCTATCCCCATGAAACACTAACTCCCCATTCTCCTCCCCCACCCCCTGGCACCCACCATTCGACTTTCTGTCTCCATGAATTTGACTACTCCAGGGACCTCATGTAAGTGGAATCATACAGAATTTGTCCTTTCTATGACTGGCTTATTTCACCTGGCATAACGTCCTCAAGGTTCATCCACGTTGTGGGATGTGTCAGAACTTCGTGCCTTTTTAAGGCTGAATAATATTCCATTGTATGCAGAGATCACATTTTGCTTATCCATTCATCTGCTGAAGGACACCTGGGTTGCTTCCAGCTTTGGGCTATTGTGAATGCTGCTGCTATGAACATGGGTGGACAGATAAGACCCCAAGTTTTTAAGCATAGATCTCAGAGGTCAGAGTATGTCCAACATATTATATTTAAGGCAAGGATGAGTGTAAGGCATCTAGAGGTGAGTTTCCCCTTAGAAGTTTTAATTTAATATACTCACAACAAACCGAGTGGCTAACGGTTTGGGTTTACTGCCAGCTGCTGGAGATCTCGGAGGGCCTGTCTACTTGTGCTCAAGGGCAGCACAGGCACAACCAGAATCCAACTGCTCCAGCACGGGCGGGACTAGGCTGGTTTACTCAGGCTGCTTCCTCATACCAGAGGTCTGTTCTAAGAAAAAAACATGCCAGCCATGTGCAGGCTCAGAAGAGACCAATTCAGTCCTTTACAGGTGCCTCTCTGGACCCCAGGAGATGACTCAGTGCCGTGGAGCACATGTCCTGAGGCCTGGACATGCACCTGGGGTGAGGACAGAGGGAGACCAGCCCTTCCAACCTACACCCTGAGGCACAGGAGATGCCAGGAAGCCACTCGCCCAGCCCCAGGGTGGCTTCCTGGAGGAGGTGGTGCTTGAGCCGACTCCAAGAAGAGGCTGTGTTAGGTTTAAGGACTTCTGAGAGCTGTCTGGCTGGACTAAAGCTAGGGCCATCCCACTTTCTGGTCTGCCCTGTTGTTCTGGGTAATTCTTTTTTGTGTTCCCTGTTATTCTCATAAGTGTCCCCATTTGGATGATAAACTACATAGTCACTGTATTAGTTATCTATTGCATAACAAATTGCCTGAAAACTCAGTGGCTTGAAACAACAACACACTTTTCTATCTCTCACAGTTCTATTGGTTAGGAATTTGGCAGGGGCTCAACTGGACCCTTCTGGCTAAGGATCTCTTGTGAGTTCACAGTTAAGGCTGGGGCTGCAGTCACTGAAGGCTTGCCTGGGGCGGGAGGCCACACTCACAGGCTGGCTATTGGTGGGAGGCCTCATTTCCTCTCCACTGTGGTGTGCCTTTCCACAGGCTGCTTGAGTGTCCTCACAACATGGCGGCTGGCCTCGCAGAGCAAGGGATCCAAGAGAGAAACAGAGCGGAGTGCGCGCCAGGCAGAAGCTACCCTTTTACGCCCTAGCCTCGGAAGCCTTACAGCACCACTTCTGTTACCTTCTACTCATTAGAAGCAAGTCACTAATCCAGACCCCTCTTAAAGGTGGGGAGCTCTAGCTTTTGAAGAGAAGAGTGTCAAAGAATTTGGGACATTTAAAAACTACCACAGTTACTCTAAAAATAGGGCATGTGTGGTATAGACACAGGACAAAGCCAGAGGGGACAGAAGAAGTCAGATCAAGGAGTATTCACAATGCCAGGCAAGGAGAGTGAACCAGGGGCAGGGGGCAGTCTGAGGAGGGTTTTGAGCAAGGCCAAGATGCAGTCAGGGATTCCGAGTGAACCATGACATCCACTGCAGCACCAACCTGTGGTTGGGCCACAGGGCCTCCACTCAGCCCCTGTAGCACCAGCTGTCCCCTCTCCCTGGGCCTCTGGCCTCTCACTCTCTCCCTTTGGTGGAAAGCACACCTTTTCTTCCCACTGGACAGAAAGCAGCCCCTTTTGTGTTTCCCACTGGGCCCTACACGTGGCAGGTGCATGCTGCAGGGTTTCTGCATGAACAAAACCTACCAATTTGCACCAACCCCAAGCTGTGGTCACACCACCCACAAGTCACAGCCTGCACTCTGCATATACCTTTCTTGTTCCAGCCTCCAGGCCTTTGCTCCTGCCCAGACGGCTCTGGCTGTGCTAACAATTTGCACCGCCCTGGACGCAGACAGAGCGGTGGGGAGGTTGTTTGGATAATTCAGGGGAGAGATGACGAGGATGGGCCACCGCAGATGCAGTGGGCATGGGTGAGGAGGCGTGGACCACGCTGAGCAGCTGGATGTGGGGCAGGCCGAGGACGACCCTGTGCCTTCCATACCCGGTGCCTGGGAGCTGGGGTTGAGCCAGCCTCTTCCTCTGGGGCAGCAGCAGGCCATGACTGTCCCGGGCAGGCGTGGGAAATGGCTCTGGGGCCCACCCTGTGGTCTCTCAACCCGCACCCCTCCCCTGACCCATCTGTGCCCACCCACTCCTGCTCCCTGCCAGCCTGTCTTCCTTCGTCCCCAGCACCTCCACCTCCTGACATCTTCCCATTCTACCCAGCCTCAGCTCAAATGGTGCCGCCTCCTCTAGGAAGCCTTCCTTGCTTGCAGCTCTGGGGTCCTACAGGATTTTGGCTGCCCCTTTCAGAGGCCCTAAATGACTGGTGTCCTCGGCTAGGTTCCTGGAGGACAGTGACAGAATCTCCACTTCCTAGAATCAGAGTGTGATTGTGTGTGCATAGGGAGTCTCCGAACCCTGGACTTTTAAACTCTGCCCCCACAGATTGGCGCTGGACAGCTTAACCAGGGCATTTTCTCTCAGCTAGTGCTTAGCACAGCTTACAGCGGACCAGGCACTATTTGAAGTGCTTGTCATGCTTTGTCTCCTGAAGTCCTCACAACTACCTAGGCAGTAGACAGGATCGTTATCCCTGCTTTAAAGGTAAGAAACTGACAGCACAGAGAGGTCAAGCAACCTGCACAAGGTCACACTGCCAGGATGTAGCAGTGCTAGGATCTCCCCCGAAATGCTGGGTCCCAGGGCTCTGACTCCCCTGCCAGACTGCCTTTCCCTAAACTGCAATCAAACAGTGGCCTGAGCCCAAGGCACTCAGGAAAACAAGGGCTTTGGATGGACTTTTTGCAATTTTGAACTTTTCTCCCATAAATGCCTCTTGCGTCTTTAACGCTCACTGTGGCTTGTTGGCAAGACTGCCCTCAGGCAGCGACACGAATGAACACATGCAGGCCAAAATATACCCGAGACCTGCGGACAGCGGATCTGGCCCAGGTGGGCAGCATGGGTTTCTGTGGATACGTGCTCACTGCAGACTCTCCTAGGTGATGTATTTGCCAATCAAACGAGATGGACTTTCTAGGATAGAATGCAGATAAGAGCATTTCACGGGCAAAAAGAGCGTGCTGCAGCTTCCTGCCACCTGAATGCATTTCAGGATAAGGATTTTGCCCCTGCCCCCCTCCTCGCTCTGCTATGGCCTCTCAGTGATACCTCTGCTAAGCGGTTCCTGGGGATGAGGCGTCCAAACCAGTGTGCTTTATGCCTGGCCAAATGGTCATCAGGACAGGTTCCACGGCCAGACTTCCTGGGTTTAAATCCCAGCTGTGTCACATTACAGCCTCGACTTGGAGTTGTCATCACTGTTTTTACTTTATACTTATTAGAGTCATGCATCGCTTAATGACGGGGACACGTTCTGAAAAATGTATTGTTAGATGATTTCGTCGTTGGGCAAACATCACAGAGAGTACTTACACAAACATAGGCGGTACAGCCCACTACACACCTAGACTATGTGGTACTAATCTGATAGGACCACTGTTGTATATGTCGCCCGTTGTTATGTGACACGTGACTGCAACTGTTCCGTTTTGTGTTATGGGGTCACAGAGAGGAAATCCGAGTCCCAGAAGAGCCACACTAGCCTCCCCCTCTCCGTGGCCACAAGCCCCCAGGTGGCAGGCCCCAGCTGCAGCCGTGAGTCCTGATTGGTCCATGATGGTCTCATTCCCTGTGCCAGTGACTGGTGTAGGCACGCTCATGTGACCCGATCCTGATCAATGTGATGAGGAAGTCTGTCCAGGAGAGGGGTGTGTTCCTGGAAAGGTCTTCTCACAGACACCCGGGAGGTAGCAACCCTTTCTCTCCCCTGGACTTCCTCCCCACTGCCCATAATGCCTGGACCTGCCCCAGCCAGTAGTCAGAGAGCCACAGCATCATGCCACAGACAGCCAAATAAATAGAAAGACAGGAAGACCTCGGTCCTTGATGACATCATCAAGCCTTCAAGTCAACCAACCACAGACTAGCCCGACTCATAACCTCTTATCATGCAAAGTTCAAACTTCTGATTGTTGACACCAAGTAAGTCATGGCTTTTTGCTATTTGCAGCCCAAAACATCCTGCTGATAGTCCATGGTTGGTCACATTTCATCTTCTTAAGGACACACTTAATCTTTTTAAGATTAAGCCGATCAGGGCCGGCCCGTGGCTTAGCAGTTAAGTGTGCGCGCTCCGCTGCTGGCGGCCTGGGTTCGGATCCCGGGCGCGCACCGACGCACCGCTTCTCTGGCCATGCTGAGGCCACGTCCCACACACAGCAACTAGAAGGATGTGCAACTATGACATACAACTATCTACTGGGGCTTTGGGGAAAAAAAAAGGAGGAGGATTGGCAATAGATGTTAGCTCAGAGCCGGTCTTCCTCAGCAAAAAGAGGAGGATTAGCATGGATGTTAGCTCAGGGCTGATCTTCCTCACAAAAAAAATAAAAAAATAAAAAAAATAGGATTAAGCCCATCATACCAGAGAAGAGTCTGAGCTCAGCTGTGCACTCACGGAAGACTTCCTGGAGGAGGTGAGGCTTTAATGGAATCTAGAAGAATGAGCATACAAAGGGGGTAGGGCAAGGAGTAACATTCCAGGCAGACAGAACAAAGGCCTGAGGTTGGAGACATCACAGGGGGTGTGTGTGTGTGCGCGTGTGTGCACAGGTGAGAAATAATCTGCGTGGGTGGGAGCCAGGAGAGATGAGGCTGGAGAGAGAGGTGGGTGGGCTGCAGCGGGCCCAGAACCTCAGGTTTAGCACAAGGGCGGAGAGGACGCTCACCCAGGGTCTCACCCTCCAGCTTTGCGCCTAGAATAAGTGCACTCAGCTGGCTTGCTCCCCCTATTCCAGCCACACCCACATGCTGCCCGGAGAGGCGGGGCAGGGGCCCTGGCCAGGCTTCTCCAGGTGTGATTCTGCCTGCCTAGCCTCTTCCAGCCCCCAGGGCACTCGTCAGAGACTCCAGCTGAAATCTGGGTCACTCCCTGCACGAGTCGGACATCCATCAAATAGGCAGTTACTAAGCGCCTACAAAGCAGTGTGCTAAGCACAGCCGAGAAAGGAGCTGGTTCAAATCCCACTTCTGTTTCTTCCCAGCTCTGTGACCTAGAGGAACCCATTTTACTGCTCCGAACCCACTGTCCTCACCTCTCTGTAATAGACGGTGAAACAAAGAGAGCTTTATTATCTAGGGGGATGGGGGGTGTATAAAAAGATACACAAAAAGCTTCCTGAGAGTAAGGTTTATAATCCAGGTGGGAGAATGAGACAAGCAAATGATATACTGCTATGGACAAAAGTTGCGAAGTGACAAAAGGTTAAGGTGAGGATGCAGTAAGTCTAGATGGGAGGTGGTGAGGGACAAGCATTGCTGGCAGAGGAAAAGGCCCACAAAGGCAGGCGGAGGACATACAGAAAGCCCACAGGCTCCACTCTGTGCTCCTAAAGCCTTTAGAACAGCACGCAGCCAAGAGAAGGACTGGCCATAACTGGTGAATATGGGCGTCTTCTGCAACCTGTGATAGCAAACCTCTGTGAGTTTAAGCCAGAAAGATGGAGATTCAAATCCCAGCTGTACCACTTACTGCATGACCTTGAGCAAGTCACTTAACATTTGAGCTTTCGATTCCTTCCCTGCAAAGCAGGTGTAAAACCTAATTCCGAATCGTACCATGGTAGACACAGGATCTGGGACCAGGATTCCCTTTCCCACCTAGCTAATTCCTATTTTAAAGCCCTAAGGTCGAATGCCACCTCCTGCAGGAAGCCTCCCAGGCTCCCTCAGGCAGTCCCCCAGACCCCTCAGCTACCCTACTAGACTCCTCTTCCCTGACTCTACCCTGCTGTATTGTGATCGCCTCTTCCTTCTCTCTCACCAGACTCTGGGCTTCAAAGAGAGAGGGGCAGGGTACTTCAACATCTCTTGGACCCAGGGGCACCTGCACACAGAATGGGTATCTATCAACGCCATACCCCTCCCCAAGCACCCACCCAGGTAGACACAAGAGGGAGGAAGTGACTAAGCCTGCTGGCGGTGGAGGGAAGTGGGGTTCAGGGAAGTTCCACTAGATCTGGAGGGTTGAACAGAGATTTCCTGGGGGGGAGGTGGGGTTCCAGGCAGAGATGGGAGACGCATGAGCATTAAAGCATGGAGGTGTGAAGAGAAGGATAAAGTAAACTGTGGGTCACCAGAGTTTTTGCCAGCCAGCCCTGGTGGTCTAGTGGTCAGATTCGGCGCCCTCACCAGTGCGGCCCGGGTTTTTTTTCCCGGTCAGGGAGCCACACCACTCGTCATGAGTTATCATACTGTGGTAGCTGTGTGTTGCTGTGACACTGAAAGCTATGCCACCGATATTTCAAATACCCACAGGGTACTCCATGGTGGACAGGTTTCAGCAGAGCTTCCAGACTAAGACAGACTAGGAAGAAGGACCTGCCCACCCACTTCCAGAAAAATTGGCCATGAAAACCCAATAACAGCGGAGCATTGTCTGATATAGCGCCGGAAGGTGAGAGCATAGCTCAAAAAGACGGGGCAGCGTTCCGTCTGCTGTACACAGGGTCGCTAGGAGTCAGAATCCACTTGACAGCACTAACAACAAAGAGTATTTGCCAGGGAGTGACTAAAGATGAGGATTCGGGATCCAGATCCCAAAAGACCTCGAATGCCATGCCAAGGATCCCCCCTGCAGGGAGCGATTGAAAACCTGTAAACTGGCAGCACTGAGATGGCGGGGGTGGGGGATGCTGCACTAGTTTGGGCTAAACTTAGGTTGGGGGTGGGGTGGACAAAATGACAGGTCTACAGGCCACCACTTGGGGGCAGGTCCTGATGGAAGAATCAAACAGCACCAAAAGTTCTACCTGGATGACTGATTATTAAAAATAGCTTAAAGACTATATCCACATCCTACTAGCTCTTTTACTTGCTAAAAAGCCATTGTCCACAGCCACTCCCTGCTACACACAGCAGCTCTGTGAAAACCAGCGGGCCAAGCGGTGCTGTCTCCATTTTAGAGATGGACAAACTGAGGGCCAGAGGAGGAAAGGGACCTTGCCACGGTCACACAGGCAAGGGGGGGGCTAGCCACAACCTGAAGCCAGTGTCCTGGCCCAGAGTGCGGAGAGGCAGGCCTTCAGCCCTCTGCCAAATGTGCTCAAGCACTTCCTACAGCCAGACCCTGGAGACATGGAGACGACCTTTGACCTCTGAGTCATCTTGAGACTGGACTGGTCACCTGGGCCTCAGACCAGCTGCCTCCTGCACAGAGGGAGTTAAGTTCGACCCACTGAGGGGTAGACTTTCGCTGGTCAGACAGGTCAGCAGGGGCTCACCCCCAAGACATGCCTGTCTATGAGCCTTCCAAACTGGATTCTGGGGTGGGGGCAGGAAGAGGGCCAGTCCCTCCATAAACGGAAAGGGGCAGAGGGAGTCACCCTTTGCTGCCTTTTAAGAAGCCCCCAAATGCCCCCCCATCCCAGCACCCAGGCCCCGCACAGCCGCAGCCTGAGTCATCATCCTGGTTTGAATGGTAGCCGAGAAATCATTCAGGGGGCTGCCTGGGGCTGAGGGCCAAGGGTTGGAAAAACAAGGCCGTTTTCTCTTACCTCCAGCCTTGGAATCTCAAGACAGGCTAGCGGGTGGGGGGCAGAGGGCAGGTAGATGTAGGATGGGCACAGGATGTCAACAGCCAGAGGGGCCTGTGAGGGCGGGGGGGGGGGGGGGGGGGGGGGGTTGAGAATCCGAGCTGTTGGCTTTTGTTTTCAAATGACCTGTTTAATAATTACCTTTTCAATCAAAGGAGCCAAGGCCCAGCAAAGGCAAAGATTTCAACCCTCCATACCCCACCAAGCAGCCAGAGAAGAAAGTAAACAAGATGCCACTGGCAGATCTCGCTAGGTCTCACAAACAATGGTGGGACTGAGCTGCCCGCTCAGACACACACATCCAAGTGAGATTTCCAGGCAAGAACTTTAACAGGCAGATAAGAGCCTCGGATTGAATTATCTCCCTGCATCCCCAGAGCTCAGGGCCCAAGGGGACAGCCTAAGGGCCCATCATTTTAACGTTAACCTTGACCTGTAATTTATTCATTCATTTTCGGAGGAGGGAAAACCACGGCGGCCCCAGCCCCTGAAAAACCCAACCAGCAACTACTTCATCCCTTCGAACAGTCACAATGGTGGACAAACACGGGATTTAAGTTACAGCACTAGATTGCACTCACACTTCACTGGGCTTGGGCTCCTTAAAAAAACACCCTAATCCAAGCCCTTACCGGGGCTCACAAAGTCAGATCCTTACCTGGAAATGGGAAAATCCAACTTGATTTTTTTTTTTTCCAACCTCCCAAGGCCTTCAACTATTTTTCCCCCTGCAGCATCCAAGCCCAGCCTCAAGGCAGAGCCATAAACAGGCCTGCTCCTCCCCCTTCGAGGGTTCAGCAACCCGCCCCCCCCCCCGCCCCACCTCCCGGACCCGGAGGAGAAAGAACCACCGCGACCCTCACCCCCAGCCCCTCCCCTGCCCGCCCCCAGCCTCCCCCGCCGTCCGCAATCCTCGCAGGCACCTTGAGATAAACACCCACTAATGATTTTATGATTTTCTGCTCTGGGTAGCCGCGCTCAGCAGAACCCCTCCCTCCGCCTTGGCGACGGGGGCCAGCCCAACCGAGGGATTGGGGGATGGTGGGGTGTTAGTTTGTTTTTTCCACGGCCGCGTCCCCACACCTGTTTTTCATTCATTCATTCGTTCGTTCATTCATTCACGGATTCGTCACTGCAGTCTCCCCGGCCCTCCGGATCTCGGGGAGGAGATAGGAGGGAGGGGGCTGAGATAAGGGGAGACAGCGGCGGGGGTGCATCGGAGGGGGCGGTCGGGGCTGAAGGACCCCGTTCGAGGGCACATTGAGTGGCTTTGTCAAAAACAAGGCGAGCGGCGGGGCGGGGGCGCTCCCCGCGGCTCGAAGTTGTTTTCCGAGCGGCGGTGGCGAGGACAGCCGTCCGGGTGCGCCTCTTTGTCTCTCCCCGGCCGGCGCCGCGTCCCCGCGCGCTCACCTGGTCTTGGAGGACAGGAAGGCAAGTTTGATCAGGCCGTAGGTGAAGAGCGGGATACTCTCCTTGGCGACGCTGGCAACTTGCAGCCGGTGCTCCAGGATGTGGAGTTCCATCGTCCGCCCGCGCTCCACGGCGGCTCATCGGCGGGGGGCGAGCCGCGGCCCCCGCCCCCTGCGCGCCCAGCCAGCACCGAGCGCTGCGGGCAGCCGGCCCGGGGACCGGGAGCTCGGCGCTGGGCGGGCCGAGGCGGACAAAGGGGAGCCTGCCAAGCCGCGAGGGGCCGCGGGCGGCGGGCGGGCGGTGGGCGAGGGCGGCAGCGCTGGCGGAGCAGCGGCACACGGCGCCCGGCGCGGAGAGCAGCTGGTGTTCGCTGTAACAAACAACTTGCCACTCAAACGCCGGCCCACTGGGCATGCGCGGCCACGGCGGGGCGTGCCGGGACTTGTAGTCGCGAGCGGCCCGGGCGCCGCCGGCTACTGATGTCAGGGGCTGGGCGGCCGCGCGAGCCCCGTGCACGGGAAATGCACGGGCGCGGGCGCCCGCAGGCCCACGGGGGAGGCGGAGCGCAGAAATGGGGGCCTTTCGAGCCAGCCCGAGCCTCGGTGCAAGCTCTGTCGCTCAGATCTGGGGACTAGGAGCTTTGAGGTGCAAAGCCAGCAGCCAGCACAACTCTAGCTCTGGAGGAGGCCCGAGTCTGGGAGGGGAGAGATTTGGAGAAATCGGTAATTATCGTGCAGAGAAGCGAAACAGAGATGGGTGCTGGGGACAGAGACGGGGCCGAGGGGCCTACGGGGGTTTCCTGGAGGAGGGGACATCCAGGCTGGGTTCTGAAGGATGAATGGGAGCTCTCCGAGGAGGGGGAGGGGGCGCGCGGGGATGGAAGCCAGCGGCCTTCCAGGCAGAAGGAACAGCGTGTCCAAAGGCACAGAAGCGTGAAAGCGCCCACGGTGCTGTGTTTGGCTTTGTTGGAGCGGAAAATGTGAGGGAGGAGAGGCAAGAGATAAGGCAGGCGCAGTAACCAGGAGTGCGGTCGAGAGGGGTCATGTGTGCAGAGCTAATGAGGTGGCCGTTTATCCCGCGGGACAGGAGTGATAGGGACTGCGAAGGCCGCGTTAGGGAGAAGTCTGAAATCCATCTGAAGGGCTGCCGACCCCAGGGCCGATGTGCCCGTGACCGTGTCCCGAAACAATGCCCCCTTAATGGCTGACTGGTTTTGAAATGTTCTAGGTTAAAGTTACTGGTGCTTCGCCCTTTGGTAGAGTAATCTGGGGCTGTGATGGGTCAGGTTCACCTACTGGGGCAGGCTGGGACTCTCTTTTGAGGAAAATTCTGGCTGTGCTCTCCCAGCGTGCCTCTGTTAGGTAGGAACATATTAGGCTTCCTCGTTTCCACAAAGGGGTGTGAAGCCTGCAATCTGGTAGATCTTAGAGCATGCCTATCTCCTTCCTCTTTATTTTCACTAAAGAATTTATCACCTTCTAATAAAGAATATATTTCTTCTTCTTGTTTTTCGGCTTGTCTGTGTCACTCTTCTAGAATCTTCTAGAATCTCCACTCCATGAAGGCAGTGATTTTTGTCTGCTCTCTGCTGTATTCCCAGTGCCTGCAACGTGACTGACGTGTGAGAGACACACAGTCAACATGCATGGAATGCATAAATGCATAATCTATTCCTTTAGAAGCTGGAGAAATGCAGCCCAAACAGAAATGCATTCAGAGGCCAGGCAAGTAACAGATGTGTGAAGCAGGTGGGTATCTGACCGTTGGACATGGTACAAGGGAAAGGAGCCCTGTCTGAAGGCATACAATTCAATTTTCAGAAAACAACCAACAGGTGAAACCAAACAAGCAAGGCTAAAGGCAGGATTTGGCCAGTTTTCTGACTTATGCTCTGGATGGGCAAGTCAATATTTTTCAATCTGCAGGCCATGACCCTTGAGTGGATGGTGAAATCAATTTAGCAGGGCATGATGAGCATTAAAAAAAAAAATTGAGGGCCGGCCCAGTGGCTTAGCGGTTAGGTGAACGCGCTCTGCTGCTGGCAGCTCTGGTTTGGATCCCGGGTGCGCACCAACGCACCGTTTCTCCAGCCATGCTGAGGCGGCGTCCCACATACAGCAACTAGAAGGATGTGCAGCTATGACATACAGCTATCTACTGGAGCTTTGGGGGAAAAAAAAATTGAATGGAAAATGGCATAGAGCTTTGCACGTTATTATTATATGTATTATAAATATATATTATATGTAAGTCATTATTATCTTTTCTGTGTTTTGGGAAACTTTCTTTTTTTTATTTTTTTTTGTGAGGAATATTAGCCCTGAGCTAACATCTGATGCCAATCCTCCTCTTTTTGCTGAGGAAGATTGGCCCTGAGCTAACATCCGTGCCCATCTTCCTCTACTTTGTATGGGACGCCGCCACAGCATGGCTTGACAAGCAGTGCGTCAGTGCGCACCCGGGATCCTGGCCGGCGAACCATGGGCTGCCGCAGCCGAGCTCGCACACTTAAGCGCTTGCGCCACTGGGCTGGCCCGGGGAAACTTTCATTTTAGACAGAACATGTTCCCCAGGACCTGATCACATAACTAACTTCCTAATGGTTGGCTACATCCACCTAAATGTTCACAGGCTTGGGCAGCCCAACCTGTTCAAAACTTTCCTCATCGTCCAACCCACTCAGACCTTGTCCTCTTCTGCCCGTGATCCCTGTCTTGGTTAACGACACCGTCCCCAATCCCTCGAGTTACCAACCTGGTGTGGCACATTGTATTTGTGGCCGCAACAAGATCTGTCATTCTACACGCTCTTCTCAAAACATGACATTGACAATCGTCCCATTGGGAGATAGGTATATGTTCCCTCAATTCAAGCCGGCCTGTGACTACGGAGGAAATGACACCCCCTGACACCCCCTTGCTTCTGAAACTAAGTCGTAACAGCTGACATTGCTTCCACCTGGTCCTCTTGAGATGCTTGCCCTTGGAACCCATCTGCCGTGCTGTGAGGAAGCGTGGGCCACGTGGACAGACCACAGCGAGGCGTTTGTATTGGTCAGCGAGGGCTGTGTAACAAAGTACCACAGACTGGGTGGCTTAAACAACAGAAGTTTATTGTCTCACGATTCTGGAGGCTAGAAGTCTGAGATTAAGGTGTCAGCAGGGTTGGTTCCTTCTGAGACCTCTCTCTTTGGCTTGTAGATGGCCACCTTCTCTGTGTGTCCTCACACAGTCTTTCCTCTGTGTGTGTATCTGTGTCCTAATATCCTTGTCTTATAAGGACACCAGTCATATCACATTAGGGTCCACCCTAATAACCTCATTTTAACTTAATTACCTCTTTAAAGGCCCTGTCCCAGAATACAGTCACATTCTGCAGTACTGGGGATTAGGGCTTCAACATATGAATTTGGGGTGAGGGGCTAGACACAATTCAGCTCATGGTAGTTTTCCAGCCAACAGTCCCAGCTGAGGTTCCAGCTGACAGCCTGCATCAACCTCCAGATATGGTGAGGAAACCTTCAAGATGACTCCTGCCCCAGCCTTTGTCGGACACGAATGCATGAGAGACCTGATCGAGAACCACTCTGCCGAGCCCAATCAGCCTCTAGAACCATGACAGATAAGAGTAAAATAATTATTGTTGTCTTATACCACTACATTTTGGAGTGGTCTGTTAAGCAGCAATAGGTTACTAGAATACCTTGGAATCAACCTGGTTGGGGTTGGGAGGATGGTGAAAGTTGACCAAGGAATCATTCTAGAATGCTAGTTTTTGCTTCCTGCCCCTGCCCCCCCATATCTAACCAATCACCAAGTCTTAATGATTTTATATATTGCACATCTCTGTAGTCCAGTCTCTTTCTCCATCTTGCCCATCATGCTCCCATGTCAGCTCACAGTGTCCTGCCCTAGATGGTTACAGTGGCCTCCTAATGCCCATTCCACCCCTCCTCATGTTGCCAGGGTAGCTGCTCTAAGCTGTGTCCCTACCCCCATAATTCCTCTGCTTGATGCCCTTTAGGGGCTGTGAGGAAACCACAGGTCTCTTAAGAAAACCGGGCCCAGATCCGCCACAGTTGGTCTTACGTACAGAGAAAGGGGCTTCCTGGCTCCTGGACCCACGCTCTCCAATATGGTAGCCATTAGCCAAACATGGCTACTGAGCACTGGAATTGTCGCTAGTGCCATGAGAAATTGAAGTTTTAATTTTCTTCGTTTTAATTAATTTAAATTTAAAAACTGATACTCGACTCAGTTATTGGAAAATGTGCAAGTATGTTCGGAACAGGGTGACCAACTATCCTGGCTTTCCTGGGACTGAGGTTTTTGGGATGTGGGACTTGCAGTTTTAAAACCAAGCCTCGGTTTTGGGCAAACTGGGACGAGGTGGTCACACTACTTTGAAACAGTTGGTTATGGAATCTATGAAATCTAAATACAGATCAAGTGTTGTGGATGAATATTAAGCATCCGAATAGAGATGTGCTAGAAATGTCAAATACAGCCTGGCTTTTAAAGGCTTAGTATAGAAAAAAGAATGTAAAACATCTCGTTAATAATTTGTTATGTTGATTACATGTTGCAATGATAATATTTTAGATATTGGGTTAAATAGAATATATTATTAAAATTAATTTCATCTGTTTCTTTTTACTTTCTTAAATTCAAAATAACATGTGGCTTGCATTATATTTTTATCAGACAGCACTGCCCTAGAGCAGTGGTTCTCAAACGTGGTTGGTGTCAGAATTAGTGGGGGCATTTGGCAAAAATGCCCAGGCCAGGCCCTGTGCTGCTCCGAGGAGCCTGGGCCTCTGTTCTTTATTGGCTCTCCAGGCCCCCTTCACCCCACTGTGGCTGAGTGGGGCGTGGGGTGTGGACTCCGGTGACCCCTTTTCGCTTAAGCCTGGAGTCTCTGGACCCAAGAAAGCAGCACCCAAAGACAGGCAGGACTTCTCAGTCTGCCTGGCTAAGGCCTAGCGTGGGCTTTATCAGCATGGGCTGCTCAGACGGGGTGGAAGTGGGAAAAAGAAGAGGTTGGAGAGGGTCAGGAGAACACTATTTGGCCAAGAGCGGTCTTTTTCTGGGGCTCAGGTTCTTTCTGGATCCTTCTCTAGTCCCTAGGTGAGCTGACCTTGAATCTCCTCCTCTGAGTTTGACAAGCAAAGCTGAGGGCCCTGGGGAGTCATTGAGCGTTCTTGAGCAGGGCAAGAGCCCGATGAAATGCATGCCCCTTTGGCCTGTTCTGAGGGAGCCCAGGCCTCAGCCACCTCTCTTTCCCACACTTTTCCACAGGGCTGGAGGAAGAAGAGATTTCTCTGATTCTTTGCTAGAGATGCCCCTCCAACATGCTCCCCTGCACCCCCACAGGAAAGGATTCCTGGTCCCCAAAGTACAGTGGACTGGATACATGGAAACAGTCACAGCTTAATCCCTACCAGCCATTATCTTTATCTCGGGGACAAGGTCTTCCTTCTCCAGTGCTCCCAGGCCTGTCCAGCCAGGAGCCCCCAGGGACCAGAGGCAGCCTCTGTGCTGCAGACACAGACACTAGGCGCTGCTCAGCCCCACCGCGGTAGAGAGTGTGGGATGTGAGAAACCAACCAACTAGCTGGCCAGCCGACCAGCATGCATCCTAGAGAGCCAGACCCGGTCTGAATTTGGCCTCTATTCCTTTCTGTGCTGGCCAGTTGGGTCTTCTTCCTCTCCTTCGGTTTCCTTATCTGTAAAATGGGCATAATGGTGCCTCTCTCATAGGGTGTGCATGCTTGTGTGCGTTGGGGGGATTAAATGGAAGAATGCCTTTGGGAAAGCATCCAGCACTGTTCCTGGTGCACGGTAGACACTCAGTAAATATTTGTCGAATGAATAAATGAACGAATGCATGGGTGACATGCATTTGGCAGTCTGTCCTTGAGGGCGGGCCCTCTCTGTGGCTCCTACTCTCTACTCCTTCCAGCTCCTGGCTCCCCTCAGTGAAGGAGGAATAGAAGGAAATGGGTAGGTCCAGGGCTTCTCCATGATGCCAGTATTGTTGCATCTGATCCTCCAGAGAGGTAGGGATTCTTATGCCCATTCTACAGATGGGGAGACTGAGGCTGGGGGGGAGGAGCCTGTGGACACAGCTTTTCTTGGGTCTCTCAAGGCCCCACGCCAGGCTGACCACACAGAAGAACTTAAGGAACGTGCATTAGTTGAATCAATGAGTGAACATTAGGTGTCACGGTGACTGGGGGAGCCCCATCCCCTTTCTTTTTTTTTTTTTTTTTTGGTGAGGAAGATCAGCCCTGAGCTAACATCTGATGCCAAACCTCCTCTTTTTGCTGAGGAATATCAGCCCTGGGCTAACATCTGTGCCCATCTTCCTCTACTTTGTATGGGACGCCGCCACAGCATGGCTTGACAATCCGCCCAGGTGCGCGCCCAGGATCCGAACCTGCAAACCCCAGGCCGCCAAAGTGGAGCGCTCGCACTTAACTGCTGCACCACCGGGCCGGCCCCAAGCCCATCCCCTTTCTTGTGCTGTCCCTGGGCAGGGCTCGGGCAGGACAAGAGGCCACCAAGTCTTTCCCTGTTCTCTCTCTCTCCATCTTGGATCATTTCCTTCAATACCCTCTTCCTGCCTCCTTCCGCTTCCTACAGACCCTCAGCCTGTGCTTTCAGCATTTTTTCTTTTTTTTTCTTGTCATAATCCATGACTGAGGACCAGCCTGTGTAGCCTCTAAGAACCAGAAGGTTGACACGGTGGAAGATAGAGGCTGAGGGGCCTCCACGTCCCTGCCACTCACACTCGCATGCCTCAATTTCCTCATTTGTAAGTTGGGGTTGTTGTAAGGATTCGGGGTGACAGGCCTGACCCATGGGAAGTGTGCAATGGGTGTGAATGGTTGCTGTTATTACTTTGCCTGTCCCTCAGGCCGGCCCTACTGCAGCTCTTTAATACCCTGGGAACTGATTCTGAAGAGGACCAGGGCCTGAGATTCTGAAGGTGTGATTTTTGTAAATTTTGCCTCAATTTCATGATCACTAAATGCAAGTCTCTGGATGGCTGCCTCCCAGGAAGGTGGTGAGATGCTGATCATTACACCATTGAGATGGGAAAATGGTAACTGAGTCCTGTGGAAGTGATACACAGCCAGGTTTGGATTGTAAGCCCAGGGAGGGCGGGGCTGGGACGACGTGTGGCCTTCCCTGCAGTGGTGTTCATTCAAAGCTTGTGGAGTGACTCACAAGGCATGTGTGGTGACTGGCAATGGGGGAGTGGGGTGTCCTGGGGGGCCCGAATGACCCTAGATCTGATGCAGCCCCAGAGTTCCTTCTCAGCAGGTCATAGGAGAGGGGGCTGTACCCAGGGCACCTTTCTGGACATTGCAAAGATGATTTGCTCTCTTAGGAAGCAATCTGGTCTCTTTAAAATCCTCTGTGAAGACACACAAACATCAGCAGTGGACACTGCTGGGTTCGCCCATGAGACATTAGCCTCGGTGGAAAGAGCAATTTATCAGGGCATGTTCCTTCCAGCAATGGAAAATCTTTCAGAAGTTGATTGCAGTTCATGCACCAGCCTTTCCAAAGGGTTTTATTCCACTCTCAAATGAGATAATGAAGCCCTTTAATTTACTGTTCAACTCCCAAACAGTGTGAGCGGGTCAGGCGTCGTCCATGCCCCAAGCCCGAGGAGATGGAAGGCTGGACCAGGCTCAGGAGGCCCAGCATGCTGTTGATGGCCTTCTCATTGGAGCTGCCTATCTCCTGGTGGGAGGTGGCACGGAGTACCAGGCAGCCTGGGTACATCCCAATCTTGCAGTTTCCTTCCTGTGTGTCCCCAAGCTAGTCACTTACTCTCTCGAAGCCCCAGTTTCATCGTCTGTAGAATGCAGAGGATAACACCGATGTAAGTATTAGAGATGATATCGCCAAGAGGGCAGTACCTGGCATGTGGCAGATGATCAATAAATAGCAGTTGTCATTGTGTAGTGAAATGGAGCCCTGAGGCCCAAAGTTCTCAGAGGAGATCGTACTTGCTGCTGGTCCTGGGGTCTTTTGGATCCGTGGCTCTGCACTGGAATCTCACCATCAGCACCAAATAAAACAGCCTGCAAGGCCTTCCCCTCCTGCTCATCTGCCCATCCCGTCCCGACCGTTCAGTAAAGCCAGCCCACTCAGGCAAATAGATGATGGGTGGATGGGTGTAAAAACCCAGCCATGGGCAGCATCGGAGTCTTCTCTGCACCTTGCCGAAGCCTCTTTCAAGCTCCCATTTGGACTCGGGAGCTCCTTGAGCTCACTGTCCCTCGTTCTCACCTCCTATTGGACATGCATATTATGCAACGCGTATCGTGGTACAGGCTCTAGGTACATCTAAGGGGCACCATTAGATTTGTGTTTATTATAATACTTTCCCCAAACAGCAGTCAAGTTGCTTGCTGTTTCAAAGCCAGTATATTATGATAGTTTTCCAAGGATGGAAGTAAAGCAACCTGAGAAAGGGATGTTTTCCAATTGGCCCAAGGGTCAGTATGTGTGAATGGCTGGCCCTACCTCCCCCACTGCCTCAGTGGCCTTCCCTCACTTACCACACTCCCTTATGGTAGGATTCTGGCCTTTGCCCTCTGCTTCCTACTCTGGCCTGGGGGGACCACCTACAGGGGCCCCTCAGCCCAGCACTCGCACTGTTGGCCCTGTCTCAGATGGACTTCCTGACCTACTCTTGTCTCCTCGGTTCCTGACCCCAGATTAGTCCCTGTGGACATCCCTCCTCCCCTCACTCTGCACACGTAGCTCTGTAACCTGCTCCTCCTGAGCATCACTCAGACTCACATCGGTGTCTGTGCTGTGGCGAGCTGATAATGGCTCCCAAAGATATCCCAGTCCTAATCCCTGGAACCTGTAAATGTTACTTTATATGGAAAAAAGGATCTTTGCAGATGTGATTGAATTAAGGCTCTTGAGATGGGGAGATTAGCTAGAATTATCCAGGTGGGCCTGATGTAACCACAATATCTTTACAAAAAAGATTTGACCCAGACAGAAGAGGAGAAGGTGATATGACCCCAGACGCAGAGGCTGAAGTGATGTGACCACAAGCCAAGGAATGCCAGCGGCCATCAGAATCCAGCCACCAGGATTCTCTCCTGGAGCTCCCAGAGGGAGTGCAGCCCTGATGACACCTTGATTTCAGCCCAGTAATACCGACTTTGTATTTCTACCCTCCAGACCTGTGAGAGAATAAATTTCTGTTGTTTTAAGTCACCAAATTTGTGGTTGTTTGTTACAGCAGCCATAGGAAACTAATACAGTGTTCTCTCATCCTCTCTGGGAAAGTGCCTTGCCTGGTCCAGCTTGTCTCTCGGTCCTGACCCTGTTCTGGTGGCCATGGTCCTGGCTGTGATGGGAGCTCCCTCTTCCTTCGCATGGAGCCTAGACATTTAATGCTGCAGTGCCAGATCTCAGTCCTGATGGGAGGTGTGGAGACCTTTGTATCAGCTGCATATGCGTTATCTGCTGGCGATGAGCCACAACGCTCACTGGGTGGTAGACCCCAAAGAGAACCTCAAGCCTAGCCCTCCTCCTATAGAATAATCAAGGCTCGTTATGCGTGGGGAACATACCAGACAGTTCACAAGAGCGTTTGCTGAGGTCCTACCGTGTGTTAAGCTATGTGATGGGCACATGATATACGTTATCTCTTGTAAGTTACCTTTCTCCAGTCTGGGGAGAGAAACAGGGTTACGTCAGTGGTAATAAAAGTATTCCTCTGGCTTATTTCCTTCCTGCTATAATGGGACCTCTATGCCTTTCAAAGTTTCTGCTATTTAGTTCCAGGAGCCCCAGGGCATGTCTCACTTGTGCCTACAAACATTCTCCCACCATGTGGTATCACCATTTCCCTCCTCCTGTGGTCGACGTCAAACTCTCTGCTGAGCCCAAGGCACATGTGCTGTAGCTGGAGTCTCCTTGCTCCTCTGTGGCCCCGACTCCTCGGAAGGCCGAGGGCCTCTGCTGCATGAAGGCTGGCTTGGCCACAGCCCAGGCCTCTGGGCTGCCCCCATCTCAGGAGTTTCTTCTCCCCACTTATCGCTCCAGCCTCGCTGTCTGTGGTCACACAGCTACAAAATGTGCCACGTCAGCTCTCAGAATTGTGCAGAGGTTTTAGGGAAAGGGCTTGCAGCAGACTGTATTTTCCCAAAACATCTCCCATCCCACATGGTCTTTGTGACTTTGATGCTCCTCTCTCTCCTTGAGTCTAGATGGACTGTGACTATAGCAGAAGTGACACAATGGGTCATAAAGAGTGATGTAGCTTCCACTGGTTTTCTTGGGATGCTTGCTCATGGAACCCAGCCACCATGCTATGAGGAAGCCCAAACAGCACATGGGGAGGATCTGAGGTTCCCCGCCTACAGCCTGCACTTGCCTTCCAGCCATGTGAGTGCGCCATCTTGAAAAGTGGATCGTCCAGCCTCAGTCAGCCACCCTAGCCAATGCTGCATGGAGCAGAGATGAGCTGTCCCCTCTGAGCCTTGCCCAAACTACAGATTTGTGGGTAAAATAAATATTTGTTGTTGTTGAAGCCACTAAGTTTGGCATGGTTCATTTCACTGCAATAGACCACTGATACACGGTTCTTAGAGTTTTCTCTTGCATTCTCCTTTCCCGGGACTCTGACATGGATCCGTGGGGCTGAGCCCAGGGCCAGCCTGAGGCACTGATTTGGCTCCGTCCACGTGGGCCTTACATTTCTCTTCCCTTAGGATGAATCTCTTCCTGGGAAGCTCGTGGGTCCCTCTCGCAAACTGACCCACGGGGGCAGCTTCACTGGTCCTTTGGAATTGACTGGGCATCCTTAAATCCAAAGGACCAGAGTTTAGATTAAAACCAGGACATCTCCTTCCCTTCCTTCTTATCCTCCACTTCTAGTCAAAATCTCAGTTATTTTATGAGAAGGAAACTGATGTTCAGGGAAGTTGAATCACTCTCCCCTGGGCATACAGCTGTGAAATGGAAGATCAAGATTTGGACTTTCCACTGCCCTGGAGGCTGCTTCCCTGTGCTGTGTGCAGAGGCTGATACTCCAGAGGGGTCCTGTTGCATCTCAATAAGGCCCCAAGCCACTTCATCACCCCCTCACAGACTATACATTCAAATGGTCAATAAGAATGTGAAAGGGGGGTCAATCTTATTATAAGCAGGGAGATGCAAATTAAAACCCAAAGCATACCCCTACTGTGATTGACAGCAAAGGCTCATTGCTCAGACCACCTTCCATGGATTTGTGGCCCCACTGTTTGAAGGTCTAGCCATATTGGACAACTGTGAAGGGCCCTTCCAGCCCTAGTGCTCCCTCTGAGGTCATTGGGGCACACCTTCTCCTTCTGCTGGCTCTTGCTTCCTTCCTAACCACAGGTGTTGATCTCAAGAGTACTTTCTAATTAGCATCCTGCATGCTAAACTCCATCTCTGAGTCTGTTTCCTGGGGAACCTCACTGGTGTAGTTGTCACTGGCTAAAATATTTTGAAAAAATTAAAAATAGAACTACAATGTGATCCAGCTATCCCACTACTGGGTGTTTATCCAAAGAACATGAAATCAACAATTCAAACAGATTTATGCGTCCATATGTTCATGGCAGCATTATTCACAATAGCCAAGACATGGAAGCAATTCAAGTGTCCATCAACAGATGAATGGATAAACAAGATGTATATACACACAATGGAATACTATTCAGCCATAAAAAAGACAAAATCGTGCCATTTACAACATCATGGATGGACCTTGAGAGTATTATGCTAAGCAAAATAAGTCAGACAGAGAAAGACAAACACCGTATGATTTCACTCATATGTGGAAGGTAAACAAACACATGGATAAAGAGAACAGATTAGTGGTTACCAGAGGGGAAGGGGGTGGGAGGGAAGGTGAAACGGATAAAGGGCCAGATATGTATGGTGACAGATAAAAACCAGACTATTCGTGGTGAACATGATGCAGTCTATACAGAAACAGAAATATAGTAATGTACACCTGAAATTCACACAGTTATAAGCAAATATGACCTCAATAAAATAAAATAAAATAAAAAATTTTATCTATCTAAATTTCTCTTCCTTTCTTCCTAACAAGTAAAGCCCTATCCTGTTTTTCATGTTCTGAAGCTTTGAAAACCAGAAATAGACTCACACATATATGGTCAGTTGATTTTTGACAAAGATGTGAAGGCAACTCAATGAAGAAAGGGGAGTCATTTCAAGAAATGATGGTGGAACAACTGGACATCTATATAAAAAAAAAAGTAAGAAAGAAAGAAAAGAACCTTGACTACCTATACCTCACGACTTATACAAAAATTATCTCAAAATGGATCACAGACCTAAATGCAAAACCTAAAATTAAAATACTCCGGGAAGGAAACATAGAGAAAATCTTTGTGACCTTAGATTAGGGAAAAGTTTCTTAGATATAGCTTCTATATCCATGAGCTATAAAACAAAAATATGCTAAATTAGATTTCATTAAAATTAAAAACATCTGATTTTCTAAAGACTCTTTTGAAAATGGAAAGACAAGCTATAGACTGGGAGAAAATATTTGCAAAACACATGTGATAAAGAACTTGTATCCATAATATAAAGAATCCTTGAAACTCAATAATAAAAAAAAACCCTATTAAAAATGGTCAAAAATTTGAACAGCCCTGCAGCCAAGAAGACATATGGATGGCAAAATAAGCACATGAAAGGATGCTTAGCAACATTAGCTATTAGAGAAATGCAAATTAAAAACACAATGAGATACCACTAGACACATTACAATGATTTTAAAAGCAAAGAAAGAAACAGACAACCTTGACAATACCAAGAGCTGGTGAGGATGCAGAGCCACTAAAACTCTCATACAAAATTGTACAGAAAATTTGGAAAATGGTTTGGCAGTTTCTTACAACAGTAAGTATACACTTAACTTATGACTCAGAAATCCCACTCCTAGGTGTTTACCCAGGAGAAATGAAAACTTATGTTCTGACAAAAACCAGTCCACAGATGTTTACAGCAGGTAATTGCCCCAAACTGGAAACAACCCAAATGCAGTGTAACTGGTGAATGGATAAATAAATTAGCACATCCATACAATGGAATACTATTCAGCAATAAAAAATTGTTGATACACTCAATAATAGAGATGAATCTCAAAGCATTATGCTACCTGGATGAAGCCAGACTCAAAAGGCTGCAACGGTATGATTGTGGGAGTTAGGAGTGGGGGGAAGGGATTTGGTGCCTATAAAGGGGCACTAAGGAATTTTGGAGGGTCATGAACTGTTCTATAACTTGATTGTGATGGTGACTGCACAACTGTATGCGTTTGCCACAACTGACAGAACTGTACAAGAAGAAGAGTAAATTTTTCTGTATGCAAATTATCTCTCAATAAATTAGACTAAAAAAATTGAACCCAAAAACATTTTAGATAAGTGTATCATACTGTATGTATCCTTCTGCAACTTGCCTTTTTTTTGCTCACCATTAGTGAATTTTAAGATTTATACAAGTTGACACAAGGTGTATAATAATGATACATGTAGCTCTTGTTCATTCATTTTAACTGCCACATCATATCCCTTATATACTACACCTTAATTTGTTTATCCATTTTTCTGCTGGTAGATATTTACCTTGTGTCTGTTTTTTTTCCTTCTGTTTGAAACAATGTTGCCATAAACATTCCTGTAAATGTATTCTGGAGAGCAGGTGCTGAGATTTCTCTCTAGGATGTTTACCTAGAATAGTCAATGGAATAGGTGGGGCAAAGGTAGTGAGCATCTTCACTTTGCTCTCCAAGGGCTTGTAGTAACTGACACTCTACCAACAGCCAGTGAGAATTTCATTTCTCTCCATCTCCACCTATGACTGATGTTATCAGACTTTAACTTCTGCATAGCTGATGAATGTAAAGTGGTGTCTCGTTGTTGTTTGATTTTGCAATTTCCCCGATTACCAGTGAGGTTGATTCATATGTTTTTTGGTCATTTGGGTTTTTGCTTCTGTGACTTGCCTCTTCATATTCTTTGTCTGGTGTTTTTTTTTTTTTTTTACTTATTTCTATTTTTTATATGTCTTTTTCTTCTCGATTGATATGAAGGTTTTTTCCCCCAACCTTTTTCTAGTTATAGTCCCTTGTATGGGTAGCAAATATCTTTTCAGTCTGTGGATTGTCTTTTAACAATTTTAAGAGTATCTTTTGTTGATAGAAATTTGTAATTTTAATGTGATTGAATTTATTACTTTTTTTCTTTATGGTTCATGCTTTTTGTGTCCTTTCTAAGAAATCTTTCTCTACCTCAAGTTCATAAAGGATGTTTTCCTGTAAACTTTTTTTTGTTTGTTTGTAGGGAAAGAGTCGCCCTGAGCTAACATCTGTTGCCAATCTTTTTCTTCTTTTTTTTTTTCCCTACCCAAAGCCCCAGTGCATGGTTGTATATCCTAGTTGTAACTCATTCTAGTTCTTCTATGGGAGCCGCCACCACAGCATGGCAAGTGACAGACGGACGATGTGGTTTCGTGACCAGAAAACGAACCCAGCCAGCCTAAGTGGTGACAGCGCCGAACTTTAACCACTAGGCCATCAGCGCTGGCTCTCCTGTAAACTTTTAAAACTTTTGCTTTTCATATCTAAGTCTTTAGTTTACTTGGAATTGATTTTTTTGTATGATGTAATATAGAGATCTGATTTTATTTTTTCCATATGTATCGCCTTACACCATTTGAAGAGTCCACCCTGCCCCCACTGATGTATATACACTTTTGGGCTCTCTATTCTATTTTATTGGTCTACTTGCTAGCCTTACATCTATACAACACCATCTTAGTTATATCATGTAATACACTTTTC
The DNA here is from genome assembly GCF_020826845.1 of Diceros bicornis minor. Classification (NCBI taxonomy): domain Eukaryota; kingdom Metazoa; phylum Chordata; class Mammalia; order Perissodactyla; family Rhinocerotidae; genus Diceros; species Diceros bicornis. Next base: position 15,010,048 of record NC_080765.1, read on the forward strand.
TATCTAATAAATCTGTCTAGGACTATTCTTGGCTCTTTCCTCTTCTATACATATTTTAGAAGCATCTTGTCAAGTTCCCAAAAACCCTTTTGGATATTTTTTTGAAATTCTGTTTAATTTATAGATAAATTTAGGTAGACTTGGCACCTTCATGATATTGAATCTTCCTGTCTGTGAATGTGGTATGTATTTCTTTATTTACTCAGGTATTCTTTCGAGTCTCTTAATAATGTTTTGTAATTTGCATCATAAAGGTCTTGCACAACTTTTGCTGGATTTAGTTTGTAGTTTTTTATTTGTGGTTTTTAATTTCCTTTTTAAAATTTTTGGCTATGATAAATGGAATTGTTAAAAATAGTATATTCTAGTTATTAGTGGTAGGTACTGTTATTGATTTTTATATGTCAATCTCATGTATAGCAATCTTGCTGATTACAAGTTTGTGAATAGATTCCGTTGGATTTTCTATGCAGACAATCATACTTTCTCCAGATACACTTTTCTTTTTCAGTTAGTGTCTTTTATTCCTTTTACTTGTGTTGGCTAGGTACTTTAATGTAATGATGAAAGGAAGCATCCCTTATTACTCTGAGTTTAATTGAATTGTCTCTAAAATTTTACCCTAAAATATAATATTTGCAGTAAGTTTTGAACAAATACTCGTTATCGTATCAAGGACATTATATTCTATTTCTAGATTGCTTTTTTTTTTTTTTTAACTTTTTAACAGTGTGAATGAGTATAGAATTTTAGCAAATGCTTTTCCTGGAGCTATTGAGATGGTAATATGCTCTTTTTGTTCTTTAATCCTGTAATGAAGCATATTACGTTGATAGATTTACTCATTATTCATGAGATAAACCCCACCTGGCCAGCAACAATTATTATATAATTTTTTTCACTGTTAAATTAAATTTACTGCTAAATTAAATTTGCTGATATTTTGTTTAACATTTAAAAATATATATATTCATAAGTGTATAATGGATCTATAATTTCCTTTTTTAAAATTATCCTTGTCTGGTTTTGCTATCAAGGTTATACTGGCCTCAGAAAGTGAAATAGGTAGCTTTCATTCTTTTTCTATCCTCTGAAACATTTTTGTAAAAAGTGTATATTTTCTGGTCCTCAGCATTTGGGGAAAATTTGCCTCTAAACTTATTTGGGCTTGGGATGGTGGAGGGCAACTTCTGAATTGATTAAACATATTTGCTAGTGTAGTTACTGTTTGAATAAATAGCCCCCTTTTCATTCCTTATATTGCTTATTTATGTCCTTCCTTTTTTTTTTCTTGCTTAGGTTAACTAGTAGTCTTTTTATCTTTTTTTTTTTTATTTTCTAAAACACCAGCTTTTGATTTTGTATCTGATAGGATATAAATTTGACTGCTATAACAGACACCTAAAATTATTAATAACTTAAACAAGTCATGCATTTATTATTACCTGTTATGGGCTGAATTGTGTCCCCCCCACCAAATTCACGTGTTGAAGGCCTAACCCCCAGTACCTTAGAATGTGACTGTATTTGGAGATAGGGCCTTTAAAGAAGTAATTGAATTAAAATGAGGCCATTATAATGGTTGGGCCCTAATCTAATCTGACTGGCATCCTTATAAGAAGAGGGAATTTGGATGCATAGAGAGACATCAGGCATGTGCACGCCCAAGAGAGAAGACCATGTGAAGACACAGCGGGAAGGGGGCCATCTGGAAGCCAAGGAGAGAGGGCTCAGAAGAAGCCAATCCTACCAACGCCTTGGACTTCCAGCCTACAGAGTGGTGAGGAAATTAATTTCTCACATTCAGGCACCCAGTCTGTGGTATTTTGTTAGGGTAGTCCTAGCAATGAATACGCTATCTCACATAAAAAGTCCCAACTTTTGTGGAGGCCACTGGGGGCCCAGGCTCTTTCTATTTTAGTGTTCCACCATCCTCAGCATGCTCTGCCATCCTGCCTACATTCCAGCCAGGTGGAAGAGGGAAAGGGGAAGGGGGAGTGCACTACTTCATTATAAAGGCATGACCCAGAGTTTGCAAGCAGCACGTGCACCCACTTCCATGTTTCACATCTGGCTGGAAAGTTTGCTGAGTGGCCATGCACCTCCTAAAGATTCTATCACATTGTAGGAGAAAGAGAGTGGAAATCAAGGCAAGAGCAGTCTCCGCTATACTTTTTTTTTTTTTTTAATTCCTTTCTTTTTCTTCTTTGTTTTCTAGCTCTTTATTTCTGATCTATCTTTATTATTTCCATCTTTGTACTTTCTTTAGGTTTTCTCTGGTGTCCTTTTTCCAGCTCCTTTATTTGATCACATAACATTTATTTTTAATCTTTCTTGATTTTTTAATACATGAATATAAGGCTACACATTTACCTCTAAAAACTATTTTGGTTGCATTATAAAATTGCTACTTCAAATGTCATTTAGTTACAAAACATTTGTAATTTTAAGTACAATTTCCTATTTTACCGAGGAGGTATTTAGGATGAATTTTTAGATTTCCAAAGTTTTAAAAAATCTGTTTATTCTTGAGTCCCATTTTAATTGAATTGTGGTCAGAGAATGTGGTCTGTATGGTATACTTTTTTTTGAAATTTGTCAAAACTCTCTTTATGACCTAACACATGATAAATTTTTAATGTGTGTGTGAAAGTTATGAGTATTCTCAATTTGTTGGGTGGAGCATTAGATATATATTGTATATATGATTAAACTTATTATTTGCATTGTTCAAATGGCATATATTGTGATTAATAATATATTTGGACTTATCCCACCTCATTGTATGTTTTTTAATTAATTTTTTTCCCTTTTTGTCTTCTATTGGCCACATATATATACACCCACACATATATACACACATATTTTGAAGTAGAAAACTTTGCTGGTTTGGAAGGTTGAGATTATATTTCTCTTTTTTTGGTGGTTATGCTTAATTTTCAATAATTTTAAAGATTTCCTCTTCTCCTTAATTTTATGTGGCTTAATCATGCTGTCTATTCTTGGAGTGTATTTTTGATTTGAGGTCTCATGTCACTCTTTAGCTCTCAAAAATTCTCATTGATGTACCATTATGTATTGCTTCTCCATTGTTTCCTCCTTTCTCTTTTTCTGGAACTTCTGTTAGACATAAGTTGCAGTCCCTCCATCTCTCCTCCAGTTCTCCTAACTGCTCCTTTGTGTATTTTATCCCTTTGGCTCTTGGTACACTCCTGGTGGTCAGAATACCTTTGGTAACAGAACGGTCATCTGAATGGGGGTCCATGGAAGGTTGCACTCAGAAAGTGGTGTATGAGTCGAGATCTGAAGGGTGCCAAGATGTCATTTAGGAACAGAGAAAAGTGTGGTAGGGGGCAGTCCTCCAGGCAGAGGGAGCAGGGTTTATAAAGCTCCCAAGAAGAGAAAGTACACGACATGCAGAGCAAGGGCATATCAGAAACTGGAAGCTACCAGAAGCCTTTAAGCCAAGAAAATACTTGATCCATTGGCAGATCTTTCTGGCTGCCTTGTGGAGCAGAGAATAGGAGCAAGCAAGAGCAGGAGTGGGGAGACCAGCCTGGAGGCTATTGCAGCCTGGGTGAGAGAATGGTGGTGGCTGGGACCAGTGAGGTGCAGTGGGGATGGAGAGAGAGGATGGATGGAGAGATATTTAGGACACAAGCTGGGTGGTGATGGATTGCATGGGAGTAGGCTGGTGGTGGTGAGGGAGTCCAGGGCCCAGCTGCCACTAGGAGGGGACAGAGGTTTGGGCATGAGCCCTTGTCTTGCTTACCCTTGTCCAGGTGAGACCCTCCTGCACAGAATTCACCTGCCTTTTGCTTGAGCCATTTCAGACTGGCTCCCAGGGTGGGGTCTTGAGTGGGTCCGGTGTCCTGTGGGCCCCATGAATCCTGTCTCTACCCAGCACTAGCATCTCCTCTGACCCACTGGATGTGTTGAGTCGATCCTTCTGGGCTTCTGCCTCAGCTGGGATGAACCCTGTGGTTATACCTCGATCCCAAGCCCTGGCCTAGCTGCCCAGGCCTTGCCAGACCCCATTCTCAGACCCCTTTCTGATTCCATGTCTTCAGGTCCTGCTCTAATCCAGGCAGGCTGCCCGGAATAGAATCCTGTGCCAGCACCAATTCCAGCAGCTTCCCTCCCTGGAGACTCTGCTGCTGGGCCACACCCCACAATGTCCAGCTTGGACATCCCCGCCAGCCTGCTTGAGCCAGGCTTCCCCACCCCTGGACCACCTCCACCCAGGCTGTACAATGAGGTGGCCACAGGTGGCCCCCCGTAGTTCTCAGGTTTCTCCTCTTTTTCTCTGTTAGTTTGAGTTCCCTCAGAAGCAGGCCCTGAGACAAGGATTCAAGTGCAATTGGTCCCAGAAACCCAGGGAGGGGCAGGGAGATGCGAGACAGGGAAAGGAAGGGAGCCAATAGAGGGCCGTTATTAAGCAAGTTGCCACTGGCAGCTGAGCCAAACCTGGTTGGGACCTCTGAGAAACAGTGTAGACGCAGGGAACTGGAGCTGTCCCAGCTGCGGGGTGAGGTTGCTGAGGTGTTTATGCATCAACTCCCTCAGTCACCTGCGAAGGGCAGCCCCGGGGGGGCCTTTCATTCCCCAGCATTCGCCCCTGTCCCAGTCGAGAGCAGAGCAGACTCGGAGGCTAGAGAAAACCCTCAGCCAATGGGCTTCATTGGCTGCAGCTGCTGTATCCTGAGCCCTGGAGTGGGGAGTCTGGGACACCCTCTCCACCTAGCCCAGAAGCTGGAGCTCCTGTTTCACCATCTGCAAAGCGGGGACAATGCCTGTAGCCTTGTTGTGAGCACACTGTGACTTACACATGCAGAGGGCCCCAACAGTGCTGGGTGTGGAGCAGCCTCCTTCCACTGGGGAGGGTGGGCAGCCCTCTGTGCTGTGCAGATGTGCCCTAGATGCCCGGTCAGCAGACCTGAGGCTCTGAGACAGATGGTGCTCTCCTTCACGTTGCACACCTCTCCATGTCTGGGCACTGGGTCCTGCTGATGTGACATCCTTATTCTAAAAACAGACATGTCACACCTCTGGTGGATTTGCAGTCCCCTGATAGTGGTCTTGTCTGGCACATAAATGGCCTCTGCCTCTGTGTATGGCTTCCCAGGGCCCAGGAGAAGGCGGGGGGGGGGGGTGCGTCCACAGGGGCTGCTTCAAGGGAGGGGGAGGTGCTAGAGTCAGAGCTCCGTCTGTCTGGGAGGTCCAGTAGTGGACTGCTGATGCCTCTGCAGGCTGACTGAGGGGTTCCTGGGGGGTTGTCTCATTCTTGGCCCCTCTGGCCCCTTGGCTGCTTTGGGTGACAACCCAGATTGTGCCTTCAAGGCCAGGGGCTTCCTGTCCAGAGCAGAGTGGCTCCACCATCAATGGAGGCCCTCCACTTTAGGGACACTGAGGCCCTGGGTGCGTGGAGCCCAGGCACCCTCCCTGCTCTCCCCCCAAGAGGCTGCCTGCCCCAGACACCCTACAAACCAGCCACGAAGCGTGGAGCAGGCCATGAATGGCCCAGGCATTGGTACCCTGGGGTCTCCTGGGTGCCCTGGCACCCTGGCCATTCTGTTATCTCTAATGTCCCTCAGCCCTTTGCAGTCAGGGTCACCGACACCTCCCCACAAAGGGGCAGGGGGTGCTAGGCCCAGTCCTGGCCAGGGCAGAGCATGGACCAGCAGCCTCTGCTCCTCCACATTGCGGTTGCATTGGTCTCATGGCCTCAGGCCTGGTACCCAGTGGGTGGGGGAGCCCTGGGCACCTCTGGGCCCACTTACGTAAGGCCCCCCTTCCCTCGTCAAGTGCCCCCAGCTACAGAGGGCAGCTCCTGCTTTAATTTCCCATCTCCTGTGCCAGACCCTCACTGGAGCTGTTCCTCCCTGAGATCTAGCCAGCTTGGCTGGGCCCCTGATGCCCCCTCCAACTCCTGCCAGCCCTGACCCCAGGGACCATCCCTGTCCCTTGGTCATTCGCTAGGAGCCTATACCACTGAAGACTCAGTTTCCTGACTGTTAATAGGGGTGATGTTACCTGCCCGGCAGAGTTGTTGGAAGGGACAGTGCTAACATTTCTAACACATCTAACCCACTCCGCGGGGTATAGCAAGTGCCCGGTGAAAGGGGGCGGTGATGGTTCCTGGTGTTAATAACTGCGTGCTCCATCTCTCTGCCTCCCACCCAACTCTGAGAGACTCTGCTGCCGTGACCCCCACAGAGAGCAGCGCTGCCTGGTAGAACTTTCTGCAGTGATGGAAATGTTCTGTGTCTGTGCTGCCCAATGTGCTGGCCACTCGAGTGCACGTGGCCCAGGCTCTCTTGAGCACTTGAATGGTGGCCAGTTTTTAGAAACATTTTAATTAATCTGAATGTAAATAGGGGCATGTGGCTAGTGGCTTCAAGACAGCACAGACTTTGAGAGTAACCCTGGCCTGGTTCATTCCTTAGACAAATATTTACTGAGAGCCAACTTATTGCCTGTTTAGTTGCTGGGACTTCAACAGTGGACAAGACAGGCAAGGTCCTTGCTGTCATGGAGACAGAAAAGGTTCAATAAATAAATAAGGTAATTCAGACAGTGATAAGGGATGTGGAAAATCCCAGGGCACCATTAAGTGCTACAGCAAGAGTGTGTTTGCTGTCCATTTTTTTTTTTAAATCTTAATTTCCTTTATTGGATGAAATGATTCCCTTTCCTTTATTTTCAAAATTTTCCGATATTTCCAAAATTTCCTACTCATGTAGAGAAATTCCATTCTATCCATTTAAGCAGATTTTGTTATGTTATTTTGCCTCTTGGTGGACTAGTCCTGTTTATTAAGTGTTTTTTTTTTTTTTTTTTTTTGGCTTTGTGAGAAAGCTTTATTTAAGCTTTAAATAACACATAATTTTGGTTACTTAAGTTATTCTAAGACAAAGAAAATGAGGAACAGCACCCCAATTTATTATATGAAGTCATAGTAACTTAAACAGCAAAACTTGATGTGGTATCAAAAAAGAAAAATACATACCAGTGTCACATATACATAGAGATGCAGAATTTCTAATACCAACAAATAAAATTTAGGAATATATCAAAAATAATTCACTTTTAGCAAGTAGGGTTTATCCCAAGGATGCAAATGTGGTTCGAGAAGTTTATCAATGTAATTTGTTACATTAACAGATTACTAGAAAAAATATTTTCAGTACTGTAAAAACGTTTGATATGGTCCATGTTTGTTTTGTTTTATATGTCAAAAGGCTTTGCATTTGTGTTAGTCTGCTCAGGCTGCCATAACAGAGCCACTAGGGGGCTTAAATAACGGAAATTTGTTTTTTCAGAATTCTGGAGGCTGCAAGTCCAAGATTAAGGTGTTGGCAGGGTTGGATCCTTCTGAGGCCTCTCTCCTTGGCTTGTAGGTGGCCGTCTTCTCCCTGTGTCCTCACATGGTCTTGTCTCTGTGCCTGTCTAAGGGTGTCCAAATTTCCTGTTCTTATAAGGACACCAGTCATATTGGGTTAGGGTCCATCCTAAGGACCTCACTGTAACCTAATCCCCTCTTTAAAGGCCCCATCGGGCCGGCCCCATGGCTTAGCGGTTAAGTGCGCACACTCTGCTGCTGGCGGCCCGGGTTCGGATCCCGGGCGCGCACCGACGCACTGCTTCTCTGGCCGTGCTGAGGCCGCGTCCCACATACAGCAACTAGAGGGATGTGCAGCTATGACATACAACTGTCTACTGGGGCTTTGGGGGAAAAAATAAATAATAAATAAAATTAAAAAAAAAAAAAAAAAGCCCCGTCTCCAAACACCGTTCCGTCCTAAGGTCCTGGGGTTTAGGGCTTCAACATACAAAATTTGAGGAGATACAACTCAGCCCACGACAGTCTTCAACCAACTGGTGTTAATGTGCATCTCTAACGTGCATTGACCTCGAGTGGCATTGAACCTCAGCTACTCAATTTTACAGCTTGCAAAGCTTATGCCCTTGGTAGCATCTTTCTGAAAGCATTTCATGTATGCACAATGGCATTTGGCAGACCAAGCAGAGCCATCACCTCAGCCGGGTCACAGGGATGGATTCCATTTGGCTTTGCTTTCTGCTTGCTTGACAGCTGGCACCTAAGTAAAGAAAAAAAGTACTCTCTACCCAAATTCTTTCCACAAACACTGACTTCACGCTCTTGAGAGCCTCTTGATCTCCTTGGACACGGTTTACAGAGGAAGGTCTGCCAGCAAACACCCTGATTGTCCCCGGGCATTAGTGCACCGAAGATCCATCTGCTAGTGGTAGATCTTAGCATCTCTGTGGATGTGGCGGCCCATTTTTGAAACAAACAATATGAGATACAAATTAAATACAAAAATCTAGGACTGAATGCCGAGCAGAGTTGTGCGTATTGATGACATAATTGCCGGTGAATTACACCCCCTGAGAGGTTGTATTAGATCAATCCATATGGCCCTGCAAGGTGCATAGGGCGGAACTGTGCATGATTTAGAGACACTAAGTTTGACAATATATTTAGTAAGGGACTCCTACCAGGAAGGTCTGAAATATAATCTGTTCTGAGAGCGAGGCATCAAAATCTTTGTATACACGTTTGGTTTTATTGTAACAAGGCAACTTGCACATCTTAACATTGAAAGTGGAACATCTTTTTGCCTTTCCAGTGAAACCAAAAGAAAAACAATGAACGTTTTATAATGGAAAGATGTTAAGCATTTGCAAAAGTGAAGCAAATAGTACAATGAACCCCCACGGACCCATCACCCACTTAAATAATGATCACCATGTTGCCAATCTTGCTTCATCTTTTCTCCCCCTCCTCTCTTTTTGTTGGCTGGAAGGTTTTAAAGCAAACCATAGACATGTCGTAAAAAGAAAATTTAAAAATAAAACAGGACAAAAATCCCAATACAGAATGTCATTTCCAAATGAGATCCTTTAGGTTCTGCTGATTCTCTGTCAGGTGGCAGGACTCCAGTCATCATTAGGAGAGGACTTTATTTTTAAAGTGACAGTTTGAACGGCAAGAACATCCGTTAAGCATCACCCAAGGAGAAGCTATATTGTCAAAGCGCCCACTTAACCCTCCCAAACATCTCAAACCACGCTTTGCTGACCTACTGCAATCCTACTTTTTTTTGTTTTTGTTTTACACAGAAAGAGTAGAGATAATACGTGTTGGTGTTTGCTTGTCGTCCACATTCACATGGATACAGTGGCGAGGAAAGAAGGAAGAAGGCTGGGGTTCTGCCTGCCTCCCCGCAGGTACCTGGCAGCCTCCAGAGGCCAGCAAGGCCAGGAGAGCAGACAATTGATTTTTCCCGTCGAGCACAGAGGTGTGTGGAATCTATAAAGGTTTTGTTTAGTTAAAAAGGTACTTGGAACAGAAAACACACCCCCTCAACTCCTGGTCACAAGTAAATTGTGTATTAAGGTGTGAAGAGGTCAGACGAGAGATGGAGGAAGTGCCAGGTGACTAAATATAAAAGAAAAGAACAGCCCATCCCCTTGTTGTCGGGGCCAGGAGAAAATTAGAACAGCCAACCACAAAAGGAAGATTGGACTTCGGCAAAGTTTTATCCAACTTCCTCTCTCCCCTCCACCTCCCCATCATCTTTGTCTTCTTTCCCTTCATCTTCATCTCCTCCTTCTTCAGTGTCCTCCACGGAAGGTGGCCAACACTCCCTCCTTTGTGCCCCTCTCCCTCCAACTCTACTTTCCCATCCTCTCCTTCTGGTTCTGGTTGTTACCGCTGCATAACGAATTACCCCCAAATGGAACAGCTTAAAATAACTTTTATTTTGCTGTCTCTTTTGTAGGTCAGGAATTGAGAAAGGGCTCAGCTGAGCAGCTCTTGCTTGGGGTCTCCCACTTGGTTGAGGTTTCTGCTGGCTGGGAATGCAGTCATCTGAAGACACTAGTGGGCCGGCCCTCCAAGATGGCGCACTGGGGAGGCTGGCAGTTGATGTTGATTGGCTGTCAGCTGCTCCACATGGCCTCTCCAGGGTGGCAGTCTCTGGGTGGTTGATTTCTTACAGAGTAGCTAGCTTTCCCAAGAAAGCCAGGTGGACGCTGCATGGCTCTTTCTGACTAAACCTTGGAGAGTCTCAGTTACTTCCGCCATACTCTATTTGTTGAAGCAGTCACAAGCCTGCCGAGATTCAAGGGGAGGGGACCTGGACCCCACCTCTTGATGGAGAAGTGGCAAGAGCAGATTGAGGAAGGCCATATGGAATGGGAGAGAGCCCTGTGGCCACCTTTGGAAAACGCAAGCTGCCACACCTTCTGTATCAGTTCTGTAGTGGGTTTAGTGGCCTATCCTAACTCATCTGCATCTGCTTTAGCATGGCCAGGGCACCAGGAAAAGAAGTTTCTGCTTCCTGCTGCCTCTTCCTGCTGCCTCTTCCTGCTGCCTCTTCCAGCCCCCAACTTGATGTTTGGCCAATTTCTTCTCAGATTTCCACTGATTTCAGTTGACGTTGAGGATGGCTCACCATTCTCTGTCAGACGAAACCCTATGGAGAGGATGCTATTTCCAAGTCAGGGTCCTCATCAAGACAAAATTTTACTTAGTAACCCAATTTACTGTTAGTACTTCAGCTCTGGTCAGAAAACGCAGAGCCCTTCACATTCCTCCCCCGGCAAGGTGGACTCGCAGAGGGGTGACAAATGCTGCTTCCCAGGACCCTGGGATTTGGGCGCTCAGTTCTGACATGTTCTGAAAGAATGGCCGGTGGGGTTATTATGCTTTGGTTCTACTTTCAAAATGTCCTCCCTGCGTGTTTATTCTTCTCTCTTTTCACTCTGGTTCGTCAATACGCTCAATGATTCCCTGTTGCTCTTTTCTTCTCTGAGCAGCAGATTATCCGCCAGCATTGGAGTTAGGACTGGTCTCTGTTGCTGGTGATGTGTTGACTTAGGTTTAGGGGCCTTGCTGTCAGGAAAATTCATAGAACCCATGACAGGGAGATGCCCACACTTCAAGGGGCAAGGGGCCTATGACTTCTTGAGAGATGAGTGGAGTGTCTGGGGCAGTGTCTGCGTAGTGGACATTCTGTGGGTTCCTGGTGCAGCTCCTGAGCCTGGCCCAGCCCCCTTCTCCAGCCTCATCTGTTCCATTTCCACCCATATGCTGATTTGAACTCAGTAATTTTGGGAACAGAAACAAGGCTGGTGTGGCTGGAGCAGAGTAGAGGGTAAGCTCCTCTTTAGCAGTGACAGGTGGGTGCTGGGGGCCCTGAGGACCAGAGTAAATTGTTTGAATTTTGTTCCAAGTAAAATGGACTTGGAGCGGAAGAGTAACATGATCTGATGCACATTTTCAGGAAGATCAGTCTCATCAGTACTAAGTGTCGGCAAAGATGTGGAGCAAGGGAATCTCCTCTGTGCTGGTGGGAATGGGAGTTGACACTAGAGAGACCAGTGCTGGAGCTGGCCTGACACAGACCCTGCGACCCAGCAACTCCACTCCTGGTGCATGTTCTAAAGAAATGCCTGTGCGGGTCACAGGGATGTTCGTGACAATGTTGTTCACAGTGGCTCCAGAAGGGCCCAAGTGTCCATCAGCAGGAGAATGGGCAAACGCATTGTGGTATATTCTTCCCGTGGAATGAAAAAGAACAAACCATTGCTACATGCAACAGTATTTATGAATTCCACAAACATAATGATGAGAAAAAGCAGTAAGACACAAAAGAGTATAAAGTAGTCCCCCCTTATCTGTGGCTTTGCTTTGCATGGTTTCAGTTACCTGTGGTCAACTGCAGTTCAAAAATATTAAATGGAAAATTCCAGAAATAAACAATTCATAAGTTTTAAGGTGCATGCAGTTCTGAATAGTGTGATGAAATCTCGCACTGTTCCACTCTGTCCCTCCCAGACATGACTCATCCCTTTGTGCAGTGGATCCACACTGTGGACGCCACCTCCCCATTGATCACTTAGTAGCCATCTCGGTTATCAGATCGGCTGTTGCAGTATCACAGTGCTTGTGTTCAAGTCACCTTTATTTTACTTAATAATGGCCCCAAAGCCAAGAGTAGTGATGCTGGCAATTCGGACATGCCAAAGAGAAGCCATAAAGTGCTTCCTTTAAGTGAAAAAGTGAAAGTTCTCGACTTAATATGGAAAGACAAAAATTTGTACACTGAGGTTGCTAAGAACTATGGTAACTTTTATTACAGCATATTGTTATCATTGCTGTATTTTATTATTATTGTTGTGAATCTCTTCCTGTGCCTAATTTATAAATTAAACCTTATCATAGGTATGTATGTATAGGAAAAAATGTAGTATATATAGAATTCAGTACTATCTGCGATTTCAGGCATCCACTAGGGGTTTTGGAACGTATCCCCTGTAGATATAGGGGGACTACTGTATACAATATGGTTTCATGCACATCAAGGTCAAAAACAGGCGAGACAAAATGATGTTATTCAGGAATGCATACGTAAATGGCATAGATGGTAAAATTATAAAGAAAAGCAAGGAAAAGATTATCATGAAGACAGGATGGTGATTATTCCTGAGGGGGAAGAAGAGGGGTGTGATTGAAGAGAAACACACAATGGGGAGGGGCAGAAAAAAACAGAGATGTGCAGGAAGCAAGGCCTTTCCTTCTTTTCAGTGGACACTGTTGTGCCTGTATGTGAAGTCTGGAGCAGTGGCAGCCATCTGGTGACCTTAAGGACAAACACCAGCAGTGACACTGAGTGTGGCAGAGAGAAAAGACAGAAAGTGCCTGGGTCCCTGATGACATCATTAAACCACTGAAATAACCCTAGAACTGCCTACTGTTGGACTTCTTGTTATGGGAAATAACAACTCCTCATTGTTTAAGCCCTTCTGAGTTGGATGTTCTGTTACTTGAAGCAAAAGCATCATTAAAGTAACAGGTTTGGGAAGACTGGGCTTGGGGAGGGGAGCTTAATTCAGCTCCCCCCTCTGCAGTTTGCCCCCTATTGATCCCAGGCAGTTGTGTCCCCATGAGGGAGGTCAAAGGCCTGCCCCACTGCCTCCATCAGAACAGGGCGACTACCTCTGTCAGGAGGAGCTTGCTCAGACAAATGCAAGGCCTTGGGTTTATGGCCCACTTCACAATGCCTTGAGACATTGTTTATAACTTGCAAGGATTGTAATTTTTAAAGTGATAAAAGTACATTAAATTGAGGCAAATTCCTAGCTAATATCAAATATACTCTGACAAAAAAATCAAGTCTCGGAATCTGCCCACATGTACTGCCCAGGAGTCTGCTTCATTCACGTACCTCAGCAATTCTAGAGGGGACCCTCGCCCATGCCATGCACAGGAAGGGGCTCCTCTGCAAAGACCCTCTGAGCTTCCCAATGGGAACTGAGAACTAGGGGCCCAGGAGAGCTAGTTGATCTGACCCTGCTTGCCCGCCAGGGCTGGCTGCAGGGAGAATCCCCTGGTCCAGGCTGTGTACCATTTGCACAAGGCATTCTGTGCAAATAGCAGCATGGAAGCATCCAGCGGGCGTACACAGGCCCAGCCTGGGCCTCGAGTCCCACACTCCTCCAGGAACTCCCAGGAAGCAGAAGTTAGGAAGAACAGAACTCACCGCCCCCTGCCATCCATAGTAGTGACCCCAAGACAAGGTGGAGGAACTGAATGTTGTTGGGAGACTTGAGAGAAAAGGAAAGGATCATCTGTTGTGGGTATCTGTGTACCAGGCACTGTGCCAGGTTCTGAGCAGACGTGACCACCTTTGCTCCTGGGCCAGCCCTGAGTGGTAGGTGTGAGAATCCCCTGTTTTAAAGAAGAGGCAACTGAATCTCAGAGAGGTTAAGAGACTTGCTCAAGATCACACTGCTCGTTTTCAGTGGGTTTGGATGCAAACCCACAACCGTCTGATTTCACAGTCTGGATTTTTTTTTTTTCTTTATATGTTCAGGTTATTTTTGTTTTTGTCTTTTAGCAAAAAAGAAGCCATGCAACCTCCCAAGTGGAGAAGCAGAACGGTGATCTTTCTGAAACACAGCATTTGAGTTTAAGTAGTAGAGGAAAAAACCACGCTCAGGAAGTGAGACCAAGAGGAGCTGGCCACTCCCCAGGTGCTGATTCAAGAACCTAGAACTCCTTGACGGGAACCCCCTTCAACCCCAAATCTGCCACCTGGGCCTTCGTTCCTTGGACTGTGACCGAGCTCAGAGCAGAGACCTTGGCATCGCCTGAGTCCTGATAGTCCAGAGGCTCTGAGCTGGTTGGACCGTTCTCTGAGAGCTGGAGGAATCAAAGATGGATTCTTCTCTGGCTCAGCTCTGAGCCCCATAGCTTCCCGCACTCTCGTGCTATGACAACGAAAACACACAATTCTGGCAGAAGTGAGAGTGAAATGCCTTTTGTACATCGCTGACAGGAATATAAACTGGTTTCAACAATCTGGGAAGCCATTTGACATTGTAGATCAATAACCGAAAAATGTTCATAGCCTATTTCCTGGAATTCATAGTAATTCATAGTAATTCCAGGAAATAATCAGAAATGTGGACAAAGATTTATAGATAAACATATTGTATTCATTTAATTTTTTTATTCAATTTATTTAAACTAAAAAAAGAAAACCCAAAACAAAACAGTTCACCCATTTTTCCTACCCCTGCCCCTCCACCTCTGGCAGTCACCAATCAGTTCTTTGTATCTAGGAGCATTTTTTGTTTGTTTGTTTGTTTTAGAGTTCACATATAAGAGAGATCATATGGTATTTGTCTTTCTCTATTTATTTTTAATTAATTTTAATAGCAAAATATTTGGAACAAAACCTACATATATCGGTCAGTTTTCTTAGTTGCAGACAACAGAATTCACCCTAGCTAGTTTTATGCAGGAAGAGATTTATTACAAAACAGTAGAGAGCTCATAGAATCTTTGGAAGGGATTGAGAACAAGCTCTACAGTGGGTTTTCAGAACAAGTTCCAGAACAGCAGACTGGCCCAGAAGGGAGCTGCTATTGCTGCTGACTCTACACCATCCCGTCTCTGCCATGGCCACGAGTCTGATGCCCCTGCCAATGACCTTGACCATGCAGCCTCTGCAGCACAGCAAAAGGAACATTTCATGACCCATCTGTTTCTTCACCTAATTCATTTTCTCCTCAGTTTCACCTGTTTGTCTCTGAGGGGCAGAGTGTAACTCACATGTCCCCTGATGGGAAGGCAGGCTGGGAAATGTAGTTCTAGTGATTCAACCTGGGGATCGCAGTGTTCAAATCATGGCAAAGGTGTTCAAAATATTTTGGGCAGTCACAAATGACATATATCCTCCTCGTTCCATCCTCTATCCCTCTTGTTTGCCCAAACTCTGTTCCATAAAACAAATAGACTTTATTTTTTAGGGCAGTTTTAGGTTCAGAGAAAAATTGATGGGAAAGTACAGAGTGTGCCCATATATCTACTATGCCCACACACGACAGCCTTCCCCACTATCAATCCCACCCCAGAGTGGTACATTTGTTATAATCGATGAATCTACATTGACACATCCTTGTCACCCAAAGT
The DNA here is from genome assembly GCF_020826845.1 of Diceros bicornis minor. NCBI lineage: Eukaryota > Metazoa > Chordata > Mammalia > Perissodactyla > Rhinocerotidae > Diceros > Diceros bicornis. Next base: position 15,025,559 of record NC_080765.1, read on the forward strand.
CTATAGTTTACGTTACAGTTCACTCTTGGTGTTGTACATTCTATGAGTTTGGCCAAATGTATAATGACATGTTTCTACCATTACAGTATCACACAGAATAGTTTCACTGTCCCTAAAAATCCTTTGTGCTCTGCCTATTCATCCCTCCCTCCCTGCCAACCCCTGGAAACCACTGGTCTTTTTAGTGTCTCCATAGTTTTGTCTTTTCCAGAATTATATAGATGGAATCATACAGTATGTAGCTTTTTCAGATTGGCTTCTTTCACTTAGTGATGTGCATTTAAGGTTCCTCCATGTCTTTTCATGGCTTAATAGCTCATATCTTTTTAGTGCTGAATAATTTTCCATTGTCTGGATACACCACAGTTTATCCATTCACCTTCTGAAGGACATCTTGATTGCTTCCAAGTTTTGTCAATTATGAATAAAGCTGCTATAAACATCCATGTGCAGGTTTTTGTGTGGACATAAGTTTTCAGCTCGTTTGAGTAAATATTAAGGAGCATGATTGTTGGGTCATATGCTATGGTAAGAGTGAATTTAGTTTTGTAAGAAATGGCCAAACTGTCTTCCAAGTGGCTGTACCATTTTGCATTCCCATTAGCAAAGAATGAGTGTTCCTATTGCTCCACATCCTTTGGTATTGTCAGTGTTTTGGATTTTCACCATTCTCATAGTTATGTGATGGTATCTCATTGCTATTTTAACTTGCAATTCCCTGATGACATATGATGGGGAGCATGTTTTCATACGTTTATTTGCCAGCTGTATAACTTCTTTGATGAGGTGTCTGTTCAGATCTTTTGCATATTTTTTAATTGGGTTGTTCATTTCTTATTGTTGAATTTTAAGAGTTCTTTGTATATTTTGGATAGCAGCCCTTTATCAGATACGTGTTTTGTAAATATTTTCTCCCAGTCGGTGGTTTATCTTCTTATTATCTTGACAGTGTCTTTCCCAGAGCAGAAGTTTTTAATTTTAATGAAGTCCAGCTTATCAATTTTTCTTTATGGATCATGCTTTTGTTTTATAAAAAGTCCTCACCAAAATCAAGGTCATCTAGATTTTCTCTTATGTTATCTTCTAGAAGTTTTGTAGCTTGGCATTTTACAATTAGGTCTATGAACCATTTTGAGTTAATTTTTGTGAAAGGAATAAGGTCTGTCTCTAAATTAATTTTTTTGCCCATGGATGTTGAGTTGTTCCATCACCATTTGTTGAAAACACTATCCTTTCTCCATTGAATTGCCTTTGCTCCTTTGTTAAAGATTAGTTGGCTATATTTGTGTGGGTCTATTTCTGGGCTCTCTGTTCTGTTCCATTGATCCGTTTGTCTTTTCTTTTATCAATACCACACTATCTTGATTACTCTAGCTTTATAGTAAATCTTGAAATCAGGTAGTGTCAGTCCTCCAACTTTTTTCTTCTCCGTCAATACTATGTTGGCCATTCTGGGTTGTTTGCATCTCCATATAAACTTTGGAATCAATTTGTTGATATACATAAAATAACTGGCTGGGATTTTAATTGGGATTGCATTGAATTTATACATCAATTTGGGAAGAACTGACATCTTGGCAATATTGAGTCTTCCTATCCATGAACATGGGATATCTCTCCATTTACTTAGATCTTCTTTGATTTCATTCATCAGAGTTGTAGTTTTCCTCAGATCTTGTACATATTTTGTTAAATTTATACTTAAGTACCTTTTTTGTGGTGCCACTGTAAATGGTATTGTGTTTTCAATTTCAATTAAAACAATTTAAATACTATTGTTGATTGCTGGTATAAAAGAAAGCAGTTGACTTTTGTATATTAACTTTGTTTTCTGCAACCTTGCTATAGTAGCTTATTAGTTCCAGCAGATTTTTGTTGATTATTTGGGATTTTATACATAGACAATCACGTCATCTGTAAACAAAGACAGTTTTATTTCTTACTTCCCAATCTATCTATCTTTTTTTTTTGAAAGGATAATTTTATTCTACTCTATTTTTTTTCCCCCCAAGTCACCAGTAGATAGTAGTACGTCATAGCCACACATCCTTCTAGTTGCTGTATGTGGGACGCGGCCTCAGCATGGCCGGAGAAGCGGTGTGTTGGTGCGTGCCTGGGATCCGGACCCGGGCCGCCAGCAGCGGAGTGCACGCACTTAACTGCTAAGCCATGGTGCCGGCCCTTTATTGTCTTTTTGTGTCTTATAGCATTAACTAGAACTTCCAGTACAATGTTGAATAGGAGTGGTGAAAGGGGATGTCCTTGCCTTGTTCCTGATCTTAGTGGGAAAGCATCTAGTCTTACCATTGAGTATGACGTTAACTGTAGGTTTTTTGTAGATATTCTTTGTCAAGTTGAAGTTCTCCCTATTTCTAGTTTGCTGAGTTTTTATCATGAATGGATTTTGGATTTTGTCAAGTGCTTTTTCTGCATCTATTGATATGATCATATGATTTTTCTTCTTTCACCTGTCAATGTGATGGATTACAGTAATTGACTTTTAAATGTTGAACCAGCCTTTGCAGACTGGGAATAAATCACACTTTGTCATGATGTATACTTCTTTTTATATGTTGTTGGATTTGATTTGCTAATATTTTGTTGAGGATTTTTGCATTTATGTTCATGAGATATATTGGTCTGTAGTTTTCCTCTCTTGTAATGTCTTTGTCTGATTTTGGTATTAGGATAATACTGGCCTCATAGAATGCATTAGGAAGTATTTTTTCTGCTTCTATTTTCTGGAAGAGATTGTAGAGAATTGGCATAATTTCCTCCTTAAATGTTTGGTAGAATTCACCAGTGAACCCATCTGGGCCTTGTGCTTTCTGTTTTGGAAAGTTATTATTTATTGATTCAACTTATTTAATAGATATGGGCTTCTTCAGATTATATATTTCTCTTCATGTGAATTTTGATAGATTGTATCTTTCAAGGAATAGGTCCACTTCATCTAGGGTATCAAATCTGTGGGCATAGAGTTGTTCATAATATTCCTTTATTATCTTTTTTTTGTGTGTGTGTGAGGAAGACCAGCCCTGCGCTAACATCTGATGCCAATCCTCCTCTTTTTTTGCTAAGGAAGACTGGCCCTGGGCTAACATCCATGCCCATCTTCCTCTACTTTATATGGGATGCCGTCACAGCACGGCTTAACAAGTGGTGCGTCGGTGCATGCCCGGGATCCGAACTGGTGAACCCTGGGCAGCCGCAGTGGAGCCTGTGCACTTAACCGCTTGCACCACCGGGCCAGCCCCCTCCTTTCTTATCTTTTTAATGCCCATGGGATCAGCAGTGATGGATGGCCCCTCTTTCATTTCATTATTAGTAATTTGTGCTTCTCTCTTTTACTTAGTTAACCTGGCTAGAAGTCCATCAATTTTATTGGTCATTTCAAAGAACCAACTTTTGGTTTCATTGATTTTCTCTGTTGATTTCTTCTTTTCAATTTCATAGATTTCTGCTCTAATTTTTATTGTTTCTTTTCTTCTGCTTTCTTTGGGTTTAATTTGTTCTTCTTTTTCTAGTTTCCTAAGGTGATAGCTTAGATTATTGATTTTAGACCTTTCTTCTTTTCTCATGTATGCATTCAATGCTATAAATTTCCTGCTAAGCACTGCTTTTGCTGCATCCCACAAATTTTGATAGTTGTATTTTTATTTTCATTTGCTTCAAGATATTTTTAAATTTTTTTGACACTTTCTCTTTGACCCATGTGCTATTTAGAAATGTGTTGTTTTATACCCAAATATTTTGGGGGTTCCAGCTATTTTTCTGTTACTGATTTCTAGTATAATTCCATTGTGGTCTGAGAGCATACTTTGTATGGTTTCTATTCTTCTAAATTTGTTAAGGTGTGTTTTATGGCTCAGAATATAGTCTACCTTGGTGAATGTTTCATATGAGCTGAGAAGACTGTATATTCTCCCTTTGTTGGATGAAATATTCTATAGATGTCAATTAGATCTAGTTGATTGATGGTGCTGTTTAATTCAACTCTGTCTTTTCTGATTTTCTGCTTGTTGGATCTGTCAATTACTGACAGAAGGGTCTTAAAGTCTCCAACTAAGATAGTGGATTCATCCATTTCTCCTTAAAGTTCTATTAGTTTTTGCCTCACATATTTCAATGCTCTGCTGTTAGGTGCAAACACATTAAGAATTGTTATGGTTTCTTGGAGACTTGACCTCTTTATCATTATATAATGCTCCTCCTTATCCCTGATAATTTTCCCTGCTCTGCAGTCTGCTTTATCTGAAATTAACGTAGCCACTTCAGCTTTCTTTTGATTAGTGTTAGCATGGTGTATCTTTCTCCATCCCTTTACTTTTAAAATTTATTACTTAAAAAATTTTTAATTGTGATAAAATACACATAACATGAAATTACCATCTTAATACTTTTTTTTTTTTGTGAGGAAGATCGGCCCTGAGCTAACATCTGCCAATCCTCCTCTTTTTGCTGAGGAAGACTGGCCCTGGGCTAACATCCATGCCCATCTTCCTCCACTTTATATGGGACACCACCACAGCATGGCTTGACAAGCGGTGCCTCGGTGCACGCCCAGGATCCAAACCCCAGCTGCTGGCAGTGGAGCGCGCGCACTTAACCACTTGCACCACCGGGCTGGCCCCCATCTTAATAATTTTTATGTGTACAGTTTGCTAGTGTTATGTATATTTATATTGTTGTGCAATCAATCTCCAGAACTCTTTTCATCATGCAAAACTGAAACTCCATACCCATTAGACAACATCTCCACATTCCTCCTCTATTTATAGCCTTTCGCAACCACCATGCAACTTTCTGTCTTTATAAATTTGACTACTCTAGGTACTTCATATAAGTGGAATCATACAGTATTTGGCTTTTTGTGACTGGCTTATTTCACTTAGCATAATATCCTCAAGGTTCATCCATGTTATAGCATGTGTCAGAATTTCCTTCCTTTTTAAGGCTGAATAATATTGCACTGTATGTACATACAACATTTTGTTTATCTGTTCATCTGTAGATGGACACTTGGGTTGCTTCCACCTTTGGCTGTTGTAAATAATGCTGCTATGAACAAGAATGTACAAGTATCTCTTCGAGACTCTGTTTTCAATTGTTTTGGGTATATACACAGAAGTAGAATTGCTGGATTATATGGTAATTCTACTTTAAATTTTTTGAGGGACTACCATACTGTTCTCCATACTTGCTGTACCATTTTACATTCCCTAAAACAGTGCACAAGAGTTGCAATTTCTCACATACTTGCCAACATTTATTATTTTCTATTTTTTTTGATAGTAGCCATCCTAATGGACGTGAAGTGATATCTCATTGTGGTTTTGATTTACATTTGCTTAATGAATAGTGATGGTGAGCATCTTTTCATGTGCTTGTTGGCCATTTGTATATTTTCTTTGGAGAAATGTCTTTTCAAGTCCTATGCCTATTTTTTAATTGGGTTGTTTGTATTTTTGTTGTTGAGTTGTAGGAGTTATTTATGTCTTCTGAATCTCAATCTCTTATCAGATATATGATTTGCAAATATTTTCTTCCATTCTATTAGTTGCCTTTTTACTCTGTTGATTGTATCCCTCGATGCATAAAAGTTTTTAATTTTGATGTAGTCCAGTTTATCTATTTTTTCTTTTGTTGCCTTTGCTTTTGATGTCATATCCAATAAAGATTGCCAAATCCAATATTATGAAGTTTTCCTCCTATGTTTTCTTCTAAGAGTTTTATAGTTTTTGGTCTTACATTTAGGTCTTTGATCCATTTTGAGTTAATTTTTATATGTGTTGTAAGGTAAGGGTCCAGCTTTATTCTTTTGCATGTGGAGATCCAGTTTTCCCAGCACCATTTGTTGAAAAGACTATCCTTTTCCTGTTGAACGGTCTTGGCATATTTGTCTAAATCATTTGACCATGTCTGTGAGGACTTATTTCTGGGCTCTCTATTCTGTTCCATTGGTTTATATGTCTGTCCTTATGCCAGTGCCACACTGTTTTGATTAGTGTAGCTTTGTAGTAAGTTTTGAAATCAGGAAATGTAAGACCTCCAACTTTGTTTGTCTTTTTAAAGATCATTTTGTCTAATCAGAGCCCCTTGAGATTCCATATGAATTTTAGGATGGATTTTTCTATTTCTGTAAAAAATATTGTCGAGATTTTGATAAAGTTTGCATTTACTCTATAGATTACATTGGGTAGTCTTCCCTTTATTTTTAATCTATCTGCGTCTTTATACTTGAAGTGGATTTCTTATAAACAGTATATAGTTGGGTCATTTTTTTTCTTTTCTTTTCTTATTTTTCATTGTTCCACTCTGACAGTCTCTGGTTTTAATTGGTATATTTAGACCATAGATCTTGAAAGTAATGTTTAAAGTGATCTACCACATTTATTATTGTTTTCTAGGCATTGCCCTTATTCTTTGTTTCTTTTTTGTGTGTGTTCCATTCTTTTTCTGACACTCTGATTTTAATTGAGCATTTTATGTGAATGCATTTATTCTCAGTTCTTTTTGTATCAATTTTACTTCTTTTTTTAGTGATTACCTTGAGTTTTAAATCCCAACATCTCTGCCATATCTGTTTCTGGTTCCGATGCTTGCTGTCTTTTCATACTGGGTTTTGTTTGTTGTTTTAGTATACCTCATAATTTAGAGGTACTGGGTAAAAGGAACTGGAGTAAATAGGCCTTTAGTGTGAGGTTTTCTGCTTATCTGGCCAGGACTTAGGCTCTGTTTACTGTTTGCTCTAGCTGTAGGTGTCAGAGGCAGAAATTTCCTCTGATGTCCTCGTTTTTGTCTCCCCTGTTGTCTTTGAGATTCTCTAGAGATATCTTCTTAATAAGGTCTGAGATGTGCAGCTCTTTCAGTTGTATTTCCCTGTTATTATACAGGATGTGGTGGTGCGGTGTTGGGGGAGAGGAAGCATTCTATAGTCCTATGATTGGGTCTCAGTCTTCTAGTGAGACTGTGCCCCAGGCTGTGACCTTCACAGGTGTTTCTCAATACTACCCCTCCCCCCTTAGGTGAGACAGGAAGTCTAGAGGGGGCTGGAGTTGAGTATTTCTTTTCCTCCACATGGAAGGCTGGAGGAGGCTGGAATTGGGTATTTCCCTTCCCCCCCGCCATTTAGGCTCTAGTAAAATATTCTCTTGAGGGCAGTCCTTGTTAAGAAGAACAGAATGCTCTGGCTGTATTTCAAAATGGCCACTTTCTGCCTCCTGGTGCTGGGAGCATGAAGCTTGAGCACTCTTCCACTCTTCACTGTGAGAAGCTGGTTGGGCTCCAGGTGGTAAAACTTATAAAACTCTCAGACTTGCCCGTACTAGCCCTCCAGCAATTTGTCAGCTACAGTTTAGGTGTTCCTACCCTGGCGATGGTTCATGTGGAAGTTTCTGCTCCTGGGCTACCGTTGTGGTAAGTTGTGATTCTCTGTATTCACCTGCCTGTCTCTCCAATTTTGGGGGCAGCAATTTGCCCTGTGACTTGAGTTCTCAGATGGATCAAGACGAGTTGTGGATTTTCAGTTTGGTCAGCCTTTTTCTCGTGTGGAGGGGAGTGATGACTTCCAAGCTCCTTAAATGCTGGACTGGAAACTGGAAGTCTTCATGTCCTGGTGCAGTCTCGCCCACACTGGATCATGGCTGGCCTGTGTGACAATAGAGTATTATGAAAGTGACAGTGGTATTGAAGAATGTAAATTATGTTAAAAATTTAATATGTTAACACCTTAAGGGGCAGTTGGGGCGAGTCTTCTATGAATAGAGTCTATCGATCCCAACTGACTCTGTTCGCGGAAGACTCACCCTAAACTGTTCAGAGAAAATTGAGAACAAGGGAGTGCTACAGAGGGATAAGTTTGGGAGGGTCGGGGTGGAGGGGGCCCAGGTGGGGACATGTGTGTGCACCTTGATAGCTGTTTCGCGCCGTAGCAATTCGCGCCATAAAATGTAACTGTCTGAATGTTTTGAATTAACCAATCATGTAAAACCGCGCCAACCTTTTCCCGCTTTATGCTCCCAAATCCTATAAAAGAACTTGCCCCCTAAGGCTCGGGGTCGACCCCTCTGTCTCCTGCGAGGGACACGAGTCGACCCGGAGCTCCGCTCAATAAACCTCTTGCGTTTGCATCAAGTTCGGTCTTCTGTGTCTGTGGGCCCGCGTCATCCCGAGACCTGGTGAGTTGGGATTTCCCTCCCCTTCCCCTTGGGAATCCAACATTTGGGGGCTCGTCCGGGATCCACGCGGTAACCCCAGACTCCGAAGACCCCTTGGAGGTAGGCCTGAGTGACTGAGTGTGTGAGTGTGTGCGGCGCCGCAAAGTATTGTTTTATTGTTTTGGTTTCAGTATCGGGCAGCCGCCGCTTCGGGCCGTGAGGACCGAACGGCTGCAGTGGCAGACGTGCTAGGGACTGCAGGCTGCAACCCTGGGGGACGCCCCAAGGGATAAGGGGAGTCAGGAAAGCCTGACCAACCCCCCTTCCAGGTGGGAAAAGGAGCGATACCTTTTCCCGGGGAGGACTCGGAAACCCCTCCCGTCTGAAGCCGCCTTCGGCTGGCTTGTAGAGACGCCTTCCGGGCAGGGTTGTCTGTGTTTTAGTGTGTCTTTAGTGTTTATTGTTCTGTTTTTGTTCGTTACGTGGACTTCCTTTGACGGGATGGGACAGACTGTGACGACCCCCCTTTCCTTGACCCTAGACCACTAGACTGAAGTGCGAGCGAGAGCGCACGACTTATTGGTAGAAATAAAGAAAGGGCGCTGGCAGACTTTTTGCACCTCTGAGTGGCCCTCCCTCAATGTGGGTTGGCCCCCTGAGGGGACGTTTAATCTAACTATTATCCTCGCGGTGAGGGCTATTGTTTTCCAGGAGAGACCGGGGTCCCATCCTGACCAACGACCATATATTACAGTGTGGCAGGATCTGGTGCAGAACCCACTCCCGTGGGTTAAGCCATGGGTAAAAGCAGAAAAACTAAGCCCCCGAGTCCTGGCGCTGCAGGATGCGGAGACACGGCAAAAATCGAAATCAACTCGAACGGCGGAGTCGGAGACCCCTTCGGCCCCCCCCCCCCCCCGGGGTCTACCCTGAGGTTGACCCTCCTCCCGAATGGCCCCCTTTCTCGCCTCCCCCTTACCCCTCCCCCGCTCCAGGATCGCAATCAGGACGGAGGGCGACTGGCTCGGGTCCCTCCGCTGGAACCCGAAGCCGCCGCGGAGCCACTCCGGACGGGCCTGATACCACGGTGGCGCTCCCGCTAAGAGAGTATGGAGCTCCTGCGGGGCCCAACCAGCTGTCACCCCTCCAGTACTGGCCTTTCTCTTCCTCAGACCTGTATAACTGGAAAAATAACCATCCCCCCTTTTCAGAAAACCCCGCCGGATTAACCGCCCTGATAGAGTCCCTAATGTTTTCCCATCAGCCCACTTGGGATGATTGTCAACAGCTCTTACAGGCACTCTTTACCACGGAGGAGAGAGAAAGAATCACACAGGAAGCAAGAAAGAATATCCGAGGCACCAACGGGCAGCCGGCAACGATAGCGGAAGCGGAAGAAGGGTTTCCGCACAACCGGCCCAATTGGGACTATAACACGGCTGAAGGTAGGGAGGCGCTGTCCGTTTATCGCCGGGCTCTAGTGGCGGGTCTCCGAGGGGCCGCAAGGCGGCCCACCAATTTGGCTAAGGTAAGAGAGATCCAGCAGGGGCCCACTGAACCTCCCTCCGTTTTCCTAGAACGATTGATGGAGGCTTACCGCAGGTATACGCCCTTCGACCCATCCTCGGAAGGGCAAAAGGCCTCTGTCATTATGGCCTTTATTGGACAGTCTGACCCAGATATAAAAAGGAGATTACAAAGGCTAGAAGGGCTGCAGGACTACGACTTGCGGGACGTGGTAAAGGAGGCTGAAAAGGTGTATCATAAAAGAGAGAGTGAGGAGGAAAAGCGAGAGAGAGAGAGAAGGGAGGCTGAAGAGAGGGAAGATAAGAGAGATAGGAGACAAGAGAAGAAACTGACCAAAATACTGGCCGCAGTGATAAAGGCGACAGGGCCAGATCATAGGCAGTCAGGGAACCTGGGCAACGCCCCACGACCAGGCTCGCGCAGACGACAGCCCTAAGACAAGGACCAATGTGCCTATTGTAAGGAGAGAGGACACTGGGCAAGGGAATGCCTGGTTCCTTGCCGGTCTCCTTGGAACACCCCTCTTCTGCCTGTAAAAAAGCCTGGAACTGCTGATTATAGGCCGGTCCAGGATTTGAGGGAAGTGAACAAGAGAGTGCAGGACTTACACCCTACTGTGACTCAGCTCCCTCCCCCCATCACGGAAATGGTATACTGTCCTGGACCTGAAAGATGCATTCTTCTGTCTGCGGCTGCACCCAAAGAGCCAATTACTTTTTGCTTTCGAGTGGGCGACCCTGATATGGGGATCGCTGGACAAGACTGCCTCAAGGGTTTAAAAACTCCCCCACCCTGTTCGATGAGGCCCTCCACAGGGATTTGACTGACAATAGGGTTAAAAACCCTCAAGTGACTCTTGTACAGTATGTAGATGATCTACTGTTGGCGGCGGAAACCCCGGGAGACTGTGAGGAAGGAACCAAGCGCCTCCTGGCCGAGTTGGGTGAGTTGGGGTACCGGGCGTCAAAGAAGAAGGCACAATTGTGCCAGGAGAAAGTAGTAACCGACGCCCGGAAAAAGACTGTGACTCAGATCCCGGCCCCAACCTCCGCTCGCCAGGTAAGGGAATTCCTGGGGACAGCCGGCTTCTGCCGATTGTGGATCCCAGGGTTTGCTACCCTGGCTGCTCCACTGTACCCATTGACTAAGGAAAGTGGGAACTTTGTCTGGACTCTAGAGCACCAGAAGGCTTTTGAGACTCTAAAACGGGCATTATTAGAGGCACCCGCGTTGGCCCTACCAGATTTGACCAAGCCCTTCACCTTGTATGTAGATGAAAGAAAGGGAATCGCCCGGGGAGTCCTAACTCAAGCCCTTGGGCCCTGGAAGCGCCCAGTCGCATATCTATCAAAAAACTGGATCCGGTAGCCAGTGGATGGCCCTCCTGCTTAAGGGCAATCACCGCCACTGCCCAGCTGGTAAAAGATGCAGATAAGTTAACTCTGGGCCAACAGATAACCGTAGTAGCCCCCCATGCCTTAGAAAGCATTATCAGACAGCCTCCAGATCGATGGATGACTAACGCCCGGATGACTCACTACCAAAGTCTGCTCCTAACTGAAGAGAATTACCTTCGCCCCACCGGCCATCTTAAACCCGGCCACACTACTGCCCGAAGCAGATGACCCGACCCGATCTGCCAGACGAGCCATGGGCTGGAGCCCCTAATTGGTACACCGGCGGCAGCAGCTTCATGGCAGAAGGTAAGAGGATGGCTGGGGCGGCTGTGGTAGACGGGAAAAAGACTCTGTGGGCAAGCCGCTTGCCGGAAGGGACTTCTGCACAAAAGGCTGAGCTTATCGCCCTGACACAGGCGTTAAGGTTAGCTGAAAATAAGACTGTGGCCCAGGTCATCAGAAAGGCACCGACCCCATAGCTCAAGGGAACCGCCTAGCCAAGCGGGCGGCACTAGGACCTATGGTCCTGGCTCTCCAGGGAGCTAAGGTCAGCAAAGCTGCCTCCGGTGGGGAACTAACTAAAAAAGAGAAAGTCCTTTCCGTTGCAGAAGGGCGAGAATATCTATCACATCTACACCGGCTAACCCACTTGAGCCCTCAGAAACTAATTGAAATTATCCAGGCCTCCCCGTACCAGGTACCAGATTTGAAAAAAACGGCTGAAGAAGTTTATAAAAATTGTAGAGCCTGCGCTCTCACAAACGCTGCAGTTTCCAAATGCAGCACGGGACACAGACTCCGGGGAAATAGGCCAGGAGCCTTTTGGGAGATAGACTTTACTGAAATCAGACCGGCCCGGTATGGAAATAAATATCTTCTAGTATTTGTAGATACCTTCTCGGGATGGGTAGAGGCTTTCCCCACCCGAAAAGAGACTGCCTCTGTAGTAGCCAAGAAGATATTGGAAGAAATCCTCCCGAGATTCGGGATCCCAAAGGTAATTGGATCTGACAACGGTCCTGCATTCGTTGCCCAGGTAAGTCAGGGACTGGCCAGTCAACTGGGGGTCAATTGGAAATTACATTGTGCTTATAGACCCCAGAGTTCAGGCCAGGTAGAGAGGATGAATAGAACAATTAAAGAGACCCTAACTAAATTGTCTATGGAGGCCGGCGATAGTGACTGGACAGCCCTCCTGCCCTTTGCCCTGTTCCGCGTCCGGAACACCCCACAGGGACCCTTAAAACTTACACCCTTTGAGATCCTCTATGGAACCCCTCCCCCTTTGGCACAAATAGGGATACATGACCCTGACATTGTACCTTCTATACCTTTGTCAGCCCGCTTGAAAGCACTCGAGGCTGTCAGGCGCGACATCTGGAACCAGCTAAAAGAGGCTTACCAGCCTGGTGATCTGCTCATACCGCACCAGTTCCAGGTTGGGGACTCTGTCCTTGTGAGACGACATCGGACGGGGTCGCTAGAACCACGTTGGAAGGGGCCCTACGTGGTGCTCCTCACTACACCCACAGCAGTCAAGGTGGACGGTATAACTTCTTGGGTTCACGCCACACACGTGAAGAAGGCACCCCAGAATGCAGCAGATCTTTGGAAGGTGGAAAAGACTGATAACCCTCTTAAGCTGCGTTTGCGTCGTGGGGACGGCAGACAGACCGTCCAATCCTAACCCCCACGCTCCTCAACTGCTCACGTGGCAAGTCGTCTCCCAGGTAGGAGATATAACCTGGTCAATCCAAAAAACTGCTTCCCCTTGGACATGGTGGCCAGACTTACACCCTGACCTTTGTAAACTGGCTATAGGAACCCCCGACTGGGATTTCATGGGTCGACGAGGGGGGGGCAAAACAAGCCGGAGGATGCCACTCCCCCCATCGCAAGGGTAAACTAAAGGCATACCCCTATTTTTGCGTGCTTGTGCAGTTAGTGCCTAGAATTTACTATCATACTGCCAATAGTTTCGAAGATGAGTTTGATCAGAAATCTATACTAAGGAAAAGAGAACCAATATCCCTCACCCTAGCTGTGCTCCTGGGACTGGGAGTTGCCGCGGGCGTAGGAACCGGCACTGCAGCCTTAGTTGCAGGGGAGAGAGGATTAACTGCCCTGAGCAATGCTATAGATGAAGACCTCAGGACTTTAGAGCAGTCCATCTCTAAGCTAGAAGAGTCCCTCACCTCCCTGTCTGAAGTAGTGCTCCAGAATAGAAGGGGATTAGATCTGTTGTTTTTAAGGGAGGGAGGGCTCTGTGCAGCTCTTAAAGAAGACTGCTGTTTCTATGCAGATCACACAGGAGTAGTCCGAGATTCAATGCAAAAATTAAAGAAGAGATTGGACATGAGGCAGCGAAGCAGGGAGGCCCAACAAAGCTGGTTTGAATCCTGGTTCACTAAGTCCCCCTGGGTGACGTCCTTACTATCCTCCCTAGCAGGGCCTTTGTTAATTCTTTTTCTACTTTTGGTTTTTGGACCGTGTGTTTTCAATAGAATTACTGCTTTCATAAGAAAAAGAGTCAATGCAGTGCATGCTATGATGCTCCAACGCCATTACCAAGCTCTCCCACGCCATGAGCCACTAATAGTAGACACCGAAAACTAAGTTCTAAGATTAGAACTAGGGACAAAAGAAGAAGTGGGGAATGAAGAATGTAAATTATGTTAAAAATTTAATATGTTAACACCTTAAGGGGCAGTTGGGGCGAGTCTTCTATGAATAGAGTCTATCGATCCCAACTGACTCTGTTCGCGGAAGACTCACCCTAAACTGTTCAGAGAAAATTGAGAACAAGGGAGTGCTACAGAGGGATAAGTTTGGGAGGGTCGGGGTGGAGGGGGCCCAGGTGGGGACATGTGTGTGCACCTTGATAGCTGTTTCGCGCCGTAGCAATTCGCGCCATAAAATGTAACTGTCTGAATGTTTTGAATTAACCAATCATGTAAAACCGCGCCAACCTTTTCCCGCTTTATGCTCCCAAATCCTATAAAAGAACTTGCCCCCTAAGGCTCGGGGTCGACCCCTCTGTCTCCTGCGAGGGACACGAGTCGACCCGGAGCTCCGTTCAATAAACCTCTTGCGTTTGCATCAAGTTCGGTCTTCTGTGTCTGTGGGCCCGCGTCATCCCGAGACCTGGTGAGTTGGGATTTCCCTCCCCTTCCCCTTGGGAATCCAACAGTATAATTTCTGAGGCTGGGTCAGTAAAAAACATTGGCGTTTTTGTGTTGGCCTCTCTCAAATACTTACTCTGGGTGAAGCCAGCTGCCGTGTCATGAAGACTCTCAAACTGTCTTGTGGAAAGGTCCATGTGGGGAGAAGCCAAGGCTTTTTGCCAATATCCAGCACCAACTTGCCAGTCAGATCCTCTGGCCCTAGTCAAGCTTTTGGGTGATGCCAGGCCCAGCTGACAACTTGATTGCAACTTCATGCCAGAAACTCCCACCCAAGCCATTTTCAAATTCTTGTGCTCCAGAAACTACGAGAGATAATCGATGTTTATTGTTGGTTAAGCTGCTAAGTTTCGAAGCACTTTGTTACCCAGCTGTAAATAAGTAATACAGACTAATACAAACTTCTTACTCAGGATAGGAATGCCCTGTGCACCACCCTTTGACTGATGCTTCTCCTGCCTCTGCACAAATGCTTCTGGAAACACTAATCTTGCTGCTTTACTGGACAGCTCATATAATTTCTGGGCAGGAATTTGGAAATATTCATCATTGATCCTCTTTATGGAAGGGCTAAAGAATTTCTCAGTGTCTGCTTTAGTCATCCACGTGAATTTAACTGATATTGGTGAGCCCACTGCAAGGACATGAAATGGTTATTCAAGCAGCTAGCCACCAAAAGGTCAGTTCAGGCCAGGGAGCCAGGGCTTGCTTGTTGCTGTCGAGATGTTTGTAACAGGGAGGAATAACATTTTGGGTAATAGGAGATGGTCTTTCAGTCCTTGAAGACATTCCTTTATCATGCCGAAAAACACAGGCAGCCGAGCATCAAACTAGGGTCAATCTATAAGAGGTGTGGGGAGACGGTTCAGTGACAGGGACCACTTTGTCACTATGAAAGCATCCGACTGTGTGATGGACTGCTCTGCCAGGACACAAGTTTCCTGTCACTAGATGTTCAAGCACAGGCAGGCCAATCACTTAGAGGAATTATAGAGGAGGAATTCAAGCCCTGATTGATTCTGAAGGTGCTTGGAAGTTCAACTCTGTGATGGCTCTTTACAAAGTCTGCTGTAAAATAAATTTCTGTAAATTGAATCCTGTCTTCCTGTTAAATTCTAACATAATTCTAAAATCAGATTTAGGTTTCCATAAAAGAAATTGTCCAGCAGACCAAGTGGAAATGCTTGTGAGCAGGCCCCTGGCACGCTACTGAATGCATATTAAAGCACATTTAGATCTTCTGATTCCGTATGTCCTTCCTCCCTCTTTTTCCATTGTTTCTCCACATACTTGGATCCTGGGAATCCTGTTCTTGGGGATGAACTAATTCCTCCACTAAATATCTATGTCAGGGGTGGCAAACTGTTGCCTGTGGGCTGAGCCCAGCCCACTGCCTGTTTTTGTAAATAAAGTGCTGTTGGCGCACAGGCGTGCTCCTTCCTTCCCCATCCTCTGTGGTTGCTTTTGCACTTCAACAGCAGAGTAGAATAGTCGTGGCAGAGACCATATGGCCCATAAAGCCTAAAGTATTTACTATTCTGCTCTTTATGGAAAAAATTTGCTGACTCCTGGTGTGTATTCCAGCCCCCTGTCCCTCGCCCTGTGACCTCGGTCCTGATGATGTCTGCCTGAAGTCGTGCACAAAAAATCCTACCTGATTAGTTTCATGGTGGGTCAGCTCTAGGCTGCGTCAGGCTCACAACTCATCGCCAGGGAGTGGGGGTGACCATGGTGGGGATGCTAATCGAGGTGGGGTCAGGGAGGGCCTCACAGATGGGGGAACATTTGAGTAGAGACCTGGGCGACATGAAGAAGCTGGGGAGAGGCTGTGTAAAGGCTTTGAGGTCGGAAAGAGCTTGGTGATTGCAGAGCCCCAAAAGGAGGCTGTTGAGGCTCCCACAAAGAGGAGTAGGAGTGGGGTGGTGGGGCAGGGGTTGCAGGAAGGAGGGCCGGCCCTGGCTGCACAGGGCTTTGGGGATAACAGCTGCAACGGTGGTGGGTGCTGAGCGTGTTTGTCCTTCACATTCAGTTTCCCTTAATCCTCGCACATGTCCAGGGGAGGGGGAGCATCATTGCCCCCATTATATAGGTGAGCAAAGAGAGGCAAGAGAAGTAAAGAACTTGCCCAAGACCATGCAGCCTTTTTTTTTTTTTTTTGTGAGGAAGATCAGCTCTGAGCTAACATCCATGCCAGTCATCCTCTTTCTGCTGAGGAAGAGCGGCCCTGGGCTAACATCCGTGCCCATCTTCCTCCACTTTATGTGGGACGCCGCCATAGCATGGCCTGACAAGCGGTGCATTGGTGCGCGCCCGGGATCTGAACCCGGGCCGCCAGCAGCGGAGCGTGCGCACCCAACTGCTATACCACAGGGCCGGCCCCCCATGCAGCTCTTTTAAGTGTATAAAGCAGACTCTAAGTAGAAATCAAAAAATTTTCACCCTCTCTAACTTTTAATGGAGTCCAATTAATTACCCATTGTTGGCTTGTTTATTTTTAGAAGCAACGTACCAAACAGCCTGGATATAGGATATTAGCTGATTTGTCCTAAGGTCCTCACAGTAGAATCCAATCAGCGTTGCCCCCAGTCTGTCCCCAGGGTGGCTCAGGAGGTAAGGGACTGGCAGCAGCCGATTCTGCCTGACCTGCCTGGGCTTCGGGTTTAGGTCTAACTGCATCTCCGTGTTTGACTTGCAGATTCATTGGGCTCCCGGGCCTCAGGCAGCTCCTCCGTGGCCAGGTCTATGCCCAGACTCTGACCAGCTGGTTGAGAGGTGGCGGGAGAGGGGCTCAGCCACCCACATAGGGAAAGAAAGGCCTTGTGGGAGATGGAGGCAGAGGAGGTGTCTTTCTGGCTGACTGTGTCCAGGGGCCAGCACACAGGAGGGCAGTGGCCTTGGTGAGCAGGGCCCTGTGACCCCACATTGCTGGCCAGACCTCCTGAGTCTGCAGCCTCCATGGCAGGTGCCAGGTGGGCCATAGGGAGGCTCCTAGGGAGGGACTGGAGACACGGGAGTCAGCAAATGGTCCCCAGAACCCACCTCTGAGCTAGAGGGGGACAGAAGCAACAGACTCTTTTTAAGCTTAATTGGGATATAACTGACAAATAAAATTGTGAGGTATTTGAAGTGTACATCGTGGTGATTTGATGCACATATACATTGCAAAAGGATCCACCCCTCTAGTTAATTAACACATCCATCACGTCACATATTTGTCTTTTTTGTTGTTGAGAACATTTAAGTTCTGTTCTCTTAGCAAATTTCAATTGTACAATAGAGTTTTATCAACTATAGTCACCATGTCACACATTCGATCCTCAGACCTTATTCATCGTACAACTGAAGGTTTGTTCCCTTTTACCAACCTCTCCCCATTTCTGCCACCCCCAGCCCCTGGCAACCACTTTTCTGCTCTCTGCTTCTGTGAGTTTGACTTTTTTTTTTTTTTTTTAGATTCCACATATAAGTGATACCACGCAGTGTTTGTCTTTCTCTGTCTGACGTATCTCACTTAGCGCAACGCCCTCAAGGTCCATCCATGCTGTTGCAAATGGCAGGATTTCCTTCTTTCTCATGGCTAAATAATATTCCATTGTATGTATATACCACATCTTCTTTATCCATTCATCTGTCGATGGACACTTAGGTTGTTTCTACATCTTGGCTGTTTTAAATAATGCTGCAATGAACATGGGGGTGCAGATATCTCTTCAAGATCCTGTTTTAATTCCCAGAAGTGGAATTGCTGGATCATATGTCAGTTCTATTTTTAATTTTTTGAGGAACCTCCATACCATTTTCCATAGCGGCTGCAGAGAGAGGCTTCCTTTGTCTTCTAGCAAGTTTTATTTGAACTTCCCTCTCCCCACTCTCATTTTTTATTGAATCTCTAAGCAGTCCTCCAAAATATAAGTTATAGGTCTAAAATTACTTTTCAATTCTGAAATCCAAAGAGCTCTTTAAACGCAGTGTTTCTTCTTATGGATTTGGCTGTAAAACCTGAGTGGGGCTGATGTGAGGCTAATTAGTCTTTATGTATCCCTAATAATACAGATAATGTGAATATTCATCCACTTTACTGCAGGACTGTCAATGTATTAGATTGCGGGGGACAACTCTAGACATATGTACTGTGTAACATAGGGTACATATACTGTATCATCTTTCTAAAATCAAAAATATTTGAGTTCTGAAACACACTGGGCCCTGAGGTTTTGGATAAGGGACAGGGGCCTGCACAGGCCTGTTTTCATATGGGTAAACCAAGGCTCAGAGTTGGCCCCAAGGCTCATCCTGCTCAAAGAAGAATTCAGGTCCCCTACACTGGTGTCCAGTAATGGAGCAAATGGTAAAAGCAAAGGCAGTGACTTCCTCCTGTCAGTTGCCAGGTCCTAACTCTGATGACACAATCAGCAAATTCTCACCATGGGCCCCCCACCCTGGCTTCACCCGTGGACAGACCTCCTTGTTTGTGGTCTCTCAACCCCAGACCATATCCCAAAACTGAACAAGTCTCCTGGTCCTGATCTAGCTCCGAGCCACCCTCTAGACTCAGTTAAACCTGATGTGGGCCCCTCCGAGGGCCACCCTTTGCTTTGATTCTTGGAAGGAAGGAGAGGGGAGGGAGTGAAGCCCACTGAACAGGTGGCAGGAGAGAGCACAAGGATGTGGGAGGGAGGGGCCGATAGGGCAGTCTCAGAGTGGCTTTGGTAATAGTCACAGCATCAAGCCCATTGTAAGCATCTGTCACGGTCCCCCCAAATTCATACGTAGAAGTCCTAACCCCCAATACCTTAGAATGTGACTGAATTTGGAGATAGGGCATTTAAAGAGGTGATTAAGTTAAAATGAAGTCATTAGGGTGGGCCCTAAGGCAATATGACTGGTGTCCGTATAAGAAGAGATTAGGACCCAGACATGTGTGCACACAGAGGGACAACCATGTGAGGACACAGGGAGAAGACGGCCATCTGCAAGCCAAGGAGAGAGGCCTCAGGAGAAACCAACCCTGTTGGTACCCTGACTTGGACTTTGGCCTCCAGATCTTAGAAAATTGATTTCCATTGTTTAAACCACCCAGTCTGTGGTATATTGTTATGGCAGCACGAGCAAACTAATACAGTAGGTCAAAGATGCCTTAACTCAACTCCACTCCTATCCTCAGAAAGGAACTACAGTCACGCACTGCCTAATGACGTTTTGGTCAATAACGGACCACATAAAAGACAGTGGTCCCATAAGCTTAGTACCGTATAGCCTAGGTGTGTAGTGGGCTAACTATCAGATTTGTGTAAGTACACTCTATGATGGTCACACAGTGGCGAGATTGCCTAACGACGCATTTCTTAAAACATATTCCTGTCAAGTGGCACATGGCTGTACAGAGAACTCATGAGTTCAGTGGAGTAGTTGTGGGGTCTAAAGAACAATCAGAAGAGTAAGTCTGTCCTCTTCAGCAGACAGATCCAAGAATGTAAATGCCTGTGAGCCTCCTTGGATGAGACACCCCGTGAGCACGGCTTGCTCTGTTCTCTGATGCTGATCTGGCTTTGTGTCCAAACCCCGTCGCTTGCCTCAGGTCCTTGGCTTTGACTCCCCCATTTCAGTTGCGTCTCTTCAGCTGGACTTGGCCAACCTTATGTCCCTGTGGGCAGTGGTGGGTGGCAGCCACTCCGACGGCCCATGGTGATGCACATCTCTTCCCGATGCTGCGTGCAGTGACGTTGTGCTGGTAGCACGCAATTGGCCATGGTGGGAGGAATTACACCTTGGCACACTAGCGATCAGGGCTTTCCTCCTAAAGCTGGTTTATCAGCACAGCGCTGCCAGCAGCCAACTCCCACTGCCAGCCTCCCACGCGCCCAGCCTCCGGTCTGAAGCCCTCCTTGCTGCTCACCTG
Organism: Diceros bicornis minor; assembly: GCF_020826845.1. NCBI lineage: Eukaryota > Metazoa > Chordata > Mammalia > Perissodactyla > Rhinocerotidae > Diceros > Diceros bicornis. The sequence continues at coordinate 15,045,723 of NC_080765.1, forward strand.
GCTGACTCCCACCTTGCCCCGCTGGTGCCTCAGGAGGAGGGGCCGGGCTGCTGGCTGGGACAAAGCTGACACAGGCTGATGCCGAAAGACAGACAGGGTCCCGCTACTGAGGAATCTGTCAACAGCAAGGAAACAAGACTCTGATCCCATGGTTGGCAGAATAATGGCCTCCTAAAGATAACCACCTCCTAATCCCTGCAATTTGTGATTGTCACTTACATGGCAGAGGGATTTGCAGATGTGATTAAGTTAAGAATCTTGAGTTGGGGAGATTATCCAGGATTATCCAAGTGGGTCCAGTGTAATCACAAGGGTCCTTGTAAGAGGGAAGCAGGAGGGTCAAAGTCAAGAGAAAGTGATGTGAAGTGGAGACAGAGATTGGCAGACTGCGGATTTGAAGACAACGAAAGAAAGGGGCCCCCAGCCAAAGAATGCAGATGGGGCATCTAGAAGCCGGAAAAGACAAGGAAACAGATTCTCCCCTAGAGCCTCCAGAAGGAATCAGCCCTACCAGCACCTTGACTTTGGTCCAATGGGACTGATTTTGGATTTCTGGCCTCCAGAATGCCAAGATAAAAAATAAAGAATTTATTTACTTATATTGAGGTAAAATTCACGGAACGTAAATTTAGCCATGTTCAAGTGTACAATGCAGTGGCATTCAGCACATTCACCATGTTGTGCAACCACTAACTCTATCTAGCTCCAGAACATTTTTATCAGCCCAAAAGGAAGCCGCCACTCCCCTTTCCCCTCAGCCCCTGGCAACCACCGACCTGCTTTCTGTCTCTATGGATTTACCTGTTCTGGACATTTCCTATAAAAGGAATCATACAATCTGTGATCTTTTACGTCTGGCTTCTTTCACTAAGCGTAGTGTTTTCGAGGTTCATCCACATTGTGGCATGTATCAGTACTTCACTCCTTTTATGGCTGAATAATATTCCATTGTCTGGATACACCACATTTTGTTAATCCGGTTGATGGCCGTCTGGGTTGTTTCTACCTTTTGGCTGTTGCGAACAGTGCTGCTACTAACATTTGGGGGCAAGCGTTTATTTGAATATCTGCTTTCAATTCTAATGTGTGTGTTTTGAGTCACAAAGTTTGTGGCAATCCGTTAAGGCAGCAACAGGAAACTAATACAGACACTAGACCAATGGGAAAGCCCCCTGCCCTATGCTGAGTCCAAGACTGGAGTGTAGGGTGGAGTCCACAGGCACTGGCCTGTTCAGGACTGACTATACCTGCTTGGACTTGCAGAGAACATTATTCCTGCTGGCCAGCCCCGGCCCCTCAGAAAGGCTGAGTCTGAGACCCAAAGAAGAGAGAAAGCCGAGGTTAGGGGTGAGCTGAGGGGCAGGCTGCAGCATGCCGAGGGGCTTCTTGGCCTCTCTTGTCCCTCCCTTGGCCTCCGTGGGGCTGGCTTAATGGGGATCTCATGAACTCCTCAGCCCCTCAGCAGGTTTAGTCTCATGGGACTCTCCTTTGTGGTGGAGAGTGATCAATGTGCCTTTTGTCGAGGTACAGCCTGCAGGCCTGGCTCTGTCCCCTCCTCCCAATTAGGCCTGCCACCCCTCTGCCATTGCCCTGGCAGCATGTGGCTCCTTTCCCAACAGAAGGCACGGATCATTAACACACGGGTCAAAGACCTTGAACCCGCCATAGTTTCCTCCCAAGAAGATGGCAGCATGGACGCTGACCCGGAACCTGGGGCCTGACCGCAGGGTTTCTCTCCCCCGCCTCCTTCCCAACCCCTCTCCTCATTAAAGCCGCCATCCTTCACGGTGTAGTGCCTTCAGACCCGCCTCGCTTTTATCAGCCTTATTAACCTACTTTTTATTCCAAAGCCTCACAGCCGTTCCCGGCGGCTCGCCCCAAGGAACCGGCGCTCACCGCGCATCCTGTGCCCACTCCTCTTTGTCCTACCGCTGACCTTTTCTCCTTTCCTCCTCTCCTTGCTTGACAGGGGTTTTCTCTCTGAGGCATGTGAGCCCATGATCCATGACGATGTGAAACTTCTTTCTGGGATTTCAAAGAGGGATTTCTCCTCCCCTGCTTGTGAATGCGACCAGCAGTGTGGAGTGAGGTTCAAATCGCATCTTGCCCACTGTGTGACCTTGAGGGGTGTTCTGTTGTCTATTGCTGCTCAAACCAACACCTCAATGTACTGGCATAAAATGGGTCACCCCAAACTTAGTGCATGGCGTGGTTTCTATGGGTCAGGGATTCCGGACATGCTGGGCTGGGTAGTTCTGGGCATGAGGGGTCTCTTGTGCTGTTCCAGGCAGGTGGGGGCTGGAGGGGTGAGGGGATGGGAGGGGGCAGGAGCAGGAGGTCGGGTGGCTGGGGATGTCTCTTCACGTAGGCACATCAGCAGGGTCAGTTTGGGCTTCCTCGCAGCTCGGTGGCCTCAGGGCAGTCGCTGTCTACATGGCAGCTCAGGGCTGCAGCGTGAATGTTCTAGAAAGCTAGCATCACTTCCACCCTACTCAAAGGAACGTCCTGCTACTAATATCGTCCCGGAATCAATGGGAGGCGACATGGGCCCCACCTCTTGATGAGAGGAGTGGCAAAGAATTTGCAGCCATATTTTAAAGCCCCCACAAGATCATTTCCTGTTTCTGAGTCTCAGTTTCCACATCTATGAAATAGGGCTAATAGTTCCTCCCTAGAGAGTTGTTGTGAGGGTTAAATTCAGTAGTATATGTGGAAATGTCTGGGACACAGGAGGTGCTCACCCGCCCTCACTCCCAGGGCTCTCAGTGCAGGCGGGAGGGCTGCACTCAGTTGCCTCCATGGCCATACAGGGCTCTGCCTGACCCAAAATGTGAGGCACGCATAGGTTAAAAGATTGTGCCTCCCTGGGTTGAGTTGAAAGGTGGAAATTCCCCAGAGATTGCCCAAGAATTTCATGCCATGGCATCCTTTGATATATACCTGAGTAGCTTAGTTGGGGGACCCAGGCAGTCTGTTGCCCACCTGGGCCAGGACATGGCCTTGGAGGGCTGAGTCAGGGGAAAGCTGGGTTTGAGCCCTCTGGTGGCTCCCCATTTCTCTCAGAGTAAAAGCCAAAGTCCTTCTCATGGCTGGCAGGGCCACCCTGCCACTATTCTTTGACTTTACTTCTCTGCCCCTGTGCTCACTCTGCTCTGGTCTTATGGACCTTCTCCCTGTTCCTGAAAGACCCTTGACATTCTCTGCCTCAGGGCCTTTGCACTGGCCTGTCTCTCTGGAGAGCTTTTCCCCAGGTATCGGCATGGTTTACCCTCTTCTCTCATCAAGTCTGTGGACAACTGTTGCTTTCATCAATGAGGTCCACCTGGACTCCCCATTAAAATTCCAGCCTCTCCCTCAAACCCTTGGTTCCCTTTATCATGTTTTATTTTTTTCCTTATAACACTGTAGTGGGTTTAATCCCCCAAAGCATATGTCTACATCCTAACCCCTAGAGCATGTGACTGTGACCTTATTTGGAAAGAGGATATTTGCATATGTAATTAAGTTAAGGATCTTGAGATGAGATCATCCAGGATGATCTGAGAGGGGCCTATATCCAATGGCAAGTGTCACCGGACACCCACATAAGGGACACCCAGAGGAGAGACCCACAGGAAGAAGAGCAGAAGGCCCGTGTAGACGGAGGCAGAGATGGGAGAGATGCAGCCACCAGCCAAGGACCACCCGAAGCCACCAGGGGAAGAGGCAAGGGATTCTCTTCTAGAGCCTTCCGAGGGAGCACGGCTCTGCGGACACATTGATTTTGACTTCTGTCCTCTAGAACTGTGAGAGGATACATTTCTGTTGTTTTCAGGCACTCAGTTTGTGGTCATTTGTTATGGCAGCCCTAGGAAACTAATGGAAGCACTTGTTACCTTCTCCCACACTGTATCATTTATTCATTTATTAACTATGTTGACTTGTTGGTAAGCCCCCCTCCCCCACTGCCCCACTAGAATGTCACATCCATGAGGGTGGAGGTTGTGGTCTGTTTTGTTCACCGTGGCATTTCTAGTGCCCAGGACAGTGCCTGCCACATAGTAGGCTCCCAATAAATGTTCATTGAATGAATGAATGGAATGGGAGTCTCTGGTCCAGGAGGCCCCCAGTGAACTCCTATAAACTCTTCAAAACCTTCTTCTCTGAAGCCCATCTTGAGCCCCTAGATGGCCCATTGCTGTGCACACATCTCCATGCACTCACTTTCCTGAATGCAATGTGGTTATCCATGCCCCTGTTCCCCTCCCCTTCAGGTTGCAGGGTTCACAGGGGTGGGGGCTCTGTCTGCCCCTTCTCGGATTCTCAGTGGCAGCACTGCATCAGGGTGGGTGGCAGATGAGGACCCCCCTTCAAGGGGGTAGGGCTGGGAAGACAAGATGGGGCAGATCGGAGAGGGTCGGGTGGTCTGGCGAGGCCTCTGTGGGAGGTGAACCTGAGATGGGAAGGTGGTCCAGGTGGGGAAGGAGGTGAGTGAGGGAGTGAGGACTGGGTGTGCAGGGGACACAGTGAACCAGGTTGGCTGGAGCAGAGGATTCACGGGGGAGGGGGAGCTGCTGGGTTAGGAGCACGCTGAACTCTGATTGGGCAAGTTTCTTTCCTCTGTCGACCCCCCACCCTCCAGGATTACACGAGTCTGCAGGCCCCCAGGGACCTTCACAATCGTGCTCTCCCATGCCCAGCCTCTTCCTCCCATCCCTCGCTCACTGCTGTAACCACTTTAGTTCCGCAGATGTGCTGGTCTGTTCCCATCTGTGGTAGGCCCTCTGCCCCACCTCCCGACCCCGTCTTCAGGTATAGGGTGGGCCACAGATGTGCTCAGGGAACTGGAACCCTCCTTCAAGCCCAAGAGATGACTTGTGATTGTTCTAAATCAACCATGGTAATCCCATTCCTCTTTACCAGTGATTGGTCTAAGTTTGGGCTTTTGATACAGTTCTGGCCAATGTCAGAGAAAATTGGCTGGGGCTTCTAGAAAAGCATTTTCTTTCCTAATAAAAGGAGAAAGTCGTGTGAGGACAGCTCTATCAGTGTCCAACTGTCTCCTGCTTCCTGCTTCTAACTTGGTTGTGTGAGGATGTGATGTTTGGAGCTGTGGCAGCCATCTTGGAACCACGAGATGAAGTGTCTAAAGACAAAAAGCCCCAATCTGAGAGGGCAGACGGGAAGATCCTGGGCCATCGATGACATCACCGATTGGCTCCACCCACTCTGAAATCACCCACCTCTAGACTTCTTACATTGTGTCCCTGTTGCTTAAGCTTAGGCTGGGGCTTCTCTGCCTCACACTCAACTCTTCCTAATGGATTCAACATCTCTGAACCTCTGCACGTGGGATTCACTCTGCCTCAGTTTCCTCTCTGTGAAATGAGGATAATAATGGTGACCCCCCATAGGGTTCTTTTGAGGATGAAATGAAGTGAAACATGGAAATGCTCAGCATGGTCCCTGCCTCAGTAACAGTAACTCTCGTTTACTGAGCTCTTGCTTACTATGTGCTGGCATTGTTATTAAAATATGTCATTTAATTAAAGTGATTTTAATCACACTTCATTGAAGTACTATGTATTGTAGGTATGTCTCATTTAATCATCGAAGCAAGTTTGGGAGGTAAGTTCCATTATTATCCCCATTTTACAGATGGGAAAACTCCAGCACACAGAGGTTAGTACCTGCATTCAGTACTACGTGTGGGGGTCTGGACTTGAACCTGGGCTGTGGGGTCTGGAGGACCCCTGCTGCGCTTGACCACATCTCCACGCCATTGGGAAGGTGGATCAGATCTGCTGCTACCAACTGGTGTGCGTGTGCTTCTCAGATCATCTCACTATTCAAGAGGCAGGGCCACTGTCGCTCCCTTCCCTGGGCCCAGGTCCCAGCTGTGAGGGACTCCGCCCCTGTCCCAGCCCCTGCTGACCCGGGCTCCCTCATGTCCAGGTGCTTCTGCACACACTGTTTCTGAGCCTCCTCTCCTTGGCCTCGGAGGAGATCTCAGGTGTGGCTCACGTGTCTCCTCCTCCACGAAGCCCTCTGTGCCCCTCTCTGGGCCTGCAGTGCTCGCCTGCTCCCCATGTGACATATTTCTCACATAGCTGCCTCTCCCCACCCTGGGTCTCCAGAAGGGGCTCTGTCTCTTCTGTCCCACAGCCCAGCCCAGGCACAGAGCTGGGCACGGGAAAGCGAGTGGGGGGACAGGGCCCCCATCTCATCTATCTCCCTGCACACAACCGTGGTTTTGAGTTTGCATATATTGATTTTTAAAACAATGTTTTTTCCCCTGTCTTAGTCTGTATGGGCTGCTATCACAAATACCATAGAATGAGTCACTTAAATGACAGAAATTTACTTGCAGTTCTGGAGGCCAGAAGCCCAAGATCAAGGCCCCAGCAGATTCGGTGGCTGATGAGGGCCTGTTTCCTGGTTTGTGTCCTCATGTGGCAGAGAGGAGAGGGAAGCTAGCTCTCCGGTGTCTCTTCTCATGAGGGCACTGATCCCATCATAGGTGCTCCACCCTCAGGACCTTGTCTGACCCTAATCACCTCCCAAAGGCCCCACCTCCAAAGACCATCACCCTGGGGGTTAGGGCTTCAACTCAAATCAAACTTCAAATTCAGTATGAATTTTGGGGGGGCACAAACATTCAGACCATAGCATCTCCTCACCAAATAGTTCTCATGTTCATTTCCACACATTTAAACAAAGCAGAAGGCTTCTGACACAGATTCTTTCCCAGGTGGTGGTGATGGTGGAGATGGTGATGGTGATGGTGATAGTGGTGGTAGTGATTGTAGTGGTGGTGGTGATGGTGGTGGTGAAGGTGGTGGTGGTGGTGATGGTGATGGTGATGGTAGTGGTGATGGTAATGGTGGTAGTGGTGGTGATGGTGGTGCTGGTGCTGGTGGTGGTGGTGATGGTGGTGCTGGTAATGGCGGTGATGGTGGTGGTGGTGGTGGTGGTGGTAGTGGTGGTCGTGGTAATGGTTGTGATACAGCCCAAATGTTGATGAGTGCTTTAAAAGAAAACTGAAAAAACCTTTATTTTCAAATAATTCTCAACTTACCGAAGAGTTCCAAAAATAGTACAGAGAGATTCTGTAAACCCTTCACTTGGCCTCCCTAATATTAACGTCCTATATAGCCAAGGTTCAATGGTGAAGACCAGAACATGAACATTGGTAAGATACAATGAACTAACCTACAGATCTCATTCAATTTCACCAGTGTTCCCACTCATGTCTTTTCTCTGGTCCAGGATCCCACGTTTAGCTGCATTTAGTCGTCTTGAAGGTTTCGACACAGCCGTTTGGATACGGCTATAGCAAAGTGGACTGGTAGCGACGTAAAGTCACGTGTTCTTGGCTGCCAGGTAATGCCTACAACAGACACCTCTTCCTCCTGTTTACCCTTGATCCACCCCAGCCATTCCATTCCTTCCCAAATCCCACCACATTCCCAACCTGATCCTCAAGTTTCATGTCTTTCCCCAGCCTGGAGTCGGGCTGGCAATAGGGTAAGACTCAGAGATGAGGTGAGGTGTGTGTGGGGGACGTGTCTCTATTGACAGATTTTCAAGTCTTGAATGTCTGTGGTTACAAACAAAACTCCCATCGGGGCCAAGTGCGTCAACCGTTTCTACCACCAAGTGAGGGCACCAGTGGCCATTTTAGGCTTGTGTCCAGATGGATTTACAGACAGCCTTTGGGGGTCCACCTACTAGAAAGTGCTTCTGCATTCAGAAATCCAAAGGGCTAAACCTTTAAGTTCTTAAAATTGAAATAAGGCATGCAAAAGAATATATACAAATATAACTTATGAAGCATAATTATAAAACAAACATCCACAAATCTATCACTTAATTTAAGAAACAGAACATTTCCAATATCTTTGCTTTTTTTTTTTTTTTTTTGTGAGGAGGACCAGCCCTGAGCTAACATCCAATGCCAATCTTCCTCTTTTTTTGCTGAGGAAGACTGGCCCTGGGCTAACATCCGTGCCCATCTTCCTCCACTTTATATGGGACGCCGCCACAGCATGGCTTAACAAGCGGTGCGTCGGTGCACACCCGGGATCCGAACCGGCGATCCCCGGGCCGCCACAGCGGAACGTGTGCACCTAATCGCTTGCGCCACCGGGCCGGCCCCCAACATCTTTGCATTTTAGTTCCCAAAATGCATCGGGTACCTAGGGTTCATCACTCTATCGCTAATTTTGATGAGCCCTGGGCAAATTTCCTCTGCTCTCCAGACCTTAGTTTTTCTCATCTGTTGTAAGAAGGGCTGGGCTGGGAAGACCTCTGAGGGCTCATCCTGTTTTGGAGTTCTTATTCCAGGTCTGGATTAAAATAAATTTGGCCAAAGACTCTTAGAAAAAATGTCATTGGAAGATGTTCGATTTACACTCACGTGCTTACGGCCAGAGATGCCCTCAGGGCAGAGATGAGCACGATTCATGTGTCTTGTTGGTGTTGTGAAATTCGGAGACATCTTTCTGAGACCTGTGAGCTTGTGTCTTGCACTGAGAGGTGGCACTCAGGCTCCCCTGTGGCAGGTGAGGCGAGCTGCTGGCACAGTTCCTGGGCTTGATCCTCTTGGGTTTTAAGCAGCCTGCCCTCCCGGGGTATCCCTTGTTGCTTTTGCAGAATCCATGCAACTGGAATTTGCAAGCAGGACACCGAGGTCGTCAGCCTCCTATAACCTGAGGAGGGTCTTGGTCAATCTGACAGCTGCAGGTTTTCCTAGGAGGGCGTCATTTTCTGCTGACTGCTGCTGAACACGATCCACCCACATATAGGGGAGGCTGCTCCTTCCATTTGTGCCATGTCTACAAATGTGGTCTCCCTGGTCAGAGCCTTTTCCTGGCCCCTGAGGAAGTCACAGAGGTGGCACTTGAGGACTTCCATGAGCAGGGAGGGTCATTCCAAAGCATGGCAACAGGACATCCCTGAGTCTACTTTGGAGACTGCCAGGCTGGGGAGGAACTGTTCCGTAGTGACTGGAAAACGACCTGGCTTTTCTTGGTTACCCTCTTTGTCATGTGGTCTTGACCTCTAGATTTGCTCTGTGCCTGCAATTTGAACCACATCGAGTGCCTGGTTTCTACTCCCAGACAAGGTCCCTGTTTGGTCAACCACCGCTGGCTGTCCATTTTCTCTTCCCACCCCTTCCCCACAACCAGCTTCAGACCCAGGTGGAGACAGGTTTCATTCTTACAGATGGCTCATTGTCATCGGCAGAGGTAGTCAGTTCCAGCCCGTTCTCTGTGGTGGCAGGTGCTGTGCGGGCTTCACTTGTCCGTCAGGGCCGAGTACCTGTGAGCATCTCGCTCTGCTGCCTGTTTTCAGCCTATGCAAGCACTTACAGGTGTGTCTAAAGGACAACTTGCTTAGACAGCAGAAGGAAGTGTAAATACAGCTAGCAGATGTCTGCCTACCAAAGCGGAGTTGATACACACTGGGGAGGCCCATCCGGCCCCTGGCAGGTCCTCAGTCTTGAGGTTGTTCTATCACTATATTTGGAAGTTGTGATGGTTAATTTTATGTGTCAATTTTAGGGCCATAGAATGCGGAGATGTCTGATTAAACGTTATTTCTGGGTGTGTGGATGAGGGTGTTCCCGGACGAGATTAACATTTGAATTGGTGGCCCCAGTAAAGCAGATTGTCGTCATCCGTGTGGGTGGGCATTATCCAACCTGTTGAGGTTCCAAAGAGAACAAAAAAGTGGAGGAAGGAAGAACTGGCTCTCTGCCTGACAGCTGGAGCTGGGACCCTGGTTTTCTCCTGCCCTTGAACTGGGACTTACAACACTGGGCTCCTGGTTCTCAGGCCTTTGAACTCGGGCTGGAATTTCTAACACTGGCTCTCCTGGGTCTCCAGTTTGCAGACGGCAGACTGTGGGACTTCTCAGCCTCCATAATCACATGAGCCAATTCCTTATAATAAATCTCATTTTATATATAAAAATAAATGTTTGGGGAGGCTTGTAGCAGAGCATCCTTGGGTTTTACAAAGGATTTTCTTTGCATCTGGACTTGAGCAGAACTTTTTAACTCTGAAGATGATGCTTTGACCCTGCCTGATGTACGAAGTTGGGGCCATCTCACTCTCCCTGGGAGTCTGCCTGGGTTTGCAGGAGAGGCTGTTCCTCTCACCTTCCTGCCACCCTGTCACCTTGGATCTTGCCTGGGCGTTTTCTGCCGCTGATGCCCAAATGCAGCCACCAGAGAGCTGTGTGTGAGTCAGAGGTTGGAGCCTCCAGAGGGAAGCAGCCTTTGCTTTCCTTTCCCCCTCCAGAGGTGTCTCATCAGCCTCGCTGCCTCTAGGTCTTGTGCTGGAAGAGGTCACAGGTAAGCGGATTGGAATCCAGCAGCTGCGACAAAATGAGAATGCTCTAGAGTGGAAATGCATCAGAGTTAATTGATATTTGCTCAATCTGAAAATTAATAAAGAACCAGCATGCTGCTATGACCTGAGGCTGTGATTCTCTCCCTAATAGTAACAAGGTCACAGAGCGACTTCTGCTTGTCACTGATATCCAATGATAGTGTCTTGCTTCTAGTTTGATGGATGTGAATGTCCTGATCTGAGGCCTAGAGGCTGAGTCTAAATCCTGGCTTGGGAATATCTCCCAGAGTAAATGAAGGGCCCTGGAAGGGGCAGAGCAGTGAGTTTTGTGCATGAGGACAGCATCTCCCCCCAGGGGGCACAGAAAAGGCATTTGGGAGAGAAGCAGCACAGTGGAGGGGTCAGACGTGTGGGCTCTGATATCTGACTGCCTCGGTTTAGATCCTGGCTCTCCCCCTTAAAGCTGGGTGACATGGGGCAGGAGGGGAGGGACTTGCCAAAGGTTGGACAGAGAGTTGGAACAACTTCATCCAGAGGCACAGTGGAAAGACAGAGGCCAGTGTGTGGTTGTCCCATCTGGACAGTGAAGAGTGCTTTCGTTCTCTACTGCTGCTTAACAAATTACCGCAGACTTAGCAGCCTTTAAAACAACACCCATTCACTAACTCATGGTTCTGTAGGAGAGAAGTATGGGTAGGGCTCAGCTGGGTTCTCTGCTCAGGGTCTCAGGAGCCTGAAATCAAGGTGTTCTTCTCTGAAGGCTCGACTGGGGAGAGATCTGCTTCCAGCTCCCTGGGTTTGTTGGCAGAATCCATTTCCTTGTGGTTATAGAACTGAGGGCCCAGTTGTCTTGCTGGCTGTCAACTGGGGACTGCTCTCAGCTCCTAGAGGTGGTTCTCAGGTCTTTGCCAGGTGGCCTCCCTCTGTAGGCTATCTCACAGTTCCAGGCTCTCTTACCAGGAGAGCCCTGTCTCTTTCAAGGAATTACCTGATGTATTAGTCAGAGTTCTCCAGAGGAATAGAACCAATGAGATCTCTCTCTCGCTCGCTCACTCGCTCTCTCTCTCTCTCTCTCTCTCTCTATCTCCAAAGTGAGATTTATTATAAGGATTGGCTAATGTGATTATGGAGGCTGAGAAGTCCCACAATCTGCCATCCACAAGCTGGAGACCCAGGAAAGCTGGTGGGGTAAATTCTAGTCTGAGTCTAAAGATCTGAGAACCAGCAGCCCTGATGATGTAAGTCCCAGTCCAAGACCAGGAGAAGACCCATGTCCCAGCTCAAGCTGTCAGGCAGAGAGAGAATTCCTCCATCCTCTGCCTGTTTGTTCTATTTGGGCCCTCAATGTGTTGGATGAGGCCCACCCACATTGGGGAGGGCCATCTGCTTTACTCAGTTCACTGAGTCAAATGCTAATCTCTTCCAGAAACACCCTCACAGACACACTCAGAGATAATGTTTAACCAGCTATCTGGGCATCTGATCGCCCAGTCAAGTTTACCCTTAGAATTAACCATCACACTTGATGAGGTCAGGCCCACTGAGATAATCTCTCTTCCTTAAGGTCGACTGTGCCATGTAACATCACGGGAGTGACAATCCCATCGTATTCATACTCGGGGAGAGGGATTACATAGGGTATATACCCCAGGGGGCAGGTGTGTCTTGGGGACTGTATTTGTGTCCTAGGGCTGCTGTAACAAGCTACCACGAACTTGGTAGCTTTAAACAACAGAGATCTATTCTCTCACAGTTGTGATGGCTAGAAGTCCAAGTCTTGTTGTCAGCAGGGTCGTGCTCTCTGAAAGTTCTATGGACGGGTCCTTTGCCTCCTTCTAGCTTATGGTGTTGCTAACAGTTCTTGATATTCCTTAGCTTATAGACATATTATTTCAGTCTCTGCTCCAGTGGTCACACAGGTTCCCCCTCTATATATCTGTGCCTCTTCTCCTCTTCTTATAAGGACACCCATCATATTGGATTTAGGGCCTACCCTAACACAGGATGACCTCATCTTAACTTTTTTTTTTTTTTTTTTGAGGAAGATCATCCCTGAGCTAACATCCGTGCTAATCCTCCTCTTTTTGCTGAGGAAGACCGGCCCTGAGCTAACATCTATTACCAATCTTCCTCCTTTTTTTTTTTCCTTTCCTTTTTTCCTCCCCAAAGCCGCAATAGATAGTTGTATGTCATAGTTGCACATTCTGCTAGTTGCTGTATGTGGGACTCTGCCTCAGCATGGCCCGACAAGTGGTGTGTTGGTGCATGCCCGGGATCCGAACCTGGGTCACCAGTAGCAGAGCGCGCGCACTTAACCGCTAAGCCACAGGGCCAGCCCAACCTCATCTTAACTTGATTACATCTACAAAGACCTTATTTCTACATTCACAGGTACTGGTAGTTGGTACTTCAACATATCTTTTCAGGGGACACAATTTAACCTGTAGCAGGGCCATCTCAGAACTATGCCTACTGCCGAGGATGACATTGGTTTGGTGCTGTTCAAACTGGGCCCCGCAGAGGAGTGAGTCAGGGCTACCCCAAGAGGGGAGGCGAGGCTGAGCAGACAGGGCTCTGGGCTCCTGGATGCAGCCCTATAATGAACTGTTTTGTGTGATGTGGGTAAGATTTTATTGGAAAAATAGGTCCTACTGCTAAACATGAGCCTGACAAGTCCTTGATGGGATGGTTTCTAAGGGGCCCTTTGGAGATTCTCATTCTTCAGGCCTCACAGAGCCAGCGGGCAGGGTAGGAGCAGGAGACATGGGCACAGGCAGGATTTTCTGGGCCCACCTCAGAACTGAGTGCAGGCAGCTTCCATTCCCTTCCACTCGTCTTTCCCTGTCTCTCTCCTCTAGGCGGGTCAAGGGGCGTAGGGCAGGAGGTGCTGGGCCCGCTGGCACTGGCCAGGGACCAGTGTTCACTTGGGGTTTTGAAAGGCTGAGGTGGAGCAGGTTTTCTCTGGGGTAGCACAGGACAGAGGGGACCCCAGCGAGAACAAAATCTGAGGGGCAGAGAAGGGGAGCATTGTGGGGGTTGTGGGAGTCCAAAAGGTCCGAGGCAGGGGCATAGCGAGGTTGTTGACCAAGGGTCAAAGCTGGGAGGAGGTGGGGCTGAGCTGGAGCAGGGAAGGGATAATCGGGGAGGGTCTTGGATGGACCGCCTTATGAGTCTGAGGCTCAGCTGTGCTTGATGGTTCATGTGTGATATGAGGGGTGGGTTGTGCTACTTTAAAAAGCACGTGACATAGGGACCCCCACCCCCATCCCCATCCTCCAAATTTTAAACACCCCTCAGAGCCCCTCAACCCTGGGGCTTCACCCTCAGTGCCTATGAATATCTACTCAGGTATTTCTATATTTCTCTTGGAGAAATCTAGGCATCTAGAAGCAGAGTGGTCAAGAGCTAGTGGTGGGTGAAATAAAGCAAGCGTTGTTGAGAGGTGGAAAAGCTGGAGCTGCAGGTGGGAATGTTAAATGGTGTAACTACTTCAGCAAACAGGTCAACACTTTCCTAAAACATAAGCACTGTGTAAGCCGGCCATTTCACCTCTAGGTGTTCACCCAAGAGAAAGGGAACTACGTGTCCACACGAAGACTTGTACGCAGAGGTTTACAGCAGCTGTGCTTCTAAGAGTTCGCAACTAGAAACAACTCAGATGTCCATCAACTGGTGAACTGATAAACACATCGTAGTTTAATCAGACAACGGAATACTACTGAGCGTTAAAAGGAAGGAACTAGCAAGACACGCTACAATGTGGAGGAATCTTATAAATGATGTTGCCGAGTGAAAGAGAAGGAGAGGAATAGAGGAGGATTCCATCTATGTAACACTCTAGAAGATGCAAACTCATCTATGGTATCGGAAAGCAGATGGGTTGTTTGGGGACGGGGAGGGACAGGAGGGATTATAAAGGCCTTGAGGAAACCTGTGGGGGTAACAGATACGTTCACTATCTTGATTGTTGATGATGGTTTCAGGGGTGCCTACATGTGGCAAAACCAGTCAAAAAATGTACCTTAAATATGTGCAGCTTACTATCTGTCAATTATACCTTAATGAAGCTGTTTAAACATAACAATAACGAAAAGAGCTCATAGTGGGGCTCTGGGTGCCCTGAGAGTTTTCTGGCTGGAGGAGGGTAGGAAGCAGCTCCTCCAGCATCGCATCCCCAGCAGCTGTTTACTTGGCCGCCTGGTGGAACACACCCTCTGCGCCGATGCCGTCTGCAGGCAGCTGAGTATTCGTGCGTCGCTCCAGAATCTTGGATGGGATGGCTGTCAGAAAGCCCTTACGAGGCTCACAAACAACATTTCTTGGCCCCTGGGGGCTGCTCTATGCCTTGGCAAAGGCAGCATTTATGAAAAGTAAATGTCTGGTAAATAATCAAGGGGATTCCTAAATATTTCAAGGTTTTCTTGGAGTGGGTTTTAGAAGCATATGTGGTTTTCATACTCCCCCTCACACTCACCCTAGGTGCCCAATGATTGCAGAACTCACAAGGTTTAAAGTCACTCTGGCCTGTGCTCCACCTCTGAACTTTCAAAGCATTTTGTTGGAACTCTCTTTTCTGTCTTGAGGCTGGCTGGGCCCAGCTTCTCCAGCTGGGGAAGCAGGAAATATAGGGAGGGGTATGAGTCTTTGAAGTCTGCTCCAGAGGGAGCTGACTAGCAGGAGACGGCCGGTGGCAGCGGCTAGCACGGGGGTCAGCCTCTAGCCGGTCGGCCCTGGGTAGTGTTCAACATGAGGTCCACGTGCTTCTCCAGTGTGTGGAGCCCAGGTGTGGGAGCTGCTCTGAAAATCGGGTGTTTTTTGACAAAGACCAGCCAGCTTGCTGACACACTGAGTTGGTAGGCCAGAGGACGCAGGCTCTCCAATTCCACATGCATTGGTACATTGGTACAAATGGGGGGCCGTTTGACAGCATCCATTCAGATTGAAAACGCACGTGCCACTTGACTCAGCAGCTCGATTTCAAGGGCTTTATAACATAGATGTCCTGAAACATATAAGGAATGACAGGATGTAGAAGGATATTTATTGCAGCATCGCTTGGAATAGTAAAAAAAGAAAACAACACAAATCTCTACCCAAAGGAGAGACATTGAATAAATGATGGTCCACCATGCCATGGACTGTGCAGCCATAAAAAGTGAGGAAGCCTTTCTGCACCCACAGAGGCCCATCTCCAAGGTATATTATTAGTGAGAAAAGCGAAGTGCTGAAATAAACAATGTAAAATGGCGTTATTGTTTGTCGTAAAAATATGTACACACAGACGTGGGTATACGCATGGACAAAGAGACAGATAATTGACTAGAAAGGAGGCAGATGGAGGAGAGTTCTCCCACCTCCCGCTCTGGCTCCTACCCCAACAGCATCTCCCCATGCTGCAGGGAGGATGGAGGATGCCCTTCATGCCCACCCCAGGGTCAGACCCCTCCTGAGCGAGGCCCAGCCCCTGCTGACACCGCAGAGCCCCTTTACTGCAAGACTGCCTGTGCCCATGTCTCCATCTAACCCCAGGTGACAGCACAGCCGCTGCCTTCCACCCCAGGGCTGAGTCCCTTCCATAGACACTGTGCCCTTGCCCATCACCCCTGCCTCAGCCCCAGGATTGGGGTCCTGCCCCTCCCCTGCCAGCAGATGTTGTTACATAGCATCATTGGGGCATTGATCACTCATACAGGGTGTGGGAGTTCAGAGGTGGGCCATGACTTATTGGAGACACACGGCTGGAAACACAGGAGGCAGCAGAGTTTGTGTTTTCACTGCTCTGATCCTGGAGAAATGCTCAAGCAAGATGGGCACAGTGGGCATCAGGCCAAAGGTGGAGAGGCTGCGGGAAAAGGGCTGGCTGAGGGGGTGATTCAAACCAGGAAAGGGGGCCAAGGGAAGGCTTGTCTCCAAAGAGGCTGTGACCAAACTTTCCTCAGGTTCCTGAACTTTCTTCTAGGCCCATCGATGTACTTCCTTGTAAAACCCAAGTTTAGCAAGAACCCTGCTGAGTCAGTTTATCGAGAATCCCCCACCTCCCATATCTGATCACTCTCAATATCTAATTGAGTTCCTCATCCCCCACCATCCCCCAGGTGAGGTGTGACACTCCGGCCTGCCCTCAGCAAGAGTCCTGTTAGGTCAGTTTTGCCAGAACTGCCCTTACCCATGACATATCCTCTTATTAATTTTCCATCCACCAACCCTCACCCTGCCCCGGGGCTATAAATCCCCACTTGCCCCTGCTGTATTTGGAACTGAGCCTGAGTCCATACCGAGGTCTCTTTTCCACTATTGCAATATCAGTTTTTTATCACTTTACTGTCCAGCTCTGGTTTTCTCTGACAGTGGTCCCCCCCCATGTCCACATCCTAGTCGCTGGAACCTGTGAATGTTACCATACATGGCAAAAGGGATTTTGCAGATGTGGTTAAGTTAAGGACGTGGAGATGGGGAGATGATTGCAGTGGGCCTAGTGTAATCACAGGTCCTTAAAAGATGAACGTGAGGCAGAAGGATCAGAGGAGGAGGGTTGATGAGGGAAAGAGAGGTTGCAGTGACGTGAACGTTGACTTTAAAGATGGAAGAGGGCCGTGAGCCAGAGCCAAGCAATGCAGAGAATTTCCAAAAGCTGGAAAAGACAAGGGATGGATTCTCCTCTCGTGACTTCAGAAGGAGCAAGGCCCTGCTGACACTTTGATTTTAGCCCAGTGAGACCCATTTTGGACTTCTGACCTCCAGAATTATGAGAGCAACAAATTTGTATTGTTTTAAGCCACTAAGTTTGTGGTGACTTGTTACAGCAGCATAGGAAACTAATACAGGGATCCAGCAAAGTGATGTTCTCAGTGGTAGTCAAAGCCTGAAAAGCGACATGAATGAGTCAGATATTTGGAGTAGAAATGGAGGCACATGACTTCCTTTCTGCCTTCATATCCAGACACATATTTTCTTTAGTCACTGGGCCAGGCCCTTGCTTGGGCCTCAGAGATGGTGGTGATAGTGATGTTGGGGGTGGTGGTAGTGATGGTGATGATGGTGATGGTGATGGTGGTGGTGGTAGTGATGGTGTTGGTGATGGTGGTAGTGACGGTGGTGATGGCGATAGTGATGGGTGTTGGGGGGTTGGATGGGGGGTCAGAGGAATTACACTAAACTTCCCAGGGCCTCTACCTCTCATCCCTCCCATGCTCACCCCCACTCCCTCCCTGGTGCCTACAACACCCTCCTTTGTTTTTAGTCTTCCCACATCAGACAGTCCTCTGAGGGCTGGTTCAGCATTTTCCTCCTCCACAGAGCTGTGCGGTTTAGTGGAAAACAAAACACAAGGTCTGGAAGCAGACACATCTGTGCTTAATTTTCAAATTGCAAAGAGACTACAATGGAGGCCGCCACCACACTTTTATCCTGGGCCACCTTTCCAGCCTTCAGAGGGAACTGTTGGCCTGAGGGCCTTAAGGGCTCCAGGGAATTAAGATTTTGGGAGCAGAACTGGGCAGGGGAAGGGGAATAGGCTGGTGTGTTTGGGGAAGGCTTCATGAATATAACTCATCCCGGCTCCAGCCCCCAGTGCAGACTTGGCCCACATGCTTGCTCATGAGTGTATGTTGGACTGAGATCTATTGTTCTGGCTTTGGCGCCATCCCAGCTCTTAGCTCTGAGCCCTCAGTTTAGACTCCACAGACCCTCACTTCCACCATTCTCAGGCTAAGCCTTCAGCCCCCTTATTGTCTGTCCTTTTATTGTTACTCCTGAATTGTACCCAGCCCCAGAGCATTCCAGCTGTCCGTTTCCTGCACTCCGCACCCAATGAAAAATATCACCCAACCATGGCAGGGCCAGCCAGGACTAGGGTGAGGCGAGTGAGGTGCCAAGGACATGCAGTTTAAGGAGACACTCACTCTTAGGGGGGTGCAAATGCAGGGTTGGTCCTGAGAGTGACACCTTCTTAAATTTTGCCCCTTGGTCCCCTCACTCACCTCACCCTTGTCTACCTGCTGTAAAGCTTAGTACTGCTACAAATGATTCCCATTCTCCCAGTTCAGTTGGGTCCCCAGTCTTGCCTGGTCCGCCTTCCATATGTCACTAACCAGTGTCCTTTGCCATTTTCTACAATGGCTTTTAAAAACACTCCCAGATCCGTAAGCCCCTAACTTCTTGGGAATGACTTTGCCTCCTACTTTATGGAGAAGATGGAAGGTGTCAGGAATGAACTCGCTCATTCCCTCCCCGCCCAACTTCACCTACAAACAAATCCTGCCGTGGTTCTTAGCATCTCCCATCTCATCTCTTCCTGGCTGAGAGGCCAGGACTTCCACCTGTGTTGGGATCCCTTCCTGCCACCTCCTCAGAGCCTGGTCCTTCAGGTAGCCCTGCTTTCTCCTGTTTTGTCAACTTCCCACTCTACTTGCCCTTCCCTTCATCATTTAAACAGTCTCAAATATCTCCCATATTACAAATAAAATCTCCCCTCACTTCCAGGTCTCCCTCTAGCTACTGCCTCTTTCTCTTTCCTCCCTGTTCATGGCTTCCCTGTTCACTTCCCCCTGCCATGCCTCCCAGCCACTCCTCAGCTCAGTGAGGTCTAGCTTTTGCTCCCTCGCTGCCTGAGGGCATCCTCATCAAAGTCATTTGTTGCTGACCCTAATAAGACTTTCCAGTCTAAGCCCTCTCAGTGGGATTTGATCCTGAGGGCCATTTATCCTTCTAGAAATTTCTCTCTCTCTTGGAATATGCTCACCACTTACTACTAGCTTCCTCCTACTTCTTTGATGGTTCTTTTCATCTCCTGTGCAGCGACTCCTTCTCTGTTGCTTCTTGCATGTTGGTGGTGTTGGTGTTGCTAGGTTCTTAATCCTCAGCCCTCTCTTCTTCTCACTGTGTACCCTCTCCCTTGGTGACCTCCTCTTTCCCTATGACTACAACCAGCACCAAATACTAGTAACTCCTGATGGCAGATGCTGTTGGTTGCCCACTGACATCTGTTGCCTCCCTCTTCTTTCTTCTTTGCTTCTCTTCCATGGTAGAGCATGGAAATAGCAGACATTTGCTTCTCCAGCCTCCCTTGTAGCCAGGGTGCCATGTGATCCAGTTCAAAGCAGTGATAAGTAAAGGGAGGTCTAAGGGGACTCCTTGGAGAGATTTTCCTCCCTGGTAAAGAAGAAATGTTCGTGAGATCTTCTTCTCCTGGCCCCACCCCTCTGATCTGGTTGTGTAAGGATGTGATGTCATTTGCACTACTAGCCATCTTGTGGCCATGGGGTAACTAGTTTGGGATTAAAAGCCAACACAATGAGGATGGCAGATGGGAAAATTTGGCCAACTGTGAAGTTAGAGGGAAGAGTTCACACAAGAACACCCTCACTTCTCACAGTTATTGCACATTTGAGGGGTCCTGAAAACAACCCTCAGGTATGATAATTCAGTAGAACTCACTAAAAGCTGTTGTACTCACAGTTATGGTTTATTACAGTGAAAGGATATGGATTAACACCAGCCAAGGAAAGAGATGCATGGGGCAGAGTCCAGGAGGGTTCCACAGGCAGATCTTCCAGTGTCCTTTCCCCATGGAATCAGGACAGTGTTACTCTCCCAGCATCCATATGTGACAATATGCATGGAGTATTGCCAACAAGGGAAGCTCATCTGAGTCTCAGTGTCCAGAGTTTTTATTGAGACTCCATCACATAGGCATAATTGATTGCTCACGTGGCTGATCTCAGTCTCCAGTCTCCAGCTCTCTGGAGGTCAGCTGATACCATGTGGCCCAAAGCCCCCGCCTGAAATCCCATTGTAACTATCTGCATGGCCTGGGGCTCCCAGGCAAATGAAGACACTCCTATCAGGCAGGACATTCCAAAGGTTCAGAGATTACCTCCCAGGCAAGACTTTGTGGACAAGATTAAATTCTTTACTACACAGTGGATGGAGTTGAAGGAGAGAAAGAAGCTGAGCCCTTGATGATATTGCCCAGCTGCTAAACTAGCCCTGGGGTCATCTACCTTCAGACTTTTTGTTAGGTGAAGTGACTGTAAATGTCTTTCTTGTTAAATCCATGGGTTTTGGTTTTTTTTTGTACTTGTGGCACAAGTATCCTAAATGATGCATTCCCAAATTGATAACTCCAGCTTTGTCTCTGGAGCTCTGGACGACATCTACTTACTAAATGGGTTCTTCAAACTCAACATAACCCATATTGATCTCCCTCTCTCTCTGCCTAAACCTGCGTTTTCACCTGTGTTCATCTCTCAGCGAAGGGTACCACCTTCCATTTAGTTCCTTGATCCAGACACGTGGGAGTCAGCCTTGACCCTTGCCTCTCTCTCAGAGGTCACTAATCTCCAAGTTTAATTGAGTCAGTCTTCTAAGCCAGTGGTTCTCAAACTTTAGCATGCCTTAGCATCACCTGGAGGGCTTGTTAAAACCCTGATAGCAGACGTGCAATGCAGAGTTTTTGATTCAGTGGGTCTGGAGGGGGTTCTGAGAATTTGCATTTCCAACAGGGTCCTAGGGTTGCTGCTGCTCTGGGGACCACACTTTGAGAGCCACTTGATGGAATCATCTGTCTCCACATTTCCACTGTTGCTGCTTCAGTTCAGGCCCTCATTTCCCTCCTGGACTCCCTGCCTTTGCCATGATCGCTCCCTCCCTGAGGCTCCACCCACCCTCCAGAGTGATCCATCTAAGACACAAGCCTGACCGTGCCACTTCTTTTCTTAAAACCTTCCATGGCTCCCCACTGTCCCCAGGATGCAGTCCAAACTCCGTCTCATGATGGGAAAGTCTATCATGACCTGGCCCTGGTTCCCTTCTCCTAACTTGGCACCATCTTTCCCTAGTTACTCCCTAGGCCGTAATCCCACTGAGTGACTTGCTGGCCTTGTAGAGTGTTGGCCTCGTAAAGCTCTTCCTTCTTGCCACGTGATTCTTCCTCTTGCTGCTCCTCTCTCCTCTTTAAGGGGTGGCAGAGCTCTCCTTCATCCTCAGCACTCAGTCCTGGTGCCGCATCCTCAGGACAGGTTAGATGCTCTTTCTAGGACCCTGTGGTTTTCTCTGTCAAGTACTCCCCGTGTCCTTGCCTGAAGACCCCCCAAGGTTGTTGATTCATCTCTACATGCCCAGTACATTCTGGGTACCTCGAAGGGATTTTTTTATTTTATTGAGGTCATAATGTTTTATAACATTGTGAGATTTCAGGTGTGCATTATTATTTTCCAGTATTCTGTATAGACTGCATCGTGCTTACTACTGATAGTCTAACTTTTATCTGTCACCATATGTATGTGCCCCTTTACCCTTTTTGCCCACCTGCTCTGGTAACCACTAATCTGTTCTCTTTGTCCCTGTGTTTGTTTATCTTCCTCCAAGGGTTTTAATGAATGGATGTTGGATCCTTTCCTTGGGCCACCAAAACTGCCCCACATTTGTCCCAACCCTGCTCTGCTGGGGCCACGCCAGGACCCCAGGCTGTCAGAGCTGCCCAAGGCCAGTGTTGGGGTGAGGGAGAAAGGCTCCTCCCCTTTAGAGCCCTCATAGAGGGAAGGCCTGGGCCCTTATGTGATGCTGAGCAAATGCAGTGTTACCCTGTAGCCTTTCCTCTCTTGGACACTGGTGTGAGCCTGGGGGCCAAGTGAGGGACAGGCTTAACCAGCAGACACTACAGTGTTTGGGATCCGTGCACCCTCTGCCATTTAAGGCATTGCTGCTGGGACAAATGAGCATCCCTGGCTTCATTCCCCTTAGGATGACGTCTCCTGGGAGGGCTCTTTTGGTCCAACCTCTTAGTCTGCCCGTGTGAGTTCGTAGGACACGTGGCTTCAAGACAAGCCTCATTAGGATTTTCCCCCAAAATAGACTCGGGGAGAGAATCCACATCCTGAGAGGACTGGGGGGTGATGGTGGCGGTGTAATCTGGAGTGGTCCACCACAGCATGGCATTTACTGAGTGTTTGGTGTTTTATCCTGTTAAAAACGAGACAACAGGCCCCAAATGGAGACACTAAGCCTGATGTCACCAAACCGAGTCTTAGCTTAGTTACAGTTTTGGCTCTCCCAGAAATGGAATCTTAAACTAGTCAATCAGGACTCGCCTGATCAGCACTAGGTGGGTCATCTGCCTGATAGACCCTGCCTTCCCCTATAAGGAAAGTGACCTTGCAGTAACCGACCCTCCTTTATGCCTAGTACAACTTCCTTCTCCCTGCTCCCTTCTGCTTGTAACATTTGTTGCCTGTACAGCTCATACGTGCTCCTTTCTATCTGCTAGATTGGACACCGCCTGATTCATGCACTTGAATAAAGCCAATAGGATCTTGAAAATTTACTCAGCTGAATTTTGTTTTTTTAACAATACTAAAAATCCACAAACATTTTATATTTCACTCTATAATATATCCACACTTGCTTTATAAGAAAATACTATTTAAACCCTACTCTGCAAGTATGGCCTGTGGCCCAGGAGCTTGGGGATACATGGGAGCTTGTTGGAAATGCAGAACCTTGGGCCCTACCCACCTACTGAATCAGGAATGCACAGGTCTAGTTCCTGGGTCAAGGTGGCTTCTTTCCCCTTGAGATGAATTGTCTCCTGGGAGGGCTGCTGTGGCCTATCCTTTCTGTCTATGAGATGTCCCTGGATGTTAAAGTTTGAGAAGCACTTTGAATTGGATTATCACTGAGTATGATGTGGGGAGAGGTGCCCTCTTTACCCTGTGGGTACCAGCCCCCCTGGGGCTCACATACCCCAGTTTGAGACTCACTGGCCCAAGTGAAGGTTGCCACTCCATCACATGCTGGAAGGTGGGACACCCTCTCTTGGTCGGCCTCCCAGGTGGGTGGAGTAGGATTGGGTACCTGAAACTCTAGTAATTGCTAACATTCACTAAGGCATAGCGTGTACCAGGCACTCGGTGCTTTTAGCTCCTTTAATCCTCCCATGAGATCCGTATTACAGAAGAGGAAACTGATATTTGCAGAGATAAAGAACTTGGCCACGGCACAGAGCTTGGAAATGGCAGAGCCACACACGGCTGTCAGGCAGAGAGCACCAGGGAGGCCTGTCAGTGGGCAGTCATCTTAGTCTCCAAGCTCTGACATACCCACCTTCATCACAACTAATTCCCCCTGTGTTTGGAAAGAGAGGAGAGGAGAGGAGTGGGTGGTCCCACACAGAGGAGGAACCCGCATGGAAGGGCACTTAGAGATGGTTCAGGCCAGTGACTCTCAGAGCCTTGTACCAGGACCAGCGATGTCACCACCGCCTGGAAACTTGTCAGAAATGCAAATCCTGGCATCTCTTCTCCTGGCAGCCCAGCTCTCTGGGGGTGGATCTGCTTTTTAACAAGTTGTCCAAAGGATTCTGATGCCTGCTGGAGTTTGAGAACCAATGATCTAGCCCAACACCTTCATTTTATACCTGGGGAAACTGAAACCAGGAGCAGGGAGGGGGCTCGATCACAGATGGTTGAAGGAAGAATCTAGCTCATCAGTGCTCTGTTGCCACACTGCACTGCTTCTCCAAAACACTCTGATATTTGAGCTCACCATGCATATATCAGTGTGAATGGGTCAGATACAATGGGAACTTCACCCCCTAAATGAAGCCACACTGTGAGGCCTGACTCTGGAGGGGTTAGCAAATGACTCTTTCCCAGCAGTGCCTCGTGGCTAGCTCCTTCTCCGCTTCCAAGAGGCAGTATGCTCCTCGTGGGTGTGTTGTCCACCATGTGGCTCACCTAAGCAGATCTTGCTCTGGGGGGTGGGAACGCACAAAACCAGACATGCAGATTTGTGTTCTCATCTTGCCTTCCTCATTCAAGAGCTTTGGGACTTTGAGCAAGTTACCTTAACCTCCGTGGGCCTCCACTTCTTTAGTTAGATGGAGATGTTCTCTACCTACGTAGAATTGAACCAGCCAACTCCGACCATCCTGGAACCGGCCCATCCACAAATCCCCTTCCCTCCCTCCTAGGACGGAGACCCTCCAGACCTGTTGTGGAGGAGAGAGGTGTAGTGTCTGAATTCCCAGGCTTGGGAGGGGGGTCGGATGCAAAGTAAATACAGTGTCAAATGTCATTGCTACAGGTAATTAAGCAGAATGACTGCAAACTGTTAATAAAAGAGAACGCAAAGTTTGCTCAGGATGAGCCACAGAAAGGACCACCCACCCACAGTTACTTGAGCATCAATCCCGCAGTTCAGCCGTTTTCTCCAAGGAGAAACAATCGCTCTGTATTATTGTTCCCAAGTGCTGATCTGAACAAGCACACTGAAACCTTGAGCACAGGCAGCGTCCTTGTGGCTGCTCTGGCCATTTAAGCAGCTATATTTTCAGAGCACCCGAGAGGCTCCAAGGACTTTGCTGACTTGAGGAAATATGTTACCTTATTGCTGCAGATCCCCTCTCGGGAGTGTGTTGACTGTTGCCGCCATTTTATGGATGGGGAAAATGGAAGATTATAAAGCGTAAGCTGTTTGCTCCTGGGCACACAGTGAAAACAGGACTGAGTTTTGCTGGAACTTAGAGTTTTTCAAACTAGAGATGGTGGTCCAGTTGCCCACTCCACCTCATAGCACAGCCCAGGGACAGGAGTCTCTGGCGTGACACCAACATTCCCTCTAAGGCGCTCCTTGGCCTGACCCGGGAAGAGCCTGTGGGATCTTTATCTTGAACTTTCCTCCTTCCCTGCATCCTCATGGCCCACCCACATGGATTCCTTGGCACCAGCCTCTGCTCAGGCCTGCCACTTCTGATACCTGATTTGTCACTCACTGGAGGTAGCATGACTTAGCAGAGAGAGCATGGACTTCAGAGTGAGGCAGACTAGGTTTGAATCCTGGCTCCACCACTTACTAGCTGTGTGACTCTGGGAAAGTCACTTAACCTCTCTGAGCTTCTAGTCTGCATCTGTAAAATTGGGGACAAGAGTACTAGGGATTGTTGTGTGGACTAAAAGGACCAGGGGTGCAAACCAACGGGTACCTAGTAGGATGTTGTTGTGGTGATGGCGGTGGCAGCTCCAGGCCCTTGGTCTCAGCCTGCCCCGCTGGCGGTGCCTGATATGGGTGGGCAGGCGTCCAGGGGAGCGCCATCACCTGACAGACCTCAGGACCTCCCTCCTCGTGTCCGGCTCCTGTGGGCATCCTGCCTCCGTGCCCCACCACTGCATCCTCTTCCCCGGGCAAGCTCCTGCTCTGTAGGCCCTCCTGGTGCTCCTGCCACATCCCCAAACCCAATGGCTTTCCCTGGTGTTCCTGTGGAGGCAGAACCTGTCTGGGGTCCTTCACAGAGGGAGATACTTTGGGGGAGATGAAGCCTGCAGGAGGGGGAGGGGACAGATACTACGCAGGGAGAAGGAGGGGCGGCAGCTGGGGGATCCGGTACCCCCAAGGCACCCTCTCGGATGCTAGAGAAGGTTTTCTCGCCGAGGGCACGTCGCACCCCCCAATCGTCCCCCGTCGGGACCGTGAAGGCATTCCTAGATGCCGGGGCTACGGGGGTGTCTGCAGTATGGGTAAGCATAGGGCAAATCTGAGTGTTCGCGGTCAGGGCCACGCGGCCACGCTCCCACGGGCTCGTCCTCTCTTTTGCCATCACGGGGCTCGTCTAAGCTCTACAGGGCACCCACGAGGCTCAGAAGTCAGTGCTTCTGTGGGGTTAAGCGAACGAAGAAGCCAAGACACAACAGAGGTGCCAGCTAAACGGTGCCCCTCGAAAGACAGCCAGCGCCATGCCGCTGGCTCGGCCCATCACGATCGTTCAACACACCTGTGTGCCAACCCCAGCGAGGGGGACACACGGCGTGCACCCAGCCAGTCAGTCACTCCCCACCTGGCATGCCAGTGGGACGACGAGGCAACCGCCCCTGCGAGGGGGACAGGCACGCCTCTCTTACCGACTGGACTCCCGGTTCCTCAGACACACCATCACAGCCGGCCCAGCAGAGCAGGAGCACACACTCACACACCCATACACGTTCAGTCACACTCACACCCCGACACACCCTCATACCCTCACATAAAATCACACACATGAAGAAACAGAGGAGAGCTCACTTTTGATAAGCTTATCAAAAGTGTATTTTGCAATCAGAAAATCGAGAAAGAGGCTATTTTAATTCTAGCATTTAATGTAAGTTTTGTGTCATTTTGAAAAATAGCATTTGTTGTGAATTTTATAGGATGGGCTGGGAGGTCGACAGGGCATCACGATCTTCGATGTTTAGAGCCTCTAAAGATCTAATAGCGCCCTGGGGATTAGAGGGCCGGTCGAGCCTGAGCTGCATCTCCCAGCCTCTTCTGCATGTTTCTGCCCAGCAGGGGGACTGCGAACAGACTGGTCAGGACCCACATCAGCTGGTGGACAGACGGGGACCAATCAGAGACTGTTGCTGGGGAAACACTGCTCCATGCAAATTCCTCTGGACTGGGGAGGGGGTATCAGCCAGCCTGTCTTCTCTCTCCTCGCCTCTCGGTGGCTGGAGTCCTGTTTCTCTCTCTCTCTCTGTGTCATTCATTAAAAGATGTTACCCCATGGATGTCTGATGTGAAATTGCGTCGGCAGTCATAGGCAGTGGGTCTGTAGTGGGCACAGGATTAAGCCAGCAAGGCTGACATACAAGATTTTTATGGGCCACATATGCCTCTGGGGGTGAATTCAACGTGACCCCATACTAACCAGGGGGCCTGGTTCAGTCCAGCATTTTCCAGGACCTTTGCTGGGAGAATGAAGCCTCAGGCTCAGTGCCAGCAGAGTGTGGGCAAGATTTGGAGCAGCCCATTAGCCACGAGCAGCAGATCCGAGCTCTGCACCTGCTCTGATGATGGACCCCACTGGGCTTTGGCAGCCGTCTTTCCCAAATTTACGCATGGCTCCGCTTTCATGGCCCAAGCTTGCAACATCTTTCCACAATAAATCCATGATGGAAGTTAATTGCCTGCATCGCTTTGCAATTGAACAGGTCCATAAAATGTTTATTAGGTGCAATCTCAGGGACTGAACGGGTGGCCAGTCACTTGGCTTTGGGCTACGGCTGACATTTGGGGGGTCCCTGGGCGGGGAGGTGTCTTAAAAATTGCTGATGTTGAGCATTCAGATGGACTTTTTCAGAGCTGTTCCAAAGCCTTTAGGAGATAGACTTGGTCATCTACTTGGGAATTCTTGCTGGTGGTTCTTGAAGCTGCTAAACTTGCTCAGTTTCTTCTACGAACATTCAGAGCATTTCAGTTTCTGAGAGATATTTGGAAGTGAGTAGAAACCACTTGATATGTAGTTGCGCCGGTCAGGATAATATAATTATTGCTAACTGCTGCAACAAAGAGCTTGGCTCTCAGTGGCTTGGACAACAAAGGTTTATTCTTCATTCCTGTTACATCTCCGGTGAGAGCTCACAGGAGCCTCTGCCCCGTACAGTCACTCAGGGCCCCGGCTGAGGACACGTCATCTCTGAGGTCTTTGTGGAAGGAGAAGAGAAGGATGGATGAGCTGCCTTTCCTGGAAGGGACATGTGTCGTTTTTGCTCACAGTCCATTGGCAAAAACTATTTACATGGTTCCAACCTATTTGTAAGTGAGGCTGGGAAACACAGGGGCACACGTGGCATATATGGTGAGCACTGACTTCTCTGTCACAGCAGTTCTCCTCGTGGTAATGGTGGGCACCCTCTCTCTCACTACCTCGCTATGGGGTGGTGTCCACCGTCTGGCCTCCAGGGGTCAGCCCACCTGGGCAAGGTAATGAGACACATAAGTAAAAGAGCAGACCCAGGGGCATCTGTTCGCTGGGGAATGACTCTCCTCCTACTGACTACATAAAATCCATCCTCCCCAAAGGAACAGTCGCTCCACAGTGCTGTCCCAAGGTGGGACATCAGAAATCACCTGGGAGACTTAAAACAGTTGGCTCTACGTCCAGAGCCTGGAGATTCTGAGTGGGCAGGTCTGCAGTGGGGCCGGGTTTGGGACACACTCTTGGGCTGGCAACGCAGACAATGGAAGGTCTGTGGGTGAATCATTCTGCAGGGCTAACTTGCAAGATTCCTGAGGAGTGACAGTGCAGCCTGTGCATGTCCCTGCAGACCATAGGCAGAGGCTTCAACAAGCGCTTTACAGTTTACAACGCACTTCTAATTACATTCATTTAACTTTTCCCAGGTAGCTACGATTTTCCAGAGTCTCACTTGCTCTCTGTGGCAATATCCAAATACCAGTTATTATTATTATGGCAAGTGTGTTATCCACATTTTATGAATGAGGTGAGGTTAAGTGACTGGCCTAAAGTTGCAAAGCCAAGTGACCACGCTGGGTCTAAAACTTGTTTTCCCCAACTCCATATCGATCGGTCTCTCTGTCACGTCAAGCCACCTCTGATCAGGTTCTCTGCTTCCAGAAGATACTGTGCCCAAAGCTTCCTGGAGGAAAGCTTTCTCTCCACCTTTCCCTAACACATTCTGTTCCAGTTCCTCTGGGTGCAAATTGGACAGGCTGAGGACGAAGGAGCTGACATCTGGTCTCTTCTCGCAAATCGTGGTTGGAATAAATGATGAGTCCCCCTTTTAGTCAATCAAAGCAAATTTAAGTGCAGAATCATCGAAGACTCCAGATTGTTCAGCAGACACATTGTATGAGAACCGTGGTCAGAGCAGACACCATAGACAGGCTAGATCTGTACATTTATAGTGACAAGCTTTAGGCAGATAGTGATAAAGTGCTTCGTACTAAAAGACCAGAATATAAGTCTTGTACTAAAAAAGTCAGTATAACACAACAACATGAATAAATCTGAAAAACAGTATTCTGTTTGAAAGAAGCTTTACACAGGGGTATATAATGTATGATTTCATTTATATTAAGTTCTAGAACAGATAAAACCAGTTGATAGTGATGGGACTCAGATCAGTGGTTGCTTCTGGAGTAAACACATTCAGGCAGCTTTCTAGGGTGATGGAATGTTCTGGGTCTTGTTAGAGGTGCCGGTTACCTGGGAACACGTACAGTCATGTGCTGCCTAACGACGTTTCTGTCAACAATGGACTGTGTATATGACGGTGGTCCCATAAGATTAGTACCATAGAGCTTAGGTGTGTAGTGGGCTATACCATCTAGCTGTGTGTAAGTACACCCTATGATATTCCCACAATGACAAAATTGCCTGATGACGCATTTCTCAGAACAAATCCCCGTTGTTAAGCGATGCATGACTATATTTGTCAAAAACGCTTGGCTTGTAAACGTAAGATCTGTGTATTTAGCTGTAAGTAAATAGGTCTAAAGAGAAAAGTCAGTACACTAAGAATTTTCTGGCATATGGAAGGAAGTGAAGTAACTTGAATGATAATTGTTATTTCTAAGTTGTGTAAAGTCATGATATAGTCAGAGGCCCTAAAGGACGCGATGAGGGTGGATAGATGCTCCAGAAACACCAGTATTCAAAGACTGGGTGGAATAAGAGACAGGCGAGGAAGACTGGGAAAATAGTCAGATTGGTAGAAGTAAAGGCAAGTTCAGAGAGCCTGAGTGTAACTCTAAGATTAAGCCTACACGTAACGCTAAACCTATCCCTAGTCCTAACTCTAACCCTAACCCCAACCCCAACCCTAAGACGAACCCTAATAGTAACCCTAAACCTAGCCCAAATCCTAGCCATAGCCCTAACCTAACTCTAACTTACTCTTAGCCAAGGTCTCTCCTTAATCCTAACCATAAACCTAACTTCAACCCTAAAAGTAACCCTAATCCTGCCATAAACCTAACTCTGGCTCTAAACCTGAGGCTAACTCTAAGTGAGGATTGACAAATGAGCCTGGTGAAGCTGACATTAAATGTCCCTATTTTATTCTGTTGCCCCTAAGCCAAATGAGCCCAGAGGAGTTGGAAACAATGGAGCAGAGAAGGGAGCTCAGCATGCTGCCGCAGAGGTGACTTTCAGTATAAATCATCCACGAGAAAGACAACATGATTTCTAATAAGGAGTCTAAATGGAATCTTTCCCGAGATAAGGGTGTACAGTGTTGTTACCAGCACACACTCTCCAACGGACACCAGGATCATGAGTGTCAGGGCTGGAAGAGACTTTCGGGCCATCCCTCGCAACCCCTCATTTGACAGATGGGAAACTGAGGACCAGAGAGGGGGTCTCAGTGTTGCCTGAGATCACTGGGGGGACTACAGTCCCACTCTCTGTTCCCCTCAACAATGCCAGCTTCCACCATTCGTCAAGTGAGACGATCATGTCAAATGTCAGATCCAGCCAGATCTAGGATCTCTTATGAACTTCCCCATTGCACAACTCCAGGGGGCACTATCCATTTTGCATTACATGTGAACAGCCTCTTCTCCACGGGATGACATTTACATTGAAACACTGTGTGAGTGGTCTCCCCTGGAGTTGGGCAATGGCAAAGCCTTTCTTATAAAAGAAAACTGGGATTTATTCTAAAATTATGGAAGTATCTCCTAGAACCCAAGAAAGGCAGGAAAGTGACTGGGCATCAGGAAGGGATGGGACCAGTCCCTGGGCAGTACTGGTCCCAGCCCCTTCTCTACATGTCTATCTTGTTCTTGTCTCTCTCTGCAGTCTGGTTTTCTTGGTGCGCTCCATTTGTACCTCCCAAGCCGCCCATTACCTGCCCGCCATGGCACATTATCTCACTGTCTTTCAGTTCTAATTTCAAATGCCTGGTAGAAAGATTCTAAATGGTCCAGCTTGGATCAGGTGATTACCCTTAGTTAATCCTCCAGGGTCAGTGAGGGCAGGATTAGGCAGTGGTAACCAGGATGGATGGTGGTGGTCGGAGATGGGACAATGACAGGGAGGGGTGGGCAGATGTTCCACCTGACTTTCTGTGGCTCTGAGGAGAAGGCTGGGGTGTGCCCAGGTCTCTGGGTTTAGGAATGGATATCCCACCAGTGTCTTTAAAATAGATTTTTATTATAAACTATTTTAGACACATATAAAGTATATAAAATAACAGATAACAACCATGGTACCCAGCATTCAGCTCAAGAAACAAAGCTTTATCAACAGTGTTGAAGCCCTTGCCTGCCTCTCCTGGATGGCATCTTTCTTCCTGCTCATTGGCCCCCAGTTTTTTTGGTTGAATCCAAACCCTGCAACTTGGGGTCCGGGAAAAGAGGCGGTGGTGATGGGAGGGGCTGGACTGGGGTATTTGGCAAGGGTGGGAGGGAGGGGAAACCTGATTTTGGGGAAGGAAATGGTTGGAGGAGGTCTGAGAGAGAGATTAGTTTGGAAGGATGTGCCCAGAGAGAGACTTGGGGAACAGACACTGGGGGACAGACAGGGAGGGGAAGACGTTGGGTATGGCCACAAGGCACTACAGAGTCTGAAAGAGTCGATGGGCCCTGACTGTCTGGTCTCCGGGGTGGGGGCTTCCCTACTCTCCCCCTCCAGACCTGTGCCCTGACAGCTATGGGATGATGGCTGGTGGATCCTTGGCACGGCAGACACACCAGCCCACAGCGAACCCATGACTCCTGCAGCTCTGCTCCCAATGTCTCAATCCTCCTCCCCCAGGAGCTGGGCAGAGCTGCATAGAAACTTCAAGGCCCTGTAGCAGATTGTCTTCTCCAAATACGGCCTCTATGAGATTTCCAGCCCCACATGCTCTTCCAGAAACTTGCCACTTCTCCATCAAGAAGTGAAGTCAGGGCCGGCCCCATGGCTTAGCGGTTAGGTGCGCACACTCCGCTGCTGGTGGCCCGGGTTCGGATCCTGGGTGTGCACCGACGCACCGCTTCTCCGGCCATGCTGAGGCCGCATCCCACATACAGCAACTAGAAGGATGTGCAGCTATGACACACAACTATCTACTGGGGCTTTGGGGGAAAAATAAATAAATAAAAAAAAAAGAAAAAAAGAAAAAAAAAGAAGTGAAGTCAATTAGAAAAGGTTATTCAGCTTCCACTCGGCTCTTTCTTGGGACACCCACCCTTACAACCAGCGTCCATGCTGTGAGGAAGCCAGGCAGCCACCTGGAGAGGCCATGTGCAAGCAGATGGCTAGCCTCAACCACCACACACATGCCAGGAAGTGAGGCTCAGAGGCTTCCTGCCCCAGCCTTCGAGCTGCCCTGGGGGACAGCCAGTGGAGCACAGATGAGCTACCCTGATCAAGCCCTGCACAAATTCTGCAATTCATGAGAAAAGAAGTTGTTTTAGGCCACTACCTTTGGGGTGGTTTGTTACGCAGCAGTAGCTAGCTGGAACAGGCCCTTTAGTTTAAGTCACCAACAGAACCTGCTCCGAAGAGCCAGCTTCTCTTTGCTCCCCTTTCCAGGGTCTCTCTCTCTTCTTACAGGGAAAAGAATTTCCATCCTGTTGAATCATTTCAAACCCCGGAGAGAGCTCAGAAGGGGTTTCCCTGGTCCAGTTCTATGGCATCTTCTGTTACTCTTCCAATCAAAGGCTCTACCCTAATGTAGACCTGGTGGATGGGCTTCAGCTCCATGTGCTGTTTAGTCCCCAGGTGTCCCTCACACCCAAGATAGGGGCAAGGACACTGTGTCTGCCACCACCCTCTACACCAAATCTTCTGAGAAGTCTTCCTGATTTCACAGTTCTCCGCCTTTGCTCTGCACACCATCAAAATGCCCCAGAAGTTCTAACGCTTTGGAAACACATACCTGAATGAATAAAGTCAGTAAACATTATAAGTCAAATACGCGTGTCACAGAAAACAGAGACTCACACATCCGTGACTCCCAGAGGTGCACCCCTGGATGTGAGCACATGGGTGCATTTTTGAATAGTAAAGGTAAGCATACGGCTCTGGCATAAAAGAGCCAGCAATTGAGGAGCAAGGCTTGGCTGCCACCAGGTTTCAGAGGGACACTGGTGGCCCATCTTCTGGGGGGGGGGGGGCCTCTTGCTTACTTTGCCTTGTGATGTGATGTGGCTTGAAGTGTGAAATTCTTTAGCTATAAAATGTTATTTCAGCATAAAAATGAAGAACAAGGTCAGGGAAAGAAAACCTACCACAAATCTAGCTGATAAAACATTATTTTAGCATAAAAATGAATAACAAAGCCAGGGAAAGAAAACCTACTGCAAATCTATATGCAAAGAGGAATTTTGTGTTTTAGAAAAAGGTGACCATCCCCAGGCGAATGTTTCCTTACACTGTGTTAAGGAGGTGGCTGCCGCTCACGGCGGTGGGCTGGAAAATGTCCCCTGATTGGCCAGTCGAAGTGCTAGGAGGCTTGCCAAGAAATACATGAAAACCTTAAGAAGAATAAGCAATTATGGATCACAATGGACCCTTGCCACGGACGGGAGGGGGCCAGCGCATCTTCACCTTCCACAGAGGATGAATGACAAGAGAGACAAGGCTGGCATGCTTGCTGTTTTTCCCTGAAATGTTATAGTTTTCCCTTGTAGTTTTGTTCTTTTCGATAAAAGTGGTTCATTAAATCTAAACCCAACTGTGAGCATTTCTAGTTTCTTTGCAGGATTTCTTTTTACAAGTCGGAAAGCGTTCTTCGTCGGGACTCCCCAGGTCTGGAGTTTTCATCTGTCACATATCAAAGACCTGGAGGTCTCCAGAGGACAGGCAGAGCTTGTTTCTAGAACGCTTTCCCGGAGTGATGAGCCAGGACCAGAGGCCTGGGTTGGGTTAGGCTGTGGTGGAGTGGGCCTCCAGGAGAGGGACGAGGGGTTCCCGGAAGAGCCAGGACTTATCCTTGACCCTGGGTTGGAGTAGGAGAGGATGGAGATGGGAACAAGGCTCCCCCGTTCGATACAGTTCAGTTCAATTCAATTTAACCAAGATTTGTTGAGCACCCACTGTGCGCCAGCCGTTCGATACAGTTCAGTTCAATTTAATTTAACCAAGATTTGTTGAGCACCCACTGTGCGCCAGCCCCATGCTGGGCTCTGACATCCGTGGCAAACTGTCCACCCACAGGAACTCACACCGGCCAGCTCCCGCCTTTACCCTACGGGCCCTTCTCTGCTCCTGATGGCCTGGATTTGACCCCCACCAAGGTCTGTGCCCCGTGAAGGGGAGGAAGACTAGCTACCCACTCCTTTCTGGCTGGGCTACAAATTAAATTGACATGAGACCGAATAGCAGGAGAAAATCAAACAAAGCTTTATAAAGCATATATAAGTGGGAGAGGACAGGGAAACTGAGTTTCTTGACAAAATGGCAGAGGTTCTTTTCTTAAATAGATTCAGGTAAAGACAAAGGAGGATGTTGGAGGTAGGAGGAGTCAGCTATGAGAGACTACCAGAAACGCACAGTAAACAAGAATAAGGTTATTATGCAGATTTAAGGCCTCACCTTCCACACTGATAAGTTTCTAGAGATGCAGTCATCCCACTTCTTCCCAGTACAGAGAGGGAGATACCTTTACAAATGAAGATTTCCCTCACAAATGTAAATATTTGGTAAACAGAACTTTGATAAAAATAGTCTTAGCAAGGACCCTCCCAGTCTATCCATACTCAGAGTTATCTATGGTGATGGCCTGTCCTGGGGACAGGCCTGTTATCTTAAATTCTTTTAGGCACTTAGTTGGGGGGGAAGGTCAAAGTGTCTTTCAGAAAATAATGAAGGTAAAGAGACATATTTTGAGGTGGCCAATTCTGATTCCCTATACCTGTTAGCTCCCTACTCTCTTAGTTGCAGAACTTGGCATGAAGTGGTTGCTCAGTGAACATTTCCAGATGGAATGAAATGGAATACACTGTGGTCCAGTAGCTGTTCACCCAGGGGGCCAAGGCTGGGGTAACAATGGGAGGAGAGCTGTCACCACAACCATCTCATGCACAGGAAAGGTAAGGAAGCCTGCTGTTATCTCACAAGATGGGAGGAGGCATTTGATACCATTCAGTAGCAATTCTCTCCGTCCCTGACTTCACTTATTGCACAAACAAATCACAGCAATAATAAAAGAAATAAAAGAAAGTCTGCCTGCAATCTACCGCACTAACGCAGAAGCCGTCCTCATTTTTTGCCCCCCATCTCTCTTCCCTGTTCTTGTTCATGTGCATAGTTTTTACGTTGTAACATCATTTTGTTTTCTGCTTGAAAAAAATCAGGTGTGTTCTTTCAGGTTGCTCTATTATCTTCACAGTTACAGGCCCTAATGGCTGCACGATTCCCTATGGGGTGGATGTATCATAATTTACTTAACATTTTTTCCATTGTTGCCTGTACGGGCTGTTCCTGAGTCTTCATTTTGATGATAAAAATAATAAAACTGTCTTTTATATTCAGTTACAAAACAGTTGGGTACATAGATTCAATCCTTCCAACAATCCACAAGGTGAGAGTACTATTTTGTTACGAAGGATTACTGAGAAAGATGGTGGCCGAGGGAAGGTTAAGAGGCCTTCAGGTGACAAAGGAGGGAAGGAGGCACAGCAGAATTTGAGTCTATTCTTTTTTTTTTGAAACCAAATTCTTTATTCTGTCCACAATGCTACTGTATTGCTTTTTCAGATTTTACAAATAAAACTGCAGCGAATGTTTAAAAATAGCCTTTTGAATAATGTCCTGAGGTCAAGTTCCTAAAGTGAGACTGCCGGGTCAAAGGGTGTGAGCATTTTTGAGTTTCTCTATGTACACTGTCCAAATGTTTTGCAAAGGGGTTATTTCAAGCCATTCTCATGTACATTGTTCCAGGAATGGGTATGAGACTCTTTTTTAACTGCAACCTCTCTAGCATCAAATCTTACAGGGAAAAGAGTTCTGAGCTCATTTACAATGTATAAATGATTCTTGATTGTCATTTTAATTTGCATCTCTTTGATCGCCGTGAGGTTGAACCGTTTAAAAATAGGTTCCCTTTTGTGTGAATCGAGTTTCCTCTTTTGAGGAACATGCCTTTCCGGATGCACTTCCCGCCGCCAGACAAATACGGGCCATGTCTAAGACTTGGAAATGAACACTTTGTTCATCATATTTGAAGCAATTATGGACTCCAGTAGTTCCCTTTTAATTTTAATTGTGCTCCTTCCAGGCCTTTTATGTGTTTTAAACTGATGTTCTTCTTGTTTGTGATTTCTTCTATTGCTCCAAAGCTTGGAAAGTAATAATGTCATCAAAGAAGTGATAATTACTCAATTTAATTTTTTAAGTTCTCTTGTCTGATATTTTTCTACTCAGCTCTTTGATCTATATGGGAAAAATGATAGTATTTATGGTGCCCCCCGCCACCCCCAACACACACAGGGAATGTGAGAGAGGCAGGATGTTTACGAGAAGACCATGAGTTGCAAATGAATGGCGGGAAGTGCTGTGTTTCTGGTGGGGAGATTAAAGACTGCAAGAAGTGTATGATTTCCAAGTTAGTGTATACATTTAATATCGTGTAAGTTTTAAAAATCTACATACGCATTTTTTTTTTTTTTGGTGAGGAAGACTAGCCCTGAGCTAACATCTGCTGCCAATCCTCTACTTTTTGCTGAGAAAGATTGGCCCTGGGCTAACATCCATGCCCATCTTCCTCTATTTTATATGTCGGAATCCTCCCATAGCATGGCTTGATAAGTGGTGCGTAGGTCCCCGCCTGGGATCTGAACCTGTGAACCCCAGGCCGCCGAAGTGGAATGCTCGAACTTAACCACTATGCCACCAGGCTGGCCCCTACATATGCATTTTTTATTGAGATATAATTGACATAGAACATCATATTATTAGTTTCAGGTGTATAACATAATGATTTGATATTTGTGTATTTTGTGAAATGATCACCATGATAAGTCTAGTTAACAGTCATCACCATACGTAGTTACAAATTTTCTTTTCTTGGGATGAGAACTTGGAAGATTTACTCTCTTAGCAACTTGCAAATATAAAACACAGTATTGTTAACTATAGTCATCATGCTATACATTACATCCCCAATATCATGTGAACAAAAAGCCCCAAAGGTATTTTTAATGAATTTTTGTCAAAAAGATATTAAAATTTACCTGGAGGAATGTGGTAGATTATATTTTTGTTCCCAGTGAAACAGTCTCCCTTTCCGTAAGAGAACCATGCATCCTGTCTGTTGTCATGTGACTTGCCTGCCTTCCTGTGGGATAGATGTATATCTCATATCCGTCCACATTGGGCCTGGTTACGTGACTTGCCTTTGCCAGTGGCCTGTGAGCAGATGGCATTGTGATGAGCCATTGTGACTTCCTAATAGCCTTTTTGCTCCTCCCCTTCTGCTGTGACCATAGCATGTCCCCGGTAGGGCCTGCTTCTTCTATCTGTGTCCTGGATTGAGGAGACTCATGCAGCAGTACCACAGTAGCCACCACAGATGACCTTTGCAGTTGTAAGCCACCGAGATGTGGGGCCTGTTTGTTATTGCAGCATCATCTAGCAAAAGCTGACTAATACAGAGAATAAGAAGGCTAGACTATAAGATAATATTTTAATAAAAGAAGAGCATTGGAAGCTATTAAACCTATTAGACCCAATAGTTAATCTCAAATTAGAACCAATTATTTAATAGCATACACTATATGCTAAAGCAGACATCACAAATAATGAGAAGAAGATTACCCATTTATAGTATTGAAAAGCTGATTAGTGCTTTGGAAAATCATTATGTATATGTTTATGCCATATATCAAAAAATACATGAAGGAAAAACTCTAAAATGAGTAATAGGGTGTTTTTTTTTTTTTTGTGAGGAGATCAGCCCTGAGCTAACATCCGCCAATCCTCCTCTTTTTCTTGCTGAGGAAGACGGCCCTGGGCTAACATCGGTGCCCATCTTCCTCCACTTTATATGGGACGCCGCCACAGCATGGCTTGCCAAGCAGTGCGTCGGTGCGCGCCCGGGATCCGAACCAGCGAACCCTGGGCCGCCGCAGCGGAGCGCGCGCACCCAACCGCTTGCGCCACCGGGCCGGCCCCAGTAATAGGGTGTTTTATTACTAACATCTTATAATTTTTTGTAATTGTCCCAGTTCAAAGCTTAACACATAGTAGATACTCAAAATATATTTATGGCATGACTAGTAAGCACTCAATAAATATATTTTGAACAAGAATGGGATGTTTTTCTCCTTCCTTCTTTAGGAAAAGAATTAAACTTTTGAAGCGTTTTATGTCGCCCCGAAAAGGACAATTAAAAATTATTTTCTATATACCTTCTTTCCTCCCCTGGTATTTTCCAAGGGGCCGTGGAGGATTCTATTTGTTCGGAAAATGTCATCAAGTCCAAAGACATGTTTATTTCTGTTCTGAACGTTATCCCAAGTATTTCATTCAGGCTGCAGGGCCTCCCAGCTGTTTTCTCTTGGAGAGAATCTCATTATGGCTGACTGGTGTCCCCACACTCTCGGCATTTCAAGGAGAAAGGTGTTGAGTACAGGTTGTTAAGTGCTTACAAAATTGTTGGAAGGGCTGGAGGAAGGAGATTTAGGGGCTTCCACTGCAGCTGTGATCTCTCAGAGGTCAGGCAACTGCTGCTGTCCCCAGGGTCAGGAGGGTGCGGGACACGGTGACACTTGGAGTCCAGACATGGCACAAACCCCTGTCTGTTGGAGCCCGTGTGTCAGGTTGTTGAAGCCTCCTTTTGCCTCCCCTCTATCTCCCAAATCTCATGCATTTGTGTCTCATTGGCTGAACCTAAATTGCATGGAGAACCTTCACAGCAAGGGGGTCTTGGAAAGTAGGTTTTAGCTTTCTATCCCTTTGCGCTGGGGGCTGGGGGATGTAGAAATAGAAATGGTATTGCAAATGAATGCTGAGTGAAAATTCAAATTTACCAAACACACGCCAAACTACCAGTCTTCTCATTTCTCTCTCACTCTTGGCCCCCATGACAGTCCCGACACGAGGGAGGCATATTTGTTTACTGGCTGGATGAGCAGTGTCATAGCTGCTGCTGTAAACGCTGGTTTTATGTTTTGTTATCAAAGGATAGCAGTATAGGTGGATGAGCTGAAGCGATATGGTTATTCCAGACAAGACACCTAAAATACGTCCCTTGTTCCCCAGGCCACACTAGCCTAAAGGACTGTCTGTGGCCGTGGGCACCAACCTCAGTGGTCTCTGCCTCTAAGCTGTCCTCACTGTATTGGTCAGGTAGGGCTGCCTTAACAAAGTACCACGGACAGGGGGACTTAAACAACAGAAATTTATTGTCTCACAGTCCTGGAGGCTGCAAGTCTGAGATCAAAGTGTCAGCAGGGCTGGTTTCTTCTGAGGCCTCTCTTCTTGGCTTGCAGACGGCCGTCTTCCCCTGTGTCCTTACATGGTCGTTCCTCTGTGCCCATCTGTGTCCTAATTTCCTTTTCTTATAAGAACAACAGTCACATTGGATTAGGCATACCCTAATGCCCTCACCTTTTCTCTCTTTAAAGACCTTATCTCCAAATACTGTCACATTCTGAGGTACTAGGGGTTAGGACTCCAGCGTGTAAATTTTGGGGGGACACAATTCAGCCCATAACACTCACCCTCTGATGCCATCAGGCCCCAGCCTGTGTGTCCTCCAGCCCAGGGGACCCTTTTCTGTCCCTTGCGTTTCTGTCTCACCTCTGGGCTCCAAGCAGTGGTCCCGCTGCTTCTGTTCTTTCTGTATGCGCAGCAGTACCCCAGTCTCTGCCCCAGCTCCTAGGCCATGGAAAGTCCCTGTGGACCCTGGACTCAAGCCCTGCTGTGTGAACTTGGGTAAGTGGCTATATTTTTCTGAACTTAGGTTTCTTCATTTGTAAAGTGCAGACAAGAATGCCTATCCCATAGGGTTGTTGTCTCTAAGATGAGAGAGCGTGGGTAAAGAAGACAGCACAGTGCTTGGCGTATAATAGGTACCCACCAAATGTGAGTTTTCTTCCTATTCTTTCCCCATGAGGACTTCTGAAGTTGTGGGAGTTGTTCCCCTCCTTATGGACCAATCTTGTTCTGGCACTTTTGTGACCATAGCTTTCAAGGAATTCTGAGCGAGTTCCAAGGAAACAGGTTGTAGGACATTTAAAGGATAATTCTCAGGGGATCTGTCTCTCTAACATTTCTAGTCTCTGTCTCTATCGTCTGTCTCTATCATCTCCACTTCTATCATCTCTACCTCCATCATCTCTGTCTCTATCACCTCCACTGAACGAATTCTCTACTGCTGCTGCAGTCTATCACCCCAATTTATTGGCTTAAACAATACAAATTTATCATCTTATAGTTCTTTAGGTTGGGAGTTTGGTGTGGGTCTCATCAGACTAAAATCAAGGTATTAGGGAGCTGTGTTCCTCTCTGGAGCCTCTAGGGGATAATCCTTTTCTTTTCCTATTTGGGTTGCTGGCAGAATTCAAGTCCTTGAGGCCTAGGGCTGTCCCCAGTTTCCAGAGGCTACCACACTTCTTGGTTCATGAGCTCCTTCTTCCATCTTGAAAATCAACAGTGGTGGATCAAATCTTTCTCACTGAGACTCACTCTGACTCAGCCAGGAAAGCTCTCCACTTTTAAGGACTAATATGATTCCACTG
This sequence comes from Diceros bicornis minor, assembly GCF_020826845.1. NCBI lineage: Eukaryota > Metazoa > Chordata > Mammalia > Perissodactyla > Rhinocerotidae > Diceros > Diceros bicornis. The sequence continues at coordinate 15,086,504 of NC_080765.1, forward strand.
GGCCCATACAGATAACTTAAGATAATCTCCCATCTCAAGGTTCATACTCTTATTAATCACATCTGCAAGGTCCCTTTTGCCATGTAAGGTAACAAATTCACAGGTTCTAGGGATGAGGATGTGTGTATCTTTGGGAGGGGGCTATTATTCTGCCTCCATATTCATCTTTATCATCTCCACTGTGATGGTTACTTTTATGTGTCAAATTGGCTGGGCCACAGTGGCTAGATATGTGGTCAAATATTCTGGATGTTTCTGTGAGGATTTTTGGATGAGATTCATATTTAAATTGGTGAACTTTGAAGAAAGCAGATTGCCCTCCCTAATGTGGGTGGGCCTCATCCAATCAGTTGAAGGCCTGGATAAAACAATAAGACGGACCTCCCCCGAGCAAGAGAGAACTGTGCAGTAGACATCCTTCAGACCTGAATGGAAGCATCAGCTCTTCACTGGGTCTCCAGCCTGCCAGCTCACACTGCAAATTTTGGACTTGCCAGCCTCCATAATCATGTGAGCCAATTCCTTAAAATAAATCTCTTTCAGTGTATGCACATGCCTTGTGTCTGTCTCCCTGGAGAATCCTGACTAATACACCATCTCTATCACCTCCATCTCCACCTGCCAATATCCCTAAGCACTTTTTCTAGGTGCTGGGCACTGTTCTGAGCATATTACCTACATTAGTCCATATTCTCGCCCTCCTCTGACTGCATCACATGTTTTCTTTTTATGGAATCTGATGCTCTCAGTTGCTCAGTGTGATGTCAGCCTCCACACCAGGGCCAAACCTGGTCACTGCTGCTGGCCTCCAACCCCTGCCCCCACCACGCTGCCCCACCCCCATGGCTCCTTGAAGCTTTGTGCTGTGTTTTTGCCTCCAAAGCTCTCAGCCCGGCTCCTGGCCTCTCCCTCAGAGGTGGTGGAGGCCACTTATCGGCGGGCCTCCCCCGGATCCTGAAGGCACTCAGAAGCCAGGAAGTCAAGGGCTCTTCGGCACAGCAGGTAGACGGGACACGTGGAGAGAAGGCTCCCAGACATCCTCTCTGATGAGTCAGCCTGCTGTATGCAGAGACCCCAGTCTACCCTAGGGAGACCCGGGTAATCCCTGGTGAATCCCCTTTTCATATGTCAGTACCCGCCTCTCTGCCCCTCCATCACAGCATCTCCTACCTTGCAGTAAGAGAAAAATCCCCTCTTTCCTGGCAACCAATCTTGGCTCAAGTCTGGCCTCCCAAAGTCAACATGGAGTTGAACAGATGTGTGTTCAAATCCTGACTCCCCCTCTTCTGGTAGTCTTTATCGTGTGAATAATGCTTACTTGTGCATTAGAGATAAGACCTGGTTTGGGATTAGAGATAATCTTTGTAAACTCCTTGGCATATAGTAGTCACAGCTAACCAGGGCCTCTGTGTTACACAGCTCCATTCACATTGGAGTCGTGTGGCCCCAGCCATCCCAGCCCTCCAACGTTCCTACAGTCTACCACCAGGATGGTCAACTCCTGGACCAGCAGAGTCCTTCTTGGGACCCTGACCCAGCACGGGTTGGTCCCACACGGTTGATGGCTGGGCAACACTGGTGCTTAAATACCTTGAATCGCACCCTTGGAGGTACATTTATTCCCACCTTAGAGATGAGGGAAGTGGGCGCACAGAAAGGTTGAGTAACCGGCCCAAAGTCACATAGGCAGAAGTAGAAGGGCCACGATTCAAATTCAGGTAGTCTGGCTCCAGAGGGAGTCCTGTGAACCATCCACTACCCAGCCTCAGGAGGAGGAACTCAACAGCGTGGTCACTGATGGTGTCTCTTGAGGCCGCTTGCCTGGGCTTTCGACCACACTGGGTTGTTCTGGACTTTGGGGTCTCATGGCTTTAGCTAGGGCATGGATAATTCAAGGGTCCCTGAAGCAGGATCCTTTTTGTCTTTCTGAGGTACAGGCCCCCCGACCCCTGCTGCTCCCCACCCAGAGAAGCCACCGGATGCCCAGTCTTTGCTCAGAAAACCTTGAAGTCCAGAGTACAAGGTCTGGTCTTCTTGGATGTCCCTGACTTCCTTAGCTCCTTCCCGGGACCCTTCACAAACTTGGGGAGGAAGGGGCACCACCCTCTCTGCTTCGGTGAGAGTGTGGCACCATCGTGGCACAGCCTGCGGGGGGCTGCAGCGGAAGCTTGGAGGGAGGTTCGCTCAGCTGGCTCTTGCCTCAAGGCCCAGGCCTCCTGCATGTCTCCTGAGGCAGGTCCCCATGCTATGTCGGCCAGGCTGCGCTGGGCAGAGGGGAGCTGGGTCTGCTGGGTTATTTTGTTGGGATGCTCAGGCGGGGGCCTCTAGGCTGGGATGCGGCTAGGGGTCTTGGCCAGGCTTTGAGCTGCTTTGGGTCCCGCGAGAAGGTGGTGGCCCTGGGCTGGAGAGACCGTGCTGTCTGCTGAGCGGTAGCTAAGATGCAGTGCTGAGCTCAGGCTTTATGACGGGCTGGCCTGGTTTTGGGCTCTGACTCTTGGCTGAACTTTTCTTTGGGCTGTTCTAAGCATGGGGCTAGGTTCTGGAAGGCTCCACACCCAACTTCTTTACCTGCTGGGATGGGCTGGTTGACAGGCTGGGCTGAGCTCTGGGCTTCGTGTGGGTTACCCTGGAGGGCTCTGGGCTGGCAGGACTGGGTGGACTGGTCTTGCACGTCTTCGGATGAGCTGGCCTGCTGGTCTGGTCTCAGGCTGGGTGGGGCAGGGGGCGCGGCTTTGTGAGTGCTGGGCTGGGCTGTCTGGGTCTCTTCTGGGCAGAGGTGACTTCTGGGCTCAGACTGAGCTCTGGGCTGGACTGGGAGGTATTTTTCCACTCAGCTCCAGAAATCAAGGGCTTAGGTTTCAGGTGCCAACACTGTGTCCCAGGTGAGGTGGGAACATTCTCATTTGGTCATAAAATATTTTGCGAGATCTTTGGAGACCATCCCACCATGTTGCCCACTCCTGGGAAGGATGGAGCTGCCCAGATCTTTGACCAAGTGAGGGAGGGGGTGGCAGGGGTCAACGGCATCCTGCCTGTCAAGCGGCGGGTCACTTGGGAATTGATAAGCAGGCTTGTTGAGCTGGCCCTTCTACTTCTACCTGTGTGACCTTGGGCCAGTCACTCAACCTCTCTGTGCCTCTACTTTCCACATCTGCAAGATGGGAATAAATAGTACCTCCCTTCTAGGTTGGAAGTTTGCTGGGTAGGAGTTATGTGTGTGCGTGCGTCTGTCTGTCCATCTGTCTCAGGAGTCTCTGAGTGCTGGGATACAGGTCTGTGGGGGAAATGACCCACCTTACTCCCACGATTCCTCCTCTATTGGCCACAGAGCTAATGTGACTGAGAGAGGAGCAGGCCCTTCTCCTTCCTTCCCAGAGAGGCCCACCCAGAGTCATTGGTGTCCTCTTCCCAAAGTCCCAATACCTGGGCGAGCTCTAAGGGTCAGAGGCTGCACAGACCTGGGGTCTGTGGCCACAAGCAATTTATGCTGAGATAAAAATACAATTGACACAGGCTCTTATGCTGCTCCAGGCCCCCCAGCTGCCGCCTGTGCAGGACCCTCACTGTCAGAACAGGACGTGGAAGTCCCCAGGCTGGAGTTCTGAACAAAGGAAGCCCAGCTGAGGGTGGGTGAGAGCCAGAAATGAGAGCCCTACCCCAGAAATGGGAGCGACCCCAGGACCCAGCCCATCTTGCTCCCCTCAGACTGTGCCAGGGGGGCCCCACGCCGGGTTTTTGAACCAGGCTGTATTTGTGTGTTGTCTCTGGGAAAATGAATTAAAAAATCATTTTAAATTAAAATTTAAATTATCTTTTTTACTTTTCTTTTTTTGTTTGTCTTCCATACGGCCCATGAGTTAAGGTACCAAATTGAAGCCATGCAGAAATGATGTGCATAGCATGTTCACACGTGAATGCGAGCTTGTGTGAACAGGCATCGGTGATGACAGTCTACTTCATAAACTACTTTCTGTGGTAGATTTGAAGCCACTTTAAAAAGTACCCCCAATGCATTCACAACTACCCGTACCAAAGTCCTCTCAGGTGGTTTTAATTTCTGACGTTTTTGGGGGGATGGAGCTGAGGGGTCCCTGGGTCTTGTGCTTGTAAGGCTCAAGCTGGCGGGCAGATCTAGGACTTTCCTGGAGGGCCAAATGTGATATAACTTTATTCTTTCAACAAAGAACAATAGATGACAGTACACAGCTCTGTGGATTTTATTATTATCACTTTTTAAGATTCTTTTCCCCACAGAAATAAATACACACATTTGAAAATAAAACTGTCCTGACTTTACAAACAGTCGCTGCTGTAACGGAGGATGAGACGGCATGGGAGAAGGGAGCATCTGACCACATATTTTTGCTGTCACTCTGGGAGGTGAGGCAGGCAGGTCAGGAGGGGGAGGCGTTTGAGAGCTGGAAATGGACCACAGCATCTCCTAGCCCGGTTTCCTCTGTGCGGATGAGAAAAGGGACCCAGGATCACACAGCACTGGGGACCGTGCTGGACTCAGACGAGCCTTCCTGATTTCCAGCCCATTTTCTCTCCTTCCCTTCCCTGCGGCCCTGGGGAACAGTGCTAATGGGCTGTGGGGTGGCTGACCGCGGGTGCACCCAGGTGGTGTGGATTTTAGCCACAGGAGGTCAGAGGCCTAAGGTGCCCCCTGCCCCTGACAGAGGCAGGCCGGTGACATTAGACCCCCTCCTCCAGGCTGGGGTGCCTCCCTTCACATGGGCATTATCTGAGCCCGTTAACCATTCAGCACAGGTTTCTTCCGGACAAGTCTATCTTTTCTGGGGTGGCCTGTTACAGGAGAGGAGGTGCTGATTTTGAAGTCAGATAGTTGCAAGTTTGACCTCTGGATGTTTGACCATCACTGGATGACTTTGGGCAAAACAGAGTCTGGGTGTTCCTGTCTCTAAGCAGAGACTGGTCGTCTTTCCCTGTGCTGTCTTGGGATTTCCAGGAAGCAGACACTGAGATGGGGTTAGAAGTGCAAGAGGTTTACAGGGGGGTAACGTCTGTGAAAGACAGAGGGGTAAGGAGAGCAGCATCGGGCAAGAAACACCTTCTGACCAAACGAGGGTCTGACACCTCTAACGGAAGGGGGAAGGAAGCAGAATGGGGCAGGGAGAGCCTCTGACCACGATGCAGATCAGATGGAGTCCGGCCAACCCAATGGGATGCGCTGGAGCAAAGACTCTCCAGAGAGGAGTCCCGTGTCGGGCAGAAATGACCAAGCCCTAGTACTCCTACTGTGCTTGGCCATTGGCTGGGTGCTGCCCAGGAAGAGTGGCCGTGGCTGGAATGTCACGGTAGATCCCAAAGGTGCTACAACTGGAGGCTGTCAGTTGCCTGCACTCCATGTGCAGCCGGCAAGTCCTTCCACGTAGGGGCGTCTGAGCAGTGCACCTCCACGGCTGCCTCACTCCCTCACAGGGCTTTGTGAGGAGTACAGGGAGCCGGGCGTGTAAGCACCTAGTGCTCGGCCTGGAGAGACTGCTCAGGGCATGACTGTTCTTCCCTTCCTTGCCTTCAGGGGCAGAGCCCAGCTGCAGGGCTGGCCCGGGAGGCTCCCAGTGGTAAGAAAGGGAAAGCCCTTTGAAGGCAAAGCCAGCCCTCCTCCCCAGAGTTCATCATCACGCAAGACACACCCACTCTTCTCTCTGTGGAGACTTTCAGGAGGGTTCTTGGAGACACTAGAATTCATGGGAAAACCTGGGATTATCTGTCAGGAGATGAGAGTTCTCATCCTGGCTCTGCTGCCACTGTTGGTGTGATCTTGAACAATTTCTTATACTCTTAGGTTTTTTTTTTCTTTTTTTAGGTTCCACATGTAAGTGAGATCATACAGTAGTTGTCTTTCTCTGTCCAACTTATTTCTTTTGGCATAACACCCTTAGGGTCCAGCTATGTTGTCACAAATGGCAAGATTCCTCCTTTTTTATGGCTGAATAATATTCCATTGTATATATACACCACATCTTCTTTATACATTCATCCATTGATGGACACTTAGGTTGTTTTCAGATCTTGGCTATTGTAAATAATGCTGCAGTGAACATGGGGGTGCAGATATCTTTTCAAATTAGTGTTTTCATTTCCTTCTGGTAAATACCCAGAAGTGGAATTGCTGCATCATATGGTACTGTTCCACACTGTTTTCCATAGTGGCTGCACCAATTTACATTCCCACCAACAGTGCACAAGGGTTCCCTTTTCTCCACATCCTCACCAGCATTTGCTATCTCTTGTCTTCTTAATGATAGCCATTCTAGTAGGTGTGAGGTGATATCTTATTGTGGTTTTGATCTGCATTTCCCTGATGATTAGTCACGTTGAGCACCTTTTCATGAACCTGTTGGCGATCTGTATATCTTCTTTGGAAAAATGTCTATTCAGATCCTCTGCTCATTTTTTAATCTGATTATTTTTTTGCTATGGAGTTGTATGAGTTCTTTATATATTTTGAATATTAACCCCTTATCAGATATATGATTTGCAAATATTTTCTTTTATTCAGTAGGTTGCATTTTCATTTTATTGATGGCTTCCTTTGGTGTTCAAAAGCTTTTTAGTTTGATATAGTCCCACTTGTTTAATTTTGCTTTTGTTACCTCTGATTTTGGCGTTAAATCCAAAAAACCAATGCCAGGACTGATGTCAAGGAGCTTACTGCCTATGTTTTCTTCTACAGTCTCCGTTTCTTCATCTGGAAAATGGGACAATAACTCCTGAGCAGCCTGCCTGTGGGACTGTGAGAATAAATAAGACAATGAGGGTGAGGTTGCTTTTCCAGTGGGTGGAAGTCTCCAGCAATGTGAGCTGCTGAGCTGCTGTGTTTTGCTGATCCCCCAGTGCTTGGGTCGGGGTACAATTCCAGGCGGATCAGCCTTGTTCAGGAAAGATGGAGCGTCAAGAGCGAGGATGGGGTGGAGACAAATGAGGCAAAAGTAGTGGAGAGCAGGCTTGGGTCAGAGGGGAGGCCCTTCACTCTGGCTGAGGACCCTGGCCTTCATCCTGTGGCCATGATCAATAGATTTTTCTGATTGTGCGTCCCTGTGGGTAACAAACTAGGCAGGCTCCCCCACTGTATGTATGTTTGTTATTTGTAAGTGGTATACACGTATTCCTCAACATAAAACACCCCCAAAAGCAATTAATAAGGAGGGAGATATAAAACAACTATGGTTAGAGGTTCTAGTATAATCTTCCCTTGTATGAAGGGTCATCTGAGCACCCCGGGGTGGGGTGGGGAGTGCCAGCGCTGTGGGCAATTTTGAACGTTTCTAAAGGAGAGAAGGACAGGGTCAGACACGTGCTTTCCTGCTGTCAGCAGCTGGAAGGCAGCGTGGAGGCGGGAGACCAGTGAGCTGCAGGGTGGAGCTGAAATCCTGAAAGATCTGCATGAGGACCATATAGCGGGGATGCCGAAGAGAGTGCAGTGAAGAATAATTGGAGAGATTAACGGGATGGGGGGCGGCATGCGGGAGAGGTTCTTGGGCTGGCCTGGTTTCTAGCTCGGGGTACTAAAAACAGAAGTGTAAGGACTTGCGGCAGGGACCCCCATCCCCAGTGGCCTCCGCACCAGCAGGAAGAGTGAAAAAGTGGCTGGGTGCAGGGCACCAGGGCGGGGGACCTGTGAAGAACTGGTCACTTGCAGACGCCTTTGAAACTCAATGCAGCCAAAGGAAACCCGCGGAGTTGAGCCTGTAGATTTGTTGAGACCTGAAGCAAAGGAGACTGGGGGTGACTATAGCAGATATTGAGGAGACGGCCTGGGGATGGAGTAAGGCAGACGCTTAATCAACGTTGTCTCCTGATCCAGCACGGGCTGAGGAGTGACCAAGGCACCCCTCTCCCGTCATCCCCTCTCATTTCTTTTCCCTCCGCACTCTTTCTGCCCCCCGCAGGTAGGCTCCAGGGGTTAGGGGCTACTCCAAGGGCTTCTCTGCCCAGGCGCCCCCCTGCCCCTCATCCCTGGACGACACCTTGTTGTAACTGCTGCTCCATCTCACCAGTCAGGGAACCGAGCCTCAGGGAGGCTGAACCCCTCACCCGAGGTCACCTGGGGACTTGGAGGCACTGTTGGGACTGGAACGTGGTCTGGGACTGTCCCTGACACTGCTCACGGTCCCCACACAGCGTAGCATGCAGGATCTGCCCGAGAGTTGGGGAAGGATGGGAGGAGGCCACCTTCCCACTAAGAGTGGGCAAGGGACAGCCACGAGCAGAGAAAGAAGCGAGATGAGCCGGAGGCCAGGCTTCTCCTGCAACCTGGCTTTGCCAGCCTGGCCCATTCCCCAGGGGCTCAGACCTACAAGCCCCTCGGACGGCGCCTAACCCTGGGGTGGAAACTGGGGGGTCCCAGGTTAGATTGTGCTCAGTCTTTTAAAAAAAAAACTGAAACAATTTCGAACTTATTGTTGCAACAACAGCATAAACAATAGAATAACCACAGTGTACAAGAATAGTACAAAGCATACAACCATAGTATAAAGTATACAATAGAATAAAGTAGACGACAATGGTGCAGAGTATACAACCATAGTATAAAGTATACAATAGAATAAAGCAGACGACAATGGTGCAGAGTATACAACCATAGTATAAAGTATACAATAGACTAAAGCAGACGACAATGGTGCAGCGTATACAACCATAGTATAAAGTATACAATAGACTAAAGCAGACGACAATGGTGCAGAGTATACAACCATAGTATAAAGTATACAATAGAATAAAGCAGACGACAATGGTGCAGAGTATACAACCATAGTATAAAGTATACAATAGACTAAAGCAGACGACAATGGTGCAGAGTATACAACCACAGTATAAAGCATACAATAGAATAAAGCAGACGACAATGGTGCAGAGTATACAACCACAGTATAAAGTATACAATAGACTAAAGCAGACGACAATGGTGCAGAGTATACAACCATAGTATAAAGTATACAATAGAATAAAGCAGACGACAATGGTGCAGAGTATACAACAATAGTATAAAGTATACAATAGACTAAAGCAGACGACAATGGTGCAGAGTATACAACCATAGTATAAAGTATACAATAGAATAAAGCAGACGACAATGGTGCAGAGTATACAACCATAGTATAAAGTATACAATAGAATAAAGCAGACGACAATGGTGCAGAGTATACAACCATAGTATAAAGGCCAACCCTTAACATTTCGCCACATTTTGCTTTCAACATGTGCATATTTTTTCTTTAACCACCGGAGAGGTGGTTGTAGACGGCACACCCTTCACCCCTAAATGTTTCAATGTGTGTATCCTGAGAATAACGACATTCTCTACCAAAGGGCACTTACCCAATTCAACTTTGACACAATGCTATTACTTGACATACAGACACATCCGAATTTTGTCATTTGTTCCAAGTCCTGTCGTTCCTGGCAGTCTTTTTTGTTTTTGCCACCAAATCTAGTATTAATCTAAGATCATGTGCTGGATTTCATCTCTTTATGTCCTTTCACCTGGAACAGGCGCTCAGTCTTTCTGTGTCTTTCTTCCTCTTGATATTTTTCAGAAGCACAAGCCAGTTGTTCTGTAGATTGCCCTTCAGTTTGGGTTTGGCTGATGTTTTCCAAACAGGCCATGCATTTCTGGCGGGAGTGACTCATAAGTGATGTATCCTCTGCTCAGAGTCTTTGAAAAAAATTGGACCAGTTACAAATAAAAACCTGAGAGAGTTCACGTATTGTCTCAATTTCTGGATCCTCTCGTGAACAGATTGCTATGTTCTGGCCCCCAAAGCCTGGAACCTTGCTGGAGCTGGCCAGTGGGTGCCCCAGATGGGGCAGGAGCCCTGGGGCGCCAGCCCCTGGCCTGCCCCCTCATCCGGGTGAGCCCATCTGGACAGGTAGGCAGTCAACGCACAACTCTTGACAGGTCCACTCCCTTCATTTTGAGTCGAGACCACTAGAGAGGCCTATAAGGGGTCAGTGAGTGACCCACAGGCTCACAGCAGGACCCCTGGGCAGAGAGCTGCCCCATTTTGTTAGTGTAATTACAAGGGGGTGGTTTCAAACCTTACTTACCAAATTTTATTGACATACCTGCCCAGGAAGAGGACATTGGCTATTTTTGAGCTTCTGCACCCTGCTGGTGTGTAATTCCAGGAGGAGGGAAGGTGTGAACGTTTATAGGCAATGTGGGCTGTCTCGGCCCCTCCCCAGCCCTCCCCTCTGCTCAGGCGGCTTCTCATTCACTGCCTCCTCATTTTCTTGCTGTTTATCCCCATGAACACTAGGTGGCAGTGGTGCCCCATTAATAACCCAGAGAACCCCAGTGCCCAGGAGGCTGACCAGAACCCAGAGTGCTGGCTGTCCAGGTGACAGGGGCCTGGACATCAGCCCGCCCAGTGGTTTTTTGCTCTTTTCAGCCTTGGAATCTTTTCTTCTGATGAGATCTCTTTTCCCTCTCACTTAAAAAAAACTGAGACAGAATTTACATACCATAAAATTCACCCCTTTAAAGTGTACAAGTCAGTGGTTTTAGTGTATTCACTAGGTTGCGTAACCAGCACCACTAGCTAATTCCAGAACGTTTTGTTCTGATGAGATCATATATGGAAGGTGGACATGGTGTAAGAGGGTAGCGAGGGGGATTTTTTCTATTGCTTTGGGGCAAAAGCCTCTTGTATAGCAGACACTGCACAGAGAGCTGTAAATTCTGGGGCCACCCACCCTCTTGCAACCAAACAGGATTTACTCTTCAGCCTCCCCTGGGTCTATGGCATCTGAGGATGGAGAGGAAGGAGTAGAATTTGAGTTCAAGAGCTTTTTCCAGCATCTCCCTGTGGCATTCCCTTCCCCTGTCCTCAAAGCAAGTGAGAGAGCAGGAAAGAATCACTGGAGGAGGTCGCGAAGGTCTTCAGGCGAGGTGGGGGGTGGGAGGCTCGCTTCCTGCCCCCGCCTGGCTAAGCTGTTGAGTCAGCACATGTGCTCTGGCCCTGCCATCAGACCGCAATGCGCCGGCCGGCTTGTGGGGAGAGCTTGACATGACTGTGGTCTGTTTCTGGTCTGGAGACTCTGCAGGTGTGAGTTGGGCTGGAGACACCCCTCCCCTCTCCCCCCTAGCCTCCTCCTACAGTACTCTGTGGCTCTGGGAGGAGACCTCAGGGTTTCCATAGCTTAATGGGGAGGAATGCTGAGGGCAGAGGAGACGTTGGACCCAGGGCAACCACACAAAGGGCCACCACACCCAGAAAGGGGCTGGGAGCATAGCCCATTGCCTGCCCCTCTCTAAGGGGGTCCCCAAGGATGGAGGAAGCTGTATGAAGTTTTACACCACCCCAAGAAAACCATGCACACTGACCAAACACAGTTAGTGCTCAAGCAACAGCCCATGAGCTGGTTCTCATGTTCCCTCCAAGTTTAGTTGGGGCCATTGACTAGTTCTGGCCAAGTGACTTTGTCACTTCTGGGCCAAGGCAGTGAAGAGCTGGTGTGCCTGCTCTGTCTCTCTGTCCCTCTGCTGGAGCAGCACCCAGACAGCGTAGCTCCCAGCCCCAGCCCACCCGCCTGTGACGGGAGGGGAGGCACGCCTCAGCCGGGTGAAGTCTCTGAGATGGTGGGCTTGCTGTTGCGGCATTGGTCATTCCTCATCCTGACTAATGCCCACACCATCTCTGCAGGGACCCCCACAGCAGACCAAGACCAAGTCAGCGCAGGACCCACCGACGGCAGGCTGCCCGTTACCAAGACAACCTCTCCTTCTTCTTCCCAACGTCGCTCCTCCCCACCCCAAACACAGCAGAGGGACCGGAGCCCTAGAGTGTCCAGAAGACCACCCGCTCTCCCCACTTCAAGACCCCTGGGAGGAAGCCTGATGTGCACCTGGGGAAGAAGGAAAGACGAGTATTAACTTGGGTAGATGACTGGACTGGACTGGCCTGGGTTTGTAATAATTGGAAGTGCCCAGAACATGATGGGATCCTCTGAGAAGTCCTTGCAGGGTGGGAGGGGACATTATTCCACAGAGCATGGCCAGTGTGGCACATGGGGACAAATGGGGCTGTGTCACGTTTGCTGCCCCTCCTCGATGGGCACTTCTTATGTTTCTTAAACAGGTTCCCAGGATGCACAGAGATGCTATGGAGGAAGCAAGGCCCGGGTGGGGTGGGGGCCTGGAACCTGCACTCTCTGTGGCCCTCTCCTCTCCTCAAATGCTGCAGCCCCAGGCTCCTCTGTGTGGAGTGTGGTTTGAAAACCACTGGAGAAACCCAGCTCGCTCACTGTGGGAAGCTCACACAGGGAGCAGCCTCACGGCTCCTGCATCGGGTGGCGCCCAAAGGCCTCATAGACCCAAGGGCCGAGGACAGGTGAAGCCAGCCCCTCTCTTCACCCATCAGCTGTACCACGTCCTCCAAAGCCACAGAGGAAGGTGTCATCATGGTTGTGAGTCAGGTCAGTGCCCCTCTCCAGTCCTGGAGCGTGCCTGGAATCCCACCATTAGTGATTCAGTGACATCCGGGTCACAGAGATCGAGTCACCTGTAGTTAACATCTGGATGACTAACATCTGCTCTTGATTTGTTTCTTGGATCTGCTGCTAAGACAGTCCCTGCCCCAGCGGGGTTAGAGTTCGGGTGGGGACGGGAAGAGAGACTTGCACACACACACACAGAGCGGTGAGGAAAGTGTTAGGCTAGGGTGTAGGTCCTGCTCCTGGGCCAGAGAGAACCTGGGGGGACATCTCTTGGTCCCTATGAGTCTCTGTGGGGTGGGGTGGTGAGGGTTTCCTGGTGGCCCTGTGGAGGGAGAGTCCGGGCCGTGGTCAGTCCTGAAGGAGCCCAGCCGAGCTCCAGGTCAGGAGAGCAAGAAGAGGGCCTGCGGAGGAAGCAACTTAACATTTGAGCTGCATCAGAATCACCCTGAGAGCTTGTTAAAACCCAGAATGCTGGTCCCACTCCCAATTTCTGATTCAGCAGGTGAGGAGTGGGGCTCCAGAAACAAATTGCATTCCCTGTACGTTTCCAGCTGGGGCTGGTGCTGCTGGACCAGGAAGCACATTTGAGGACCACTGGCTTAGAAGATGCGGAGGCTGGATGCTCAGAAGTGGACTGGGCTGTGGGGGGCGAGGAAGTGGGCGAGTGGGCGGGGAGGGGATGGTGGACAACGTGGTCACGTCCTTCTGCTGTCTGTGGGGGGCTAATGTATTGAAGGAGGGGTGCACCTGCAACGATAACCAGCACTGCTGGTCACAGCATCACAGCATCACATCACCACCACCATCTGCTGAGGTCTTGCCATAGGCCAGGCTTGATGCTGAGACCCTCGATGTGCTCTGTGGGGCCCCTGGGCACCCACCTGAAAAGTGGGGGTGGCGATCACTGCACTGCTTACCTCACAGGGTCACTGGGGGGATTAAGTGCGACCTAGCAGATAAGGTCGTTTACAGAATAAATGACAGTATGAACAACAAACAGGAGACCCCACCGTGGCGGTCACATTCCCTGGGGACACAGAAGGCCATAGAGAAAAGTTTCCTTCCCCCCTGAAACAAGAGGTATCTAACTGTGGCCCCATTACCTTCCGTAGTAGGCAGAATAATGCCCCCCTCAAAAGATGTTCTAATCCCCAGAACCTGGATATGGTACTTAGATGGCAAAAGGGACTTTGCAGATGTGATTATATTAAGGATCTTGAGATGGAGATAGTATCTTGGATTATCCAGGTGAGTACAATGTAGTCACAAGAGTCCTTATAAGGAAAGGGGGCAGGAGAATTGGAGACACAGAAAGAGATGTGACGATGGAAGTGGAGTCAGAGAGAAAGACTTGAAAATGCTACACTGCTGGCTTTGAGGATGGAGGAGGGGCTATGAGCAGAGGAATGCAGGTGTCTCCAGAAGCTGGCAAAGCCAAGGAAATGGATTCTCCTCTAGAGCCTCCAGAAGGTCCAGCCCTGGGCATACCTCGATTTTAGGACTTCTGACCTCCAGATCTGTAAGAGAATAGATTTGTGTTGTTTTAAGCCACTACCTTGGTAGTTATTTGTTACAGCAGCAGCAGGAAGCCAACACCTCTTGTTCCTCCTTTCGCCCACCTTTCTCTGACAATCTCTGCTCTGGAGGTCTCAGTTGAAATGTAACTTCCTCAGGGAAGCCTCTCTGATTCCCCTGACTAGATACTCCCTCGTAGTGCCCTAAATGTTTTCAAAGAGTAGAGTCACAATTGTCAAATTGTTTAAACGTTTGCCTCATGACTGGTTCATGTTTTTCTGGCTGGCTCCCGAGTCAGCTCCAAGAGGACATGGCTCTCTTCTCCACAGATGGGTCTCCAGCATGGAACGCATTGCCTGGACTCCACAGAGCCTCAGAGAATGTTTGTGAAATGCAGGAATAAAGTAGCTTCCAGCTGTGTCCACTCTCATCACGGGCCAGGCATGGCCAGGTGCTGAGAACGGAGTGTGTCGGTGTGCAGGGATCAGAGAAATCCAATCCTGTGCCCACGTCCATTCCCAGGGGATGGGGGAGATGAACATAAAATGCTTAAAACTATTAACTAGCGGTTTTCAGTAGTCATATTCACAGATGCAGAAATTAAAGAGGTGTTTGCCTGGAGGAATGGGGAGTCAGCATTTGGTGCGTACAGAGTTTCAATTTGGGAAGAGGAAAGAGTTTTGGAGATGGATGGTGGTGATGGCTGCACAACAACGTGAATGTCCTGAATGCCACTGAACTGTACACTTGAAAATGGTTAAGATGGTAAATATTATGTTATGGGTATTTTGCCGCAATTATAAAAAACCCATGTATCTAAAAACGGAAGCCTCTGCAGAACCCACCGTTTGCACCAATGCATTAAAAATCTTCATTCACTGAAAAAAAAATTAATTCACAGTTTCAGACTATGTCGGGAGAAAGTTAAGAATGTTCCAGTCCAGTCAGAGATGAAGAACCCGTACCTTATCTGACCTGGGGTCCCAGGATTCGGTTGGAAGGTGTGGCCTCTATAGGGAGATGCATTTCTGGGAGAAGAGGCTGGAAAGGCTCCAGGGAGGTGGCCCTCCAGCTGTGGCTTGAAGGGGAGGTAGTGTAAGGCTGGGTAGAGGGGGTGTGTAGAGCCTCCTGGGCCCAGGGCAGGGCTTCTGAGGTGCCCCTGCTGGGGGATCTTCTGCCAGTAATAGATTTATCTTACTCTACTAATAAGAATCCCTCATGGGGCAGGGCCACCATTTCAGCTTGAGGACACCAGGGCTCCACGGGGGTGGGGTTCCAGGGCTGAGAGCCTCGCCTGCATGGCAGGACTCCTGAAATCCTTCGGGAAGATAGCTGGCCTCAGGGAGGAGGGGTGGCCCCGTCAGGCTGGGCGCCCTGGCTGAGGTAGTTGGGCTGGGGTGGAGGACCCAGAAGGCCAGGCTGGACGGGCGACCAGCAGCCTGAGCAAGCTGCAGGAGCGCTCGTGACAGCCACCAGGTGTCTCTCATGATTCATGGAAAACGTTTGCAGGCCCCATGTTTTCGGGCTCCCAGGCCTGTAGGCAGCTGGGGAAGGCCCCAGGTGCATGGTTTTCAGTGCTTTTGTGGTGGGGTGGGAATGAGGGCTCTGGTCTCCACTGAGCTGGGCAGCCACTGGCCTCACAGTGTCCAGCCCGGAGACCCTGAGCGGGGCAGCAGGCTTCAGTCTCATTGCCTCAGGCCCAACCCCGTTTTGGCTAGTAGTCTGGGCTGCTGGCACTACACCCTGCGCTCAGCCCCCATTGCCAGGATGTGGGAGAGGATTACATGTGATTGCATGGCAGACTGTGGAGCAAGGTGCCGGCATATGTCGTCAGTGGGACAATGATCATACGGGACCCCAAAGCCGCAGAGGGCCAGAGTGACACATCTGGCCTCAGCTGGGAATGTGAGCTCTGGAAGGCAAAGGTCTTTCAGGTCCATCCACAGTCAAAACAATAAGTGACCGACTCTACAGGGGCGTTGCTGTGCAGCGGGGCAGAGGGAGGGTTGGCAGGAGTAACTGAGAGTCTGAGTTTGGGCTCCCTGAAGGCAGATGCTCCAGCTTTAGGAGGGAACGGGGTCCCAGGGATTGAGTGAGGGACAAGGGCAGTGGCGGGGGGGCGTGCAGAGCCAGTTGGAGGAAGTGGCTGAGCTGGCCATTGCTGGGGGGCAGCACGGGTGACGCTTGTTCTTGGTGTGGGGTGGGCAGGGGGGCTGGAGGGGACAGTTGTCCCAAAGGCTATAAACAGTTGCTTCTCAGGACAGCCCTCGGGAGAGGAAGGAGGAGAACGTGCCCATTGGCTCTAGTCTCCTATTGGCTAGAGTTTTGCCCATGTCACTTTCCCCACTTCTGGGTGGCACATGCCTGGGTGGATGCAGCACTGTAATTGCCAACAGCTTTCGGTGGACTTGATGCTCTGGCTCTCTGCTGTGATAAGAGTGTGACAGCACATTCCTTCCAAACTGTTGATGCTAATGAGGATCGTATGCCCCACACCAGGCATGAGCAGATGTTACTGGCAGGACCCTGCAGGGCCACCACTTGACCCTGAGGACACCAGGGCTCCATGCAGCCAGGGTCGTATGCCCCACACCGGGCATGAGCAGATGTTACTGGCACGACCCTGCAGGGCCACCACTTGAGCCTGAAGACACCAGGGCTCCATGCAGCCAGGGTTCCGGGGCTGAGATCCCCGCCTGCAGAGGAGCAGGCTTGCTCACACCTGGCAGGACTCCTGAACGTTGTTTTGGGGGAAGACAGCTGGCCTCCAGAAATCCTTTAGCTTCTGCCAGAGAGTTCTCAATGCTCCAGGATGGTCTCCTTTCTATCCAGAAAGCAGTTCCGTGGGTGAGAACCGACCTTTGAGCTGTGGCTCAGCCACGCTGGCAGAACACGGTCTGGGCTCTGATCCGTCTCATTTCCACTGCAGGAAGGGCCCTGATGGCCAGTTTAGCCTTGGGTGACCTGCACGCCCACAGTGGGGGACCCTCCTGTCGCCTGGTTTGAGGTGAGATGGCCACACGGGTGGGTTTGCTCATGCCAGTTCTTGTCCCTGTGTAATTATCCATAGGGTCCCCTTTCACTCCCAGATGTGTCCCCGTTTGGTGATGACTGAAATCACCACTCTGCTTTTATGGAATGTTTGACTCAGATGATCCTTTCTTTCTGAGGTCAGAACTTTCCCTTTACCCTGGGAGATAGTTTGGAAATGACTTCCCTGAGCCTGGAGATGGACAGTAGCAAAATGAGAAAACATGTTCTGCCCGAGGAAGTGCAGAGTCCCTCTCCTTTTTTCCAGATATATCAATAATGATCCTAATAAAAATAACGGACATGATCTCTGGGCAACATATGGCCAGGCTCTCTTCTGGGCACTGGGGAGAGTGTCCCTGTCCTCAGGGTCTCAGAGTGGAGGGGGGACACTGAGAAGAAAGCAGTGAGGACAGTGCAGGGGGACAAGTGTCAGGAGGGAGGGAGTCCCGGGCTGCTGTGGGGGCCGAGGCAGACGTGTCTCTTTTAGCCCAGAAGAGGGCCCCACGGTCCTGTGGGGACCCAGAGAAGCCAGGGGTTCCAATAGCTCACTAAGGTGTTTTCTCGTGGATCCCAGTGCACAGTGCTGTGGGGCCACGGCGGAAGAGCCACTGATTCCCGCTGGAGGTGGGGGGCTTTCTAGAGGAGGGGAGAGGGCATCCCTGGCAGTGGCACTGCCTGTGCAGAGGCCTGGCGGCGAGAGCAATGGCTCAGGATGGTGGGGCTTCGAGGGCCAGGGGTGTGGGACAGGTGCTCTGGGGAGGGAACCAGGGCCCTGGTCGTGAAGGGCCCCGTGTGCCACGTTGGTGATTCTGTTTTGTCTTGAACACTGTGGGCGAGCCGTGTAAAGATTCTCTCCGGGAGTGAAGGGATCGGGTCGATGTTTTAGAAAGACCATACCAGCATCTGAGAGGAGGGTGGCCGGGAGGAGGGGCTGGAAGAGGGAGCCCAACTGGGGACCGATGCTGAGTCCAGGCAGCTGAGGGCCTGGCTGAGGCAGGACCTAGGACGAGTCAGGGATCTGGCCTGGGTGTCGTTACAGAGATGGCTTGGGTAGCGGAGGAGGAGATACTTTGGAGATATCTAGGAAAAGTGCCCAGAGACAATGGTCTCGGAGGGGCTGGTGATCTGGGAAGGGTCTGGCCTTTACTCCCCGTCTGAGCTTCCTCGTGAGCCCGCTGGGTAGGGGGTGGGGTCTGAGGGAAAGCCGGACAAGGTGTAAAGGCACCAGTTTCCTCTTTCGTGTGAACTCAGCCCCTTTGGGTCAGTGCTCAGTCTTTGGTATTTCCTCCCCCTCCTCAGGAAGGCATCTGGGTGCACAGTGGGTAGCACGGGGCTTAGGTAAGGAAAAGAGTTTAATTTCTCTTCCAAACTTGCACTCCGAGAGTGAATGGGGCCTCATTAATCATCATGCCGGAGGACAGGCACAGACTAGGACTGTCCCTGTGTTGTGGTCATCCCAGGCTGACCGCAGGGCAGTGAGGGCAGGAGGTGGGGTAGAAGCGATGGGCTTGGGTCCATGAGGCTGGGCTCCACGTGGAGCGGTGGTCGGGCCTGGGCCCTGCGCTGTGGACCATCTTGGTGAGACAGGTTCCCCTGCCTCTGGGGGGTGATGGGCTGCAGACCTGATGTGGCTGTTTGTTCCTGTCGTTACATTTGGGCCGACCCCAGGCCTCTGTAGGTCCAGTGGCCCTGGTGGCAGCTCTGCCTTGCAGGACACTGAGGAACTGCTGGATCCTGTCCATCTGGAGGGTCTCTGGGCCTGAGAGTGGCCTCCGTTCATCATCCACTTCTGCCTTGCACGGCAGCCGCTGCTGGCCATGCCTTCACCAGGCTGAAAGGGCTTCCCCTGACACCCCACACCACTTCAGTGTGCCGCCCAGCACCCCAGTCTCCCCGGGCTTCTCCAGACCCACCTGAAAGCCTCCACACCTGCCTCTCCCTCTCCAGTCCCACCCCAGGACCTGGAGACCAAGACGCCTCCTTCTGGTCGCCTGCCCCATCTCTCTCTCTCTCTTGCAGCGATCTCGGGGGGCTTGCAGAGGGGGGGCTTTCACTATCTGGCAGGAATGTCTCTGGGTCCCTCTCATGTCCTCTCCCCAGGCTGTCACGGCAAAGTGGCTGCAGTGAACAGGATTTCTGCAATATTATGCCTGTTACCCTCTCTCCGTAGTGCTCTCCCCAGGGCCTGTCCGGCCCATTCTGCCTCTCTTGGCTGTACGTTTAAGGGATTTAAGGGGCTAAGTGAGGGGTGTGACAGACCTATAATCAAACCACAGCCTCATCTTTATTCACCAGTGACCTTGGGTGAGCGGCTTGTCTTGCAGACTCAGTTTCTTGAGGGGAAAAGGAACTTCTGGGAAGCACTCAGCATGGGGTTTGGCACATGAGAGGGTTGGTGGAGGGGGAGCCCAGGAAAGGTAGTTCTCTCCAATGGAGATCCTCCAAAACTTGGATTCAGGTTTAAAAGCAAGCCTGAGCACTGAGGGGTTGGTCATTACCCCGAAGGCACTTCTTCTAAATGATGTCATTGTCCTTGAGAAGATGAGCCTTAAGGGGTGATGTGATGGGGCTTTGTGGGAGCCTAAATCGCAGCCCCTGTTTAGAGCCGGGCAGGCTGGTGGGCAGGGACGCCCAGGCAGGGTATGGGGAAGCCTCTGCTCCCAGCCTCCTCCCGCCCAGCTGAACCATCTCTAACCGACTTTGTTATCAGGCGGAAATTCTGCAGCAAGAGATTTACTTGGTGCAACCAGCTTCTCTTGTAGATACTTCTCTGTGTGTCTCTTTCCCTCGATCTGCCGGCCGCTAGAGAGGAGGAGCTGTGTGCTATGCTCTCAGCACCTGCAGCCAGCGTCTAGTGTAGTGCCTGGCATGCAGCAGGGACTCAAGGCCGGTCCCCCGAGGGCAGGGATGATGCAGGAGTAAACAGAGAGTCTTAGGCTCCCAGAAAGCAGAGACTGAGTGCTTCTCAGAGGCTGTGTGCTCCAGCTTCAGGAGGGAGCAGCGTCCCAGAGAGTGAGTGAGGGACAAGGGCAGTGAGGGCGGAGGGCAGAGCCGGTTGGAGGAAGCTGCTGAGCTGGCCACTGCTGGGGGGCAGCACTGATGATGCTTGTTCTAGCAGGGTGGGTGGAGGGGAGGCCGTAAACTGTTGCTTCTCAGGACAGCCCTTGGAATAGGAAGGAGGATAATGTGTCCACTGACTCCAGGCTCCTATTGGCCAGAGTTTTGTCCCTGTGGGCGTTAATCACCTGACCCCCGCTCTGTTCCAGGTGGCATGTGCATGGTCCCGGAGAGGGTCTGAGTCTGGAGTGTCTTATGCCACACTGCAGCAGGGCAGCCTCGGCCAGGAGTCCAGAGAAGCGTGGTGCCATGAGCTGAGGCCGTACAGATGATGCCCTTTGAAGGTGGTCCAAGGTCACGTAGGATGGTCACTGCTGGGCGGGAATGGCACCAAGGGTTGGCCAAGGCTTGGCAAAGATTCAGCACACAAGGGATGTCTCCCACACAAGCCATGTTATCTTCATTTAGCAGACATTCAGGGATGTGTGTGCGCCAGAGACGTAGACCCTGGAGGCTGAGACACGGGCAGACAAGCAGAGTGTGGGCCCGTCCCAGCCCTGAGAGGCGGTGGAGGTGACCTGGGGAGGGCGCTGAGCTGGGGATCGGATGACCCAGATATACCGTTGAGCTCGCCATTCCTGCCATTCCATTGGGTTCAGCACTGCCGTCTTTAGGCTCTGGCTTCTTAAACTGTATTGCGAGTTATTTTTCCTAATGATCTTTTCTCCTTGACCTGAGAAACTGGGATACTATGAGAACTTTGGGCTTCTCTGCTGGGGCAGGAGCAGGAAGGGGAACCAAGTCCTAAAAATGGGGGACATAAAGGCAATGGAGGGCAAACTTCATGAGCATCACAGTTTTGCTGGCTCCGTGGGGTGGGACAGGGTCAGGGAGCATCAGAGCTAGAAGCATCCCGTTTTACAGATGGGAAACCAAGGCCCACAGGTGGGAGCAAATCGCCCAGCCTGGGGCTCTTGAGAGGATGGCTCTTCTCTGCTCCTATGTGCATGTTAGGCTCCATGCTGGAATGTGCTGGGGAGAAGGGGAAAGGTGAGGAGGGAACCTAGGGTCCCTCAGACTGAAAGAAGGTTCTAGAAGACCTTAGAGGTGTGGGTATCTTGGGTGCTGGGGAGGCTCCAGACTGGCCTGCCTGCCAAGCTGGCAGACAGTGGACGGCAGGCCTCTGAGACTCAGTTTCCTCATCTGTAAAAGGAGCCAGTTGGTCTGGAAAATAGTTGCGGCCCTCCCAGCTCTGACTCGCTCCCTGTGCTCTGATCCAGCATCACACTGGAGTAAAGGAACTCTGCCTCTCTGCTGGCTTGTCTGCTGCCCACATCTGCACACCAGCCACAAGAGATTTGAGCGTATCTGAAACTCTCCTCCACCGGCATTATTTATTTTCTGATGTGTTTCCAGCTAAGGATCCACGTCCCAGTGACAGTGGTTTCTGGTGCCGTGTAGACGTGACCTGTGTGTATTTTCCCACATGTCTCCCAGGGCTCAGTCTGATTTCCATGTGGCCTGAGCTCTGCGCTTGGCATTTGGGCAGACCAGCTGGTGCCCTGTACTGTCCAGAGCCTTTGTGGAGCCATGGTTCAGCTCCTGGGAGGTAGTCAAAGGAGAAAGTGTGTGTGTGTGCATGTGTGTGTGGTGTGTGTGTATGCATGCGCGTGTGTGTGAGGTGCGTGGTGTGTGCATTGTGTATGCACATGGTGTGTGGTGTGTGCGTGTGTGTGTGTGAGTGTATGCTCTGTGTGTGCACACGCATGGGCACATGTGCGTGTGAGATGGAGGTGAGGTAGGCCTCCTGAGAGGGTGTGGGGAGCCTAGGGCACTCGCAAACTCAATCTGAGTCCCTGTGAACTGTCTCCAGGCAGATTCTATTACTTGGCGTTCAGTCTCTATGGGGCCTCGACTTGGACGCAAGGGAAGCTGGCTCGGTGGGAAAGATGGAGCTTGGCCTTGAAATCAGACACGTGGAAGGCTCTTGACAGTTTCTTAGGGGCTTAGGAGCGCTGTGTGTCTGGGACGAGTCAAGTGTGAGCGGCTTGCTCCCACATAGGAAGTGCAGAAGGCCTGGGTCCCAGCTCTTCCCCAGGAGCCCCTGCCCCTGTCCAGTGCCTGCTCTGCCGGCTTTGAGGCCGTGGCTGGTGCAGTGTGTGTGGGGCAGGGGCTGTAAGCGCAGAGGTGGCAGCTAGAGGCATTTCCCAGCAACCAGACCAGGGGAGATTTACCTGCCGGCTGCAGGGCCATGGTGTGCAGCTTGGATAATTTGAACACGATGGTGTGGAAAACAAGATACAGCTAAATTAGTTTTCTGCAGGCCCGATTTGCAATACGCTTGTGATGGGAAATGTGAATATGCTCACTCGGGGTGATTTATTTTGCAGCATCTGAATCTCACAAACGTACTCCCATCTGTGGCTAATGTGACATTTGCGAACTGTGGACTCTCATTAGTTACTATGTCTCCCCACTACCTGCTCTGAGAACTTGGGAAATGGCTTCTCAGAAGTTATCTCAATAAGAGAAGCAGGAACTCAAGAGCTGCGGTTGTCTCTGTGTGTCTGTGGGGGGTTGGCAGATCCGCCCGGTTGTGGAGACCCGGACCTGGAGCTACCTGCCCAGGGGCAAGACCAGGGCCCATCAGGCACTGTCTGATCTTGGTGAAATTCTGCAGCCTCCCCATTCTCTAGTTTCTTGAGCTATAAAATTGATCCAATCATAGGTCTTTACATTTGTTGCATGGGCCTTGTGAAGATTTAGTGTGTTCCTGCATGTTAGTTTAGTGTCTTCCCATAGGACAAGGCTCAGGGAAAGCTGGCCGGCATTGTTAGGTGTTACTTATTTACTGATTTATTTATTCCCCGTCTCATTCCAAAAATATCTGAAGCAGCTTAGAAAACAGAAACAATACATTAAAATAAAAAATAAAGAGTAGAATGAATCTGGATTAAGGGAAAATAAAAGTTGAAGAGAAAGATGAGGGGAGAATGAACATTATAATAGGTGATAATACAAGATATAAAGTTTGATAGATTTGCTAAGAATGGGGAGAGGGGGAGGATGCTGCAAATTGGCTCTGAGTGTCCGAGGGGCCAAAGCAAGAAGGGAACGTCTCCAGGGTGTGTGTGGCTGGTGGTTGAGAGGATTCGGGTGCCTGTGTGAGGAGTCTTAGCGGAAGCAGGGTGAGAGGTCGGCCCCTGGACTCTTGGTTTCAAGATCTTTCCACTGGTCTCTGTGACCTCCCAGTAGGTCAGCTTCTTTCCTTCAACCACAGAGGTCAAGCTGAGGCTTTCTCAGGGAGAGGTATTGGGCCAGAAGTGGTGGCTGGTGGAGGCCCAGCCCCAGGGCACAAAGGAGGCTGGCTGAGGGTGTCCCCAAACTGTTCCAGCTTGGTGATTTGTCACCCTGAGACTTTGCCAAACCCCGTGTCTGTGTTCTCCACTGATTCCACCTCTCAGGATTCGATTTGTTCCTGAATGTCGCTCTTTGGTCCTGAACGTGGATACCTTTGGAATGATTCCTTTGAGGCCTCAGTTGGGTTGGTTCAAGGAAAAGGATTTAAATATTTCCTCCTTTCCCACCTGCAGGAGGGCGTTATTATTTGGGCATGCCCCTGGGGCCCTGTAGCTATCACTGAATTTTGATCATCACCATCACCATCACCACCACCACCACCACCACCACCACCACCACCACCATCACCATCACCACCATCACCATCACCATCACCATCATCATCTCTAACCCTGCTGAGCACCTCCTTATGTGTCTGGCACTGTGCTGAGCAGTTTGCACACATGATTCAACCGTTCTACAGATATCTGTCCACAGCCTACTATGCACCCAGCACTGTTCGAAGTGCTGGAAATACAGCAACCGACAAGATGGTCAACATCCCTGCACTATGGCATTCATCTTCTAGTTGGGTGACAGATAACAGAAGGATGAACAAGAAATGTGTAATATAATGTCAGGCAGAGAGTAGTACTAGGAAGGAAGAGGAAGCAAGGGGAGGAGGTGGAGAGTGATGGATGGTTGAGGTGCTACTTTAGACAAGTGTTCCCAGCATTAAATGAAGGAAGAGCAGGTGCAAAGGCCCTGAGGTGGAACACGCTTGGTCTATTTGAAGAACAGTGATGGAGTAGGCCATGGTGTCTGGAGCACAGTGACATACCTACGAGGTAGTGCTTATTCTCATTTACAGATGAGGGAGCAGAGAGATGAAATAACTTGCCCATAGTAAACACCAGAGCTGGAATTCAGCTTCAGAAAAATAAAAAGAGGAGTTATGGTTTAGAGGTGACAAAAAGAGAAAAGTGGTGAGATAAACCAGTGGTAGGACAGAGAGAGGTCAAGAGAGAGGGGGATACAGAGAAAGAACCTGGGAGAGGAAGAGGAGGTGGAAGGGGGTGGTGGTTGGGGATGTATAGGAAAGGAGAGGCTGGGATGTGGATGGAGAATGCTGGTGAGGGGGCAACCTCATGGCCAAGTGTGTTGGCTAATTTTGTGTCAGCTTCGCTGGGCTCAGGGATGCCCAGAGAGCTGGTAAAACATTTTTTTCTGGGTGTGTCTGTGAGGGTGTTTCCGGAAAAGATTAGCAGTTGAATGGATAGACTGAGTAAAGAAGATCGTCCGCACCAATAGGCCATCATCCACTCTGTTGAGGGCCTGAGTAGAACAAACAGGCAGAGAAAGGGTGAATTTGCTCCTTGCTTGAGCTGGAATGTCCGTCTTCTCCTGTTCTTGGACCTCAGCGCTCCTGGTTCTCAGGCCCTTGGGTTTGGGCTGGACCTACACCACTGGCTTTCTTGGGCCTCCAGCTTGCAGATGGCAGATCGTGGGACTTTTCAGGGTCCATAATCATGTAAGCCAACCCCTCATAATAAATCTCTTTCTATATCTCTATACATATCCTATTGATTCTGTCTCTCTGGAGAACCTGACTAATACACCAGCGCCCCGGCTAGCTCCCACTGGGAGCTCACAGGGAGTAGAAATCTAATTCTTGGCTGGCAACATGTGGGCCCGCTTTGGGTGGAGCCTGGAATGGAGACACCTGGTACATCGCGTGCTGCGAGTTCCCCTGGAGAGCTCGGCTCCATTCTGGGATGCTGCAGGAATGCTGCAGGGCAAAGACAGAGAAGGCAAACAGCAGGGCCTGGGGGTCCTGGCTCTTTGTCCATCCGCTTCTCTTCAATTTCATATCTGGGGCAGCCCAGTGGCCATGGGAACTTCCGACATGCCAGGGGGGTGGGGTTTGGTTGGTTGGGGATTTAAAACCTAAGATCCACCCACTGAACACAGATTCGCTGAGCCCCTCCTATGTTGTCTTCATAATCATTCTGCAAAGCCGAAGTTGTTATTCCCATTTCACAGAGGTGGAGACAGAGGTGCTGGAGGGCCAACTGGTGTTGGCACCAGTTGAACTTAGGTTTTCAAGGTTTATCCACCCTCTTTCCATCACACCGGGATGCATAAATCCAGCAGAAGTCAAGGAATGCTAAAAATCCACCATAAGACGTAGGGTGGTGTATTAGTCTGCTAGGGCTGCCATAACAAAGTTCCACAGACTGAGTGGCTCAAACGACAGAAGTTTATTTTCTCACAGTTCTGGAGGCTGGAAGTCAAGATCAAAGCGTCTGCAGGGCTGGTTTCTCCCGAGGCCTCTCTCCTTGGCTTGTAGATGGCCGTCTTCTCCCTGGGTCCTCACGTGGTCTTCCCTCTGTGCATGTCTGTGTCCTCATCTCCTCTTCTTACAAGGACACCAGTCATATTGGATTAGGGCCCACCCTAATGACCTCATTTTAAATTAATCACCTTTTAAAAGACCCTATCTCCAAACACAGTCACATTCTGAGGTACTGGGGTTAGGACTTCAGCATATATATTTTGGCGGGGACACAATTCAGCCCATAACAGCTGGTGTCTCATAGTGAGGAACAGACACGAAGATGTCAGAGAAAGAGAGGTCACTGTGAGTGGAGTGATCCGGGTGGACTTCATGGGGGAAGAGGCATCAAAGGGATCTTAGGGCTAGGGCAGGTGGCATTGGGCCCTGAGGAGTCGAGAGACATCATTCTCTCTAGAAAAGCCAAGTTGCTCTTTGTGCTGTCACTCATTACTATGGAGATGTGGTAACAGCTCATGATATTTCTGATTAATCCTGTCACACCCACTAGAGCATGAACTAGACCATGAGTTTAAGAATACGCCAGGTTCCCCAAACAGAACTTTGTAACAGGAGAAGGCAGCCGCCACCAGAACCGTAAATCTTGGTCCATGATCCCACCCCGCTCTGTGCCCTGAGCTCTCAGCATGAAGTCCTTCTGGGCCGTGAAACTTGTTGTCCCTAGCAAAGGTTTGTCTTGGGAGGTGAGGACACGATTGGATGGGGTCATCAGTGGAGGAGTCTTCCCTGGTTGAACGTCCTACTCCTGAACTGTAAGATTCTCTTTAAGGGAGTCCCGTGAGGTCATGGTCTGGGCGGCCCCTCCTGTAGGCAGGAGCCCTCCTTGGCTTCTGATATTACCAACTCAAAGTCTTCTACAAGCAGATGGTGTTTGAAGTCAAATGAGAGGTAGATGGAGAATTATTTTGTAACCAGTGATGGGGTGAAGGGCATTTATGCTTCCACTCACTGTGGAATAGCAGACATTTGAAGAGGAGCCAGCCTTTCCCTTTCCACTGTGTGCCAGGCTCCCTGCCTATGCTCCTCCCTCTCATTCCCTCAGCTTTGGCCTTGCTTCATTTCCCCACATGTCAGCTGCAGGCTCGCTCCTGCCCCAGTTCCGAGAGACACTCGGTGCTCATCCTGGTGGCTTAGACGGGCCTTCCTCTTACTGGGCCCAGCGTGTGCAGACCTGACCCAGGAGCTGAGCCCCCACACTCGCTCTAAGTCCCCTCTCCCAACCAGACCAGCTCCGATGCCAGGCCGTTCCTGACTACAGTGCTTTTCTGTCCCCCTCCCTGGCTCAGGCCACAGGAAGGAGGGCTCCTGTCTTGCTTCTTCCCTGGGATCAGGGTTCAGATCTATAACACTTGCCTGCAGACAAGGAGTCAGAAGGTCACTGGCACGTACTTTCCGTCTCCTTGAGTCGTGGCCTTCTCAGAGCCAAGACACCTGGTGGAATGAGGCCTGGACGGGGAGCGGGGCCTGCTCAGAGACTCACAGCAAATCAGGGGCAAGGGGGGCCGAGAACCCAGGCTTCCCGTCTCTTGGACCCTGCAGCTTCCCTCCTGCCCTAGTGACAGGTGTCCCTTGATCACCCATCTGCCTTATAGTCTGGATAATTGCCGAAAGCCTTATCCTTACCAGCTCCTTGAGGGCAGAACTCTGCACGAAGTAGGTATGTCGCAAGCACTTACCTAGTTACACATCTTCCCCCCCCCCCCAAATAATAAAAGGTTGGGAATCTTCACTCTGTTATGACCAGAGCGCTGACTGAGTGCCTTTAAATTACTCTGTAATTGTGAGATGCCGTGTGACTGTGTGGGGAGTGTGCTCTGCGCTGTCTCACTGGCTATAGATGGGCAGATGCCAGCTCAGTGGCACCCACCCCTACACACCAGCTTGTCTGTTCTTATTAGAAGCTGCAGGCGGCCTGGCCCGAGGCAGTGGTAAGGGCGGAGACCTTGACTGACAGTGTCCTCTTCCTGGCCCTTGCCCTCTGTCGCATGCATATTACATTGGCTGACTTCCAAGGTCATGGCTTTGCAAGCTCTAGTTGTATAGAGAAGTGGATTTTTCCCACAGTAGACATAAATTCAATACTCATCTGGTCAAAGAGATTTCTGTGGCTCACGCTCACTAGATGGCGGTTTTGGCTTTCTGCTAACCAGCTGCGTGCCTTTGGGCAAGTCACTT
The DNA here is from genome assembly GCF_020826845.1 of Diceros bicornis minor. Taxonomy (NCBI): domain Eukaryota; kingdom Metazoa; phylum Chordata; class Mammalia; order Perissodactyla; family Rhinocerotidae; genus Diceros; species Diceros bicornis. Next base: position 15,114,444 of record NC_080765.1, read on the forward strand.
CTCCTGTCTAGACCTTGGCTGTCATACCTGTAACAGGAGCAGGTTAGACTGGATGACCCACAAGGTCCCTTCCAGCTCAACACCGTCTGTGTGTGAGTCAGAGCTGACACTGGCACAGTGGCTGGCATCTTGGTGCTGGTGCAGGATAGGTGTGTGATGAGAGAGGAGCCAAGTTCTTGCTTGTGGCTCCCTGTATGCCATGACTGGCTCTGCATGGAATGGGCTGGGCCTGCAGAGGCTCCATGATCCGCCCCACATTTTGGGTGCTCCTGTAGATGCTCCAGACTCCCAGCAGGATAGGAAACAAGCATTTCTTTAAAATGGAATATTTTAGGGTTCAGTTGAGGGATATCCATGGGGGGCTCCAGTGGAGGGCTGAGCTCATATGGCCATGCTTATTTTTTTTAAACAGCTTTATTGAGACATAATTCTATACTATTTGGAATTAAATTCACCTATTTAAAGTGTACAATTCAATGGCATTTAGTATATTCACAGATTTGTGCACATATCACCCCAATACATTTTAGAATATTTCCATCACCCCAAAAAGAAACCCTATGCCCCTTAGCTGTCACCCCTCAACCCCCATTCCCCAGTCCCAGGCAACCACTACTCTACTTTCTGCCCCAATGGATTGCCTATTCCGGACATTTCATATAAGTAGAATCATACAATATGTAGCATTTAGTTTTCACTTTCAAGGTTCATCCATGTTGTAGCGTGTATCAGCACTTCATTCCTTTTGATGGCTGAATAGTATTCCATTGTATGGCTAGACCACATTTCATTTAGCCACTCGTCAGTTGATGGACATCTGTGTTGTTTCCACTCTTTGGCTATTATGAATGTGTCATGCTTATTTAAGATGACCCTGGGGTGACCTGCCAGCATGCTTAGGATTACCTACTTCCTTTCATAAGACATGTCCTTCATGTCACCACATTTGTAAACCATTTTCCCCAAGGCCTTAGCTGACAAGGGCTTTAATGAAAGGACTGTTTCCAAGACAGTCCTTTGCTTGTGCCCCTGGAACACTTAATTCCAGAACCCAAAGGATGATTTTTCCTCATTTGGACCTCCTGTTGGTCCACACTGCAACTTCATGAAAAACAGCCTCTGTTATAGCAAGCCATGGCTGGATTCCCTCCTGGCTGAGCCCCTCCTCTCATTCCTATCTGTAGCCCCACCCTTGCTTCAGCTCCTTACAGTGCCGATAAGTCAGGACACCCGAGCTGCATCAGAAAACCCTGCTAGCAATGGCTCAAACAGCAAAGGTGGTTATTGATCTTGTATACAAGAAGTTTGGAGGTTGGCAATTCCAGAGTTCTTACAGAAGGTCAACGACATCTGTAAGGGCCCGAGTCCTTCCTGTCTGGTCACTCCACGGGGTGTTGGCCTTTCACCCGTCAGCTTGCGACCTCATAGTTGTAAGATGGTAGCACAACCTCACACAACCATATGCACGGCAGGAAGAGTGAGCAAGCTTCCTCGCTGACGCTCTGTGTATCAGGGAGCCGTGTCCTACCCAGACACCTCTTCCCTTTGTGACCCCCTGGCCAGAACTGGTCACATGGCTTCATCTATACTAGTGCCAGACACGGGGGATGGGATCCCCATGCTCGGCTTAGATCTTCTTGGAGAAAACTCTGGGAGGGCAGGCAGTGGGTCATGGAGATAGCGGAACTGGGGAGTTGGGCTCCTGGTAACTTCTCTCTTTTGTTCCTGCCTCTCTCTGTGTTTCAACTTTATTCTCTCTTACTGCAGAGAATAAACTCTCTAACTTTCCCCACAGGGTCAGCTTCTGGAGTTTTACATTTATGTCCTCTATTACCAGAGAGGGACTGGCCCTCTCTTAGGCCCCAGGTTAGAAAAAATTCCCAGGCCGGTTGCCCAGCACCAGACCAGTTACCTGCAGCCAGAGGAGTGGGGTCACGGAAGCTCCTTGAGAACCGTACCATGGCAATGGTTGGGATGAGGGAGAAGCAGTGCGTAGAAGGAGGGGTGCTGGCATATGAAGGCCTTTGAGATTGTATTAGTCAGACTTTGCTGGAGTAACAGACATCCCGGAAACCTCAGGTTACATGAGAGCTATGGGTCAGCTGGGGTTCTGCTGGACTCTGCTGGGCTGGGCTCAGCAGGACTTAGCTCCACGAGTCTTCTCACTCCAGGGCCCTTGCTGAAGGAGAGGCCTCCATACTCAAGGAGGATGTATTAGTCTCCTTGAGCTACCATAACAAAGTACCACAGGCTGGGTGGCTTACACAACAGAAATTCATTTTTTCCTGATTCTGGAGATTTTGAGGCTAGAGGTCCTCAAAAAATTAAAAATAGAACTTCCATATGATCCAGAAATCCCATTTCTGGGTATTCTTCCAAAAGAATTGAAATTAGGATCTCAAAGAGATATCTGCACCCCCATGTTCATTGTAGCGTTATTCACAATAGTCAAGATGTGGAAACAACCTAAATGCCCATTGGCAGATGAATGGATTTAAAAGTGTGGTATATCCATACAATGGAATATTATTCAGCCTTAAAAAAGGAGGAAATCCTGCAATATGTGACAACATGGATGAACCTGGTGGACACGATGCTAAGTGAAATAAGTAGTCACAGAGGGACAAATACACATGGTTCCACTTACATGAAATATGGAAGATAAACTCATAGAATCAAAGAGTGGAATGCTGGTTGCCAGGGTCTGGGGGGAGGGGGAAATGGGGAGTTGCTAACAAGGGGTATAAAATTCCACTTATGCAGGATGAGTCCGTTCTAGAGATCTGCTGTACAACATCGTGACTATAGCTAACAGTGCTATATTGGACGCTTAAAAACCTATTAGGAGGGAAGATCTCATGGTAAGTGTTCTTATCAAAATAAAATAAAATTTAAAAAAAGAGAGAAAACCACTAGTTCGGAGCTAGTAGTCCTGGCAGTGAGGACAGAGGCCCCACAGGCAGAGGAAACAGCAAAGCTGAAGCATGGAGCTCAGGAGGGGCAGACACACTTGGAGATGGCGTGTTGTTTGGCGAGACTGGCTCCTGGGCGGGGAGAGAGAAGTGGAACTCTGGAGCTCGAAGTGTGGGCGGAGCCCTATCTCTGGGTGCTCCAGGCTGAATTTCAGAGTTTGAAATTCTTCCTAAAGGGGGGCAGAGTAACGAGGGAGTAAATGGTAGGATTTGCATTCTAGAAAGCTGGCTGTCAAGAGACTGGGAGGGCTGACACAGGGACAGGAGAAGAAGCCCAGAGCAAATACATGAAAGATGGGGAGGCCAATTAGCTGGTCCCCTGTGCACAACTTCCACGCTTGCAGAACGCAGCTTGATGAAAGGCAGGCCTCCGTGCCCGAGGCTGGCTCAGGGACTCTGGTGTCTTTTAAATGTACTGGACTCCCAGAAATCTCTCCATGGTCTGAGCTGGCTGCATGACCACAGATGGTCATTCCAGAATCCACCTGTTGCACGGGCAGGACAATCTTAAAGGCTTCTGCTAGGGTCTGCTGGAGAAAAGACCTGGGAACCAGCAGGCCCTCCCCCAACAGCAGTTCCCAAATTTGGGCCTGGGGTCCAGACTCTCGGATGCCATAAGGGTCCATTTGAGTGAGTGCTGGGAGTAGCCCTCCCAAGGATGGACAGAGGCCCTGGGCGGCCCCAGCACAGGGTCCTGGTCATGGAGAGAGGCCCCTGCGTAAAAAGCCAAGCACTACCTGTGTGCCAGGACCGGGCTGGACGATGCCACATTCCATTTAAACCTCACAATCTCCCCATTTCACAGATGAGGACACCAGGGTTCCAGGAAGCAAAGAGACATGCTTGAAGTCATTCAGCTGATAACTAGGACTTAAACCGGCCCTCTGACAGCAGGCCCCCGTGCCTTCTCCACCCTGCCCCACCCCCTCAGCCACAGGATGGAGGGAACGATTCGTATCATGGTCAGCATTTCCCCCTGTATTGGGAAGGTTGGTCCTGAGTCTGGGCGCAAACCCCCCCAGAGGGTAGGTCTCCTTTTCGAAACATAGGAGCTACATGACCGTCTTGATAGACTGCTACATGAGGGCAGAGATATGTCCAATCCATGGATTTCCTATCATGAAAAGACATCCTGCAGCTCTTTTGAGTTCAAATCCTGATTCCAACACTACCTGGCTGTGTGTCGTTGGGCAAGTTCCTGAACCTCTCTCTGCCTCAGTGCCCTCAAGCGCAAGGTGGGGATCGTGGTACCTATCTCAAGGGGGCACTGTGAGGATTAAATTAATAAAGACCTATCAAGTGCTGGCCACATAGATGCTCCCGGTATGATGAGCTATCATCTTCCTCACTACTCTGGATGGCAAGGTGCCCCCATCCTCCTCTCCTGTTCTCTACTTTCTCTTCTCCAACTCGTGCTTGTTATGCGGACTGGACAGACCTTGAAAAGGGGAAATATTCAGGCTTGTGGATGTTTCTTAATTAATTCCCATTAAAAATATTTTTAGACGGGGGTCCTGGGGTCAGAGCACACTCCACTTCTGCTCTTGTTCTTTGCAGCGAAGTCGAAATGGGGACCACGTGTCTATTTGAGTGGATGTGAGTCATCATCCCTCTGAGCAATCACATCAACAAAATGTCCTCCGTGGAACCTTGTTCTGGCAGATGCAGGAAGCCTCAGGGGTGACAGGAGCGGAGGGAGCTCCGTCCTGTTTTCCACAGTGGTTGGTCCTCCTCCTCCCCCTCCCCTGCCCCTCCTCCTCCCCCTCCCCCTCCTTCTCCTTGTCTTTTTTCTCCTCCTCCTTCTCCTCCTCCTCCTCTTTCTTCTCCTTTTCCTCCTCCTCCTTAATCATTATGTAAAACCTGCGGTACTCTCAGGATGGACAATGTTTCTTCAACTCCAGGGTCTCCTCTTTGGCATCCCTCCTCTGGTCCAGGCTGTAGTGGACATTCACTACACATTGGGATGCATATGATTTTGAGGAAACTGGCTTCACTCCTAGATCCAGGGGAGGGGCCCCTGACCTGAGCTAAGCCAATCCACACACTCCCCCTTTCTGACCACTGTGACTGACTCTGGGTGTCTTGGCGTAGGACCAGAGCTGGACAAATCAGCATGAATCTTAGGACTCCATCTGAGAATGCTGAGACAAATATACTCTCTCGCTTTGCATGGCGTAGTGCACAGAGACGTGAGGTCTGGTACTATTGCAGCCGTGAGGGAAGCCAGCCTGAAGACAAAGCTGATAATCAGAGCAAAACAAAACTAAGAGAATCACAGAGAAAGGAGCCCTGATTAGCTCTTCCTTTCTTCGTTCCTTTTTCCCTTTCTTTCTCTCTTCCTTCCTCCCTTCTTCTTTCCTCCATCCATCCATCCATCCCCAGTAGGTATTTATCATATGCCTGCTCCATCAGATTCTGGGACAATATTATAGATGAAACATAATGCCTACTTTGGAGGAACTTATAGTTTTGTGGAAGACAGGCTCACAAACAGATAATTATAATTATAATATTGTGACTGCAATGTTAGAGAAATGACTATACTATTAGAGTGGAGAGGCCATAACACAACCTGGGTGGTGGGGAGATCAGGGATGGGTCCCTTTGAGAAGTGATACCTGAGATGAGTCTTAAAATATGGGTAGGGCTCAGCCTGGTGAAGGGGGCGGGAGGGGTGTGGCAGGCAGAGTGGGGACCGTGAGCCACAGAGATGAACCAGCCTGCTGAGTGGGGCGACTGTAGGTGTGGCAGGACTTGGCATGGCCAGAGGAGGTAGGCAGGGGCAGCTACGTGGGGGCTATTAGGGTTCTTCCCAAGACACTCCTTGAAGCAGGAAGCTAACTCATGGCTCCTTCCAGTGCTCAGCACAGCGCCTGGCACACACACAGGTTAGTCTGCTCAGGCTGCCATAAGACACCATGCACTGGGCGTCATACAATACAGAAATTAATTTCTGCTTAGTTCTGGAGGCTGGAAGTCTGGGATCAAGGTGTCGGCAGGGTTGGTTTCCCCGGGGCCTCTCTCCTTGGCATGCAGACGGCCGCCTTCTTGCTGTGTCCTCACATGGTCTTTCCTCTGCGTGTGCACATCCCTAGTGTCTCTCTCTGTGTGTCCAAATCTCCTCTTATATAGAAGGACACCAGTCATATTGATTAGGGCCCATCCTCAAGGCCTCAATTTAACTTAACCACCTCTTTAAAGGCCCTGTCTCCACATACAGTCACATTCCGAGTTACTGGGGGTTAAGGCTTCAACATATGAATTTGTGGGGGACACAATTCAGCCCATAACAGTGAGGTTCAATAAATAGTGAATGAATGAGTGAGTGAGGTGGGTCAGAGGCGGATTTAGATGTTCATTTTTGCGTGCTGAGGGAGCAAGCGAAGGGGGTGTGGGCATCTCCGTTGTAAACAGGAGGGGAGAGGCAGAGGACGGCTCTAGATGATTCTCTGTGTGGCACTCCTCGCTTGTTGGGGCTCTTCCCTGCCACCTCTTTCTGTTGTACGTGACATCCCGACTGGGAACACGTGAAACAACAGCTGATGCTGTCAGTGGGACGGCCACCTCTCTGCCATGCTCGCAGTGGAAACTGCCAATGCTGATGACATGCCAGCCTTGGCGGTGACATTGATCCTTTCCCTGCTCTCGCAGGGCCAGGAGCACGGGAGCGTGGAGATGGCTTCCCTTTCACGAGAAATGACAGGGCTGCTGCATCTCATACCAGACTAATTCTAGTGTAATCTTTAAGAGCCAGAGAGGAGAAACAATTCTGTAAGAAGCTTTGGTGGGGAGCCACAAAGTCATTAACAGGTCGGATGTTAGCAATTATTTATTTTCTTTTTCTTGTCCCTTTCTTAAAAAAATGGGAAAGGGTTTATTTTCCTCCGTGAAAATGATGTTTCCTCTGAGAAAAGAAATTGAAAGAGCAGACTGACCCCGGTGGGGTCAGCCAGAGTAGGCACTTCGTATCAGCTCAATAACTCCAGCCAAAATTACTCTCCTCCGTTTGTGCTGGGAAATGGGTCTTGATTTTTGTTTCTCCAAACACTTTATACAGCATAAGAAGTAATATGCGAGGCCTGGGGAGTGAGGCATTTTCCAACAAGCCTGGGTAATTATGTGGATGAAGGACAGCTGGGAGGAGGGGAACCACCTCGTCCCTTCCCAGGTGTTTCCCAAGGAGCAAAGGCCCCGAAGACAAAGAAAGCCTGGTGAAAGGGAATGGACTTGAACTTCTGTACATCGGGCTTGAACGTACATACACTGGTTGTTTCTTTCATATATTACAGGCTGTGCAAGAATTCTGGATGGTGATCATGGTGGTGGTGGGATTAGGGGTGTGGACCTCCTAGGGGGCCAGACAATTTGAACTAATGGATTTATCAGGAGGAAATGTCAGAGTAAGGCCTGAGTAGAGACCCAAGAAAGGTCAAACAAGAGGGTTACCTATTGGGTGGATAGGCCCTGAGGGGCAGGTCAGACTCAACGTGCTGGTTGGAGGAAGGCCTGGGCAGGCCTGTTACATATGGTTATGAGGTTTGTGCACAGAACAAAGGCAACAGGCAGAAGGGCAGGTGAGGGCTGAATTTCAGGGTGCATTTTGCTGGCCAAGTCATGTGCCATGACTTAGGCTTGCTTCTACCAGAGGAGGGGTATCTTTTTCTTTGCACAAAGGTTCCTTCTGTCGCTGTGGCTAGTGCTGGGTCCAATGAGAAAGAGCGCTCTTTCCTAAATTGCACAAGGATACTGTAGAGGTCGGCAGAGTCCTGGCATGTGGGCCAAAGTACTTGAACACCGGGAGACGAGGGTGGAGATGGTCCACACCCCAGGGCCCTGACGATGCACTGCTCCCCTGAGACAGCAGCGACCCTCCTCTTCTGAGACAGCGTCACGACTGTCCTAGGGAATGATCATTGAACTGGTTTTTGGGCCTCAGGTCTTCTGGTATACTATGCTCTTCTTCAGGGCTGAAATACTGGTAATTAAAAAAATCTTTTTAAAATTTTTAATTGAGGTAAAAAACACATAACGTCAAATTTACCATCTCAATAATTTTTTTTTAAAGATTTTATTTATTTGTTTATTTTCCCCCCAAATCCCCAGTAGATAGTTGTATGTCATAGCTGCACATCTTTCTAGTTGCTGTATGTGGGACGCAGCCTCAGCATGGCCGGAGAAGCGGTGCATCAGGTGCACGCACTTAACCGCTAAGCCACGAGGCCGGCCCATTTCAATAATTTTTAAGTGTACAGTTCAGTAGTCTTATGTATATTCACTTTGCTGTGCAAGAGATCTCCAGAACTTTTTTATGTTGCGAAACTAAAACTCTGTACCCATTAACAAAATTCCACTCCCCCCTCCTCCCAGCCCCTGGCACCCGCCACCCTACTTTCTGTTTCTACAAATTTTACTACTTTAGATATCTCGTACAAGTGGAACCAGACAGTATTTGTCTTTTTTGACTGACTTATTTCACTCAGCATAATGTCCTCATGGTTCATCCATGTTGTAGCATGTGACAAGATTTCCTTCTTTTTTAAGGTTGAGTAATATTCCGTTGTATGTATAGACCGCATTGTGTTTATCCACTCATCATCGATGGACATATGGATTGCTTCTGCCTCTTGGCTCTTGTGAATAGTGGTGCTATGAACATGGATGTGAAAATATGTCTTTGAGATCCTGCTTTCAATTCATTTGGATATATACCCTGAAGTGGAATTGCTGGATTATATAGTAATTCTATTTTTAATTTTTTGAGGAGCTATCGTATTGTTTTCCACAGAGGCTACACCGTTGTACATTCCCAGCCACAGTGCACAAGTGTTCCAACTTCTCCGCATCCTCACCAACAGTTTTTATTTTCTGTTTTTTTGATAATACCATCCTAACCGGCGTGAGGTGAAATACTGGTGATTGTTAGCAATATACCAATATTTCAGGGTCTTTAAAAATATGAAAATTTGAATGATTTACATCTTGAGATCAAAATTACTCAACTATTTAATTTATGCAAAAATACCAACCGAGAGCAGTCTACAAGCCTAGCCAGGCATGACCCTACGCAAGTCACAAGAATCCACCATCTTGTGACTGTGCTTTGGCAAAGCTTCAACAGCAAGGTTAGGTCTTTCTCCATGACAGACTTTTGAAACAAATGGCCCAGTGGCTCATCCGTGGGTTGGAGGGAGCTGTCAAGGGTTCTGTGTCACAAAAGGGGGAATGAAACCCAGAAGGTGGGAAGTGAAGCAGAGAGAGTGGGTCACCAGCCAGCAGGTGGAGGGCTGGAGAGTGGCCTGAGATGGGTATTGGGAAGCTGGAGGCTGGGCGGAGAGCTCCTCTTACATGGGGCTGTTCTGTCTTCTTAAGCAGGAGTGGGGCATCCCTCACTGGACTGGCGACATGCCCTGGGTGCAGCCACCCCTGCCAGGGGGGCAGGCTCTGCTGCAGCATGTGCCTCCTAGATGCTTGTTGACAAAGAACCTCTTCTGAGGCCCTGTGCTGCCATGGCCCAGCTGTCCCCACAGTGGGCCTCCTTTAGGAAAAGAGCACAGGCTCAGAAGCTCGAGGGCATCCTGACAATGTTGAAGGTTAAGAAACCCCTCATCCTCTTGTGTTCTGGAAAATGGCTTACTGCAAGGAAACCCCCTTCTCCATAAGCCTTAGATGAGACCCACAGATGCCTCGCCTTGTTTACAGATGACAAGGCCAGACACAGACTCTCCAAATTCCCATTTTTTCCCTCGTAAATGACTAGCTGAAATGCTGTCCCCACTGATCAATTGCAACAAAATGCTTGTTAACCAAACTTTACTTAAGCTTCTCTCCTTCTCCCAGGAGCTTTGGCAGCAGAGAGTGTCCCCTGAGAGGAGGCTGGCTTCAGGGTCAAACCTTCTCGGATGTCCCATCCAATCGCCCCACTTTCATCCCTCTTTCCCACACGGTTCTTTCTGGCCTTCCCTACCCCTTCCTGTAAGAGGAAACCTCTTTGTACCCGACTCTTGGGAGGCTGGCAGGCCTTGTGGTCAGAGCGTTCTCCTTCCTCCTAGCAATTGTCGCTTCCTCCCTTGCAAAAATCCTTTTGCATAAAAATCTTTCCTTACTAAGTCCGGATTTGTTTTTATTTGACAGTCCTAAGGAGGCTGTAGGCTCCTGTTGTGGGGATGGGCCGGGTGGGCTTTTCTCTTCAGCTGATTCCATGTACTCATGGACATGTGCTCACGTGGTAGTAAACATGTACTTAGCTGCCAGGGAGGCCTTGAGCACTGACCTCGGTCCTGGGCACACACCGTCCTGGCCTGGCTGCCCTCAGGGACTCAGCAGGTGGACTTGGGTCACTATTGGGTGGGAACTGACTGTGAGACTCAGTCAACAGCACCAGCAACCTTCTGATGGAAGTAGCAGCAGGGGTCCACGTGAGTAGGGCTCTATGTGGAATCTAGTCTGTTAGCTGGTAATGAAAAGAAACTCCACTTTAGGGTTTTAAAGAATGCCAGCAAGGTCCTAATTTATGATCTTGAGCCACACTTTTTGTATCCCCATTCTATTTTCCACGGCAGATCCAGAACCATTGCCTGCCAGATCCAAGCTCTCTCTTCCTTAGTCCTGGGGTTTGTGTCCCCCACCCCCAGCCCTCTTCCTTCTCACAGCTCTTCATTATGTAGATCAATTGAGCTTCTTTTCACTTGGCATCACCAAGTGTCCTAGAACCAGTTGACAAACAGCTTTTGTTTTTAGCGGGATGAGGGAGAGGCAGTGAGACGGGAGGTGGAAGAAATCTCACCTGCTAATAAATCTTGCTCCCGTCACATGGTAATCCAGGGCAAGGCATGAAAAGGGCCTTATAAGAAGTGCAGACACAATGCTTTGGCGGTCTTGGGGCGAGCGAGGTCATCGGGCTCTCTCACAGGCACTCCCTCCCTGCTAATCCATCGGGCTCTCTCACAGGCACTCCCTCCCTGCTAATCCATCTGCCCGATGCAGGCTGAGTGCAGAGACTTAGAGATGCCCGCTGCGCTCGGGGTCAGCCTCCAGATGCTCTGTCGGATGACTTTGGTCTGCGAACAAATCTGTTACAAGCAGTTCAACCTCTAGCAATTGTTGGGTGAATTAGAGCTTAGAGAGTCATGAAGCTAATGGAGAAGTGAAGGAGCAGGGAGCCTTCTTGCTGCGCCCAGAGGCGCACCTCTGGGGCCCCTTAGCCGCCTCAGTGTGCAGGATTAATGAGGGTTTGCTGGCTGCTGCAGGCTGCCTGGGACGGGGTGAGCTTATTAAAAACTCCTCATGTGGCTTACTGGCTGTATAGCCAGCTTGTGGCCCTTTCCCAGGAGCCGGGACACCGTGGCAACGGGCAGTTATCCTGCTTGATTATCTAGGCACACACACGCGCACGCGCACACACACATACACGAAAGCATTGGTTGATTCAAAAAACCATTTAGTGGGCACTTTATCTGTACAGGGTGCAGGGATATAGGGATGAATAATGCCTAGTCCTTTGACTTGAAAACTTCACCCTCTCCAGGATCTCAACATACACGCAACGGACTATTCTGTGCTATTCACTCATGTTGCTGTGGGTGGCAGTGTTCTGGTGTATGGATGTACCATGCTTTATGTACCCGGTCTCCTGTGGTGGGTTATTGGGTGTTTGCCATTTTTGGTTATGGTGAATACAGTTGGTACATATCTTTTTTGTGGACATGTGCAGTCATATCTGTTGGGTCTATGCCTAGGAGAGGAAGTACTGGGTCTTAGGGTGGGAGTATTTTGAGCCATAGTAGATACTGTCCAACAGTTTTGCAAAGTGGTTGAACCAGTTTTTACTCCTATCAGCAGCATGAGAGATGGAATGCATATTTATTGATGCTGAGTGTGTGTCGGGGCCTGGTCTGGGGGCTCTGTGATCATTGCAGGTTTCATTCCTCTCATTTTATATATCGGGGGACAGAAGCTGAGATGGGTGAAGGGACCTGCCTGATCTCCCACAGCCAGCAAATGGCAGGAAGGAAATCTGAGCCAAGGTTGCCTAACCCCAGGGCCCGTGCTCTGTGGACCCTCCTATGCCAGTAGATCCTTAGCACAAGTGACCTATCCGATCACTAGCTGATAGGCCTGTGCAGGGAGCCACAGGCCCAGGGATCCACCACTTGAGCCCAAGGAGTCAGAGAGATGCTGATCACCCCAATAACACGCAGCAGCACCCCACAAAGCAGCCCTCCAACACTACACGTCCTTCACAGCTCTCCTTCCTAACCGACGTGAGTCCCAACCTGCCCTCTGGATTGTGACTTGTGGCCCGTTCTCCATTATGGCTGCTCACTTTCAACCCTGAAGCTCACCCTGACTTATTTTTTATTTAAAAAAATTTTTAAATTGAAATATAATTGACATATAACATTGTTCTAGTTTTAGGTGTACAACATAATGATTTGATATATATATATATATATATATATATATATGTGTGTATGTATGTATTCACTCTGAGTTTCTAAATTATGACCTGGCACCTCTTGGTGAGTACCGTGGCAGAAGTGGTGGTACCTGTTACAGGCTGAATAGTGTCCCTTTAAAATTCAAATGTTGAAGCCCTGACACCCAGGACCTCAGCATGCGACTGTATTTGGACATAGGGTCTTTAAAGAGGTAATTAAGTTAAAATGAGGTCATATGGGCAGGCCCTAACCCAATATGACTAGTGTCCCTATAAAAAGAGGAGACGAGGGGGCCAGCCCCATGGCTTGGTGGTTGGGTGCACGCGCTCTGCTACTGGCGGCCCGGGTTCGGATCCCGGGCGTGCACCGATGCACTGCTTGTCCAGCCATGCTAAGGTGGCTTCCCAAATACAGCAACTAGAAGGATGGGCAACTATCACATACAACTATCTACTGGGGCTTTGGGGAGAAAAAGGGAAAAAAAAAAGGAGGAGGATTGGCAATAGATGTTAGCTCAGGGCCGGTCTTCCTCAGCAAAAAGAGGAGGATTGACATGGATGTTAGCTCAGGGCTGATCCTCCTCACAAAAAAAAAGAGGAGACAAGGACACAGACACACAGAGAGGGAAGACCGTGTGAAGACACGGGGAGAGGGTGGCCGTCTACAAGCCAAAGAGAGAGGCCTCAGGAGAAACCAACTCTGCCGATATCTTTATCTTGGCCTTCCAGTCTCTAGAACTGTGAGCAAATAAATTCCTGTTGTTTGAGACAGCCAGTCTGTGGAGCTTTGCTATGGCAGCCCTAGCTGACTAATACAGCACCCCACCCATATCTCCTGGGCACTTACCTTTTTCATGCATCTTCTGGACTTCTGACAGCCAGCATTGTCTCTTTGCCTGAAAGCTTTCTCTGGACAGGCCCATAGGCCCTCAGTGCTGGAAATTACCCTCAATCCTCCAGCGGCCGTCACCAATGGTAGTGGCAGTTGGAGGAAAAAATACCCCAGCTGTCTCACCCTTCAGATGGGAAAACTCTGAGATGCGTGTTCTGCACTGTGTCTCCGTGGTCCCTATAGAATTCTGCTGGGTTGCCCACACTGTTAATCTGCTTGATAACTCACGTGTGTCATCTGCCATCCCCCTTCTCGCTTCCCCGGTCTCCTACCAGAGTTTCCTAGGATCTCCTCCCAAATAAACTACTTGTACTCTAATCCTTGCCTCAGGCTCTGCCTCTGGGGGACCCCCGAGCCAGGACTCCTACCATCTTTTGGCAGCCAGTGCCATGGATTCTGTCCAGACTCTGGATCCCACCCAAGGAGCTAGTATCCAAACTCTCCTTGAGTAAGCAAATGTCTTCTCGTGCAAGACACACAGGGCCGAAACTTATTAGACAATACCGGTCGGAACGGAAGAAAATTACCAGTCTGCTCAGGGAAACATTGGTAAATGCCTGAACCGGAGCAACACCACATCATAATCCTTACCTGAGATGCTCACCAACTCCCTGTGGATCTTTTCTTGCCCCATCTTTTCTTTCCTTCATCTTCTCTTCATTATTTCTCTATGCTTCACATGTAGTCTCTATTTTATCTTCCTGACAGGCCGCCTCTTATTCTCACACACAAGCGGCAGTTCGAGAAAGGATGGAGACATTTTCTTCTGAATCACAACCGCAGCCGGGAGGCGGGTGGTGCTTTCTTCCGAGGATTTTTATTCCTAGTCTCATAAACTTCTTACCGTGGTGAAGGAGAGGCTATCTGCAGAGCTGACAGCCTGGCAGCCATCCTGATTTATAGGATCCTGAGAGTGTCCATGAGATTGGGTAAGAAATAAAATTGCACCACACCTGCTAACGCCTGAGCGTCACAACATTTGTGTCTTGTAGGTTGGCCTGAGGGCAGCGGAAAGTCCAACAGACTGGATTCAAACCCCAGCTCTGCCACGCTCAGCTTGTGTGATCTGGGAAAGTGACCTTTCTGAGCCTCAGTGTCTTCATCTCTAAAATGGGAGAGACAGCACCCCGTCAAAGGCTGCTGTGAGGGTTACAGGTGGTGATGTATTTGGGGTACACAGCTCGTGCTCGAGCAATGGGGGGTTCTCCTTTCTTCTCCACGTGACCTGATTCAGGGGCCCTGGAGTCTTTTATTAAAAAACTTTTGGAGTCAGCTTCATTGAGGTATAATATATATTATAGTAAAATGCACCTATTTTAGGTTTACAGTTTGATGAGATTTGCAAATGTGTGCTCTCATGTAACTATCACCTCAACCAAGATGTAGAACATTTCTATCACCCCTAGAGCTCCCTCATGCCTCTTTGTCGTCTATATCAGTCTGCTGGAGCTGCCGTAACAAGTGCCACAACCGAGTGACTTACACAACACCCTCCTGGAAGCTGGAAGTCCAAGACCAAGGTTCGCAGAATTGGTTCCGTCCAAGGGCCTTGAGGGAAGGGTCTGTTCCAGGCCTCTCTCCTTGGCTTGTAGAGAGCCATCATCTCTCTATGTCTCTGTGCATTGTTTTCCATCTAGGCATGTCTCTGTGTTCAAATTTCCCCTTTTTATCAAGATATCAATCATACTGGATTAATGACCATTTAATGACCTCATTTTTTTTTGTGTGTGTGAGGAAGATCAGCCCTGAGCTAACATCCATGCTGAACCCTCCTCTTTTTTGCTGAGGAAGACCGGCTCTGAGCTAACATCTATTGCCAATCCTCCTCCTTTTTCTTTTTCCCCCCAAAGCCCCAGTAGATAGTTGTATGTCATAGTTGCACATCCTTCTAGTTGCTGTATGTGGGACGTGGCCTCAGCATGGCTGGACAAGTGGTGCGTCGGTGCGCGCCCGGGATCCGAACTGGGGCCACCAGTAGCGGAGCGCACGCCCTTAACCACTAAGCCACGGCCGGCCAAATACCTCATTTTAACTTGATTACCTCTGTAAAGACTCTATCTGCAAATAAGGTCACATTCTAAGGTATTAGGGATTAGAACTTGGTGTTAGGACTTCAACATATGAATTTTGGGGGAGACACAGTTCAACTCATAGCACAGTCAATAGCACACTCCCACCCCAGGTGATCACTGATTTGCTTTCTGTTACCCTAGATTAGTTTCCTGTTCTAGAGTTTCATATCAATGGGATCATACAGTATATGCTCTTTTGTGTCTGGGTTCTTCTGCTCAGTGTGCTGTTTTTGAGAATTAGTCGTATCATTAAGTGTATTGGTAGCTCATTGCCTGTTGCTGGGCAGCACTCTGTTGAATGTCTATATCACATTTTGTTTGTCCACTCACCTGTCAATGGACATGTGGGTTGTTTCTTGGAACCATTTTGACCATGATCCAAAGTGTAAGAAATAGATTTTCCATTTATATTTGTATGCTCACTTGTATGTATAAATAAATATTAAACTAAACAAAAATTTCATGAATACTTATCCTGGTCCATTCCGTTCCATTCCAAAAAATGCGGGATGTGACCACTAAGCTGAATTTTTTGACCCAGAAGTGGATCATGACCCAATGTTTAAAACTTTTCCTTGGTGGGAGTGGTGGGGAGGCTCCACTCAGCAGGAGAAGAGTGCAGAAAAAATGACCAGATTCCATAATTTCAGTTTGTCCCTACTTTATTATATACCTGCAGAACAACCAAAATCTAATCTCAGCTACCACAGTAGATCCACCCAATGTACACAAAAAATGTCAGTTAAGATGTACACTCAGATTCCCAAGAAAGCACAGTGAGGTCTTTTGGGCCAAGACTTTTCTTCATGTTCCATTTTGGTCTCTGATTCTCAAGATGTGATTCAGAGCTGGGTGCAGTTCTCTATTGGAAGGTAGGTGGCTTGACTCCCAGCTGCCCACCTCACAGGAGAGGTTAAGTCAGACAATATCAGTCAAGATAGGTCAGATGAAGTTATGAAGGCCATGATAACAAACAATCCCAACATCTCAGTGGCTTAACCCCCAAAGATTTATTTCTTGCCCACGCTAAGTTCACTGAGGGTTTGTGTGACTCTTCAAGTCAACTCTCCATGTGGTGACTCAGGATCCAGGCTCCTTTGATCTTGTGGTGACATCTCAATGTGAGGTTCCTTTATGATCTAGTGATGGGAGTGGGGGCAGGGAGATAACTGTACTAGGGTCACGTACTGGCTTTTCTATGTTTTGGCCTGAAAGCAACACCTATCACTTCTTTCCAAACTTATTGGCTAGAACCAGCCCCTAGAACATGGTTTAACTTCAAGGGGACTGAGAAGTGCAGTGATACAGGTACCTGGAGGGGAGGGGAACTGAATGAACTGGTGAACTGGTGCAGTGAATGTCTGCACAGACTTCTAACCTTGTGGATACCTTGCCTCGGTTCCCTCCTGCCCCAACACCTGGCACCATATGCACTCACGTTCCTCTTCCTGCTCTGCGCTCTGCTTGCTCTGCAAAGCCCAGTTCCTGCTCCACTAATAGAGTCAAGTCTGGGGAGCCGGACTCGTTTTCCCAAGGCCATGACTTTGAATGTATGAAGAATTCCCTGGCACTTTGTCTACCTCTTTGGAAGTAGATGGGAAGATGGTCCCAGGCCAGAGCAGGAGGGGAGTTGAGAATGAGTTTGGCTGGGTCAGTGGTCTAGCCCTTGGTGACCCGCCTTAAACAAGGAGACTGCTGCAGGGCCTGGCTCCCAGGAGACAAGGCCAGCCCTGCGGGAGAAGTCCCCGTGAATCATCAGCAGTCGTACCTTCTGTCTGAAAGTGGACAAGGTCGCTGACAGTCTTTTTTATTTCCAGACTTCTGTGCCAGCCTGAGAACTTCCAAAGGGAGAGGGGCCCTGGCTGCAGAGAGGCCTGTTTTTTCACCCCCCGCCCTGTCCTTCTTCATATGAAGCTCTGTGCACAGGGTTTATGAAAATATGACTCTAGTGTGAGTGAGGACTTCCTGAGTGCGAGCCTTCTGCTGACTCCAGCAATAAAGAATTCAGGCCTTATTTATAGGGCTGCCACCAGGATCTGACAGGAGGAATTGAGCATGCTGCCAGGGTGCGAAATGAGATTTCCCAGAAAGACATTCAGTGTGCTAAAGGGGCCTCTGGGGAGTGAGAGAGGAGACAGGCAAGGTGAACAGAATGATCTGGGCGGCAGTCCGCAGTGGCCGACCCTCCCTCCTCCCCACTCTGAGAGGGAAAGGCAGCAAGGCAGCAGAGTCTTCTTGGGGCCCTGGGCCTTAGCACCTTCCAGCAGAGCCAGAACAAGAGTAAAAATGCAAATTTCCCGCTAATCAAAGTGATCAAGGCTGTTCTCAATTATCTGGGAGGACAACTTAGCCTTGGGCAACCTGGCATTCCTCTCCACTCTGCTTCCTCCCTCTCCTCCACCAGTCCCCTCCCTCCCTGTGCCTCTTCCTCCCCTGTCGATTGCCTCCTCTCCTTTTTTCCCTCCCCAGGGTAATTATTAGGGCTGTTCACAAACGTGCCTGCTCTCTCCCCTGGGAGCCTGGTAGGTCTGCATTTCCCCTCCTGTACGAAATAAAGTTTGCCTCACTGTCTCACAGCTGGGCAGTGAAGTGTGTGCCGCTTTTGGGCAGAAGCTTCCAGAGCCAATGCCTTCTGCCTGCATCTCTTTCCCGACCACACTGACCAGCAATGTTTGAGATGCTGGTTGGCCTAGCAGCCGGAGGTCTGGAAAGAGTATGACACGGACGGAGCAAAGCCCCCAGCTGACCCATGCTGGACACATAGCCCGAGAGAGAATAAGTTTTTGTTGTTTATTGCCACTGAGATTTTGAGGTTGTTTGTTAGGGCAGCCTCCTCTCTCCTACGCTGACTAATACGCTCTTCGCACCAAAACCTTGGGAACCACTCGTTCTTCTGTAGACGAGATTGAAGTGTCCGCGCGCCTCTTTCAATACAGCGCCAGCCAGCTCCTTTCAGTAATCACAAAGTGTGGTTCTGGGGCACAAAAAGAAATAGGACATTGGCCTAGGAGAGAGGGAGAGCGTGGAGAGTTTTTTTGAGCTGCCAGTCTTCGTGAGAAAGCTGTTGGATGCACCTGAGCTGGGAACCTAGCTGCCCGGAGTTCCCGTCATGGCGATGTTCCGGGGAGACGCTGACTTCTCCAGGTGGAAGCGTTTTCCCATTCTCTGGCAATAAATGCGTCCTACCCCTCAGCCCGGCCAGCTGCTTTCTGGGGACTTCCGCAGTGCTCACTGCGGCTGTGGGCTCGCTCTCTTTCGCTCGGGTTCCTTGCCAATTGGGGCTTGGAAGAAGCCATTCTTTTTCTGGTGCTGATGAATATGCTTCTAGCCCAAAGTTTAATTTTTTTCCTTCTTAGTTTTGCTGCCTTGACTGTCTGGTGCTTCAAGATTTTAAGCATGATTAGCCTGCTCCAGTCAGGCCTGAGAGCCCTGATTGACCACCGTGGGGCCGCGTGGCCTCAGAGCAAGCAGGAGAGGAGCATGACCCACGCAGGGGGCTGGTGAGTTGACCGAGGGCCAAGAGCAAGGATGAGAAAAGGGCAGCAAATGTGGCGTGTATGTGTGCATGTGCGTGTGCATGCATATGAGTGTGTGTGTTTTAATGGGTAGCACTCCCTGTATACAATGGGAGAAGGGAGTGGCTGATAAATGGTGCAAAGTTGGGGGGAGGCGGCACGGGATTTGATGGTGTGGATCCTATTTGGTTTCTGCCACTAACAGCTGGCACGCGGGGGGCTGTCTCTCTGATCCCTGTACCAGGGAGAGAATAAGTCCCACCAGGCTTCACTACAACAGGGCTATGGGAGTCTGGGGTTGAAGGCGGCAATCTGCCCTCTCCCATCTGCCTCCCAGCAGCGGATCGTGTGGCAGGAGTCAGGTGGCAAGTGTTTGTGTTGCGTGTGGAGGTGACCCAAGGCAGCACCCTGATATGCCCCGTGTGGCCTGTGGACCCGCAGCATCGGCATCGCCCAGGGGCTTGTTAGAAATGTGGAGCTTCAGACCCCCTTCCTCACATACTTAATCAGAATCTGCATTTTAACAAGAGCCCCTGGTGATGTGTGTGCAGTGAGTGTGAGAAGCACTGGGATGAGGGGTACAGAAATGAGCCCCAACATACAGGTGTGACCAGGAGGCCACGTGGCAGGGAGGTCATGCTGACGTCTGCCTTAGCCCTGGCTTTGGGGTCCACAGGGACCCAACGTTCCGAGAGCCCAGATCCCTGCCACTCACCCACTCGTTCATTCCCCATCTGCTCATGTCCCTGTCTTGGAAGCTCAGAGAGGAAAGTGAACAGTATATGTTCACTTTCAAAGGTAATGATCAAAGGTAATGATCTTTGTCTTCGATTGAAGAGTTATGCCCCAAAGACTTGACTCAAATCAGAAGGGGACAGAATATCTAGAAGCAACAAGATTAAGTGTTCAGCTGCTAAATAGAAATGACTCAAAAAGGAAACTGAGTTCTGATAGGAAAATGGACACATCTGAGCTGGGACCATACAATTCACATCTGTTGCATAAAGGCAACTGAAGAAGGTGGTGTGGTAGGTACAATAGTGTCCCCCCAAGTCCCACCAAAAGGTGTTCATGTCCTAATCCCCAGAACCTGAGAGTATGTTACTTATCTGGTAAAAAGGACTTTGCCAATTTGAATAAGTCAAGGATTTTGAGATGAGGAGATTATTTTGGATCACCCAGATGGACTCAATGCAATCACAAGGGTCCTTATAAGAGGGAGGCAGGAGAGTCAGAGTCAGAGGTGATGTGACAAGGGGGAGAAGAGGGACAGAAAGAGATGTGATGATGGAAGAAGAGGTTGGAAAGACATGATTGCTGACTTGGAAAATGGTAGAGAGCTGTGAGCCAAAGAATGAGGCAGCCTCTAAAAGCTGGAAAAGGCAAGAAAAAGAATTCTCCCCTAGAGCCTTCAGAAGGAACACAGCCCTGCTGACCTGTTGTAGACTTCTGGCTTCCAGAACTGTGGAAGAATAAATTTGTGTTGTTTGAAGGCACTAAGATTGTGTAATTTGTTACAGCAGCAATAGGAGACTAATAGAGTGGGTGAGCTGGGTCTCCTTGACCAGTTTCAGAGAGATGCCTGGAGCAGTTGAGGTGGGGCTGGAGAGGCCAGGATTGGGAGAGTACAGTGAGGTCAGACGGGGCTCGGGATGGGAGGTCTGCTGGAGGACAGTGAGGACTCGGGCCTGGTTGGAGCTGACATGCAAATAGCGTAGAAGATGGGATGAGGTGGGAGAAGTCGGTTGGGGCTAGAAAGGCCTGACCCCAGCTAAAGGGTCTGGGCTTAACCTCAGGAGTCACTAGGATTGCTTCAGGGAGAAGGGCTATGATGAAGACGTGTTTCTGCAAAGGAAAGCAGGCAGGGACAGGGATGCAGAGCAGCGAGCTCATTGCAAGACAAGCGGAAAGTAGGTGGAAAGCCTTGTACTGCAGTGGAATGCTCAGAACCCCAGCTTCAGCCAGGTGAGTTCAAATCTGGGTGAGTTCAAATTATTGCTGTGTGATCTTGGCCAAGGTGCTTAATGTCTCTGAGCTTAATTTCCTTAGCTGTAATAATGAAGATGATAGCAATTACTCAGCAAGGTTATCTTGGGGATAAAATAAAATACAGAAATGAGGCATCTGGCACCTCACGCCCTTCCATACTACTAACATTGATCTTGCCTTCTGAGACGGCAGGCTTCCTCTGCGGGCTGCAGGTGGTGAGTGGTGCATGTAAGACAGCCACTCTGCAGCAGTCCCTTTATGCTGCCATCGCTTGATACATCTGCCTGCATGTCTCATGGATCAAATCACGGTCCCTCAAACTTCTGAAGCGCATTTGATAGATCGCCAGCCCAAAAGGTTTCCGTTGATATGGTGAGTAATAGCTCTGTTCCTGGAGAATGATTTTAAAAGGAAGTCACTGTATCTGCTGCTGTATATTAAAATGCATGATTTCCCCCATCATAAATATAGTTACGACTTGTTTAGAACCTACCAGGTGACAGGTACTGTGTCAAGGGCCTTCCTCTCATGATCTCCAATCTGTATAACAATTTGCAAGGAAAGCAGCATGGCTTTATTTTATAGATGAAGAGTGAGGCTTGGTGAGACGAGGTCCAGGGACACAGAGCAGCGAGTGGCTGACACCACTGAGCATCCTTTTCTCTCCTGTGCCTTCCCTCTTCATCTTTCTTTTTGGCATTAAAAACCCATTTTTTTTTTTTTTATTTTTTATGGTGAGGAAGAGTCGCTCTTAGCTAACATCTGTTGCCAATCTGCCTCTGTTTTTGCTTGAGGATGATTAGCCCTAAGCTAACATCTGTGCCAATCTTCCTCTCTTTTGCATGTGGGTCGCCGCCACAGCATAGCTTGAGGAGTGGTGTAGGACCGTGCCCGGGAACCGAACCCGCATACCCCGGGCCGCCAAAGGGGAGAGTGCCGGACTTGACCACTACACCATGGAGCTGGCCCCAAGATCTGTTTTTGATATGGCTCAACTTCTTGTTCTTTAAACAATAACTGGTTAGTGTTTTTGTTTGGAAGGAAGGAAATATTTTCCACAACACTGTCTTTATACAAAACACAATTCTTAAGATTTTTAACTATGGCCAAATATTGTAGATTCTTGATATCATTTTCCAGGTCTCCCAGGAGCGGCCAAGCTGGCTCACAAAGGAATGAGAGGCCAATCCACATTCCCTGTTGAGTATGAGAGAGGCTAGAAATTAGGGCCTTTGCAATAATTTTCTTGGAACTCTAGGATTCCCATTCATGTCTTTGATTTTGGAAAAGTTGAATCCACTTAAGGATGGAAATTTGTTCCCACAATTCTTGAATCTCCATGTTGAAATGAGTTGCTCTAGATTTCTTAGCTCATCTTTGTTACTGTGAAGAGTTAGGTTATAATTGCAGTGTGAAGTTTTGCAGCATTCATAATTTAAAAAGATGCTATGATATTTAACGTTTTTCTTACCTCCCAGCATCCCTGTCTAAGGTCTCAAAGCTCATTTGGACTATGTTTGTTTCATTGTATCATGCCATGTATTGTCAATTATTTTTTTTCCAATTTTTTATTGTGGGTACAAATACACAAGCATAAAATTTATCATCATAACCATTTTTAAGTGTACAGTTCCGTGGTATTAAATACATTTGGAGTGTGCTATCATCACCACCATCCATCTCCAGAACTCTCCTGCTCACCTCCCAACCACACCTCCCACACCTTATCATTTAAATGTCGTCTCCTCCTACCTGTCCCCTACGGGCTGAGCTTAAGGCCCCTCTCTTTGGGGAACCCTTGGATGACCATCTCCCCCACAGGAGTTTCTTTCTTCTCTGGATTCCCGTAGCCTGATGCTTGGGACCAATTTACCCTTATTCTTGGTGCCCGTCCTGGGGCCGCCCCTTCACTCACACTGCACACTCCCTGGGTGGGCTCCTGTGTTCAGATACTCCCAACTGCATCATCAAGATGCTAACGCCTCCCAGATCTGTATCTCCAGGACAGGTTGCTGCTCAGAGTTCCGGGCCCCTTTATCCCCCACCTCCTAGACTTTTGCTCCTCTCTCTCCTCTCTCCTCCAGATCCCACTGGATCAATTTAGTTAGAACTGAATTCACTCCCTTCCTCTCCCAACCAGCTGCTCTTCTTACAATTCTGATGTGTCCTTCCTCCTGCTCACTCCCAACATCCGACAGAGGACGGCCAATAACACCTGAGCTCCAGACTTCCTCTCTATTCCCCTGGTACGGCCCATTTGTCTTGTGCATCTCTTGGCGTCATGCAAATTTAGGCAAGATAGTAACCCCTCCACAGCAGATCAGGCTCACCACCCGTGCACACTCCCCGGTATCCAGGCCTGTGCTGAGCAAGGCCCAGCTGTGGCTCTAGCCGTGTCTCCCAGCTCCCTTGTGGCATCCTCAACCTGTCTCATGCTGCAGGAGCAGATGCTAAGATGGAATCTGGGATGCACGATGTTTATTAGGGATCGTACCTGTGGAAGGAAGGAGAAAGAATCGGCTTTGGGCAGAGGAAGAATTTGAATGGCGATGCTGGCCCAATGAAGCCTCGGACACCCCAGTGGGGAGCTCTGGAGAAATCATTGCCCTTGAGAGTTGTCTGATGTTGGGCCAAAATGGCTGGACCTTTATATCTCCACCTCCCTCTGTCACTGGGATTGGGGCTACCTGGGAGGGGTGTGACCTTGGTTCTCAGCAGACTTTGAAGGAGTAGAGAGCTGAAGCCTGCCAGCTGACCACACCCCCCTCATCTAGGCAGCAAGGGCTCCCTGGAAGTAGGACGTGGAGGGTCCTACCTCATCCCACAATCCCCTCCACCCACCTCCTGCAAGCAGCCGCTCTCCAGCCGCCTCTCTTAGTGGAAGGCGAATTTGTTTAAATACTGGCCTGTTAATGGTTCTGAAGTGGCGTGCTCAGTAGGATATGAAAGAAACTCACTCAATTTGTATTAATGCTCTTAACCTCTGCTGAGGATTTCCTCTTGGACTGCAGATCACGTGAGCGGAGTTTCATTGCCCTAGCACAGGGAGACGATTTCTCTCCATTTCAAGGCAGTGATAATGCTTTACGAGGGTGCCCTTCACTTGCTAAGATATTAAAATGATGATAAATCACAGTTCAACCCCATGAATGAGCTGCGGCTTCATCAACATTTAGAGAACCCTTGTAGATTTCCTGCTGAATTGCCCTTGATCCCTCCAATGAGTCTGTACTTAGGCTCCTGAGAGAATTCAGAATGCGACAGAGGGAGGCTTGGGAGATGCAGGGGAAGGAGGGAGGGTTGAGATTTTGGTTTACCTGGTCCGGGTGGGACCTGCAGCAGTTGGAGCAGACTGGAGGGGGCTGGCTGGCTGCAGGACTCTGGGGGGGGGGTGGGGGGTGGGATGGGAGTGAGAGACCTGAGAGGGATTTGCATATTCTCATCCCCCGTCTCACTCCTCCTTTTCTCAGACCGGGTACTCAGAGAGGCTGAGAACGTTGTATACCTTCAAGGATGAAGATCCAACCGGGACATCGCTGCTCCCGTTCTGAGACCTAGAGCAGGAGAGGGAGGAGCAGCCCTTTGCAAACAGTTGTTTCCACTTACGGCCTGGAACAGAAAAGCCACCCAAAGGCAACAGAGTTGGTGTATAAGTCTGCTCTGGCTGCCGTAGCCGAGTACCACAGACTGGGGCCTTAAACAACAGACGTTTATGTTCTTGTGGTTCTGGAGGCCGGAAGTCCGAGATCGAGGTGTCGGCAGGGTTGGCTTCTTCTGAGCCCTCCCTCCTCGGCTTGTAGATGGCTGCCTTCTTTCTGTGTCCTCACGTGGTCTTGTCTCTGTGCCAGTCTGTATCCAAATCTCCTCTTCTTATAAGGACCCCAGTCATATTGGATTAGGGCCCCCCCAGGACATCGTTTTAACTTAATTACCTCTTTAAAGACCCTGTCTACAGATACAGTCACATTCTGAGGTACTGGGAGTTAGGGCTCCAATGTCTGCATTTTTTGGGGGAGAGGGGCACAATTCAGCCCATAACAACCAAGTAGGGAAAGAGAACACGCGAGGAAGTCACAGCAACCCTGACAATTTGATGACAGCTCTACTTCTTGTCCCAGCAGAATGTCAACCGGGGTCTGACCTCACACTTGGCGGCTATGTCTTCCTTGTGCAAACTGAGGAGGGCAGAAGGCCTCCATGGGGACTCACAGCTTCTTCCTAACTGGCTCCGTTTTATCTGGGCCCCTCTGCTTGGTCTGGTGGAGAAGGTGGTATATGGTCAGGGCTGGGTCTGCACAGGCTCATGGGGGGTCCTTGATGCCAGGCCCTGTGCCAGAGGCAGAGGGAGATGTCCCAGGCTTTCTGAGGCTGTCAGCCAGCAGGGAGGAACACACCATCAAAGCAAGAGACCGAGTAAAGGCTCCTTTGTGTGATGCTGTCAGTGCAGGACTCAGAGGACAGAGAGGGCAGTGGGGCAGAAGTTCCTGGAATGGGGCCTGGCTTGGCCTTGGCAATGAGACAGGTATAGTAGAAGGAGAGAAGAGGGGTCTTCCAGGGGACTCCTGAGCACAGGCGTGGACGTAGTGAAAATGGACACGTCCATACACATGGGCTTTTCTTTTTCTATCAGCCTTTTACTTATAACCCGAGTTTTGACAGGCCTCATGGCCCTCAAAATCTCCCCAGCTCTCACTGGCACATGACTGGCTGATGTAGGACCTCTCATTCCCTGCAAAGCGCTCCTCCCATGTGTTTCTAGACCCTTCAGGGGTGTCTCACGTCGTTCATGGCTGTGCCTGGGCCTGCCAGGCCTGGCCACTGCCCCAACATCCCTTGCTGGGCGTCGCTGAGGCTCCCGGGGGCTCTATGGCTTTGCCGTCAGTTGCTGGCCCTGCCTCCTGCTCCAGGCCCTCCTTGCTCTGCCTCTGCCATCACGGCCCAGAGAAGTGGACGCCCACGGTGACATGCCACGTGGCGCGGGGGCAAAGAAAGCCCCTAATTTCTGCATGACCCTCAGCTAGAGGGTCCCCCACAAAGTGTGGCTTGTACCCCAAGTCATAGCAGGATTTTATAGAACAGCTAGCTCATTTGGGTTCTACTGAGAACTTCTTTGCCCTCAGAGGACTTGGATGTGAGTTTGTGGGACCAGCTGCGGGTGGCTCTGCGTGACGCTGCCACCATGCCACACTCCAAGTTACGCCTTCCTTCCAGGACTCAGGTTCGTTGTCTGGGGATCATTCATCTCCCAGGATGAATTCTCTCCTAGTCCTTGTGCGAACAGACTCTTGATGGGCCTGCCCATGTTTATGATACTCCTAGACGCATGTGATCATTTTACTTCAGGGAATTTGATTTGCATGGCACTAAGAGCATAAGCAAGTTCAGAGGATGAGAAGACAAGGGAATCCATTCTTGGTTTCGCAACTCAGTTGTTGCGTGACCTCATGCAGGACACTTGGCCTCTGTGATCTCAAGTTTCCTCACCTGTAGAGTGAGTGTGCTAGGCTAGGTGTATAAGGTCTCTTCAAGCTATGATATGTAGCATACTCCAGTCTGTGCACTAATGGACTAAGGTATCACGGGCTTAGGCAGAACATTCCTCAAGGCACAGAGGTCCCTCTAAGGTGGCTCTCCATCTGTGTCCTCTACTGGCCCTTTGATCACCTTCAGCTGTCACTCTGTCTCCCCTTCCCTTCTCATTAAACCTTCTGGAGAACGTTGTCTACACTTCCCCTGTCTATCTCATCTCCCATCCACAGCTCAACCCACCACAATCTGGCTTCTTTGACATTGTTCCACCAAAACTGGCTCCACTGAGATCTCCAATGGCCTTGCGGTTAAAACCAAGTGTACTTTTCTGTCCTTATATTATATGGTCCCTTGAGTCATTTGATCCTACGGGCTACCCTGTTATTGAGCCTCCATCCTGTACCAGGATTAGAGTTAAGGCAAGATGTAAGGGAGCGTTTTGTGAAGACATTGAGGGTCATGGGGGAGCAAGCTTCTCATCATGAGAACTCCAGAGGGTGGGAGGGTATGTCACTGGGGGAGGTTTGCATTTGGGCACGGATGACAAAGAATGGAGGGATCAGCTGGCCGCAAACTTTGGAAAGGCTCTCCGGGGCCGCGCAATTGTTTTTGCAGCCCAGTTGGAGGCACCAGGCAGTCTTCTGCGTGGTTGATGAACTCCGTCTGGGTTCTGCAGATAGACTTGGTGAAAAGTGGTCGTGGGGTGAAAGTAGTTAGGACTGATAGGTCTCAGCTGGTAGTGGAAGTCGCAGGGGACTGCCATGAGCCAGGATGGCCCGGGTGTGTGAGGTGCGGTTAGCATCTCCGTTCTAGAAATGAGAAATGGTAAAGGCGGGGTGGGTGTCTGAAGCCAGTTTTGCTGGATTCCACAGCCCATGTTCTTCCTGATCCAGCATCCAGCCTCCCAGGGACCGTGTGTTCAAAAATAGTACTACTGGGCCGGCCCCGTGGCTTGGTGGTTAAGTGCGTGCGCTCCGGTGCTGGCGGCCCGGGTTCGGATCCCGGGCGCGCGCCGACGTACCGCTTCTCCGGCCATGCTGAGGCCGTGTCCCACATGCGGCGACTGGAAGGATGTGCAGCTATGACATACAACTATCTGCTGAGGCTTTGGGGGAAAAAATAAATAAATAAAATCTTTAAAAAAAAAAAATAGTACTACTGGGTGGTCGCTAAAGCCACAGCAGCTCTCCATTGTATGGAAGCTATTTGATTATCTCTCTGTTTCCCATGACTGTGAGGGCCTCTCTAAAATGGGACCTGGATTCCTGGTGTTCCGTGTCGACTGATACAGTGCCTGGCCTGGGGGAGGCGCTGGGTAAATGTTTGTGGAAGAACAGAAGGAAAGAAGGAATGGCTAAAACAAGCTGTGTTAGCGAAAAACTGGAGATGCTTAACAAAGATCAGAGGAGGGAGGGTGATAATGCTTCCAGGGGCATTCTACTCCAAGTCACTTCTTCCTGTACTTTCCACCACGTCCTTTGAAGCCCAGCCAATGCTCTCCTCCTGCATGCAGCCGTCCCATCCGGAAGGTTTATTGCTTGCAGAGCTGTGTGCAGATCTGAGCGGGAGCTGATTCAGTGCAAACGTCTCTGCCGCCGGACACCCACAGCCAGCTGCCCGCGGATGCCGGCAGATGTTTCTGTGTTCCCCGCCAGCGGGAGCTCTGGTGTGCTTTCGTCGGTGTGAAATAATGAAAGCCGGGAAGAAATGGCCAGGAGGAAGTTGTGTGATCAAAATCCACAGCTTCAGTCAGAGCTCCCAGGAGTGAGAGGGAGCAGATTATTGGGGATTTAGTCCAAGAAAGCCAGTGTGAGTGCTTTTAAAAGCAGCCTATGGCCAAGAGGGCTTGGAATGGCCCCTCGCTGAGCCCACAAAGAGATCCATTGTTGAGTCAGAGAATTTTATAGCTGGAAGGGGCCTACAGGGTCATCTCAACAGAACACTGTAATGTTGCAGGTGCGGAAAACTGAGAACTAGAAAGGAGAAGCTGATTTAAGTAGGATCATTTCAGTCATCTGTGAGAATTAGGAAAAGGCACCTCCTCTGGGCAGACACAGCCCCATGCCAGGGGGCAAGGGTTGGTAAGCAGAGTGCAAGTTGAATCTCAGCCCCTACTTGCCCACTAGAATGGGTGATTTTGTGCAGTAAACAACCTGCACAACTGCACATCGTGATCTTGACCTCAAGGTCACAAAGTCACCTAATGATAGAGGTAAGATTGTAGGCCACTGCTTTGTTGCCTACTGCCCTGTAGGTGGTAGAGATGGAAAAGTAATCTCTACACATGCTGTTGATGTGTTTGTGGATCTGGGTTCAGCTAAGCAAGGAGCAGCCTTGGGTCTGTGGCTTTAAAAGCTGACTGGTTTCTGGAGCCAGACTGCCTGGCTTCTAGTCCTGGTCTTGCCACTTTCGACCTGTGTGAGCTCGGCTTAGCCTGTCTCTGCCTCCGTCTTCTCATTTGTAAAATGGAATTAAGACGAGTGTCTGCCTGCTGGTTTGCTTGTGACAATTCAGTGAATGAACACGTGTCCAGCGTGCGGAGTAGTTAGTACCTGGCACAGAGTGGGCCCTGTCTAAATGCTGTAATTCTTATTCCGCTCCTGGGGATAATAACCACAGATTTGTACAGCCCTCCTAACAAAGGCGTCTCTGAAGTCCCCGAAGCCTCATGACGACTTGGTGGGAGATATATCGACCTCCAACTTCCGGTTGGTGGAACTGAGGCTCACAGAGGCTCATGGATTCACCCCAGACCCCACCTAGCAGGGAGCTCAGCTGGAATCCTGGGCTCCAGACCCCGCCCCACAATTTCCCCATCAATCTGAATATTTATAGGGACACTTGTGCCTCTCCACAGACTGGTAGCATCTTTTGTAGGTGCCGAAGTTTTTACAGGTTGCAGGTCCTCTGAAGTGACGCTTTTAACAAACAAGCGGGATGCACACCTGGCACAGCTGTAGCAATGGGGCTTTGTCTTCAATGGGGCTCTCATGTTACCTCCCGGGTGCCTCTCCCACCGCTCAGGCCCGGGTCCTGCCCTGCCCTCTGACCCACCGAGTCCTCCCCACTCTCCGTAGGTCCCAGGCTGTAGCTTGTGTTTCATCCTCTTGACAGGGTCTTTTGCAGAGCACATGTTTTTAATTTCAACGCAGTTCAATTTTTTCTTTTGTGAATTGTGCTTTTGTGTCATGTCCAAGCACTCTCCACCAAGCCATATGTCCCGAAGATTTTCTCCTAAAAGAAAGAGAATTTTATGTTTGACATTTAGCTCTATGATCTATTTTGAGTTACTTTTTGTTTCGGATGTGAGGT
Source organism: Diceros bicornis minor (assembly GCF_020826845.1). Lineage (NCBI taxonomy): Eukaryota > Metazoa > Chordata > Mammalia > Perissodactyla > Rhinocerotidae > Diceros > Diceros bicornis. The sequence goes on from NC_080765.1 coordinate 15,144,161, forward strand.
CTGGGTCGAGACTTGTTTATTGCCTGTGGATATCCAGTTCCTCCAGCACCATTTGTTGAAAAGACTATCCTGCCTCCACGGAATTACTTTTACACCCTTGTCAAAAATCAGTTGGCCGTAGTTGTATAAGTTGTGTAGGTCTCTTTCCGAATTCTTTATTGTGTTCCACGGATCTGTGTGTCTACACCTCCGCCAATACCTCACAGTCCTGATCACTGTAGCTACAGAGCAAGTCTGGAAACCAGGTAAATTGATTCCTCTTGTTTTATTTTTCTATTTAGAATTGTTTTATCTATTCTAATTACTTTGCCTTTCCATGTATTCTTTAGAATAAATTTGTCTATGTCTACAAAAAATCTTGCTGAGTTTTGATAGGAATTGCAGTAAACCACTAGATCAATTTAAGGGAGAATTGACATCTTTCCTACGTTGAGTTTTCAATCCATGAACAACACATCTTTCCATTTATTTATATCTTTAATTTCTTCCATCAACATTTTGTTGTTTTCAGCACACAAAATCCTGGATATCTTTTGTTAATTTTATACCCAAGTATATCACTTTTGGGGAGCAATCGTAAATGGTATTATACGTCTAATTTTGGTTTCCATGTGTTGTTAGTATATAGAATTACAATTGATTTTTGAACATTGATCTTGTGTCCTGTGTCCTTGCTGAAGTCATTTATTGGTTCTAGGAGGGATATTTTTGGGTAGATTCCTTGGGATTCTCTTTATAGATCATCATGCCATCTGCAAATAGGGAAAGTTGTATTTCTTCCTCCTTGATCTGTGTGTCTTTTATTTCCTTCTCTTGCCTTATTGCACTGGCTAGGCCTTCCAGCACTATGTTGAATAAGAGTGGTGAGAGTAAGCATCCTTGCTTTGTTCTAGATTTTAGGGAGAGAATATTCAGTCTTTTACCATTAAGTATAATGTTAGTTGTAGGTTTTTTTCTATGAGGAAGATTAGCTCTGAGCTAGCATCCGTTGCTAATCCTCCCCTTTTTGCTGAGGAAGATTGGCCCTGGGCTAACACCCGTGCCCATCTTCCTCTACTTTTTTTTTTTTTTTTTTGTGAGGAAGATCAGCCCTGAGCTAACATCCATGCTAATCCTCCTCTTTTTGCTTAGGAAGACCGGCTCTGAGCTAACATCTATTGCCAATCCTCCTCGCCCCAGTAGATAGTTGTATGTCATAGTTGCACATCCTTCTAGTTGCTGTATGTGGGACGCGGCCTCGGCATGGCCGGAGAAGTGGTGCGTCCGTGTGTGCCTGGGATCCGAACCCCAGGCCACCAGTAGCGGAGCACGCACTTAACCGCTAAGTCAAGGGGCCGGCCCTCTTCCTCTGCTTTATATGGGACGTCACCACAGCATGGCTTGACAAGTGGTGCGTCGGTCCGCGCCTGGGATCCGAACCTGCGAACCTCGGGCGGTCGAAGGGGAGCATGTGAACTAAATCACTGTGCCACCGGGCCGGCCCCAGTTGTAGGTTTTTTGTAGATGTTCTTTATCGAGTTGAGGAAGGTCCCCTCTATTCCTAGTTTGCTGAGGGTCTTTATCATAAATGAGTGTTGGATTTTGTCAAATGATTTTCTGCACCTATTGATAACATTGTATGATTTTTCTTCTTTAGTCTATTAATACAGTGGATTACATTCATTAATTTTTAAATATTCAACCTGCCTTGTACCCCTGGAATAAACCTGACTTGGTCATGACATATAATTTTTTAAATATATTGCTGAATTATATTTGCTAATATTTTATTAAGGATTTTTGGAGCTGTAATCCTAAGGGCTATTGGTGTGTAGTTTTCTCTTTTTGTACTTTTCAGCTGTACTTAATGGGAGGAAGAGGCAGAAGTGTGTCTACTCCACCTTATCTGGAATAAGTACTTACAGAGCTTTTAAAAATCCTAATATCCAGGCTGCACTGCAGACCAACTAAATCAGAATCTCTGGGGGTGGAATGCAGGCACTAGCATTGTTTTCAAAACTCCCAAATGTTTCTAATGTGCAGCCAAAGTTTGAGAATCAGGGTGCTAATTCACGTGGAGGCATGAATGATTGACTGATAACCCATTTGTACCCATTAGGTTCTCAGTAGATGGTTCACAGGAAGGTGCTTCGATGGAGGGACTGCTTCCAGAGCAGTGGGCAGAGTCAAGGGAACCACAGTGGATGCCACGGCATCAGGGATTGGCGATGTGTAGAAGCTTTTACCACTCCTAGGTCTGAAGGGGCAGGGATGGGAACGGGGTTCCCAGTTTCTGGTGAGAGCTGCGGTTGTGATGATCCCAGAGACATGGATGCGAAGCAGGGAGGGAGCAGGAGAGACACACTCCAGCCTCTCTGCTCCTGCTGGTGGATTTCCCACCCTTCCTCCTATTCACTCAAAGCTGGCTGACACGGGAGGTGCCTAAGAGATACTGTCCAGGGCGGCAGCCCTCCCCAGGAGAAGAGCCAGTCAGAAAAGAGCAGAGAATGGATCTGGGGGCACCACACCCCTCTCAAATATTTGGATTTCAACCCAAATGGATTTTGAATGGGAGAAATAGAGACCATAGAGATGGATGCGAGGGAGGGATATTCTGGCGGAATGGCTTTCTGAGCAGGGCTTAACGAGCACAAAACCTGATGCTGCTCCTCTGTCGAAGTGGACCAGTACGATCTCTGGACCAGTAGCATCAGCACTACCTGCAAACTTATTAGAAATGCAAATCCTGCAGCATCAGACACGCTGGGGGTGGAGCCCAGTGACCTATGTTTTAACAAGCTCCCTCCCCCTCCCCAGGTGATGCTGATGTGTGCTTGAGTTTGGGAACCAGCCTAGGAGTGTGCATAAGTGAGTGAATATGGCAGGGTGCATTTGAGAATGGAGACAGATCCGTTAGCCAGCTTGGAAGGAAGGAAGATAGGATTATTCTAGAATACCAAAAGATAAACAACAATACGGAGAGACCTCCCTTCCTGCCCCTTTCCCCATACCTCCGGCTCACCGTTTCTGATCACCTGTCAGCAATGTCATGACCAGCTCATCAGCTAGCTCACTGCTTTCCTGCAGAGCCCTTTAGAAATACAGATACTTTTGGACCCCATCTGAGAATCTGTGACCCTGGGGCCCAGGCGTCTGTATTTTCAGAGTGTTTCCTGGTGTTTCTGATGTGGGAGTTGGTTGGAACATCACCAAGCCGGATGCTGTATGGAGTCAACATGTGTGACTGATCATCCCCTCTGGGCCAGGAATCTTAACATGCATCCTTTTATTTTATCCTGCAACAACCCTCTGCAGGGATAACGTTACTCCCAGTTGGAAACTGAGGAGACCAAGCGGAGAGAAGGGCTGCCTTGCTTAAGGTCACGTAACTGGTAGAGAACAGATTGGGGTTTTAAACCCAGGTCTCCCAGACCCACGTTCCCCTGCACTGTTTGGCTGCCGGCTCCCCCCACCCCTTTTCCCTGTGGCCTGCCTGGCTGAAAGATGTTTGTCCTGTTCCGTCAAACTCAGGCCCTCTGCTCTCTGGAAACAGGCAATTGACGGGAAGACAGCCTTCCTTGGAGGGTCATAACTACACTGCAGGAAGAAAGGGGCCCCTCAGGAATATGCTCTGTTCACAGGAAACTTCTTTTCTTATGGATTCTGCTATTAACACTTAAAGGAAGTTTTCCTCTGGAGGGGAATTTGTCATGGAACAGATCTTCCTCGGAATAGATCTTCCTCCTGAGTGCTGTCACGTTGCGGGGAGGATGACTGCCACTCTCCTCGGACATTTGTCTTCCCCGCCCGGCTCTCCTCATCTGTCAGGGGCCACACAGCTTCTTTCCTTGGAGTCACTAATCTGCAGACTGAACAAGGGGCTGCTGCAGACGGTGAAGAAAAAGGAGGCGGGGGGACTTTTCCTCCACTCAAGATGGGCACTGGGCCTGAGGTTCTCCCTTCCTATCACCCTGTGCCCTGGCCCCTCTTCAGATCCCATCCTTCTGTTTCCTAGGACTCAGCCAAGCTGGGATGGGGGAGGCTGGAGAGGAGAAGTAGGGGGAAAGCAGGAGGGAAGAGGTTCTGAACGTCTTCAATTAGGAGCTCTCCTCCCCTCCCCCCTCCTCCGGACCTGTCTCCCAGCTCCCCAGGATCCTCACTTGCTCCCTGTTCATGTCACTCTGCTCTGACACCAGCTCTCCAAATGGGTGTCCTACAATTCAATTCAATTCTGACGCTAACTACTCGGAGTCAGCACAGACCTCGCAAGTTAAGGGCTCAGCCCCCAAGACTGCCCCCCACCCCACTCCAGCCACCAGCCACAGGTCTAGGGTATCCCCGAGCCAGCCGTGCTTCTGCCTGGCTGACTACAAGTTCTCAGGTTCCCGCAAGCCCCCTCAGGTTTGGCAATTTGCTTGAATAACTCTCAGAACTCAGGAAAGCTCTATACTTATGATTATAGTTATATTAGAATGGATACAGCCGAGGAACAGCCAAATGGAAGAGAGGCACAGGCCAGCGTATGGAGGGTGCCAAGCGTCCATGCCCTCTCCAGGGGTGCCACATTCCCAGCACACGGATATGTCCACCAACCTAATGCTCCTTCAGCCTCATTTCAGAGTTTTTTAAAAAAATTATTTTATTGAGGTCATATTGGCTTATAATAACATTGTGTAAATTTCAGGTGTACATAATTATATATCAGTTTCTGTATAGACTGCATCGTGTTCACCAACAATAGTGTCTGTCCCCATATATATGTGCCCCTTTACTGCTTTCGTCCTCCCCCCACCCCCTGCCCCTCTAGTAATCACTAATCTGTTTCAGAGTTTTTATCTGTTTTCATTACATTGGCATGACTGATTAAATCATTGACCACATGATTGAACTCAGTCTCCAGCCCCTCTCCTCTCCCCAGAGGTCGGGGGTGGGGCTGAAAGTACCAACCCTCTAATCAAGTTGGTTTTTCTGGAGCCCAATCCCCAATCCTGAACCTCTCTAAATAATAAAAGACACTCCTATCACTCAAGAAATTCCAAGAGTTTTTGCAGGTTTGTGCCAGGAACTAAGAACAAAGATCAAGTATATTTTTTATTATGCCACAGTCACGTATCACATTCTTCTTTTTCTCATAGTGGTTTGGGTTCAGGCTTGATTGTCTCCACTAGAAACCACACTGTCACCATCTTCACATCACCACCACTGTCACTACAACCACCACTGGAAGACTCACTATAACCAGGTGCTTCCATGTGGGGCTTTTCAGACACCATATGATTTTCAGACATTTAATTCCAGGAATGGCCTCATGAGATGAGAACTACACTCATTTTGTAGTTGGGGAAACTGAGGTACATTTTGGTGACTTTCTCAAGATCATGCAGCCACAGAGAGGTGGAGATGGTCCAAGTCGTTTTGAGTTGGGAGCCTTAATTCTTCATCTCTGAATATCCTGCTTTCCATCTTTGCCTTTCAGGGGTGACTAGAGTCCTTTAAAAGGACACTTCACATGAGTTTTCCTGGATTCACATTCTTAATCCCACATTGCTGGCTGAGCCATGGATAAAGCAGAACTGGAGATGTGCCCTAGAGTGAAAAGCAGGGGACAGAGCGTGCTTGGATCTACAGATTGTTTTGGTGGATGAGGAAGCCCTAGTCTGGAGCTGGCCAAGGGTTCCGAGTAAGTCATGGCTTTGAGGCCTCTGCTTCTGGGGACTCAGACTTGATTCTCTAAGGATCTGGGTGGTGGCCATGAGGTCCCTGGTGGGGGGACCTCCACTGTTGGTGGAGTCAACAGCTGGGCAAGGTTAGACTCAGGGCTCTCACCATTCTCAGGGACAGCATGGGTCTCTTGATGTGGTTTGGGTCCCCTCTCTCTCACTTCATCCTCGAAGCCCAAATATCTCACACACCAGTTCCTTGAAGCCTCAAACTCCTTCTATCTGGGGATGAAATGTTCTATTTCCTAGGAAGTCAGGCTGAAAGAGGGCAGGAAACCCATTCATACTCAAAGACAGTTATCTGGAAGCAGATGTTCCATCTATTCCCTTGTTTATTTGCTCACTCACTCACTCACTCATTTATCCACCTGTCCATCCATCCGCTCATCCATCCATCCTTCCATCCATCCATCAAGTCATCCATCCATCAAGTCATCCATCCATCCATCCATCCATCCATCCATCCATCCATCCATCCATCCATCAAGTCATCCATCCATCAAGTCATCCATCCATCCAGTTATCCATCCATCCATCCATCCATCCATCCATCCATCCATCCATCCATCCATCCATCCAGTCATCCATCCATCAAGTCATGCATCCATCCAGTTATCCATCCATCCATCCATCCATCCATTCATCCATCCATCAAGTCATCCATCCATCCAGTTATCCATTCATCCATCCATCCATCCATCCATCCATCCATCCATCCATCCATTCAGTTATCTATCCATTGATCCAGTCATCCATCGCTCCAGCATTTATTGAGCTCCTTGTGTACAGCAGGTCCCATGTCTGTGGTGATGTGACAGAGGAGCAGGAAGGTCCCTGCCCTCTCAGAGATCAAAGCCCAGAAGGGAAGGTAAGACCTTCTCAGCTCTAGTGTAGATCTCTGCTGCACAATTTCACACTTGGGACCTCTGGGTCCTGCAGTAAGTGGCTACTTGGTCTCCATTCCTATCCATGTGTCCTGGGTCTCCATTCCCATCCATCATACCCTGGGTCAGAGGAGGCATCTGTGGGAGAGGTTTGTTCTGCCCTCCAGTGATTGTAGGCTCTGGGGACACCAGGCAAGGAGCAGTGGGAGCTGCAGATCCCTGAGGTCAGTGCTGAGAGCTGAGGCAGGAGGTCTTCAGTGGCATTGGCTCAGAGGCCTCGGCAAAGGCACTCTGTTACACACTAGGGACTATTCTATTAGCTCCCTGGAGCTGGCAGCTTGAGTCCAAGATGACATTTTGAGCAATGGAGGGAATGTGGCCTAGCAGATGAGAACAGCAGCTGGGGCCCAAGGCGGGGGTGGGGAGAGAGGAGGCTTGGGCCTCTTGTCTTCCTTGCAGCTAAGGTCCAGAGCGGACTTCAGTGAGTCTGTGGACCCCAGCTAACTCTACGGTCGTCACTGTTAGAATGTGGCTGGGCATTAAACAGATCAGGATGTGTGCAGAACCCCGGTACTTAGGGCTGGAGGAACCAGTTGACTTTGAGAAAATTTACTGAGAACATATGTAGGAGGGGGAAGGAAGGGGCTTCTTATCTGTCATTGGTCCCTGAATTCTCACAACAATCCTATGAGGTAGACACTATTATTCCTTTTTTACAGAAGGGGAAACTGAGGCACAGAGAGTTTAAGTAATTTGCCCAAGGTTATATAACTAATAAGTAGTGAAGTTGAGATTTGAACCCAGATGGTCTGGCTTCCTTGTCTGGGGTTGTCACCACTTCCTTATGCAGTCGAGACTGTATACTTAAGGTCATGAATAACTTCCTCAGTTTTCACACCTGTCAAATAGGATCACCCGTGTCTACCTTACAGGGTTGTCATGAGGATTAAGAACCAAAGAGAGCAACCAGACAGAGTAGCGAGGCTGTGAGGCTGTGCAGGACTGTGCACTGGGCCTTTGGTCTGAGTGATTCAAATTCGTGTCTCAGGAAAGTTACAGATTTCCTTGTGTCATGGGCCCTTGGGACTACTGCTGAACATCATTTCATTAAACCCTCACAGCACCCCTGTGGGTACCGTTCTTCTGCCCATTTTACAGAGGAGGAAGCAGAATCTTCAAAGCGACACAGTTAGAACAGGGCAGAGCCAGGACTCAAGCCCAGACACGTCCAAAACTGGAATCTCTGGCTTTCTTCCAGCTGCCAGGCACTGTGGACACACGAGGGTGCGAGGCACCGCTCTTCCCCGTAGGGTTTACTGTCTGCTGGTGGTCACGGCAAAGCATGAGCCTGGATAGCTGTGGAATAGGCAGAGAACACGTGCTCTCCAGAGAGGTAGCTTGGGCTCCTGGGGAGGGCAGGCGGAGAGTCCCATCACGGAGATCTAGAGATGGAGCTGGTGGTGGGACGCCGGCTTAGTTTCCTGTTGCTGCTCTAACAAAGTGCCACAAATTAGTGGCTCAAAACAACATAGATTTGTTCTCTTACAGTTCTGGAGGTCAGAAGTCTAAAATCAAGCTGTTGGCAGGGCTGCGTTCCTTCTGGAGGCTTCAGGAGAGAATCTCTAAAATTTCTTTGCCTGTTCTAGCTTCCAGAGGCCACCTACATTCCTTGTCTCGTGGCTCCTCCTTCTATCTTCACAGCCATGACGCATTCTCTCTCCTTTCTGACCTCTACCTGTCCTTACACCTTCTCTCTCTCTGACTCTGATCTTCCTGCCTCCCTCTTATAAAGACCCTGTGATTACACTGGATCCAGCTGGATTATTCAGGCTAATCCCCGCATTGCAAGACCCTTAACTTAATCACACCCGCAAAGTCCCTTTTGCCGTGTAAGGTGACATATTCACAGGCTGTGGGGATTACGGTGTGGACATCTTTGTGGGGCCATTATTCTGCCTCCCACACATGGAAACAGTGAGAGCTGAGAGTTTACAGAAGCTGGAGAAAGTTTCAAAGAGCTGCTGTGGGACAAACAATTAGGATCTAATTGTGTAGGGATAGCAAATAAATTTTGTCCCGTGGGCCTACTCTACTTGTTTGGAGTGGCTTCCTGGAACTCGGGGTCAGTGGATCTGAACTTAGTGAGAAAGAGTCTCACGACTGATTAGCGATATCTGTCATGGTCTCGGGAATAGGAAGGGGCAGCATGCCTGCCAGGTGTTTGCCATCCTGAATGTAGTTTAAATCCTTCAATTTTCACGTGAAGATAAACAGGCCTAGAAAGAGAAAGTGATCATCTGAGATCACACAGCTAGAGGCAAAGCTGGGCCTAGAAGTCAGGCCTCCTGAGCCGGGGTTAGAATGCTGCCAGTCTGAAGCACTGGGTTCTAATGCGGTCTTCAAGGCAGTGCAGTGAGTTGAGTGGTACCTGGACTTTTGGGAAGAGGTGGACGGGCTCTGGATAAAGGGTGAGAAACTGGCACTGAGCCTAGCCGGGAATACAGGAAGGGGACTGTCACCAGGGGAGGGTGAATCTGGACTAAGACTGGGAAACTGATGTTTGAAGTGAAATGAAGGTTTGGAATCTGGAAGCCGTCTGCAGCTGTAGGATAAAGCAAGTGGAAGGTCAGAGCAGACAGAGGCCAAGCTGGGAACTGAAGCTTAAGCACCAAGCACCAGGAGCCAGGGTGGGGGTGGATTCTGGTAAGAATCTTAGGGTGTGGAGAGGGGTAGGGACTATTGCTTTCACCCAGGGCTGGCAAATGTGTTTCCTCTGGCTTGTTTTCTGTGATTGATTGGTAGTGGCTGACTGCAGCACTGTGCTGAATGTCTTAGTTCAGAGGGAAAATTCCCATGATTGATTAGTGATGCCTGTCATGGGTACAGAAAGGGGTAAGATGACATATATGCCAGATATTTACCATTCCTACACAACAACTATATCCAGATGAAGCCAGGTCACAAAGAGCCTTGAAGACGGATTAGAAAAGGAATAGGGTCACAAAGGGCAAAATGCTGCCGGAACAGCTGAAATGTTCTACAGCAGCCAGGAGGGGTGGAGCCCAGCTTTTTGTGACAACTTGGGGCTCAATATTCACTCTGTGATGGGGAGGCCTCCTCTTTCCCATAAATTGATGAGCCCAGAGACATCAACTGTCATGTAATAAATGTTTGTTGAATGAATGCATGAATGAATTTATTCCATATAAATTCAGGGATGTATTTCACTGGCAGAAAAATATAATTTTGAACCTGCACTTCTGGGAAGGATGGAAAAGTATGTGCAGGTCAACAGTCTTGCTAAGTAAAAGTAAGAAAAAATACAAAACTACCTGTTTAAAGGCAAGAGAATTGTGGAAGCAAGGACCAGAGGGGCTGACACTCTGGAGGGGGAGATGGCAGAGAGGTGAGCTAATGATCTGCAGCCACTTTTTCTCTGGGGGCATTTGCCAATTCTGGGTTCATGCAAGAAGCTGATAATCCTAGCTTTGCTGCTGGAGGCAGAGCAACCAAGAGCCAGAGCTTTCCACCTCTGTTTACAAAGCCCATTTCCTCTCAAGCTCAAGGGGAAAGAGTGGGCCTGGTGTTTTACCCAGTGACTAGCACACAGTGGGCCTTGAACCAGTGTTTGCGGAAACATGGAACCCCGGAGATTGCATCCATGCCTCCTGGGCCTGTTTGCAAGAGCCTCCCCTTTCTTTTAGGTTTCACTTGGCTCCAAACTTTAGAGCTTTTTCTGGAAAAAATCCTGCACGATCTGATATTCGTTTTTTTTTTTAAAGTTGAAATGAATTAAAGATTCATGTTGTTTGGAGGAGTATTTTGAGAATTTCACAACATCCCCGGGAGATAATTGGTGTCTCCCCAGGGAACCACCAGGCGCAGGCTGGGAATGATGGGGTAAATCATTTGAGTGCCAGCAGCAGTTTTAATTAAGTTTTTCCAGAATCCGATGCTTATTTCACTGAAAAGTGCTGGGCTTTGTTGACAAGTGACACATAACGTTTCATTCTCCAGGGATTTTTTATCATTAGAAAACATCCTCCTGGAGACCTGGTCTCCATGTTAATTAATCATCCAGTTACTCAGGGCCTGGTTCCCTGCCCGGGGTGGGGGTGGGATATGCAGAGAGGGCAAGGGTTGGCCTCAGCCTCCAGGAGAGGCAGGAAGCCAGAGGCCTCCCATGTGTTCAGGGCCACACGGTCATTTCCTCATCCTCCCCTCTGCCCTGGGTGGGAGAGACCAGTATCCCCACTTTACAGAGGAGAAGACCGAGGCTCCAGAATCCTCAGTAATTAGGATGCCCTCACACAGCTTGTAAACAGCAAAGCAGGAACCAAGGCAGCTACTTCTTTTTACCCCGGGGGACACATTTTCCCACAAGCTCACAGTTGCCCTGATTCCTCAAAGTGTTTCTGGTCCAGTTGGGGATGGAAGACCCCAATGTGGCAGAAACAAGCAGTCATGGCCCCAGATTATTACTGGCCCTGATTCCCTGATTCAGGGAGCCTCCAAGGTTCCCTGGGCCCCACAGGGAAGTTGTAAGTCAAATAAGTAAGGAAACAGGGCAGGGCAGTGGGAGAAGATGCCACTTTGCTGCCATCTCTCTTTCATGGATGGGTGGCTGGAAAGGAGTCTAGAGATGTAGGTTTTAGTCCCACCTCAGCCGTGACCTTGGCACAAGCTTGGCAGGGCCCCTCTGCATCTCAGAGCCTCTGAAACAGGGTTCACCATCAAGCATCCTCTTCCTGGGAGAGGTCGGGGCTCCGCGTTTCTAGGGATTCACTCTAATGCGTTAGTATACTGATCCCACCCGAAACCATGGCGCAACCCCGATCTCCAGACATGTTCGTGGCCCCCGCTTGTGTAATTCGGCCCTGACATCTCACTCTGTTCCCTCACCCCATTTGCATTTTGAACAGGGCGGTCCTGGAGACGCCAGTGCCTCAGCCAAGAGCCTTTGACGCTGCTGTGCGTCGAGATTTCTTGGGGGAGCTGTTTAAAATCCCAGATGCGCGGGCCTGCCCCAGCCCGGGGCTGTATTTCACGGCCCACTGTGCTCCATTTTCTCTCTCCCACAGAGTAGCACATGGACCGTGGTGTCCAGAGATGGAGCGTGCTGAGGCTCCCTCTTCCCTGGATCAGCCCCTGCCCCAAACCTCCACATCCCTCACTGGGTGCGCTCCCCAGGAGAAAGTACTCAGGACCACAGGGAGAGGATGGAGGCCCAGGTTCTAGCTCCAGCACCGATTTCTTCCAGCCCTTTGAACAAACCACTGCTAGAGGCCCAGCACCCCTATTTCCTCTAGCAGAACTGCTCTTCTTCCTTTCTCCGTGGGTTTTGGGGGTGTTGTAAATCCATCACAGCTACCGCCACAACCACCCACCGGAACAACAGTGGGGAACATGTGACCCAAGCCTAGCCAATCATAATATTCCATCCCCTCTCAACAGTGATTGGTCCAGGGGGTGGGCATGGAACCAAGAAGAGCCAATCAGAGTCCCTCCCTCAGACAGAGGAGACAACAGCTCAGTTTATTTGTGTGTTTGTTTTGTTTTTGTTTGGCAATCGTCTTGCTTGGCTAAATGGGAAAAGTCAGTTTCTCTAGTAGGAGAGAAAGAAGGCAACACACAGAGGCTACAGACCTGAAAGACAGATGGATGGATAGATAGATAGAAAGAAAGATAGATATAGATGGATAGATAGAAAGATAGAGTGGTAGATAGAGAGGTAGATAGATTGTTCTGGCCCCATCATTTGAGCTCATGGGTCCTCTATCCCTGAGGCCAGAGGTAGCCCTTCATGCTCCAGCCCACTGCCCTGTGAAATGATTTTGCCTTTGGCTTCTGTCACCTGCCACAGGAAGAGACCCCCATTCTTCCTGCTCTGCCCTATCCACTCACCCTCCCTGCGCTGGGCCTTGGCCTCCTGACTCTAAGGGATTTCTAGGTGTTTTCTGCTGGCCCTCCTAGCAAAAATGGTCCATGATTCTAAACAGCTCAGGCTGCCCTGCCACAAAACTGAAGAACTGTAGCTCAAGCCACCAAACGTTCTTAACAAAAGTGTTGATAACGTAACAGCTTTCCAAGTAAATCCAGAGCCTTCTGTTTCCAAGGGATGGGTGGGAGGGCTGTCTGTGCTGTTGGGGCGAGGGAGGGAAATTACTTCTGTTCTCTGCAGAGCCCATGCTGAGTTTGCATGCCTCCCTGGTGCTCTGCTGACTGGAGAATCTTCCAGCAGGGCCGGCTTCCAGGAGGGTGACAGATTCAAATCACTTCTGCTTCCCAGCTCAGCACTGAGGCCCAGGTGCCTGCTGGATTCAGAGCACAACCAGTCCTTCCCCCACGAAATCTCCGCTTCGCACAGCCGGGGCCTGTATTGTTGTCATTAGGAGGTATAAATCCTAATTTATATTGCTGGGAGGGTAATTTATATACTAATATAAATTTCTTTTACTGCTGATTTTTGAGCAACTGATGTGCAATTATTTCCAGCTCCCCTTCCAATGCAATTCTAAAATGATGGCTGCTAATACCTTAATATTCTTTATGATTGCCAGAGATGATATTTTTCCCGGATCAAATGTATCCAGTGGGGTTTGACATAATTGGGTTAAAGATTTCTCTTTCGGAAGCTCTAAGACTTGTTAGGCATATCTGGGCTGGGGGAGATGATGGCCGAGGCCTTTTCTTTGTGCTCTGCTGTTCTCCCAGCTGGTCCCTTCGCCTCTGCTGAACTACAGGTCTCTCCTGTGCCTACGGTGTCCTCAGCACAGAAGGGAGCCCATTACACTGAAAGTGGCAAGAGAAGAAAAAAACTACGTTAAGGGCCTGCTACAGGGTAACTCTCTGGGGGAGGAAGGTTCTTGCTTTAGAAACACACTGGGACAAGAATGGCTGGACTCAGTGTAATGAGCTAAGGTGCAGAAACATGAACGGTGGTGTTTCAGGCATTATCTTAGCTGGTGAACATGACAGTATGTCTCGACGGGTCTAGCTGTGCCAAGAGACAGGTTCCACCTCTAGAGCAAGAGATGACAGTGTCTTCAGAATGTGTCTCTCTCTCTGGCCCTGCCGTGGGCAGCTGAGAGCTGGCCACATGGGACCAGGGTCCGCAGGCCTTTTGATGTCTGTCTCCAAGCTGTGCCTTGGCCTCTACACCATGCCGTCACTTCCAAATAATGAACGCCATGCCTAAGACCATAATTAGTACCGATCTTAACGACCACCAAGCAGCAGATTTTGATTTTGATTATATCTAGCGTTTTCCTTACATGTCTAGCTGGGACCTGCAGAAAATCCTTTTGGCCTTTTAAAAACTGAGACCATTTTGAAACCACAGCCTCTCTCCAGATTCAAGGTGATGAAACATGAAAATCACTTGGACCCCTGCCTGATGCTTATTAAGACCAATATCGGGTAGCCTAGTTATTGTTTTCATTTTCATTATTTCTAAAAATTTTAGCTCGGAAAAGGCCATTCCATGAAAGTAAACCCAGGCATGATATAGTTGTAGTAATTAACAATAATAACTAACATTTATATAGCACTTCCTCTATGCCGGAGGCTATGCTAAGGATTTTACTATCTAACATTTAATTTTACAACAACCCGGTAAGGTAGTCATTACTATTAAGCCCATTTTATGCATGAGGACATTGGGGCACAGACTAGTTAAGTGACTTGCCTAAGGTCCCACAGCTGGTAAGGGGCAGAGCCAGGGCTGACAGCCAGGCAACCAGGCCCAAAGTCTGTCTTTTTAACCTCTGTTGTGGGCTGAATTATGTCCCCCCAAATTCATACGTCGAAGCCCTAACCCCAGTACTTCAGAGCATAACAATATTTGGAGATAAAATCTTTAAAGAGGGAATTAAGTTAAAATGAGGTCCTTAGTGTGGGCCCCAACCCAGTATGACTGGTGTCCTCATAAGAAAAGAAAATTTGGACCCAGACACACACAGAGGGAAGACCAGGTGAGGACATGGAGAGAAGGTGGCCGTCTGCAAGCCAAGGAGAGAGGCCTCAGAAGAAACCAACTCTGTTGACACCTTGATCTCGGACTTCCAGCCTTCAGACTGTGAGAACATAAATTTCTGTTGTTTAAGCCACCCAGCCTATGGTATTTTGCTATGGCAGCCTGAACAGACTAATACAAACCCTATTGGAGATGTCACTATAATTGTGTTCTTCCGGATAGAAGACCTCCTCTGTGGGGAATGAGGAGGCAGTGTAGTGTAGCAAAAATGCCGTGATTTGGTATCTAAAGACCCGACTTCCACCCCCAGGTTACCACTAACTCATGATGGACAAGCTCTTTTCCTTTCTGGGCCTCAGTTTCTTCATTTGTGAATTAGGGCTAACAATCCCCAACCCAACTCTCCCAGAGGATTATATAAGAGGTGATATTGATGATGATGATAATAATAAAAATAAAAAAAGTAATAATAAAAGTGAGCTTTCTATGTGCCAAGGTCCACCCTAGGTGTGTCGCATGTATGAATTTATTTCTTCCTCATAGAAACTCTATAATATATGGATTTATGAATCTCTCCACTTTACAGGTGAGGCAACTGAGGCCCGGAGAAGCTCAGCCATCTCCTCAAGGTCATGTGTGTTGTGGAAATAAATCAAGACCACCCAAAAAGAATAAGCAAAGCCTATTTATTTGGAGGTTGCCATAGCAAGAGAGCCAGCCACCATCATTTGTGTTTGGCAGAGACTCAAAGTTGGAAAGATTTATGGTGGAAAAAGGATTGGAGGCTGTTGGCCTGGGGAAGCTGTAGGCAGGTTAACTAGAAGTGGAGCATCCTATATGATTGGTCACGGTACTGTACTTGACTTTCCTCAATTGGTCCCAAGTTAGAAGTGGGGACAAAACTTCAGGAAGCTGTCAGTTCTAATTGAACCCTGGCTGTTTAGAGCTGATTGCTACAGGAGTCATGGTTTGGCGTCCTGGACTGGTTGCTGCAGATAGTGGGGCAGGGTTCTACTTGTGTATACAGTCTGGCCATCATCTGTTTGTGTGTTCAGCCTCTCAGTGTAGAGTGCCCAGCATTAGGACCGTCCTGCAGAGCACAGAGGACCTGGCAGAGTGACTTCATGAACAGGCTGAAACATCCATTGCCCACTGGGGGTCAGAGGCCTCAGGACCAGTGAGACTGCCCCCATGCCTGTCCCCCCAGGCTTTGCCCTGCCACGGGCAGCATGTCTGGGGGCAGGCATCATGCCAGCCCAGGGAACAGGCTTGGGGCAGTCCCAGGGCTGCTGTCCTGGGGCAGTGGCTGAATTTGACCCCTAATGCAGACGACAGACTCAACGCAAGAGCCATTGTGAGGGCAGGTGGAAGAGAAGAGGCCATCTCCAAGTTTGCATTCCAAAGTTATTAAAAAACAAATGTGAGAACTCCTACAACTCAACAACAACAACAAAAACAATGGGCAAAGGACTTGAATGGACATTTCTCCAAAGAAGACATGTGAATGGCCAAAAAGCGTATGAAAAGATGTTCAACATCAGTCATCATCAGAGAGATGCAAATCAAAACCACAATGAGATACCACCTCACACCTTTAGGATGGCTACTGTGGAAAAAAAAAACCCCAGAAAATAACAAGTATTGGTGAGGGTGTGGAGAAATTGGGACCCTTGTGTACTATTGGTGGGAGTATAAAATGGTGCATCCACTGTGGAAAACAGTATGGCAGTTCCTGAAAAAATTAAAAATGGAATTACCATACGATCTGGAAATTCCACTTCAGGGTATATATTCAAAAGAATTGAAATCAGGATCTCAAAGAGATATTTCGACAGCCATGTTCTTGGCAGCATTATTCACAATAGCCAAAAGGAGGAAGCAACACAAATGTCCATTGACAGATGAGTAGATAAGGAAAATATGGTCTACACATACAGTGGAATGTTATTCAGCCTTAAAAAGGAAAGAAATCCTGACACATACTGCAACTTGAGGACATTATGCTTGGTAAAATAAGCCAGTCTCAAAAAGACAAATACTGTGTGATTCCACTTGCATGAAGGACCTGCAGCAGTCAAACTCACAGAAACAGAATGTAGAATGGTGGGTGCCAGGGGCTGGCGGAGGAGGGAATGCGGAATTGTTGCTTAATGGATATGGGGTTTCAATTTTGCAGGATGAAAAGTATTCTGGAGACTGGTTGCACGACAATGTGACGGTACTAACACTACTGGACTGTACACCTGAAAATGGTTAAGATGGTAAATTTTATGTTATGTATATTTTACCACAATTAAAATAAAAAAAAAAACACAACCAAAACCCAAATGTGGCCGTGGGAGGTTGAGCTGGCTGGGAGTTCTCTGCCAGGCTCTAGAGGAATAACCCTGGGCAAGTCCCATTCCTGCTCTGGCCTCTGTCTCCGAGGGGTCTACTTCCTGGTTCTCTGGGGATGGCTCTTCTAGCTCCCTCGTTGCGGGGAGTTGAAGCATTAGTTCCAGGCAGGAACAATCCACCCGAGGATATGGTGCCCTCAAGAACCATGCTTACCCACTCTCTCTGTGCTACGAGGTTCCATTTTTGTTCCACTTTTAGGCTAGCAGCAATCAATGAGCTCAGAGAAGGTAAACCTGCCCCTGACCCAGAGAATGAACCTCAAGTTCCCTAGATCAGTCATGCTAATCCACTTCTTCTTTGTCAGTGATTGGTCTAGGGGTGGGCGTGAGACTTATTCTGGCCAATCAGACATGAGACAAGTTGCTGGGGGCTTCTAGGAAAGATATTTTTCTCTAATAAAAGAGGATGCTACAGGAACAAGGCTCTTTTCCTGCCCTTTCTTATCTTCCTGCCTTGAATGTGGTCGTGTGGTGCTTCAGCAACCCTTTTGTGGTGTGAAGTGGCAAGGAAGACAGAAAGAGCCTATGTCTTTGATGATGTGGTTGAGCCACTGCACCAAATCTAGCACTGCTAACTCCTAGGCTTCTTTTATTTGTGACAACTGATGTCTTCATGTTGTTGGTCAAGTTTGCTGACCTTGACATTCTGAGCCCAGCAGAACAGAGTAGGACCCACTGGCACACTCCCTTTGCCCTCATGCCCCTCAGCTTGGAGGGAAGTTCCTTGGTCTCTTACGATGCTGCTTGGAAGAAAACATCTCCTGTTCCACTACTCCTTTATGTTCTTTCTTTCCAATCCAAGTTCTTTTCTCACCAATATTCCTACCCATTCAGTTTCTTGAGAAGCTCTCCTTTCTCTTTTATTGCTTGGGGACCTCATCGCAGGCCCATCCCCACTTCTCACTTCTGCCCACACTCTGCTCCAGCTCTTCAGAAATGCCTGCCTTCCCCCAAAGTGCTCAGTTACTTCCGAGTCCGCCCGCAGTGCTCTCTCCTGGCATCCTTCTGTCTGGCTGGTTCCCACTCCTCATGAGGGGCACGACCCTGGGGAAGACTCCCTGGCCTCTTCCTGTGGCCCCTGCCCCTGTGGTATCTGGACTGTGACCTCTTGGGGGCAGACACCCTGGGCACAAAGTCAGCACTTAACATGCACTTATTGAATGACACCTTTGCTCTCCGTAATCAAGTATTTGACTGTCGGGGCCCCTTCCAAGCACTTTACGTGGATCACTCATCATCCAGTCTTTACAACCGCATCTGGGGTGGCTTTTGGGACATTCTGGCCAGAGATCGGAGAAGGCTCATCTCTTTGTCAGGCCCTAATTAGTGTCTTAGTTCTTTTTATAATGCAGTGAGCAAAAGATTCTGAACTAAGATGTAGACATGAGACCAAAGGATTTTAAACAAAGTCTCTTATTTTCTACTCAAGATAACATTATGAAATGAGGTGTATTCTCCCTGTTTTATCAGCCCTTTCCTGGATGAATTTTTCCTTCCCAAA
This sequence comes from Diceros bicornis minor, assembly GCF_020826845.1. Classification (NCBI taxonomy): domain Eukaryota; kingdom Metazoa; phylum Chordata; class Mammalia; order Perissodactyla; family Rhinocerotidae; genus Diceros; species Diceros bicornis. The sequence continues at coordinate 15,162,616 of NC_080765.1, forward strand.
GTCTGAATAGTGGAGGGGAATGAAGACAAAGAGAGTTTTGTCTATGGGCAAGCTCTGTGGGCATGACATGGCTTTCCTGGGGGAGGGACTTCAGATCTGAGATGTCAGGCAGTGGTGGCACCCAGTCACAGCTTTTCCTTGCTCATTTGGGACCCCAGGAGGAAGACTTCATCTATTCTCTAATGAGAATATAAAAAATAGCAAGTGTGCATAATTTTTCAAGATAAAGAGCAAGATAAAGGAGCTAGGCAAAGCATTTTATGCTTTCATATCCTTCCCTCAGTGTAGCCAGGATAAATGATGTTCTGGAGCAAAATATCCAGGGCTTTGGATACCATGATGGGGAACACTGGGGATGTTCTTAGGTTCCTGCCTTCTCAGAAGAAAACAGAAGTGTCACGTGCCAAAAAGGCCCTGAGCCTGAGATACAGGATTTTCCAAGTGTCTCCTGGAACCAGTAGGGACTGTAATCCCCACTTTACAGATGAGGAAACCAAGACCCAATGAGGTTAATTAGTTTGCCAGAGGTCACACATCTGGTGAGTTGCGAAGCTGAGTTTTGAACTCAGTCAGTCTCCAGAGTCTATGCTATCCTTCCTCCAAACAAAATGACTGAATGGATGATCCTATTTCAGGCTTTCTCATCCTGGACCTCAGGGAGGACTATTATGGACTGCAAAGTAATAGTGATGCCAAAATAAAGCACATGCCTCTGGAAATCAGGGAGGTGGTCCATTCACGCAGCCAGAAACTCAGCATGATTTCCTTGAAATTATACCATGGTAGCCCCAGGACCCAGCAGGAGAGGTTGGGGAGTATCTAGGTGTGTGTGGACTGGAGTTGAGATGAGAAAGGGGTTGTTTTGAGTATCTGCGGGTGAGACTGGTCTCATAACCTCCATCCCCATCATCCTGCAGTTGTAAGCACACCTCACCTCTGACACCTTCCCTTCCAGGCCTTTGTCATGATGAGCCCAGGTTCATGGTCTCCTGAAGTGTTCTGGAGTGTCCCCTGTAGGCAGTGACTCAGAAAACCCTGGACCTCTTCCTGGATCACTCTCCTGCCCTCATCTGGAGGGCAAATATCTTCCAAGGGAGTACCTTCATGTTATCAGCATTGGAAAACAGATCCAGCCCCATCAGACAGTTATAGTGTGTCAACCACCATGAAGGGGCAAAGCAGCCCTTCTATGGGGCAGACAAAGATGCTCTGCATAGGAAGAGCCTGGAAACGTGATGGTGTGGAGGAGACTACAAGGGTGTGGAGAGGACCTGTGTCTGTATCACGGCCCTGCTTAGCTGTGTGACTTGGGGCAGATTTTTTAAGCTCTCTGAGCCTCATTTACAAAATGGAAATTATTGTTTTTACCATACAGAATTAATAAAGCTAATATCTACAAATGACCTAAGACAGCTCTGATTCCGGCATTAGTTCCCTTTCTTTCACTTGGGGGCATTTAATGATGGAGGCAGGGGAACCTGTGGCAGGGCACACAAGTAGACTACATTTCCCAGCTTCCCTTGCAGGTAGGTAGGGCCATGTGACTGAGCGCCAACCAGTGAAATAGGGCAGAATTAATGCATGCCGTTTCCATACGTGGCCCAGAAGATCCTCTTTCCTAATCCTCTACTTCTGCTTACATTCCATAGGAGGGGATTTCGTCTCATGGCTATAACTAACTGTGAGGAGGCTGGCAAATGTAGTATCCCCAGTAAGGGGCCACAGGGGCATAGTGGATAGTCAGCAGTCTTCATCATATAATCTTAAAAGGCAGGGGCATGCACTTGCCTTGCTCCTTCCCCGTCCCCACTGGCTAAGAGGCAGATGTAATGGCAGGAGCTGAAGTAGCCACTTTGGACCCAGAAAGGGAAGCTGCATGTCAGGGATGGCTGCCCTCCTAGTCCAGGGATGAATTCTCTGGATTGTTATGTGAGAAATAAATATAATTTTAACTTGCTGAGGCCGTTGTGTTTTGGATCTCTTTGTCACAGCAGCTCAGGCTGTCCCTTAACAGATGCTCTCCTGCTACTGATGAAATACTTAGCTGGCACAAGATCCAGGAGTCTTTAACTCTCTTATCCATTAGTTCGGTCTCCTTACTCAGGACACTCCTCAGAAATAGAAGGATAGTCTCCGTCAGCAACATGAAGGGCGTTTTCATCTCATGCCTGGTCCTTGTCACAATTTCTCCTGGAGTGTCCAGCACCTCCTCACCCCAGTGACATTCCTGGTTGCCTGTCCTGGTATCACGGAGATAAAGCATCAACCTTGATACCTAAGAAAGATCTCTAACTCTGATCATGAGAACAAGAACACTTGAGATAACAGAGCGACAGGTTGAAGAAAACTACAGAACAAGTCCTGTCTGTTTCAAATGGCTAAAGTAATAAAAAGAAGGCATAGAAACCACAAGGAAAGAATAGCACACCAGGTTTTTTTTCAAAACTTTTTTTATTACACCACCCGCACCTGGTATTGATCCAATAAAATCCAAACCCAAAACAACTGATGCAAAAACCTCATCACGATCCTCAGAAAATGCCAGACATGTGTGTGTCGTTAGACTTTGTGATTCTCTGAAGAAAACTGGCTTAAATATTTTAATTGGACTTTCATGTCTCTTGTGGCTCTGAACATGTGCTTTCAGGATGCTGCTTGATTTAATGCCCACATCAGGGACGTAGAGCATTTTCCAGAATAAATGGTTCTTTTTAGCCAAGAAATATATCCATTGGTTCTTATAGGGTTTGTTTTCCCCCCCTGTGATTCCACTTAAGCAAAAGTACTTAAGAATCAGAGATGGGTGCAGAACCTCAGACTCATGGAGGTGGATAGAACTAAAAAATCATATGGTGCCACTCTGTCACTTTACAGATGAGGGAATTGGCCCAGAGAGGAAGAGGGACCTGCCCATGGGAGCAGCTCGTAAGGGCAAGCAGTGAGATTAGCACATGTGCTGCGGTTTCCTCAGCCTGTTCGAGAAGAATCTGACTTCTGTGTTTATGAGCCTGTGTTTATTTTCCACTCTGCTCTTGCCTTCAAGATCTCTGAGCACAAAGGCAGACCATGACTAAATGGTTGAGAGGTGCATATTACATCCAGCTGGTGGGGTGGGTCTTTCAAAAGTGGGCTGCAGAGTTTATTCTTTGTTTTTAATTCAATTGTGATGAAAATCTACCCCACTTCCAGCCCTGCAGAACTCTCCCCTGTCCCTGGCCCATGTGGGCCTGCCATGGCGGGGAGATGAGGGCCGTGCCAGGCCTCAGGGCTGGGTTTACTGTGTGTTGGCTGAATGAGGCGTAGCTGCCACTTACTTTTGAGTTAGAATTTTGGTTCTCATGCCCCATGCCTGGGAGAGTTTGTATTTTAGGCTGGGTTTCTCTGGTGGAGTAAAGGGTTCGATTCTTGGTAGCAAGGTTCAGGGATCAGAAAGCCGAAAGCGGGTGGGGCGTCTGGAACTCTACAGAGTTCCCCTAATCTTCTTATATCAGTGTTCCCCATGTCAGCCTGTGAATGAGGCCAAGGGAATAGCCTTCTCCAGCAACGCTGGGAAGATCAGGGTAGAGGGTAGCAGACGACCCAAAGTCATGAACCGCCCTGAGCTGTAAATCCATCTGGTTTCCCACATCTCGAATTTCGGGGTAGACAAGTTACCTCCTTCCTGTTCCAGACCACCAACTCTGCCCAGTCCAGGCTGGCCTCTCTGCAAAGCTGTGCCTCTGCTTGGAAATGGAAGCTGGAAGGAAGGAGTGTTGATGGCTTGGACGGTCCGCCCACCCGTTAGAAAAGCAGCTTGTCACGTGACCACAATCAAGCGCAACTTGCTGCATCTATTTATGCTTTGGGATTCATCTGTCCAATGAAGATGCAGCTTTTCTGTGGATCTTTGTGGGACGAAATCTGAGGGCTCTCTCTCTTAGCTGACCTTGTATGACCCCCACACACCTGGTCGAAAGAGAAATTCTTTAGAACAGTTACTTGTTCTCGCCTAGACAAGACTGTCTTGATTTTGGATTAAACAGGCCCTCCTTCCTTGCACTGTGTCCTATCAAACCTGTTGGGTTGGTGGAGCCAGCCTGAGTGTACCTCACCCGCAGCTCTGTCCTTGCTTGGTTGATCCTATATTTCTAGAAGCCAAATGGGGGCGGCCAGCGGCTGCAGGCTGCTCCCCTGAGAGCATTTCTGGGGCCTCCGGAGAGGGTCTGAGGCACCTTGAGACTCAGCCAGCACGAACTGACTGCACTGTTCTCAGCTTCATTTTTTCTTAATTAGCTCTAATTACTCTGTCATCATAAATGTACTGACATCAAAAGCCTGCAAGTTCCTTTAAGCAGCTGGCAGTAATCGGCCTCATTAATCTTGCCGATTCCCATCTTTTGAAGATTGCTGGTTTGCTTTAGAAACGATGCTCTGTTCAGGGCCATTTCCCACCTCTCCACTGCATGTCCCAGTTCTGCAGAGAAAATGTGGCCAAGCTCCTGGGAGCCGGTCAACACCCCTGGTGCCGTCACCCCTTCTGAGGTCTGGGGTGCGGGAAGGTGCTGGGAGGAAGACAGGGGCATACCCACGTCTGCCTGGCTCGTCTTGGCCCCCTGGGCCTTGGGAGAGAGTCGAGGCCCCCACAGTTACAATCACTTACATACTTAATCTTGGGCGTCCTCTCCACTCCACTCCCCTCCCACATCTTGAAACTGGGATGACAAGCTGTCCAGTATCTCCCTCCCACTTGGGCTCCAAGGATTTGACCAAACTTTGTCAGTCTTATCCCCCTCTTCATGAAGTTCAGGGGCTGAAGTAACAAGTTCTGGAATCAGGATGACTTGGGTAGTATTTACTGAGGGTAGACTAAGGCAATGTAGATGGGAGGGTGAGAAATCATATATAAATCAAGGGGACTAAGGTCATGGCTGGAGATGCTGTGCTGAGTGTCCAGCCCACGGGACCAGCTGAAGCTGGAAACAGAGTGTGAGCAAGGAGTCTGGGAGCAGGAGAGAGTGTGTGTGTGTGTGTGTATACGTGCATATATGCATACGTGTGTGAATGTGTATGGGCATGTGTATGTGTGTGTGTGTGAGCGTGTATGTAAATGTATATGAGTATGTGTGTGTGTGCACGTGTGTGTGTTCATGTTTGTACAGAACTGAATACAGAACCAAGGCTGGGAAGAGTGAAAGAACATTGGAGTTCCTTTCCTACAGAGTTCCTTTCCTGCTGGATGCATAGAGACAGTTAAAAAACCCAAAGGTGTTATGAGAGCTGGGACCTTTAGAATAAGTTCCCCAGGGGCTGGGCTGACATTTGACATTGTTGTCATTGTGCTCAGAGCCCTCCTTCTTAACCCCAAACTATTGTCCCAGGCAGAGATCCTTGCCGCTCCTGGCAGGGGTGGGGTCCCCATTCATTTCTCTTCTTTCATTTGATGGTCTTAACTCCTGGTCTCAGATCTCTTTTACTATTTATCTCAAGAAGTTGAGAGAACTTCGTGCAAACTGAGTTCTTGATGTTCCACCTTGAGAGTTCCTGGTGGGCTCCAGTGAGAATCCCCACTAAGGGCTGCACAACACAGGAAGCTCCCTCCCTCTTCTTCCACACACACCTCAGATGGCCTCTCCTCGAAGAACCAGGCCCCACTCTCCTCTAAGGCATGAGAAGCGCCCTTCAGTGTCCCCTACCGCCATCCAGGTGAATCACCAGATGGTACTACCCATGGCTGCCATTTACCTGGTGCCCACTCTATGCCGGGCATCCTATTTTACAGATTTTTTTTCCTTGAATTCCCCCAAATCAATGGGGTAGACATTACTAGTTCCATTTTACAGATGAGCAAATTAAGTCTCGAGGTTAAACATTTTACCTGAGGGCAAACATGATTAAATGACAGAGGCAAGAATTGAATCCAGGTTTCTGTGACCAAACCTCTACCTTTCCACGATACCATCCCATCTACCACATCGATGGCTAGCTTGGCAATACATACCAGGGGGTGAGCCACAAACAGACAAACCTGCCAATCTTTGTATCAGGAGCTGGAGGGTTTACAGGAAGTAGGCGCAGCCCCTGCCTTCGAGGACAGCCAATCACATCACATATTACTATGTGAAGTTTGTTTCCCTTAAGCAACAAACAGTTCCTAACCTGGACTAAGTCCATTCTCCACCCCTAGCCTGTACCCTTTTTATCATGGGATGCCCCTTGGCTTCAATGCTTTCCCATTTAACTCTTTAAAAATTAGTCATTTTGTTTAGAAGTAGTTGTAGATTCACATGCAAGAAATAATGCGGACATCTGGTATACCCCCTCCCATGTTTCCCCCAAAGGTAACATCTTGCAAAACTATAGTATCATCTCACAACCAGGAAATTGACATTGACCTTATTCAGCTATTCCAAGTTTTACATGTACTCACGTGTGCATGAGTGTGTGTGTTTACTTCTATGCAATTTTATTACACGTGTAAGTTTATGTATCCATCACCACAGTCAAGACACAGAACATCTCCATCACCACAAGGATCCCTCCTCTGGTCCTTTTACAACCACACCTGCCTCCCATCTGCCCCCATTTCATTTTAGTCTTGATCTTTCGCCCAGCCCAGCCTTGGCTGTGATGCCTCCTTGAAGTTTGCTGCCTCCGGCTCAGACATCTGCTCCCTGTCTGGGCCCCTATGTGGCCTTTAGCATTTGCTGACTTGGAAAGAATACGGCATACTGGAAGAGAGGGGCCTTAGAAGTCAGGAGGACCTGCTTAGATTCCAGAAGCTGCAACTCTTTCACCTGTGTTCTTGGAGAAGTGACTATATGTCACTGCACCTCAGTTCCTTATCAATAAAATGGGGATAATTATGCCAACCTCCTAGGGCTGTTAAGATAATTAAATGAGGTAATGCAGTTGGTGTGTCCAGCGCATCTTGGCATGTGGCAGGCCCACTCTTCTGTCTTACCCAGCTGGACCATGAGATCTTCAAGGCAGGGTGCTCAGGACATTGTTGATATTCGTTCCCATCCTTGGGCCAGCATCCCCTAGCTCCTGCTCCTGGACTGGGACTTAAAAGAGACAGACCTTGCTGGGACTGGAGAGGGAAGCTCTCCCAGGTGACCAGACAGGGTCTTACTAGGTAAACAGATGCCCATTTGCCCCCAGCCGACCATCCTGCTTTGTAATGAGATGCTCGTAAATCAGTGGATCCAGGTTCCATCTACCATAGGAAGAAAACTCTGGGCTGGGAGTGGGATGGGGTGGGGGTGGCTCTTCCAGGGCCTGCCCCACGGAAATGCCAGTGCCTCCCGCCCCCTCCTGCCTTTAGCCGCTCAGCCCTGCAGCTGACAGAACTGATTACCGCCTGTGAGTGATAATATAATTCAGGTCCCCTCAAGGAGAGATGCTATCAGAGAGGCTTTTTAAGAGGAAAAAATATATAATATACTGGTTGAAAAGGGCTATCTTTCTTCCTGGAAGAACAGTTATTAATCTCTTCCTAGTACATTTTCATATCATTTTGGACATTTATTTCCAGGCCGTGATATTATAAAACTAGGCGTTTGTGTCAGTTTTGATGCGGTGTAACACGCTGGAACATGCAAAGGCGTAATTACCGCTGCGGTCGTTGGAATTGCTAACGAGATCCTGACATTTTCAAATCGGACCCATTTCTCGGTGATCCAGAAGTGAGCTCTGCAGCTGCGTGGGCTGCATGTCAATGAGGCGGCCCTGGCTCAGGGCAGAGGAAGGAGGCAGGGGTGAGGTGGGGACGCTGATATGCTTTGAGCTGAACCCCGGGGACAGGAGCTGAGGAGTGAAAACGGGTGGAGGAAATGGCCCTCTGCCTCAGAGCTGCCTTCTGCGCCAAAAGAGGGGAGGTTTATCTTGGGTTTTTATTTTCTGATTTTGGGTTGTCAATGCAACATATCTGTTGAAGACTTACTATGTGTCTGGCACTGGGGGAACAGCAGTGAACAAGACAGCACTCATTATCCCTGAAGCTGCAGAGAGAACCCTGCAGCGGGCAGCCACCCTTTCTGTCACTAATTCTCTAAGTGCTGGGAGCAGGGGCAGCTGGAATTGTTAGAAATGCAAATTCTTGGGCTCCACCCCAGACCTTCTGAGTCAGGAACTCTGGTGGGATCTGCATTAAACGGGGTGATGCTGATGCAACTTAGAGTTGAGAACCGTCGCCTGACACCTTCCTCCACCTGTCCTGGAGCTTCCAGGTTAAAATGCAGACCCCAAAGCCCACCTCTCGTGTGCTGAGATTCAAGTAGAGGAAACAGGGGTGGCTGCTGCAGCTGAGCTGCTGGGGGCAGATGCCTCTGCTCAGTACATCGTGTCCCCTTCCCCTCCCTCCAGCTGTCCCCACCCCTGAAAATTGGGGAGCTTGAAGCCTCATGGCCTCCGTGAAGCTCTCTCTGTAAATGGAGCAGGAGCGTGTGAAACCGTCCTAGTGTCATAGCTGTCAGCTAGGCTGCCCCTAGAATGGTGGCTGGGGGTGAGGGTGGAGGATGGGCTGGAATTGGGGTTTGGAGAAATAAGGAGCAGACCTGAGGGAGGAGAAGGGGCAGAGAAAAGGCAGATGCTTCATAGCAAGGTCAAATTAATGTTCTTTCTGCCTACGCAGATCCTGATCATCCTCCTATACGCTCTTGAAAAATGGCATGAATATTTGAGAAAACAAACCTGGCAGTCACGCTGGGCTCCTCTCTCTCAGGTGCCCCATCCCCATCCGTAATCAGTGGTCTCTGATAGAACGTTCTCTCCGTCCCCACCATTCCTGCCTTTATCACCGGGACGGCTGCAGCAGCATCTTAATGCACCACCCCCCGACACAACTCCCAGCTTGCTGTCCTACCCCACACGACAAGGCCGGGCTGCGGGGAAACAGGAACCCAGGAGGCAGTCAAGAAGCGGAAGCTGTGATGTGCATTCTAAGGCGCTTGGCGATGCCGGTGAGAAGAGAGGGGGGGCCCCAGGCAGACGGCAGGAGGGGTCAGGGGCAGAGCATTAGAAAGCCAGGTAAACGCAAGGGCCTGTGGGAGATGGTGGCTTCAAGGGCCAGTGCTCATAAGGATGGAGTGGGGCCTGCGGGAACCAGCAGTGAGCACACAGCTGGTGAACGCTGTACAATGCATCACCAAAATGCGACAGTCCTTTTACTCTTTCCTCTCCTGGTTCTGGGGCCCGACTGGGCTAGCTCGGTGGCCTCACTCGGGGTCTCTCCTCTCCAGCAGCAGTCAGTGGCTGAGCCGAGGCCATCTTAGTCGCATGTGTGACCCCCCGGCTGGGCATCTCTCTCTGTCTCCACGTGGTCTCTTCAGCGTGAAGGCTTCAGGGTACCTGGATTTAATCACATGCTCCCAAGAGCTTGACACCAGGGAGTTGGGCAAAAGTATCACCTTTATGATCGATCTAGCTGCAAAAGTCACAGAGGGTCACTTCCTCTCTATTCTCTTAGGCAAGGCAGTCACGCGGGCCTGCGCAGGTTCGAGGGGGGCTATGAAGACCCCCCCTTTTGGTGGGGGATTGACAAGAATTTGAGAGAGTGTGGGGGAGCAGAAATATTGTTGTGGCCTTTTTGGAAAATACAATCTGCCACAGCAGGTTCCTGGGCAGGTGGAGAGCTACCATCTGATAGAAGAAGGGTTGCTCGACCAAGGGGGACAGAAGAGGAGGTGATAACAGATGAGGAAGTAGATGTGTCTGGAGTTGAAAGGGAGGAATGGGGAGGGATGTCCTCCAGAGCCAGGCCCTTCTGTGAGAGCGAGGGGCATGGACAGGGCTGGGATTTAGAAGAGAAGCGAAATTTTAGATGAGGTATTGGGGGTGGGGCCAACGGAATTAATGAGGGTGCCCAGAAGGCTTGTGGAGTGGTTGGGTTGATGGTCTAGCTGCGCATGGACATCGGATGTGTGTGATGGAGCCCATCAGCCTGCTTGGACATTTCTCCCCCCCTGGGTGCGCAGCCCTGGACTGTGTGGAGAATGAATGATTGTGGGTTAGCTCCGTGTTAGAGGAAACCAGGGAGGAGCAGAAGGCAGGGCCGGGGAGGCTGTGGGAGCTGGTTCAAGAAGAGCTGAAGCCAATGATGTGGGGAGGGCCAGGCTGTAGGAGACGCAAGAGCCAGGCGGGGCTAGCAGACTGGAGGGAGGTGTTGGGTGTGCTGGGTTACAGGAGAAGTTCAGCCAGAGCTGGAGGGACAGAAGACAGCTAAGAGGCTGTTTCAGAGCTCAAGATTTCAGAGGTGACCCAGGACAAGGCTCTGAATGTGCTCTTGGCTGTGGGTGGTGGAAACGGTGACTGAACTGGAGAAGGCCTGGCTGTAGACATGGACCTGGCGCGGGGAGGTGTAGGACTGGGGTGGACAGGAAGTCTGCGGGCCATTGAGGGGTGTAGTGTCACCGGTTGGTACGAGTGGTAGAGTTAAAGTGTGGGGACGTTGACCCCGACACAGAAGTGGTGAGCCAGTGACATGCTGACTTCTCCCTTCTGGCCCCAAAATACGTGCAGCTGGAGGGCGGGAGGTGGGCAGCCTCCACTTGGGAGACTTTTGAGGCAACTGGGATCTGGGGTGTTAGTGCAGTAGAGTAGGTGGGGGAGGAGTTCTAGGAAGTGTTTATGGAAATGAAGCAGTTTCTTAATAAAGGCCAGTGAAGGGTCCTGGCTGGGGGAAAGGGTCCGGGAGGGGTCGGAGCTTGGATGGATGGGTTGAAAGTGGGGGAAGGGATCTGGGCTGGAGGGTGGTGGCTGTGGATGGGAGGAGGGAAGCAGGGAGGGAAAGGAATTATCCATCCTTCTTCTGAACTGTCACTTTGGGAGAAGCAGAGCAGGGCCCCTGCAGCTCATTTCCCAGTTCAGTGGACAATGGCCGGCCAGGCCAGGTAACACTGTGCAGTCTGGATGGAGTCTTGGCTTTCGAATGCTCCGAGAAAAACCAACTGCCCCCACAGCTATTTGTTTTTTGGTGGAGGCAAAACTAATTAATGCTGGCTGACCTTGAGGATGTGGACTTGGCCAGTGGTCATGGTCCTCTCTTGGCCAACAGTGGTTGGGGCCTGGGCAGACCCCAGGACAACCCTCAGGTACCTCTCAGGATGCAGACCCCTCTTTTTGTGGCAGAGATGACCACAGTAAGTGGCAGGTGGGCAGGAAAGCAGGGGGAGACTTAGTGAGAGGACAACTAGACCATCTTGTCGCTGGTGGGAGCTGTGCTTCCCGGCATGCTGAGAGCCATGGGACCACCTGGTGGACAGCCAACTAGAAGTGCCCAGAACCACTAGAGAGTGACCTTTGGGAGACCCTGGAAATGTGGAGGTCAAGCCTCTCAGTGGTGATATCTGTGCCCAGGGAGGGCATGGGGCTGGTTCTAGGCCGCAGAGCCAGGCCTGGAGCCCATACCACCAGCTCCTGCTCACCACCCTTTCTCCTGAACCGTGTGGACCCAGGTTGGGAGCAGTCAGGAGTCCTCTCTCACAAAGTCCAGGTGTGTCTCAGCAGGGTCCCAGCTGTGCTCTCCCACTTCTGTCCCATCTCATCCTAACTTTGCAGGGTCTACTTGGATGGGGAGGACTTATAAAACTCCCCAGAAGACGTTTAGAAAAGAATTCTATTAAGTCAGTGACGGCACTGACGGGACATGTTGTTATACAGACATCAGGAAGGATTCACGAAATGTTTTTGAATAGTTTCTAAAAACCTGGGAGAACTCTTTGATAAAATGTTGGCAGAAAATAAAATATGCAATTGTATTCATAGAATGAAGTCGGTTATGTTTAAAAGTGTAGAAGAAAGGAAGTATTCTAAAGCAGGGGTTCTCAAACTCAAGTGGGCCTCAGAATCACCTGGAGGGCTGAGCATCACCCCAGAGCCCCTGAATTACTAGCGCACAGGTGGGACCGAAGAATTTGCACTGCTAACAGGCTGCTATGTGATGCTGGTGCTGCTGGTCCGAAGACTACACTGAGAACCACTGCACTAAATGCTAGTGGTTTCAGATCACAGCAAGGTTTATGAAGAAGAAACAGGATATCTTTTGGTATTAGGTTTGTGCTTAATTGTTATTTTCTTTGTTACACTCTCTGAATTTTCCAAATGTTCTACAATGGATGTATATTAGATGTATAATTGGAAATAAAAATATTTAGTAAGGCAAAATAATTCTTCTGAGGATAGGATGGGGGAATAATCCTCCAGAGTGAGAAGCACTAATTACATCCACCTGGCTGCGGAAGCAGGAGTTTGGGTGAGGCCTCTGTTTACCGCTCTCCTTCCATCTTGCCTGGGATATGTGGAACAAACTCTACGCCCAGAGCCTGTGACCAGATGCCTGGGGCCCTGGTAGGTTGTTTTGTTTTTGTTTGGGGCCAGTGCTGAGTGTCACCTGGCTCCTGGGAGGGGACACTTTAGGAGTCAACACTCCCATCTGTCCTGGCTGGCCACTTGGTGGCTGAGCAGACCTGCAGCTGCAGCACTGGCTTCTCCTGAACCATTAGGACCACAACAAACCATGAAGGCTGTCCCACTGTGGGGACCACGCCCATTGTGAGGACACAGTCTCAGAACCTGAAGCAAACCCAACATGGCAACACAATTCCAGGCCCTCTAAGCCCCTCATCCTCCCACCCAAGGGAGGATTTCTGTTTCTGCTCTACACTAACTTTGCCTCTCCTCCCCCGACCCCATCAACCTCAGGGCCTTTGCACACGCTGTTCCCTCCTCCAGGAAATCTCTGCCCTCAGATCATTCCCCAGCCACCTCCTTCTCACCACCCAGACTTCTGCTTAGGTCACTTCATCATTGTAGCACATCTCCCTCGCACCCATCACTCTCCCGTCTGTTATCCTGTTTCTTCTTCATAAACCTTGCTGTGATCTGAAATTACATTTTTATTTATTTATGTTTGTTTCCCTCTACTTAAATAAAATGTTATTGATGGCAGAGAGTCCATCTGTCCTGTTTTCTGGGAATTCCCAGCATCTAGTCTGGTCCCTGGTGCAGAGAAAGCACTCTATAAATGGCTGTTGACTAAGTTAATCCCCTGCCTCCTTCCACTCCTCATGGCGGTACTACCCCCCTCCCCTACTGCCCCTTCCATCCCACCTGCAGGCTTTATGGGCTGAAAGTGACCAGTGGTAGCTCTAGGCAGGCAGGCAGCAAGGCAGGAAGGGTTGGAGGTCATCTGGGATGTTCGTGTCTATGGCCCTATCCCCAGTGACGTATCAGAATTCACTCTTGTAGAAGAAGGAAAAGGAGGAGAGACCATCTTCACACGCCTAGGGTGACAGAGGGACTGGTGAAGAGTGTTTCTGCAGGAAGTGAGCAAGGAAAGGCTATAGAGAGAAATTCCTTGACGGCCAACCCGCTGAAGGCATCAGAGGTGAGGGAATCAGAGAGATGTGACAGCCGGGGTGAGCCCAGGACAGACCACGGGGCCAGAACATCCCCGGTAGTGACTAGCTAGTATAACCAGAGGGGTCTACAGGCAGGTGGCATCAGGAGGTCCCTATTGATGTCTGGGTAGTGTCTGTCCGAGATTTACCCTTTAAGGCAGGTGGCCAAAGAAAAAGAGTGTCGCTTTGAGAAGTGGAATCTAAGTGATCCCAGGTTGTTGGAACTCAGGGAAACGGAGCTCAGCACAGATAACACGGGGTCCCAAAGCCAAGTGCAAAGGTGGAAGAGGAATGCCGGGCCTCCATACGAGGGATAACTCCCACTCAGCGGTGTGAGGCAGGGCACAGATGCGGACAATGCGGAGGTGGCAATAGATGCGCCCCTGAGGGGCAGCTGCAGCAGGTCGCAGGGAAACCCTCCCATGATAGACAGATAGACAGTGGGCCTAAGGAATGAGGCATTCTGGGGAACCAACCTAGCCTCTGGAGACATGGTTGACTTAAGAAAGTGCTGGTCCTGATGGTCCAGGGAGCCCAAGGAAGAGACGAGGCAAAGAGGCTGTGGAGACCAGAATCCAGACGCAGACGTTGGCTGGAAGACTTGGCTGCTCCTTATGGAAAAGTATGTGGTGCTTAACTGCTCCTGGGTGTTCTGTGGGTTACCTGGTGGTTCTATATTAGCCCAGGTGGCTTGTCGAGGCACCTGAATTCCAGGCTGTGCTAAGCGCCCCTCCCTCCCTTTCCTTCCCTATCCCCCTTTCTCAGAACTGACCAGAGAGAGGAATGGTCTGTGTGTGTCTGTGTCACTAGACCAGTCAAGTCTGTGTCACTGGACTCCTTTAGGGTGCCATAGGGCCTAGTACACAGCAGGTGCTCAATAGAGGTTTGTTGAAAGGAATCACCTATCATTCACACTTGATGTTCTCTTAGTTCTTCTCAATTAAGTCTTTTTTCTCCCTTCCTTAAAGCTCCAGATTAAAGATGGAATACCTGAATCTTGGTGCATACAAACTACCCCCCCGCCCCAGATGCAATTTTGATGGAGTGCCCCTCCTCTGACCCCCTGACGCCAGTGCAGCGGGCACAGCCATCACATCACACACACGGCTGCTCCTGGTCCACATTCTGCTTTGGAGTCGTGCTGAATGGTCGCAGGAAATGCAGTGCGAATGAGTTTATAATGATTTGCAGAGATTTGGCCATGAGACCAAAACTGCGTTCTCTTGGAGAAATCTATAGCCCATGGGCTTTGCAAAGTTGGCTATTTTGCTGCAAAGAAATCAAAGCCAGTCCTCCCTTTCCTTAGCTGGTGCAGGCTGGAGAGAATAGTGAATCAGCCAATAGCCAATCCGTCAGAAAGGTTTTGTTGCATCCCAGATGTGGTTGTGGTCGCAGAGGCCACATGCTTCAGCAGTACAGCCCATAACACTCATAGCTGCCGTGAATCTGCTCTGTTGGCTCCGTGCTGGGTGCTTTCATAAAAGTGTCTTCCATTTGCTGAGCCCTTTTGAATGTGCCCAGCTCTGTACTAAAAGCTTCATCTCATTTCATCCTCCCAACAATGCTGGGTATCATATCCTCCATTTATAGGTGAGGGAATCATGTGATTCCCCTAAAATTACCCTGCTGGTGAGTAAGAGAGTCAGGATGGATCCCATGGATCTGTCCCCGAGGCCAGGCTGCCACTCTGCCCTGCACTGGGAGTGAGCACCTTCCAATAAGCTGTGCTCTGGGATAGTGGCAGTGAGGGTGGGAGAGAACTTCAGAGGGGCCCGGCCTCAGCTGATACGGTCAAGTTGGCGTCATTTGTCTGGGGAATAAGTGAGGAAGAGCAGGTCTATTTGGAAAGCAAGCTCTGGCAAATTCCAAAGACAAAGCGAGCTCACAAGGAAAACTCTTTTTGGTGTAGGCCTTTGCCAAGGCAATCCCAAGGTACAGAGCAGTAGGGAGGGGTCCTGGGCCCTGACACTGGAGGCTCAGGAAGGTGACCAGTGGGGACAGGTCAACCCAGGCCCCTATAACCCCTTTGGCCTGGGAGACACAGTGAAAAGAGCCATGGTGGGGTCACCCAGGAGTTGCTACTACTCCATGTGGGTCAAAAGTAAGATGGTGAATGCCCTGGTTTGTTCCTCTCTGCCTTCCTTTCTCTGTCCCTCTGTCCCTCCTTTCCTTCCTTCTGTCTATCTCTGTTTACCTCTGTCTCTCTCTCACCCTCCCTCTCTCCCTTTTTGTCTGTTCATCCATCCGTCCATCTTTCTGCCTGTCCATCCATCCATCCATCCATCCATCCATCCATCCATCCATCATCCTTTCTATCCACTCACCCCTGGCTGTTACAGAAGGTATTTAGGGTGGACACAAATATCACTGAAGCCTGAGTTTTCCCAAGGCTGGCTTTGGTGAGGGTTGTTGTCAAAAACCTCAGAATTGACCTGCTGAGTCAGTGCCTCAGTCTCCTCATCTGTAAGATGGCAGAGTTGGAACAGAGGCCCCAGATGGTCCTTGTAAGCTTGTCTGTCCTATGAGTCTATGAGTCTTTGACTTGGAGCCAGGAAACCTCCTGGATGATGGCCCCCCGAGGAGATTCTGGGGTTCATTTCCAGCTTGCAAACCTGTTTGGCAGCCACAGATGGGCCTCCAGGGCAGAAGGGAAGCCGGGAGCCAAGGGGCTGCTTTCGGTGAGTGAGCGATTTGTGCAAGGATGATTTGTGAGGACAGAGCTGAGGGCAGCAGGGCTCGGCTTTCCCGGGGCTGCTGGCAAACTCTGACATCTGCTATTTTTCACTCCAGTGAGACTGATTTGCTCCAGATAGGCCCCTGTAGACTGTTTTCAGCTGTGTTGGGAAGTGTGGCGGCCGGCTGTGTTTCATCTCGGAGCCCTCTAAGAGACAGCAGACCTCATGTTAACTGCTTGAGCTAAGAGGCCAGCGGGTTCTATAAGAGGGTCCCAAAATCCCAATGATCCCTTCTGAGCAGACAGACTCTTATTCCCTGAGGTGTTACCCTCACTTCAAAGAAATGTCTGCCCTAGATCTGAAGGAGGGCTGCCTGGCTTGGCCTGCCCCTTGAGGACCAAACCGCATTACTTCTTGAGTATTGATTTCACAGAGTAGCTTGGCAGAGGAGAAAGATCCTTGGCCAGGAGTCTAGAAACTTGAGTTGGAAACATGACTCTATTGCTTTGTGGCCGAGTGGTCTTGGACTAGTCATTTGACTCTCCTGGGCCTGAGTTTCCTCGTGTGTAACTCATGAGGCTTACATCTTTTCGAGGTCTGATGCTCATTGTGTGTATAATTGACAATTTTCTCAGAGATCAATATTGTTGAGGGCAATGGGTGCCAGCCGGAACTTCTTTAGCAAAAGTTATAAGCATAAAGAAATAACAGCAGCGGCAGATATCATCAAAGCCCCAGGCCAGGAGCAATGTCCCAGTTTTGCAGGACTCAAGGAAAACTCTTTTCTGCATGGGCCTAGATATAGTGAGCAGTAGTGAGGGGTCCTGGAGGGGCTCAGGGAGGCAGTCAACAGGGCCAGGTCGTTGTGGGCCCCTCTAACACCTTCCGCCTGGGTGAGAAGTGTTAGGTAGTGGGGGGTTTCTAGCACAAAGTTGTACTAGCACAAAGTTGAACCCCATAGGTTCTTATTCAATATTTGGATTCACATAAGAGTGGATTATCATGACTGGAAGTGCCTTTTGATATCTGCAGGGAGGAAAGACAAGTGAGAGAAGGAGAGAAGTGAAAAAGAGAAAAAGAAAGAGGGCAAGTATGGTGGGTCTGGGCCATGTCAACTTAGCTAAGCTGGAACTACATTTCCCAGAATCCCCTTCCCTGCTTAATTCTGGGTTAGCCTGGGCCACAAGGGACATAGTACATGATATTTGGAATGTCGATGTGAAACAGCAGCCACATGCTTTATTCACTTGGCAGGTTGGTGCAGCTCATGTGCACTGGTCTCTGGCTCACTGAATTGGATTTGGCTTCTCTGATTCCTGGGCCAGCTGTGTTTTTGGCTCTGTGAGGAAAGGCACCAGCTTCTCCTGCAGATCAGCCCCATCATCGAAGGTGGAGACTGAGAGGTGATTAGAGACCAGTGTGAATTCCAGCCCATCCTCATGTCTTGCAGGTTGTCTTTGTTCTTTCCTACTTCATATCCATTTTCCCTTCCTTCCTGCCCTGTGGTCTTCAGGCTCCTGCAGCAGAATAGAAAGAACAGCCTCACTTAGCCCATGTGACCAGCTCCCACAGGTGCCCAGGGTCAAATCCCTATAATAAATTCCGTATTATACACATCTCCTGGTGGTTCTGATTCTCTGATAGAATGCTCATGATACAGGAGATAGAAGGGAAAGAAAATGATGGGGGTGAGAATAATGGTAGATGAAGAGAGTAGGGAACCAGGGTGGCCTGCAACCATGGAAGGGTGTGGGCAGGGGGAAAAGGACTGGGAGGGGCAGAGGTGACCAGCAGGGCCCAGCCAGCTCCCTAGGCAAAGGCAGAGATTTTGTGCAATGAGAGGTTGGGGGTGGCTAGTTTTGCTGGGGATGAAAATAGATGTTGCTTTTGACCTGCAAAGGTCATGTCTGAGACTCATAGATTGGGCTGAGACTGCCTTCTCCCAGAAGCTCTATTTCCTCTCCCACATGCAAGGCCAGCAGTTTTCAACCCTGACTGCACACTAGAATCACCTGGGGACCTTTAAAAAGTGCTTATGCCCAGGTCCATGCCAATTAAATCAGATCTCTAGAACGTGGCCCAGGCACTGGTTTTTGGAAACGATTCCCAGGTGGTTCCAATGTGCAGACAGGTTGAGAACGACTGAGCTAGTGCAGCAGACACACCCTAAGGTGACCCCAGTGAGTCAGCCCTTTGTGGAACCCCCTGCCTTGAGTGCAGGTGAAACCATGACTTGCTTCTAACCAACGGCATGTGACGAAGATAATGGGGTGTCATTCACCTGATTACATTATGTTATATGGCCAATGGGGGTGGGGATTTGTGGATAAATGCCCCAGCCTCCTGCCCGAAGGATAATTCTGGGGCATTCTGAGCGTTTCTCAGAGGTCGAGTGGGATAGAGTCTGTCTACACAGGGCAGACTGTTTTTGGCTGTGCTGGAAGGTGTGGTGCTGGCTGTGTTTCATCTCTAAGCTCTCGAGGAGACAGCAGAGCACGTGTTAACTGCTATACTGTATACAGCGGTGACCTGGCTAACTCATCCTTTATTGACTTTTCCCCCTTTCTGACCTCACTCTTCCCACTGTCTTTTTCTTGCTTCCTGGGATCACCTCCCAAATAAACTCCCTGCACCCAACTCCTTGTCTCAGGCTCTGCTTTTGGTGGGATCCAGGCTAAGACGGTGCCTTGTAGAGTCCCCATGTACGATGCAAACACAAGGAGGAGGGCCTTGGAGCCCTTTTCACGCAGCAGGTCCTCAACGCGGATCACTCCATCCAGGGGAGAGTCCAGGATGGGGAGGAATGTCTGGGAGGGTGGGCATTTGGTATTATCCCATGGGGACAATAAAGAAGGGTGGTTGTTGCAGAGTGAGGCTATCCAAGAGTGTACAGAGGGGACAGCAGGGGCAGTGTGGAAGATGGGCCCCTGATGGGACCCTGCCCTGTTCTGAAGTTGATGGCCCCCCACCCCCAACTTTCTTAACTTCTCTCGGCCTCCTCATTCTGAAAGTGTTAGCTCACTTGGCGCATCTCAGGCTCTACAGTCACTGAAGTGTCACTGCCATGAGATCTGTGCTTCATGGTCAATAACACCCAGATGGGGCCTCAGGTCTTGAGGACAGCCCAGGGGCTCCATCCCTGCTACCTGCGGAAGGAGAATGTGGTGTGGGAGAGAAATGCTGGGCTTTGACTCAGAAAACTTAGCTCTTGATGCCAACTTTGCCACATACTGGCTGTGTGCCTTTGGGCAATAAACTTCACCTCTGTGGGTTTCAGCTTCGTCATCCAAAGAAAGGGGGTGATACCCACCTCACAGGGTGATTTTGAAGGTTTAGTGACCAAAAGGATGTCAAATCGTTCTGAGAACATTCATTCGAAGGCTGGAGGGCATGGCGTGGTGTCATATACCAAGTTCTCTGCACCTTGTTTCCTGGGTTATTTTTATAGGCCCTCCAAGGGGAGCAAGGTCAAATGAGAAGCTAGTTTTCAAATAAAGCCAAATGGAGGAAAAGGGAGATTACCAACTGATGCCTCCCCACTGAGGCTTGGTCTGAGGCAGCCCCCAGGGAGAGTCCACGGGCAGAGCCTGATGTCTTGGACACCCGATTGGCCCAGGATGCTGAGTTGGGAGGATGTGATGGGAAGTCTCACTGTAAATTCAGCATCAGAAACAAGGATGCCGGCAGCGATGGGGGTTCACTGTACGGTAGGAGGGGAGTCCCACGGGAGAGCTGGAGAGAACGTGTGAGGAGATCTCCGTGGCGTGCTCAGGGGAGAGGTCAGCAGGGACCCCTGCAAGGGGAAATCTCGGGGGGCAGAGCCAGTAATGCCCAAGCAGAGGGTCTCTGTGCCCTATAAGGACAGGGTGCCTCGGGGGAATCAACTCTCTGCCCGTCCCCATGCCCCCAAGGGCAGAGAGTCACTGTGAGGAGCCAAGGGCTTGGGGAGCATAATCCTTGTGTCGTAGCTGGAAGGCAAGGAGGAAGAGAAAAGGGGGTGGGGCTGCAGACGGTGCTAGGATTTCTGAGAGCCGTTGGGGTAAGAGGGAGAGGCCTTCAGGATTGAGTCCAGGGATGGAGCATCTGCCTGGGTCCACTCCGTTTTGGAGGGCCTAAGGAGCACGTGGGGTGTGCAGCATGCACCTCCTCTACTTCATTAGGGGAAAGAGGCCACTTCTGATGCCAACAGCAGGGGAATCGCCCCTTGAGACGTCCTCCTGGGCTCTTCTTGACCTTGACGAATGATCCCTTTCTGCTTTTCTCCATGCAGAGGCCAGGAAAAACTGAGACGACTCTCTCAGGATTTCTCAGTCTTTCCAGTAGTAAAAACGGTGTTGCAGGATGTTGGGAAGGAGAAGCTGTTCCCTGTTTGTCAGTGTGCACGGCGTCCGGACGTCAAAGCTGGACATAGCTCAGCGGGGCGAAGGATCACCCGCCTCCAACTTCTGCTTGTAAATAGCTGCCCTTAGGGACCCATGTTGTTCCGGCTTTTCCTACTCCAGGGTGCAATCCAGTGTGTATAAGGTAGGTCCTTTAGGTCAGAGCTGAGCAAGCTAAGCAACGGCTCCTGGAGCTTTGGGGGGAAAAACACCCAAACTGGACATTTCCACAAAAAAGGAGAGCTCCAACCCATTTTCAGAGCTTGAGGATGAGTTTGGCACCACTCAAACCACACAGCGTCAATGCGTTAACAGCCCAGACTGGGGCCCAGGAACCCACAGTGAGAAAGGATGAACACACACAATTTTGTTGGATTTCTTCCTCAGAAAACTCCCTGGATCCATTTTCTATCCATTTTACAGATAAGGAAACTGAGGCACAGAGTAGTCAAGGAGCTCACTCAAGGTTACACAGCTAGTGGGTGGCATGGTTGGGGTCTAAGCCCCAGTCATCTGGATCCGAGGTCCACACTAGCTGGCTCTAGCCTCCCTCCCCACCCCTCCCCTCCTCTATCTCGTCTCTCTCCCTCCCTCCCTCCTTCTTTCTCTCTTTCTTTCTTGTATTGCATATGTTTTAATATTAAAAAATAGTATAAACCCAATATGGAAAATTAGGGAAATATAGAAAAGTAAAAAGTCCACATTCACAATCCCAGACTCTAATACACTCTTAAAATTTTTATGCCTTTTTCCCGCTGTGCACATTTTTAAATGGTTGCAATTCTAATTTAAATGCTATATTTATGCATCTGGATGTTTTCACTTGACATCGTGTCATAATAGCCTTCCATGCTTCTCACACTCTTCTTATCTTTAGGTCCACCAGCCAGAGTGCAGGGCACTGGGAGTCCCAAAGGGAATGAGACGACGAGGCCCCAGCCCTCGTTGAGCTTCCCGGCGAGTGGAGAATTGCAGAAGTGTGTGATATAGCGTCCTCATGAGAACTTACATTTCCTAGGCTTTTCCATTACCCTTGATGTAGTCATAAAGCCACATTCCACACCACTCAATGTTTTGGACTATTTTCTCCTCTTGTTTTTCATGATATTTGCCAGTCCTTGAGCCATCTTTGCTGCTCTTTTTGAACTCTCTAGTCTCAACAGATCTCTCAAGTGAAGACATTAAGTAGTCATTTTCTACTTGCCTGATTTTTCCTGCTATCATCACAGGCCTTTAAAGAATGTATTCTGCCTTATTTTGACACTTGTCTTTTTCTTTCCTTTGCTGAGGAAATCAGACAGAACGATTAAAGGCAGGACTTTATTTCTTATTTTATACTCTAGTAGGATCACTTCCTGTTAATACATCTCCATTTTATAACGCTGTTACATAGTAACAATTGTTTCATAACGATTGTTACATAACGCTATGAAGAAAAGTACAGAATAGTTGCACCACAATACACTGAATCCCCTCCTTACTTGGAGCCCCTTTTCTCCATGACATGTAATGCGGTGAGGAGCATCTTCCATGCTAGCTCTTCTTCCCATTTACTACAATCTCACCATCACTGCTGGAGACATCTTGCCTGGTGACCTCTTTGTGGCCAAATCCATTGGACCCTGGTCTATCTTGGTCTTACTTGCCCCATTAGCCACACTGAACACCTTCTCCTTCTCAAAACGCTTTCCCACTTGGCTTTTGTGACACCTTTTCCCCTGGTTCAACTTGGGCTGCTCTTTCTCTCTCTTCCTTTCTGCAAATCCCTCCCGAGCAGCTCCTTAGCGTTGGTGCCCCCCACATTTGCATCCCATTCCTCAATCTCCTTGCTGTAGATGTTCGCCTTGGGCAGTCCTGTCCATTCCCGTGGCTTGAACTGCCATCTAGACGTTGATTCCTGACTCTGTGTATTTGGCCTTGACCTGCAGGCTTATAAAATAATATAATATTATTTTGTATTAATATATATTATTTTATATATAATATGGAAGAAATAATAATATGTCATACTTATTTTAGGATCTAACCTTGAATGAGTCTGACTAAGCCAGACACTGTTCTAAGCACTTTGCCTGTGTCCTTTAACTTGATCCACGAAGTCCCTTTGCAGCAGGTACTATTATTGTCATTGTTAGTTGAGGAAGTTGGAATCTGGTAGATGTCCCCACCTGGATGTCGGGCAGTCACCAAGTTCTATCAGTTCTTCCCTCCATCTCCTGGCCCATCTCTGGACTGGGCTTCAGCATCTCTCTCTTCCTTCTCCACTTGTAGCATCTTCCCTAATAGCCTACAGCCTCAAAGTCTTGCCTTCTGTAAGTCTCCTCAGTGCATGGAGTGATCTTCCTAAAACGAAACCCTATTATATCTGTCTGGCTTGGACCAAAGTTTGAGACGAAGGTACTTCCCCTTGTCTTTGGCGTCTCATTCTGAACACAGCCATGTGGCACCCCGACTAATGCCTTGCCTGCTCCCACTTAGTTGTGCTATTCATGTCTACCAGCCATCCCTTCTGGGGTTACCTCTAAAAAGAGGTGAGTGCTCCTGTCTAGAGAACATGTGACCCCCTCCCTATGCCAGCTCCTTGCCCTGCTGGCCAAGCCCATGCTGCAGAGTCTGAGCATGCCTGGAGCAGAGCCCTCTCCAGGAGTCTGGACTGCACTGTTCTGCAGTGGTTCCCACTTGATTGGGTTTAAGATCATCCTACATCTTCCCTCCCCGGCCCCCGCTAAGCAGCGAGTCTGGTTTCCAGGAGGACGCTCCATTCATCTTGCAGAAAGGGCTGGAGTCTGCTGGTCTGCACGCAGCCAGCTGACGCTCGTCCAGCCCTTGGACAGGGAGTCCATGGTCTGGGCCAAGGCACGCAGTGCACGCTCCTCGGACACCAGCTGATTACTATGACCCACGGTCCTCGCACAGGGTTTGGGGTCCTGGCAGTGAAGGCGGCCAGGGACTTGGCTGGCCGGCCATTACTTTTCAGGAAAGACAAGCCCAGAGAAAAAGCTGGCCCGGCCCTGGGCCTGCCGAGAAAGTTCTGGTGAGCAGAAGGCTTTCACAAAGCATTCTTGGGTGTTATTAAAACAGTATGTTCCTTTGGAAGCAGAAGAGACCCGCCACTGTTCCCTGGTGTTTGCTCAGAGGCTGAATGACCCTGGAGGTTTGTGTTCCATTTGGTCAACAGTGTGTGATGACAGCCTTTGTGGCAGCTGAGCTGGCTCAGGCCAGTTGTAAATCACAGGGTAGGGCCATCCTGGGGGAGGAAAGAGTTTCAAATTTCCACCAAGAAAGAGGCAGTAAATGTCTTCCAGAAACTTCAGGCTCCAGAAAGTGTGGCCACGTGTTTTCCTCCACAGTCAGCTGGGGAAGAGTAGACAGTAAGAGAACCCCACAAAACCATCCTTTTATCTTTCGAGAGGAACTTTGCTGTAAGTACCCAAACCTAAAATATGTTCAAATCTTTTAATCCTTGGACCATTCCAGTAATTTGTCTTAAAGAAATAATTAGAAAAGAACACTCGAGACTTATACACAAACATGCTTGACATAAGGTTTTTATAATAGCAGAACCAAAAGCAAAATACAAAACAAAACGCAGACACACATGCATGAAAACAGCTTAAATATCCAATTATAGGGATTAACTTAATTTAGGTACACCCATGTTGGGCTCTATTCAGTCATTGAAAAAGCATATTTTCCAGGAAATATGAGCAATCTAGAAAAATTCTCATACTACGATATTAATCAGATACAGCAAATACATATAAATGGAATAAAAATTGAAAGGGAATATCCCCACATATTAATAATTTCTCTGAGAAATGGGATTATGGGTGATTTTTATATTATTTTTTATACTTTTATGTATGTTAAAATATTTTCAACACCATATGCTGATGTAATCCTTAAAAAAGACATTTAAAAAGATATTAAAAACCTCAACAGGGTCTGTCTTTTTCCTGGAGTGGGGTTTAGGAGAACAGATTCCCCCCATTAGTCAGATGTACGTTCTAACCCTATTGGGAATGAAGGAACAGGAGGATCATGGGAACTAGGAGGCTCAAGCAAATACCCATGCAAGAACTGTCTTTGAATATTTGAAATGCAATCAGGGTTTGGGATGTCCCAAGGGCCAGATGAGAGCTGTCCAGAAGTTCCCTTTGGTCAAGGAGACTTTTGTCGGCCCCACCCTCATGCCTGCGCCTGCCATAGCTGGTAGGTGTAATTATAGTTGGTGGTTGGTTGAATGGCACCTCCTCAGCCAGAAATCTGGACTCATTCTTGACCTATTTCTCTGCCCCACTTAACTGATCTCAACTGGGTCTTGTAAACTTGCCTAGGAATTGTCTTCTACACCCCCACTGCCCTGTCTCAGGACACCCTCATCTCCTGACAAGGCTACTGATAATCCCTAGCTTGCTCTCTTTCAATCTGATCCTATCACCGCAGCCAGACTGTTCTTTCTGAAACGCAAATCTGCTTGTGCTGTGTCCTTGCTCAAAACCCCTCCGTGGCTCTCTATTGTTTTCAAGATCAAATCTAAACTCTTAGTTTACAAAGTCCTTCTCCATCTGACGCCAACCTAGTTTCCCAGCCTCATGTCTCCATTCTTTGCTTCAGCCCTTTGCTCCCCCTATCACTTCAGCCTCCTAACCTATCCCTGAGAGAGCTAGGTCCTTTCATGGGCCCTCATTCCCTCTACCCCATCCCCCTCCTCCTCTCCTCCATCTGGGAAATCCTGTTCATCCCTCTGGAGTCAGTTCTCTGTCATCTCCCATCAGGCAGAGTGCACTTTTCCCTTCTCTGAGTTTTCTTAGAACTGTGTAACACTTCTCTTCTCATGAACACATTGCCTCATTTGAGAGTGTTCAGATCTCCTCTTTTAGAGCATAAACTCTTTGAGACAATGGCTGGTTTCTTTGTCTTCCATAATCTCCAGCATAGCACCTGGTGCATGATGGGTACTTTTAAGTGTTTGTTGAATGCGTGAATGAAGTTAAGGAGAGCAAGATTGTGTCTCATCATAAAGAATAATCTTCTAACACTAGGATTATATTTAATTTCTTGCCCTAACTCAGAGCAGCTGTCAGTGGCTCCCCTAAATGCTTTGTTTTGAAGGAGTTTAAGCCCTTCTCAGATTAAGGATGTTTCCTTTATTTCAACATGTTTCAGTTATTTTTTGCAGTTTAACAGATCACCTCCAAATTTAGAAGCTTAAAGCAATGATAATTATGTATTTTGCTCATGAATTTGACATTGAGCAGGGTTTGATAGAGATGGCTTATGTCTGCTTCATGTGGCATCAGCTGGGTGGGTGGACTGAGTGGACTGGCTAGATGATTCACTTTTAAGATGGCGCACTCACATGGCTGGCAAGCTGGCGCTGGCTGCCAGCTGGAGCTCTGATGGTGCCGTCAGCCTGGGACCTCAGTTCCTCTCCACATGGACATCTCTACGGGGCTTCCTGGGCTTTCTCACAGGGAAATGGCTGGGTTCCAAGAATGTTTCAAGAGACCCGGGTGGAAGCCACTTCTATGGTATTTTACTGATTAAGCAAGTCACTAAGACCAGTCCAGATCCAAGGGGAGGAGAATTAGATTCCACCTCTCAATGGGAGGAGGAGGAAAATTTGCCCTGAGCATAAAAAATGATGGAGGTGACTCAAATAATGGCCTATTTTCCAATTTTATTCTAACCAACATAAGTAATTCCACAGGGGGGTAGCATGGATGTTTCTGGAATTGTGGAAATATTAAAGCCCTAGAGTCAAATTGATGGATCTGGCAGTTGGATGAGCTTCCTGGGAAGGTAATCAGCTCTTACCTGGGGAGGATTCAAACTCGGACCAGCAATACTCTGTAGAGGTGTTGTAGAGGACAGTCAAGCTTCCAATGAGAAATGGGATTGGATTGAGGTGAAGGAAATGTATTTAGTTATATTTATCGGTTCACTGTGATCAGCTATTGTCATACCATTAGCCTGGTGGTCCCAGCTCCAATCATCAGGCTCTGGGATTGAGCAGACTGGAGGATGATGATGATGGTGATGATGGTGATGATGGTGGTGGTGGTGGTGGTGGTGGCAGTTATGATGATGGTGGTGATGACGATGATGGTGATGATGATGGTGGTGGTGGTGGCAGTGATGATGATGGTAGTGATGATGATGATGGTGATGATGAGGGTGGTGGTGGTGATGGTGGCAGTGATGATGGTGGTAATGATGATGGTGATGATGATGATGATGATGGTGATGATGCTGGTGGTGGTGATCATGATGGTGATGATGATGATGATGATGGTGATGGTGATGGTGATAATAGCTAACACGTACAGTGTTTACTGTTTCCAGGCACTGTCCTATGCACTTTATATATATTAACTCATTTAATCCTCATAATGGCTCTATAAATTAGGGATCACTACTATGTCCACTTTGCAGATGAAGAAAGTGAGGCAGAGAGAGGTTTAACTGACCCAAAGTTGGCCAGCCGGTAGATGGTGGAGCTGGATAGCCATCTGGTGGGTGTGCTGGCATGACTTCATGCCTAGTTAGGATGTGATCCCATGGTCTCTGATTGTCATTCTTTCTCTCATGATATTGCTCTTGTAGCCCTATCTGAGGGGCACCTACCCAGCATGCTTCTGGCCCTCTGAAAGCAGAATTGCGAGGGGCTAGCCTGGAGGTGGCATATGACTAGCAGGAACATGATAAAAGAAAATTCAGGTGTCTGCTGAGGAGGTAACTTTTTTTTGTGGGGAAGATTAGTGCTGAGCTAACCTCTGTTGCCAGTCTTCTTTTTTCCTGAGGAAGATTGGCCCTGAGCTAACATCCGTGCTCATCTTCCTCTATTTTATATGTGGGACGCCTGCCACAGCATGGCTTAATAAGCGGTGTGTAAGTCTGCGCCCGGGATCTGAACCTGTGAACCCTAGGCCGCTGAAGTGGAGCATGTGAACTTAACTGCTATGCCACCAGGCCAGCTCCAGGAGGCGACTTTTTAAAATCCTTCCTGGGCGGAGGGCAGGCAGGGTTACAGCTGGTCCGAGGACTGGTTCTGGGACATGACTCTGAACCCCCTGGCACACCTCTTCCTCATAAAATGGTACCCTTTTCTGGGCCTGGAGCACAATCTTAAAGCAATGAAACCTACCACGTACTTCTCAGAGTTCTCTGGGCCTGTGGGGGTCCTTTCTTCACATGCAGTTCTCTTTGCCCTACAGGTAATTCTCACGTCTTCCTCAACAGCTCCTCCTGCTCTTCCAAGGCTGAGTTCAAGGGTTTCCTCCCCTGCAGATACTAGGGGAGGTGTAATAAAATACTAAGGCTTTTATTGCCTAGCCAGAGCCAGGCCTCCCTCTGTGCTCACTCACATCTCTGAGATAACGCTTGTGACATGGAATTATCCTTAGGATCCTCTGGCTCTCCCGCAAAACTAGATGCCCTTGTAGGCAGGGACCACCATTTCCGTGCCCCAAATCCCCACTTCCTGGCACAGTGTAGGAGCTTCATGGATGTTTTTAAATAAATGACCCTCCCAAAGCACAATCTGGTTAGGATTTTCCTGCTATCAGTTACCCCTGCTTGGGGACATTCGCCACTCTTCAGAGACTGTGACTATACATTTTTTAAAATCTCAAGTCGATATGCCTTCATTAAGTGATAACTTATTGCTACTTTTTAAAGAGTTCAGTATCTAGAACGCTGGTTCCCAAACTTCAGTGTTCATCAGAGTCACTTGGCGGGCTGGGGAAAACACAGATCCCAGCCTTTCTGAGTCAGGGGGTGTGGAGCGGGCTCAGGAATGTTCATTACCACAAGTTCCCAGGTGGTGTTTCCGTGGCCTGTCTGGGACCACGATGAGAGCGGCCGGTTGAGACTTCATGTACCAGAATGCCAGGCAACACCCACGCCACCTTGGAGGGTATCCGTCGTTTCTTTTGCTTACAGAATCCACACAATGTATGTGCCGCAGTTTGATTCCATGAATACACAGCTCAATGTCTGTTTTTAATAATCACCCTAGGAAACAGAAATGTATCTTGTTGTGGAAAATGTTACCTCCATCGAACAAATGCCCAATGTCACAGCGTTTGAATGGTGCTCTGATCATTCCATTTATTAAAAACAGCGTTAAATTATGTGATGTATTCGTGGCGCCTGGAGAGGAGGAGGACACTCTGATATTCAGAAAACCGATGAGCATGCAAACAGTGGGCTTTCCAATGTGCTTGGAATAAATGAAGGAATTTATTTGGGGGAGTGGACTTTATCCAAAATATATAAGGCACGTGCATTGTGAGTAAATATAAGATAGCTGTTAAAAAATTCCCTTTCATGAGGTGCAACATAGATAAATTGAAGATTTAAATGTGGGGGACCTCAGGCTCTAGGCAGCTGGAGAGGGAAGATGGGAAGAAGGAAATGATTTTCAAATCCTTGACCAGTGGCCTCTCTGTGTTGGTGCTAATTGTAGATTACAGCCTGGCAATAGCTGTTCTTCTGTGTCACACTGCTTCTCTCCCAGGCAAAGATGGCAGGGACCAGAGAAAAGACGACGAGATGTATATGGATGAGTTTGCTTAAAAGGGATGGGCAGTTCATGCAGGATTTGGATAATCCCAGGTATAGGACCCACCAGCCAATCGACACTGAATCGAAATCCTTGACATGGGAGAACTCAGCCCCTTACTAAACCAGTTTCCCAGTTGTCTGGTGAGAGCCTTGGGCGCTATCTTTCACAGTCTTAACCATATGGGTCTGTAATGCCAAAATCTACAAACATAGAGAAGATACCATGATCATCAATTCCATTAAAGAAGAGGATGGCCAAAGACAGTAGCAATTAATACACACTTGCTTTTCAGGTCCTCAAACGGTTAGGTCCGGCATCCCTAGATGAATGATGCTCCCTGGAGATGTGCGGTATAGAGATACTGATGGTCTTGAGTCAGTCATTGAGTCAAGGAAGTGAAGGACCAACATAATGGTCTTTGCCTCCTGAGTTGTTTTGTTTTGTTTTTTTCTCCCCAAAGCCCCAGTACATAGTTGTATATTTTAGTTGTAAGTCCTTCTAGTTCTTATACATGAGCCACCACCACAGCTTGGCTACTGACAGACGAGTGGTGTGGTTCCGTGCCCAGGAACCGAACCCAGGCTGCCAAAGCAGAGTGCGCCAAACTTTAACTGCTAGGCCGTCAGGCTGGCTCCTGAGTCTATTTTTGGTCAAAACTCTTCTGCTGGAAAGAAACAGAAACCCACTGTGCTAGCTCAAGGGGAAGGATTAGGATGAAGATACAGCAGGCAATGCCATGGACATCTGGTCACAGGAGTAAAACACAGGACTGCCATGTTCAGTTGCATGAGCTGTGCACTGCACAGTTCCAGTGGCACCAGTCGCATGGCCTCTGATGTACATGGTAATCTCTGGAGTTGTGTGACATGGTGGCCTTGCGTTGGAGCAGATCTGCAGAGCCAGGGACTGAGGCCTCTTTCTCCATTTATCAGGTCTGAGATGATCCCTCTCATTGCTGTTCATCTTTGTGTGTCTACCCCATTTCTCTCTCTCATCCATCTTCTGTTTACTCCTCTTGCCTGTGGCCCAACATGGCTGCCCATCACGCTCTCTCTCTACTTGACCAACCTTTCCGTTCTAGTATCTGCCACTGACTGTCAAAAGTCCCTGTCTCTTGTTTCAGATTCTTGGAAGGAAGAATTTGATCGGCACCTGGCTCAAGCCTTGCAGCTGCTCAGTCTAAAATCCTTAGAGTCCTCCTGGTTACTCTTTCTCTTTTCATATCAATACTTGGCTCCACTGTCACAAAATATCCTGAATCTGGCCACTTCTCATGGGCCCCACTCCTGTGACCCTGTTCAATCCACATTCTTCTTTTGCTTGGATTATTGCAATAGCCTCCTAACGACTCCACCTGTTTCTACTATTGTCTCCCTTCCTTCTGTCCCTAGCAAGCAGCCGGAGTGTGCTGAGAGGCTCACAGGTCAGTCAGACTACATCCTCAAGCCCCGCAAGGGCCCACCTCTCATCGGAATGAAAGCTAAAGTCTGTGCAGCGGCCTTCAAGTTCCTGCAGAATTTGGGCCCCAGTGACTCGCTGCTTCTTCTCCACCTTCGCTTGGCTCACTCTCCTCCCGCCATATTGGCTCCTCAATATTCCTCAGACATGGCAGGCACACTCTCATCTCAACATCTAAGCATCTGCTGTTCCCTCTGCCTGGAATTCCCTTCCTTCAGAAGCCAATGGTTTATTTCTGTCATCTTTAGGTCTTTCCCTAAGTGTCACCTTCAGGCCTTCCCTGAACCCCTATTTGCAATGGCATCACCCCCATCACTCCTCATCATCACCTTTTCTTGCTGTCATTGTCTTCCTTGGCATCTTCTAACATCCTGTGTATTTTACTTATATATTTTAATTATTGTCTATCTCCTCCTGCTAGAAAGCAAGCTTCACGAAGGCAGGAATTTTTGTGTATTTTGTATTCTTGACACCTAGATCGGTGCCTGGCACTATAAAATGTGCACTGAATGAGCGAATGAATGAATCTAGAAAAATGAATAAGCGAATCTAGAAGTTCATAACTCTCATATTCTAACACAATAATGAAATTCACTTATTGAGAAAATATTAGACACAAATGTGTATTACATATTCAGGTAAACATCCGTTGATTTCTTTTCTTCCTCTGGGGCAGAAAACGTGAATGCAAACTGTTGAGTTCCCATCTGGACACCTGGCCACGCTACCTTTTGCGCGTCAGAGTATTGCTCCCCTGCCCGTGAACCCACGTCCCAGGAGGGAGGGTCCAACCTACAGCACTCTCATATTGCAGGGGAAGTTTCCTGCTGACACAGAGGGTGGCCACAGAGATTAATTTCCTCGCCTGAACATTCTCTTTTTTTTTGAGGGTCCAGGTTTCCTAGTGAACTTGCTCTCAATTTCCAGAACTCTCCTTCTAGGACTCCTGCTACACGAGGGTGGTGAGGACCCACATAGAGCAGAGATGTTCTTCAGAAGGAGCCCCAGGAGCCATTTCAAAGCCATCCTCCAGTGGCAGAGGGAAGCTTGCAGCAAGTGGAATCCCGGCTTTCTCCGGAGGATGGCACTGTGGTCGTTTCCAAGACAGCGGAGCAATCTGAAAAGGCAATTTCCAAATGGCGTTAACAGCTGCACGTCAAACCCTGCAGGGAACATTAGAAAACGTTAACCCTCAAATGGTGGGGAAGCAGGGACTGGAGGCAGACATGGGATCTTCACCGTGGAGGCCAGGCCTGGAGGAAGCCGGCGGCTGGGAGAGGGGCCAGAATGGGATGACTGCCAAGCTGCTGGGGGCTGGCATCCTCCCCATGGAGGCCGAGGGCTCTGCTTACCCAGGCCTTTCCAGCGGATCAGCAGCCCCAGCCGGTGGGGCTTAACCACGGAAAATGGCAGGGGGCACTGGGAAGCAGTGGGTGGGGTGGGGCTTTCCAGCTTTCCTCCTTCTGTGCCCATTTTGTGTCAGTTACTTAAAGTGTGCGTTTCAGCCCCCCTCGAGAGCCTGGACTAGGTCTTGTTCATCTTTCAGTTTTCCATCACGCCTGGCATGGAATAGACACTCCATAAATGGTTGTCAGATGAGTAAATGATTGATTGATTGAATGAGTGAATCTTGGATTTGGGGAGAGAATAGAGTATGGCTCTTCAGGAGGATAAAGAAAAAAAAAAAGTGTTTTCAAGTGTCTTCTCAACGCTGCAGGATTTCTGCCCTCATTACTGCTACCATCAAAATACCAGCCTTGACGGTTTGCAAAGGGCTTTCACTCATGCACTCCTTGACCGTCCGCCTGTCTGTCCTTTGATCCATCCCTCACTCCCTCCTACTTCCCATAGCTCCTCATTTATGCCCCTTTGTAGCACTGGTCTCTCTCACATTCTCCCTTGAATTAGAACATTTATGGACATGTCCCATCTCCCAACTGGACGGGCTATTGGAGGGTATCCCGTGGTGTCTAGGACAAAGCAGGGGCTCGGTCAGCGTTTGTGGGATGCCTGACCACACGTGCAGCCCTTTTCCCAAGCGACTTTACAGCCATCATGGCATTCAATCCTTGCATCTCCTTTTTAAGGAAGATATGATTGGTGCAGATAGTTTTTTCCAAAACGGTCACACCAGTACGTATCCCATCCCCACATTCTTCTTGTGATGTGACATTAACAGTCCTCCGTTGAGAGCTGGGGTCTGTGTCCCCTCCTCTGAAGCTGGATAGACTTTGTAATTGTCTTGTCCACAGAATGCTGCAACAGTGATGCAGTGTGACTTCTGAGGCTGGGCCGTCCAGGGCAGGAAAACTTGCCCTGCTCTTTCTCTCTCAAGATATGTGTCTTAGGAGCCCTGAGCAGACCTGTAAGAAATCCAGGTTCCCTGGAGCCTCCATGCAGAAGAGGTCACAGTGAGAGACCACGTAGAGACTGAGGGGGCTGCTAGAGGAGGCTCAACTGCTTGAATCTTCCAGCTGAGGCCTCGGATGCCACGGGGCAGAGATAAGCGGACTGTTGTGCTCTGTCCTGATTCCCAGCCCACGGAATCCATGCACATAACGAATGGGTGTTTCATGCTACTGTGTCGGAGGGTGATTGTTATACCACCATAGTAATGGAACACTACTATCCCCCTCCCTTTTTCAGCTGAGAAAACTGAGGCCTCACAAGCAGCTGAGCTGGCACTTGGACCCCGTTCTCTTGACTCTCAGCCCAGTGCGCCTTCCAGAGCACCGTTCCCTGATGCCGGCTGTCATGGCCATCCCGGAGCTGATGAAAAGACAAGGGTTCGGTTCAGGGTCACTCGAGGCTGAGGGAGCCTCTGGTTTTGTTCAGACATCAGCAAAGCAGGAATGCACGCTTTGAGATCTGTCTGGCCTCTAGCAGACGAGAGTGGACCTTACAGTTGGGGTTTCTGGTCCAGGGCAACTTGCCATCACTGCTCTGAGACCAGCGGTCTCAGGAGCTTTGGCCAGTGCTGGGACCCTCTGAGAGCCAGCCCTGCAAACCCGCCAGCAGCTGGCTCGTGAAGGGTCACAACTCTAACACGGGGTTATTTGATGTTGTTATTGTCACAATGGGCCATATTGGAGGGTGCAGCCAAGAGGCCACAGGAGCAGGGAAAACCCAGCAAACCACAATGTTGCTACAAGGACATCATCGCTATTCATTCATCTTGGCCGTTAACACCCCTCTCAAGAACCTCTCTTAGGGGGCTGGCCCCGTGGCATAGTGGTTAAGTTCGTGCACTCTGCTTCACCGGCCTGGGGTTCACAGATTCGGACCCTGGGCGTGGACCTACCTACCACTCATCAAGCCATGCTTTGGCAGGTGTCCCACATATAAAGTAGAGGAAGATGAGCATGGATGATAGCTCAGGGCCAATCTTCCTCAGCAAAAATAGGAGGATTACAATGGATGTTAGCTTAGGACTAATCTTCCTCACCAAAAAAAAAACCTCTCTTAGACCAGTTAATGATCTTGTGGGTTGGCAGCCTTGAGATGGTCTTGTCAGTGGATATTCTCATCAGAGCTGGATTTGGGGATGACCAATCCTTCCTGGTGGGAGGGCCACGGCCTCTCAGTGAGTCTGGATAACAAGCTGGTGGGCTCCTCTTCTCTGAGATGAGCAGTGAACTCTCAGTCTGGGCTTGGGGGTTGTTGACAGGGAGACTTTCCATGGCAACACAGGAAGCCTGGTGCTGAATGTGAATGTCAGTGTCAGTGGAATCAGACACCACAGCCGTTGAGAGCTTTGCGGCGTTAAGTCTTGAAAGGTCTCTGCCCCCATAGTATAGGTTCCTGGAGAAGCCCCCTCTCCCAAGTCCAGTTTAGAACCCCAGTTTGGGGGTAGCTGACAAGAGGATACCATGATATAGAGAGAAATAATGTAACTTCTGGCAACTGCGATGGTATATTGTACGTAGCCATGACCTTGTTGCTATAGTAAGAGCAACGTGGCTGTCATTTATGGAGGCCATGATGCCGTGACTCATGTCGATTGTAACGCTGAGCTGTTTGGAAGCTATCGTGTCGTTGGGATGAGCGATCACAGAATGTCGAGTTTCGTGGAGGCTGTGATGTTGTTTTGTCCTGATGCTGGTGGGCTCTGTGCTGTTCTACTCCGTGTTGGCCATGTTGGGGCAGTCGCCCCAGGTCTTCTGTTCTGGAGAGTTCAACCCAGTGCTTCTCAGACTCTAAGGTGCATTCTAGTTACTCAGGGATCTTGTGAAGTTGCAAGTTCTGATCCAGTAGATCTGGTGTAGGGTGGAGAGTCTGCATCTCTAACAAGCTCCCAGTGAGGCCAATGCTGCTGGTCTAAGGACCACGCTCTGAGAAGCAGCGCTGTCCAATAGAATGTTCTGCAATGATGGAAATAGTCTATTTCTGCACTGTCGAATACAGGAGCCACTAGCCACATGCGGCTATTGAGCTCCTGATACGTGGCTAGTGTGAGGATTGACTTTCAAGTTTTAGTTAATTTTCACTAATTTAAATTTAAATAGCCACACATAGTTAGTGGCTATCGTATTGGACAGAACAGCTCTAGACTGTGCTGTAGTGTGTATCAGAATTCCCTAGAGGCCTTATTAAAGCTCAGGTTGCTGGGCCGCACCCCTGCTAGGTCTGGGTTGGGGTCTGAGGATTTGCATCACTAACAGATTCCCAGATGGTGCTGATGCTGCCGTCCGGGGACAGCACTCTGAGAACCACGCCTCCTGGTAATCTCCCACCCCCGAACACCCCTGCATGTGGCTGCATCAGGACAAAAGGCTGTGTGCCATGCCTATGTTATGATTTGATCCGAACTTACTCCTAATGAGATGTGAGCTGGAGTCCATCAAGGGAGGTCTTGTGGGAGGTTTAGGCAGGAGCATTATGTTGAAACAAATATAGGGATTCCTAATTAAGGTTGGCCTCTATAGACTCAAAGGCTCCTAGCTGGGAGGGACCTTAGAGATCCTCTGATCTGTACTCCCAGTTTACAGATGGGGAAACTGAGGCCCAGCCAAGCACAGCCAACTGTGAGAGGTGGAAAAGACACACAGCACTAAAACCCAGGTTTCCAGATTCCCAGCCCAGTGTGGGTGCTTCTACTCCACATTGCCTCTGCGCCCAAGCTGGGGGAGGAAGGCGGTGGAGACACAGACTTAGCAGGTGTCGCTTGCAGAGAACAGGACTCTCTTCAGGGCTGAGGTGGGACCCCTCATGCTCAATTCTCTACTCCAAAGAGGAGGCAACTCCAGATACCATCCCTGCGTCTAGGCGTCCCCACCAAAGGCTGCAGCACTGTGATTTTTCTCCTCCTTTCCCATCTCCCTGGGCGATTTGGTTGGTATTTAACAGCTATGGTTAAAAAAGAAAGAAAGAGAAAAGACATGGGAGAAGATTGAAACCATTGGCGGCAATGCTAGTTTGAAGACCATACGTACATACTTCAATAACCTACGCCGTTCCTGTTCCCAGTGCTGAACGTGCGAGGACAGACATACCACGGTGACACGATATTGCTGCCATTTATCAAACTCCCGCTGTGAGCCAGACACAGGATTAAGTCCTTTGTATTCCCGAGCTCATTAAAACTTCACAAAAAGCCTACGAGGTAGATGTTATTGTTACTATTTTTTAGATGGAAAAACGAAGGCCTAAAGTGATTAAATAATGAACCCGGGTTCCACAGCTGGTAAACGGAAGGATGGAGACTTGAACACAGTGTGCGTGATGCCAAGTTCTGGGTCTTTCTCATTGTGCTAAGGGGGTGTAACCTGGGAGGTGCTGTGAGCTCCCCAGCCCTGCGTTTGTGGGGCTGATGCTTCTGTGTGGTGCTGTTCTCCATATGCCCACCCTACCTTCTCCCATCCTGCTTAGCATCCAGGAAAGAAGACAAGACACCTGAAGAATGAACCTGAGCCTGGCTCTGAGTCCATGAGCTGGGTGTGTAAGTCAGAATGATTTTAGTTATAAGTAATAGAAACCCAAATTGAAAGAAAAAAGACAGTTGCTGGCTCATGTCTTAGGGAAGTTTAAGGGAGATGAATATGGTCTTCAGGTACAGTTGGATCCAGGCTTTTACCCATTAATCATTGGGAGGCTCTCTCTTCTCTCTTCCTGGTTCTTTTTTTCTGGGTGGGTTTCACTACCAGGCAGGCTGTCCTCATGTGCTGGCAAGGATGGCCTCCAACAGCTGTAGATCTATCTTGTCTTTAAAGCTGGGGAATGCCAGTGAAAAGAAAGCATCCCCCTCCCAACCACAACTCCAGCCAAAGTCTCAGGGATGAGTCCCATTGGTTCAGGTTGGGTCATGTGACCCTCCACCAACCAATCACTACAGCTTTGGAGATGGAGTAGTCTAATTATACAGACCAAGTCTCATAACCTACTCCTGAAGATGGGGATGGGATCTATCCCACCTGAGTGTTTCTTTGAAAGTAGGATAATTCTGTTACCAGAATTTAAAAAACCCCCACTGCTACTACCGTCTGCTAAACTGGTCTACACAGTAAATTGAAGGCGCCTTCTCTGCTAATGGAGTGGCCTGGAATTCAGTTGCTCTACGTGCTGTGCCAATTCTGGGTGGTGTTTTGAACATCGGCTCCCTGTTTAACTTCCTACCCCCATCATGCATCCTCTGGATGCCAACATCAGCCTCACCCCATGGGGTCTGAGCTCACCACTCGCCCTAGAGCTGGTCACGTAGACTGCCGGCTTCTGGTGGGGCAGGGGTGTGTGTCTTCACGTCCTGGCTTCCTGGCTTCTCCTGGAGGTGCCCTTAGTGGCTCTTCCTCTTCCCCTGCAGCCCTCCCAAGACCCCACTATCCCCTGTGAGACCAACTCCAGCCGTACAGTATCAGGGAGGAAGTCATTGAAGGAACTTGACTTTCACATTTCAAGGTACCTGGGTGATACCTGGTTGGTTGGACACATCTCCACACGGAGATGTTGCTCAGAAGTAGAAAGCGGCTACTCTGATTGGAAGATCTAGAATTTGGCAAGCCATTTCTTTGCTCACTCATTTATTTATTCCAAGTAGGGATTACCCATGGGCCCTACCAGCCTGCCGGATGGCACGTCCCCACTGGGGAAAAGCCAGACTTCATGATGATCTTTTGGATCCTAGCTCCCAGGCTGCTCCACCAGTGAGACCAGCCTCTATGCCTGTCCTGATGCCCCTCATACCTGCACATTCTTCTTTCTCTCCTCTGATCAGCATGGCCTCAGTCCCGGGTACCCTCCTGCCAAACTGCCCTGATTTAGGGCAGGGTTTATTAGCATCCATGGGGATGCAAGGCAAAGGAGTGAAGACATGTCTAGGGGACGTCTGGCTAGCAAGCACAGCCAGCCCCCGATTTGGCGGTCTCATTAGGAAGAAAGGAAGGGGTGTAGGACCGATGTCAGGTGAGTCAGGACAGGCTGCTTGGGGGAGAGGGTTGCTTATGAATCTTGAAAGTACCTATAGGCGTTTAAGCATCTTTACTAAAAGGAAGAGCCAACAAATGCGCACACAGCTCTAACTCTTTGCCTTTCTCCACGTGGATGGATGGACACAAGTGGATGTCTTCACTCAGACGTGGTAAAATGCCTCCTCTGTGCCAGGCATGAAGCTACACGTGTGTCATCTTATTGGTTTTAGTTTTGTAATCACCTTGTCCAAAAGGTGTAAGCCCTCATTAAGTGGCAGAGGCAGGATTTGAACTCGGATCTGCCTGACTCCCAGGCCAAAGGCACCATTTTCATAAATGTGATGGTGGAAGAAGCTCTTGAAGGCTGGGACAAGAAGGGCTGGGGGTTCAGCAGCTGGGCATGATGGGTGATGGAGGCCATTTAGGTGAAGGTGCAGAGGCCAGGTGTGATGGACCCTCACAGAGCTGCCACAGTGGGGGGGTTCTAAAGGAAGGCAAGTGGCAGGGCGCTCGGGCTTGGGGTCAGAGAGTTTTGAGTTGATACAATGGGCCATAGAGAGCCTGGAAGGTTCCTGAAAAGGGAGTGCTGGGTCAGAAATGGCATTTGAAAAAGATTATTTGTTCAAGTGGGTGCAAGACAGTGTTTCAAGGGAAGGAGGGGTTAGGGAGACATGTTAAGACGAAATTCTGTGCACTTCCTTGATTCTCAGATGAGTCGGGACCTTACTGCCGACGGGAAAGTGGCTTTGTCCTCAGCCTCTTTCTTGTCCGTCTCCAGGAGAGGCCTGGAGGCCCTGGCAGGCAGCCAGCGTTTGCTTCTGCCACCGACCAAGGGGCCGTGGTAGCTGGGTCCCACCGTGAGGGGCTTTTATTCCTCCTGGAGAACGGGGGTAGTTCTTACGGGCCTGGCTACCGCTTCTTCACGGGTATTTATGAGCTATGCGAGTTAAGATCATAAGCCTCCCAGGTTTTGCTTTTTTTAAAAGCCAATAACTTAAGAAAATGTTTTCTCCATAAAACAAACTTCAAAGATCCTAGAGAATAACACAGTAGAAATTATGGAAAGGCGGCATTGCACACATCTTGAAGATCGGCACAAAAGAATGTGCTGAAGCCAGGCAGGCCTCGGCACGGCTTAAGGAGCCCTTTGTTTTGCTTCATTGGGGGCAATCGCGTGTGGACCAGAGCTGTCAGGCGTTTAGCACGGCCATCTGTAGGGCAGGCTACCAACCAGGTTCTTTATTTTGGAGAGCAGAGGGCTTAGGAGGCAGGAGCTATGGAAAACATCCCAGCACTTTAAAAAAATAAAGAGTTAAAGCTTCTTGCTGCTGTTGAGGGGGCCTCTGGATCCTCCCTGTGGAGCATATGGGAGTCACTGAGGGCAGTTATGTGGAGAGACAGAGAGTGGACACCCCAAATACCGGGGCCTGCTTGACGGCTGGGATCAACTTTGGCCAAGTTACTTAAACTTGCTGAGCCTCAGTTTGCTCGCCCATTAATTGGGATAACAATGTCTGCCCAGACTGTTTCACAGGGCTGTGGAGAAGATCAAAGAGGTAGTGTTTAAATTGTGTGTGTGTGGGGGGGTGTTAGGGGGGTGCACCCACATTTCTGCATTAGAGAGAGAGGATTTCTGCTTTTCTCGTGTTTTTGATCCTTCCCACAGGAGGGGAGAGGCTTGTTTGATGGATCAGAGCTTGGAAGCCACAGGCTGAGATTTACCAGCGAGTCCACGAGTGCTCGGAAGCGCTCTCTGCTCCAGCCCCACCTGAATGACAGAGCCAGCTCGTCCCAGTGGACCTCATCAAGCAGCAAGCTGTGCGCGGCTTTGGATGTGGGGTCTGCAAGCCACAACACATCCATGGGCAAGCCTTATTGTGACAGTCCCGAGGTGGGGGATGGGGGCTCCACATGCCCTGAGGTTTGGAGGTGACTGGGCCTTTGCCTGGCAGGAGTCCAGTGGCTATTTTGGAACCCAATTGGCTGGTAACCTCTGGGTGGTGGGAAGCAAGGGGTGAGTCTCAGGCCTGGACAACCCTCCAGGGACAGAACATGTTATTGGGGGATTATTATTAGACCAATGTTGAAGACTAAATCCCAGTAAAGTTGTGAATTTTGCAATTCATTGTGAATTGCAAAGTATGTCATTGGGCAATTGGCCTCTTGTTTCTGCACTCACATTTTCTGTCATCCTCCACTGCTTTCCAGAAAGACCCGATGTTAGTCACTACATTTGAAAGAGAATTTAGGTCCATGTATCTTCTCTCCCCAGTGCATTTGCATCTGAAGCTCAAGGCTCCTTGTGGAAGGAAAGCTTCCATCATCTGTTAGAAAGATGTCATAGAGAGGGGTCGGGGGAAGGATTCTCCGTTGTCTCTGATATTTTGGCTCCTAGGTTTCCCTCTCTGCTTCCTAAGTGGAGGACCGGCCTAGTCCACGGTCCCTAAGAACAGAGGGACTTGAATGTGATTCTCCTCTTGGGACACACTTAAAGCTCTTTAAAGACCTGTGTCTGCTCTTAATTTCTAGGAGGGGGCAACAGCTGACAATTCCAGTCTCTCTCTAAGTGAGTGTTTAGAGACTCATTTATGTGACCCACTGCTCTCTGAACAGGAATATCAGGCAGCACAAAAGCCTCTAAATGGTTGAAAAGTAAAAGAAAGAAAGAGGTATAATTAGTTTATCCGTAATTGTTTCTTCAAGGAAAATGGAGCGTTGACCTTGTTGAAACAACCAGTTTAACAGAAATAACCCACGTTTCCTGAAGACTTAGTCTGTGCAGGCCCTGGGCTAAGTGTTTTGCATTTAAGTCTGATATCCACTCTTTGAAGTGGGTACTATTATCATATTCACTTTTCAGATGAAGAAACTAAGGATTAGAGAGATAAGTAACGTGCCTGAGTCCACCCAGCTTGTAAGAAGTCAGAGATGGGACACAGAATCAAGTCTGTCTGATGCTAAAGACTCTGCTCTTGATCAGCCATCAACGAGTCTCTCTTCTAGCTTTGCTGATGTGCCGTTTTTTTTACTCACAGTTTACCTGTAAGTAAGAGAAAATCAACGATAGTGGCTTAACCAAGCAAGAGTTCATTTTCCCCACTTGCCCAGAAGCTCACAGAAGAGCAATCCAGGGCTAGTTTAGGTCCTTCTATCATTCTGCCCTACCATCCTTAGCATATCTCTTCCATCCTCATGGTCACAAGGTGGCTGCTGCACTTCATCGCCTTGCACCTGCATTCCAGGCAGAAAGAAAGAGGAAGAGACAAAGGGATTTCTCCTTACTGGGATTCATCTTTTCAACCTGGAGGAGCTGGTTTCCCTGGAAAATTTCTGTTTGTATCTCTTCGTCCAAAACTATGTCACAATATCATCCTTAGCTAAAAAGGAGACTAAGGATTAAATATTTCAGCTTTTTTCTCCTCTTAAAAAATAGGAAGGCATGGAACACAGGGCTGGGAACAGTTAGGGGGAGCCAATCGACAGTTTCTGCTGAGCTCACATCTTGAATGCTGTGCTCCAAAGCTAACTGGTGGGCATGGCTGGGGCAGAGCCAAGGCTTGCCCTAGAGGGAGAATTTCTTTACATTAACATTTTGTACCCAGTCGGCCCGTTTTCTTTGGTCCCTTCTGCGTGGCAGCACGTGTGCTTCTACATGTAGGCTCAGGTTGCATTGCCTGAGTTAGCTCCAGAGCACCAGAGGGTGGGGTCTGGCATGGGTCTTGTGGGAACCTAGGGTTTCCTGCAGTTTCTCAAGTTAGGCTTTCCTGACCTCTGCTCCATGCCAGCCCACCTAGAACCCCTGCGTGGAACTCTAGTTGCCCCGCCCCAAGCCCCAGATTGTTTGGCTGTGGGGGGTTGGATATCCCCCCTGAGTCTTGCCAGCTGTTGTGGTCACCCCCAAAAAGTGGGATGGACCCCACTGCCCCCCCAAAATTTGGCTTGACTATTGAGACTGATGATGCTACAGATGTACTAAGAGAATAGGAAAGGGTTTATTACTCACATAATGAGGCTTTCTGGGGGGAACAGCGTGGGCTCCCCAGCTGCTCTGACAATGGCAGGCGAGAACAGGGGAAGGAGATGGGCTTCAGGTTACATGGTGGTGTTTTACTCAGCTCGGGCAGCCAAAACAGAATGCCACAAACTGGGTGGCTTGAACAAGAGAAATGTGTACTCATGGTTTTGAAAGCTGGGAATTCTGAGCTCAGGGTGCCAGCATGATGGCTTTCTGGTGAGGCCTCTCTTCCTGGCTCACAGATGCTGCTGCCTTCCTGCTGTGTCCTCACATGGTGGAGAGAGACACAATGGGTTCTGGTGTCTCTTCATATAAGGGTGCTAATCCCACCATGGGGGCCCCACCCTTATGACCTCATCTAAAGCTAACTACCTCTCAAAGGCCCTGTCTTAGTCCATTTGGGCTGCTATAACAGAATGCCAAAGACTGGGTAACTTATAAACAATGGAAATTTATTTCTCACAGTTCTGGAAGCTGGGAAGTCCAAGATCAAGGTGCTGGCAGATTCAGTGTTTGGAGAGAACCCACTTCCTGGTTCATAGATGGCCATCTTCTCAGCGTGTCCTCCCGTGGTGGAAGGGGCAAGGGAGCTCTCTGGGGTCTCTTTTGTAAGGGCACTAATCCCATTCGTGTGGGCTCCACCCTCATGACCTAATCACCTCCCAAAGGCTCCACCTCCAGTTGCCATCTTGTTGGAGGTTAGGGATTTTTTTTTTAATTAATTAATTTATTTTTTCCCCCCAAAGCCCCAGTAGATAGTTGTACGTCATAGCTGCACATCCTTTTAGTTGCTGTACGTGGGACGCGGCCTCAGCATGGCTGGAGAAGTGGTGCGTCGGTGCGCGCCGGGGATCCGAACCCGGGCTGCCAGCAGCGGAGCACGAGCACTTAACTGCTAAGCCACGGGGCCAGCCCGAGGTTAAGGATTTAACATGTAAATTTTGGGAGGATACAATTCAGTCCCTAGCAGGTGGTCCAGGTGGGGCCCATGTGCAAGTTTCCCATGCACATGTGGCTTGATCTTCCCACCTACACCAAAGCAGGGAGACCTGGGCTTTCTTAGCATCTTGCCCGCATGTGGGGTAGAAGGGAAAGGAGGAGTGGTGGGATTTGGAAGCTGTCAGCAAACATCAGAAATGGAATCAGACTCTTCATTACACCAGACTTTTCCCTTGGGCTTCCCTCGCTTCCCTGGGCCTGTGGCCTGATGCCCAGGACAGGGAAGATG
Organism: Diceros bicornis minor; assembly: GCF_020826845.1. Taxonomy (NCBI): domain Eukaryota; kingdom Metazoa; phylum Chordata; class Mammalia; order Perissodactyla; family Rhinocerotidae; genus Diceros; species Diceros bicornis. Next base: position 15,205,719 of record NC_080765.1, read on the forward strand.
CTGCCCCCTGACTTTGAGCATCTCTTACCGCTTGGCCTTCCTCAGCAGAGTCCTTCCTCCTGGATGTGTCCCCTGGATTTCCATGCACTCCTGAACCACGTTTTAGTTCCCTACAGCCCTGGACCTCATCTACTGGACCCTGATGAGCCTTCCCAGGGGCAACTGGTCTACAGTTGGTTGATTTGGTTCTTTTCTTTTTCTGTCAGCTGTGTTGCTGAGACCTCAGCAGCATGCAGAACCATGTGGTCACAGCTTTTGGGGTGAGTACCTATTAGACTTACTGGAACTATGCTGTGAAGTAGGCCAAATTTGTGACTTTTAGCCTTTTAGCCTCCACTAGACCTACAACTATTTGCATCCAGTGAAGGATGGAAATACTTCGTTACCGTCATCCTCTTCATCATCAATGCTTTCTTGGGCATCTCCTGGCCCTAATTTACAGCACGGCACATGAACACTCAAGGATATAGGTGTGGCCTCCTCCCTGAAGGAGAGTCAGACTGGAAGGTAAGATTTACATATTGAAAGAAAATGGGGGAAAAAAGCAGAAAAAATGTGCCAAATGAATGGTACAGCAAGGCAACGATTTCAAGAGCTCATTGAGAGTTGGTGCAATCAGAGAGGCTTCATGGGGGAGATGGGCATCTGAGCCAACCTGTAGGTGAGTGAGAATTGATAAGCACGGGCGTGGGAGCGGCCATCTGATGCCCCTCTTCCAACATGTGTGTTCCTGTTAGTGCTAATTGAGGAGAATTTGATAGTGTGAGCCCGTAATGTTTGGAATTCTCTAGAATGATTCTCAGGGAGGCGGTTATTAGAACCAGTAAGAAGGGTGAGGTTTGGGGTACCCAGAGGTCTCTGCAAACCAAGAGTGAGTGCCAGTGGGAAAGAGGACCAACGTCCCCAGTCTCCAGTTTGTGAGCTTTTCCCTAATGCTCTCCAAGCACCTTCCCCAGGAGGGGAGTGACTTTTTAGATCCTTATTCCAAAATCCATCCTGGATGAGTAAGTGTTTTGTAATCTAAAATAAATATTAGTTTTCCTCTTATTTCTTGCATGACCTAGTTTTAGGCAAGTCATTTCACTTCTTTGGGACTCAACCCATTGGCCTAATGGGTAGGTGGCTACACCAACATTCGTAACCAGTCGTGGCAACTCATCGTAAATTTACACGGCATTTCTCCAGATACAAACTTATTTACTTTGCTCATCACAGCTCTCCGTGTACTACTTCCCATATTTTATGGACAATATGGAAAAATGAGATTCAGAGAAAGTCATACAAATTTCCTTTTCCTAATGTTATACACGTGAGTATATATAAGTAAAAGGGCTAGAACCTGAACTCGGGTCTTTTGGGTCACCTTTGTGACCTTGTTGCCTTTCAAAATACAAAACAGTCAAACAGTGCAAGCCAGGCCCATTGAAAATCAAAAGCAAACCAAAACCCTCTGTGCCGTCTGTTGGGACAACACACCTGAAGAGTCCTTGAGGAGTCCAGGTGCTCCGCGGGGGGGGCGCCTTGATGTCGCTGTTCTTTGTTTTGCGCTAACTCAACTCAGGCAGAGGTGCTCTGCCGAGGAGGGCAGGCAACAGCCTCCAGGAAAAGTCTCATTTTCAAGCTGACTGTGCACAGCTCCGTCCTCAGCCTTCCTAGGGTGCAACATCTCCACCCACTGGATGCTGAGACCTTCTGCCAGCCTGATGGGTCTTGGCACTGTCTTTGGATGTTGATATGTTTTTTGGATAAACATACACACACATACACACACACACAAAGCTGTTTCTCTTCTTGTTGTTGCCGTATCCACCTTTAAGTCCTTCTTGGTAGCGTTACATGGGGAGCTGGAACTCTTGATAAAGGAGTTCTGTACAGTGATGACAAGAATTGATTTCCAATTTCCTGCAGAATGACTCTATCATCGCTAGTGACTCAGGCAATTTAGCTCATATTCCAGGCCTGCCTGGGATTATAGATCACCCTGACAGCTTCCCGGGCACTCAGGAGGGGGATTTTGACAAGATGAGGAAGGAGACATTTTCAGAGAGTTTTGCGTTGGGGATGGCTGGAAGGGAATGGCTGCCCCAGGGGTGCAGGGATCCTGTTGAGGGTGGACATGTCTCAGCTGGGATAGAGAAGCCTGCTTGTGGCTGGGCTTCCAGCAGGCTTCCAGGACAGCCCCTTTCCCCTCTCTATAACTGTTGAGCCCTGCTCAGCATGAGAACATCCAAAAGATAGAGGGGATCAATAGTTTCCTCCATACCAAATACTCTTAGGCTGCACCTGTCTTTTAAAAGATTTAACACATGGACTGGATTTTTGTTTCTCAGTGGACTCCATTACAGCAGGTACAATTCTTTGCATTTACTAATTAATTCATGTTCATCTGCCAAACCTGCAATGATTGTGCATCGAGCGCTGGATGGAATTGCTCTCCCCGGAACGCACGTTGAAAGGATAGGCAGTGTCTCCTAGGGTCATCCAAGCAAAGCAGAACTGAGCCACGTTGGGACCTGGAGGCCTCCTGTGGGCTGTGACCCTGTGCTAAAACCTAATGCACTCAATCCTCACAACAACCCTCTGAGGTGTGCTCGCTACTACCCCTAGTTTGAAGATGTGGAAACTGAGGCACGGTGGATAAGTAACTCGCCCAAGGTCACACAAGGAGAGTGGCAGAGCAGAGATTTGAGCTTGGGCCCCTTGGAAACAGTCTGTGCCCTTAAACATTACACTATATCCTCCATGAGTGGTGGATGAACATAGATGATTTTCCATCTAGCAGACTGAATGAAATCCCTAGAAATTGACTATCAATTGCCCTGCTTTTATTAGGACTCTGTCAAAGTCTTTGACAGCACAAGCAATCGCTGGAGGCCCAGGAATGGAGCACACACATGCATATGTGCAAATGTGAGCACACACGGACCACACACATGCACACATATGCACAAACCCATGTTCACACACACACACACGACAAAATGACATAGCTCAAGAAGCCACGGAAGCAAGGCTTAACGACACAGCTCTGAAAAACAGACACACGCATTTTCCCCTAGCTGTTCAGCCAAAAAAATTATTTTCTAGAAGTCATTGTCAAACTACATTTCAAACTGAGGCTAAGCTTGACTGCTGCGACAGGAAGCTGACAGAACGCATGTGTTCTGACAATTGCCTATGAGCTGGGCACTGTGTGTCATAATATGTAAATGCCGACAGCACTTTACTCCAAGGATGGGCGTCCCTATTTTACGGTTGGAGAGACTGAGGCTTAGGCAGGTCTCTCTAGATCATAGAACTAGCGAGGGACAGGGACAGGATTTAAGCACACGCGTCCTGAGTCCCAGTCCATTTCTCTTTCCAGAATAATACAGACGCTGCTTCCCATGTATGCTCTGTTGCCAATTATTTTATTTTGACAAATGTCTCTCTAGCATTAATCTGCTGAATTTCCCGTAAGTGTCAAGAGCAGACCTGATGGCCTGAGTCCCGTTCTGAGAAGGTGGCCTGTGGTCAGACGTGATCACGACTGAGGCTCTGCCTCGGCCCTCACTTGTCCTCCTGGTCAAGGGATCCATGTGGGCCCTGCACACGTGCCATCACACAGCTTCTCTGTGGAGTCTGCTCTGATCTGCTCCTTTCCCCACCCCCTTCCAGAAGCTGCGTCTAATGCTGCCAGTCATGTTGGCTCATTAATTGCTTCCGGGGATGGAACGAGACAATATAATCGCTCCCTGCACACCTGTCAGGTAGATGCTGCATTAGGCAGCATGTTTGAGGTTGTTTTTAGTTCTGATCAAAGTGATTGAAATAGATGTACCTCATGGGTCTCATTAAACAGCGGGGAAAATTACTCATCAGACACCTGATTTGTCCCACGAATCCTTTGTATGCAGACGATGCTGCCTTTCCCCCTTAAATAAACAAGTGTTTAGTTTTCTGATCAATAGTTAAGATTGGACTAGCTGGAGGAGAATCCATTTAATCCCGGACACATAATGACCATGGCAATTGTGATGCTCTCCTGATACAGAATTTAGAAGTAACTGCTCCCTTTGACAGAGGGAAACATTATCTGCTTCTCATTCATTCGCTTATTTGTCCATTTATTCAATAAATAGTTACTAGGCACCTATCACGTCATGTGGCGGGTCCAGTGTTAGGTACTAGGAATGTTCTAGTGATGAATCTGACCAGGTCTTTGCTTCCAGGAAGCCCACAGCCTGGGGTTGGGGGAGATATAAATGTACAATGACAGTAGAAGTATGACAGATGATAGACTACTCATTCAAGGAATGTTTGTGGGTATGTGTGGGGGAGATGGCTTCTGAAGGGACTCCAGTGATCTCTATCTCCTAACATCCATGCAGTCCCCTCCCCTCGGGGGTGGACTGGACCTGGTGACTCACTTCTAATAAATAGACTATGACAACGTGATGGGATGTCACTTCTGAGATTAGGTTACTGTTATGAGTTGAATTGTGTCCTCCTCCGAAAAGATATGTTGAAATCTTAACCCCCAGTGCTGCAGAATGTAACCTTGTTTGGAAATAGGGTCTTTGCACATGTAGTCAAGATGAGGTCATTGGAGGGAGCTATAATCCAGTGTGACTGGTGTCCTTATAAAAAGGAGAAATATGGACACAGAGACAGACATACACACAGGGTGCCTGCCAAGATGAAGGCAGAGATAGGGGTGATGTATCAATGAGCTGAGGAATGCCAAAGATTGCCAGAAAACCACCAGAAGCTAGAGGAGAGACCTGGAACAGATTCTCCTTCATAGCCCTCAGAAGGAGCCAACTCTGCCGACACCTTGATCTCAGACTTCCAGCCTCCAGAACTGTGAGACAATACGTTTCTGTTGTTTAAGCCCCCAGTCTGGGGTATTTGTTATGGCAGCCCTAGCAGACTAATACGGTTACAAAAAGATGGTGATTTTTACCTCATTCCCACTCTCACTAGTCCTTCTTGCTTGCTCTGAAGAAGCCAGCTGCTATGTTGTGAGCTCCCCCATGGAGAGGCCCAGATGGCAAGGAACTGTGGGTGTCCTCTGGGCCAACAGCCAGGGAGAAACTGAGGCTCTCCACACAACAGCCTTCGAGGAACTGAATCTTGCCAACAACCATGGGAGTGAGTTTGGAAGCGAATTCTTCTCCAGCCGCCAACTCGGCTACAGTCTTCTGAGAGACCCTGAGCCAGAGGAACCAGCTAAGCTGTGCTGGATTCTTGACCCATAGAAACTGAGATGATAAGTGTTGTTGTTTTAAGCTAATTAGCTTTGGGCCATTTGTTATACAGCCATAGATAGCTGATACATCTGTAAAATAGACTGGACACTGTCCTAGGCCCCAGGGCAATGCAGATGACACGGTCCTGGCCTTGTGAAGAGGCAGTTTGGTCAAAGAAGCGTGGCTTTGACCTCTGGCCATCCTGGGTTCGAATCCCAGCTATGCCGTTCACTTGCTGTGCTGTGTCTACGAGTTACCTAACTTTGGTTTCTTTGTGTATAAAATAAGGAACAGTAATGGCGGTCCTGTGAGGATTAAGTAAATTTTTGTAAAGCCTTTAAAGAGTTTATTTCACATTGAGTGAATATTTACTGATTGGCTCTGGTGGGGCACTTGGGGGATGCTGGGGTGACAGGATGGCTCACCCGAAGTGGGTCCCTGCCCTCGTGGGGTTTACATTGTAGTGAAGGAGCCAGAAAATGGACCAGTCAACAAGAGCATGTGCAACTTCGGGTATGCTATTTCCTCTGCAGAAAGAGGAATCGATTTCATTTTACCTAGTTCTTTTGGAACGAGGGATTGGGAGAGGCCCTTCTGAGATGATATTTGACCAGAGACTAGGATGAACTGGTCAGGTGGAGGTCGTGGGGAAGAATGTGCCAACCGAGGTCCAGGTGAGCGATGGGTGCGGCCCAGGACAGATTTGGAATGCATCCTGAAGGCTGGACCAAATGACTTCCCGATGGCTTATATCTGTCCTCTTGGCTGGAGGGCAGGGGAGGAACCGATGAGGACTTGCAACTTTGAGGCTTGAGCAACTGGGTGGATGGCAGTGCCATTTCCTGAAGCAGGAAGCATGGGGGCCTAGCAGGTTTGGGGAGGGGACTCAGGAGTTCTGGGCTAGATGCAGCAAGTTGGAGATGCCCGTTAGACATGTGCAGAGACTGGATGGGCTGTGGGCCAGAGATTCTGGCCTTTTGGGGGAGAGGCCCAGGTTGGAGATCCATACTTGGGCATTTTCAGAGTGCAGGTCGTGTGTAAAGCCACAGAACTCGATGCAACTATCTAAAGACTGAGGATGGTAGACACGAAGTGGGAAAACTGACAGAGCCTGGAGCACTCAGCAGATGTGGAGTCAGAGGGAGGCCAGCCAGCCAGGCGGGAGGGAACCCGGACGTGGGTCAGTTGCAGAGTTTTGAGAAGGAAGGAGCAATTCTGCATGCGGCCGGTGGGTCAGGTGCAGGCTGAGGACCAGTCCTTGGCACTCAGAAGACACCAGGAAAGGTTGGAAATATCAGTGAGCCAGGCATAGATACAGACAATTGTGTGCTTGAGGTCTACACATATACTTTTTTAGGGCAGGATGCACGCGTGTCTCAAGGTGAGTGAGTTGGGGTATGGGGTTGGGAAGAATACTCTGCCATAGAGGAAAGAAGATGTGAAGGCAAAGGGTATAAAAAACTGTGGGTTTAGGAAATTAGCTGCTCTCTGGTGTTTCAGGGCTCATTCCAGCAGGTTCTAACAGCTGCCAGGTGGGTGGGGTGGGCAGGTAGTGATGAGGCTACAATCGCTGGTCTTTACCTCTCTGTCCATAGGAGGGCTTGAAGTGTGTGTGTGGGGTAGGGTTTATGACTTAGAAAAAGATCACTGGAACGCTTGGTAAAATTCAAATTCCTGGGCCCCAACCTGCAGAGATTCTAGTTCAGCAGATCTAGTGGGTGGTCCAGGAATCTGCATTTTAAACAAGCATCTCTGCTGATTCAGATGTGGGGGCTCTCAGATCACACTTTGAGAAGCAGTGGTATGGAGGGAGGGTGCATATGAGGATGAGAAGCCTGGAGCCTGGGGGTAGAATGAGCTTTGACAAGGAGGCGGCTCACTTCTTCCTGGGAGACTGGAGGTAAGGAGGGATGCTGGCTGAGACAAATCCATAGGGACAGGTCATGGGGATGAGGGGGAGCTGGGGCGGTAGGGGTGGAAGGGAGGGAGTTTCTTTCTGGAATGTACTATGTTTTCCCTGTAAATGGTGATGAATGGGATCAGCTAATAGTGAGGCAGGTAGAGTGGGTGGGACCTGGGGGTTGGTGGTGGGATGGAGGCTCCTCGCAGATTGGAGTTCACCAAGTCCTGTTGGTTTGCCGCATCCGTCATAAGACAGGCCCTCCTGAGCCATGTGGACAACACTAGAAGTGAGAGTCCGGCTCAGGAGCTAAGGGGGCTAGTGTTGGGGGATGGGGTGCTGGAAGGGAGCAGATGCTGGAAGGTGAATCCACGGGGTTCCCTCAGAGCAACTGGCTGGCCCATTTTCTATATGGTGTTGTGGATGGGGCTGCCCCCTGTTGGATTTAGGGACATTCTAGAGAGGACGGAAGGTTGTGAGCCTCTGCGGAGGGGAATGGGAGCTGATCAAGGGCTGGCAGGTGGGGCAGCCCTAAGGGCCCCAGTCTGTGGGGCTGGGAGGGTTTCTCCATCTGTGCTCCCAGCCTCCATGGAGCAGAGAAGCCAGACTGGGTGGCCCTGGGATGGGGATGCAGAGCTGTCACTGCATCAGGAGGAAAACCGAATAGAGCTGGGACCCCTCAGAAGGGCTTACAGAGGGGTAGGTTTCAACTCAACACAAGAGCGGCTGGAAACAGGAGCAGCCGGTGCGGGGTCACCCAGGACCCACCAGGTCTGCCCTTGATCTCACAACTCTCCACATCCTTCTGGGTGCCGTTCAAGTCCCTTCTCCTGTGAAGCCATCCCTGCCTCTTCTGCAGGAAACTGCACCTCTGCCTTGTGCAGGAGTGTGAGGCTGCCGCCTCCTCCGTGCTCGCTGGGTACTTGCTGCAGGCCTGCCTCTCCACCAGGGGCTGGGGTCCTGGAGGCCAGAGAGGCTGCCCCAATCCTTCCTCTGCTTGTGGATCTCTTACTGAGTCTATCTCAATGCCTTCCCCATCAGTAAGGTTTGCCGAATGGCCACGATTGCTCTTAGAGGTCATGAAAAGGCAGAAAAGAAAAATTACAAGTCATAATGAGCTGCCAGAGAGGGTAAGGCAGTTTTTCTCATTTGCAATGAAGTCACTGCCTCCTTGTTAAAATGCGCATTCCAGGGGCCTTCAGACCCACTGAATCAGAATCCCTGAGGAGGTGAGTAACAGAAATCTGAATATAAATGAACTTCTGATTAGGATATGATTAGGATGCGCATTTAATCCTAGAATTTGAGCCCTGTGCTTAGAGGTGCAGTCGAGGGAAATAGGAAGTCCTGCACCCTTGGCCGCTCCGGGGCTGCCACGTTCTTCAGGCTTCTCAGCAGCTGCAGAGGCCGGCAAGCTTGCTGGTGGTGTCTCCCCGTTCCCTTCTGGAAGCCTTGCTGCCCAGGGCCCTTGGGTGCGCTCTGTCCCAGGTGTGGCCCACCATTTCAGCCAGGTCCCTCTCCAGAGCTGCAGGCTCCACAGTCGCCCCTCCCTGCCCCTCTCTGAACCCCCAGCCCCTCAATGCAGTGGCTTGTCACAAGATGGAGGGGGCTCTGGGGGGCAGAGGAATTCTTCCTCTTTGGTGGGGCTGTCAGAGAGCTGAAGGGTTAGCCTTCTGGACTCTCCATGCCAGACGAATCTGTAATTGGTGACTTCTTGAAAAAGTGGGAGTGGTTTGAGGAAGTAAGAATATCTGGAACGAGGATCAAAGGATTTTGGGGACACTTGGGTGGGTCTTTTCTACCGGTTGTTGGGTACCTCCTACCTACCGTACTCAAATCTGGATGACAACCAACCAGAATCAATCAAGCAATCAATCATAATGAAGCACCTGCCTTAGTGGCCAGCGTATAGACTCATTATTTTATTTATGCTGATCAGATACACTTATAATTACAGATCAATAAAAAAATGATATACTGCAACTTGAAGTTTCAAATAGTTACCAAAATTATGAAAGGCATCACTGGTCATTCAGAGGGGGTAGATCTGCTGCCTGCCTCTATCTTTTATTATGACACTGTGGTCTGTGGTCTGGGGCAACCAGAATTTGAGTGTGGAATGTCTGTTTCAGAATAGCTTTTTTTTCAGGATCCATCTTTACCTGAAGAAGGCAGCTGGCTGCAAAGTATCTTTTTAATTCAATCATTTGTTCATTCATTCACTGATCTAATGATACTGTGGGAGATCAAGATTTGGCCACCCTGAAATATATCTCTTTACCTTGATTGTTTTCTCTGAAGGACATTTGACCTCCCCCACTAACTGCCTAAAGAATTTGACATGGTGGCTCCTTCCTGGAACAGATCTTCTATCATGATGGCTATAAAGATAATGTAAAATAGATGTTACAATGGGAGGGGCACCAAGCCCCTTTTATCAAAAACTCTGTCTCTCCCTGATCACATTATCTATAGATGACCCCGAAAAGAATTGTCCTCCTGCCCTCTGAAGTCCCAGGCCACTACCCACCCCGAACACGCTCCTCGCCTTTAGCTGCAATACTTAAGCAAGCAGCTTAGACAGAGGGACGAGTTGCTCATTTCTGAGTTTCTCCCATGTATACATGTTATTAAACTTGGTATTATTTTCTCCTGCTAACCTGTCTTGTTGATTATTTGGCCAGCCATAAGAACCTTAAGGGAAAGTGCAGAGGGAGATTCTCCCTCTTCCCCCGACAATACTGAGCGCTACGCAAGGCACGAGGGATGGAGCTACGAAGCAGACAGAACCCTGTGGTCCTTCCCTTCTCGGGGTGGCTCCCGAGGGGCTCCAGGACTGCAGGCTGCTCTGCTCAGGCACCTTCTTACACACAAAAGGTGTGCAGCTCGTTGTACCCACCCTCCTCCATACGTCTCACCAGCTCTCTGCCCCCTGTCTCCCCACAAGAACCGGCACCAATGCACACAGTCAGATGCCTCCCTGCCAGTGTGCACCCATGTCCCCTCCCTACACAATCCCCCTGTCTCCCTCTCCCTGCCCTTCCCTTGGCGGCCAGGCCTCTGCCAGAGAGCCGCAACGGCAGGCCGTGGGCACTGTGGTTGAGCCCCTGCCTTTGGGGCCAGGCTCACTTACTGGTTATGCTGTACTGGACAAGAGACTTAACTTTCTAAGTCTTATCTACAAAATGGATGTAACAGAACCCATCTTGCAGGGTTGTTGTGACTGTTTAAACAAAATAATGTGTGTAAAGAGTGGGGATAGTGATTGTGGCTTGCCTACCCATTGTCTAATCTCTCTTTCTTAGTGGAGAGATTAGACAGAAGCCTATATAACAGAAGCCTATATTTTTGAAGGTAGTTCTTGCTTGGCTAAAAACTCTATATCTTAATCTCCTTTGCAATGGGATGGCCAATGACATTAAAGCAGAAGTCATCGGGTAAGGATTTGAAAAAACTCCTTAAAGGGCCCTTTTGCACCCCTCCCCAAATTCCTCTTTCTTTTTGCCTGAAACATGGATGTGATGGCTGGAGCTCCTGCAGCCATTTCTGACTACATATGGGGGTGACCTTGAGGATAAAAACCATTCACTAAGGACGCTGGGACTGAAACACTCAAGAAGGCGGGCATTGATGATTTTATGGAGTTTCCACAATGACCTCGGACTGTCTTCCTTCAGACTCATTTTATAAGAAAAGAAGGAAGTCTCAATCTTGTTTTCAAGCCACTGTTGTTTCAAGTCTTTATTACAGGCATATCAGCCAGAAACAATTTTAAATGGATGCAAACACCTTACCTGGCGCCTGCCCCCCTGTCATGATTGTGGTTATGGTGGCAGTTATGACAAGGTCCACATGGTCCCCTTGGACCCAGCCAAAGCCTTAGGATTTGTGTATTAATCTTGGTGCTGCAGATTACCAGTCGTGTGATGTTGGGTGGTGACCTCATTTGTTTGAGCCTCAGTTTCTCGTCTGTAGAATGGGGTCAATAAATACCGCCTGGATTACTAGATACTGTGAGTGAAGTGCCAAGTACAGGAGCTGACATGGAGCAGGCACTCAGCCAAAGGTGGCCTGTGCCTTTCTGTCCTCTCGTCTGGATTTACACGAACCACAGAGGGTTTTCCCACTCGGGTATATTAACCTCAGGTGGGGTGACTTTCACGTGGCCACAGCCTGTCATTTCAAATGGATGAATAAAGCTAAAGTTGGCTCGGAGGCCCCCTATCTGGTGCGGCCGGAAATCCTTAGAGGCAGCTGCCTGAACACGCTTTCTCCTAAGGCTGACTGTTAATCTCTTTTCCTCTGGAACTCTGCCTTCGCGTCCTGCCGTCCGGCGGGGAGGTGTCATTTGCCCCAGTTGGTTTGACAATAGACACACTAAGAAGTACGTCTGTAAGTCCCGTGCTGCAGCCTGGGTCCCTATCACTCAGGATCTCAGGAGCCCCCCTCAATCCCTAACCCAGACGGATGCCCCTGGGGAGAGAGAGGAACCTTTGAAGTAGATAGGCACTTGAACTAATGGCGTAATTACTCCACAGAACCGTTGGCGAAGTAATTATGGACTATTGTTAGGATGCTCCAGTTTTTCTACTTTTTTTTTTTTAAAGTAATGAGGCTTTGCTCGGAGTAAGTGATTATGGAAAAAAAAAAAGACAATGATGTGAGTGTGTTTAAAGAGGAGAGAAATACTCCTCATACCCCCTCCTCTCCAACCATTCTGCCCCCTTTCCCGTCTGCCTAATGCAAAACCAGAAACTCATCCAGAACCCACCACGGACCTCGGGTGTGCATCACCACATTCTCTGCTCTGCTTGGAACGTTTCTGGTATTAAAATGCAATTTCAAGAAATACCAGCTGTAGAATAATTTGCTGAGAAATGCATTTCTGCTATGGATGGGAGGACCTTGAGGCCGCGTTGTTAATGTAATGAAGCCCAGGGGTCTTCTAAATGGAAAAGTTCTGGAGCAGCTCTCATCGGCACTTCATGCCAGAGCTGGGCTTCCTTCTTGTCGTGGCCCGTCTCCTAGGATGTCTGCGGGGTCCTGTCCCTCCGCAAGGAGCCGGCAGCCTGCTTTCACCCAGCCCGCTGCCTCTGCTGGAGAGGGGCTGCAGCAAGCTAATTGAGATACATACTACAATATTAACTTTTTAAATATCGTATTAGCTCTCCATTAGGATAAATGAGGCACTTAGGAAAATTGTAACAGAGCATTAGTCTCTGCCTCCACTTCGCACATGGATGATGTCCAGAGGAGATCCTCAAAGCCTACCCCAGAGACGAACGGGAGGGGAGGCTGTGGCCAAGAGCGCTCTCTCTAAATGGCAATTCGGTCAGAAGGTGCAGGCGATGGAGGAGAGGGCAGCGTGGAACAGCTGAGTCTCGGGTGGAAGGGACTGGATCCATCCAGGTCCTCCTTGATGTCGGTCTCCTGGATCCCAGAGGAAATGAAGGAATCTTCCAGGCAGCTTGGTAGAGAGCCGATAATAACAATTGTGGATAATTCTAGCTACCGTTTACTGAGCTTCTGGAAAGGACAAGCCCTTTGTGCGCATCCTCATTTAATCCTCATTTCAGTGACAGAAGAGCAGAGGGCCAGAGAGGAGAGAGATTTGCCCAAGGTCTCCCAGCCTCTCAAAATAGAACTTCCCTCCGGGGAGGAACTTCAAGCCTAGGCTTGAAGGAGGGAAGTCTGACACGTCAGTGTCTTGCCCTGAGGTCTCGCCGAGCCTGGGGGCCTGGGAGGTGCGGGCAGCCTGCAAATTCTCAGCCAGGATGTCTCAGTGTGTTCAGGCTGCTGTAACAGAATACTACAGGCTGGGTGGCTTCTAAACAACAGAAATCTGTTTCTCACAGTTCTGGAGGCTGGAAGTCTGAGATCAGGGCTGCAGACTTCTCCTTGTATCCTTACATGGCAGAGGAGGCTGGGGGCTCTCTGGAGCCTCTTTCATAGGGCACTAATCCCATTCCTGAGGGCTTCACCCTCAGGACCTAATCACCTCCTAACACCTTCACATGGGGCATTAGGATTGCAACACATGCATTTGGGGAGGACACAGACATTCAGCGTGGGGCTTTGTGGACACCATCCTCTGGCTCTGTCTGGGGCTTTGTGGCCAGGTGGCCCACCAGCCACAGACACAGACTGTTATCAGAGCAAGATGGTCATCTCCTATGAACAGAGAAGGTGTGTGTGGACAAGGCCAGAAGCCAGTTCAGATCCTGCCACTGGTCATGATGTTACCCTGGGTCACAGGTGATTTGATTAAAGGAGGCAGCTACGCCGACATCTGATTTCTGGATAGCTGAGGTGAAAGTGTTATATGAATTCTGCATTTGTCTGTGGGCTTACAGAGCCTGGCGTTTGTATCCACTTAACTGTGAGATCCTGAGCAAGTTCACCTAAGACTCAATTTCTCATCTGTAAAATGGGTATAGTAACCCCTATATCTCATAGGGTTTTGGGGGGATTAACGAGGTAATCCATGCAATATACTTGCCACAGTGCCCATATGTATAATGCTTGGATATATTAGCTGCTATTTAGGTATAATAATAATTGTTATTGAGAGCTGGGTCTCTGGAATAAAACCCACCTGAGTTCAAGTCTTGGCTCTTCTATTTATCGGTTTTATGGTCCTGGGCTAGTCATTACCTCCCCAAGGCTCACTTTTCTTATCTGTATAATGGGGATAATAGGTGTACCTACTTTGGAGAGTTAAGAAGATCAAGTGTTAATGCACTCAGCATAGTGCCTGGCACATAGTACGTTTATTATTTTCCTCTGTGTTCAGTGGCAAGTTTGCCCATAGATAGAGGAGATGCCTACCTTTTGGTGCTAAAAGCAGGAAGGTGTCCAGATCTGTTGAAGGCCTGCTGGACCGTGAGTAGTTTGAGGCTGGCGGGTGGAAGGGCATGGACATACCCTTGATTGGCTGAGCTCTAAAGCTGGGGCATTCACCGCCCTTCGCTGCCTCCTTGGGCCAGGCATTAGGGGATCTCTTCTGAAGACAGTGACAGCCTGCTTTGGAGACAAAGGTGAACATCTGAGATGGTGTATAATTAAGTCCCAAGTTGTATGGTGCACAGAATTTGAACAGAGAGAGTCCAGATGATGGGGCTGGAATGGTCAGGTGGAGGATTTTGGAGGAGGTGATCTGAACTAGACCTAGGATGGACATGCTTTGAAAATGTTGTTGGGAGATAGCAATGGTTTCTAGGTGATGGAGCAGTGACAGGGGCCTGAGTGACAGCTGTGTGGTGGAGGGAGCAGAGGGGCTGGTTTCTTTGGATCAGAATGTATGTGTAAGAGGTTAGGTGATGCAGGGCCTCGAGAAAGGGGCAGCAATTTGAATTCAATGCAGCAGACTACAGAGAGATGCAGAAAGTTTCAGAGGTGGACTGATCTCCTGGGAATATCTTAGAAGGCTGACCTGGTGGCCATGCAAGATGGATTAAGAGTGTGGGCCCGGGAGCCCCAGTGGGCTAAGACCACAGTCTGGTGCTGAGCCGAGCCACCTTCAGCCTCTTATCTGATTCGAGCTCCTGGGAGACTATGCAGCCTGCCTTGTGTTGCCAAGTGGTGCGGTCACGTAACCATGACCTACAGATTAAGTCACCTATTGTGTTGAGTAATGAGTCATTCTCCCAGGCTTTTGTGCAAGCAAATAGAATATTTATCCAGGTCCCAGGGAACCCGGGGACACCTTGGAAGCAGGAAACAGCTTTGAAGTAGAGTCAAATGAAATCCTTAAGCCTCTGCATCTACAGATCCCTTCACAGGTCAGAGCCTGTCAGTTCTGGGGCAGAATATTTTCAGTGCAAAGAAACTTCCAGCAAGGAGTCTTGAACAGTAAGCCTGCCTGGAGCACACAGAGCTTTTTCTCAGTCTCATTAGTTAGGGCATCGTGCAGAGGGCAGAGGCAAAATAGAGAGGAGAAGTGACTGACAAGCGGGGGACCTGGAATGAGGACCTGCTTGGTCACAGTCTCACTGTGTGACCGTGGGGAAGCCTGAAGCCACAGATAATGAGCCCCGTGTTAGACCTTCCTGCACACTAAACTCCATCTGGGAATCTGCTTCCTGGAAAACCCAACCTGTGCCATGCAGTGAGAAAATGCTGCAGCCTGGAGTCAACCACTCCCTCTTCGGTGCTCAATTTCTTCATCCACAAAATGAAAATGGTGCACTGGATCAGAGGTTCTCAAAGTGTGATCCATGGAACCCTGAGGGTGGCCGAGATACTTTTAGCACGTCCGTGAGGATAACTGTTTTCACAATTCTATGACTCTTATTTATTTGCCATTTTCACTGAGTCACCATTTGCACTAAATGGTTCAAAAGCAGTGGTGGCTTCGCAGTGGCATCAAACGGTGCAAGTCTCACTGCATTCTTTACCCGTGTACTCACAGTTACAAAACCAAAAAGCCAGTGTCACTTAAGAATGCCCTTGATGAAGCAGTAAAAATTATGGATTTCCTTAACCCTTGACCCTTGACTACACCTCTTTCTACCCTTCTGAGTGACCAAATGGGCAGTACACATTCTGAAGCACAGTGACTGCCTTGAGAAAAAGCCTGGGTTCCATTGTTTGAGTAGTAAGCTGAACGAGCTGCTTTTTCCATGGAATACTGTTTTTACTTGAAAGAACAATTGACAGAGAAGCCATGCACACATTTTCTCAAAAATGAACAGAGTGAGGCTGTCACTTCAAGGAAAGCAACTCACGGTATTTGTTCCCAATGATAAAATTAAAGCCGTTAAGTGGCTATTAGAATTTTGGGAAACTTGTATCTGCCCCCGTGAGCTTGACATCTTCCCAAGACTGTAGGTTGGACTTTTCTGATGAGGACTGGTGGTGATATGAACTCGTATAATTTTTTCCATATCGTGTAATAAGGTGTGTCAACATTTGGAAGGCCTGTGTAACTCAGTGAGCTAACATCTTCCAAATACCAAAGTAGGAGGCCACAAACTCATGTTCTGATAAAAGGTCCATCCAAAGTGCAGGACTGATCAATGGGTTTTAAAGCAACAGAGTATGAAAAGTTCATTCACGTGTTTCAGATTCCATATTGCATCTAACCTTTCAAAAACAACCTCTTGCTGCATTTTGGTGTAGATTCCAAGAAGAATAGCCACGACTATCTGCAAAGATTATTGAAATGTCCTCTCTTTTCCAACCTCATGTTTGTATGAGGCTAGATTTTCTTTGCCTGCATCAACTGAAACAACGTATCTCAAGACTGAATGCAGAAGCAGGTATGAGACAAGCCAGATAATACAGAGATTTACAGAAATGTAAAACAATGCCATTCTTCTCACTACATGTTTTTGGAAAATACGTGTATTTTTCAGAAGAATATATTATTAATGTTATCACATAATTGGTTTATTACTCTTACTTTAAATAAAATTTTAAAATATTATGAGCATAATTTCTAATATGGTAAATATCAATAGACACAAAAGACCTCCTTGAGGTCTGTATTAATTTTCTACAGCTGTTGTAACAGATTACCACACATTTAGTGATTAAAACAACAGAAATTCATGTTATAGTTCTGTAGGTTAGAAATTTGACCTGGGCTAAAATCAAGGTGTGGGCAGGGCTCAGTTCTTCTCTGGAGGCTCCAGGAGAAAATCTGTTTCCTTGCCTTTTCCATTTTCTAGAGGCTGCCCGCATTCTTGGTTCATGGCTCCCTTCCTCCAAAGCCAGCAATATTACATCTCTCTGACCACTCTTCCACAGCAGTATTTCCCTCTCTGACCCCAGCTGGGGAAGGTTCTCCACTTGTAAACATACATGTGGTTAGATTGGGCCCACCCAGATAATCCAGGGTACTCACTCCTTTCAAAGTCCTTATCTTTAATCACGTTGGCAAATTCTCTTTGCCTGTAAAGTAACATATTCACAGAATCAGGGAGTAAGGGCATGGACATCTTTGAGGGGCCTTTATTCTGCCTACCACAGTCTACCCTCTGGCCCCAAAAGATTCACTTCTGTCCAACATGAAAATACATTCAACTCATCCTAAGATTCCCAAAAGTCTCAACCCATTACAGCATCAATTCAAAGTCTAAAAATCTCATCCGCTCCAAAGTCTCAAATCCCACCATCTAAATCAGGAATAGGTGAGCCTCTGGGTATGTTCCACCTTGGAGCCCGATTCCCCTCTATCTGTGGACACATGAAGCTAGGAAACAAGTTATCTGCTTCCAGAGTATGATGGTGGGACAGATACAGGATAACAGTTATAAACATTCTGGTTCCAAAGGGAGAAAATTGAAGGAAAAAAGGAATCACTGTTTCTAAGCAATTTTGAAAACCACTTGGGCAAACTCCACTAGGTTTCAAGGCTTGGGAATTATCCTCTGTGGTTTGTGGCTCTGCCCTGCAGGGTTAAGGTTCTACCATTGTTCTGCCCACCACAGGGTCCTTAATAATTTTTAAGAATGCAAAGGAGTCTGGAAGGCAAAGTTTGAGAACTGATGTGTTAGATCAGATGCACTCAATGCCGGCTCCCAGGAGGACTGTTGAGAAGGATCCTGAGGTTGTCCAGAATCACAGGAAGAGTGCATTGATCAATTAGTAATGTCTGCTGTGGCCCTGAAGGGGGCATAGTGGCATGGGTGTCATCCATAAAGGCCCCTCCAGCTTTGCTGGTCTCTGGCTCTGTGGACATTCAGAACATTCTGGAAGGACTAGGTAATAGCACAAGAAGTAGCAGCACAGGCCCAGCTAGGATGAGGGACCCTTAAAGGCTGAGCTGGCCCTGGGAAAAATGACAAGAGAGTTCTATTTTTTGATATTATTCCAATTTCTCTTTTCAGCACTGTCTCTCCCACCACAACTTCAGGGTCCTGACATGTTTGTTCCCCGACTTAAATCTCATTTTATAAAAAGATATGACAAACGCATTTTTCCTAAAGAGTATGTAACTGGTCAGGCTAAATGTACTAGCCTTCCTGGGAGAGTCAACTTTTACTGCAAGACAAAAATCGTCTGCCAGTAAATTTCAAACTTTTTAAACCCATGCTCTCTCTTTTTTTTAAACATAAAAGTCTCAGGTGTTCCATTCTGATATAGCTCCCTGGGAACCATAGTATTGTCTGTATATTCCTACCAGTGAAGAGGACCTTGTTAAGCTTTATTTTCTGAAATCTGTGTTGTGGAAGCATTTTTGTTTTTTCCAAATGTGAATTATGACCTTTGAATCTGCTCTTTCAACACCCCACGCTTGCCTCAGCCCCTGTAACCCCAAAGTAGCCTAAAAAGTACAGGTTTCTTTCCCCACCCAACCCCAAGTTGAAGATCCCTGTCTCAAGTCGTGGCAGAATATATTTACCAAGATGGCATCAATAAGATCTCCCATTCCACGTGTTCTTGTAACAATATAACATCAACGCTCCTCTCACTGAGAAGTGAGGTCTATATCTCCTCTACTGATTCCATTGGGTCACCTGTGATTATAGAAGAAGTGGCACTATGTGACTTCTGATGCTAGGTCATAAAAAGCAATACAGTTCCCACCTGGCCCTGTTGGGACTTTCATTCTTGGAGCCCAGCCACCATGCAGCAAGGAAGCCCAGCCCACAGGAGAGACCACATGTTGGTGCTCCAGCCAACAGCTCCACCCGAGGTCCCAGCCAACAGTCAGCATCAACCACCAATATGTGAGTGAACGCGCCTTCAGAGCCACCAGTGGTCGAGGCTGCCAGCTGGGCCCCAGACATCATGGAGTAGAGATGGACTGTCCCCACGGAGTCCTGCCCAAACTGTAGACTCACCGGTAAAATAAAAGATTATTGTTGTTTTAAGCTTCTACATTTTGGGATGAGTTGTTATGTACCAACGGTAACTGGGTCAAGTCAAAAGAGGGTAAGAGACTATGTTGTTGGTACATTATGGGGAGAGATGTGTTTTGGAATAAACCTTCATCCCTCTGTTTATCTCACTGTTGACCACTGTGGTCCACACTGCAATTGGTGAGACCGGACTTTGGTCAGTTTCCCCATTTCCCTTTCCCAGTGTCTGTTATTAATCGTATCCATGTGAATTTTGTTTTTTCTCAGGGACTGGGATTAAGCCAAGTTACTTATTTGGGCTTCAGCCTCCTCATCTGTCAAAGGAAGAGTTGGGCTAAATCTCTTAGCAACCTTCCAGCTCTGACATCCCACTTTCCTCTCTCCATTTTATTTTCCCCATGTTTCTCCTTTTTTCAAATTTAACAATGAAAATTGTAAACTCAACAAAATCTCCACGTCTCTGCTAGTATCTAATCCACTTGGGGCGGATTAAATTGCAGGAATATCTTTTTCTGGCTCTGTGAATTTGACAAGTGTGTTTGCACACCGCCTGGTGTTTTGTCTGCATTTTCTCACTTTTTGATGCTAGGAGTCCCGCTGACGGCACAGCATTCCAAGGACGGCAACCATTTGTCCTTTTAATTCTTTCATTTTTTTTTTCCAACCTCCAAACTGAAATATTTATGAATCTTTATTTTTCTTAGGCAGTTCAATGTAAACAAGGTATATTTTTTCTTTTGGGGGAAGCTCTGACTGTAATAGATTTGTGCAGATGGATTAACACGTAGTTTGAGGGCTGTGTGCTAGGTTTGCACGCTCGGAGACTGACAGCTGACAGCCCAACAAAAGACAATTTGGATGGGTGCTATTAACTCAAGTGAAATTTGGAGGAAAAGAGATCTTGCTGTGTCTCCCTACCGTCACTAAGTTGCTTGATCATTTTACCCTGAGGCACAAATGGGTAGAATCACTAAATTAGATTATTCCATCCAATTTCCAGACTTCAGGAGGAAGAGCCTTCTGGATTCTGGTAACCTAGAGTGACATGATGTTGAAAACCTAGAGTGTGGAATCACCTACCTAGTTAGACACTAGGAGAAGGAGCTTGAGTGCTGGAGATTAGCAAAAAGTTCAGCAGTGGGGGCTGGCCTGGTGGTGTAGTGGTTAACTTTACATGCTCTGCCCGGGGTTCGTGGTTTTGGATCCTGGGTGCCGACCTACACATTGCTTGTTAAGCCGTGCTGTGGTGGCGACCCACATACAAAATAGAGGAAGATTGGCGCAGATGTTAGCCCAGGGCCAATCTTCCTCACCAAAAAATAAATAAGTAAATAAAAGAGCTCAGCAACCATAAAGATGGGTTGACTAGAAAATACGGGGTATTTAAAATAAATTTGATTTATGTACATTGCATTCACACTGCTCCTGTTTTATTTTTTATATCTAAATATTTATGAAATGTTTATTAATAAACACTGGCAATGTGTGTTTTTTCATCCGGTAGTGGCTACCTGGGAGTTTGAATGAACTTTTTCTTTAAAAGCTACCCCTCATATATATTTTATACACACATATGTGTCTTTGATATATAAGAATCAAAATAAATAGAGAATTACAAAAATTGATACAATTTAGAAATATATATTCCGGACTATAATATAATCTGGACAGAAAAAGTATATTGGAAGTTCATTGATGCATATATTCTTAGGTAGCTGGGGACCCTCAGCATGATGCTAATTCAACTGGATTTGTACTTTTTTCATTGGAAAATTAAACCCATATTTGCTTATTATCAGAACTAATATACTTGGTTTTACTTTTATGACATTATTTCAGACATTCACTTGTTCACATTCCACTATTTTGCCTTATGGACAATGTTTTCTTTGCTTTTATTTTCTCTTATGAGGCAAATAGTATGCAGCCAATACTTAATTTTAATAAGTGGTTAATTTCACACTTTTCAAAAATGTCTTTGCTTGTACATTTCCTATAATTATTATTGATATATATATATATGTATATATATATATATATATATAGTGTGTGTGTGTGAGAGGAAGATTCGCTGTAAGCTAGCATCTGTTGCCAATCTTCCTCTTTTTTTGCTTGAGGAAGATTAGCTCTGAGCTAACATCTGTGCCAGTCTCCCTCTATTTTGTATGTGAGTCACCGCCACAGCATGGCTTGACGAGTGGTGTAGGTCCATGCCCAGGATCTGAACCTGCAAACCTGGGCCACCGAAGTAGAGTGCACCAAACTTAAACATACAACACAGAGCCGGCCCTATTGGTTTATAACATTATATAAATTTCAGGTGTACATCATTGTATTTTGATTTCTGTGTAGACCACATCATGTTCACCACCCAAAGACTAATTACCATCTGTCATCATACACATGTGTCCTGTCACCCCTTTTGCCCTCCTCCCTTCCCCCATCCCCTCTGGTAACCACCAATCTAATCTCTGTATCCATGTGTTTGTTATTGTTGTTGTTGTTTTTATCTTCTACTTATGAATGAGATCCTATAGTATTTGACTTTCTCCATTGGCTTATTTCATTTAGCATAATACCCTCAAGGTCCATCTATGTTGTCCCAAATGGCAAGATTTCATCTTTCTATAGCTGAGTAGTATTCCATTGTATATATATACCACATCTTCTTTATCCATTCATCTCTTGATGGGCACTTCAGTTGTTGCCAAGTCTTGGCTATTGTGAATAATGCTGCAATGAGCATCGGGGTGCATATATCTTTATGCATGTGTGTTTTCGTGTTCTTTGGATAAATACCAATGCCCCTGGATTGGCTATTCCTATAATTATTAACTGCAAGAATGACACAAGAACTTTTGACTCCTCGTTTTGAAATGAGGGATTCACGATGTGTTTGAGCTCTCTCTGCTCAACTTTCTAGGCCATGCCGGTGGCATCTGGGGTACATTGTAGGACACGTGTTTATTTACATTGACATTACGATATATAACCTGTGTTTCAGGAATCCCTGTAGACTTGGACGTTCACTTAATTATCACATTCATGTTAGTTATTTAGACAATCCCTGGTTAATGGTGACAAGGCTTCATTTCATAACTTTTCAGATCTTGAGTCTTTACTTTCCATTCATCTGGTAGGTTTAGGGGTCATAACTTTGGTTAAGGTTTTCAGGAGAAGCTCATCAGTAACAGAATTTTCTGTGGCATTACCTGTGTCAGACTATCTTTCCTTTGCCTTGGCACATGAACAACACTGGGCCAGGCAAGGAATTCTTGGGTCACAGAATTCCCCCTTCACACTCTACAGACATTGTTTTTTTTTTTTTTTCTGTTTGTGTTGGTAGAATCAGAGCTCAGCCGAATTTTGGCTCTGCTGTCAGTGACCTGTCATTATATTTTGCTTTTTGCTTAGTTTAGGGGCATTTTTCCTCCAACCTCCATATTGAAAAATGTCACTAAAATACATCTATGTTGTCATCTTTCATAACTTTATTTAAAACAGTGGGTCCTTTTGATTTGCACGCTCAGATTTTTTTCAAGCATAGGAAAGTTGTCTCCTACTAAATCACTGATTTTTGCTTTTCCTCCACTTATTCTGATTTCTTCCTTAGGAATATTACTAATCAAGAGATTAGATATTGGATTTCTGGCCTACACGTGTATTATCTTTTCTCTTGTTATATTCAGGTCTTTGTGCTTCCTCTCACCCCCTCAATCCTACTGAGTTTACCTAATCATCTCTACCACCAATCTATTTTTTCCCATTGTTGATTTTTGCTTTTTAGTGCCTTCAATGTGGATTTTAATTGTTACTATTTTTAGCTTCCTTGCAATCTTCTTATCTCTGCCAGCTTGTTCTTCATCTGAGCCTACATTTCTGATTTTTCATTTCATATTCAAAACTTCTTTATGAGGTTTCTTAATTTTTAAAAATTAAGAACACAAAATAGATGCATTCTAAACATTTCTTCTGTTTCTTATAATCAATTGATTTCCTAGCTAAAACTTCTCCTCTGCACACGCAGGGCACAGTTTTCATGTGTGTATTATACAAACTTTTCATAGACCCAATGTTTTCCCTTGTCCTTGAGCAAAGATATTTTTTTCCAGGTCAATGTTTGCTAGCTGATAGAGTGTACATATTTTCTTTCATCCCCTTCACAGGTTGCCTGCATTCTGCCAGAATTCCCTTTTTGGATCTCAGGCTAGAAGCAAATTGATGCACACAGCCCATAGCCACATTTCTGGTGAATGGCAAGCATTTATCTAGTGCAGCACTTCACAACTAACAGATTTTCTTCTTGATCCCATTGTCTGGTCCCTTAAGTGAGAGAAAGTGTATTTCCAAATAATTGAAATAGTCCATAATTCTTCTTCTGCTATGAGTAACCAATGAAAAAAACTCTACAGTCCGCAGAGTCTGCTGTTCCAGGTTCACATCCATGAAATAAACTTTCAGAGACACATTTCGTTGTTGGCCATGTTGTGCGTTGGAGAGTTTTCTCTGTAAGACAGCATTTCCCAAGGGGTATTCCACGGAAAGGGATAGAAATTCTAAGCGAGGATGATAGAAGAAATAATTCAACTACCTAGTTATTTAGATAACATGAAAAAGGGTTCAGTGGCCAACTACTTTTGGAAATGTTGGATTTATCAAAGCTAAATGGGCTTCTTTACTGCAGTAAGTTGTTCTGACCCCTTTTGGTTAAAGTAGACCAAACTTGTGAAAGGGAAAGTTATTTCAGGGACACGGGGTATGTCACAGCACTCAGGACCATACAGTGGGCTTCTACAAGTACTTAGACCTGGACTCAAATCTCCCCAGACTCTGTCTCCCATCTCTGCTCCTTACTGGCATCTGTTTCATTTTTCCCCTTCCTCCCCTCACATCTTAGTCTCCTTCCTCTCTAGTCATCATGGAGGAAAATGTAGCAATTGCAGGTTTTAGAGCTTTGTATCTTACAGCTTCAAATACTAATAAAAACACTGACATCTCAATTTCCTTCTCAAATTCCCAGGGAATAACATTGGCCTAACTTGAATCAATTACCCATCCTGGGACAAATCAAATGTGGCTAGCTGACGGAGTCTGGGAAAGGGACTGTGATGGGCCGAGCTTAGGTCAGGTGCTTACTCTTGGAACAATCAACTGCAGCCAAGAATGTAGCTGGTCACATTGAACTAAACGGTCACTCCCTGAGTGACCAGATGAAGGGAGAAATGGGGATGAGAACTTTACAGAAGAGCCAATGGGACGGGAGAGACAAAACAGTGTGTCTAAATAAACTAAATAAAGGCAATATGGATTTCCCAATGGTGGCACATTATGTGCAGATTTTCCCCAAATATATTTGACCACAGGTATTTATTTTGGAGGATCGTCTTGGGAATTAGTGTTGTGAAGAACACTTGTTGGAGGTGATGTAAAGGACACAGAAAGAGAGGTGGAGAAGGTAGTGGGGTGGGTGTGGGGAAGCAGAGGGGGTCTGGCTGGCTAAGAAAGCAGATCCTATACTAGAGAGGGGCTCACTGCCTGGGGTTCTGGCTGTTGGTTTGGGCTCTGGGTCTCTGAAGTAGTGGTTCACAGTGGTGGTGGTGGTCCGGATGGAGACTCTCTTCCACCTACCCCCTCCCCTGCCATATCCTTGCTATAGAGGTTTAACCTGGAAGCACCTATTTGTGTTTCCAAAATCCCAATTTCCTTGGCAGGTCTCTTCCATTTGAAGACAAGATGCCAGGACCTTCCTTCCAGGATCCACATTCTAGTGGCAGCTCTTGGCTCTGAATTATGTCTTTCTCATTGGCCCCATAAATACTAGAAACAATTTATAATCATCAGATTTACCATGCAGATATACGACTGCCATTCATTAACGATGAGATTTATTGCAATAAAATTGATCTGCTGCAGTGTCCTTTTTAATAGGGCAAAGTAGATAGTGCAACTCTAGTTTAAGGTGCTGTGTGACTTAAGTCAGGGATTCAGCTGAACTATAGTTGGCTGGTGTCTGGGCTCAGCTCATAGAAAAACAGGCTCTCTTTTACGTTCAGCAAAGCCCTTAATGGTAAACTTGATCACCTGGATCAAAGAGCTAAAGGCCTCTTGCTGAGGGGAGATAACCAGGAAACCCATCCACCAAGGGGTTTCAAGGTTCTTTTCAGTTATACACTTTCTCTGTCTGAAATCTCCCTGGGAGACTCAAAGAGCTGACCTCTTCTGCTTAAAGAAGTTGTCCCACCAGTCAGCTTGCACCTCTGCCACCAATGTGGCTCTGGGCAGGGTGTCCAAGAAGCCCCCTGTATTCAGCCAAGCACACTTTGAAAGCCACTGCTGGTTATAAAAGGCCTCAGGGGAGGCCCTAGTTCAGATTGTGCTCAGAAGATGCTCAATCAACGGGAGCTTCCTTCCTCCTTGCTGTGACACTAATCTCCTTCCTCAGAACCCTCATTTTACAATTTCTCTCTGGAACTCTCATTACTCCTTACCTGTGTCTCATAGTAATTCAGATATAGGACGTAAGTCCTCCCTGTATCTGCTTACTAGTCTGTAATGTACTCAAAGGAAGGATTCGTGAGTCCCTCAAATATCCAGTCATCATCTGCATCTCCAAGATCATTTCTTAAATATGTGTTTGTTTTAGTTTGTGAGTGAGGATCCAATCAAAGCCCACCCATTACGTTTGTTATTTTAATCTTGCAATTTATTTCTTGAAGAAAATGGATCATTTATGCTCTATAATTTCTCACATTGTGGTTTTTACAGTTTGCATGATTTAGCATAACACATTTAAACAGAATTTAATAAGGATCTTCAACAGAGATACACATTCATTTCTCTCAGTGTACCACCCAGACTCCTGGGTCGGTGGCCTCAGGCCCCTTCCTTGGTGTGTTCTCCAGCTGGGCTCATGCTCCCCTCTGCTTGAGGGTCTGCTACTCTAGGTAGGCCAGCCTGCTTGTCATCCTGATATGGCACTATCTCCTTCACAATACCACAGACCGTTCTAGCACAAAGGACCTAGAGTCAATCTCCTATGCAGGACTCCCATCCAACTGGAGTGTCCTTCCTTTCACCACCTCTCATCAATATCCATCACCTTCTTTAAGACCAGACTGAGATCTACCTGGGAACCCAGTAGGAGAGAGTGGGAAGGAAGCACCGACTTTGGAACTGGAAATCCTAAGAGTCAAATCCTTGGGTTGGCTGCTCCCAAGGTCTTCTGATATTGTGCAAGTTATTTAACCTCTCTGAGCCTCCGTTTTCTTATCTGCATTATGGGAATGTTACAAGGATTGAACAAGACAAAATGAAGCAGAACAAAACATTCTTCCAGTTCCTTAGGCCCAAAACATTAGGGTTACTCTTCTCTCTCTCATATTCTGTATTAGAAAAAAGACCATGAAGGGAAGATCAGTGTTGCATGATTTGGTCAAATTGCTTCTCTGAGCTCTTTTTAAATATAGGGAATCCTTAAATAACAGGACTAGCTAACACCTATTGATCATGTACTCTCTATCAGGCAATGTAGTAAGGGCCTTATATCTGATAACTCCTTTAAGCCTTGAAACAATCCTAGGAGGTGACTGTTATTATCATCATTCTCATTTTTACAGATGAGGAAACTGAGGCCAAGGAAAATTAAGTATCTTGCCCAAGGTTACACAGCTAGTAAGTGGTAGGGCCCAGATTTGAACCCAGGCAGTCAGCTTCCAGAGACTTCTTAACCCTAGCTGTGGAACTCAATCCCCTGGGAGCTATTGAAAAATATTGAATGCCAGACTCTGCCCCAGAACAATAGAATCAGAATCTCCTTGGCTTGGACCCAGGCATGGATATTTCTTAAAATCTAGAGGAATCTAGTGTATAGCCAGCATTGGAAATGACTGACTGTTGTTATATGTTGTATGTATGTTGACATAATGTAATTGCAAGTGAGACCCATGTCCGTGATGATTATTAATTATGTCTGTCCACCCTCAGTTCTCTACTCTTGAGTGTTTTCGGGTGTTACTGCCCCTTTGTGGAGTTGGGCTGGGTGTCTAAGGACCCCTCAGTTGTAACATCCCAGGGGTCTGTGAATCAGGGAAGCTCACAATCTTCTCAAATGACCTGGGAGCCAGAGGCGAGGTTGAGGGGTGACCACTCTGGCCACTTCATTGGTGGCAGCAGGAAGACCCTTCAAAAGCCTCAGCAGGGCCTGTCATATCCCAAGTGAAATACATACGTGTGTCAGTCACCTTTACATATTTCTCAGGCCATTTGAGGTGAAAAACGTGTAGGCTTTGAACCATCAGAGGAATGCTTCATCAGCTGTCAGCCGCTGAACACAGAAACGATTGGATTTGTGGTGACCCTTAGATTTTGTCAGTCACTGTGGTCCCTCGCCCATCTGGAAGATTGACAGCACTGTCTTGTCAGTTTGTCAAATCGAGTGACAGACTCTCTAGATTTGGTTATGCGTGGACAAGGGAAGCTGTCACAGAAATCTTGTCGACGTGACGGTCCAGCGGCAACTCACCACAGTCATGCAGCGTGAATAAGGAAGATGGGGCAATTAGGCGCTCTCCAGCGCTAATACTAGAAGGTTGACAAATTAAAACTTGTCAGCTTTCTTAAAGCCACTCGAGGATCGTAAGATTTCGAATGCTGACATGCGAAGGCAGAAGTCTGCAATGGTAGTTATGGCCCTTATTTTCCAGTTCTTTCCTTCTTTCAGTTTATCAAACTTACCTGAGTGAGGCGGGACCAGCTGCAGAAACAGCAAGGTCTCTGCAGCCTCGCACAGCTTCTGCTGGTTGTTGGTTGTACCAGGCAGAAAAAAGAAAAGATGTTGAATTTGGACACCAGGGTTGAATTCTTAACTAGGCCTCCACCAGCATATTTCATTGTGTGAAAAAGGAAATAGAATAAGAAGGAATATATCAGAATCCATTACACATAGTGAGGTTAAGTTTTGTTTGTGAAACATTTATTTTAGCTGTAAATGTATATACCTTTGGGTGTACTGGGTCATGACATAAAGTGTATTTTTGATTGTGGGTAATGGTCAAGAAAATTTGAAAACCACTATCCTAAGGAATCCAGCGGTGAAGGAAGAAATCCTACCAATGTGTTCAGATGGGCAGATAGAAACAGCCATAATTCTGAGTTTTTGCCAGGTGCCAGGAACTGTTCTAAGCACTTGAGAAGAATTAAGGTCTTTAATCCTCACAAAAACCCTGTGAAGTAGATACCATATTACTAAACCTGTGTTACAGATGAGGAAACAGAGGCCTGGTAGATTAACAATTGTGGTAGGCAGAATAATGACCCCCAAAGATGTCCACGTCCTAATGCCCTAAATCTGTGAATGTTACCTTATGTGTCAAAAGGGACTTTGCAGATGTGATTAAGTGAAGAATCTTGAGATGGGGAGATTATTTTGAATTATACAGGTGGACCCAGTGTAATCACGAGGGGCCTTAAAAGATGGAAGATGGAGGCAGAAGGTCAGAATCAGAGAGAGATTTGAAGCTGCTATGCTGCTGACTTTGAGGATGGAGAAAGGGGGCCATGAGCCAAGGAATCTAGCAATCTCTCTTTGGCCTCTGCCTCCCTCCGTTTTGGCCTTTTGCCCTCCTACAAGTCCATAACCGTCTTTGAGACCTGGCCGTAACCTTCTTTGGAGATCTCATCCAACAGGTCTTCTTTGATTAATATCACTTCAGTAATAGTATGTTGTTGTGAGTATGCCAACTTATACTTCCATTAGCAATTTATGAGTATGCCCATTTGATCACATCCTGAACAATGCAGTGTATTCTTATTTTAAAAAATAAAATGTGATATATTTTAAGGCAGAGTTGATGCACATATGATGAAATAAATCAATGTTCTTGTTTTGATTAACTTCATTAACAAGTCCACGTGTCTGTTTTTGAACATACATACAACCACCCCAATGAAAATTTTGTGTGCATGAGAACTAAGAAACGATCAGCTTTCTTTCTCCTCTTCTTCTTTGTCATGGTTATATCTGCTGAATTTCAACTAGCATTCTGTCTAATACACTTGAACCAGAAGTTGCAAGAATAGAAATATAGAGAAATGGGAAGGAAAAATTTATTAAGATATGAAGACATAGGTTTTGTGAAATGAAAAGACATATAAACTGTTTATATTTTGGTTACGTATTCCAGATAGCTAAGATTTTGTAAAAATTAAGCGTTATTTGTTCCATCAATATGTGTTTTGTAAAAATTGAGTGTTATATGGTTCCATGGTGATATGATTCCATCTTTGGGGTATTTTATACATCCTTGAGAATAGAGGATGTATAGAATTATAGCTGTGTAACTTATAATTTGGACGTCTGTTTGGCGAGCCTGTATTTACTTTCAGTTGTAAGAGAATTGCATCAGATCAAATCGTGGTCCAGCAGCAACGTTTTAGCTCTCCCAGCTCTGTTCTTTAAAATGATACAGGACCAGAAATCACAGGGCTTGGGCTCCCCTCCCAGAGACCTTAAGAAAATAACAGGACCTCTCTGGGCTTCCATTTCCTCATCCGTAAAAATCAAGGTATTGAATTACATGGCCTCTAAGGTCTGTTCCATTCCAAAATTCCATGTTCCTGTGATTCTGATTATAGTGCTGATCCAGTCATGCATGTGAAGTGCTGAACATTTAAATAATTGCTCACAGGTTGAACATTTCATCACTGTCACGAGCCCAGCATCGCGTGGAGGGACAGGCTTTTCTTCTGCAGTTACATGCTGGATGTAACTATACTTTAATGACTTAATAAGGAGGTGGGTGTCCTTCTTTGCTAGGGCTTGTCCTTGCACTGCGCATGCTTTGTATGTAAGAGCTGCTTATCTGTCTCACCCAAAGAAGCCCAGATCCTGCTTGCCCAAGACCCTGCTAGTCATCTGGTCTACCTGTCCTGACCTGGTCCCATCAGTGCTCCTGACAAGTGGTAGTAGTGTCTCATTTATTGTTTCCTTACATTCCTTTTGGGGAGTGTTCACAAGGTTATGAAGAGGCAACCAAAATAGGTTATTTGTGAAGAACTGCGATCTATAAACCCCTCCCCACATATAAACACACACATACACACACGCACATATATATATTTAAATTCTTTTTTTTTTTTATGGGGGCCAGGAGAGTTGCAGGCTTTGCAGTCAGACACACTTCAGTTCAAATTTTGGTTTCAACATTTTCTATTTGTGTGACTTTGGATAAATCCTTTAACCTTGCTATGCCTCAGTTACTCTATCTGTACGATGGGGATAATGATAGTTGATACCCCACAGGGTTGTGGGGACATCAGGAGAGAATGGAGGAGGCTCAGTGCTCACACC
Source organism: Diceros bicornis minor (assembly GCF_020826845.1). Lineage (NCBI taxonomy): Eukaryota > Metazoa > Chordata > Mammalia > Perissodactyla > Rhinocerotidae > Diceros > Diceros bicornis. Next base: position 15,236,004 of record NC_080765.1, read on the forward strand.
TAGTGAGCACTCGGTAAAGGCTAGCTCTTGTTGTTTCTGGATCAACTGCAAAGCGCTCTTCATCTCTCCTCTCTCTAAGCAGCCTCCGGCCTTTTTCATTGAACTTTTGCCAGCTGTAAAAGTACAGGCTGAAGGCTGGTGGGTGATTCCCCTTTTTCCCAGACACTGCTCAGTTCTCCCCATTTGCTGGCTGGTCAGGTGGGTAGGAGGTCCAGACTCCAGCAGGGAGAGTGTTGGTGGTCCCTTGTGATTTCTGATTTTGCTCATCTGACCTTAGTGCTAGAACAGAATGATCTCTGTTTGCAGGCCAATTCCAGAAAGGCCTCACAGAGGTTCTAGTGGACTGGCCAGCACTCCAGGGTCTCTGTTCCTCCCTCCATCTTGAATAATAATGACTTCTCAACCAGGGGCAATGGTGCCTTGCTCACAGCCCCACATTAGGCTGCGGAGGGGAAGGTTGTGGAGGGGAAGGCTGTGTACAAGGCGGTGTGGCCTTCACCAGTGGGGACCTGCCCAGCTCACTGAGGGTAGATCTGGTTGGACTGTTCTGTGCCTCATCACACTCAGCCCTTGGGGATAAGGAGTTTTTCTGAAGCCTTGAGGGGAACTGACAGATAGGCTTCTGCCACGATATACAGACTAGTGGTTCTTGAACTTGAGCGTCGGTCAGAATCACCTGGAGAGCTTGTTAAAATACTGCTTGCTAAGCCCCACCCCCGGAGTTTCTGATTCAGTTGTTCTGGGTGGGACCTCAGAATTTGCACTTTTGACAAGTTCCCAGGTAATACTGATGCTGCTTCTCTGGGGACCACACTTTAAGAACCGCTGATTAAGACTACAATAGACTCCAGGCCATTAGATGGTTTCACGGCCCAGTCTCTACTCTTGCAATCTTATCTGCCCCAGTGAATCAGGGCCTTGGTAGTACAAACTGATGGTGTCTCAAACTGGGAGGAACCTATGACCTGCAACCTACAACTGTTAATGAGCTGCATGTGAGAACAAGCTGAGACATTGGTGCCCTCTGTCACTGTGTCATTGTCACAATGGGGTGGTGACATGATTTATGGAAAGAGGCCAACAGACACAGTTAAAGAGTGTACTATTTCTTCAATGGCAAAGACTATGAGAACTTATGGAGATGGTTACCTAAAGCAGGAGACAACAGCAAACTCTCAGACGGTGGCTCAAACTTCCTGACTCCCCAGTCCCCATAAAGACGTGCAGCTGCTGCTGATTCTATCTGCGTGGCATGAAGATTTTACGAGGCTCAAGAAGCTTGCCTTTGTCAGAGAGGCTCAGCAAGGCTTCGGTACATCTTCTTTTTGGCACATCCTCTACATGCACACCTTTTGGTGACTCTGGCCAAGTGCCTCCCTGCTCAGCTGGTGCAAAAATGGATGCAAAGCAATGCCAGCACATTCCTGTGAGATGGGAGAATTGAAGGTCAACTTCTCAGACGTAACATGCCTCAGTGGGTCCACCCTGGTCCTTTTCTGCTGCCTGAAGTGTCCACTGGTTCTGGCCTCTTCTGCCTAGGTGTCCATGTAGACATCTTTCCCTGGAATATCTGCTTTTAGAAGATCAGACCTTTCAATGAGGAATTGCTAATAAGGAGGTGAGGGGGGCCAGATGTGCTCCCCGCAATACTGCATTCTTTTGTGCAAACAGGAAGTTGGGCAGGAATTTTATTTTCTTTACGGGCAGACGCAGAAATATGAAGAGATAGAGAAAAGACAGATAGATATCCCCCTTATTCTGAGTGTCCTTCCAAAGACCAGCTATGTCAAGAACCCTTGACTCTGAACTGCTGAGATGGATGCCTCCTTCCCACCAGCAGGAGCCATCTTGTCCCAGGAGGACTGACCCTGGGCTTTCTTCTTTTGGAGGCCACTCCTGGCTGTCAATAATTAAGCCTTGCAGGGACTATTCACTTCACACAGCTCTTTTAACTCTTCTTCTCTTCCTCCACCCAAACCTAAAGCTGTGGCATCTGCCTCTATCACCTGGGCAAATGCAAGACCATCGGTATGAGAATTATCTCTAGGCTTGTGTGTCATCTGCTTGCATCATTCTCCCCCTCTTGGCTTCCCCTCTTCTGACTCTGCTGGCTCCTTCAGTGAAGGCACCTCTTCTCCCTCTTCTCTCTGCTCTGTGGGTCTCTCTGTAGTGGTGTCTGAATTGGCAGGTGTTTCCCAGCAAATCCTTCCAGTGGCTCTTTCCATGAGCAATATCAGCTCCCTCTCTGTGCTCATTCTTTTGTCTATTAATTTTTCAAGCATAAATGCATTGAGTGTCACCAGTTGCCAGGCCTTGGGCAAGTTCCCAGAGATCCATTGTTCCTGCAATGATCAGACGCTACATGTACCTGCCAGGCTGTCACCTGGCTGGTTGCAATACCACTTGGCTATTTGGAGCATCTGCTTTCCCAAGCCAAGGTTCCCACATGTTGCTGCCTGGGGCACTTGTTAAAAACACTGATTCCTGGACTCCCTTGAAGATTCCTATTTGGTAGGGCTGGGGTGGAGTGTGGAAATCTATAATATTATAAAATAATTCCCATTGTGGAGCTAGATAAGATGACACTAAAATTCAAATGGAAATTTAAATAATAATGATCATACAGAAAACTTTTGAAAAACAAGAGTGTATGAGGGAGAGTAGGCAGATATCAAAACATAGTACAAAGCCTTGGTAATAAAAACAGTAAGGTACTCTCAGATGGATAGTCAGGCAGCTCAAGGGAACAGAATAGAAAGTTCAGAAGTAGATGTAAATATATGAAAGGATTTGTAAATGATAGAGGAAGAATTTCACATTAGTGGGAAAAAAATGTATTGGTCCATAAATTGGATTGAGACAACTGGGTAGCCATCTGGAGGAAAAAAAACCCTGGATTCATACCTCATATCTGCGCCATGAAAGATTCCAAATGGATCAAAGATAAAAGTACAGTATGAAAGCATGAAAGCATTAGAAGAAGAAATGAGAGATGAAGTGTGTAAATTACCCAGCACTATGTGGTCCTCCATAGATAACCATTATTATTTCAATTGTATTGTATGTCTTATTCCTATTATTATTAGGATTATTAATATTAATACATACAAATGCCATCCCACAGAGAGTTATATCTTTCTGTAACTCTAGTCTTTATAAACTCATGCTGCTTTTTCCCAAATAAGAAACCATAAGAAGAGAAGAAGCACTGTTTAGAGTGAGGGCTTCTCAAGGATGTGCAGGGCAAGATGAAGCCCACCCAGTGGGACCCCATACAGTCTTAGAGGAGAAAAGCAAATATTTTCTCAAAAAACTTTTCTTGACTCAAGCTTAGTGGTTGCCTGCTCCTGATGCTGTCCATGACCTTGAGTGAGAGAAAGATCACTGATGACTAAGAGGTGGGACACCGACATTGTAACCCCATCTGAGCTCAAAAGGCCAAGCTTCATGCCTGGATTTTGGAAGATGCTCACAGGCTTGTAAGGTAGTGAAGGCCAGTGAAGGGAGGGCTTACTTGTGTCATATTTGACCTTGGGTTATGCAAAGAGTTCTTAGCTACAACACTATAAGTACAAGTTTTAAGAGACAAAAATTGCTAAATTGAAGTTCATTGAAATTTTAAAATTCTGGTCTTTCAAAAACACTGATAAGAGAGTGGAAAGATAAGCCACAGCCTGGAGAAAATATATCTGATAACAGACTTGTGTCCAAGTAGAGAATTCACCAAAGAAGGTGTATGGATGGCAAACAAGCACATGAAAAGATGCTCAATGTCATTCGTCATTAAGGATATACGATTAAAACCACAATGAGAGACCCTGCACACCTACTAGAACAGCTAGAATAATCAAAGATTGATAGTGTTATGCGTGGCAAGAAAACTCATCTTGAAACCAAGCAGATAAGGATTCTGACTTCTTTGCTCCTTCTTAGTTGTGGAATATCAGCTAAGTCACTTAGGTCACTCATGGTCCCTCTGATTCCCTCATCTGAAAGTGGCAGACCCTGGTTGCTTGCCTGGCAACTGTCTTGCGGTCGGGTGGGAAAAGTCAAGAGGATGGTAGAGTCCTAAAACCAATGAGCAGTGGTGCCATCCCTGGAAGCATCGGACTTCTGCTAAGTGATAAACAAACACCCATGCTGACTTGCTCCATTTGCTGGTCTATTCCGTGCCTTACTTCCCAGAGCATCCTATTAATGTTGCAATTCGTGCATTTGTAGGATTGCTGTGAGGACTCCATAAGACAAGGTGCAGGAAATAAAAATGCTGGGCACATAGTAGACACCTGGTCAATGGCAGCTTTTCCTACTTTCAATGAGAAAGTCAGCCTTTGGCTATTGGAGAAGGCACCCCCTGTTTTCAGAGAGCCCTGCTAATCCCTAAAAGGGAGCATTTTGATGCTGCCTCCAAATGTCCTTGCGGCAGGATGGTTATTTTTCTTCCCTAACTAGTAGCAGGTGTTTGGCTGTGTCCATTAAAAGCCGTTCCGTGCTCCCCTGACAAACGAGTTTTTTATTTAGTGGTGTAGGATCAATAATGTGGTATCTCATGCGAACTATTAAAATGGAAAATGTCTGCTGGGCTGACAATCGTATTATCAATAAGTACTGAGCAATAAATTATGTGAAACAAAATGGAGCAACCGGCCTTACAAAAGGCTTATCTAGGGCACGGCTGGCTTTGTTGCAGCCGCAGCCGTGGCTTCCCAGGGCCGCGTTTGGAAAATCGCTTGATGGAGCTTGGGCAGCTCTCCATCTCAAGTGGCTGCTGGCTGTCTCGGCTCTTCAAAGCTGGTCAAGCCTGCTTGGAATAAGCTCTTCTCCTCCTCTTCCCAGGTAGACCCCGAATGAGTAGTTTCTCTTCAGACTGCAGTGGCTGTCTTGACTCTGGACCCTTCGGCGAGGCTGACTATCCCTTTGCCATGTGTTCTGTGCCCAGCCAGATGGCATTTTGGACACATACTCCTGTTCACATTAGGTGTTCTGGATTCTTCTCTTTATACCCTCCTTCACTCTTCACCACCTACTCAGTCTGACGCTCACCTGGCTCCTCACCTACAAGTTTTGTCTCTGATGTCTGGCCCCTGACAATTGATATGATTTTTCCAGGATTCTCATTTGGATCCAGTTTGTGCTCATTTCCCGTCTGTCAGTTGCTGATCTCTTTGAGTAATCTTCCTGCTGCCCATCCATTGTCAGCCTTCCCCACTGATGGGAGTCGAGAAGTCTCAACCACACTGGTAACTCCCTTTTGAGGATTTCTGTTTCCATCATCATTTCCATTGAATCTAGCCCTTGGATGCCATCCCTCCTGGATACTGAGTTGCAAGGCATGCTGAGACCTCAACTTCTCGGGAGGAAATGGAAGAGGAAGAAGCTTGGGGAATCAGGCAGAGTAGATGGTGGGAGACTGACTTGGTTGTGGGGCTGACCCCCAAAGGAAGTGGTCAGAAATCTAACGCACAATGCCAATAAGACGTGGTAAATGCGGGCTGATATGAGGTGGGGGGGAGAAGTTGACAGTGTGAAGTAGAATGTTATGACTCCAGCCCCCTTAATGGGGGTTCAGTGTGGAGAGCCCCCCCAGGAGGAGAAACTGGACATTATACATGAATCCAAGGCATTCCTCTGAGCTCAGAAACAGTTCTCCAGGCAACCACTTCCAATTTGAGTTGGCACTCCCAGTGAAGTCTCTTGCTATATTTGGCCTGAGGGAATGACTCTCAATCAGGACAGTGTGTGCATTGGGAACAGTGGCCAGGTTAGTGAGAATATCTGAGAAAGGAGGAATATTTGAAAGGGCACATAAATATTACAGTATAATTTTATGATTGGGAACACAAAATGCCTATTACTTCCCTGATAGAAAGATAGTAAGGTTCAACCAAAACACCTTGGATAGGGATACAGGAAGAGTAGAGATGCTAGGAAGAGGGAGCAGCTCCTTTCAGGGGCTGTATCGGCATCTTGGAGGGAATATCAAGTGCGTGAACTCAGTGATTACTCAGAAGGGCGTAGATTTACCCAGAGAGTGTTAGTGGATTCCCCTGTAGCCAATATTTCGTGCTTCCTTTAGATATAAACCTCTGGATTTTGAACAGGAAAATGGTGGCCCAGAATAAAGCTTACATTTCCTAGCTTCCCTTTGTAGCTGAGTCTGACAAAGTGACTAGGTTCTGGCCAATGGGATGTAAGAGAAACGTTGCATGGCATATTGCTTTAAGAGAAGCTGGCATTAGCCCTCGGCTCCTTCCTTTCTTCATCCTGCTTCCATCTTGCTGCTTGGCCAATTCCAAGCAATCTTTGACCTTGAGGATGAGGGCCATGTCCTAAGGATGGCCGAGTCTTGAACTAGAAGGATCCAGGGACCTTGACGACTTTGTGGGGCTGAGCCTATGAAAACCTGCCCAAGGCTTTTCCCTACTGGACAGATTTTACAGGAGTAATCAATTGTTATCATGTTGAAGCTACTGTTATTTTGGGTTTTTCTGTGACTCATAGATGAACCTAATTCCATCTAATACAGGATTAAAATTAACTTGAGAAACCTTGGGCTATTAGGAGGACTCCAGCAATGTACCACTGGACTCTTCCCTTGATCCTGCATTGTTCATTGTTTTTTCTCAATGGTAGCACTGAAGAAAGAAGGGTTTATTTGAGATTTTCAGAGGCTATAAAGTTTGGATTCTTGCTAATGTGGAAGGTAGTCTCTGAAGACGGCCACCATTGATCCTTTCCCTCCCTGTAAGTATGTGGTGATTCTGACATCAAGAGCTGGAGCCTAGTTTTCCTCTCCTTGAATCTGGACTGGCCTTAGTGACTCATTTGACCAAGAATGTGGTGAAGCAATGTTCTAGGATTTCCGAGGCTAGGTCATCAGGAGCCTTGTGGCTTTTGCCTGGGTCTTTTGGAATGTTTGTCCTTGGGACATTCTCTCTCAGACCTAGCTGCAAACCTGTGATAGCTCAAGCTAAATGGAGAGGCCACATGTAATTACCCTGGTCAACAGCCCCAGCAAAGCTCCTGAGCGACAGCCAGCACCAACTGCCAGGAGCGTGAATGAACCACCTTAGACACTGAGCCTAGGTGAGCTTTCAGACTGTGCTCTCAGCTGCCACCCACACGGGACACCCTGAGAGAGACCCCACCCTCTTGATCCTGGTCCACCTGCAAAACCATGAGACACAATGATAAGGTGCTGTTTTAAACCACTAAGTTTGGGGATGGTTTATTACACAGCAGCACATAACCATAACAGCCAATATAGAAGATATAGTTTAGATTGAGATCATTATTCTGTTAATTGGACAAAAAAGAACAAGAGGAAATTTAAGAAGTAAAGATTATGTCTTGAATACTGGTTTGCTTGCTGTAGCCGACCAATGATAAAGTCCTGGTTGATAAAGAGTAGTTGACTTCATGGGTGACATCAGCGAGATACAGATGCTGGGAAAGCTGACACACAAATGGTCTTAATTCCCCCACTCTTATTGTTCCTTTAAGTCATCTCCAAGCCCCTGTACCATGTTCTAGCCAAAAGCCATGTTCTAGTCAGCATTTTCTGGATGGACTTCGTTCTGAAATCCTTGCCCCAATCTCTCTTTGTACCAGGGTCCTTCCTCTTGGCTATAAAATTAGGCTGCTGGCTAAATACCCTTTTCAGGTCTCCCCTCTTTTGCAGGGCCCCTGTTTTGTGGTATAGCCCAAACTGGACAGGATATGTACCCTATTCATCCCAGCCAAAAATTAATGACTGGCCAACATCTGATGAACTAACTACTTCTCTCGGAAGCCTTGGCTAACCAACCCCCAGACATGCACTTCTGGGGGGTTAATGCACCCTCTACACAGAGACTTTTGCACTAGGCCATTTCTGAGTAGGAAGTCTTTATCAAATAGATATGGGATACTCTGCTAACTCAATCCACCTTCTGCAGGGTACAGCAACCAGAAGAATTGGAAAGAAATCCAATACCAATAGGAGTAATTCCAGTAAGGCGTCACCAGCATTCCCTGGCATTCATTACCCACAGCAGCCTTACTTATTTTTCTCCCTCCTTCCACCCCTCCCTACCTCTACCCCACCTCCCATAACCAGGGAATCTACTGCAGAATTGGGCTTAATGTCTCTACTCATTCCCTAAGCGTTGAAAGGGATAATTGGGAGGTAATTGCATTACTGCACAGTTTGTGGTTAACCTTCTATTTTGGCTCTTAACGTGCATATCTTTGCTGCAAGGAGTACATTAAGGGTAATTATAGGCAATTCCCTGCCAGATCCAGAAAAGGGGTTTCCGCTGAACGGGAACCTGCTGGGAAGGAAGAGTCAAGGTAGCCGAGCTTGAAGTGTATCCAAGAAGGTAAATGAATTAAGGTCAACTTGACATGAACTTCGGCCAAGCAGAGCTGGGAAAGGTAGAGTCAGATACAAGTCCTTTCTCGAGAATGACTGCCTCCTAACAAAGCCCAGAGAAACTGTCATATGCTCATTTACTCAACCAGAAACCTTGAGTCCCTTCTCTGCTGGGCTTTAAATGGGGGACAGGCAGTGCTGGAAATGTTCTCTGGTGCTTGGCTTGGACTGCCATTTAACAAGGCACCTCCAACAAAGGCAGTCTCCAAGATGGGTCTTTGGGTTCAGAGGTGATATATTTTAACCTTCAGCAGCATTTCAAGAAATAAAACTGTCATTTCCATGGTGAATGTTTAGGAAAAGTCAATTATCTTCTGTAATTGTGCACAAGCCCCTAGGAAAATGAACATTCATGTGCAACACTATTTCCTTCCACCTCAAATGCAAAATAATCAGAGGAAACCTTGAGTATGGAAGCTAAACTCAAATAACTAAGCTGCAGTGGGCTTCCCATCCCCAATCCCAATTCAGTCCTGATTAGCACAGGATCTTGGGTCAAATTGCTTAAGTGCCCCATGCCTCCGTTTCCTCACTTGTAAAATAAATGAGCTGTACCAGGTCACTTGTGTCACTAGCGTTTTTTGATTTGATTAGTCTGTATTTATCTTCCTCCTGCTTCATATTGGGTCCAAATGTCTTTAGAGCATGGTATCCAGATATGGATATTGTTGGAACAGTGTCTTAATGCTCTGTCTACATGTGGCTATTCAAAAAAGTTTCTGGAAACTTTAAATTTTCTGGCTGGCCAGAGACAAACGAAGAATGGATATTTCTCTGTTGATCAACAAGATTCACTTCTATTGCTTTCCATCGCCCATGATGGATCAAGTTGAGATGGCTTTTTCTCTTCATCCCTCATCCCCCAGAAGGAAAGCTTGGCGAGCAGGGAAGATTGCTGAGTGTGGACTTTCATTGACTGTATGGTTTTCTTTACAGAAACAGCCCTGGCAGTTGCTCAAGGATTCCAGACAATATTGATGATGATTAATGATCCTGTAAATAGGTGTTTAAAATAAATAAAAGGATGAAAACAGGGATTAGGGAGAAACTACAGTGGGTTCATAAATTAGGTGTTCAACTGCAAGTTCCTACAAGATTATTTTAGCAATTAGCAGGAAACATTTTGTCACAAACAAAATAAATCTGCAATCAGAAAATAATTTGCAATCAGTTTTGCAAGTAAAATAGCATACTTTCCCGTCAGTTGAAGGCGTTTTGAGAATTAAACAATCAAGTCAAGGGTGATGCTTTCAGAAGGTAAATGGTTAGAACCGATTATCCCGGCAATTAGTCAACTGTAAAGCCTCAACGGGGGAGGCATTTCACAGAAAGACTTTCCTGTAAAGAAGCTGTCCAGGGACAGCTATCAGGGAGGCTGATAGTCCCTTCCTGGAAATCAGCAAATGTGCTCATGTAAAATGTTCTGCCAGTCACGAAGGCGGCTGTCACCCTCATAATGGATGTGACCCCCTGCCACACCATGTGGGTCTGTCTGTGTGGATGGGTAACAAGCTCCTCAAATATTTCCAAGGGTCATGGTCTTTGTGTACCCTTAGGTTTCTTTGGAGACCAAAATGAGGGGTGAAAGTGGTTTCTGCAGATGATTGGTTATTCAAGCAATTAGAGGCCAACCTAGGAGAGATCATTAGTAGACAAGTTATCAATATTTTGCCTAGTTTTTACTGCTGACCGTAAAGACGCAATTCAGTCTGCATGAACATATCTCAAACAGTGACTTTCCTTCGTTACTCTGGCAATAAAATGAAAAATGCAAATCAAGAAGGATGTACAGGCTCTCCGTGTACTTACAGGGACTGCTAATCTTCCCACAAACGGAAAAGACTGTCTAGATCTGCAGAATTTGTGTACCAAAGCCTGGAAGATTCTAAAGCGCATTCTCAGGGTGCCTCTATCTCAGTCAACTTTCATGTATTATCCAGCATTTTCATGCTATTTGTGTATTACCCAGCATTTTTCTGCTTAATTTTTCTCTTAAATATTTATAAAACTTGCCTCAGCTGCAAAGATCCAAGAAATAAAATAGAATTATCTTAATAAAGAGAAGGTTGGGACGTGTCATTTTGATTTAGAAAGCCCATTTCATGGTGTGTGTTGGAACAAGAAATAATTAATTGGAAAAGTCCTTGATCTCTGACTACAGTTGTATTAATGATATTACAGTATTAAATATAATAGTATTTCACCTTCATTATCCTTGTGTTCATTCTGAGCCCTTGTCTTCACGGTAAGAACCATATCTACGGCTGGAGATGATTAAAGTATAATAGATTGAAACTGAAAAGGGTAATTTTGTGAAGCTGACTATTTACTCTGGATCTTAGCCACTTCTGAACTCAGATATCTCTTTGTCTCTCTCTCTCTGCCTTCTCATTTTGAAAGAATTTGGCTAATTCATTTTCATCATCCACTAACTTTATTTCTTTCACAGTTCTGAGTTGATGTTCTACCCAAAGTCAAATAAAACACTGTTATGCACTAAATGTTTGCATCTCCCCACAATTTGTATTTTGAAATCCTAAACCTCAATGTGATGGTATTAGGAGGTGGGGTCTTTGGGAGGTAATTAGGCCATGAGGGTGGAGCCCTCACGAATGGGCCTAGCCCTCATGAGAGAGACCTCAGAGAGCTCCCTCTCTCCCTCATTCCACCATATGAGGGTACAACCAGAAGTCGGCCATCTGCAACCCGGAAGAGAGACCTCATCGGAGCCTGGCCATGATGATGTCCTGATCCTGGATTTCCAGCCTTCAGAACTGTAAGAAATAAATTTCTGTTGTTTGTAAGCCACCCAGTCTATGGTACTTTGTTAGGGCAGCCTGAACTGACTAAGACACTGAGTTTGTTAGTCTTCACTCATCTTCAAGTTGCTGGTGGGCTGCGTTTTGTTATCCCCCCTATTTTTGTTGACATGGCAGGATGGGACAGACCAGTGCCAGCTGGAGAAGCCCACACCACTGTGGACTAGACCCACGACAGTGTTTGAGGGCAAATGTTGGCCTAGTTGGCCAGCTTTGTGCATCTTGTGAACCCATGAATGAACTCTGCCTCCTTTGCTATGAGGCCAAGCCTCTAGATCTGCTATTCCCTCCAATCCCTTTCTGGTTTTCTTTTATGACCCCTATTACCACTAGGGTCACCACTTCAGACCTCTGGCCAATTTCTGGGCACTTCCTTTTCAATCCTCACACTCGGTTCTTGGATTGGGTCTCCTCACTGTCCCCTGGGATTGCCAGGTATGTGATATCCCTCTAGAACATTCTGCATGTATAGCAAAGCCCTCAGTTGTAGCTCTGATTCTGCTAGGTTTTTTTTTGTTGTTGATTCTCATCATTTTTTACTCATAAGTCTTGTGATTTTTCATTGTAAACTCAGGTTTATTGAAATACATATCTGTGATAATTCTTTAGGGTGTGTTCAGAGAATGTCCATTTGCTTCATTTGCTTGGGGACAGTTGCTTGGAGGCACTACCAACTCAGGACCACTTAAAACTAAATTCTCAAATTGTGCTTTAAAAAAAAAATCAAATAGTATAAATTCAGTTCCCAAACCCCTGTGGGTGCACATTTGTAGCTGGGAATTCTCAAGGGAGATTAAGAAATAATTCCCACTTCCTTCCTTCTAAGGAAGGCTTGGCAGGCGGGTTACCTTTTCATCTTCCCTGGCAAGGAGAGATTGCTGTTCTAGTTCTTGCCTTGTTGCAAGCATAGCCCCCAGAGAGCCCGGCATTGCACAAGAATGTCTGATCTTATTCCTAACCTTGTATGGCTCCCAGGCTGTCTTCTTTTCCCTGTAGGGCCATGAAATGGAAGTGCATGATCCTGGGGGGATTGAAAGATACCCTAGGTCTGCGGCTAGACTCAGCATTTTACTACATTCCTGGATTTCTGCTCCCATTTCAGTTTTTTGATTTTGAGGGATTTCTTCGCTTTCAAGAACTAGGCTGTATATTTAAGAAGACGTCTTTCTTTCTTAATCCAGTATTTTAAAGACATTTGTAGTGGTTGAATTTTTCAGTTTATCTAGTTCACACCACTGCCAGAAGGCTGCTAACAGTACTTTTGTCTCTCCCTTATGACAAGTATTCCATTTTGCTGTCTACTATAGACATTTGCTTCTCTTTTCCCTTTTGTTGGATTGCCAACTTTTTGTATGACCCATGCGCCGTCACCATGACTTGCCAATACCAATATTCAAGGGATAGAGTACTTAGAAAATAAATGGGATTTAGCTGAATTTGTGGGTCTGTTTTCCCTGTGATTGGGAGACGCCTTAGACAGGAGAGGCTATGCTATGCTGCAGTAACAAATAAACTCTGAAATCTCAGTGGCTCAAGCAGAATAAATTTATCTCTGCTCCTCATACAGTCTGATGTGGGTCTCACAGTTCTCCAGGGCATCTCTCAGCCTGCTTGGGATCTAAGTTTCTCCCATCCTGAAGCTATGCCATCTGAATGCATGGTCTCCACGGTCACGGTGGCAGGTGGAGCTTGCCAGGCAATGTTTCCAAGTTCCAAAACTGGGCGGGGCTTATATCACTTCTGCTCATATGCTATTGGCCAGAAATGCTCCCATGGCTCCACCCACATTCTGGGACTGGGAAATGGATGTCAGCACATGACTATTTGGTGGGCACTGACAGAGCACCCACAAGCTCTGCCTAGGTGGGAAAAGAGGTGCAATATATGCCGTCCCCAGGAGATAGTAAATTAAATTTGTAATTAAGAATTACGTGCATCATTTTTGATTCTAATGAAAGCTGCCACTTGCTTGTGGATGTTAGAAATGTTGCCTGAGTATGGGAAGGCAAATCAGAAGCTTCACTTCTAGGCTTTCCTTTGGCCAGTGAACCCATGAGTTCAAGAAGGATCGGAAGTTCTAATTTACATCAACCTGCAAGTCCACAGTTATAAACAGCCTGTTTCTGCCTTATGTCCTCCAGTCCTAACGGGAACCATACTTTGAGTGAGACTGCAGACGACTTCGTTTTCCTGGACCCAAATGCAAGTTCTCCCATCCCTGCAGTCTGCACTTCCACTGAGGGCTCGAGGGCCTTGAGGTGGGAAAGGACAACACCTTCAAGAAATGGTACCTTTGGGAATGGGAGCTTTCCTGACTTCTCTGAAGTCAGCCCGTTCTGTCTGGAAAGAGCACTCAATTTGAAGTTAGGAGACTCATTTCTAATTCTCAGAATTAGAAATTTCTAAACTCAGCTCCTGCACTTGGAAAATGAGGCTTCATCCCAGCTCTTCAATGCTGTGATTCTCTGTAAAGATGTGCACTTTTAAAATTTCACTTATTCCAAAAATATTTACTGAGCATTTTCTCTGTGCTAGGTTAGATAGGGAGGGATTTAATGATCCTGGGATGCGGTCTCTGCTCCCACTGGTCCCCTGCTCATGGCTTCTTAGCCAGGGGAGAATATATAGATATATATAATGTTTGGGAATTTATACATGTATTCCCAACATCAATATTTAGCAAGATTGGAGCAGAGGTTGTTCATTGGTACGTTTAAATTGTCCCCAGGTGATTCTGATGGCTAGCACTCTTTGAGAACTCCTGCACAAACCAGTGAGGGGAGCAGACCTAGTGATAAGTGTTACACACTGAGGGAGCTGAGAAATAGAGTGTGAGAAGAAGTGACTGCTTCTGTCCCAGCATTTCTTGGAAAGTTTCCTGGAGGAGGAAGGAAGGGGAAAGGAAATGAATAGTTAAGTGTCTACTATACATCGTCTTACCTAAGCAATTGCATCTCAGTCTCACAACAGTAACTATGGTATTGTGTTGTTACCTTCATTTTGCAGAGAAAGAAAGAGAGGTTAATCTACATGGCCAAAGCAACATAGCTAGTAAATGAGGAATCTAGGATTTGGACCAAAACGAGGTAGTATTTGAGTTGTATCTTAAAGACTGAATGGTAGTGTATCAGTAAGCTATTGACACATAATTGCTGTGTACCAAACCACCCAAAGTCTCTGACTAAAGCAAACATTTATTCTCATAGATCCGTGGGTCAACTGAGGGTTGGTTGACCCAGACCGAGCTGGGCTGGATGGCTCTGCTGATCTTGGCTGAGCTCAGTTACACTTCCTGGGGTTGACTGGAGACTGGTTGATCCAGGCTGGGGTTAAGTGAAGTGGCTGCTTTACTGGGACCAGCAGATTGGTCTGGGGAATGTTCTTCTCGTAGTGATGACAAAGTATCAGGAGGGCAAGTAGAAATTTGAGTGAGGTCTCTTAAGGCCGAGGCTCGGAGCTTGGACCCTACCACTTCCACCTCATTCTGTTAGCCAATGCAAGTCACCTGGTAGAACCCAAAGTCAAGGGATAGGAAAATATACTCTGCCATTTTGGAACATAAATAAGGAATACATGGAACGTAAATAAGGCGAGGTGAAGAACTGAGGCCAGTAATACAACTTAACACAAGTGGATTTCCAAGTTTAGAGGAGAAAAAGGAATTGAATCAAGTGGAGTATTATGGGTTGAATTATGTTCCCCCAAAATTCATATAGTGAAACCTTAACCCCCAATGTGACTATATTTGGAGATAGGGCCTTTCAGAAGGTAATGAAGATTAAATGACATGAGAGTGGGGCCCTAATCCTATAGTCCTCTTGTGTCCTTACAAGAATAGGAAGAGACACTAGAGATCTCTTTCTGTCACATGTGCACAGAGGAAAGGCCGTGTGAGGACATAGTGAGAAAGTGGCCCTCTGTAAGCGGAGGAGAGAGGTGCCTTGATCATGGACTTTCAGCCCCCAGAACTGTGAGAAAATAAGTTTCTGTTGCTTCAGCTGCCTGGTCTGTGGTATTCTGTTATGGCAGTCAGAGCAAACTAATGCACAGAAGAAAGAGGACGGGGAAGAGAAAGGAAAATAGTAATTGATCATATACCTTTGGTCTATACACACCAGGATCTTTTTCACGTGTTATTTTACTTGGTCTTTATAATAGCCTTCTCAAATAGATTTTATCATCTCCTTTTTAGAGAGAAATAACCACTTTCCCACAGCGGCTTATTGAGCATTGGCAGAGCCAGGATTCAGGCTGCAGTCTGTCTCACTCTGTGCTTTTACCTCTAAAATAAGGGTTAGCAACTTTTTCTGCAAAAGGACCAGAAAGTGAATATTTAAGCCCTGACGGGCCGTATAACCTCTGGAGTAACTATCCAACTCTGCCGCTGGAGCACGGGAGCAGCCATAGACAGTATGTAAACCAGTGGGTGTGAATGTATTCCAATAAAATGTGACTAACAAAGCAGGCAGTGGGCTGGAGTCAAAGGCTGTAGTTTTGACAGTCTCTGCTCTATAATATTCTCCTTTTATGGTGTTTGGCCCATCCCATGCAGAAGACTCTAGACAGAAAGACAAGTGTGTAGGAAGGCATGAATGTGTGGGAAAGCGTGATGTATTTAAGAGATGGAAAATAATTTGATGAGACCAGAGCAGATGGTGTTAATTTGAGGTATGGGAATTGAGGAGGCGAGAAAGACTGAAAATGTAATTGAGGCCCAGGTCATGTTTATCTACGTGTTGAGCAAAGCTCTACCATGTGGCAGGCCCTGGGAACCTCCAGTAGAGGGCACAAAGACCAGTCCTTGTCTTTGAAAGAAGTGACAATTTGGAAGGGAGAGAGAGGCACAGAGATGAATGATGTAAGGCAAAGAGTGGGCAGAAAGCAGAATCATTGAGCTTCTGAGTCCCCCACTGGAACTCTAAGTTGAAGTCCCATCCAGAAGGTGTCATCAGTGGCCCTCCCAGAGATCGGATAGGACTGAGAGTTGCTTGTCAAGCAGAGAATCAGAACCAATGAAATAAATGCCCTCATATCTTTCTTAAACATTTCCTAAATGTGGACCCGGGCTTTTGGAGACTGAGGTTTGTATGACTCTTTGAAAGAGTTAACATACTCCATTTGGAAGGGAAAAAACAACCATGTGGTAACAAAGAATTTGTTCTCTTCTTTGGGTGGCAGCCACAGGATTCCTCGCCAATTAGTAGCATCTGGTCCTCATAGAAGATTCATCCCTGGTTGAGCTGGCAGGTACCTCTGGATGTGACACTCTGTGAAGTTCCTGATGGGCCATCTGTGATGTCTTCTCTTCCCAGATATCTCAGTCGTCCCTCCCCCTCCAGCCAGGCTGCCTTTCATTTGAAATATTTTTAAACACTTAGACCTGAGAGCAGGACAAGCTCTAGCTTTTTTAGAGACTAGGGTGAGATTCCGAGTCATTTTTTTCCAAATTTAATAAAAGGAAACTGTGATGATAGTAATAGCTATGATTTATCAAATTGTTACTACATTCTGGGCCCTATGTTCAACAATTTACCAAAAACCAAAATTTACTGGCATCATCTCATTTAATTCTCAAAACAACTCTAGGGGGATGTGAGTGCCATCATTATTCCAATTCACAAATTGGGAACCTGACTCTCAGAAAGGTTACTTCCCTTGACCAACGTCACACGGTCTCTAAGTGTTTGAAGCAGGATACCAACCCAGTGTTGGCTGAGTCTACAGCTCAGACTCTAGCATCTGACATATTGGGAGATCAAAAATTCATGTCATATAGGAGTAGGTGTTTAAATGGTGACTTTTCAGAGAGGGAAATAATTTCTTTTCTGCTTCTGGGTAAAATTAGGGCCCCATCGTTTTGAGGGGTCCCTTCCTGATAAACGTTTTTATAATAACATCCATAACAATAATATATATATTTGTAAACTGTCTCACACTTTCGAAGATGCTCTTGAAGATATTACAGGACATTAAGAGGCTGTTCTTTGCTCAAGGACCTCCGAGTCTAGTGCTTTTATAAGCTCACAGGCACTCTGTTTTCTTTCTTTGGGCTGGGCAAGGCTGTCTCCTGGAGCTCCCGTGTACTCACCACTCTCAGAAATCCTGGCCCTACACTGCCCTTGGGTCTAAACCCAACTAACTAGCCTGTTTTCCAAATGGACTCTACTGAAAGAGGAGGAGGAGAACGAGGCTCAGCTTGTTATTCAGACACATACATCATCTTCATTCATTGGGAAAGAAGAGGCCTGGGTCTTCATGAAAAATAAAGAACTCTACAGATGAACCCTTCAGTTTCTCGTCAGAGGCCCAGATTGAGAAATGTATAGTTGCTCAGCTTGTGATCTTTATTTTAAGCAACAGTGTGATAAAACAGGCCATGGTAGGAACTGAATACTCTAGTCATCTCCCTAGATTGATGATACATCTGGCAACCTCACCCCCTTTCAATTTCGAATGCAATTTGTTCAAAACCTCCAGTTTAAACCACACAGATATCTAAACTAAATAATAGGCTACACAATTCTCTGGCTTCCCAAGAAAAGACAAAGGCTCTGTGTGTGTGTGTGTGTGTGTGTGCATGCGCGGTGGTGGCAATGGATTGGGGCTGATGAGAAGAGATGCATTCCAACTGGTAATTGAATTAAAAGAGCTTTTATTTCTCCTGGGGATTTGGGATCTGATGAAATGATCAGCAGCCCTGCTGGGCCCGGCCTGCTGTAATTTCAGACATAGACAACGATGCCAGGAAGCCCGGGGTCTCTGAGAGCTGACCGATCCTGGGCCAACCTGCGCCGCCCTCTCTCCATCCCAGCCTGGGACCTGCCCTGGGACTCATCATGTGTCTCCTGAGCCATTTCCTTGGCTTCTGCGCTGGTATCTGCTCCAGAATTACCCTCTCCACCCCACTTGCAAGCAACTTCCAACAGATTTTCTCCAAAACACAAATCTGCTTAGCTCTTTCCCCTGTTCAGAAACCGTCACGGGCTGCCAATTGCCACTGAATTTCATAAAGACTCTTTGGGTTAATATTTACACCCCTTCAATGTGAGTCCACAACCAAAGTGTGTCCTCTTCCCCACTCTGCGTGAGTACTGCTCACTTCTAGAACATGGGTCTCACGCTCCCCAATGTGCTCTTTGCTCTCCCACCTCTGACGTTTGTCCTCCATGTTCCCACCCCTGGAACCGTCTTAGTCCCTCCTCCTCCCACCCACTCATGCTTAACAAAAGTGCTGTTTTGAGTCTGGAATATAAAAGCATAGCATTGTTAAGAGTTGGAATGATTCTTTGAAGTTGGGAAAGCCAATTTCTATGGTAATGCTATTTTCTCATTTCTAACTCTCCTCTTCAAGATCCCGCTCAAATGTTGCTTCCCCTGGAAACTCCTAACTCGCTTCGCAAGTTATAGGTTCTCAAAAAGTGCACAATAAATGGATGCATGAATAAGTGTGGGAGTGGCAGGGTAAAAGATCTTTTTATTTTATTTTGTCCATGGCGATAGAGTCGTGACCTCTTAGGATTTTTTTCAGAGCTAGAGATGAACTGGTCCAGCTTCAGACTGAGAACGAGGTTAGGCAACTTGGTCAACGTCACACAGCAAGTTAGTGCCAGAAGTGGGACTAGAACACAGCATTCCTAATTCTGAGTCCCAGCCTTCTTCTTTGCTTATGTGTGGCTCTGTCATTACACCAGTTGTCCTAGGTGTCTGTATCTGTTACATCTGTGGGGCCATTGCAGGTGGTAAAGACTGGCTGGCCACTTGCAGGTTCCTTTTTCTCACTCCATGACTCCATCATAAGATACGGCCTTAACTAATGAGTTCCCTCATTCCGCAGGCGCTGACTGAGTGACAATTATGTGCAGGAGTTCAAAGTTGAGAAAAACACACTCTGGACCCCAAGGAGCTCTGGCTAGGTTGGAAGCATGAAGAGAAAGTGAGATGAATGAAGAGCAGGAAGCAGTTGATTCTACTGTGGAGTGGGGTGAGGTTTGAGGTGGTCCTTTCTGAGCAGAGGGCATTTGAATTGAGTCTGGAAGGTGAACAGAACTTTCCAAGAGGAGAGTGGTAGCAAGGAGAGTGGTCCCCACAGAGAGAACGTCATGGGATAAGGCCCAGTGACATGAAAGGTCACGGTGTGTTCGGGGATCAGGGGGGTCCTGGGAAGGGGCCTGCGTGAGCGCGGGGGCAGCTTACTAAGGGCAAGGTGTGCCAAACTAAGGAGATTGTGCTATGTCCTGTGAGCATGGGGGAGGTATTAATTTGCTAGGGCTGCCATGACAAAGTTCCACAGACTGGGTGGCTTAAACAACAGAAATTAATTTTCTCATAGTTCTGGAGTTCTAGGAGTCTAAGATCAAGGTGTTGGTAGGGTTGGTTTCCTGTGAGACCTCTCTGCTTGGCTTGTAGATGGCCGTCTTTCCCCTGTGTCTTCACATGGTCATCCCCTCTACATGTGTCTGTGTCCAAATTTCCTCTTCTTGTAAGGATACCTATCCTATTGGATCAGAGTCCATCCTAATGACCTTATTTCAACTTAATTACCTCTTTAAATACTTTATCTCCAAATACTGTCACATTCTGAGGCATTAGGGGTCAAGACTACAACACACGAATTTTGAGAGGGGGCGGGGGGAGGGACGCAACACAGCCCTTCCTGGGACAAATGGAGGTTGTTCAGGACTCATTTGGAACACTCGGCTCTCATTTTCTTGGCCTGTGGTGTGTTCTAAATGGCATTAATCCTTCCTCTGAAGGGGTCTAAATATAGAAGCCATCTGCTGTGTGCAGTATGTTATCACCGATCCCCCACTTCACAGCGCTTCCTCACCGACAAGGAGGAGAGGCACGCCCTCCGCGCGGATCTCAGCCAGTGAGCAGCCAGAGAAAATCCCGCTGTCGGCTCCCACTCCAGACCCTCCAAGATGATGGACAGATGCCAGAATCCCAAGATTCTGTGAGTCTTGAATAGTCAGGCACTTGTGCAATGCTCATTGACTCAGAAAGACGGGCTCCTCCCCGCTGCCTCCAAGTGCACGAGGGCATAAGTGCGAAATGCTGATGGAAATTTTTGCTGGTTAAAAAATTGTTCCATCTTACAGAGCAAAGTGGCACCTGCCAGCCCTGGTTGATGGCATCTCTGCATTGGTGAAGGGGAACACTTATGTGGACGTGCATGCACTGTCCTCCCACGGGGTTTGCTCAGATGCCACCTTCCTGGAGCACTTGTCCTACTGTCCCTCCGCCGGCCGCTCTGCTCCCACCCTCTTGCTGTGAAGGACAATTTCACCCTTTTATGAATTACTTTTAAAGTTCTAGATTTCAATTAGGGAGTTAATTACTTTTTGCCATATTGACCCCTTTAAAGACATTTTCATTATTAAGTCAATTTGTTAGAATTGAAGATCCTTGCCAAGACAGGAGAATTACTGTCCAAGGAGCCTCCTGCTCTCTCTCTCGTGTCTCTTCCTGCTTTGAAGTGACAGAGTGGAAAGCTTTATTTTGGACTTTTTCTGTTTATTTGGTAAATATTTGTGAACTTTACTTTGTGTTCAATGCTGTACTAGGCTACAGAGGATGCAAAAGCAGATGCAAAGACACATGGCTCATGTCTTCAAGATCTAGCAGGAAAGAAATAACTTAAATATAATTAAAATTATTAAATAATTTAAGTCAGATATGTAAGTACCATAGGATGGGCATGCACAAAATACTATTGGAATACAGGAGAGGAGGGGGCTGATTAATTTGGAAAGCTTTGCAGAGGATATGAAATTTTGCATAGATCTTGTGGGATGCGTAGGAGTTCGCCAGCCAGATAAGAGGGAAGGGGAATGAGTTTCTTAGGACTATCTTAACAAAGTACTGCAAACTCAGTGGCTTAAAGAACAGAAATTTCTTTTTCACAGTTCTGGAGGATAGAAGTTGGAGATCAAGTGTGTCCTCAGAGACATGCCTCCCTGCAGGCGCTAGGGAAGGGTCTGCTCCAGGCTTCTCTCCTAGCTTCCTGTAGCTCCTTGGCTTGTGGTAAGCAGAACTCTAGTGCTGACATGGCGTTCTCCCTGTATCTCCATGTTGTCTTCCCTCAGTTCATGTCTGTCTCTGTGTCCCATTTTCCCCTTTTTATGAGGACATCAGTCATATTGGATCAGCACCCACGCTAACAACCTCTTTTTACCTTGATTATGTCTGGAAAGCCCCTATTTCCAGATAGAGTCACATTCTGAGGTGCTGGGAGTTAGGACTTCAACATGTGAATTTTTCGGGGCCACAGCTCAACCCATCACAGCATCTGAGGAAGAGGAAACAGGATACAGAAAGGCATGGGGTTCTGAAAGGATCAGCCTATTTGGGGGACAGAGAGACACGAAAGTAGCTGGACCATAGGCAACTTTGGGCTAGCCACGTGTGGGATTTCTCTAAGGGAAAAATCTCTTTGGGGGGGGTCCTTACAATTAAGTGAGTTAATTAAGGTAAGTGAGTCCTTACAATTTTTACAATAATTATTACTTTGTATTTATAGTCTTTATTTATATGTTCACATATATACCTAATTTTGTATAATACACAAATGCAATCATTCATATGCTTAGGTAACCTCTACACTCTTTCCTCCCTTTCTCCTCCTTGCTCAGCCCCCCGCCCCAATCATAGCCGTTCTCCCTCCGCCCCGCTTCTGCCCCCACCACTATACCCTCCCACACCCCATGTTACTAACCCAGCTGCTTTCTCCCAAAAGTTTGTATTTATCTAATTCAATACAGATGTTCACACACACATGTATAAAATTGTTACAAACAATGGCGTCTTTTTACAAATGCTTTTCTGTGTTATTCTACAGGACGTTGTGGAAATCCCTCTAAATCACACATTTTTAACAGGCACTTGATTGACCCCAAGGGTCGAAAATTGGTTCTTAGGAGGTGAAAAAAATCCTAGCTATTACAGTGGTCTATGGACCTCCAAAGTTCAATCATGTTTGACAACATAAACAGATGTACAGTGTGTCTGTGGTATTAAAATTCATGGGGCTGGTGATCATGAAAAAAAACCTGGGAAATGCTGCTCTGACTCACCTGGTGTGACTCTGATCTTCTCTTTTTAATGGCCGCCCCCTATTCCATGGTGTGAACAGGCCACCATTTATTCAGCTCTTCTTCCATTTATGACCATCCAGTCTGTTTCCAGATTTTTCCTTATGAAGAAGGCTGCAGTTTACTGATTGTTGCTTTCATTTCTGTGGCAAAACTTTTCAGAATGAGAATCTTGGTCACAGGATATCTGATTTTTTATTTTGTTTTAAATGTTACCAGCTTGCTTTCCCAAAGGCAGAAACATCTCACATCTGAGGAGACTCTTCGCTGCTAGCAGTAGATGCTCGAGCTCGGTTTCCAGGGTTTTCCACCCTGACAAGTGTAAAATGATATCTCATTGCGACTTTAATTTGCATTTCTCTGAGTAGCAGCGAATGTGAGCATCTTTTCATGCATTTTTCAGCCATGTGGGTTTGCTGTTGTGTGAATTGTCTATGAAAATATGGTCCACTCCATTTTTACACGGAGGTGGGATTTGTCTTTTCTTTTAAATTCCCAAGAGCTCTTTATAGATCATAGACGTTAACTCTTGTCCAGCATCTGTACTACGAATACTTTTTCCAGAACAATTATTTGTCTCGACTTTGTTTTTAGTTCTTTTTGCATGCTACAGTTTAAAATTTTATGCAGTAAAGTACGTATGTCTTTATTTTGTAATTTTTGGGTTTCTAGTCTTAGTTAGGAGGTTTATTTTGACTCTCAGATTTTGCAAGTTGTCACTCAGATTTTCTTGTAAAGTTTTTGGCTTTACTTTTAATATTTATGTTTTTAATACATCTGGAAGGTTTTTTTGTTTTTGTTTTTGTACAAGGGATAATGTAAGGTGTCTGTTTTCACTTTTTTTCAGATTGATAATGAGTTTGCCAGCACATTTTATAAATAACCCATTTATTTCCCTTTGAATTAAACTGCTCTCCTTTTCATAAATTAACTTCTCATATACAAAGGCATCTAATTCTGGGTTCTCTGTGTGTTCCACCGATTCATCCATGCCTTGATCAAAACTAAATTGATTGATGATTCCTTAAGACATTTATATATTTAATTCCCCAAACTAAAACACATACCCAAACAAAAACCCCTTGTCAAGAGTCTACACAGAATTGCATTAAAATTATATATTAAATTTGTGGAACGCTGAACGTATCCTGTTTTTCTGTTTGTCCGGAATTTGTTTTATTTTCATAAACATTTATTGTTTTCCTCAGGTATGACTTGCGCCTTTCTTCATAAGTGTATTCATAAGTATTTTATAGTTTTTGACACGAATGTAAAAGGAATATTGTGAGAATAAAGAGAATGTATTCATTTTTGTTCATTTATCTTGACTAAACCACCTCTGTGGACAAGTGAGGGAATGGAGAGAGAAGTTCAGTGAACTGGGATGTGGGATCCTCATGAATTTTATAAAACTTTAGAGGCGTTGTATTTGGGGTTTCTCTCCGTGAACACTCAGGCCTCTTGTGAAAGAGAAGGGTTGCTCCTCTCTCTGCATTTGTCCCGCCAGGGTGGCGACATGTTTGTCCGAGAGAATTTAAGTTCCTTTGGTGGACACACCCGTGGCTGCGCCAGCCTAGAGACCCAGTGCCACTCCTGCTAGGGGTGTTGTGGGGCAGCGTGTCGGCCCCTCAGGAGAGCCCTTGACCTCCCGCCCCTCCGAAGGCCCTGCTGCTACCACTGCTGTCTGGTTGAGATGACCCCTGGAGAAGCTGCCTTTGCCTATCTCATGGCTGTTTTTACACTTTCGTGGCCCTTCCCAACTTTCCTGGGGTCTGGTGTAGGGCCTGCCAGCCCACTAGATTCAGTAACTGGAAACGCGCCCACTCCTGAGTGTCTTAGTCAGCTCAGCCACCATAACGAAGTACAGACATTTATTCCTCACAGTTCTGGGGGCTGGAAGGCCGAGATCCAAGTGTTGGCAGGGTGGTTTCTCCGAGGCCTCTCTCCTTGGCTTGCAGGTGCCCGCCTTCTCACTGTGTCCTACATGATCTTCTCTCTGTGCACCTGCATCCTTACTGTCTCTGTGTGATCCAATTTCCTCTTCTTATAAGGATACCGGCCACATTGATTAAGTTAATGGCATCCTTTTAACTTAATTACCTCTTTAAAGGCCCTATCTCCAAATAGAGTCACATTCTGAAGTACAGGGGTTAGGGCTTCAGTATAAGAATTTGGGGAGGGGACACAATTGAGCCCATAACCCCAAGGACTAGGTGAGAGAGTGTGAACAGGAGGGCCCCAGCTCAGGTTCAGGGCTGCCTACTTTCTCTTCCTGCACTTCTCTTTTATAAGCAGTCACTGAGAGGCAGGTCCAAGGTGGCTAATTGGTAGAGGACAGAAACGTGAGCTTCCTATTCATGCCTGGCGTCCCCTGCTGTGGACACTAGCCTATGTCAAGGACCCTGAGATCTCTGGGCACAGGCGGTGACCTCCGAGATGCTCTCCTTGTCTTTCCTCAGCTTCCTCGCCTTCCAGCTCCCTTCCCCACCGTCACCCACTGGTGATGTCTGCCTGAAGGTAGCTAATAACCCTGTGTGACAGGACGGTCTGCAGTGCCTGGGGGTTATTCTTGTTTCCGGGAGCTGCCTATGAAAGCCACAAATGAGAAGGAAATGTGCTTAGTCAGTGCCCCGGATCTGAGTCCAGAGAACCAGAGCGATGGGGCCTGCTCCTGCTCCTGCCCTGGACTTGCTGAAAGTTGCCGACTCAGCAGAACCAGCTCCACCCTTCCCAACCTTCGGTCACTGAAGAAGCTGTGTGGGGGCCCCAAGCGTGGAGCCTTTCGGGAGAACAAGGAGTTTATGGGGAAGGAGCAATCACTCCTCATGGGCATGTGTTTCGAAAATTTTCTTTCCCTCTCTATGCCTTCCCGTGTGGGTGGGTGAAGTATCTCCCACCACTACATCAGAGGCCAGAATGTGCCTCTTACCTGCCCAGCTGCTGGCTGGGAGAGCTGCCTGGGGCGCTGAGGCAGGGAGAGAGGAAATGGATCGAGAGGGAGAGCTGGAGGTGGGGTGGGGAGGCAGAGGCAGTCCTGCTGTTTGGCTTGGCAGTGGCAAGCTCCCCCATGGTCAAGTGGACATCCACTCTTAAGCCGTCATGGTGATATCAGTCGCCCCCCAGGACCACCTACTGACAAGGGGACCGTGGCTGCAAGAGGCTGGGTGGTGGCTCATCTGAGAGCACAGAACCCCTCCATGGAGAACCGTTTAATACCAGATCCTGGAGTCCATCCCAGTAGACTGACTCAGTCTGTATTAGGGGCAGCATGAGAATCTTGATTTTTCAGGTTCCTCAGGTGAAGAAGATACTTGGAGAATGGGGATACTGAGGCGGAGGGACTGGCATGAGTCAAGAAAGGCAACTGGCAGAAAGTTCCAAAGGGAAGGAAGAAACAGAACTGCAAGTTATGGTTATTGGCTGTGCTAGAGAGAAAATGGAGGCAGAGAAGAGCTGGCCATCAGGCACAGCCAGGCCTGGCGGCCATCACTGCAGACGAGCAGGACCAGGAGCACCAGTGCCTGCAGCTTACAGCCATACTCCCGGCCATGGGGTTCCAGCAAAATGAGGGCTGGGAGCAGCTGCGCATCTTCACAAGTCCTGACTGACGTGCCAGCCGCCCCTTCTGCTTCGGACAGCATAAAATGCTGTTTTAATGCAGTCAATGAAGGATATTTTGGTAATGGCTTGATGTCCAACTCATTGTCACATCTGGGCTGATTTTTTTTTCTTTTTTTAGTGAGGAAGATTGTCCCTGAGCTAACATCTGTGCCAGTCTTCCTCTAATTTATATGTGGGAGGCCGCCACAGCATGGCTTGATGAGTGGTATTAGGTCCGCTCCTGGGATCCAAACCCACAAACCCCAGCCTCTGAAGCTAAGTGTGCGAACTTAACTGCTACGCCACTGGGCCAGCCCAGGACTGATTATTCATTAGAAAAATGTCCTAGGCCCTCTCTGTATTCTTTCCTGTCATTTAATAGAAACGATGAAGGTAATGATAATTAAAAAAAATAAGAGTTCTTATTTAGCACACATCAGGTTCAAGGGAGAGTGCAGTCCTTTGCAAACTTGGTTTTCAGTCCCTACGCTGGCCCTGCAGAGAGGTGCTATAACTGCGCCCACACCCACTCATTGTACAGGAAACTAAGGCCCACTGGGCTGTGGTTTGCTCTGAGAATGCTGGAGCTGGAATTCAACTACTTGTCTGATTTATGTCAACCCCTGACCCCCATCCTCTCAGGTCTGGAAGATTGCCCAGGGGTCCGCTTTGGCCTGCAAAGCATTCTGTTTGGCATTCTCTTTAAACAGTTGGGTGTGGCAGCACCTGATGCATTTGGATATTGGTGATGATCTTCCTATAACACCCCCACTCCCCGGGGAATTCTCAGAATTATTCTGGAAAGACGTTAGAGGGTTATTGTGGGATTCCAAGTAAGCCCGTGGAGATGAAGAGTGGTGCTGATTTGGCATTAATATGAAAGTGACTTCATCGGATTCAGAGGTTGGAGAAACCTGAGATGATCCTGGGACAAGAGAGATGACTTAGGAGGTGAGCTGGAGACTGTGGGCTCTAGAAATAAACTAAGCCAGGCTCCTGCCCTACCGCCTATTAACACTGTGACATCTCTGAAATCCAGCTCAATTGTTCAATGGGACCAAGGATCCCTGCTTCCTAGGAATCCTGTGGAGATACATGACTCACGGGTGGATCTAGCCTGCTGCCTGTTCAGAGAGGCCCATAATACATATGAGCTTCCTGCCTGCAACAGGGCCAGTGATAGACTGGAAGGAAATTCGTGGTTCCCATTTGTGGTAGGGAGGTGGGGAGAGAAAGAGATTGAAAGAGAGAGATGCTCCTGTTTAGAGCATCTCCCGGGAAGAAGGAGTTGTAGTTATCTGCCTCTCGGTTGCCCTTTGGGGCTGCTGGCCCCAGATTTGCTGAACTGGAGCTAACAAACTCAAACTGGGAGTGACAATGCCATTCTGCAGCATATGCCCCCAGATGAAACGACTGGCCCCCACTCTGCGTCATCTTCCCCTCCATCTCTTCTTTGCAACAGGAGTGGCCAGGAAAAATGACAATTAAAGTAAAACAAGGGGGAGCTAGTGCTAGGTCACTGGAATTGGAGGAGACACTAGCAACTTCTGTGTGCTCCTGGATCTTCACGGCAAGCGCCTCCTTGTGCTACAAAATTTGCATGGGACGCCCTGTGCTCTGCATCCCTTCACCCTGCTTCCAACCCTCATTCACTGTCTGCAAGTGTGGGGCTGGGCACTTGGCTGTTTCTGTCTTCAAGCATCTCAATCTCCTTGATAGATGCCTACCTAAGCAGATGGCAACTCAGCATGACTGAGCCAGGACAGAGGAAATGCAGACAGTCGGGTGCTGGACAGGGAAGGCTTCCTGGAGGAGCTACTGTCTTTGTTACAAGTCAGAGAAAACAAGTAAGAACAAACTAGGTGAAGGTGAGGGGAGAGGGGTTGGACGTGGTGGAGGAGACTTTTGAGGCAAAAGCCACAGAGTGGAGGAGGGGTGGACACATTGAGCAAATAGTGAGGGGATCAGTCCCGCTGGGGGCCAAGTGTGAGCCGTGGGGTGAGGGTGGGGGACAAGTAGGGCTAGAAATTCAGGGTCCAGTTCATAGAGAATTTGGAATTCTTCCCAAAGCCTGTCCTGGAGCCACTGATGGATTTAAGCTGGGAGTGGGATGTCAGCCTTTTAGAAAGAGACTCCTGGCAGTGATGGATAGAGGACCTGATGAGACAGAAACCAGTTAGGAGGTTTTCAAAGAATCTGGCCCTCAAGATGACATGGCTTGAGAATAAAGTCTATGGTCATGAAGATGGAATCTGGAGGTCAGATTCCAGAGCGGGGAAGTTGGCTGGACGTGGTGCCTGGTGGGATTTGCGTGTGAGGGTGTTAGGGGCTCTGGCTTGGGACGTTGGAGAGATTGTGGGGCATCCCCAGGGGCAGGTATTTGGGGAAAGCTGACGAGTTCAGTTTGAGACGTGTTGAATCTAAGGGTCCCTGGGGATATGTATATCTGGGTTTGGAGCTCGGCAGAGCACTCCAGGTTGGGGGCGTGCAGCTGCAAGTTATCAGCACTCAGCATTTGGGTTAGGGAGAGTGCATGAGTGAGAGGAGAGAGGGGCTGAGGAGTGGGCACTGGGAACAGGGAGACTGGGGTTGGGCAAAGGAAGAGGGATGGAGGGGAGAGAGGTGGAAGCGAGGTGGGAGTGTCACGTCCCAGCAGCCAAAGGAGGAGGGGCTTAGAGCAGGATGGATGGCCATCACGGCCTGCCAGTCCTAGAAAAACAAGGGTAGAGAGGCATCTATCAGATTGAACAACGAGTAGCCACTGGTGACTTGACAAGAGTGGTTTCATGAAGCAGAGGGAGGCAGACTTTAGCAGACTGAGGAGTAACTAGAAGCTTGGGAACTGGAGGCACTGGGCATGGAGCATGTTTCCAAAAATTTTGGCTCGGAAGGGGAAGGTCTAGGAGGACATGCAGTTGAGGGAGGAACTGTAGGATGGGAGAGAACAAGGGCTCTTGTAAATCACGTAGGATGAGCCATAAAGAGGGAGACGGTGAAAACCCAAGAGAGGAAGAAGCAGTGGTGGAATGAGGCGGCCATCTGGCAGTGAGCCTTAATGGTGGGAGACTCCAGGCAGCAGATGGCATGCCATGTCTCCAGGCATCATCACAGGGTTTACGAACACCTTGACCATTTGTGGAAGGACCCCAGCCAGATGCTGAGAGTGTGGGCACACGCACCAGTGATCCCATCCAGAAGGATACTGGGAAGAGCTGGGCAGAGCGTCAGGGTTATGGCCAGGAAGCCTGGAGTTCAGGGCAGGGCTCCAGCCTGAGAACTAGAACCGAAGTGCTAAGTGGGGACCGTGAAGCAGAGCCAGGCCAGAGTACCAGTCCACGGGGTGGAGGTGGAGTCTAAGGGCGTGGAATACCTGCTCCTGGCCTGCCGGATGCCAGGAGGCCAGCAGAGGGATGCAACACTACCTTCACTACAGGAGATCAGCTGCAGGTATCTCCAGGACAATGAACGGCAGGGGTGAAGGTAGGGGAGGTGCCAAGGAGTGGCCCTGACACCTGCAATGTGGACCAAGCCACCTCTCAGAAGGGCTATCAGGGGTCCTGGGTGGAGGGCACCAAGGTGAACCAAAAGATGCTTTGGCTTAGGAGAGACTTGTGCCTCCCAGACAAGGTAGGACAAGCAAAGCCTTGGGAACAAAGCAGACCTGGGTTCAAATCCTGACCCCACCCATTGTCAGCTGTGTGACCTGGGAAAATTCTTAACTTTTCTGAGCTCGGTCTCCTCATCTGTAAAATGAAGGAGCAACTCTCTACTGCTGGGGTGATTGGCAATAGAGATGTAAATGAGATGATGTTTTGAAAGACTCAATCATGGTGAACGGACCATCGTGGGTTCTTTATAGAGGTTAGTCCTTTCTTCCTTCCTTCTGCGATGGTGTTGTGACTTTGTTGAACTAACACGTGTTGAGCAGAGCCCCAGGATGTGCGATGGTGAGCCTTGGTTCAGCAAGAGACTGGAGGGAATTGAAGTAGAGAAGTTTGTTTCTCACAGGTCCTGGAAGAGGTAAAGGGCATGCCTCCAGGGGCCATATGGAGAGTTCAAGGCAGGGTGCAGGTAGAAAGAGAGACAGAGCACATGCCTTTATTAGGGTCCATGGGTAGAGTGCTTTGGGGTTCCAGGCTAAGGCCAGATTGGTCCATTCAAACCAAAAAGAGTGGGGTTTTGGTAACCTTTGTAGGGGTCTTTTCTAAGGGGCCCAAGAGGGGAAGGTGCTGGGAGGTGGGGAGACTGTTTATCACAAGGGCCCTTAGAGGAGACGAATCAGGAACTTACATTTACTTGTGACTCTGTGAAGTGTTGCCGAGGGCGTGTGCTTGAGGAGTGGATAATGTCGGTTTAAAGCCCCCCTAATCCTAAGCAAAATGGATGCAGAGGCAGCGACACCATGGATGAGCTTAGCTAAACTCTTGACCAATGGGGATTTGTTCAAGGACTGACAACACAGCTTTGTTTGTACCACCTCACATGGACCAAAGAAAGCATTTTTCATGAACCAGCTCAGGGTGTAGAGCACTGTAGTAGATTAAAGATGACCACATATTCTTTGAAACTCTTCCCATCGAGAGATGGGATCTATGGCATCTCCTCTTATAACTAGGAGAGCTCAATCATGGCTTGAACAATAGAATATGATGGAAGTGATGCTGTTCCAGTTTCCAGGCCTGGATCTTAAGAGCCTGGCAGCTTTATCCCTTCTTCCTGGAATACTTGGAGCCACCCTGAGCCACCATGCTAGGAGGAAGCCCAAGCAGCCCCACGGAGAGGAAAGCAAAGCCATGTGGAAAGGAAGCAAGACCCTCAGATGAAAGACCCTGCTGAGCTACCAGCCTACAGCCAGCACCAACTTGCCAGCCAAGGGAGTGCGCCATCTTGGAACTGAATCCTGCAGCCCATTGGGCTGCCCCAGCTTAGACTGCACGGGGCAGAGATGAGCCGCCCCTCTGAGCCCTGCCCTAATTAGATTTGTGAGCAAAGTTAATGATTGTTGCTTAAGACACTAAGTCTTGGGACAATTTGTTATGAAGACACAGATAAGTGGAACAAACAAACTCTGTAGCACCAACAGCGTGTTAGACACCAGGAAGGGCATCGAAGAAATAAACATAACCTATGAGGAAAGTCCATTGCAAACATTGCTCATCTGTCACAGTGCAGCTATTTGACCATTTCTAGTCAACTGGCCCTAGATACCTCCTTCACTCATAGGCTAAGTCTGTTTCTTTGAGCTTTGTTGGCAGATTGGTGCTATTAGGGAAGAGCTTTAGGCTTCTCTCCATCCCAGGCAGAGCCCAGGGGCTCACTGCAGAGTAGAGAGGAAACAGTAGAGGATCTAGGCAGGGGGAGCTGCCACTGGCACTTAGCTGAGGAGGGAGGAAGTCTCGCATGTGCTTCCTTCCCTGGGACCGGGTGGCGATGATGCTCTCCTTATAATTAGAAGCAGGCAGAACACTCCTGGGCCTTGGCATCCCCATAAGGCGCTCCACCAGCACATTGGAGCTGTTGACGATGACAAAACAGATGGTGTGACAGGGATCGGAGTTACTCACCGGAGAGGTCAGATTACCTCCAAGAACAGGCGGTAAACAATGCAGCACCACTTCCCACTTTCCAAATTAGCTGGAAAAATAAAAGAGAGTGGAGCGCTACTGTTAGCAGCGGGATCTCAAGGAGATGGCTTCGGTGACATGTCACCGGCAGCGTCTCGTCCTACCTGTCGTGGGGAGCCCCAGCTGATGACTTGCACTGAACGTTATTAACGCCACTTTGTCGAAAATGCTGCACATTCAGACTAATGCCTTACGGCATTTGCTGCTTTCCTGGGGCTCCCAAGATGGAGAGAAAGTCCTGAAATAGCAACTCAGGGCTGGTTGTCAAGGCAACAGGATCCTTCCCAATGTATCGTGAGGTGCTGAGCTTAGCACCGTGAGGGGATGGGAGAAAAGAAATTGCAAATGCAGATCCTACCCTCCACGAGCCTACAGTCTGCTTGGGAAGACAAGGTTTTGGTTTGTGAATCTCTCAGGGCAGAACTTTTCTACCTACATCCCGAGGAGCGCGAGTACAGCGAGATATTAACTAGTGTTAACAAAAAAGAGAGTCGTGTGGACAAATAATTGTGCAAAGCTCACTGGGCTAAACAAAGTTAAATACAGTGGGCTTCTCCAAGTCTTTAAACAGCTCGTGTGCTGTTCAAAAGGGAGTTTTTGCTACATTTCCCCAAATTATCTGACAATGGAAACTTGTTCACGGGGGATGTCAGGGGATTAGTAACCCACAGAATGGCTTTGGGGACCCTGAATTAGGAAGTAATGCAAAGCGGCGTGTAATTAAGTTCTTAGAATGCGTGGAACAGTGCAGGAGTAGAGCAGAATTCAGAGCAGGCAGAGGTGGTCCTGGCTGGGCTAATGAGGGGCTTCATGGAGGAGGGAGCAGAGCTGA
The DNA here is from genome assembly GCF_020826845.1 of Diceros bicornis minor. NCBI lineage: Eukaryota > Metazoa > Chordata > Mammalia > Perissodactyla > Rhinocerotidae > Diceros > Diceros bicornis. The sequence goes on from NC_080765.1 coordinate 15,268,382, forward strand.
GTCTTCCAGATTCTGTGTGGCTGGTGAGAGTGGAGAGTGGACCCCCTGGGGGATGTGGATGGTCCTCCTCCTGGAGCCCAGAGAGCCCTGTGGGGGTAATAAAGGGCTGCTTCAGATTCAACAGGTCGTATACATCTCATTATCAACGACTAGAGAAGGCAAAACCTTTCACATGCTATTCCTGCTCCTTCAATTGACCTTCCCTCTGCTCTTTGCACAGACCAAGACCTTTGATAGCACGTTCGGTTATCACCTCCTCCAAGAAGCCCTCTCTGATGCTCTGGAAAGAATTAACTCTTCTCCACTCTGGTCTACTTTTTTTGTTTTTTTAAATACCAAATTCTACAATTGTCAATGTCATCCGTCCATCAATTCCTAATTCCTTTTCTTTTGGATTTTTTTCTGTTGCTGTGGCTAAATGTAGATACCATAAAATTTGCCACTGCAACCATTTTTAGGTGTACAATTCAGTGACATTAATTACATTCACAATGTTGTACAACCATCACCACTATCTACTTGCACAATTTTTCATCACCCCAAACAGAAACTCTGCACCATCAAAGCAATAACCCTCCATTCCTCCCTTCCCTCAGGCCTTAGTCACTTCTCGTCTACTTTCTGTCTCTATGAACCTGCCTCTTCTAGATATTTCATATAAGATGAATCATGTGATATTTGTCCCTTTGTGTCTGGCTTCTTTCATTTAGCACAATGTCCTCAAGGTTCATCCATGTTGTGGCGTGTGTCAGAGTCTCCTTCCTTTTTATGGCTGAATAATAGTCCATTGTATGGATAGACCACATTTTGTTGATCTGTTCATCCTTCAATGGCCCTTTTGGCTCTTGTGAATAATGCTGCTGTGAACGTGGGTGCACAAGTATCTGTGTGGTCCACTCTTGTGCATCGTCCTGCTTCGTCTGCGGTGGTGACTGTGCCCTATCAAAGCCTGTGTGTTCGCATGCTGGGTTTTCCTTCTGGAATGTGAGCATCCAGTGCCTGTTGAGCATCTCCTATGTGTTTGACCCTTGACTGGGCGCTGTGGGTAGAGTGATATGCAAGCTAGAAATCCTGCGCTCGGGGAACACACTTAGAATTGTCCTGCCTGCCTGATGTGCATCAGCAGATGGATGTGGTATGATACTATACTAGCTAGAATACAGTCAGAGCCGTAACAGGGATCAAAAGCACTATGAGGACTGGAGGGGACACCATGGTGGGGAGAGTACTCACACCCGTTTCTGAGATGCTCCAATATTTTGCAGCTCAGAGCTCAGTATGTTCGCCCCAACTGAAGGAGGCATGTTGCAATTTTAAAAAATTGGTCCCAAATATTACTTCAAAAGTGGAGGTGTGGGGCTGGCCTGGTGGCATAGTGGTTAAGTTTGGCATGCTCCACTTTAGTGGCCTGGGGTTCACAGGTTCGGATCCTGGGCACGGACATACACCACTCATCAAACTGTGCTGTGGCGGCAACCCACATACAAAAAAATAGAGGAAGATGGGCACAGATGTTAGCTCAGGGCCAAACTTCCTCACCAAAAAAAAAAAAGGAGGTGCCCTCTGTCTCTCTTAATCAGTCTAGAGCTCTCTCTGTCTCTTTCTGTCTTCCTCTGTGTTTTTCTCTCACTGTCACTTACACACATGCACACACATGTGCACACACATGTACTCACGCACACACGCATTCTCTCTCTCTGATCCTCTGAGTCTGTAAAAAACTTTGGGTAGGGAAGATTATTGTACGTTGACAAAGGCTGTTTAATGATCTTTTCCTTAGGGCCCAGAGGGCGTAGGCCCAGCTCGGCCTGAAGCCACTCCCAGGGGTGGCATGTTCCCCTCAGGTTCTCTCAGCCCAGGGAGCTCTTGTAGACAGTGTCGAGGTGCTGGCGTGAAGTGTGTCTGTCTCAGGGTCAGCAGTGATGTCATTAGCAATGATCACTTAATTGCCTATTTATTAGGAGACAGTGCTAGACAAAACTGGGTTGAGCTCAGCTCTCACACAGGCCAGCTGTGAGTCTGAGACGAGCTGCCTCTCTCAGCCCTGGGGTCCTCTTCTGTAAACGGGAACAATAATGCCGATCTGTTAACGTGCTTGCGCAGTGCCGGTTAGCACCGGATATTGCCGTGGTAGCTATTATTAGAGCAGCACCTACCCAGGAGATGGCACCACCCTCCAAGCACTAAACTAACGTGGGGAAGAGACAAGTGTGTAATGGACAGAGGTGGACTCGGAGATCCCAGTCCCCACTGCAGGGGGAGTCTGATTTGAGCATGTGCGAGCTGCTTGCCCAGGAGCGGGAGCAGCTGAGGCCATGTGCACAAATGCGCGTTAGGAGCCTAAGGCGGGGAGCGAATGCAGAGTGAGATCACCGTGATGGCAGTGATTATTAGTGTCGGTGGGAGGATGGCATGCCACCGCTCTGCACAGCAGTGGGCAGTGTGTGGGCAGCTTATTAGAGGCATTACTGAATCTTGCCGCGTGGGATAATGCTGGGCGGATAAATCACAAGATGCTGATGTCCCGGACAAGTGCTGATGGGGGTGGATGGGTTGTGATCATCTACATCGCTCCCTGAGAGCCAGGATCCAGTGTGCCCTATAAGTGCGTCCCAGGAGCTGGACCCACATTTTCCCCTCACATCATGCTGCCAGCCGGCGGCATGGCCTGGATAATTGGCTCCCAGGGCTACGAACTGTGTTTGCAACTTCTCTACCCACAAGGGTACAGGGCATCTTTGCATGACCCCACAGCCTGGAGACGCATGTCCCCCTCTGTCCTGCCTCCTTTCACTATGCTCCTGTGTCCTGAGACATACATATGCTTTTCTTTGGTTATGGAGAAAGGGCTGACAGCTGTGCTGGTCAGAGGGACATGGGGTGCATCTGCCAGCTGGGGTCAAAGTGAGGCTGGCCCCCATATGTCCTCCACCCACCTCTTCAGTCTTGACTCTCAGGGAACCTCCTTTTGCCCCCAACATGCTGGCCTTACTGAGTTATCTGCAGGTCCCCAAACTGTCATACTGTTCCATATAGTGGTGCCTTTACTTGCACTGTTCCCTCTGTTTTAAACGATGCTTTCCTCCAGACTGTTTCATCAGTACCCGCTCAGCTTAAGTGATGCACATCTCCAGGAGCCATTCTCGAGCCTTCTCCATCAGGCGAGGTTGAACTGCCCGCCACTGGGGTCCCTCCAGGACCTTTCCATATAACTGTTGGCATCTGTAATATCTTATTGCTGTGATCTGTTTACAGGTGTGTCTCCTTGCCCCTCCACTCCTCCCAAACTGAGCTACTAAATGACAGGGACCTTGCCTCAGGTATCCTGTGTCCCTAGGTCCTAGGCACTTAGTGAAAGCTCCCTCACTGATAAGTAAAAGAAAGGAAAGAATGAAGGACGTGTGCTGAGCACTCTGCCCTGCCTTCTATTCGCCACCCCTCCTCTACTCCATTATCGTGTCCACTTTTGTCCAGTGGGGTGGACGAGGGGGTGACACCCTGAGAGAGGCCTTGGACGTGGAGAAGAAACGCTCCTGGGGATGCACTGCTTCCCTTTCATCTTGCTCATGGCAGGCCTTGCCGCAGGATAGATGCGCTTCCGACTCCCCTGCCAGGTGGGCATGTTTCCCAGGGAGCAGGGCTCCACCTGCAGGGCCAGAGCCTTCCTAACACGTTCGTCTGCCTGATGGGTCCTTGTCTATCGAAGCTCCAACCACGTCCTCAGTGTGGTCCTGCCTGGCATTTGGAACCAACACGGTAAACAACAGTTGGCCTGAATCAGTGAAGCCGATTGGCTGATGACTGAGCGCTCGCTCCCGTTTGGGGTTTAGGTTTGCAAGTCCCCTGGGCGGATCAGGAAGAAAGTGGGTAAGTCAAGGGCTGTTCTGCCTCTGAGGTTAGCAGAGACGTCACAGGCAAAGTCTTTAGTCCAGAGGAGAGACAATTGTTCTGTCTCAGGATCGGATTGAACTCGCGTTCTCTGAGTGATGGTGAGCCGGCTCCTGGGAGGGAGGTGTTTCACACGTCCGTCTCCTCGAACTCTTACAGGAAACCTGTGAACTACAGGGAGCCTGCTTCCTTTTCTACAGTTGAAGAAACTAAATTTGAGATGTAAAGTGGTAGGACTGAGACCAGAATGGGATATTCTCGCTCCAATTCCAGTTCACCTTCTACCAGGCAACGTGTTTTCAGTGCATTTTCTTTTTGATCTTTTCCCCCCAAAATATATGGCAGACATCAGTGGTTTCTAGGCTGAGAAAACCTCTTGTTCCAAGGGCCAGCATTCTCTTTCTTGTGTATGCAAAATGGTCCAGGTCTCAGCAGCCTCTGGGTAAAGATGAAGACATATTAACATGAATACCCAAACTATGCTCCTTTCTCTCACTGACCTGGGAAATACCAGGTCCACAGCCTCTGACCCGCTTCCATTGCCCTCTGACAAAGCCCCTGTGCCTGGGATGTGTCCATGTGTTGTCTGCCATCTCACCCTTTCTCACCCTCACACAGTGGATCCCTTGGATATATTAGTTAGGGGTTGTCCAATGACCCACTGTGTGCCCAGATCATCTAGGAAAGGGGCCTATCCCACCTCTGTTGCTGGTGCCTTCCGGGAGAGTCTGCTCCCACTGGGCTCAGCCATTCATCATTGAGGCCCCCTCAAACCTACAGGATGCTGAAGCCATCCTGAGTTCTTGTGGCTCCATCCCAGTGGTGTGCCAGAGATGGCTCCTTGTGGCTTGCAAAAAGCTATTCTGTGCCTCTCTTCCCAACTCAGAGGTTAATGATATCTTGTTGGTAGCTTGAAATTGGCCATGGTGGGAGTATTCACACCATGGAAATTGGCAAACACTATGTAACAAGGATCCCTCTCCCCGAGGCTGTTGTTAACGTTTACGCATCATTCTCCTCTCCCTGCTGCCCTTTGTATCCTGGGCCTGGAAGCAGCACTGGGGTGACTGGAATCTCAGTGGCCTCCCATCAAACTGCCTCTTCAGCTACAGTGCTCCGCACCTTCTCTGCGGAGTCAGACAACACGACAACACTTCCGTCTTTCCTCTCTTTCTCCCTCAGGCTCCACCTCTGCAAACCTGCACAATAAGCCCCTTTATCCTCCTTCTGTCAAAATGCCCCCTGCCCAAAGTAAAATGAGCACAGACACACGCCAAGGAAACAAAACAGTGGCTTGGTGCCTATGCATCCATTTAAACAGATGCAGGGGGATGGGAGTTACTTTTCCAAATCTGAGTTCAGGCCCCGTCCTGACACCTACTTAGATGCGTACATTTTAAATTTTGATTTCTTGAAAAAACCCCAAGGCACTTTGGATGAAGTAGAAAGGCACTGGGACCTCAATCTTGAACTTGGGCTCCAGATCATACACCTGTACTGACTGTGTGCCCTTGGGTTTATTAGTCAAGGGCCGACCAACGGACCCACTGTGTGCCCTTGGGTGTATTAGTCAAGGTGGGCCAATGAATCCACCATGTGCTCTTGGGGTATTAGTCAAGGGTGGGCCAACTGACCCACTGTGTACCTTTGGGTGTATTAGTCAAAGGTGGGCTTACTGATCCACAGTGTGTTAGAATACAGTAGTTTAACTGCTAAAGCAGCCCCTGAACTTCAGTAGCTTAACTCAACACGTTCATTTCTCACTCACACAGCTGTCCACTCAGAAGGGTGGGGAAAGAGAGTGAGGACCAGGTGTGGAAGGTTTTTATAGGCCAGCCTGGAAGCGGCTGTTATCACTTTCATTAATACTCCATTGGCTAGAATTTGGTCCCACGGTCACACTGCAAGGGAGGCCTAAGGAAGAAGAGATTCGTGAGCACCCACATCTCTGCCATGCTGGGGAAGCCCTTTCCCCTCTGGATACCAGGTTCTGTGTCTGAAACATGAGGCTTTGATCTATGAGATCTGCGAGACTTCTTGCTCTAAGACTTCGTGAGTCTCTTGTTTCATTATTGCCCAACTAAACGAGTGGAGTTTTCAAAGCAGATTGGGTTTGCTTCCCGTTCTTGGCTTGGCTCCCCAATGCCTTTCACTGTGTGGTGCAGGCAGCCCTTTACCGACGAGTCTGTTCAAAATGCTAATCAGAGCATTAGTGCCCCGTCATCATGTCTCGAAACAACGTCCAGACCCATCTCTTTCCTTCTGAGTCTTCTGAGACACCAAATTTGAACTCATTTCATCAAGGCCAAATGTCAATCAGAAATAGAAATCTATATGAAATTTTAATTGCAAGATGTTCCGTGCAAATTTAATGAGTAAAATAAGAGATCTGAGAATTCCCGCATTCTCGGTTCATGCATAATGTTGACTTAAATTGGCTCTCAGGAGGTGGAGGGAATTGCATTTTTAGAATTTACACACCGAGAGAGCAAATGGAGTGGACCCTGAAGGTTAAGGTCATAAATCAGAATCATTTAACTGGCTTTGAGTGATTGCCGTAGACTGTAATGGCGAGGAGATCTGGCTGCAACCACTAGTGATTACTCTGTCTCTGATTATTGAAATGGTGCTCAATATTCATAAATCAGTGGTCATTAATCCCCCAAATAGTACCTGTTGGCTTTCTAAATCAATTTCCCACCTGCTAATGGAGATTGAAAGAGGCTGATGGGCACTAGCTCAGAATCGAAACAAATGAGGGCATCCCTCCGACAGAGTTGGAAACATGTCTTTTTGGAACATGAAGTCACTTTGGGGTGAAGATGTCCCAGCAGAAACTGCTATTTGCAAAAGAGGGCCCCATTCAGGCGGTTTCTCCCAACACTTGTAATTTCTGGAGACGATGGCCTTGATGTTTATGTCTCAATCTCTGAGATTTTGCTTGGGACCAAATCAAATGATTTCAAAGCTTCAATTCAATTGCTTGCTCATCCCTGTTTACCCACAGTAATTGGAAAATGAGTGCACAGCGCAGCGAAAGGCCACAGCATGTATCGGATACCACGGGAGCGAGCGAGGGAAGGAAATTGTAATTGGACCGTCAGTCACCGGAGTAGCAAATTTGGGGAGAAATCGGGAAATGAAAATGAGCATGAACTCGTAGGGACATGGAACTGAAAAGCGATTTCATTACCACAGGCACTTCAAGCCTATGTTCATTTTCCTCTTTGCCTTGTTTCCTGGTTGGATTCATAAATTATATATAACGGTGACCAGACTTCTGGGTGAGAGCTTCATGTTGACTCGAATAATGGGCACTGCTCTGTAACTATTGCATTTTAAATCCAGCAGAAAATGAGATTTGTGTGTGGGTGTGTGGGAGAAGTGCTGTAGAGATTTGTTTAATGCCTGGTTTCACCTTGAAAAAACAGATCCAAAGAACGGAGGCCGGAAATAAACTCTGTTTTCAAGCGTAATGGCTCAAAATAATAGCAGACTCTTAATTTCAGATTTATTTGTCATAGAGAAACAAATATTTTAGCTGCAACCCACCCCCCCCCCCCGGAGTTGAGGAACCTGAGAGGCAGAAATGAAAGGGCACTTGCCTGCAGTTGATAGATAGAGAACTCAAATCTAGGCCAGTTGCCATGAAAAAGAGCAAAAGCTAAAAACTATATTCTGGGGGCCGGCCTGGTGGTGTAGTGGTTAAGTGCACGCACTCCACTTTGGCGGCCTGGGGTTCATAGGTTCGGATCCCGGGTGGGCACAGACGCACCGCTTGTCAAGCCATGCTGTGGCGGCGTCCCATATAAAGAAGAGGAAGATGGGCACGGATGTTAGCCCAGGGCCAGTCTTCCTCAGTAAAAAGAGGAGGATTGGCAACAGATGTTAGCTCAGGGCTAATCTATCTCCCCCCCCCAAATAAAAACAAAAACCATATTCCGCAGAGAGTGTGAATTGCAACACCCCATGCACAAAAGCAATTTGGCAATACATATGGAGAGTCTTAAGAAGGTCCATATTCTCTAACTCCTTTGGGATCGATTCTATTCACCCTTTGCACAGATTCTCATTTCTTGTAACCGATGGCAGGGAAAGAAGTTGACATATCAAGAGGTTCACAGAAGCCTTACATTGGAAGCCAACCACAAGTCCAACGGCGGGGGATATTTACATCAGCTACGGAGCCTCTGCCCATGGGCAATCAAGGTCGTTTGAAGTAGCGCTTCAGAGAGCAGGTGACGACATGGGAAAATGCTATGGAAAGTGATAAAAGCAGACTGCAGATAGATACAGCCAGGGTGTTCACACCTCTGAGGAAGACGCAGGGCTGAGCAACCGAGAGCAGATCGAGAAGAAGCAATGATTTCCTTTGGGGAATACATTTTTAATGTTGATGGACAATTTTTTTTTGCTAGGAAAAGATATTTCCAACCCAATTTATACTATCCAATCACAAGAAGAGATAGCACCTGGAGTGAAAAATTTCGTTGACTATCTATAAAAACTATTTTCCCCAAATATTTTAAATGATGAAACTAATTTAGCAATAGGGCAGCATATAGATAAAGGAGAGACTAGAAATGAAGGGAATCACCTATAATCTCACCATCCTAAAGACGAAAAAAAAATACCAAAGACAACGAACTGTCAAAAATGACTTGGCTGAGTGCGTTTTCTCTGCTGGAGTCTGATTGAGGCCATCCTCAATACTAGCACTGTAGTGACGTTTCCCAAAATCTGCTGTGGGATCCTCGTTTCCCACAGGATGGAGGCCAGAGTTGTGAACAGCTGTACAGAACTTTTCCTCATTGCATCCCTCCTTGTTCCTTACCACTGAGCCTACCTTGCTCTTCTCCCCTTGTTCATGCCCTCTGGCTATGGGGAATGCCCTATCTTTACCCTGGCCTCCTGACAAACTCCTCTTCCATCGTCAGAGCCCCAGTCAATTATCTCCTCCTTCGTGATGCTTTTGCTCACCTCCTCCAGCCAGAGTGAGTAGTTTCCCCTTCGCATCCCTGCAGCCCTCTTACTTGTTGACCTATGCAATACTTAATCATGTTGCACTGTATTTACCTGTCTAAATTTGTCTCCTCCACTGGACTCTGGACTCAAGGACACAGGAACATATCTGTCTCTTCCCTGTGTCCCCAGTACATGGCATCGTGCTCGGCCCGTTGTAGGCGCATAAACAAGGTTATTTTATTTTTGTTGACGTTTTTCTGACCAGTCCAAACAATGCTCTTTCACAGTACATTTTGTGAATATTCTGACGATAGAAACAGTGTGTCTATTGCAGAAACTTTGAGAATACAGAAATATGAGGAAGGAAGTGAAGATCTGTAATTCCAGTACCCAGAAATCACACGGCCAGCTTCAGCTGGCACCGTGCTCCGGTCCTGTGCCTGAGCACACGAACATATCCACACACAGACGTTCTCGAAAACCAGATTCACAGTGTCTGCATTCTGCTGTCATCACGTCACATACACAGACATAACAGTCTATAGCATGATGTTTATGTGCAATAGTTTAGCCAATATTTCATTATTAGACATCTAGCTATTTGGGGCAATTTCTGATCTTTTCCTTTCCCTCTCTCTTCCTTTCCTTCACCGAAAATGGGTCACCAGGCATCACGCTATAGTGACTGACGCACAACCCCTGTGCACATCTCTGACTATTTGCATCGCATAAACACCCAGATGGGGTTTTTAGGGTTTCTGAGAGCCCTTACCAAATTCCCTCTAGTGAATACGCTGATGCCGGAGCCACCGTGTTTTACTCTCTTAAAAAACCACATACACTTTTTATTTGAAGAGCCAGCAAGAGATTTTATTTTAGAAAGAAGTCAACTAGAAGCCAAAGAATGTATCTTCAATTTTAAGGGAGCAGAGACCCAAGTGGAGGTAAGCACACCCACAAAGACTCGACTGCTCAGCTCCCGCCCCATGCAGTGGGAACCGTCCCAAACCCTCGTTCCTGTTTTACGTTAAATCCATTTTAGGGCAGGTCTGCTGTGAGCCACAACCAAAGTCTCTTAGTGACTAAAGTACTAAAAAGACTTATTTTTTTCCATTACAAATATGTACTTTTTGTGTGTGTGAGGAAGATCAGCCCTGTACCAACATCTGCCAATCCTCCTCTTTTTTTTTGCTGAGGAAGACTGACCCTGGGCCAACACCCATGCCCATCTTCCTCCACTTTATATAGGATGCCGCCACAGCACAGCTTGCCAAGCGGTGCGTCGGTGTGCGCCTGGGATCTGAACCGGCGAACCCCGGGCCTCCACAGCGGAGCGTGCGCACTTAACCGCTTGCGCCACCTGGCCGGCCCCCAAATATGTACTTTTTTGATTGCAGAAGTAATGCGTATTTATTGCAGAACTTTCTGGCAAATACAGAAAAGTATAAAAATGTAGTAAAAACCACTCATACTTATACCACAATTTATATTTGGAAGCATAAATTTCATGTCCAACAATAGACTCATAACTGGTGACATCAACTGTAGAGCCTACATGTGTTCCCGCTGTATGAACCCTGAGTTAATAGCTGCCAACTCAAGGTCATTGGCCATCCTAAATTGCTGTGTCACCTCTTGGTAACTCATTTGCCCTCTCTGTTCCTAAATTTACTAACCTGTAAAATGCGTGGGGTGTTCTGATTCTCTCAAAAGACTAGCCCTGAAGATGCTATGAACTTGTAACAGTGTGGTTCTAATAAGAATCAGATTCATGGCTAGTCTGACAGGTAGGCAAAGTTGGTAACTGCCTAGGTGACCAATGAGGTCACTCAGCCACATGACATGCACATCCCTTAAAATCTATATCTATCCTTTCCCATTTCTCCACGATCTGGCCACACAGGAACCACTTGCGTCTCCTCTGATAAACCTCACGCTGTTTGCCTCAGCTGCTTCCTCTTCCTGGGACATCCTTTCCTGCCCTTGTCTACAGTGGGACACTGTTCTGATGTCACCTCCTCCAGGGAGCCTTCTCTGCTTTCCCCAAGGCAGAGTTAGTTGCCTACTCTCCCGTGTTCCCACAACACTATGTAAAAATGATTATAACAACTTGCATTGAGTGGCATTGCAACTTTTGTGAGTGTATCTGTCTCCAAACTCTGGGGACAACTTGGTTGACCTTTGTGATCCCAGGACCAAGGTCATAGCAGATCTGAGGGAAGAACTGAGTGCTTTATTTCTGCTGGGGCATAATTCCTTATGATGAGGCGTGGAGATGTAACATGCTTTTCCTAAAAGCAGCCAAGGTGACAATGGGGGAAGTAAGGAAGGCATTTGCTGCCATCAGGCCGTGAGCCGTGGAGCCAGGCTGTGGTTATTTTCCTGCAGCAGCACAGGAAGCTTATTGCAATCTGAAAAGGGAGCTGAACGCATGAGTGGAAATAAAGGGGAGGCAGGAGGCACACCCAGCAGACAGGGGCGTATCTCAAACTAGCGGAGGCCCCTGGGTTTGGCGAGGATGGTGAGTCTCCGTGGACGCACAGCCTAAACTCTGCTGCTTTCTCACTCGTTTGCAACATACATGGCAGCATCTCCAGGCGCGTGGATGGGACTGACTAGGCATTGGCTTTTGAGTTTTCAACTCTGTTTCATAAAACCATATTGGGTTGATGCTGCCGCCCTTAGGGATGATATTTTCTGAGAAAAGAAGCACATTGTCAGACAGATTTTATCCTATGAAAGACGTATTCTGAGATTTTGGAAGAGCGCTACCTTTCTGGGAAAGAAGCAGGAAGAACAAATACGACAGAGCCCTGTTTCTCATGAGCCATGTCCATTCCTACACTTCAGAAGGCCCTGGCTTCCTTCATCTCAGGGTCCTGCCCCATGACTCTGCTTGCCTGGCCAGGGCCCCTCTGACAAGCCCAGGAACTCACAGGTTCCCCACAAGGGAACAGTACTGAGTCCTGAGGCCATGACCCTTAGCTCCCAGAGCTAATGAGCTGAACTGATCCCATCGGAAAGACAGGAATTTCTCGTCTCATCCTCTTGAGTTTCCTCTTGTTTTTGGTATTGCATCCATTTGACTCTCGGCTATATTTCCTTATGGTAGGATACTCAGCCTTTTAGCTCTGGGGGCCTTAGGCATAGCCAACTTCTCTCTCATTTGTCTTAGAGTATAGTCATCCATTGTGTAACTATTTTCTGAGCACTTACTATATAAACAGTGCAATATTAAACATTGAAAATTCAGCAGTGAATAAGAGGTTCTTGACCTCAAGGGGAAGGAGGGAAAGACAGGCACTAAAGCACTTACTGATACGATTAATTGTTTGACTTCTAGGGGGCACAGGGAGCCTTTTCAGGAGGCCAAGTGCAGAGGTTTCAGAGCATAGACGTTGGGATCAGACTGCCAGGCATGGACTAAGCCCCAATTCTTATCAGCTGTGTAACTCCCTGGAACCTTTTGTGGCCTCTCTAAGACTCAGTGTCTTCATCTGCAAAGGAGTTTGCAGCAATAACACCTATTTACAGGACCATGTGAGCACTGACTGGAGGAGTCCTTGCCAAGCATTTTCCGGGGTCATTCAGTTAGTAGGTACTCAGAGATGTTAGCAATTATTAAACGTCTCAGGAGAGTCGGTTCAGACCTTAGACAACATCTCTGAAAAGAGGTGCTGGAGCCACCCTGGCTGGACCTGTGAGCAGGTGGTCCAAGAGGGGCCCTGTGCCTCTGAGGCCATCCCCAGTCTTGGAGTACAGTGGTCTGTTGTTGGCTCTTCTCAACTGCTGGGGAGTGTGCTCCTCTCATCCCCATTCCTAACTTTAAGCCATTTGAGGGTCCCTGGGATACCCCCATGTGGAGAGTGGGGTACTGGCCAGATGGAGAGACTGCCTCGTGACTCTCTGGCTGAGTGCTTATGCTGCTGCTTCAAGAACAGAGCAGAAAGCTGTGAGGAAACTCACTAAGCGTCCCCCAGAGTTTGAAGATGATGGAAACGCCGCGTGGAGTAAAGGCTGCCATAGGGGCAAGCAGCATGTCCACTACCCACTGGGCAAGGGTGTGTGTCCCCACAGGCCAAGGGGACTCAGGGAGGATAGTTAGGCTTGAGCCATCCTGAAAGGGTCTCAGCTAGGAGGACCACCTGTCTGGGCCAAGAGCCCCCAGGGAAAAGAGCTATGTGAGTTGAGAGTCCTGCCTGGTAGAGGCTGAGGGGCAGGAACAGGAGGCTGGCAGGAGGGTGCCTGGCCCACATCAGCAAAGGGTGAAACCTTGCAGGTCTCCATGAGGAGTCTCCGGAAACCCACGCAAGGGCCACCAGAAGCAGAACTGCCGACTGGACCCCAGTCATCAGCAGGCGTTGCCAGCAGGACCTGTGCAGCTTTTGTGCCTTTGCTTCTCATCCAACCTCCCAGCCCGACAGCGGTGAGCCCGTGAATGAGTCCTCCACTCTTCTGCCACCTTGCACTTCCCAGCCTCCTGTTCCACTCATTGTATTGCTATGGGCCCCTCCTGGGCGGGAAACAACATCACCTACAGACCCACGCGAGCCAGACTCTGCCCTGAGCCTTGTGTCTCAGGGAGTCTCACCTTTAGAGTGCCTTCCTCAAAATTTCCCAAGTCCCTCTCTAGTGCCTGGGGCCCGCTGGGGCTGGCTGTGCCATCTGAGCAGGATGCCACGAGCCCAGATCTGTCCTAAAGATCCCAGTTGCTAGGAGCTCCTCCCTTGACATTTTCTAAGTCCCTTTGTTGTGGCTGGGACTGGCTGGGGCCAGCAGTGCCACCCAGGTGGGATGCCCAGGCTCAGAGTCCTACGTGGGTCCTAGACTCCGTTTCTCCCCATTTGGGGTGCGTTTTGATCCTCTAAGGCACACGTGAGGTTGACCAGATGTCCTCAGCGGCTCCAGGAGTCATGCCTATGATGTCACCCTGTGACCCCGTGGCCGGGTCCCAGGTCCAGCAGGGCAGCGTGGAAAGCAGATCACTCCCGCTGGTACAGGGTTTCTTTACTGAGACTGCACGAGGCCAGGCAGACTGTTGCTGATGTGCTAATTTGGGGCGGTGCTCACTCACATCTGATGCAGGCCACATTGAGTTCAGGGTTCTGGGTTACCAATGGTCCACCAGCAACTCTGGGCTTGAGCTGCACGTGGGAGCCCATGTGCTGAGATTTGTCTGTCTCTCTTCTGACTGAGGTGCCACTTCTGGTCTTCAGCACCAAAGGGTGGTGGAGTTCAGCAGGTATTCTTTACAACAGGTGTGCTCCTGCTGTTGGCTACTAGGTGTCCGGCAGCCCTCTGGGGATGGCTGTGCCCATCTCCTCCAAGGGATTCTGAGACCATTGCTCTGCAATGCCAAAAGGCCCTTCCAATCGATGTCTTCTCTTGACTCCAATCGGTGTTGGAATGTCATGCTCTCCTGGGTCAGTTTTTATCCTTGCTGAATGAGGGATGGGTATTCTCTGCAGGAATGTGACCACTCTTCTCAGTCTACCTGGGGTCCTCACCTATTCTCTTTGCTAGTGATGGCATGTGGAAGGCAGGGTTGTGGGCAACCTTGAGTGCCATCACAATCAGAGATTGCAGTTTAAGAGTTCAAGACATGGTTGGAAAATGTGTTGTTCTAGTTTTGTACTAGCAAATTCAGAACAGTATTTTTAAGTTTTTGAGGAACCTCCCTTCTGTTTTCCATAGTGGCTGTACCAATTTACATGCCCAGCCACAGTGCACAAGTGTTCCCTTTTCTCCACACCCTCACCATCACTTGTTATCTTTTGTCTTTTTGGTAATAGCCATTCTAACAGGTGTGAGGTGATATCTCTTCGTGATTTTGATTTGCATTTCCCTAATGATTAGTGATGTTGAGCATCTTTTCATGTACCTTTTGGCCATTTGCATGTCTTCTTTTGACAAATGTCTATTCAGGCCCTTTGCCCATTTTTTAATTGGATTTTTGTTTTTGAGTTGTTTGAGTTTCTTATATATTTTTTGATATTAACCTCTTATCAGATATATGGTTGGCAAACATTTTTTCCTATTTTGTAGGTTGCCTTTTCACTCTGTTGAGTGTTTCATTGCTGAGCAGAATCTTTTTAGTTTGATGTAATCTACTTGTCTCTTTTTGCTTTTGTTGTCATCTCCAAAAAACTGTTGCCAAGACCAATGTCAAGAAGTTTTTCCCCTATGTTTTCTTCTGGTAGTTTTACAGTTTCACATCTTACATTTAAGTCTTTAATCCATTTTGAGTTGATTTTTCTGTGATTCAGCAATCCCATTTCTGGATATATAGTCAAAGGAAATGAAATCTACATCTCGAAGAGATATCTGCACCCCATGTTCATTGCAGCATCATTCACAATAGCCAAGATGTGGAAACAATCTAGATTTCTGTCAACAGATGAATAGATAAAGAAAATGTAGCATGTATATGTAATGGAATATTATTCAGCCTTAAAAAGAAAGAAATCCTGCCATTGGCAACAAAATGGATGAACCAGGAGGACATTACGCTAAGTGAGGTAGGCCAGACACAGAAAGACAGATACTGCATGATCTCACTTATATGTGGAATTTTAAAAAGTCAAACTCATAGATGCAGAGAGTAGAACGGTGGCTGCCAGGGGCTGGGGGGAGGGGAAACGGGGAGATGTTGGTCAAAAGGCACAAAGCGTCAGTTATCTGAAATGAATCAGTTCTGGAGATCTGACGTACAGCGTGGTGACTGTAGGTAATGATCCTGTATTATATATTTGAAATTTGGTAAGAGGGTAGGTCTTAAGCGGTGATCATTTCACAATGTATACAAAACATCAAATTATACACCTTAAATATTTACAATTCCTATTTGTTGCTTCTTCCTCAATAAAACTGAAAAACATTTGGAACTGTAAATTTAACATGACCGGAAAATGAATGGTTGCTCGCATCTCCCTGCGTGCTCTGGGTAAGACTCACAGTTGTGGTTCTTTAGCAAAGTGCAGAGCAACCCTTGAAAGAGTGCGGGAAGCAGTGTCCACGGGTGCACTGCGCAGGACAGATGTAGTGTCGTGAGAGGTGAGGTGACCAGCACTAAACCCTGGGAGTCACAGAGCAAGAGGAGCTACAATGTCTCAGTACAGACAGGTTCCTAGGAGCCGCGGCAGTGTGAGTCTAAGGGTGCTATCATTTTCTGGCAGTGGGAGATGTGAAATCAACCAGGAGAGCACAGGGGACATCATAAGGCGGGTTCTTGAGCTGCTGGAGCACAAGGAGAGGACAGAGTCCGAGCGTACTTCAAACCCTGGTTCTCCTACTGCCTTCCTGGGATTGTGGACCAGTGGAAGAATGTCCCTCAGGGGCAGGAGAGGACATGTGGTGTGGGCCACTGCTGGACCTGACCAGGCTCATTGGCTGCAGGCCGGCTGGCTCTGCCCGGGATGCTGCCTGGAGTAGTTGTCTGTTGGGATGGAAGATGGACTGGGATCAGAACCCACCTGGACCCTCCAGAGACTCACAGTGGAGCCACTCTTCCCCTCCTTATGCCCAAGACAGTCTCTGCCGAGCCCTGGCCAGGCCCAGTCCGTGTCTATTCATTCATTCATTCACTCATTCATTTTTTGCTGGGTGTTGGGGATTCCATCATGAATATGACAGAGTCTCTGTCATTAACCTGACAAAGCTTTATTGAGCACCTATTATGTGTCATCACTGTTCTAGGTACAGGGGGTACAGCTGTGAGCAAAATAGATAAACATCCCTAACCTGGTGGAACTTGAATTCTAGTGGAGAGAGATAGAAAACCAACAAAATAAATACGCAAAATATATTGTATACCAAATTGTGTTAGTTACAGTGGTGTCAGTGGATGAGTGGGGGGGCTCCATTTTTTTTTTTTTTTTTTTTTGCTGAGGAAGATTCACCCTGAGCTAACATCTGTTGCCAATCTTCCTCTATCTTGTATGTGGTCACCATCACACCATGGCTGCCGATGAGTGGTATAGGTCTGCCCCAGCCTCCCAAGCAGAGTGCGCTGAACTTAACCACTAAGCCATGGGGTTCCATTTTTAATAAGATGTCACTGCAAAGGGGACATTTCAGGAAGGACGTGAAGGAGGTAAGGGAGGAGCATTTCAGGCAGAGTGAACAGCAAGTGCAAAGGCCCTGGGATGGAGCAAGCCCAGAGTGATTGGGAACAGCAAGGAGGTCCTTGTGGGTGGAGCAGAGTGGGTGCAGGGGAGAGCAGGGGGAGATGAGGACAGAGAGGTGAGAGCATGTAGGTTGTATAAACTGTGAGGCCTGCATATTAAAATCACCTGGGGAGCTTCAAAAATCCTGATGCTCAGGCCCCCCCTCATACCAGAATCCCATTAAATCTGAATCCCTAGGGATGGGGTCCAGGAATCAGTATTTTAAAGGTCTCTCACGAGATCCCTGTCCTGTGCAGCTGAGACTGAGAACCAGTATTTGGGCCATTATAAAGGCTTCTGCTCTCAGCCAGCAGGGGGAGCAGAGCAGAGGAGCAGCCTTGCATGATTTACGTATTTACAGGGTCCCTGGGTTTGCTGGGTTGAGAACAGACTGCAGGGGACAAGGGTAGAAGCCGCGAGACTTTGGAAGCAAGCCACATCTCCACCAAGGACTGTGTTTCTGAGGACCAGCTGTAGACCCAGAGGGACGAAGTGCATCTGGAGTTGTCTCAGAAGGGTCCCCACGAGACCCACCTGAGGGGCGGCTGGGGGTTGAGAGGTGAGCACTGAGCTACGTGGTCCACACGAGGAGGCGAGGCATCGCCCAGGTCAAGAAGCTACAGTAAGAGTCCCCAACTGGGGATGTTCAAAACCCCACAAATATGTCCTAGAAGTGGAAGCGTCAGCGACTGTGGGTCCCCCACACCCGAGGGGCCCCGGGATGGGACCACCCCTGCAGGGATCCATATGAGCCTGTCTACACTGCTCTGACCCTGGAGGGACAAGAACTGAAGCTGGTGAGAAGAGGAGGAGGTGGAACGAGGAAATAAGAAGAAACTACCCCTCACCCACATGAAATATACCCCACACACTCCAGAAGGCTGGCCTGGGTGGGCAGAGGGGAGGGCTCTAAGTGTGGAGCCTTACTCCCCTGGACCTGACTGTAAATGTGTGATTATTACACCAGGCAAGACGCTTTCACTGCTAAGATGAGACTCCCTGCTACTGAAAGGGACTTGTTAGACGATGGCAGTGGACTGCGATGACATGCGGGGTGGCAAGGACCAACCAATATGGTCGCCACAAGCCGCATGGGGATATTTACGTCTAAATTAGCGGAAGTGAAATAAAACTAAAACCTCGGTCCTCAGTCACATTAGCCACAGTTCAAGTGCTCAATGGTCAGACGTGGCTAGTGGCTACACTGCTGGACAGTATAGATATAGAACATTTCCACCAGTACTGGAAAGTACTGCTGGAAAGTACTACTCTAGAGGGTGCGCTGGAAGGGACCAACCGTGGGAGAAGAAATGAAGGCAGGTTCTGCTCCGCCGAGTCTAGATGGTTCAGCGTTCACTGAATGAAACTTAAGATTACAGAGGGATTATTTATTTTTTAGGGCAAGAGGGTTGGGAGCATGTTAATGTGCTGGAAGAAAAACACAGAGAGGGAGAGAGGAGTGATGTTGGGGGGAAGCGGGGATCGAAAGGGCAAGCATGGTGAGCGTCTGTCCTTCCAGAGGGAAAGGGAATTGCAGGCATGTGCCTCCTTCACACTTAAATGCTCTGTAAATGGAACCAGGAATAACCAGGAATGGCATCTGCAACACCTCCGGTGTATTTACAGAGCCTCGGGCGGGTATCTGACCAATTATTGTCTGCACGTGGAGGGGCTGCAGGCCAAACCTTTAATTTGAGATCTGCCACCCAATCACCGTTTCTTCATTGTAAAATTTGCATGGCACGTGAAAACTATAGTTGTCTCTGCAGACACATCCAGAGAAAGGCCGTGCATCAGATGGGGCTGGACTCTCATTAGTCCTCAACCACAGAAGCTAAGATGGTCTGTCCGCGTACGTATGCATGTGTGTGCGCACACGCTACAGCAAGCCGCAGATGAGGGGCATGATGGGATTCAATGTTTACACCTCCAGGGCTCAGAGGGAGGACAGTGGGGGGTGGTGGTGATCTTAAACATTACCATGTCAGGGGGTCAGGTGGAAATACCCTCCGGCACATAAGGATGGAGCACGGAGCTGTAGAAGGAAGGCGGCAAGTGCTGTGCTCCACGCCCAGAGAAAAGCCCGGGCTGCAGACACAGCGATCAGTGGGGCCAGTTCACAGACTGCCCTGGGCAGAAGCAGATTCCTGAGCTATACCTGGGACAAAGAGTCAGTACTTAGGTACGTTCTGAGCCTGTAAATCAACAAAGATGTAAGGTGATTCTGCAAATCATCGCAAATTCCTAATACAAGAGAGGAGCTCCCAGCCTGGACTGGCTTGAACAGGAAAGCACAGGGCATCTTGCAAAGGAGCCACAGAAGTGGACAATGCAATGGAAAGAGGCAGGGAGAAAAGAGACGACTCGGCCAGGCCCCGTGAGCTGGGGTTGTCATGTCCTCTCGACTGAGAGGTGAATTGGAAACGGCCGTCAGTCAGGACCCCATTCTGCACATCTCGCAGCTGGAGCTGGATTTGGATCTAGCTTGTCTGACCCTCGGTTCCTGCCACCACTCCAGGCACTCGAGGGCTGGAAAGGGGAGAGGAGACAGGGGAAGATGAGCCTGGAGACTTGTGCGCCCGTCTTTAACTTGATTTAAATGTGATTCTGCCTTTAACTTAATATTAAACGTAGTTCCTATTCTGCATGTAAGTTCAACCATTCTCAGCCAACCTTTCTTTCCTCTTTAAAAAGTCTGAAGTCGGGGCCGGCCTGGTGGCGTAGTGGTTAAGTTCACGTGCTCCACTTTTGGCAGGCCTGGGTTCGCAGGTTCGAATCCTGGGTGCAGACCTATGCACTGCTCATCAAGCCATGCTGTGGCAGCATCCCACATATAAAGTAGAGGAAGATGGGCATGGATGTTAGACCAGGGCCAGTCTTCCTCAGCAAAGAGGAGGATTGGCAACAGGTGTTAGCTCAGGGCTACTCGTCCTCAAGAAAAAAAAGTCAGAAGTCACAGGACCCCCTCCAGGGCTGTGAAGTGAGTGTCTGGCCCGGGTGGAGCAGCTCTGTTGTAGCGGACAGTACGTGGCCAGAGGTGGACAAATCAGTAAATGGCCCCACCCCACTCCCTTACATTTCTGCCAGGGGGCAGGTGCCTGAGGACGTGGGCCCCGGGGCCAGGGGCCCTGGGTTGGGATCCCAGCTCGCTGTTTATTGATTATGCAGCCTTGGACAAGCGTTTCTGCGTCTGTGCCTCAGTTTCACCAGCTGAGGAGTGTGGATGACAATAACACCCACCGCCAGGGTCTGCGAGGATTTATAGGGGTCAGTTTCGTGACGTACCAGGCACGAGGTCAGCGCTTTCTAAATAGTGGCTCTCGTTTGTACTATTCTTACTACAGCCTCAACCCGCTGGCCTCGAGCCTCAGACTCCCCGGAGTGGCCCGTCTCCCACCCTCACCTGCACCACGGTCAGACATCTCTGAATGAGGTGGCGATTACACTGGGAGGAGCAAGATCAGAGCTCTAAGAGAAGACGTGATTTGGAACGTGAACTCTGGGTGTGGAGCTGTCAACCGTTTTGCCAGTTCTGTTGTGAACAAAGGCGAAACCAGGAGCCTCTGGTTTACTAGTGTGTGATTATCAGCTCCCATCTTGGTTTGGAATCTCATCTTGAACTGCACGAAGGAGGCAGCGTGGTGGAAAAAGACCCAAGTTGTTGTCCTGGCTCAATGGCCAACATGACCTTGAACAGTCACTTGACCTTCCGAGGCCGGTTTCCCAATTTGCAAAATGTGTTGGTTGGACCAGGTGGGCGCTTCTTGCTCTGCGATTCTGTTACTCCGTGTAACGGAGACCACAGCCCCAAACACTCTTCTGTATGAGTGATGAGCTTCATTTCATCATGGGGGAGGGGGAAGTGTGCGTCTGCTTCTCTTACTTAAAGAGTAATAGAACTCGGTGATACCAAACTGCTAGTCTCCTTGGAAACAAAGAGAAGATGAAATTTTGGGTGTTTCATTTTTCACCACTTTGAGTTAATACATAAATGTGTGTAACGTTTTCTACATTTTGACACTCTTTTCTAGCACTTATGGATTACATAAAGCAAAGATCTATGCTCGAAACTCTTGTAGGTGTAATATGAAAAATGCACTGGTGGACCCACTCACAGCAGAAACAAATTACCGCTTTTATGTGCCCCTTTCATGGAGAAGATTGACTGGGATTGGGGCTTTCTTTGAGTCTCTAACACAGTTTAGTAAGGAGCGGGTGCGGGTGGAGGACTGAAGAATTGTTCAGGGCCAGACTCCCATTTTTGGGCACGACAAAGGCAGCCGTCCGAATGCTGGGATGCCTCTAGCAGCACACCGCACCCTGGGCTCCCAGACTAACTAAAACGTCCCAGCATAGGGGCATCTGTCCAGTATCTGACTCACGGTTCTCCCCTCTGCCTCTTCTTCGCTTCCCACCTCTAGGTCTCGCTGAGAGTGTCTGGCGCTCGAGCTGAGAGTTCCACGTAGTTCATTGTCTCAGCTTTACTCTGGACCTGGTCATTCACCTCCCTTGCCTCCACATTCTGCCAGTCCTGCCCTTTCTGGCCCTCACTCTAACCCCTAAACCCTCCACCAGAGTCCATGACCCGGGAGAGCTGGGAGCACTCACTCATCCACTTCCAGATGTCCTCCCATGCCTGAAGTGCTCTCCCTCTGATACCTGGGGCTGGGCAGACAGTCTGGCCTGTAGGACACTAGGCTCCAGAGGAACAGGGACCACTGGTCAAGAGAGTGGCCTGTGATCAGCCCGGGCGTGATGCTCAATACCAGGCAGACCACTTGTGGAGGGAGCATGGTGAGGGGGGAATGCCTCCAGCTGGACATAGCCCTTGGGCAGACTGGTCCCTGGGAGCAGAGCTCTAGTCCCTGGGTTGGCATCCAGGGGCCATCCTCCAGGATCACGAGGAAAGAACTACTCCGAGTCATGTCACCTTTCCTCAAAAAGTTAGATGAGAATTACCACATGACTCAGCAATTCCACTCCTATGTATATACTCAAAATAATTGAAAACAGGTGTTCAAACAAAAACTTGTACATAAGGAGCAGCATTATTCACAACAGCCCAAAGGTGAAAACAACCCAAGTGTCCATCAACTGATGAATAGAGAAATACAATGTGGTATATCCATGCAGTGGAATATTATTTAGCCATTAAAAGGAATAAAGCACTGATACACACTAAAGCATGGATGAACCTTCAAAATATTATGCTAAGTGAAAGAAGCCAGACAGAAAAAGGCACATATGATTCTATTTATGTAAATGTCCAGAGTAGGCAAATCCCTAGAGACAGAAAACAGACTGGTGATTGCCAGGGTCTGGGGGAGAGAGGAGTGAGGAGTGACTGCTAATGGGTATGGAGTTTTTTTTTGGATGATGATAATGTCTTGGAACTAGATAGAAATGATGGTTGTACAACATTGTGAATGTACTAAATGACACTGAATTATACCCTTAAAAATAGTTAATGGTTAATTTTAAGTCATGGGAATTTTACCTTAATTAAAAAAAAAAAGTTAGGCCAGACCCCAGTCTGCACTGAGAAGTGGGCAGATGGACTGAGAAACCAGTCATCTTACTGGAATGAGAACCTAGAATGAGGATCAGATTAGGAATGGGTTTGGCTACACAAACAACAGAAATTGTATTAACAATAGCTTAAATAAATGAGGGTTTATATTTTTCACTCAGTTAGAAGTCTGAGTAGGTAGCCCAGGGATGCTATGGTGGCTCAACAATGACATTAGGGACCCAAGCTCTCATTCTTCTGCTCCATTATTCTTAGTGTGTAGGCTTTCACTTATTCTTATTGCCTCATAACCACAAGATGGCTGCTGCAGTCCCAGCCACTACATCCATGTTCCAGGCAGGAAGAAGAAGGAGAAGTTGCAAAGAGTCAAAGGAGCATTCCAGCTGTGTCAGACTTTTTAAATAAGCTTTCCTGGAGCATCCCTCAACAAGAACAGAATTGGGTCAAATGGTCACCCATGGATCCATCAAAGAAGGTGACTTGGAAAAAGGCCTAAAGTAGAGGGGGTTGGTCAACTAACAGCACCCGTACAAGGATTGAACTACATGGAGTGACCTGGAAGTCCTCAGCTGCAGGAGCCTGGATCTTGGCGTGGCATGGCAGGGTCAGCAGTGGTGAACTTTAACCGTAGGACAGGTCAGCATTGTTCAGAGCTGAAGGCTTCAGGGAAGGGGCACTGTTTTAACCTGGGGAAGGCCCACAGGAAACCTGATTTATTTGTTTTTATTTTTGGTATTGCAATTGTGTTTTTATTTGTTGTGTTTGATCCATGTTAACAATTAGGACACAAAACGAAAATCTTTTAGCACTTAGTGAGAAGTAGGGAACTGATTTAGTGACAGACTCCCTGGAGGGAGGGAAGACGGACTGCTTACATAACTCCTGTCTCATCAGAAACTGAGGCAGAACTGATCCTGATCTGCAGGCTGGTGGCCCCAGCCAAGAGATGCTGGGGAGAGACATGGCCACAAGATGAGATGGGGTCAGCGTGTCTGATTTCCTATGCACGTCACTACTCTGTGACCTGGAAACCAGGTATCACATCTTATTCATCTCCAGGTCTCCAGAGCCTGGCCTAATTCTCAGCACATGATAGCCCCCCCTTAATTTCCACGCCTGTTTTAGGATCAGTCTTTGATGCTCCACAAACACTCTTGGTATCCGCAGTTCACTGTCTCCTGTTCATTTCACTCTCCTCAGGAAGACCAGCTCTGGTGACAACAGGGAGGTTGTGATATGTTTCTGTAAGAGCTTTTCTTCCCAACCCTATCATGGTGACAGTCACCTCCCTGAGCCCCAGATGGGTTATTGTGGAAGAACATAGGCTCCGTGAAAAGAAGTGGCTTCTAGGGCCTGGATCTGAAAAACCACTGTAAACCCACAATGATTCAAGCAAGTGGCCCTGGCTCAGGGCCAAGTACATCAAGGACACAGAGTATCAAGTGCACGAACAGGCCAAGTAAGTCTAACAATTTAGTGTACAATCAAGTGAGGGGAATTATTTCAGTCGATGAATTACTAACTGTGTGGAAATTGAATTTCAGGATGCATTCAAGATCTTCTTTAAAACATCCATAAGAACACCAGAATAATATATATGTTGATTTTTATGTTTCAGTCAAAGGTGAAATTTTAAGATGGATTGGTACATTTGACAACCTAAAAATTTGAAGTTTCAGTTTGGCAAATTACCACCGTAAACTAGAAAAATAGCTTAACAGGAGCTGGAACATCTGTTTGCAACATATATGACAGAAAAAAACTGTGCAAGTCTTAATATATCAAGAGTGTTTGCCACTCAATAAAATAAAGGATGATTGTCCTGGTTAAAAAAAGGGCAAAAAACATAAACGGCAATTCACAGAAGAAGAAATGCAAAGAACCAAGAAACATGAAAACAGCTCAGTATCACTACTAATTTAAAAAATAATTTAAACAAGATGTCATTTTTTACTACAAAATTGACATTTTTGAAAAAGACAGTGCCAGTGTTAGGTTTGAGGAAAGGGGCATTTGTATACATTGATTTAACCCGGTTCGACCTTTTTGGAACGTGATTTTACAATATATATAAAAGCCTTAAAGTGTGCTTATTTTTTGACCTAGAAATTCCATTTGTAGGAATTTATCCTAGAGAGCAATACTGGATACAGGCAAAGATTTATTTGCAAGGATATTCATTGCATCATTGTTTATAACAGAAAGAAATTAGCAACAACCAATTATCTGACGGGGACTGGTTAAATATAATTTGGGACAGCAATGCAATGAACTATTATGGGACAATGAAAAATAGTGTGGAAGACAGGGACGCATGATTAGAACGCATAAAATGAAAAAGCAGATATATAATAGTATGTATAACAGGATTCCACTTTTAATGTGTATATGTGTGTGTGCCTACATGCATGCATAGAAATAAAGGTCGTTATCTTGGAGTGTTGTGGGTAACTTCTCAGTGAGTTTAGTGTTCTTCATACACAGTATCACTCATGTAAGCAGATTTAGAAACAAATATTTAATTAAAAAAAAAAAAAAACAAACCCTGAACTTAACTATTTACTAGCTGTATTATATTAGGCAAATTACTTAACCTCTCTGAGCCTGTTTTCACATCTGCAAAATTTGCATAATAATATCAACCTCTTAGAATTGTGGTGCAGATGAAATGGGATAATATGTATAAAAGCTTCTGATCCATATTAATCACTCAATAAATGCAATGCCCTTTAATTTCTCTGGCACGTTCTCTTTCCCTTATCAAAACGTGCACATAGGAGAGGTTCTAATGTTAAGCTCCTCTATTTTACAGTGAATTTAAATTAATGTCTTTTTTGTTCTCAGATGGATTTTATTCTAAGTCTGTGGGGTTTTCGTTGTAAAATGGAAGGTTTGTTTCTATAACTTCCTATTTAAAGAATAATTGCTGCCGTTTTCCAATTTACTACAGAAAAATTGAAGTCAATGCCTAGGAATTTTCTCACATTTAATTTTTACACTCCAAACCACATCAGAAACTTGTTCTTAAACATGTGTCTCCTGCTACCGAAATGATCATAGCAGAGATTTGCATGAACTAGAATCTGAATTAGCAATGTCACATTTGGTTATTTAAATACACCAGGGTTTCTGCAAAGCTGATGCTGATTCTGCCGATAGAACGTGTACGGGAAACATTTGATGGAACGTTCTCGTAGATGGAGGTGTGAGGGCTCCTGGGTCCCCCAAAGTCCTAACAGAATGCAGCAGGTGCCAACCTGAGGAGTGGTCATTACCTGAGGTGACAGTCATGCTGTTGAGCGCCAACCTGCCTGCCTAACTTCACAACGAACCGTAGGTTAGCGTTCTGGGAAAGCAATGCATGATTGTGCCATGTGCCCTGGGCCAAAAAGCACACTGAAAACTCAGCAGCCCTTTGTTTCTTTTTTGTGAGGAAGATCAGCCCTGAGCTAACATCTGATGCCAATCCTCCTCTTTTTTTGCTGAGGAAGACTGGCCCTGGGCTAACATCCGTGCCCATCTTCCTCCACTTTATGTGGGACGCCGCCACAGCATGGCTTGACAAGCGGTGCGTCGGTGCGCGCCCGGGATGCGAACCGGTGAACCCCGGGCCGCCCCAGCGGAGCGCGCGCACTTAACTGCTTATGCCACCAGGCCGGCCTGGCCCCTGGCAGCCCTTTCTTTAAACTGAATCCTTGGCAGAAGTAGATCTAATCGACAATTCCCATTGATTATGTGTTTTAAAGTATCAAACCGCATCCTAGAAAACAAGACGTTCCTCCTCCAGACGATTTTAAAACGGCCCTTTGCCGGCTTTCTCCTGGGGTTCCTTAATCACCTCCTCCTGGTGCTGCTCAGGCCTCCCTCTTGTAGGCCCCGCGCGGCCATGAACCTCATTAGAAGCTGGGTCTGTGTTCCTGGCAAACAGCTGCCTTTTGCACTTGAAGACTGATGGGGAGAAAAACGGTCCCTGCAGTTCCTATGAGCCTTAAACAGAAACATCTGCTCCTCGGGAGCCTTTCGCTGGCTCGGTGTGCAGGGAATGCATTCTGGGGGACAGGCCACAGTGCCGCCTCCCCACGTGGTGACATCAGCCAGAGAACTGGGGACGGGGATGCGGGGGGGTGGGGGGGGACAGGGGCCCTGGGAATAGTCTGCCTGACAGGAAAACAGAGCCTGAGCCACAGGTTTTACAAAGCTTTAAAAGCACAAATCCTGGCTTAAAAGGAGAAACATTGCCAGGTGGTGGGAAGTGCTCTTGAAGAAAAAAAAAAAAATAAGAGAAAGCTGATTGAATCCAGGAGTTCTGAGTCTTTTGTTCTTTCTTCTCTATCAGGCAACAAATGAAGATTTCTGGAGTGGAGGCATCCGCTGGACCAATGGTTCTCTTTTACCCAGCTTTACCTGGCCTCTAGCCACGTCTCTGTTTTAGGCCCAGATGAAATAAGATGACGTAGGTAAGGGGCCTGGCCCAGAGCATGGACACAGAGTCTGTGGAGACCCCTTCCTCATCCTTATCTTCGTAAGGCTCTTAAGAAGAGCGGATCCTCAACTCTTCCTTTCTTCTGCCTTCGAATGAGCATGCCGAGGCACCCGGAAATTAAAGGTTTGTTTAAAGTTCTTCTTTTGGGCTCCTAAATGCTCTGTCCATGCTTCCATTGCCGGACTTGTTAAGTCACACAAATCATGGGCTGTCATCCTAAAACAACTTTCCGTTTGCCTCCCTGTCCCCTTAAGTCTGCTCTGCAGGGCTGGCCCTTTCGCTACCCAGCAGTGACCGCCGGGCCGGGCCCCACGACGCCTCTGGTCCTGGTCAGGAAGAAACACTCTCACGGTAGCTCTAAGTTATAAGACAGAATCCCAGTCCCATATAATAATCAAGTCACAACCTGACTGAAAGGTGACCGAGCCCCACGCTCCCCCGGGAGCCTGGTGCAGACAGGAAATTCAGGGCTGGGGGGTGTCATGCTCTGCCTTTTCCTTCTTCTTACTTCTCCTCCTCAGGCTCCCTGATCTTTCTACCTGGGGCTTCTGATGCCCACAGGGTTCGCGTCTGAGGAGGAAGAGGAGGTAAGGGGGAAGCCACATCCTGTGTGCCTGTACTTGAGGGCCACGATGTCACATTCTCTGCCCCTGGGGGGTTTACGGGGCTTGTTCTCTTGGGAGCACTTTTCTGGGTGTTTTGCTCCTTTGGAGACCCTCACCCCATTTCTGAGGGCCTCTCACCTGTGGTTCCTGAATGCAAGTGATGCATTGTCCTTGGACCTGCTGCTCGCTCTCTATCTGGCCCCTATATGGCCTCTAGCTTCTCTGTGCTGAGGTCCATGCACCTCCAAGTGGCTCTGTAGGATAGGGTCTGAAACCACATCTGGTCCACGTATGCTTTGTCCTGACACGATGGGAGAGGAAGAACCCGAAAGCCACCACCTCTCCTAGGGTTTGTCTATTGGCAACTAGCTAACCCATCTGTCCCCTTTACATTTCTCAGGTCGGAAACAGACACGAGCCCTTTATGTCTTCCAATTCAGGAGATACGTGTTAAGTACTTTGGGGGCTGCTCTTGAAGCCCCATAGTTGCCCTCTCTAAGCTCGAGGTAAGACACAGGCCTCCCCCGCTCCCGCCCTTGGTAGGGAGTAGGATTTGTGGCACATCAGCAGCTCGGTCCAAAAATCCTTTCCTAATGTCTCTACATTGAAGTCTCTGACACCAGGCTTGGGTTAGGTGATCACGTCCCTTCCATTCAGGAGTAGGGTTGGGGTTGGAACTGAGCACAGCTTTCTCCAAAGACGCTGTCTTCAAAATCTTCCCTAATCTCCAACTCCTAACCCCTGGCGTGGACAGGAGGTTTAGGAGTTGTTATGTTCCTACGGTTTAGATCTCTCTCTGGTCAATTCTGCACGTGTCTTGGATCTCCTTGGGGGTGTGTATCTGTTGCCTTTGGTGCCTTTGTTTCGGCAGCATGCTATTCTCCGACGATACTGACTTTCCTGTTCCCCCTTGCTCCTGAGCTCTTGGAAGGGAGATTCAGGCTTGGTGGATCTCCATCTTCAACAACCAGCACAGGGCCTGGCGCCTGGAAAGTGCCTGGTGCCTTCTTGCCGAACCAGTGAATAAATGCCACAAATTCCCTTTCACCCAACAACCAGTAATTTCTTGAGCAAATAATTTATCAAATGCTGGGCCCTATCCTGGTGCAGAGGGAGCAGTTATAACACATAAAAGAGGGTGTGCTTGCAGAGAGCTGCCAGACTGTGGAAGTGGATGACTGTGTCAGTGGCTGGAAAAGCATTATGAGCGGTTCCAGGCTGGGCAGGGAAGGCACAAGGTGAGCCTAGAATGTCCTGGTGCCAACATGTAAGAAAGTGCTTTAAGAAAATGACAGGGCCCTGTCAACAGGACACAGGAACCAGCTTAAAGGAGCACCCAGTGACCAAATCTGAGACAAGCTGAGCAACAAAATAAATAGTGATAGTAATCGATTATAATACATAGAATAAAATCAATATCCAGAAGTCCACACTGGCATACATTAGTAAATAATCGGATAAATAAACTGAAGAGAAGGGAAAGTGCCTCCTCACGTAGAATTCTAATTATCGAGTCTGGATGGGATGATGGAATGGCTGAACAGCACAGTAACAATTTTTTCAGGCAAAAATCACCAAAGGTGGGTGAAATGAACGGGCAAAAGTATGATGAGAAACAGGATAGTCACATAATCTCAGACGATCTCCCTCCAAGATAGTTACTAATTACAAAGGGAAAAATAGAAACTTTATAGTAGAGAAGCCATCGAGTGACCAAAATTAAGATCCCCAGTGATGAGACACAGAGGGACATCAGGTGCCTTCTTATCTGATGCGCCGAGACGGGCACGACTTCATTTCTGTGGTTTTCTCGCCAAAAGATACTGAGTTTAGACTTGAGCGACCTCGGACAAATCCAAATTTGGGCACATTCTACAAAATAACTGTATTATAATTCCCCAAAAATGTCACGAAAGACAGAGAACTGTCCTCGCCTCCAGGAGACGGGCAGAGACATAACACTTAAATGCAATATGGGATCCCGGACCAGGAAAAGAACTTTAGCAGAACAACTGGAGAAGCTTGAACAACGTATGTGGATTAATTCATAGTATTGTGTCAATTCTGATTCCTTCATTTAGATCATTGTACTGTGGTTGCTAATGTTCGCGCTTGGGGAAGGTGGATAAGGGTGTATGGGAATTACTGGTACTATTGGTGTCGTTTTAAAAATGTTTGAATTAAATTTCAAAGTTAAAAGTTAAAAAATAAATTAAAATTTAAAAGTTAAACTCTACACAGTGACATTCACTGCCCTTTGCCAACTGACCCTGGCTACTTTCCAGGCTCATCTCCCTCCCACCGCTCCACACCCCCACCCTTCACTAACCAGCGTGAATATTTCCTCAAACTGTTGGAGTTTCTCAAACTCCAAGTGTAAATAAAGACCGGTCTTATTTTCCCAAGCAATTGCTTAAGAGCCAACATGCCTTATTCCCAGGAAATTAGCATTTCTCTCTCGTGGCTTGTCCCAATCTTGACTTTGTCAAGCTTCACAATCCAAAATGGAGTTGGTTTAACGCCACATCCACCTTTGCGATCCAATCAGAGCCTGCTATTGCTGCTCATGGCCACATGATGTCGCTGTTGGCACTCTGTCCTGCATAATCTCCCAAACTGTGCGCTTCCAAATCTTCGCAGAGACCTCTGGGGATTTCTGAGGATGAGCCACGCCCCGGCCCAGCTTGCGTGAAGGCGCTACAGGCTTGGTTCCCTGAGTTGTCGTTCTTAGGGCTCAGCCCTTTTGGTTCACATCCACAGCCTCCTTCCAGAACCCATCTCGCCCTGGAAACAAGGGATTAAGGATTGGTGCTGGCATTTCACAGCTCATGGACCCTACCTTCTCTCTACCCACACTCGCCTTCAAAACACTCCAGACCGTGGAGCCCTGCCTCTTCTTTCCCGTTCCGATGGGAGACTCTTGGGGAGGAAGCCTGTAAGGGATACTTCCCAAGTGATTCTGAGGTATCTGCACCGACCTTTCTGGGAGGGGGTAGCAATTCCAGTATGATTTTCTGGCTCCTCTCTGATTAGACGGGAGAAAAAAATTGAGCCCCGTGACACTTGATTTCTTCACTTTTTCTAACAGATATTTATCACATGCCTGCTTTGTGCCTTGCTCTGTGCTAGATCCTAGGGATTCATAAAAGAGGAAGACAGAGTCCTTGACTGCGAATCTAGACACAGAGGCCATGAAACAGATCACGAGCGATGAGGGCTCCGTAAGGATGAGGTGCCAGGGTGCACGAGAGGAAGAAGTTGCTAATTGAGTCAGCCATGCAGGATGACACTTGAGTCCTGGAAGACAAAGGGTGCTGGCTGGTACTGGGGGGAGGAAGGACATTTGTCTCAGAGGGAGGAGCAAGTTTGAAGACCCCAAGTCTGAATTCGAGCCCCTAATGCGTTTCCACAGCTGGCTCCCCAGAGCCTCCGTTGTGGTTCACCTCATTATACTTTGTTTCCATTTCATCCCTCTGCATCTCCGTGCTGGTCTGTGAGCGTCGAGAGGGCAAGAACCTTGTCTGCAATGTCGACTGTGTTCCCAGTCCCTGGGACATGGTAGATCCTCAGTTTAAAAAAATGGTGAATTAGGGCCGGCGGCTGACATATGGGTTAAGTGCGCGTGCTCTGCTGCGGTGGCCCTGGGTTTGCAGGTTCGGATCCCTGGCGCGCACCGACGCACTGCTTGTCAAGCCATGCTGTGGCGTCATCCTATATAAAGTGGAGGAAGATGGGCATGGATGTTAGCCCAGGGCCAGTCTTCCTCTGCAAAAGAGGAGGTTGGGCATTGGATGTTAGCTAAGGGCTGATCTTCCTCACACATACACAGAGAAGTAATGAATTAACAAAATAGATTAACATATTAGTGGTAATACAAGTAATGGATTCATCTAGCTGGAAGAACGATGTTTGGGGCAGAAATCACCAAAGATGGGTCACCCAGCAGCTTGTATGCTAAGCTGAGGAGTTTTTACTTTATCTTGAAGGCAACCGGAAGCCTCAGAGTATATTGAAAGAAGACTAACGCAACTGCATTTGTGTTTTAGGACTAGCTCTGCAGCAGAGTGGGGGCCACCTGGGGCAGGGGGGCATGGAAGAGGCAGTGAGGCCTATAGGAGGCTCTCGCTGGGGTTTGGGCAAATAGCAAAGAGGTCCTGAACCTCTTTGTGTGGAACCTCTTTCTGTGGGGCTGTGTGGGGCTGAAGAGAAGGGCATATGGCAGACACCACAGAGGGAGCTGGGGGGCCAGGATGCTGGGGTGACAAGGGGAGCCGGGCAGGATCTGGCTGAGGGGGCCGGCTGGACTGCACTGCCCTTCGCTACAGGAAGGCTTAGCAGAGGGCTTATGGGGGAGAGACGAGTTAGGTTCTGAACACTTAGACTGAATGGCACCTGTCTGTGGACCTTCCGGATGAAAGGTCGGGCAAAGCGTTGGGCATGTGGGTCTGGAGGTGACAAGGGAGACGTGGGCCGGTGAAGGAGATTTGGGACTTATCAGAACAAAGATGGAGGTAAAGCCATGGGTCTGAATGATGCCATCCAAAGGGAGAAGGTTGAAAATATTGGGCATTCTGGATGGAACCAAGGGGGTTATTGACAGGGGAGAGAAAGAAAGACCCAGAGAAGGAGATTGAGAAGTAGGGAATCCAAGAGGCCCCGGAGCTGCAGGAGTCAAGGAAGATGTTTCTAGGAGGAGGGAGAGGACCACAGGTTCGGATGTAACAAATAAAGGCAGACAGTGCCCACTGGGCTGGCCTTTGGTGGTCTGGTGGAGAGGTGGGCCAGAGGGAGATGGTGGTGGGGTGAGGCGTGAGGGGAGGGGAGGCCTCCCCTGCTCTACCCACACAGACCGCTCTCTCCCCTGCCCCTCGGCTTGATGCTTCACCCCGTACCTGGGCTTGTCACGAGCCCTGCCTCTGTGGCCCACCTCCACATCCTTCAAGGCCCATCTCCCAGCTCACCTCTTTTCCGTATCCCACCTCTTAGGCAGATTTAAGCCCTCCTTCATCTGTGTTGCTAAGACAGTTCATTACACCCCTTAGGACATTGTGTTATTTGTTAGCATGACCCGTATGGTGAGCTGTGCCTGTGATCCATGTGTTTCTGTCTGGATGTCCTCTGTTTCTTTCCTTCCCTTTGTCTCTCTCACCCCAACCCCCAGGGCCACTGTCCCCCACCCCCCCTCACATGGTGAAGCAGAGACCGAGGGTCTAAGAAAATGCCTTCCTGGGTGTGGGAGGAAGATTCTCCGGGGAGACTTTGCGGGGCTGTTTTCTGTGGTCTGGCCTAGGTCACCTGGGGCCTTGGGGAAGGGAGCGGGGGAGGCCATGAGAGTAGGGGGAAAGGGTCTCAGAGGATGACCTGAGGGGGTGGAGCCTTGGCTGTCTTGGGTGGCACCCAAGAAAGGGCACCTTCGCCTCCAGCCCAGATGGAACCGAACAAATCCTTGGGAATTTCCTTGAGCTCTGAGTTCAAGAGGGGGCACGTGGGGCTCCACCAACCACAGGACCCTCTCTCACTCGCTCAGTAGATCACGGCCTCTTGGAGGCCAGGGGCTGGGTCTTTCCTCCCTTTGTTCCCCGGGGGTGGGGGATGGGGGTGTGGAGAGGGGGGGCTTAGTAACTGTTGCTGAGTTGCACTGAAAGGCAGAACTGAGAACCAGAGCGCTCGCTGGATTGCCTCACTCTCCCTGCCAATGAATCATGCTCTCATTTTATCATTCCTCCAACAAAGGCATCAGAAGCTCAAAGAAAGGGTATCTGGGAAGTTGGAAAGTCTCTGCAAAGTCCTTGGCTTCCTTCTGCAGGGGTGTAAGCCCCCCCCCGCCCTCCGGGCCTGGAGCTGAGCGGTGCCCAGTCTCTGGAGACCCACGCCGGCTCTCCTCTGAGCCCTGTCAGTCAGTATAACATTTCACACTGCCATTGATTTTTATGTCTTTCTACACTAATTAGACATGTTATTACTAATCTTTGGTAATCACCACAAGGGGCTTGTGGAAAGTCTCTGAGATTTCAATCTAGATTAAAAATAAGAAACATTATCACCTTTGGGAAAATGCAAAGAAAGCACATGTTATTTTAATGTTTAAATCAATAAAGCTGTCCTGCTTCTGTTTTGTGCTAGTATTGATGAAATTTATAAAAATCCCATTTAAATTTCCTTCTGTCCATCTCATCCCCGCAGGAGTGCTGGATTGATTTCTCCAAGGGCATCCGACGGGGGCTCCGGAGGAAAGACTGCCAAAGACCCATGTGTCTCGGGGACTGATTGCGGAGACCTGGGGGGCAACCAGGGGGGCCACAGGACCTAGCTTCCCCTCCTTTATTTTGATTTCTGTTGATTCCTCTTATTAAAGAAGCATTTGAACCCACAAGAAAGCAAGAGAGAAAATCCTTTTTTCCTTAATTAATCTCTCTTCCAATTGTTGGATTGCAAACTTTGATTGCAAACCAACCTGCCTGCCTGGGGCAGATTAAATCATGTGGGGGCAGGAGGCAGGGAGGGGAGAGGAAGGTCTTAACCAGGGGTCCTGTCCCTGGGGAGCGCAGAAAAGAAATTATCTTGAAACGAAGAGAACTCAATCTAGAGCATTCTCTCAAACAATTGAAACTAATGTGTTGACACAAAAAGAAAAATGAGCCTACTTTAATGTGCTGTAGAGACAGACTGTAATTTGTAATACCTCTGATCAGAAATTGAGGCGGCATATGGACCCGAAGTGAAATAAAGCACAGTTGACTTTATCGCCAGGCACTGTGGGGGCGGAACCATACCCATCTCCATATGACACTGCCGCGGCAATGTTGCTGGCATCAGCAATGGGGACAGCTTGCGCACCCAGAAGGATGCCATCGTGTACCACAACTCGGAAGGCGGCCTGCGTTTCCACGCCTGCTGTGTGCGCGGAGAGCTGTCCTCAGCTAGTTGCGAGGCTGAGGGGCAGGATGCATTTCTCTGCTCCACCCGCCTGCCCGGAGCCCCTGCTCCAGGCTCAGCTGTCCCAGGGTGCCTCGTGCAGCAGAAGAGTCTACGTGGCTTTTGGTGTGAGTCCAGCTTTATTCCTAGGGGAAGACCCCCTTATTTCTGAAGCCCCCAGAGGCATTTCTGGGCATGCCTCTGTTATTATGCCCCAAACATTGTTTTACATATCTGTTTCCCCTACCAGACTGTGAGCTCCTTGAGGGCAGGGGGTACATGACTAAAAAATGATGCTGGAAATAATCGTGCTGATGATAATTGTCGTTAGTATATATCAAGCACCTGCTACATGCCAGCTCTGACTGGGCACCTTACTTACCTTTTCAGCAATTCATCCAATGTCCCAGCAAGGTGAGTGTCTTAGTCAGCTCAGGCTGCTAAAACAAAATACTGCCGACTGGGTGGCTTAAACAATAGGAATTTATTTCTCACAGTTCTGGAGGCTGGAAGTCCAAGATCAAGGTGTTGGCAGATTCGGCTCACGGTGAGCCCTCTTCCTGGCTGGAGGGCAGCTGCCTTCTTTCTGTGTCCTCACATGGTGGAGAGAGAGAGAGTAAGCTCTCTGGTCTCTTCTTATAAGGACACTCACCACATCATGAGGGCCCTACTCTCCATAGCAGTAAGAGTCATTGTTGTCATTTATTAGTATAGAAATTGAAGTTTAAAGACCTCCAGTGACTCTACTGAGGCCACTCAACCATTGGATAGCAGAATTGGAACTGATACCAAACTTTCCACCTCCAAAGCCACCCCTTTTCCCTCCCGGCCACATTGTCTCCCGGGCTGAGCCCAGGTCTGCTGCTGTGCTGGTGCTCAGTGGTGTTGGTTGAAGGACAGAGTGTCCTATTTGCTTCTGTGACTTCTGTCTGCTTGTGAATTTTGACCGTCCACTGTAACTTCAACCGTCCAGGTTCTTCCTGATGGAAAGACTCCACTGACCTCCCAAATCTTTTCCGTGAACCCTAGTCTCACTCCAAGACTCCAGCTGTATCACCTCTGTCCACAGGAAGGGAAGGCAGCATTCACTAGACTTACCATCAGCCAGGCGCTTACACATTTTATCAATATTTCCATTGTCATCGCAACCTATTTTTACAGATCAGGAAAGTCTCAGAGAGGTTGAGTGAGCAACTTGTCCAAAGTCTCGTAGCTAAGCAGCAATTGTAACTCAGAGCTGTCTTGTTATCATTTGACAACACTGCCTTTATTAGCCAGCGGGGCATTTTGTGAGAAGGCCAAGGGCTCCAGGCTTCATAAGTTCCAGAGACTCCCACTCCGTACCCTCTGCAACTTCTTGAAGTCATTTCTTGCGTTTCTAGCTGTTGCTTGGACAGCCTGGTAGCGCCTCAAGCTCCACATACATGTGCTCATGCAACCAAGTCCAGGCCAGTGGGATGTGAATGGAAGTACTTCCAACCTAAAGTGGTTTGCCATGAACTTCCGCAATTTCCCTGTCCCATGGCTAAATGCAGCAACTTCAAACCCAACAGTGAAGATAAGGGTCTGGGTCCCTGCGGGACCTCATGGCACAGATCTGCCTTCCCTCCCTGGACTGTTATGTAGGAGAGAAAGGCCCTTCTTTCTTGTCAAAGCTACAGCATCCAGGGATTCTTTGTACAGCAGCTTGCTGCGTCTGCTTCCCCCACTTCTCCCCTGCCTCTGGTGATGGCTCCATTCAGCCTTAAACTCAATGATCACATTTAACACGACCCTACTCTCTACCTCTGACCCCCACAGGTGATGGCAAGGCATTAAAGCACTAGGTACACACTCGGGAGATGGAAACATCCAAAAAGTGAAGGGATTCCCATCTCAGTGCATAGAAGGAAACCAGGATGTGTTGAGTGCTTACTAATTTCAGACAGACTTTATGACTAATCATGTCACTTCCCTAAGTTAAACTCTTCAACGACCTTCGGATGAAGTTCACTCCTGCAAAGCCTTTTTGAATAAGGCAAGATAGAGCTAAAACATCACATTGGTGCAGGAGAGCACAGACTCCCTAGGTCAAGGGTGAGCCCCTCCCTGGCTGGGCCTGTGCCTGCCCCTCCCTCTAGGCTGCCACCTCCCACTGTTTTTGCCATTTCATCTCCTGGTACCTGCCTTTGCCCTTGCAGGTGCCTCTGCCTGGAATGCCAGGGCGTCTGGTCTACCAGGCTCTAACTCATCTTCTGAGACATGCTCCACATCTTTCCCACATGAACTCTCCTTACCTCCTCTACCTTCCAGCACAGTCGATGTCAGCCCGTGTTTACTGACTCCACTACGCATGTCAGATGTGCTGCCCTGTGGCTCTACGTTATCCATCCCACACTACAATATGGGCTCTCCCAAGGTAAGAGCCTTGACTTATTCATTGCTTTGTGTCAGTCCAAGCACAGTTCCTGGCTCCTGGAGGGGTCTCAGTGAATACTAAACGGCATCATAATTCTAACAACCACCACGTGGGGTCCATGTGATTATCCCGCTTTGTAACGAGAACATCTGACTCAGGGACATCCTGACTTTCCCAGAACATAACTGCCAGATTTGGGTTTTGAGCATAGATCTGTCTGATGCCAAAATCCATGCTTTTTACATCACCTTACAACGGCCTTTGATATCCCTACCAAGTAGAATGATTTCCTTTCAGAAAGGGGGATTTTCTGGATTAAATGTGTCTAGACATCTGTCTCATCTTAATGCAGATTTATTCAGAGGCGGGCAGGATCTCCCTGACTGGTGGTAAAACTGAACTAAAAAGCAGTGACCCTCGCTCTCCAGCAGCCCTATCTGCACGGCTCCCCGGGCACGTGGTCCTCACAGGCTCTGCAAATGGCCTGGAATTTGTCCTCCCCACCCCCCTCCTTTCCTCTCTTCCTTCTTTCCTGCCTACCCTCCTTCCTTCCTTCCTTCCTTTCTTCTTCCCTCCCTTCCTGCCTCTCTTCTTCCCTTCCTATGGCCTTCTCTCCCTTTCTAAGGACAGAGCACAGAACTGGGCTTCCCCTTTGGCAGTTCTGATCTGGGGAAGATGGATTGATTTTGGGCCATTGGCAGCAGACCGTGTCTCTTGCTATGGCCTCCATTTTGGGGACTTAGTAGGTGATAGGAGCTGCATCCAACGCACCAGCAGGGGTGGCCCGCGGCTAGCCTGGCTGCTGTCAGCCTTGTGTTTGGAGTGCCTGGAAATCAGGAATGGCTTTCTCTTCCAGCCCTGACTTTCCTTTTCCCAGCAGATTTTGATTTTAGTTTGCCCGGGGTCTAGTCCATCCAGGCCCCTAGTGTTCTGGTATGTTCTCTTCCTAAACCAGCCTGCTCCATGGTTTCTCCAAAGCTCTGCCTTGCTCTTTCCACTCTCTGCCCCATCACTCTAGCATTCTCCTGTGGTCCTGCTGGACTGGAATGTTGGACAGCGGCCACTACTGAGGAGGTATAAGGCGGGACCCTCTGCGTGGTTGAAGAGGCTCAGGGGTCCCGACAGACACTACCACACAGACACACATCACTGTGGCCCCGCACAGTGTTCGTGTCTGTGCCATGCTGGACTAGGAGCTCTCTGAAAGCAAGACCCTTGTGTCTTCATTGCTTTGTGGGGGTCCCAGCAAGTTCCCTGCATCTAGACGGGTACCAGTGAATACTGGATGATTAATGTAATCGCAACACCAATCCTGTGAGGCCCATGTGACTGTCCCCATTTATATGTTGGCTCTTGAACAGGGGTCTTGGGGGAGGAAGGGAAGCTGGGACGCGTTCAAAAAAATGCACGAAAATTCTGCATTTTTTCCAGCATATATCTCTGTAGATTATAATACTGAAAAACCATTTTAACTGAATCATAGTGCTTCATATGTGCCAAAAGCTGTGCTAATGCTTTACTGATAATTGCCTCTCTAAATTCTCATGGCAGCCTTTTGAGAAGGTAACTTCCTTATCCACTTTTTAAACATCAGGAAATGGAGGTTTAGAGAGGCTAAAAGTCCCCATCTAGGGGTGGCCAAGCTGGGATTTGAACCCAGCTCTGCTCGATGCCAGAACAGTGGCCTTCACTGCACTGCCTCCCTACCCCGCTACCCCAGCCGATGTTTCCAGAGCCTTTGACGCTGTGATTTTGTTGCATCGGGCCCTGAACTGCGCTCTCCCGCAAGGAAGCGCATCCAAGCATGAGAGGCAGAGGCTTTAAAGAATGGGCTGTTGTGAAATTTATTCTGATGCCGAAAGGGGGTCTTGAGAGGGCTTTAAAGAGCAATTGTACCAGCTCTTATGCTCTACTGATAAGCTTGACTGTGAACTGTAACATATGCAGCCCGTAATGAATAAGAGCGAGATTTATTAGAGTATGTCATGTTCAGTTAAGTACTTTATATGTAAGACAAGTATTTCACTTGTACATATTACATTTTCAATGGGTTTTCAACCATTTTCAATCCATTATTTTTAACTCCTTGCATTATATTGATGGTAAATTAATTACAACAATTACAGTCAAAAACCCATATTGTCCAATTATAATTTAATTCATTTTAGCTCCTCTCTTTGAGTTTGGATAAAAAGCTAAAGCACTTTAGAAAATGCTGTAATTTCCTCTAGAATCCTGTCACTGCATTCCATGTTTCTGTGGTGGTTTGAAAATAAGGTAAGGATTCAGGTGGAGGGTTGGCTGGCTCTCCAGGGGATGCCCACAGGGAGGCCAGCCAGCCTGGGTTCAGATCTGGATGCAACAATCTGCTGGTTGTTGTAACCTTGGTCAGGTGGCTTAATCTCTCTGTGTCTCTGTTTCCTCATCTGTAAAACGGGGTTAGTGACAGAGTCCCTACTTCATGGGGCTATTCTGAGCATTAAATGTGTTAGTGTAGCTGATGCTCCTGGAACACACAGTGAGCCCTGAATAAGTGTTGGATGTAATTACCATCACTCTGCTCTAGGGGAAGAATGGCAGGGTCGTTTATCTCATGAGCCAATTCTGATCCATGAATGGTGCTTCTCTGGAGCACTGTGCGAAGACAGACCCAAAGACCCAGCTCAACGTGGAGAGTGCAGGGATCGATTAAAGATGTATGCCATAGGCACCGCTGTTGGGAGAGGTGACAAGATGTCTGCCATGGGCACCGCTGTTGGGAGAGGTGACAAGGTCCCAAGAGCTGGGACTGTGCTTGTGTTCATCCTTCCTCTATGCCCAGCATCCAGCATGGTGCTTGGCCCCCTATAGGCCATGTTGGGATAACAGAGCTGAGCCCTATCAGTTGAGCTGGGTTTTCTGTCATGGCGAACAAAATATATATTTTTTTATTTTTTATGTTTTGCAGTTCTCATGCCTATTTTTTTAGTGCAACTTATTTTAATGGCAGAAGTTCCACACTCGTGGTATAAACATTCTTAGAAATATTATTCAGCCTTAAAAAAGAAGAAAATTCTGTAATATAGGACAACATGGATGAACCATGAGGACATAATGTTAAGCGAAATAAGCCACCCAGAGACAGACAAATACTGCAAGATTCCACTTACATGAAGTGCCTAGAATCGTCAAATTCATAGACAGAAAGTAAAATGGGGGTTGCCAAGGCCTGATGGGATGGGGAGAAGGGGAGTCAGTGTTTAACGGATATGGAGTTTCAGTTTGGGAAGATGAAAAGAGTTCTGGAGATGGATGGTGGTGATGGTTGCACAGCAATGTGAATGTACTTAATGCCACTGAACTGTGCCCTTGAAAATGGTTAAAATGGGCCAGGCCTGTGGCGTAGTGATTAAGTGCATTGCACTCTGCTTCCGTGACCTGGTTTGACAGGTTTGGATCCTGGGCGTGGACCTACACCACTCACCAGCTATGCTGTGGTGGCGACCCACATACAGAATGGAGGAAGATTGGCACAGATGTTAGCTCAGGGCTAATCTTCTTTAAGTAAAAAAAAAGAGGAAGATCAGCAGCAGCTATTAGCTCGGGGTGAATCTTCCTCAGCAAAAAAAAAAAAAAAAGTCAAGATGCAAATTTTATGTTATATATCTTTTGCCACAAAAATATTCATGGTCAAGGATAATTAAACACCTAAGGGATGAGGTGGAAGAACACAGGTCTGGCTCCATCCTCTACTGGGCCAGTCTATGTCTGGCACCCTGGGCCCATGATCATCTCTGAGCCTCCTGCTTTTCTCAAGCACTCCATGCTATATGCCTCCCTACGTTCTCATGCTGTTCCTTCTGCCTGGAGTCCCTTCCCTCCTTCCTCACCTGCTGCACTCCCACACGCCCTCCAGCCTAGCTGCATGGGGGCACGATGTGTTCTGTCCACATTGTACATCCCCACAGGGGCTCTGTCTGTATGGCCGTTTCCAGACCTGGAGCTTCCCCAAGGCCCGGTGTGTGTCTTGTTCGTCTTTACAGCTCTCAGGCAGCACAGAGCAGAAGTCAATGAATTGTTGGAGACCACCTGGCCACAAGCAGAGAGCTTTGGTGATACCCATCAAGGTGCTCCTAATTGTAGGGACCAGTAATTTCCTGAATGGCTCCAACTTCCCTGCTCTCCGGGATGGGGTTTGTTGAGATTCCTGGTTGTGCACAGGGGTGGA
This sequence comes from Diceros bicornis minor, assembly GCF_020826845.1. Lineage (NCBI taxonomy): Eukaryota > Metazoa > Chordata > Mammalia > Perissodactyla > Rhinocerotidae > Diceros > Diceros bicornis. Next base: position 15,309,538 of record NC_080765.1, read on the forward strand.
CTGGGTCATTTTCTGCAGTTTGACGCTAATGAGGGCCGCCAGACTGCCTGAGCGGCTCTGCTCTGGGCTGGGCTCTTAATCTCCCCATTATACCTGGCTCAGCCCGGCGAGGACACAGGACGCCCTGGCCTGGGTCCAAAAGGACTGTCAGCAGCAAGACCGGCCCAGGAATGGAATGAAATCACATGCTTATGTTTCATCTCTTCTTCCCCTGATGTCACCAGCAGATGGAGAATGCTCTCATTGTTTCCCTTTCCCTCTTTTTTGGCAGGAGGCTGCTTTCCCACTAGACCTCCATCTAAGATGGAGAAGAGAAAAACAGAACAGAAAAGCAGAGAAAGAAGAATGGGAAGCAGGGGAAGTGAGAAAGAGAAAGAACTTGAGAGCAGGCCACAATGGGTTATTGATTCTGGACCAGGCTAAGAAAAGGATGCTTATTTATGGTAGGGACACTTGCATCAAGGGTCAGTTGGATCACAATGTATGTTGACTTTAAAGACACGTTCTGCGTTACCGTATCCTGGGATGAGAGGGAAGGATCTGTTGTCCGACTCTGAGACCTATCTCCCAATTTCACGCGTCCCTAGAGGTGCCCACTAACCACAGCCTTTTGTTCATTCAACCTGCTGCAATGCGATTTTCCTCTCTACGTTGGCTTAATTGGTGGAGTGTAAGGAACAAAGCAAATATTTGTGCAGCTCGAATGTTGCTCTTGTGATTAGAAGGTAACATCTTTCAGTGTCCGTGTCTGAATTGTGGTACTCAGGCAGAGGAGTCAATTTGCTTTGGGATCAATAGACGTGGTCTCAATTGGCAGAGAACTGGAGGTTTCTTTTTGAAAAGAGGAAGACGCAGGACAGCTCTCAATGCCTGGCTCAATTTAACATGGCAACTGGGCAGTGGTTTTGTTTCCAGATTGATTGATTTTCCAGCTCAAGTATAATAAAAGCTTTCCCGACGTCGGCCAGCTCAGTGTGAAGCTTGCAGAAACACAACAATCTAAAACATGGTCCCTACTGCCTGGAACACTTCTTCTGCTGGTCAGCTCTTAAGCATCCCGTGAAGTCTAGGAGAATGGCCACCTCTATGGAAAACCTCCCTCCACTGCCATGTGGAAGGAGCCTCGGTCCTCTGCACGTTGTTGGTGCTTACACTCTGTCCGCCATGTTTTGGAGGTGACATTTACAAAATTGAACCACAGTGGCCATTGCATTTTTTTTATCATCTGTTGCATTTTTTAGGTTTCTTTGGTTGCAGATAGTAAGGGCCCGCTTGAGCTAGATTAAGACCTAAAGGAAAATTTATTACAGGGGCATATAGATGCCCTCAGAGTTCAGGGAAGGAATTGAGTCAGCCCTTAAGAAGAGACCAAACAGAATTGAACATCAATCAAAATTGGCTTTCTCTATGTCTTGCTTTTTGTGTTTCTATTTTTTTCTTGCTCTCTTTGCTGATTGGTTTGTTTTGCTTCTCCATTCCCATGACACGTGGGAGGTGGGTCCCCCACTGCTCCAGAGTCCAGGCAGCTCTGGCCAAGGGTCAAGGCCACAGAGTCTGTATTAGTTCCCTAGGGCTGCCATAACAAAGTACCAAAAATTGGGTGGCTTAAAACAACAGAAATATATTGTTTCACGGTTCTGGAGGCTGGAAGTCCAAAATCAAGGTGTGGGCAGGGCCGTGCTTCCTTCAAAGGCTCTAGGGGAGAGTACTTTCTTGCCTCTCCTAGCTTCTGGTGTTTGCCAGCATTCCTTGGCTTGTAGCTGCATCTCTGCAGTCCCATGTCTGTCTTCTCCCTGTCTTCACATCATCTTCCCTCTGTGCGTGTCTGTTTCTGTGTCCAAATTTCCTGTTTTTGTAAGGTACCAGTCATATTGGATTAGAGCCCACTCGAATCACCTCATTTTAACTTGATTACCTTTGTAAAGACCCTATTTCCCAAAAAGGTCACATTCTAAGGTACCAGGGGTTAGGAATTCAACATAGCATTTTTTGGAAGGATACAATTCCACCCACAGCAGAGTCCAACTGTGGCTGCCTATTAGGAGCAGCCCACTAGCCGGGCAGACACGATGCCTGTTACGTGGCCTCCGTGCTGGGGCTCCTGCTACACAGCAGAATTCCCATCAGCCCTTGATGAGGTCCACGATTATGTCTGTTGCAGCTTTGCCTGGAAAACAGTAAGTGCTTAATAAGAACTAGCATTTATTAAACGCCTACAGTGAACCCTGTATATTCTTAGCGAGTTACACTATTAAGTCATCTTCACACCAACTCTGAGATAGATATTACCTTTATCCCCATTTTATAGAGGAGGAAACAGACTCAAGAGGAAGTGGCCTAGCTGGGATGTTAAGCCAGCGACTGTGGTGACAGCGTCCACACTCTCATCCACAAACTAGAGGAGTTGATCCCAAGCGCGGAGTAGAGGCAGGACAGGTGAGAGGAGATTGCTTTGTAGATGGGGAGGGTCAAGGAGGAAGGACGGCAGCATTCAAGGGTTTCACTTGCAAAACCGGGCAGCTTGCTTAGACTTTCTAGTAGAGACTTGCTTCACTTCCACTTTGTGGCCCAATATGGAACACAGGACGCCCTCTACGGCAGCCTAGAGCCCCTTGCCGCTCGTGCAGAAGGGTCTCGGTACCATGAGTAATGAGTGTCCTCTTGGCACCTGCTCTGTTATCTCTGGGTCTGAGCTCTCGATTATGGTGCCGTGCCACTCAGTAGGCTCTTCTTGGAAAATCCAACGGTGACAGCACCTCTTTCCTCACCTTTCCCCAGACCCGTCTTCCAGAGGGTGTCACTAAGGCTTCCTCCCAAAGGCTCCTTGGTTCCTGAGGCAAGCTTCACGGGGGTAGGCCGGTCACTAACAGCCCACCCCAAGGTCGGGCCTGGAAAGCATCATGCTGCCCAGACCTGGTGTTTGGCTGCTTCTTCTTCCTGAAGTCCAGCTCCTGGGCCTCATACTCCAGTTCCAAATGGGGGTGGTGGCCCTGCCTGGCTGGACTCTGATAGCTGATCTGTCCTCTTTCCTGGAAAGGAGGCAAGAGGAAGGATGCATCTTGTTAGCTGATGTCTCCTGGTGGATAGGATGAGTGTCCACAAGACTGAAGGTCTCACCCACTGGCTCTGGAAACTAGACACCACCAATTGATGGGATGCTCTAGGACCAGGGCCTTCAGTGCCCAAGCTGAAGCTTGTCATGGCCTTGGACAATATGCCTGGAGTCTGGAGGGCTCCCTTAGGACCAACTCCCGGGGCTGGATGAGCTTTGCCGCTTCTGGTCCCACCTTCAGCGCTGCCCACTGCTTTCATACCTACCTGGCTTCTGTCCTGCTACTTCCCAGGCCTGTGGTCTTTGGATATTATTTAATCTCTCTTTACTGGTTGGAGTTCAGTCTGGAAAGCAGAACTAAATATATTTGGAATAGGGATATATTATAGGAATTAGACTTTAGATCTAGAAGGAAAGTTGTAGGATCTGAGAAATCACTAACTGGCTTTCTTAAGCTATTATGACAAGGAGGTCAGTAACATCCAGCTGCCGAAATGGGACAGCTAAGGGGAGCCCATACAGAGATTTACAGGAAGTTACTACCTGTAACTTACAGGTTACAGGTAAGTTGTACGTGTTACTACCTGTTACTACCTGTAACCCACTCTGTGGGTCTGTGGCCAAACATCTGGTGGTGGGCAGGGTTACCGTTGATCAGCAGGGTTTTGGAAGAGGAGCTGGATGTGGAGTGGAGGAAAGGAAGAATAAGCTAGAAGCTGTTGGGCATCTCTCTTTCTGTCTGTCACCATATCTGAGCCCGAAATCCTTCAGAGAGCCCCTGCTTCACTTCACTTCTGTCCCCTCAGACCTTGTACAGCTTCCTCGTGTGGCCCTCTCTAACTCAGAACCCTATAGGGAAGGGGGTTATAGGAAACATAATCAACATAATTGATCGACAAAAGAATGGTCCAGAAATCTCTGAGGATTATTTCCTCATCTGTGAAATAGGGATGGTAATGCAGAGTTGTTTTGGGGATTAAATGAGATACCTAAAGCCCCCAAACAATGACAACAACAGTACTTACACATTTGGGGTGGGATTTCTCTGCCCACCATCTCTCTGGATTGCCTCCATCCAAGGACATGTTGGTAAAGGGTAAACCTTTACAGAACAACTCATCTGATTGAGAATTTTCTTTTTTAAAGATACTCAACCTAGAGGCCTAACCACAAGAGACCTCTCCTCTGAGGTTCTTTCTTTCTCCCTCTCCCCTTCTCCCAGGGCTGAAATGTTCTCCTCTCCTATCAAGCAGAGCAGATATGACGACATCTGTGACAGATGACGACATCTGCGACAGATGACGAAGCAGGAAATTTGTGGCGAGAAGAGAGAAGGGGGAGAAAGCACGGGAGGGCTGTGGGTTGTGGAGGGTCCTCTATGCTGGTCAAGGTGTGGCCATTGGAAGCACCTGTGAGTCTAGGAGTGTGGTCCCATAGTAGGGAGGAGGGGGCCTGGGAACAGCTAGTGTGGGGGCTCCCACGCTCGCTCCCTCATTGCACACAGACTCTGTATAAATTGGATTCCATCGCTTGAACCTACAGTGGAGAACAGCTGAACCCGGTTAATCTCTCTTCCAAATTCACACATATTTGTCTGCCTGGCTGAGGGAGGCTTCCTCCCCTCCACACTCCCAGCCCTGTGCTCCAGCCCAGATCGTGAACAGATGCTGGACACTGGGCACCTGATTCTTCCAGTGTGGAGGGCAAGGAGGTGGGCAGAGCCACCAAAGAGCCAGCGGCCAGCTGACAGTAATGCTGGGCTCTGCTGCCCATCCATAGACTCCCCAGGGGGTAACCTGGTCCTTGGGGAACATTTACTGTGTGATCACCGCCTGAGGTTCCTCATGTATGTAGTACAGCTCTTGACACAGAATAGATGTTGGATAAACGGCGGCAGCCAGTGACCTTCCTACTGGTCCTTATGTTGAGGTTATGAAAGGGCACTATCTGACAGACACAGGGTGGGATGTTGCTGCAAGCCCTGGGCCTGGCAGAGGAAATATATTTGGGATAATATGGTAGAAGCTGCTGGTATATTTTCATTGTCACACATAATAGCATCTATCAGTAATTGGAGGTTTTCCTAGCTCTTAAGACAACGTGGAATACTTTTTCTTGGAATGTCAAAAGGCCTTGAAGAGGTAGACGATGTGGCACTCAACACAGGTAACAGCTTTCAGCCTGAAGTATTTCAAGGGTTTGGGGTCATCTCAGAGACCTCTAAGATGTGTCACGTAGAGGAAATCTTTCATAAAGTCTCGTGGATCCTCAGGGCTTTCAATGGGATTCAAGAGGCTGAGGGATGGATGTCGTGTGTGTATGTGTGTATGAGAGAGAGAGAGAGGGAGAGAGAGAGAATGAACGAGCGCGCCGTCATGGCTGCTCCTGAAATTTTGGGTGTTAAAATACTGAGGCAAGTTAAAACCAAAAGAAAAAAACAACAAATGAAAAAGAAAAGAAATCTAGACCTCGTTCTCCGTTTTCAGACTAATTCAGATCAAAAGAGGACTTTTGATAAATGTAAGTGGTCTTGAGCAAAGATCTCTTCTAAATACTATAAGTTTTGAACACATGGTAAATAAAGACAAAATGGTTAAGTGTTTAATGTCAAGGGTTAATGAAAAATAGAATTTGAAGGAAAGAGCATTCCTGGATAGTTTCTGCAGGAGCAAGGACTTTAATTCTAGATGATTCTCCCTGCATCTTTCCGAATTCACTCACTCAACCTTTTATTCATATGCTGTGTTTTTTGTCTGTTGGCATCTATGGGTCTCTAAGGACACGAGAATGTATAAAAATCAAGCACCGTCCTCAAGGAGAGTAGAGTCCAGTGGGGAAGACAAATAAATAAATGCTGCCTTCTCTTGAGGCTAATATTTGGCCTCTCTTTTGGTAGCCAAATGGACTTGGGGTCAGAAAATACCATTTACTGAGTATCTTCTGTGGGTGGCCCTAACCTGGGCACAGAGATGGGACATACATATACAGTAAATAAGACACAAGACATCGTCTTTGTCTTCTAGAAGCTAAGGAGTTGGATAGAGGAGTTAGAAGCCACAATTGCAGAGTCCTATATGAAGAAACCATATGAGAAATGGGACCAAAAGAGGACAAACAATGTGACATAGGACAGCAGTGAAACCTTGCAGCCGAACACCATGCCTGGCACATAAGTAAAAAGTCACTCTAAACTGGTTGGTCAGGAGGGAGGATGGATGGAAGGAAGGCTTGTGGAAAGGGGGTATCACAACACCATGTGGATGGAAAGTCATGATTTTGTCTTCCTTATAAAAGTAATATTCATGTGGTTAAAAAGTGGTCCCAAAGGATATAAAAGGAAGAGTGGACAGAAATGAAAGGTGAAAGTCTTTCCCCTCCATCTCGAGGCTCACACCGCAGACTCACCTGACTTTCAGTTTTCAGTTCTTCTATTGGCTTCCACCGTAATCCTGAATGAAATGCCCTACAACTAATTTTTGATCCATAAATGTAGATGGTTAATGCTGCTGCCCTTTTCTTCCCCTCCTCCTACTTCACTTGAGCATTCGTGGGCTTATAACACTTACATTCTCTTGTGAAAACGTGGAAAAGTTTTCTAGGCTTTGACTACAAGTTGGTGAAAAAACTGAGAACTCACAGACAGCTTTTGCACTAGTATGATTATGTAACTATTATTCACTGCAGAATTGAGCAGCATGATAAGACCCAAGGGAAACACATGCAACTCTATCATTAGGATTGGCAGTTGCTGTGATAAAAACCCGAAATCTACATGGAACAAGAAACAAGGATGGCAGGGTCTAATCTGAATCCAAGGTCTTAGAAGCTGTGCAGTGTCCAACAGGTGCACACCTACCACTAGCGGATAATTAATTTTATTAATATTAATTTTAATTAATAAATATTATTTTTTTCTTTCAATTTGTGTGTATTATTTTTTCAAATGGCTATTAAATTGTCAGGACACTAATACTTATTAAGTTGTTTAACCCTAACCAAACAAGACTGTTAGGCATTCCTTTTGGACTAGGGATGCTGTAAAAAACATTACTGAGTCGCTAAGAGTGACACGAACTGAGAAAGTCTGGGAACCTTTGATATAACCTTTGTTCTAGAAAATTCCCTCTGGCTGTTGTGTGAGAATGACTGGGAGGCACAAGAGTGGAAACAGGAAGATGAGTCAGGAGACTATCAAAGTAGATTCAGTGAGACATAATTGTGGCGTGAACTAGGAGGAGATTGAAGAAATGCAGAGAAATGCGTGGACTCAAGACACCTTGACCAGAGAGGGCTGACAGGATTCACTGCTGTGGGAGGTGAGCGTGGAGAACCGGGCAGGAGTTGATGCCGTCTGCTGAGATCATCTGAAGGCTTAACTGGCTATTACAGGAGACCTCAACTCCTTGCTGTCTGTTGGACAGAAGCCTTGATTCCTAGCTGCATGCATCTCTCCATGGGGCTGCTCAAGTATCCTCACAACATGGCAGCTGGATTCTTCCAGAATGAGTGATCCAAGAGAGAGCAAGGCAGAAGCCACAATGCCTTTTAGGACCTGGCCTAGGAAATGACACACTGTTGGGTCTGCCTTATGCTACTGGTCACACAAACCAACTCTGATGCAGTGTGGGAGGAGACTACACAAGGCCATGAATACCAGGAGTTGAGGGTCATTGGGGGCCATCTTGGAAGCTGCTTTTCACACATGCATTGCTAGTTATGCCACTGGTCCAGGGACAGGCTGCGGTTTCTAGGGAGGTGAGTACTTGGGGGACAACTGTAAGGAGCAGACTCATTGTGTTAGTCAGGGTTTTCCAGGGAAACAGAACCAAGGGGCTGTATATAAGTGTATGTAGAGAAAGAGATTTATTATAAGGAATCAGCTCAAGTGATTATGGAGGATGACAAGTCTCAAGATCTGCAGGGTGAGTAGGTAAGCTAGAGCCCAAGGAGACCAGTGATGTAGTTCCAGCTTGAAAGCTAGCAGGCTTGAGACCCAAGAAGACCTGATGTTTCAGTTCAAGTGTGAAGGCAGGAAAAGACTGACGTTTCAGCTCAAACAGTCAGGCAGGAAGAGTTCCCTGTTACTTGTAGGGGGTCAAACTTCTTGTTCTATGCAGGCCTTCATCTGATTGGATGAGGCCCACCTACATTAGGAAAGACACTCTGCTTTACTCTGTCTACTGATTTCAATGTTGATCTCATCCAAAAACACCACCACAGAAACACCTAGAATAATGTTTGAGCAAATATCTTTGTGCCCCATGGCCCAGCCAAGTTGATGCATAAAATTAACCATCATGGTCACCCAAGTGAATTTTGCTCCCAGCACAAGGAATATTCATTTTTCACGTTTCAGTTTTCTTGCTGGGTGGATTCCCCCAGGATCCTCAGGGGTGTCAATGCAGATATGGGGAGAACCTGTTGTCCCACCTTGCTCTTCAGGGCACTGAGGCCGAGAATTGGAAAGGTCATGTTCTTAAGAATTTTTGGTCCGCCTGACTAGTGCCTATAGAAGCTTCAGGAACTGTCTAGAACAGTAGTTCTCCACCTTAGGTGCACAACGGAATCTCCTGGGGAGCTTTAAAAAATGCTGCAGTTGGTGTCCCATTCCCATTGATTCTGAATTGATTGGTCTGGGAACGGTTTGAGCATTGGGATTTTTGAAAGCTCCCCAAAGCCTGAGAATCACTGAACTGAGAAAGAACGACTCAGAGCCTCTTGCTTCTGTGGGCAAGAGGACATGAAGACAGAGCATTTCCCATCTCCCAGGAACACAGACCTGCAGAGGGCTGCTGCCTCCAGGAGCCTGGGGGTCTGTGTCTCTGTGCTGAGCCCCCTACTCACTTCACGGGCTCCCTTTTCGATCTTGAATCGCACTTTGGAGAGTCAGCCAGTGGAGCACAAAACATAAATCAGAATCTGTTCTTCCTTGTACTAAAGTTTTGTTTTTTTCTCCTTAGCTTGAAAGAAATAGGTTCTACATCACGTTTAGACTATACAGCCTCAGTTAAATGCAATCTCAACTGAAGCAAAATTGCTTAATTAGACAATAATATCAGAGAAATTGACCATTATATGTGGTTATTGACTTTTCAGATGGCCTGTATTACCATTTATATTCTTTCCAGTTGGGTTTTTAAGCATGAAAATAATTTATTGAGAGATTGTTCTTAGAAGCTATTTTTAATAGCCTAATGGCTTTTTAATTTTCAAATCATTTATATTTGTCAGTTGGAGCCAAGAAAGGACTCAGATTGACTCTCAATGCATGGCTGTTCCTTCCTCTCCAGTTATTAACTGGTTATACTTAGATATAAAGCCCCAGGTTGCAGGATTCCCCCACTGCCTCGCCATTTATGATATTAGAAGGGGTACATCATCAAGGAAATGAACTTTGGGCTGGAAGCCATAAAAATAATATTAAAAATTGCTGTTTATTGATTGACCATTCTGGGCCAGGCAATTTATGTGGATTGTCTCTAATCCTCTCAATAATATCATAACATAGGTATTATTATCATTCTTTACTAAACTGGGAAATGAAGACTCAGGTACAAGAAATATCATCATGGCTGATGCATGGTGACGGGTAGGCCATGTGTCCCAGTTAATACTGTGTCTCTACATAACTTTTAATAGTGTTCTTTTTCACTCTCAGAATTATCCCAATTTGGGTAATAGATGAAATTGTCACTTTGCTTATGGGACTCTCGCTTGGTGCCAGGCCTTGTGCTGAGACCTTCACAAGCACTATTGCATGCAAACCTCATAACAGCCAGAGTCCTCTTATGGTCCTTCCTTTATAGATGAGGAAACCGAGGCACTGAAAGGTCAAGATCAAGGTCACGTCACTTGCAAAGGGCACAGAGCTGATTAAGCGATGCTTTGACCAGGCAGCTTTACTCACACCCATTCTCTTTCTGTTACACAAAGCTGAGCAGCAATCAATATCACAATTTCAAAAATCCAGATCAAGGAGAAAGTTCCATGAGAACGGTTATTGGGTGAAAATAGCAACAACACTATTGTAAGCAGAGGAACATTGAATTGTTTTGTTGTGGTGGAACTTTGTTATCGTCAATAAGCTGCAGGAAATCACATTTTCTGTTGTTAGGATCTGTAGAGGAAATACAGACCCTCGATATTGAATTAGTGAGAAGAACTCGTGCTTTGAAAGCCATGGGGCAGCTGGACAAGGCGTGCATAAATTTCTTACTTCCTACGAGCTTAATTAGACAAACTCGATGATTGCCAACAGCCACAATGATTCCCGGGACCTCAGACTGCCTTAATATAAATATAGTATCTCAAACAAGGGTGGTGGAGGCTTCTGGATCCTGCGCGCAGCCACCCATGACTGGAGTGCTAGAGAGGAATGGTGGACGAAGTGGAGTGTGTTTGGATGAGGGTGACCGGGTGGTGAGGGTGGACAAAAGCCATGTGCTCCAAGGAAAGCTTGGGGAATCTGTGGCTGTTAGGTCAGGAGAAGAGAAACTCAGGGCAGGGGGCAGAGAGTGTGCACTCAGGATTCAGAGAGGATATGATATTAGACTTGCTCTGTGTGGCCTCAGGGTTATAATTGATGGAGAGATGGAAGCTGTGGGGAACAGCACGATCTCCATCTCTACAGAGGCTTATGGAGGCGTCTGGATGGCTTCTGGAGGCGGGGAGAGAGGGATATCTGGCGGGATTGGGTGACGTGTCATTTAGCTATCTCTCCTTGTAACCAGACTGTAGCATTCTCACCACAGGGCAGTATGAACATCCATGGAAGACTTGGACATTGACTGGGGTCTCCAGCCCCTTCAGATCTAAAGAAGAGGCCCAGGTTCTCATTTGCCCCCTGTGACTGTGTGAAATCCCTGCTAAGACTTGTGCAAATTCCTAGAGGGCTTATGCTCTCTTTGGCTGTGAGCTCCTCTCCCTTCATGTGGTAGTTAAACCATCTTGACGGCTCTCTTGCTATCTCTGTGCTACATGTAATTAGCCTGAATCAATGGTAATGTCACTTAAACAGAGATTACCTGTTATTTGCAGAGTGGGTTTATGTGTGTCTTTTGGTCGAGGAAGGGTGGAGTCTGTGTTAGTAGACTTGGAGTCTTTTTTGTTTCTGTAAAACCATCTCTAACTGGACATTAGGCATCTCATTCTTAAAATGTTTTTTGACAACTCATCACCAGGGAACTTTTTCTAACCTTTGATCATAGATAACTCCCTCTTTTGCTCTCTCTTTTGTCCTTTCTCCATTCCTTTCAGGAGCAAATTTCTTATATAAGGCACTTTGGCCAACTCTCTCATTGTCTTATTCTCTGCTGATCTTCAAGTTCTAAGACAGTGGCTTGCAAATGTTTTGGCCATGAAATGCTTACTATACCATGACTCAAAACTCTCGTATAACACTTACTCTTCCCACCTCTGATGCACTGGGTCTGATATTGTCTGTTCTATGCAATGTTATGCTGTGTTATCTCATCTTGTCCTAGCCCATCACACTCCATTCCATTTCATATCAGAATTTTAGTCATGATTCACCACATTGATTTCACAATCCACTGATGTATCATGAAATTTCCAAAGCACTGCTCCTACCTTTTGAAACTCAAGTGATTTGCCAAGTACCTTTCCATCACTGTTTGGCTATGTGAGCCCTAGAATGCAAATCTTTCAAATCAAGTTCTTGCTTTTGAATCCCCCACATGAATTAGTTCAGTCCTAAACACATGGGAGGGTGAAGTAGAACGAGCATTTGGTGATCAGTGGAATGACTTGGGCCCTCTAAACATCACAGAAATCTGAAAGTGACTGTCTCAGGACTGGAAATGCTATGATAGACACCAACGGCAGCCCTGTTAGAGGTGGGGTGGGGAAGTCCTTTGTAAGAGATCATGTACTCCTCCAACGCCAGTTCATTCATAAGTATTGTTGGATTGGATTTGAACTGGACCTTGTGCCAGGCTTTTCTGCAGAAACTAGAAACACAAGACATACTCCTGTCCTTGAGGAGCTTGGGAAATGACAAAAATGGATTTATAGCACAGTGTGATTAGCATTGTGAGAGAAGCACGAATGGTGTGCAGTGGGAACCCGGAGGCGGGGCAGTACAGAGGATGCTATTTGGATTTGTTCTTGGAGGTTGAATAGGCCTTGGTCAAAGGAAAGGGAATTTGAGATCTAAGAGTGGTGTGTTTGGTGGGAATGAAGATTGGTTTTATATGGCTGGAGTGGAGGATGTGACGCAGAGAGTAGTGGGAGATGAGAGGTTGGGGTCAGATTATAAAGAATTTTGAGCTTGGATGGGAAGCCATCCAATGGTTTTAAGTGGGGAGTGCAGAAGATGGACCAAAGGCAGGGAGGCTTGGGGAGAATGGCTGGTTAGGACACCAGGGAACTTTGCTGTCCACATCTGCACCTGCCGGTCAGTGACATCCAGCACAGCTGTCTTGTTTGTGGAGTCATCAGATAGTTTCTGTGGTGGCAGTCAGGCCATGCCCTCTAACCAATGAAACTTTGATCTGGCAGTTTCCTTGGATAGTCTCAGCCAAGAGCAGAGGGCCCTGCATAGTCTTTGTCAATCCTCCTGGGAGGGAGGAGAGGGGAAGAGGAAGGTGAGGTCTGCAGGGTGCTTTGGCCAAAATGGGGCAAACACTGGATGGTAGTCTCTTGTTGAATGGGTGGCTCATGGTCCCTTTCATGGGGTGTAAATGATCTTGATGATTAGGCAGCGACTATAAACAGCCAGTCCAAAATGGCTTAATCAACGCAGCCTTGATCTTGTCCAGTGAGGGATTCTAGGGTCACTGTGATATTGGGAGAGAACAAGAGGAATCATTAGTTCAATTGTTCCTCAATGCCCGCCATTGGGCACTTCTTTGTAAACAATCTATGGTAAAATGAAAAATATATATCATAACTTAATACATATTGGACCTAATTTAGGTAGTATTATGGTACATGCTATATATTACATTATGAACTAACAGAGGGCCCTCCTTTGTCCTCCCATGTCCCATCTTGGTGCTCATTAGTGTGTCTCAGTCCATCCCCAGAGTCTGGGGCTCAGGCTTCCAGCTTCTGACTTTCACAGCAACCAGGGAGAGCAGGGAGGGGTGTCTCATGCTGCAACCAAGTCCGTGCCTGGGTACGCCACTGTATTTGGGAAGGTGGGGCTGGACTGGGTTCCCTATCGTTATTCTTGCCCTCAGCACCAGTGTGATGCTGGTTCGCAGCAGTTCTGTATGTGCATCCTGCACTACTTTCTCTCGTGGTCCAAGCTGACCCAAGAAATGGCGAGAGGATGGGCTGGGGGTCCATCACCTCGTGACCCAGAGCCTTGACCTTAGGAAAGAAACATACCCATCATAAGAACCACTACTGATGGCCTCTGACATCAGCACTGGGACCACCAGTGCCCAAGTCGAGGGTCTGATGTTTTTATAGCCACGTCAGGATCTGTTTGCAGGTAGCCATGGCTCTTTGTTGTCTTGAGAGAACTTCACAGAAGACCCAGACCACTCTGGCTAACAGATTATTGGTAGATTTGACTAATCTAGAAAGCCAGGCCAGGCATCATGAAAAGCAGGACATGCAATGCTGCAAAGTGAACATTCTGAGTGGAAATCATGAAAGAAAGAGGAAAACTCTGTCTTCAATAAGGAATTGCTTTCTGCTTTCAGCCCTGCAACACTCTGACAACTCACATCTCATGTCAGGTAATGAACTATTATCAGGAAAGAGAGAGGAAATCAGCCTGCCACTGAGACAGTCGCTTTTCACTCAGACCTATCTGTCCTGGGAAGGCTCTTTCTCTCTTTTCCTTGCGAGTTGTTGGATCATGAGACACTCAGCTTGACAGTTGCGTATTTGTGTCCTTTCCCGTGTCTTGCAGCTATAATCAGCAAATACCTAGAGTTATGCAGCTCTTATATGTTAACCTGGGGAAAGGTGGGACGACTTTGTCATGGTAGAATGGCATGTAGGTGGAGAGGGTAACATGGGTTTGTCAGGAGGAGGTGGCCTTTCCTGATTCCAAATGAAGTCAGCCTGGCCAGTGTTTATTGGCGTTTGGACTGCAACACTCCTTCCTTAGGCCAGAGGCAAGAGCCAGTTGGGACCTGGTCCAAAGCCTGGACAGAGTGACAGACAGCTGACCCTGCTCAGAATATCTCCTCCTCTTCTGAGCTGACCATTGCCCTGGACTCAGATTGTGCAATTCTTTCCCGCGGCTGACCCTTTTAGGACAACCTCACCAGCTTTCCACATATCAGATGTCTAGGGGCTGAGGCTCACGCCGGGACCTTTCACATTTTAGAGGCAATTTGAAATTCTGCCTCTGCAAATGGCCACCTCTTCTACCTCAATGCTCAAGAAAGAACAGGCTCAGATGATAGAATCAGAATTGGAAATATAATGTCGGATGCTGGAACTATTTGTGTAGCTTTGAGCTAGAGTGTTTATTATTAACTTTAACTAAATCCTTGAAGCCTGGCCAATAAAATCTCCTCCCCTTGCAGCTGCTGACCTACTTTAAATTTGTTAAATCCAGGACTTATTATCAAAATGGAGACTAGGGTTGGCTTCCTGCTTTCCTTCTCCTCTAGATGATTCAAATGGGCCTCTGCGCAGCCTTTCTCCTCCTCCAATGTTCCCCGCCCTCCTCCTCCATCACCTACTCCAACTCCCAAAAGACATTTCCTTTCGGCTGTGTCTGTACAAGGTTGAATCTATTCAGCCCATGAATATTTTTTGAACTGAATTTTTAAAATTTATTTTTAAATTTTGAAACATTCTTAAACTTATGGAAAAGTTGGAAGTACAATTAAAACTATTTTTTTCCTCAACTCCTTGAGAGTAAGTTGTTGACCTGATGCTCCATTACTCCTGGATATTCTTGCGTGTAATTCCTACAAAAGAGTGTGCTCTCCTACAGAACTGCTATACAACCATCAAAATCAGAAAGCGAACACTGATGCATCACTATCTTCTAAGCACAGATCACGTTCAAGTTTTACTGATTGTCCCAATCCCGCCATTCTTAGCCAGAATCAATTGTTGTGTTGCATCCCTTCAGTCATGTCCTTATTTGGGGACGATTCTTTCTCAGCGTTTCCTTGACTACCACAGCCTTGGCATTTGGGCTGAGTTTTTAATCCCACCCCTTCCTCACACTTTGGCTGGTCATTGTGAGAAAATCATTGTCCTTGAGGAAATATTTCCCTTATCCTGCCTCACCTCATCCTAGCCTGTTAACAACTTGGGATGAGCACTGGACGGGGAGTCCAGAAATTTGTTCTCTTCCTACCCTGGCAGTTTCCTCTCCGTGTTGTCTTCACGAGCTGTATTTACCCTGGTGACATGCCGAGGGCCTTTATGGACCCTCAGGCGAAGAAGGCGCCCATGAGACTCCTTGTAGTGTCCACCGCGGAGAAGCTGTTGAGATGTGCTTCATTACACAACACGGTGTTCACTTCACTTCAGTATAAAAATATGATCCTTTTCCCCAGTAAGGTTTTATTTTCATCTCACAGACATTGTTAACTGCTTAGGCTTCCCCGTTCACATTATTCATGACAGTCATTGGCTTATCACAGTCAGTGTGTGGGCTATTTTGATGTTTTCAACCTCATAGCCACTGTATCCCTCATTTGTATGTATTACTTTTCCCCATTTTTTCCCCTAGGCATTATTTTTATATTCTTTTAATACATTTTACAGACTAGCAAGAAAAAGGGTATGTATAAATAAACAAATCCCAACGTGTAATATTTCATAGTTTCTCTGTCTGTAACATTAGTAAACTCCAGGCTTGTTCCTTGCAAGATGGCTGGCGCTCACGCATGGTCAGTGCATACTGAGAGAATGGTTTTGTGTTGTCTGGGGCAGTAGCCGGGGCCTTCAGCCGTCTTTGCCAGATATCTGAAATAAGCTTCAGTTTGGGACTTGTCAAGCTGTTTCCCTAGCCGTGGCTGGAATTGTGATTCCAGCCCCTGTCATGTGTGGGCCGTCGGCCTCTCCGCGGCATCTTCTCCTTGCAGGCATCCCTTCTCAGGGAGAGCTGTCGTCACGCTTCTCTGCCCGGACCACGGGCATGTGTCAGTCTTGTGGGAGGCCTGAGTTTTACACTTGCTCAAGAAAGGACGGGCTGAGATGATAGACAGACAGACACACTGCCAACCAGAATCCTTCTTTGCCTCCTCTGGCTTCACGCGGCCCTTGACTTGTGACTGAATCTCTCCAACCTCTGTGTCCGTGGTCCTGTGGCCTCCTTCTGTGCCATGTCTGTCTCAAAACTCCCTTTGCCTCTTGGTTTTTAAAGGATATGTGTGATTGCTTTTAGGGCCCACTCATATAATCCAGAATAAGTGCTTCCTCTGTAGATCCTAACTTAATTACATCCTTTGCCACATAGGGTGATATTCACAGGGGATTAGGACACGGATCTATCTTTTTGGGGGCCATCATTCAGCCCACTATAGAGGGAAAGTCTCTGATCTTGTTGACAGAATACAAACACAAAGTTAGAGGAAGCTGGAGGTGGGGAACACAACCGAATTAATGATTGAAACTCCACACCCAGTATTTTCAGTGTATGTTTTGTGTGGTGCCTTCTAACTCAAATATAAATTAGTTTTTGAGAAATAATCACTGTTTTAGATCTGCTAAGGACAATAGTCAGGTGGAAAAAAGCAGTCCTGGTGCTTTTTTGGAGGTTCTGGCAGTGTTTGCCATCTTTGAAATCCTTGTGTGCCTCAGTTAGCCTTCTGAATTAGAACATTCATTGATTTGACCAGTATTTATTGAGCATCTTTATAACAATCCAACCAGTTACTTGTTTAAGCAATATTATCTATTTATGGCTGGTTAAAAATGGGTGCTGTGTTCCATTTTTGTACTTAATTGTAACAGCTTGAACTTTCTTAGTTATCCAATAAAGATTGCAAGTTGTCAAAAACCAGGGTCAGGAAGATCCTCTTTATTTTTGTGTCAAGTCACCCCAATTTCTTCGTTGATCAGATCATTTGGTCATAGATCTATGGCTTGGCTAGTCAGATGGCTTATATTTAAAGGTATTATTCTTTTTGAGAAAACGTTTTGTGTCTTTGTTTTTGCTTCAGCCCTCCAGACTTCTAAGGCAAGAAGAACATGTTTAATTGGCATTTAAAAAAAAATACTTATTGCACTGTATTTGCTTCATATGTTTTTAAGACCCTTTAATATACACATTGATTAAAAGATCCTCAAACCATTCTAAAGAAGGTAGGGTGGGTGTTATCCTCCCATTCTATGGATGGAAAAACTGAGTCCCAGAGATATGCCCCAGATTAGATATGCCCCTTGTTAGTGGCAGAGCTGGGACTGGAATTCAGGTCTCCTACATCTTAGGCCACTGCCAGAGTTGTCACAGGGCTTCTGCTATGTCATCTCAATCTTATGTAACATTCTGAATGTTTGAAAATGGCTCGGAGACTTCACTACGCTATTTTCAGGGATAGATAAAGAGCAGAGAAATCTTCCTAAGCATCGCCTTTTTTAAAAGACAGATTTTTTGTTAGGTTTTAACATTGACAGGATCTTTCCACTCTGGACCTATGTTAATTGACCACATCCACCTTGCCCCGGTAAATCTCTTCTCTGGGCCTGTTTCCTTTTGGGTACGTGGAGGCGGGGGAGTAGGGGTGTAGGGAGTGAGGTGGGTGGGGATTGGAGTTGATGAGAAGTCCTGGCTCTCGCAGGGCACACTTTGCTCACACAGGTTGATCTGAGGCGAATATTTAGCTCCATGCTGTCTTGTAAGTGGAAATCTATATCTTGCCTAGTCTGCTCTGTGCGACCCCTATTTTCTTACCTTGTGAATATTGATTGCATTTAAACAGGCTTATTGCCCCAGGCCTGGTCAAGGCACCAATTAGATGCTGGCTCTAATGCCCCTTGCATGAGACTGTATATGATTATGTATATGAGACTCGTTCCAACCTGCAGCCCTTTTTGGAAAGGAGAGATGCTTTATCCTGAATAATTTATTGGAAACCCCTTTCTAACACAAAAACAAGAGCCGAATGAGCTCACCGAGATGAAACAGCAATTCCTTAGCACATCTTAACTTGTCATCCGTGGGTCCCATTCTGTCTCCTCTCACATGCCCAGGTTTTGCTAAATGAAATAAATCACTTTTTTGGGAGAGAAGGCAGGTTTTCTCAGGCAATGTTCTGAATTCCCAAAAAGAAAGGTTGAACCACATGATTTATTTTGATAAAACAAACAGCTGAACGGATAATCCGATGGGTATAGGAAGGCTTGACTTATTTTGTACCTTTGTGCTTATTCTATGTTGGTGAATCTTACAAGCAAATCTTTTAAAAAACACATTTAAAAATAGCCAAATGTATTTTTAAAACTTTCCTTCTTGCTGTTCATTTTCAATTTAGAAAGAATAAAGATTGAGAAAATATACAGAGCAATTTAACAAATACCAATGCACTTACTACCCATAATAAACAAATACAGGTTTTATTATAAGTATTTTAGATGTTTAAAAAACAAAACAAAAGGTAAATTTGAAGTCTCTTCTGTATCCTTCCCTAATATTGTTTCCCTCTTTCCCCAGAAGCAAACATCATCATACCTTGGAGGGTATATCCTCACTTATTGTTTATTCATAAACTGTATATGGATTGATTTAAACGTTTTTAAATTTACATAAATGTTATTAAAATGTCCACACTGTATATATCTTCCTGTAACTCTTTTTTATTCCTGGTTTGGTTTTTGGTAGCTATCCCTATTAATTCACTTGTCATCTGGGTTTTGGTAGTTATCCATATTGACATATGTCAATTTAGTTAATTTATTTTAACCATTTTAGGAGTAATGCATAGTTTATGGATATGTCAAAATTTATCTAGACATTCCCTTTTTGATGAGCATTCAGATTCTTTCTAATTTATTGCTGTTGTTAACAAGGTTGCTAAAATATCCTTGAGTGCTCGCTCATGAGAAAATTTCTCTAGTATGATCCTGGAAAGTAACTTTTGTTGTTAGTGCCATCGAGTTGATTCTGATTCCTAGAGACCCTGTGTACAGCAGAGCAGAAGCTGCCAGGTCTTTTTGCGCCATCCTTTCACCTTCTGGCACTGTACCAGACGACGCTCCACTGCTATTCATAGGGTTCTCATGGGCAATTTTTTCGGAAGTGGGTGGCCATGTCCTTCTTTCTAGTCTAGAAGCTCCGCTGAAACCTGCCCACTGTGGGTGACCCTGCGGGTATTTAAGATACCAGTGGCATAGCTTTCAGCATCACAGCAACATATAGCCACCACAGTATGACAACTGACAGAGGGGTGGTGTGTTCCCTGACCGGAAACAAACTCGGCCTGTGGTGGTGAGAGCGCTGAGTCTTAACCACTAGACCACCAGGGCTGGCTTAGAAATAAGTTACTGGGTTTAAATTTTACTAGACGTTGCCAAATTGCTCTCCCAAGGGGCTGTATTATATTGCAGCTCCTCCAGCAAGGTTTCAAGTTTCCACTTAACATTTCACCACATTCTCACCAAAGTTTGATGTTGTACAATTTTATCTCATTGTTTTAGTTCACATTTCCCTGGTCACTACTGAGGGTGAGGACGAGTCCTGTCTCTCATGTTTGTTAGCTTTCAGGGTTGTTCCTCCTTATGAATTGCATTTTCTTATGCTTTGCCCTTTTTTGTATCTGCTTTTTAAACATCTTGTAGAATCTTTAGATATTCATTTTTGTCGATTATATGGACTGCAAACATTTTCTCCCAATCTGTTACTTTTAATTTTGTCCAAAGTATCTTTTATCATTCAAGAAACTTAAATTTTGATCTATTTAACCTACAAATTTTTTGTTTTAAAAAAAAGTTTGTAAAGGGGCCGGCCCTGTGGCGTAGTGGTTTATGATGATTTTAATCATTGTATGATTAAAATCTCTCTCCTAATGATTTTAAAGTTTACTTCTCATGTTTATATCTTTAATCTACTTAGAGTTTGTTTATATTTGTTTGTTTGTTTATTTTGGGCAAGGTGTGAGCTGCTATTTAGCTCTGGACAGCTTCTTCCCCAGATGTCTTGCTGTGGGTGAGAAATGACTCTCTTGTTTAAGGCACTATGGGTTGGGCTTTCTAATACATGTAGCCTAACGCATTCTGACTATTATATTTCTTCTTTCTACTTACTCCTAAAACTCTCTTTCTATGTATCTTGGAGCTTATAATTATTTTTTTCTATTCTTATTTTCTATATTTATTTTTCTTTACTTAACTTTGGGAGATTGCTCCAGCTCTATCTTTCATTTCACCAACTCTCTCTTTGGCTAGCTCTAATCTCTTGTTTAACCTATCCATTGAGTATTTCCACCCCAATCACTGCATTTTTTCATTTCTTTAATTTTTGTTTGTTTCTCTTTCAATTCTGCCTTTTTTTCTTCATTATGCCCTTTTCATGAGTGGTAGACTCTACGTTTTCTTCATATATGTGCACTTCAAGTAAACTTATTTTAAAGTCCCACTCATATTTATCTATTATTTGTGATTCCTTGGGTATGGCTATTTATTGTGTTCACTGACAATCTCCTAGATCATCAGATTTCTTTGAGAGTTGTCTGGACTGTCTTCAGCATGAACTATTTTTCACACTGGTGGTACATGTCCTGGCTTGCAGAGGCTTTCCTATGGGAATTTTCATAGTTGCTTCTGTTGGGGCCACAAAGGAAATCTCAGGGCCAAATTTTTACATTTACATCTTGGCTCAAGGTTTTGGCATCCATGTAGGTAGTTTAAGAACTCTGATCTCTTGGGCTAGTCCAGTGGTGTAGTGGTAAAGTTTGCATGCTCCATGGTGGCCCAGGGTTTGTGAGTTTGGATCCCAGGCATGGACATACACACTGCTCATCAAGCCATGCTGTGGCAGCATCCCACATACAAAATAGAGGAAGATTGGCACAGATGGTAGCTCAGGGACCATTTTCCTCCAGCAACAAAAGGAAGATTGGCAATAGATGTTAGCTCAGGGCCAATCTTCCTCACCAAAAAAAAAAAAAAAACCCTCTGATCTCATATTTCCGGTATTGCAGTTTGGGAGATTTTATTTCTTAAGGGCCATGAGCTTGGGGCAATAGGAGATGTCTTCCTAATTCCACTTCAAAAGACAAGAAAGACATTTGCTGGTTCCTGGCTTCTATTGAGGGGCTCAGATCCAGCCCTTGTGCCAAACATGGAGCCTTAGCCTCAATTCCAGCCTTTATGGAGGCTTCAAAACATCAAACAGATCTGGTTCAGTTACTCCTGTGGCCATACAGTTTTAATTCATACTCACTGCAATGTTTCTGGCACCTGGAGGTCCTCATTTTTGCTTTGATCTTGGTTATGTATTTTGAATTTTTAAAAACCATATACATTATGTAGTATTTCTACGTTTTTTGAGAGGAAGGGGGGCTTCATGCACGAGCACAGTCTACAATCTTGACCTGGAATCTCTTCCACTTTTTTACTGGCAGCTTCCAAGTTACACATGAGTTGTGATCCAAATGTTTATTTGTAAGTTAATAATTTTGAAGTCAGAATAGGTTTTCCCATAGAAAGAAAGTGGTATGGTGTTTAGATAAATGATAGCGCAAGCTTTGCTGCTTAGGACATGTGAGCTACAAAAATTGGATTTCATTAGGAGAAATCCAGGTAGCTATCTTGGGGTGCATTCTCCACCATTCAAAATCTAACTTTCAGTCTTGCAGATTCAGAAATGTAGTTTATTTGCACATCAACTGTAGATCCATCTCTCAGGAAAGGACTCATTCAGATAACAGAGTCTGATGTGTAAAATCAGAGTGCCAGTTTTATAATTTATCATGAGAACGATAACTGTTGAGGGACTGGACACTTAAGACCTCCTGCAGCACATTCGTTCCCTGGAGGCAAGCTCTGTGGGAAGCCACATAATAATCAAGGGGTCTCCTATTGAGAATGGAATCTAAGCAAAGGGGTTTTTAATTATGTGATCTTGAAAGTTTAATGGCCTCAGGGCCTGACAGCTTGCTGAATTCATGTCTATAATAGGGGACTCCCTTGCCAGTGGGACCATCACATTCAAAGCCCGTTTGACAAGGTGTCCTGTCCTGTGGACAGAACGTGGGTGGTCACTGCCAGCATTTGTTTCTCTGATTCTCTCTTTTCCATGCTTCCATGAACGAGCCTGTTCTTTCTTTAGATTTAATATCTTCAGTCCAGTCTTACTTGGGCCTGAGAGCTACTCTCTTTTAATGTGATTTTTGCAAAGCTCTTCTCTGATTCGCTCTGGATGATTTCATAGTGTAACTCTCAGTGGATAATCTCATTTCTAGCTTCTTGGTAGAAAGGAAGAAGATACTCACAGCTAGCTGACCCTTTCTTCCTGTAGCAATGCCTATAGTTGTTATGTTTTTCCAACTTTGCATTTGAAAAATTTAAAATTTACAGAAAAGCTGAAAGAATTGTTCAGTAACCACTTATGTGTTGTGTCCTTCACCTAAACTTAACATTGATATTATTTTGTTGTTTGCATTATATTTACATGTTTAAACATTTCTTTTTGTTTGTTTTGCTGAAACATGAGATAGTAGGTTGTAGACATCATGCAATTAATCAATCAATAAATCAGCATACATTTCCTAGGAGTAACTACATTCTCTTACATAACCACAGTACCATTATCACACCCAAGAAAAGAACATTAATTCGTATTCCATACTTGAATTTCCCCAATTATTCCAACAACATCTTTCCCACTAGCACTATTATTTGTCATATTTTTTGGAGAAAATGCATTCAGAGTTTGAGATGTCAAGAGCACCTTAGCTTGTCCTCAATGCAATGAAGATAGGTGTGATCTTCCTTCTCCATTCTTCCTACTTCCATCTATTGGCCTTGAAAGGGAGGATCAGGCATGAGGAAATTATAACAAGACCAAGAAAGGAGAGCCAATTTAAACTTAAGTGACGAAGTTATGATTTATTACCTTATTGACTCTAACAAACTGTGTATACTCATCCACATGTTTTCCAAATACACATTCGTGGTTGCTTTTGTATCCAGACATTTCCATTTAATAGCTGGGGCCAGAGGCAATCAGAAAGACACACTGAATGGAGATCCCAAGGTTCTACCTGCTTTTGTTGCTAAGTGTTAGTGCTTACAAGAGTTCTATTGCGCAGAATTATAAGCCAGCCCTGGCGGTCTAGTGGTTAAGATTTGGTGCTCTCACCACCATGGTAGTGCAGAAGGTGAGAGGATGGCACAGAAAGACTGGGCTCTGCTGTATACACAAGTTGGAATCGACTCAATGGCACTAACAACAAATTGTCTAGTATCACCTTGCTGCACTTCACAGGCTGCCTTGCAAGTGTCCAAGGAAATATTCTGCATGTCCTGGATCAAGGCTGGGGATATTGCAGAGTGCCGCTGGGGCAGCGCTTGTCTTCAGGATGCTAGAGCTGTCTGTCTCTTAGGCAAGTGGAGGGTGGTTCTCCCTGAGAGCGCTTCACTGTGCTCTCTGCACATCTTTAGCCTGGTTTGTTCAAAGCCTGGTGAATATAAGGGAGCTATCAACTAGCCTTGTGTTCTCAGGACACATGTAGGCTTCTGGCCAGCAGTGGGGAGGGCTGTACTCTGGTTTAGTGTTGAGGATTGAGACCACCTGCATACACAGAGCTGAACTATCTGGACTGAGAATTGAGACCACCTGTGAGACAATATGACTTTATTAACTTGTTCTGAGAAATTCTTGCCCAGAAAGATAAAGACTGTAACCCCATAAATAACTTCACTGCTTGGATAAGAGAATTTCTCAAAACCAATTTATTTAGGCAACAGTTTGCCCATCTGGGCAAACAGCTCAATGATCAAACAACTGTATACTTATCCAGACTTGCTTCAAGACCCTCATCTTGCTGTGTCCATCAATTCTAAGCTGTTACAGAGTGAACTTTGCCCAGTGCCAATCAGATCCCTACCTTGGAAGACCCGCCTTAAGTCACTTGAACTCAGACCCCCAAACCTTGTAAATATCTGCCTCTGAGTTCTTCCTTCTGTGATGCTTCTGCGACTTTGCCAAGGTGATGCTCTCTCTCACTGCAATAGGTTAATGAACTTAGTTTTGCTTCATCAAGAGGTAATTCTGGTGGTCTTTTGGGGAGTCTGCAGTCAGCAGTGCAGTTGCTGGGAGGCAGAGTGCTGCGTCTCCCTTTGCCTTCCTGTTGTCTCTTGGTGACTTGGTACCTTTGGACTTGCAGGCAGCCATTGCCTGGAACTCAAGAGATGCTGTGTTTCCTAACTGTCCTGTCTCTCTGGTTACTTTGGACCATCTTTGGTGACTCACATTTTCCTTCATACACAATACTTTTAGTTGACTCAACCCTCGTTTTTCTAATCATCCTGTTCATAGAGGCTGCACATTAAATACCTATAGATCACAAGTGTATCTGTGACCCCTGGTTGTGGCAGGGCAGGGTGAAAACTGTGAGTGGAGTCAGAGGTTCTAAAGCATTGATGTCATGAGGATCTGGCCTAGGGGATATTGGGCATCTGGGGTGGGGTGGTCTGAAAACTAGGATAAGGGAGCCTGGGATAAGGGGATAAACAGGCCAAGACTGGAGCAGTCCTAAGACTTTTTGAACGCTTAATGAAGATAACTTGAAAAGGAAGTAGACTGAGCCTGCTACAGCCTTCTGTTGCTCTCCACACTCAGAAGAATGACCCTGATTTTGAGAATTGACCTGATACAGCACTGTTGTGCAATTGTCTTCACAGGGCCATAGGGTCCTACCGTTCTCCCGTGGATGGGAGTTGAGCTTCCTTTGAAGGGAATCAATGGTGCCACCTTCAATCATAGACCTTAGGTTTGAGGGAGAAAGTGTCTTCTTTGCTGTAGGGATAGAAGTGAGCTTGGCCTGCCCACCAGGGCCTGGGGACTCCAGATGAATTTCTGCTGATGGGCATGAGTTTCCTGGTCACATGATAGCAGGCCAGGAACAAGTCATGATGGGTCTATATGGTTTGTTTGGTCACAGTAAACTACTCTCTGTGTTGCTTTCTCTTTATATTATTGCCAAACCTCCCCACTGTGGGAGATTTGTCTCATTGTGTCCTATTCTCAGCTTCACTGTAGAGAATTTGGCAAGACCTCTCCGTGGTGCTGGAGGAAGGGGCAAAGTGGAAGGGGCAACATCCTCACTCCTGAGGTCGCAGCAATGATAGTGGCAACAGTACTGGGGAGGACAGCTGTGCTCAGAAATCTCAAGAGGGTCATTGACAGCGCAGGAGCAGTGTAGGGGATTGTGTAGTCACAGGTCAGGTGGTAATAGGGTGATGAGGACTGGGATTGGGTACTGGAGTCAAGGGCCATGAGGAAGGGACTGGAAGCTCTTGAGATGCTGAGCATGGTGTAGAAGCTCTGAGACACAGGCTTTTTCTCTCTTTGCTTTTCCTTTCTATGTCTCTATCTCCCTCCACTCTGTTCTTTCCAATGCTACTGACAGTGAAACTAATGGCCAATCACAAATTTTATAGGTATTGACCACACTTTCTATATATATCCTACAATGGGTGGGATTTTCCTTCTTGGTGGCATCAGGAGGTGGGCAAAGCTCTCAAGACCGTTTCTGCTATTGGTATTAGGCTAAACTAACTCAGATAAGCCACTGTGGTGGATACTGTTGACTGCCTGCCAAATGTTCTCTTCTACTCTCCCCGCTAAATGAACACTGACTGTTCAGGGTGGCATTGTCCCTAGTCAGACACTTAATTTCTCAGCCTCCTCTGTAGCTAAGGGTGGCCCATGACACAGTCTGGTCAATGAGACATAGATGGGAATGTTCTGGTAGTGCCACCTTCTCACTTTCCCTTTCTCCTTCTTCCTTTGTTGAAATGATTAAGATATGGCCTTTGACTTTAAAGAGTTGACTGCCCTTTGGAGAGATATTCATTCATTCAGCAAATGTTTGTTGAGCATGTACAAAGTGCCAAGCACTGTGGCGAGTGAAGCTTAGACCATCTCTGCTCTTCTGAGACTTACATTTCTAACTAGAGAAGCAAATCAGTCAAGGAACTAACCAGACAACAAGAAACCATTAGCTGGCAACAAGCAATCTGATGGAAATAAATCAAGGAGGGTTTGGAGGCTACTGGTGGTGGCTGTCAGTGCCGGCTTTTCTGAGGAGACATCTATTTGAGTGTCTGAAAAAACATGAAGAAGGTAGCTGTTGAACATTGTTGGACATTTTTGGGTAGAGCAGATCCCTAAGGCCAGAATGCCCTTTGAGGATTCAGGGATTAGAGAAATGGCTGCTGAGACTGGGTGTGCAGAGGACAATTTGTAGCTCAGTGAGCTGAGTACCGTGATGGAGAAAGTACAAGGAACTTCAACAAAATGGAGCAAAGACTGGCTACACCTGCCTGGGGTCTTTGGTTTTGCAGGTCATTCAGTTCTCCTGGGGACTTCCCTGAACCACATTGGAAAATTCAGGCAATGTTGGCTGCATCTGCCTCACTGCTCCATTTCTTTTCTGCACTGTTCCAGAAAGTCTGCTTGCCAGGTGGGTCCAGTGCCAGACCTGGTCCCTGCTGGCCTTTTCTGAGTCCCTTGTTAGAGAAGGGCTCTCCCCGATTTCTCTAAATGCCTACAGGACTCACTGTCTCTATCACCATATGATGATTAACGCTCTCCTGTCTACCATGTCTCTTGCATGTTAATTGTTCTACATTTTTACCTTTTGTGTTATTAACTCTTCTTGAATTAAGGTTTAATGCCCTCGATTTCTAAATTCCTATGCACTTTTGATCTATCTGTATAAAATGCTTAGCTATATTTTTTTCATGATTTCCATCGTGTTTTCACATGAATCAGCTGAGTATGGCTTCCATGTGGTCACTCCATGTGGAAGCTTCTAGTTGATCATGTGATCTGGAAAGGATGTGAGTCAACAGTCAGGTGAGCCTTCAGGACACATATCTAAGGATTACATGCCTATATAGTCATTTGGATAAAGATAGAGCTACAGAGATAGAAAGATACAGATGGATAATAGTTACCTATGCTGGGCTGGGCAATGTGCCAAGTAAGCATTTACATCAGGGGTTGGTACATTAAGGCCTGTGGGCCAAATCTGATAAATAAAGTTTTATTGGAACATAGCTATGCCCATTCATTTTCATCTTGTCCATGGCTGCCTTAGTGCTACAGCGGCAGAGCTGAGCAGTTGTGACAGAAGACCACACGGCTCACAAATCCTAAAATAATGACTACCTGACCCTTTACCGAAAAAGTTTGCAGATCTCTGGTTTGTAGGACTGAGCTTCCTGGATCCTTTCAACAGCCCTATGCGGAGTTAATGTTAGGATATTTACAGAGGAAGATCAGAAGCTCAGAGATGTTGTGTGACTGGCGCTAGGTCACAACCAGACTGTCTGACTCTAGAGCCAGATTTCACCAGTGACCTGCATGTTGGTCCTTGCAATGGCCTGGGGGCTGAGAAAGGCTGCTGAGGACTGCCAGAGGCCAGAGGCATTTAGCTGTAGACTCGCTGTCAGGCTTCAGGCTTGGAGTTGTGGAACAGGGTGGATGCACCGTCCTGGGCCTTACAGGGTGGGCCTCCACTGTGGTTGGCCCCAATTCTGTCCTTGCCTACAGACATGGCCAACACTCAGTTGATGCACACCTACAGCTAGACGGCAGGTCCCTGTTTTGCTTGGTTGGGCATCATTCCTGACAGGTTGTTAATATTTTGAGCATCAACCCTGTCTGAGGTGTTAACCTAAAAGCAAATAGGGTGAGGTGCTAATTAGGGGGAGGTGGAGAGGAGATACATTCTCCTTCCCAAGAGATTTCTTAAAGCAGTGAGTGATCAGTCTTGAGGGACATTTCTGGGGTGGTGGGAGCCCCCAAGAGGACCTTCTGAGGCTTCCCTCCTGCACCCCTCCCTGGCCATGGCCATCCTCGGGCAGTCAGAGGGTAGGACTCCATCCTGGCCATGCAGGGAAAATATGCATGCTGATTCTCAGGCAGATTCACCGGCCCGGGAACATCACTGGTCAGGACAGGCTGGCCACCCTGCACACTGGCCATCTGGACATATCAAATGAACTTACCCAGACATACAGACCACTCTGGACACACCACCCTCCCAGGGTGGGCCACCATGGAAATCCTGAGCACCCAGGGCCACTAGCCTGGCCAGGTACATTAACCACCCCCAACCCCCTCACTGTCTTCCCTGTAGTACTCACACTACTCCCAAGGTCCCGATTGTGCATCCTTCTCCAAGGTCCCCTTGCGCATGATTTTTATGTCATCTCTTGGGCAAGCAGCAGCATCCATGATTGTGTGAGTCATGCCAGTAGAGATGTGACTGTTTATAAGAATTGAGTGCATTCTTAGACTTTTAAAGCTGAAATCTTAGAATTTTTACAAAGTATAAAATTAATTAAATGTCACTTTTTTTGAACTCGACACTTGAAGCACAAAACTGTTTATAAGAATTGTACAAGAAGGGGCATGGTTTTGACAAAATCTCCTTAACTCTTCCAAAATTGGTTTTTAAGTTGGATAGCGATGTTTTTTTCCTAGAAGCTTATTACTCTCATTAGATGTTTTACCTAAGAAGAATGAGAATGTGTTCAAAAACAGAAATGTGAATAAGTAAATAAAATTATTTACAATTAAGATTTTTCTGACAAATGGTTAATTTTTGTTGGAACAAAGTAAGTTACATCAGTTATAATGGGTTATAATGCAAATTTATTCACGGTAGTGTGGTAGATTGCAAAAATGACTACAATTTCTTCCCATCTCTACATCCATGCCCTCCCCACAGACTCTGTGATTTGCTTTGGCCAATGGAATGTTGGCGAATGACATGCAAACAGAGGCTTGAAGAGTGCTTGCACGTTGGGGATTGCCCTTGCTTAAGAAACTGTGACCACCACCATGTGAAAGAGCCCAGGCTAGCCTGTTGGATGATGAGAGACACATAATGCTGTTATCCTTGTCACCCCAGATGGCAGTCAGTCAACCATTAGACATGAGAGTGAAGCCATCATGGACCACTTGAGCTCAGAGGCATGAGTGAGCTTACCCAAGACCAGCAGGAGAACCTTCATTTCGTGCCTTCCTGAAACCTAGATGTGATGTATGAGGCAAAGCAGCCATGTTGTGTCCATTAGGCAAGAACTGCTCACTAAGGGATGGCCAAGAAGAAAGATAAGCAGAAACTAGGGTCTCTGATGGCATTCTGGAACTATAACACTAGCCCTGGAAAGCCTACCACTAGACTTTGTGTTGTAGAGAAAAAGAAAATGTTGTTTTCTTCAGCCTGTGTAGGTTGGGTTTCTATTACATTATTCCTAACTGAAAAATTGGTTAATTAAAAACACAGTTTTCCCTGAAGAAGCTTCTATAAGAGCTCTTCTCCACTTCCCACCGCCTGCCAATTCTGACAAAGTAAAGGAGAATGAGGGACCTGAGGAGCTACAAAAGTCAGAGGGACTGTCCGGGTTGATCAATAAAATCAGAAGGGCTTTTAGGGTTGAGAAAGAAGCCAATTATCAGAAAGTGGGTTACTTATCCTGGTAACCAAAATAAAATGAGGCCAGAAGCTGTCCATGCAAACTAGGTGTGGAGCCGGGAAGTGGAGGGACGAAGAGAACAAGGAGTGGGCGTGTGAAAGGACAGCATCTTGGGGAACACCTGGAACAGGTACATCGTTGGTCAAGGTGATCTTATCTGTATGATCGACAGAATGGTGAATGGGCGCCTAACGGGCTGAAAAATGCAGGAATCTGCTAGATTCCTCCCTCTGGCTTGTGGAGTTGAGGCCTCTCTTCTCCAGCTGGAGAGTTCCTGGCCTGTGGAAGCTGTTTTCAGTTGCCCCAGGACTGTTACTGGGAAAACACCAGGAGTGAAACAACTCCTCCACGCTCCGTGTCAGCCTGGATTCCAGAAGGCACGTTTCCCAAACACCTGAGCTTCCGGGCTTGCCTCCTGCTCCCTCCTCCCTCTCTGCCTCCACTGTGCCAGGTCCCTCCCACCGCATTTGGCTTCCTGAAATAGAGTCTCGTTTACTGCCAGGCCTCTGTGATTTACTGCGTGTGAGCATCACCGCGGAGCAAGGAAGACATTCTTCATTTTTGTACCTGACGCATGAAGAGCCATACAAGTAAGTTGCCGAAGTCAGACTCAAGGGCCTCTTGATTAAGAGTTAAATTGCAGATATGATTTACTCAATTTGAGCTTGCGGAAACAAGGGATGTTGAAGGTAACGTGATTGGCACACTCGCGTTTCTGCCTCTCTCGAGGGCACAGAGACCTGTGGAAGCTGTGTGGAGGATGGAAAGCCTGAACTTGGGTGTGGATTGGGGAGGAGCAGGTGATGGGAGTGATCGGCTCACCTGGGTCTGCTTTTGGGCAGTGTGTGCTGGAAAACTCTGCTGATGTCAATTTTCATTAAGTAAAGTCAACAGGCTAAGGGTGAGATCAAAGATGTGTGTGGGGGAACATCCTGGAAAGAACAGGAATTCAGAGGCAAGAGTTCTGGTCTTGATTTTGCCCCTTTTGAGCTGTGGGAATCTTACACAAGGACATGTGAATGGGTCCCATTTCTTTACCTGAAAAATCATGGGGGACTAAACAGCATGAAGATCTTGTTAACTGGCTTATGAGATAATGAGAAATGAGGAAGAAGATCTAGTAAGTTTAGAAAATATTTTTGATAAATTTTACCATGAAGGGGAGCTGAGAATGGGCCAGGAGTTGGAGGGCAATGTGGAGTCAGGATAGGGTATCTTTAAAATGGAAGATACTAGAACACATTTCTATGATTCAGGACAGAGGAATCAATTGAAGTTATAGAAAGATAGGGGATAATTGTAGTAATAAAGTCCTTGAGTGGGTGAAAGGGGAGAGAATGTAGAGCTCAAGTGGCCCTTGACAGGATCAGGGAAAATTCATGCCCTGTAACTGGACGGGAGGCAGAGTATATGGGCATGAATGCCGGGAGGCAGCTCGATTTGATAGTGTGAGAGGGAAGTAATTCTCATCTGATGGTTCCTGTTTTCTCAAAGAAGCACAAGATGATGCTGTCAGTCCAGGGGGTAGGGAGGTGTTTTGGAGGTTTGACAGGAGAGAAGTTGTGATAGCATCTCAGAAAGTGAGAAAGTGAAACTCCTAGGGTATAGGGCAGAGCTGTTGGCCAGTGTTGAGCATTGATTTGAGGTACACGGTCATAAATTTAAAGTGAGACCAGTTAGCATGATTGTGGGATTTCTTTTCCAGCGGTGTTCAGCTTCCTGAGTGCGGGCACAGGGGAGGTGGGCGGTTGGCTTCAATGACGGATGGGATCTGCCAGTTGAGTATCTTGCACTGAGAGATGGGCAGAAGAGGTGTTTGCAAAGGGGCTGCTATAGCGAGGGACACACCGAACCTAAACTGCGTAAAGAGGGAAGTGAGGACTTGAGAGAGATGATAGATAATGAAAAAATGGTGGAATTAATGGATTTAATGGAATTAATGAAATTGGTGGAGGGGGTTCTAAAGTAAGTGGGCTGAAAGTTGGTGGTCAGGAAAATACACGTTTCTACAGGAATTTGAACTCCTTTCTTCATAGTTTGTTTTGCAGGTTGAAGATGGGTGCTTGTGAGCCTAAGGACACAGGTTCCGTCCTGTCGAGGTACATCAGGCATGCCCTTTCGTTCTCCTCAGTTTTATAATATTTACACACGTCTGGTGAATAAGCGGACGAGGGGACGGATCAGTGTAGCCCATTCTCACTATTGCAAAACGAAGTCAAACCACACATCCTATTCATCAAATCTAGCAAGAGTACACGCTGTCATGACTGTGTATTTTAAGAAGGTTTATTTTTGTTGGGTTAAGTGGAGAATCAGTGGTTTTCTCTATGCTCTCCTAATGATTCCCTGGTCTGTACCACTGATTGGTGAAGGGAGTGTCTTAGCTGTTGATAACCCAAGCCCAGTGTAGGTAGAGATGGACTTATCTAAAAAATGATGCTTTGGCACCTCATCAACGTAGGAAGATCCTAAGACCTAAACAATAACCCCTGTGGGAAGGTTGGTAGGGTACACAGGTTATTCCCATTATACAGATGAGGTCACCGTCCTGGAGAGGTTAATACCTCGGCCCCTCCTGCTGTCTTCCCCATCTTAGGAAAACACTACTATTCACTCAAGGTCATCCTTGTGGTCATCCTTGGTTCCCTTCTCCCTTTCACCTTCCTCAATAAATCAGTCACTGTCTTGAATGAATAAATGAATGAGTGAATGAATGAATTCTACAAATTCACTTTAATTCAATAGACCTTGTTGAGCACCAACCTGGGGCCTCCTAGGTAGGGAAAACACTATTGTCCTATTCCTTCCCATTCCCACTTTCAAATTAGAAAATAACTCACTTTAATTATTATACAAAGAACTAAATAAGTTTCAGGATGAGCTTATACATATGCTTTATAAAATGCTTATAAACTTAAAAGTACTTTAATTACACTTGATAATATATTGCAAGTTATTTAAAGAGCATGAATTCGTGGGCATCACGTAATTCATTGTATGAGTACATTTGGGGTGATTATCCATACATCTATTGATGCTTCATACTTGAAACACCACATATGCATCTTAATTTCCAATTATTGTAAAACTATATACCAAAACATTATTGATATAAATATGCATGATTAACGAAGGCGAAGCGAATAACCTACAGCAAACTAAATTGATAATTATGGACTAATTATAAAATTGTAATTTAAAATTAAAAAGAAAAAATAGCATTCACTGAAAATTATGATTAACTCAAGACAGTATTGAGGACACACACGCGCACGCGCGCGCGCACACACACACACACACACACACAGATGTCCTTTCATAAAATTATTGAGTTGGAGGTGATTGTATGGATCACCAATCTGTATGTCTGTCATGTTGTATTTTCCAAAAATGGACACTGCAATATTTCTGGTCCCTTGAATTTTGTGATGTTAATGGAATTTCAAAGACTGGTCACAAAAGGCGATGCGGGCCTTGGCTCTCTCTCTCAGGATTCTTGCCATT
Source organism: Diceros bicornis minor (assembly GCF_020826845.1). Taxonomy (NCBI): domain Eukaryota; kingdom Metazoa; phylum Chordata; class Mammalia; order Perissodactyla; family Rhinocerotidae; genus Diceros; species Diceros bicornis. The sequence goes on from NC_080765.1 coordinate 15,342,698, forward strand.
GGAACCCAGCTACCATGTTATGAGGAAGCACAGGCAACACGGAGAGGCCATGTGTAGATGTTTCAGCCAAAAGCCTCAGCTGAAGTCTCAGCTGATGGTTAGCCTCAACCATCAGACGAGTGAGTGAATGAGCCTTCAGATGATTCCAGCCCCCAGGCTTCAGCCACCCCAGCTGATGCTGAGTGGAGCCGAGACAAGCTATTCCCACTTAGTCCAAATTACAGAGTCTTGAGCAAAATAAGTGTTATCATTACTTTAAGCCACTAAATTTTGGAGTAATTTGGAACACATGCATATTAGAAGCTTTGCAGTATTTACCTGGTTTGGATGGAAACAGATTTTCTAATAAAGTACTGAATTAGAATCTGTGGAAAATGTCAATAATGCACTAATTTTAGTTTATGACTTACTTGTGTCAATCATAAAAATTATCTTCAGAGATTAGTAACTAGAAAGTAGGCTTCATGCATACATAAAAATGAATGCCTGTGGAATTGTTTTCCAGTAAAAACCACAGAAAGGACTTACAATTTTTACAATCTGTTCATAGTTCCTTGAGCGAACCCTACAGGCCACCAGTAGGCTATGGACAATTCATTGTGAAGCAACAATCAATATTGATAACTCTCAAATCAAGACCCCTATCTTTGGCCTCTATTAAGATCTCCATTCATGAATCTCTACAATCTCTCCCTTCCTGCACTTTCTATCTTCCTCATTTGCTTTTATCATAATGTGATCTCAAACATACAGGAAAGTGCCCAGACTAAGATGAGAAACTTCCATGTAGCCATTGCCACAATTACACAGATTAGCAATTAACCAACCTCATTGCGTATCTGAAATTTCTTTCAAGAGCTAACATTATAGATACAGTTCCAGCCTCTTTTGGATTCTTTTGACCTCATTTTCCTCTCTTTTTCACCAGAGAGAGCTATGCACTATTCTGAAACTGGTGTGTTTCCTTCTCATCCATGTTCTTATGTTAGTATTCATAAGAAATATTAGTACTGATTTTTGTGTTATAAATTTTATATTAAGGTTATTATAATATACTATCCTTCAGCGATTTGTTTTTTCTTCATTCAATGTTATGGTTTTGAGATTTTTCCATATTGATTTGTATAGTTCCAGCTTATGTTTTAATTGCTGTATGGTATTCCATTCTAGAATATATTTTAGTTAATTCCCCTATTGGTGGGTGTTTGGGTTATTTCTAATATCTCACTTTGATACAAGTTCATATCTGAACATTCTTCAGTCTCTTTATGCATGGATATGAGAGTTCCTCTAAAAAGTGCCCTGAGGACTTGTGGGTTGCATTGTACGGATCGCACATCTTCACTTTAATGGGCTTATGGCGGTTTCTGTTTTTCCATTGTCACGCTTTAATTTTTGTCAGATTGCTAAATGTGAAGTTGTATTCTATTTTGTTTTCTTTTGCATTTCCCTGATTACTAGCAAGTCTAAGCATTTTTATTTTTTTTCTCATATTTATGGGCCATGTGGTTTTTCCTCTTTTGTGAATTATCCATACATATTTTTGCTGCCTTTCTATTGTTATTTACACTTTCCTATTGCTTTTTGGAAATCATTTACATAATCTTGAGGACAATCTTTTGTACGTAGGTTGCTAACATCTTCTGCTTTGCTGGTTAACTCTCTACTGTGTTGATGGTGGCTTGGAAGGAAATTTGAAACGTTAATGAGGTCCAATTTATCAAAGATTTCTGTTGTGATTTTGCCTCTGTGGACTAATTAAGAAATCCTTTCCCACCTAAAGACATAGAGCTTTTCATTTATTTATTTTTATTTTTTAAATTTCACTTCCATATGGATAACCAATTGTCCTGGCAGCGTTAATGGGAATAGTTCTTTCATTTGTTGTTTTGTAATGCATTTGTAATGCATGTGTCATTTATCAAGGTGTCTTTCACACAGAGGTGTGTTTATGAGCTCTCTATTTGCCTATTTATGTGTCGATATTTTATGTCCTAATAAGCACTTTTTAACATGTCAACGGCTTCACTAGGGCCTCTACGTTACCAAATCTAGTGGCCAATTTGTGTCATGCCCTTTCTCGACCTATCAGGAACAGTTGGTCACTGCCTCTCTCCTGAGACCTTTCCCTCTCTTGGATTCTGGGACACAGCCCTCTCCTGATTTCTTCTGCCTCACTAGCTGCTCCCCCTCAGTTTCTACCACAGGACTGGAAACCTTTGCCCAACCTCTTCTTGTTTCAAACTCCATGGCTCCCTCTCCAGACCTCTGCTCTGTTCTATCCACATTTACTCTCCAACTGCCTGATCACATCCTGTCCACAGGCTTGGAAATTGACTCCACATTTATTGTCTTTGATCTGACCTCAGTTTAATAGGCACCTATAAATGTCTAGTAGGCACCTCTTTTCTCATTATTTTTATGGAAATTGTACTTTGATCTGTAAGCAGTTACTCCAAAAAATTTTAACGTGCATATCTGATAAAGTTTAAAGATAATAATTACTTTTGTTCTACTTCTGAAAGGTATAAGATATTTAGAATGCTTTAACTCCAATCTTCCTCATTCTAACTTTGTTATCAAGTATTTTAGTTCTGCGTTGCTTTAACCTATTCCACATTTAAAATTTTACTATTATTTTTTACTATAAGTGCTTATCAGACATCAACATGTTTCCCTTTTTGGGGGGAAGGTGCTCGTTATTGCTTCTTGCACCACATACCTTCCTTCTGGGATCAATTTCGTCTTTACTAAACTATGTTTTTAGTAGTTCTTTTGAAGAGGGCATATGAATGAAAATATTTGTCTGAGTTTATCTGCAAATGTTTTCTGTTCCCTTTATTCTTAAAAATAGTTCATCTGGATGTAGAATTCTGGGCCACCTGTTCTTTTCCCTCAGCTCTTTAAAAACCATTTTTCCGTGGTCTTCTGGTATCTGCTCTTGTTGATAAGAAAACTGTAATATTTATAATTCAACTTTAGATAGTTTTCATTTTTTTCTTATTACTTGTAGGTTTTTTTTTTTTTTGAATCTATCTGGATGTTGGAACTTGTGATTCTTCAATCTAAAGACTCATGTTAATTCTAGAAAATTTTCTTTGCAAATTCTTGAATTATTGCTTTTCTTCCCCTCATTTTTGCTTCCTGAAAGGCGAAATATGTTTGTTCATTATTAAATTTTTTTATGTTACACTTCATGGCTCTTAATCTGTCTTTCATATTTTCCATCTCTCTATTTTGTTAGCTGCATTCTGGTGATTTCTATAAATCTATCTTTCAGTTCACCAATTATTGCTAGTTTTTTTTTTTTCCTGATCCTATGTTTAACTCATCCATTGAGTTTTAAATGTTTATGATTTTTTTCCTCTTCATTTCTAGAAGTTCTGTCACCTCCTTTCCAAATCTGCCTCTTCCTTTTTCCTACTGATCTGTTCTTCATTATACTTTCTCTTTAAACTGTTAACTTTTTAGTCATTTCAATCTACCTATTTCTCACTGTCCTTCTTCTTCCATTATAGCCAGTTCTTGGGAGCCAAATCCCTCTAAAGACAGATCTGCTCACTCTGCCTCAGTGTGGTTCATTTTTCTCATATTTTGGTAATTCTATATTGTGAATTTACATCAATCAAGGATGACTTCTTTCTGTGGGAAGTCTTTGTGCTCTGAGTTGTAAACTTTTCTGCTTGGAGCCATTAAATCTTTCTTTCTGTTGATGCCATTCAGGGATCCATTGACCTACCAAGGTTTTTATGTTCAATATTTGGCTTATAGTTCCTCTATTTTTCAAATAATGTGATTTAGCGTCACACCTTTATGAGGAACTTGCCTGAAATTTGGATATTTTATAGGTAACTTTCTTTCCAAAAGTTTCGGTAGATAGTAAACACTCTTTAGCCTCCCTATGGAAGGTAGATGTAGTTCATCTATTTCCTGTTTAAGAATGAGGCAGATTTTGAATCTCCGGACTTCATCATGTAGTCCAGTTTCAACTTCCCACTTTTCTCAGCCCTGAACACATATTCCATGTCCCCATGTAGGAATTAGAACCCAAGCCACTGAGATCTATAATCTGGGGAAGGCACCAACTGGTTCCCCATGGAATCAGCCTGGTTTTCCATTCTATTTTTAATTTTTCTCATTGTATTTGGCAGTTGAAGATTTTACCTTCTTAGTTTTGAACCCACTTCTGCATTACATTTTTTGTCCTTATACTGTAGGCAAAATTTCTATTTGTTTTGCCAAGGGTGGGGCTGGCCTGTATCAGCTTAGCATGCATGTTTCCCAAAACCATCCCTGCAGTGTTTATATTTTTATGTTCTTATTGGCAACACAGCATTAATCACCAGCTAATTGGAAAGAAAGCCTGAAGCTTTCCCAAAAGTTAAAATAAAACCAACCAACCAAACAAGAAAAAATGTTCAAGCCAGTTTGTTGGTTAAAATATTAAGTTGATAGGCTTGAGCATCCTGAGGAATATACGATGCAATTGTCTTTGTGTCATACATTCCTGAAGCCAAATCTTGGCTTGGCTACTTGCTAGTGGTATAATCTTGGGAGTGTTACTTCTCTGAATCTCACCTTCCTAATCTATGGATAGATAATACCTACTTCCCATGTTTTCAGTGAGAGTTAAGTTTGTATGGGTGAAAGTGCCCATAAGAGTAATTTTATATTTATATTAAATTTGTATTTATTTATAAGATGTTCCATTTAGCTAATTTTATTAACTAGAATATCCCTCCCTCTCTATCTCTATCTCTATCTCTATCATCTTTATCTCTTTTCCGATACACAGGGTGGTGGGTCCTCTTCTAGCCAGTGCCTACACAGCACTGGTTCTGCTAGTTGCAACAGTAACTGTTGAAAAGAGGCATGGGAGACCTACCCCTTGCAAGTGCCCAGTGCAGGGGCCATATCTTGTGCTTTACTTCGCATCCTCTCAGCTGCATTTTAGTCTGGCTGTCGCTGTGGTGTAACTTGGCAGTACCTCTCCTCGGCTGTACCAGGTACCTCTTGCCTTCTCCCCTGAAGCTTCTCTCTCTTGAGATGCCTGCAGGAGCCATGCAGCCATTCTGACACATGCACCTGGGCAATCCTGGAAGTGTGAAGGAATCAACACCGTGGGGCAACTCTTGACTAATGGGGGATAGGAGCTGGCATTTAAATACTACTCTCTTACATCCTAGGAAAAACAATTCCAAGGTGCATTCCATGTGACTGTGCTCTGGAGGTCCGAGCTCTCGTTTCTCGCAGTAGTTTACAAGCTTAATATCATAGCCATGGACTGGCTTTGCTCTCCTCAATTTCACTCCCTCCAGATTATACTCCTCTTCCTTGTGGTTACTTCCCCAAATGAAACACCTGCACATAAACACAACACTTGCCTCAGGCTCTCTCTTTTGAGAGAGCACAGGCTAAAACATCTAGCTAAATTCATCAAAAGATTAGATTTTCCACATAAGGAGATGAAAATTCAACTCTGTCAAAGATTTAAGTACTAAGATTTAAGTGCTAATGTTAATGTGAGGCCGTTTGTATTAACAAGCTTGTGAAACCAAGGCCATTCAGGTTGCAGAGGTCTTTATAATTTATACCATATCCTTTCCCAAAGAGGATATGTGATGCCCTTATAGATAAAGAGGACAGTTAAAAGTCACTTACCTTTCAAAAGTTGACAACCAACACTACAGATAAAGCCTGGCATTTGCTATGTTGAGTATGAAGGGGGAAGAAGACTACCCTCTACCCACTCTGGGTCCTTTCTGGCTAGGCTACAAATTAAACAGACATGAGACCGAATAGCAGGAGAAAATCAAACAAAGTTTATAACATGTATACATGAGAGAGACCAAGGAAACTGAATAACTCGACAAAATGGCGGAGGTTCTCATCTTCAATAGTATAATTCAAATAAAGACAAAGGAGGATGTTGGGGCTAGAGGGAGTCCACTATGGGAGATTACCAGAAAAGCACAGTAAACAAGAGTAAGGTTATTGGGCCGGCACCGTGGCTTAGCGGTTAAGCGCGCACGCTCTGCTACTGGCAGCCCATGCTCTGCTACTGGCATTACTGGATCCCGGGCACGCACCGACCCACCACTTGTTGGGCCATGCTGAGGCTGTGTCCCACATATAGCAACTAGCAGGATGTGCAACTATAACATACAACTATCTACTGGGGCTTTGGGGAGAAAAATGGAAAAATAAATAAATAAATAAATAAAAAGAGTAAGGTTATTATGCAGATTTTAAGTCCTTGCCTGCCTCATTGAGAAGAGTTTCTAGAGATAAGGTTATCCCCCCTTCTTCCTGGTACAGAGAGGGAGATACCTTTACACATGGAGGTTTCCTTTATAAATGTAAATGTCTCTTACAAAGGGTAACTTCTACTTTTACTTGGTTTTCAGAGCTTTGATAAGAATGGGCTTAGCAAGGACCCTCCCAGTCTATCCATACCCAAAGTTATTTATGGGGATGGCCTGTCCTGGGGACAGGCCTTCTATCTTAAATTCTTTTAGGCAGTTAGTGCAGGGGGAGCTCAAAGTTTCTTTCAGAGAAAATAATCAAGGTAAAGAGACATATTTTGAGGTGGCCAATTCTGATCCCCCACAAGTGCATTGGGTGCCAGGGCTGCCCAATGATTGGAACTCTGTAACCAGGGAACCCTGAAAGAGAAAAAGCTTTAAAGAGACAATGGTGGGGGGGTCTCAGAAAATGGTAAAAATTAAAAATGTATTTCACCCTAAACCTCTCCTTTCCTTGGGATGGTAGACATGATTTCAACTCCCTGGAATGACTCTAATTCCCATGATCAGTAGGTCAATCTAAAATCCAGCCACAGCTGACACTTTCACTCATTTCTAGCTTGCAATAATGGGAGCAACAATTGCATCACTTTCTTGGATGGCCAGTGAGTAGTAGCCAGGGCCTTCCCGCTCTTGGCCTCCACAAAGAAGCTGGTTGTAATTGTCAGCATCAGAAATGGGGCATCTGGATGATATTTCTCCAGCAGAGAAGCAGCTTCTGATTTTTTTCTTGGCTAAGCTTTGGAGGTCAGATGCCAGATGTACAATGAATATGCAAAAGAGTTAGGACACGGATGTTCCAGGAGTCTCTGACAGTCTGCCCAGCTACGGCTGAGTCGTGCATTGCTCTTGTTGTAATGGTCTGTACTTGGGGCCAAAAGTAACACCTCTCCTCTTGTTTCAGGGCCAGGTGGGTGGAATTTACCTTTTACAAAAATATGCAGAGGGAAAGTCAATCCACATGAGCTGGAGGGGAGGAAATAGGTTGAATACTGACCTATTTGAATAAACACTCCCATTTACAGGTTCCTGAATGGATGTAAACTTGAGCAGACTGCTCAGAAAAGGACAAAGTGATCAGAGACGAGAGCTGAGAGAGGCGAGGATGGCTCTGGGGGACAGAGAATGGAGCCTCAGCATTCTGAAAACCAATGTCACTGAAAGAGAGATCAGAGGACAGGGCGTAGAAGTGGCACTCAAAGAAATAACAGAAGGAAACACTTCTGAGCTGGAGAGAGACCTACATGTGCAGATCAAAAGTACTCCCAGGCCCCAGGCAAAAAGAATGAAAACAGATCAACACCTAAAAATAGTCTGGTGAAATTCTTGAACTCCAAGGACAAAGAAATAATCACCCCCACGTACTCCAGAGAGAGCAAGCGAACGACGAAAGAATCAAAGTCAGGCTTACCTTTTGCAGCACTAAATAGGAGACAGCATGGACAAATGGCAGAGTTCTGATAGGAAAAGGAGTCCTGGTACACAAGTATGCTCACGTGTGAAGTCCTTAGGGAGGAGTCGTCAGCTGGCAATGACTCAGGACCACCACCACCCACCGATCTGTGCTCAGAAAGCTAACAGACATGTGTGCCAGCCACCTAAAGTGCGTGTCATGATGAAGGATGCAGAAATCACCAAGTTGGGCACAGAAAATGATGGCCAGCACTGAAGTCATTTAAACACAGAATTAACTTTAAATAACTGTTGTAAATATGTTTTGAAAGCTGAATGCAAATGTCATGGTTAGTTGGGGAATGAGTCGATATTAAACATAAAGTACGTCAAAAGTTTCCAATTGTGCTGGGAAAACCAGGAGGGGGTGCAGTGCTAATTTCCCCAGGTTACAGCACTGATTCTTGACCCTCATGGGGCCAAATGTCTGTAACAGTGAGGGGAGCTCCCCATGGCTCCTGCTGGTGGGGATGTGTCCACTGCTTCCATTTGGGTCTGCCTTGGTCAGTGCCCAAGGGTTTCTCTTTTTGCTGCCATCTCCACATAGCAATTCCAAGAGCCTTCCTCTTGGTTGGAGGGAGTGTGCTGGGGCTTCCTATAGGAGTCCTGGACTGCTGTGGGCAGGGTGTCTTCTGAGGGTGGTGAGTTGCTGTGTGTAGTGAAGTCCACTTTTCAAGGGCAGTCTGGATCCCTCTATTCTGCATATTGAGCCATTTCCCCCTGCCGTCGTCCCTCTATTCCCAGATACTTCTTCCCTTCCTGCATCCCAGCTTTGGTTTAATCTAGACTCTGGAAGGAGAGAAACTAACTAGTCTTATAATCCATCTTCTTCCTTTGGCACTTCGAATCTTTGTTCTCATGTTATAATAGGCTGCGGAGGATGCCCCTCAGTAAAGCAACAGAAAGGAGGGGAGGATATTCGCAGAGAACAACCAGATTCACAATTTGGGTCATAACCCTGTCACACTGCTTTCTAGAACCTTTTTATAGTGTGGAATATAACACATACAAAACACAGCGCACAAAGAAAGACACCTGTGTAACCCCGACCTGGGCCAACAGGCAGAACTTGGCCAGGCCCAGAAGTCCCCTTTGGGTCCCCCTCCCAAGAGCCACCCCTTCCGCCCTAACAACCACCACCCTGAAATTTTATTAGGAATCACTTGTTTTTCTTCATAATTTTACTCCCTAAACACACATTCCCAAACACTCTAGCTTGATCTTATCCCCTTTCTTGAACTTTATATAACTTAAGTCAGGGAGTATGTATTTATTTGTGGGTCCAGCTTCTTTTGCTCAGCGTTATCTTTGTACAGTTCATCTGTGCTGTTGCCCCTTACTGGAGTCCATCTGCCTGTGTGGCTGCAGAGCGCTCCGTTGTCGGAGTATAGCATAATTTAGTCATCCGCTCCACTGTTGATGGACTTCTGGGCTGTGTCCAATGTTTGGCCATTACAAGCAATACTGCTCTGAGCACTGCTCTCCCCGTCTCGTGGCGCACATGTGCCTGCATTTCTGCTGACTGTCTCCTAAATCAACAGGGCAGCTGCCATGCTGCTTTATTACCTCTAACTTCCGGTGTGAGTTATTGGTTTGGGGATGTGTATTTTAGCCCTGGCACTTGTATGCTGACTTCTGAATGCTTCAGTGACATTGCTACAGGACATAAAAGGCATTGTAAATTACAACACTAGTAAATGTTGAAATAATAGTATGAGAGCTTTCAGACTCCCGGAAGTTCTCAGGTCCACACAGGGTGGCGTGGGATATCCAGCCCCACAGACTGCAGAGTGTTGCTGTTTTCTGGCTGACGTTCTCGCTCTACAAGCAACAGCATGCACACAGTTGCACTCTTCCTGGTGCATCAGCTTTGAACTTAAGCAATTCTTGATGAAATATTTTTTCAGTCTGGTGGCCTGGTATTATTTATAGTATTATGCATAAAGTGAGGCTTTATTAATATTATCAAACATTATTTCAAGACCGAATAATTCAAAAGCACATAAAATCAGTTTCACTATACCTCTGAGTGGCTGCTTCATCAGCCACACAAATTGCCTGCAAAAGCTTTAAAACTACTGTTTAGAAAAGACTCAATTAAATTTGGGTCTAAGGCCATTCTGGTCCCCAATCTCTTTTGGAGATCTTGGGGAAAAAGAGAAATGGAGGTGATTTTATTCTCTTAGTTAAATATATGTTTAGGGGGCTGGCCCTGTGGCATAGCAGTTAAGCGCATGCTCTCCTCTGCTGGTGGCCAGGGTTCGGATCCCAGGCGTGCACCGATGCACCACTTGTCAGGCCATGCTGTGGCGGCGTCCCATATAAAGTAATGGAAGATGGGCACGGATGTTAGCCAGGGCCAGTCTTCCTCAGCAAAAAGAGGAGGATTGGCATCGGATGTCAGCTCAGGGCTGATCTTCCTCACACACAGAAAAATAAATAAATAAAAAAAATATGTTTCAAGATATAAATATAGATAAAAATATGTTATATATTTATATGTAAATAAATAAATATGATATTGAAGAAATATAACGAAATGTTATCAGAGTTGTTTTTTTGAGGGGAGAAGTGATGTTATGGATAACTCTTCTTCTTCTTTGCTTTCTGTTGTTTTCCTAAATTTCTGTATCAAGTATGCTCACCTTCCCAACTAGAAAAACAACTTCAAAAATATCGTTTAGCAAAGTGAAGTCACAAAGAGCAAAAAGAAGCCATATGGAAAACGGGAGTCTATAATGCAATTAGAAATGTGAGATTACAAGTTGAAATTTTTCGCCGTCCGTGGCCAGATCAAAATCTTAAGGAATGTGTCAGCCTCATCGTCTGATAGAAAGAAGCAAATCACTTCTCTAGGAAGTACCAACTTTCATCTCAGCCATAATCTATAAACTCCAAGGTAAATTTTTCAGGCCAATAGATCATTTTCTCAGGAACACTGAATAGCTAATAGACAGTGTCTTCAACAGCAATATTTTTTCCTCTCCCAGACATTGACTCTCAGACCCAAAGGCCATGACATTAAATTCCCATTCAGGGAAAGTGTTCTTATGGGTGTCAGTTAAGTAGTAGGGTTTGCTTTCTCTCCGTTTCCTGCCTTGCATAAAGGATGGAACTTGGGAACCTGTGAGATTGATGGGCATGTCCCTAAGTACGGCAGACTGCGTGATTTCATCCAAAGACTTGCTGTCCCTCTCTATCCAGCCCACCCCCATGGATTACATTCCATGGCAACTCTCGCCCCCACACCTGTGAGAGGAAAATATCTCCCCCTCCGTCCACAGCGGGCCTTGCCATGTTACCTGTTAAGGCCAATGGAATATGACCAGATGTGGAGTATCTGTATCTAAGCAGAGGCTTTAAAGAACACTGCAGGGTTCAACCACTGTTTTTTTACCACTGCAATAAGATCAGTATGTCCTGAGAGGGGCCATGCCTTCAGCCTGGGGCCTGGAATGGATAAAATGAAGAGCAGAGGAGCAGCTGACCCACTGAGGACAAGTAACACAATGAGAAAGAAACCTGTGTTTTTGAAAGCCACCGAGTCACTGAGGGGCTGCTTGTTACTACAGCAACTTAGCAAAAGCTGACTAATACCTAAGACTGCGTTTCTCATATGTCAACCAAGTCACTGGTTGAATTTTCTAGTAAGTGCTTGGAATGTGGATATTATCTGTTCATTAAAGCAAAATTCATATCCTTTATAGCAAGAGTTTTCCCCCTGGTTAAGCTATCCCAGGGGTTCATAGAAGAGCTTCAAGGAGCCCAAAAGTCTCTTAGAAAATTTTAAGTGTGTGTACTTATGTGCATTTGGAGGTATAGGGGATTTGGTCCATGGATATTTCCAATTTTCAAACAGGTCAAAATAGATCCAACAATGCTACAGTAGATACTGGTCATGAAGGCTGCAAAATTGCTGTTTTTATGAAAACAACCTGACTCTGTTCTCATCCTGAGGGCGGCCATCTCGCTTCTTAGGAGTAGTGATGGCCACACAAATGTTTGTTTTTCTTCTAAAAGAAGTTTGTGTGTGTTGTAGCACGTGGACAAGTGCATTGCTGGCTTCTGAGAGTTCTGTGGAATGGTTTTGGCCTGGAACATTTCAGGGAAGTTGTCTTCAGTCACCTGTGCTACAGGAGAACATGACTTCTGTCAAACAGGCAGTTTTGTGCAAGCTGGTCTTTTAGTGGAGGCCCCGGAAGGGGTGAGTTCCACATTATACTCCCTGATAACCAAGTGAATTGGCTTATTGGATGGAGTTATTTAGGCCAATCCATTTAGCTTTGCAGAGTTGCCATTAACTGTCCTTTGAATGCCAATTTTCCAATTCCAGTGGTTACTGGGTCACCCTTATGTCTGCAGTGACAAAGCCATGCCCTTATATAGACAAGGAAGTGCATCCTATTGTTCTGCTGGGAAAGCATGTACCCCAGTTACCTGAAGTTGAATCAAGTATTTAGATCTAAGTCCAAAACAGAGCCCAGCGCTGATCCTCATTCACTCTCAAGCCTCCGTTCCTCTCCACTGGCTTCAAGTAATGATGCTGTGGTTTGTGCCTAGCAGGGTGGCAGTAATATTGGATCTTTGCAGTGTTTGCAGAGTTTAAGCCATCAACAGGTCTGGTTCATGAAAGAAAATGCTGTTGATGCATTTAGTTAGGGTGCTCAAATCAAACAATTTTCTTAGCCAACTTACGAATAAGAAGAAACAACATAGTGGCTTCAGAGGGTTGACTAAGTGTTGCACAAGTTTCCACAATGAAGTCCCTAATTTGGTAGAAGGACACAATTCCTGTAACACTGGTAGCTCTTGCTCACTCTTAAAGGATTGCTACTCCAGCTTTTGTGCCTCGCAAAGGATGGCCTTTTCCAGCTACCCTCTGCCCAGTTACTCTTGGAGAGCTTAAGCTCCCTCATCATCCCTTAGGATCCCTGCTGGAAGGAGATGCTTTGGTCACCTGGTGGGATTTATATTTCTCAACTGTCCAGGCTCAACTTTCCCCCAGGAAAACTTGGCTGCGACAAGGGTGGACCATTCTGACTTATCAAACTCCTTCCATCAGGATCTCATCATGAGATTCTCAGGAATTCCAATCCAATGCAGTGGAACATGCAATTCACAAACACTTATTGAGCATCTGCTATGTCTCAACATTGTGCTGGGTACTAGGAATAAAGATCATCCATGTTCCCTAACTTCAGGAGGAGGACACATCCAGATATTCCTCAAACATATGTACCCATCACCTTCACCTTTCTACTCAACAGGTGTTCTCACTTGATATTTCAGAGAGGAAATAGAAATCATCAGCTGCAAGCTCCTTCAAATTCCCCTCTCTAAACTTATAACCTCATTTCCACCTGAACTTTTTTTCCCCTTTCCTCTCATTCAATGGAAAGGGTGTCCCTATTCCAGGCTAAGATTAATGTCTCCACCTGTACCCTGGATCCCATCTCTTCCCCCTATTGGGGACCTTGCTCATGCAGAACTCTCTCTCTCTTATTCTCTCCTTCTCTGCTTCCCAGAGTCAGCTAAACATGCCCAAGTCTCTCCCATGATAAACATCAGAATATTTCCTTGATCCCATTTCAGTTTCCTGCTCTATTTCCTGTACTTCTTCTTTCTCTTCATTGCCAAAATTCTTGAAAGAATCATCAGTACTCACTCTTCCTTGTTCCTTATCTCCTTGAATCAGTGCACTCCGCTCTTATCTCATCTCTCTAGGGAAACTGGACTAGCCAACATCACTGATGGCTGGCTTCAGGCTAAATCCAAGGATCCCTTCTCAGTCCTTTCTTCTTGGAGTTTTCAGAAACAGTTGACACTGTTGACTATTCCATCTTACTTGAAACAGCATTTTTGCGTGTTTCAGGTTGATGGCCATAGTAACGTAGTATGTGAAGAGCACAGGCTTTAGAACATGCTTGCTTGGGTTCAAATCCCAGCTCCAGCCCTTACTAGCAGGGTGCCTTTGTGCAAGTTCCATAAACTCTTTGTGCTTCTGATTTATACGACTGCTGGGAGAAACATTTGGAACAGTGCCCAGCATAAAGTAAGTGCTAAATATTTGTTCCCTGTTATTGTCTCCTTTGTGTTCTCTTTTACTGCTGCATTTTTCAATATTGGCATCTAGTCCTATGTCCAGTACTACATGCTGTCCCTGGGTGGTCTCATTTACCCCTTCAAACCATCTATATGCTGATCATTCCACATCTTGGCCCCATCTAAGCTTCATCTAAGCTTCAAATCTACGTATTCAATTGCCTACAGCACATGTAGATTGTATATGTACTTACATCCATTCTATCCCAAGTTGAATTCACCATATTCTTTGTTAAAACTGCTTCTCCTCCCATGTACCCTACTACAGGAAATGGAAACACCAACCATGGGCTTCCCAATGGGATGTCAGAAACAAGGTGTCCTCCTCACCACTTCTTTTTCTCTTATTCCACATCCAATCAATTTGCCAAGCGCTATCTTTTCAACCTCCTAATTATCTCTCAAATCTATTTGCTTTTCTCCATCTCTACAGTTGCTGGTACCAGGCACCATCTTCTCTTGCCTTTATCTGCCTGCATCACCTGTCGCCTTGCTCCCTTCAGCCCATTCTGCACTGTGAGGCAAGGCTTTGCTACAACATGTTAATGCTTCCCACTGTTGTGAGCATGATGGCTAAAGTCCATGTCTTTGCCTTCAAGGCCCTGCTAACCCTCAACCTCATCTCAAGCTGCCTGAGCTCTGTGAAGCAGACACTAATTTCCTTCAAATCCTGACTTCTTGGGTTCTTTCTCCCCTCTAAGCCTTCATACATGCAGCATTACACAGAGATAAAACGTTTGGACTGTAGAGACAGACTTGCTTCCAATTCCAGCTCCACTTTTTACAAAGATGTGACCTTGGGGAGGTTATATCATCTTACTGGGCCTCAATTTCCTCATATGTAAAACAGGCATGAACATAATAATATCTACCTTATGCAGTGTTTACAGCAATTCACTGAAATCAGCAGAGAGCGATATGACGTTTGTTAAATAAATTGCCATTCCTCAGTCTAGAATACATTTCTCCTCTTCCCCCGGCTCCTGCTCATCTTTCAGGTGTCAGTTAGAATCCCACTTCTTCCAGGAAGTGTGCTCTGATTCCTCACGTCGGGATAAGCACTTCTCCAATGTACTCTTAGGACACCATCGTATTAAAGCCTTACTTGTCTTTACTCCCCGTAATGTACTTGAGGGCAGAGACTGTGTCTACTTGACTTACATTTGATTCTCAGAGTGAGGCCTATTTTGGGCACTTACTAAACAGTCCCCTATGAATATAATAATTTGATAACAGGGATACTAGATTATGAATAAAAAATTATGGATACATTAAGAAGGCAGCAGTTCATCTCTTGGGGCGTGCGAGGTGAAGGATCTGTGAGGGCTTCACAGAGGAGGTGACATGGGAGCTTGAGCTCTGGTGATGAGTAGTGTTTGGTCAAGTGGGGAAGCGGATTCCAAACAGAGGAGGTAGCATGTGAAAGGCCCAGAGAGATGGAAGCATGAATGTGTGGTGCTCAGATTCAGTGCTTGTGGGGACATATTGTGGTGGTAGATGAGACCGAAAGGGCAGAATGAGGCCAGATGGGGAAAGGCCTTGAATATCATGGTAAGGAACCTGGGCTTCATCCCAGAGCCTTGATCAAATGCAGACACACACCCGGTGTGCTCTCTTGCCCCACGACTGATCACAACTCCCCACGGCCTCCGAGGTGCACACACCATTGGCGGGTCCATTTTGCAGCTACCCAGCGTCCTCCCTGGGTCTTTGCTGTGGCCCTTGCTGAAGCCTTTCATATCTTTGATGATTCTCTCATTGACTCCCAGACCTGAGGCTCTGTTCCACCTTTAAATCTTTGATGGAGACTGTGGTCACCACAGAACAGAGGGGATACTATCTCATAGCATAATTCTGGGTTACCCACCAAGCCTGGAGTGAGGAGAATTAATCTGGAGGGGTTGCACTGAGGGATAATGGCTGGCAAAGATTCCACCTGCCTCCTTCTCCGTTTCCAGTAAAATCTCTTTGGGAAAATGAACAAACTTTTGGAGTGAGCAAGATGAGAGATCATCCTAATCTGTTTGGGCTGCTATAACAAAATACCACTGACTAGATACCTTATAAATGACAAAAATTTATTTCTCCCAGTTTTGGAGGCTAGAAGTCTGAGATTGGGGTGCCAGCATGGTTGGGTGAGGGCTGTCTTCCAGGTTGCAGAATTCCCGCATTCTCACATGGCAGAAGGAGCTAGGGAGCTCTCTGGAGCCTCTTTTATAAGCCACCAATCCCATTCACGAGGGCTCCACCCTCAAGACTTAAGCATCTTCCCGAGGCCCCACTTCCTAATACTGTCACCTTTAGGGGTTAGGATTTCGACATACGAATTTTTTGCGGGGGAGCACAGACATTCAGATCATAGCTCGCTCTCGCTAGGCAGTATAATTTGAAGAGGAGGAACCTCAATCCCAGCTTCATATCCTGCTCCGTCACTCACAGGCTATATGCTCTTTCAAATTGTTTAACCCCTTAACCTCACTTTTCTCATCTCTAAAATGGGAATACTGAGTATTACCATAGCATTATAAGAGATAACAATAATGTATCATTATTGAGTATTATTATCCAGGATAATTAAGTCAATAAATAAAATTACACATGTAAAGGCACCCAGAGAAGATTTTTGTGTGTAGCAGGTGCTCAATAAATGTTAGTTTCCTTCCCACAATTTAAGAGGGAATCAAATCTTAGAGGATTATCCAGGGTGATTCCATAAGCTCAGTGCTCAAGTGGCTTTACCCAGGGGCTATGGACTGAATCAGCACATGCTGGCGTTTAAAGGACTCTTGCCTTTTGTTTCTGTGGACCCAGTTAGCACTGAAGTCTCTCTCCCCTGCTGCAGTAGTCTTAATAAAATCTGTCTGACCTCCTTTGACAAGAGTCGTGAGCAAGAGTTATGCCTATTTTAGGAATCTGCCCAAATTGAGTGTGACCAGATTTTGATGTTTTTTTGTCACAATGAGTGAAATCCCAGGCTACCAAGAGGCACAGTCTTTTTCAGGCCTTTTTATTCCTCATCAAATGTCATTCTCGAACCCTCCTTCCAGCATTGTTTCCAGACCTCCAACTGCAGGAGTAAATCTTCAGGCCTTGGAACAGGTATCCGCCTCCTCTGGTGTTTCTTTTTCCTGTTAGGGGTGAAGAAGTAGGGTGGTCACCACCTAGATTTGAACCTGGGGGAACTTGCTTGCCACCCACTTCGGCAATTGGAAGTCTACTTTTTATAACTTCTTCAGAGAACAGTGGTCTCAGAATAAACATCACATCCTCTGGGTAGGTTTCCCCACCCCACCCCCAAGTCTGGATTAAATGTCCACACTCTCTTACATCTCCTCTGTTACAGTGCATTGATCACACTACATTGTAATTGATGTTTACTTGTCTCTATCCTATAAATTCAGTGAAGGCAATAATCAGACTGTTAGGGCTGAATTGTGCCCCCTCAAAAATTTGTATGTGGAAGTCCTAACTCCCAGTACCTCAGAATGTAACCATATTTGTTGGTAAGGTCTTTAAAGGGGTAATTAAATTAAAATGAGGTTATTAGTGTGGGCCGTAGTCCAGCGTGACCGGTGTCCTTATTAGAAGAGGAAATTTGGACACAGACACATACAGAGGGAAGACAATGTGAAGACACAGGGAGAAGATGACCATCTACAGGCCAAGAAGAGAGGTTTGGAACAGATCCTTCGCTCACAGCTCCCAGAAGAAACCAACCCTGCTAACACCTTGATTTTGAACTTCCAGCCTCCAGCACTATGAGTCAATAAATTTCTGTTGTTTAAGCTCTCCAGTCTGTGGTACTTTGTTATGGCAGCCCTAGGAGACTAATACACATACCTTATTCACAACCCAGACTGAGCACAAAGCCAGGAAGAGATTCAGCATTTGGTGAATATTTTTTGAGTAAATAAAAGAATGAGTCACCAACCTAGAAGAGCCAGGTTTCACTGGTCCAGTTGACACAACTGAATTTAATTATGTACTGATAAAATGCCATAGACATTCAGAATGTCAGACATTGGACGTCATTTGTGGGGTCCTAACGGAGAAAACTGCTCCTAAGGATGCAGAATAAAACAACATTTACTGTTCCCATCTTCCAGTTGTTTAGAGTTCCCACCTTCCAGTGGTTTATACTATTCCCCTCTTCCAGTGGTTTATAGTTAGATATGGAGGGGAATGCACAATATAACTACAATAAAAGATAAAATTCAAGCTCATGAGAGACATAGAAACAAAACGTGATTGGAGAACAAAGGAGGAAAGGGTTGCAATCAGTATGAGACAGATGAGGAAAAGACTCAGGTCTTGAAAGTTTTGTTGTGTTTCAGCAAATAGAAATGGTGGGAAAAGAGAAATCCAAGGCACAGCTAAAGTTAAGGTAGAGAGGAAGGAAAGCAAGTTCCAGGAACAGAACACAAGCAATATCATAGTTCACGTCAGTCACCACAGGGGAAAAGGTGATAAAAGGACAATATTTGGGAGGTGCAAGTCTGGAATATTTCTGAATCTATATCTCTACATTTATCTCTCATCAAGACTGAAAATATGACCATTAGCTCTTCCTCTATCCCCCATCTTCCGTTGAAGAAGTATCCTTTGATTTAATTATTCATTGCAAAAACTATCTTCTTCCCTTCTACATTTTGTGCTATAATTTTCAATAGGAAATTTATGCACAGTCAATTAGCCCTCAAAGAACATGCTCAGCTCTGATGGATGGGCCAAGCCTTTGTTAAGACACCGCTTGGTACGTGTGTATATGTTTGTGTGTCAGTGCAGGGACTGGCAATTAGTTCAGAAAACTAATCACCTCCTTCAAACAAAGGCAGCCAGAAATTCTCCTGGGCACCTTCAGATTTGGTAAATCACTTGACAATCACAGGGCTTTCCAGGGCCGAGTGTTCAAACAAATCTCTCTCCTCATCCACGGTGGCTCATGGGGTCATCTTTTTCGCAGGCTGCTGATCCCATACTGGTCTGTGTAGCTTGTCACCATACCTCAAGCATAGCCCTTGGCCTTGGAAGCCCCAACCCCTCTCCTTGTCTGCTCTTGACCTTGTTCCAGGGCAGCGTTGTTGCAAGCTGTCAGCCCCTCAGCAAGAGCAGCATATTGGAAATGTAAGGTGAGCAGAGGTTTGGAAGGAGGTGGGGTGGAGAGAGATTAAGACCTGGTCAGGTCTTAAAGGGGAAGGGAGATGCACTACTTGCTTTAAATTTTTATCTGATATTTATTTATGTCCCATGCTGATGCCAAAATGATGCAAGGCAACCAAGACTGGGTGATGTGAATGACGTCTCTCATTACGTAGGCTCTCCAGGTTTTTCCCACCCTCATACATCTGAGAGCCATTTTTACAATAACTAGAGCAAGAGAGTATAAAGGAAATGGCCAGTGAGGAAAAAGCCGTAGGTTTGTGAAAGTCCCTGCCAGGACCCTCTGTTATGCTTCTGGGCTGGACATGCCCTGCACGCATATCAGACATACTGTTCTAGAATATGACACTAGCAATGAAATCAACACCCTTGCCCAGGGCCATGTTGCTCACAAGATGCTTGGCATTTACCCACCAGTGTTTGCTTTGCACTCTTCCCCATCAGAGCTGACCCTAGAGAAAGATAAAGCAGAACATGCCTTAGACTCTGGCCTTTGGGGCACTCATCCTGATTGTTCTGCCAGGAGCTTTAAAACGTGATTTCAAATCCTAAAGCTGCCCACACTAAGTTTCGACCTGACTCTAGACTTGAGTTTCTGACCTTTGTAGAGTCAGTCTCCCCTTCTGAAAGGAAAGGAGATAGTGGAGTTTGGAGGTAGCTGGAGTCTTCTCAGGCTCCAGGATTCGGTAATGAAGGATTTAACTAAGGAATCCCTGAAGCTTACAGATCTACATCCAAGGAAAGTGAGGTTCTGCCCATCCCCTATCCCAGCCCCCCCCCCCCCCCCCCCCCCGACAAGCTGCGGGTCTAATTTTGGGTCTCCCTTTCCACTTCAAAGATGTTTTTAGTATTCATTTCCCCTTTCTCACCAGAGTCGCTCATCCTGGGGTGGGGAGGGAGCACATAGTTTACATCTGCCCAGGCTCCATCTCTCTCTCCTCCGGGAACCCCAGGACCGCCATCTTGGTCGGCCCAGCATGGCCCCGTCTTCCGCTGTGGTTGGCTCTCAGAGGACTTGGTCTTTGCCTGGATGAACAGTCCCACCACATGTCCTGGGGCTGAGCACCTGGAGTCATTTCAGCTATGGAGGGGCTTTGGCAAAGCGCTTGTCTCCAGCCCCAGTTCTTTTTCATCTTTATGCTCCTGTGAACTTAGAGGGAAATGAGAACCAGATGCTTCTGATACCTTTACACCTAACCCATCAGGAAGCTGTCTAGGGGAAGGTGTTTGAGAGCCAGCGAACCTTTTTTAAGACCCTTTTTTTGAGAAATGAAAATTGCAATGTTTTCCAGAACTGCAAGTTTCACACCACATCCTTTATTCACCTTTGCACCATCTTCCCCTGTGCCCCCAAAATGGGATCCTAGGTTTAGCTGGACCCTCTGTATCTGAAATAGTCGTTATAATTAGTCATATCTGTGTCAATCTCCACTGTTTTCAATGACATCAATTGTCTCATTGGATTCTCATGGAACCTAGTGAAGGAGGTAGGGTAGGGACTATTATGTTTGGGGTAAGTGTTCAAATCAGCTTGTAATTGGCACAGCTTGGACCAGACCCCAGGCTCCTAATTTCAAGACCAGTGATTCTTGAACTTGAGCCTGAATCAGAATCACCTGGCCTGGAAGCCCGGTTAAAATATAAATTGCTGGAACCCCCCACCCCAGAGTAGGTTTGGAGTGGATCTTGAGAATGTGCATTTCTGAGAAATTCCCAGATGATGTTGATGCCGATGGTCCTGGGATGGCATTTTGAGGCCCACTGTCTTAAACATACCCCTAGGGGACACCATTGGATTTTCTACAAGTGTGTAGAGCTGTCTTCCTCAGTATTATGCAAGCCAAATAGAGGGAAAAGGAGTCTTCCTTCATCAAGTGGAATGTCACATATTTGCAAAGGCTGGTCATCAAGAAGAGGCCAATTTTGCTGGGACTTCTCCGTTAACGGCAGGCAAAACCACCCTAACTTAGGTTCTCCCTGTTTCCTTCGCTCTGCTTCTCCCACTAGGGCTTTCTTCACCTCAGTTTGTTTTGTCTCCTAACGTCTTATGACATTTTCCTCCTATTACAGCTGACACCTCAGAGGTAATGGGACTGAATATCACTCATAATTCATAGTTTCCTCTCAATGACTGTTGCGCTCCTTCATGTTATCTCCATATGCGGAATCCCCACTGGGGCAATATTGCCTTTTTGGCATCGTCAGTTAATTTGTTCATTTCCATGTACATTATTGAAAGCACTCGGAGTCTTAATTAGTCCTCTTTAGCTGCTTTTCCCTGCAGCCCCATGTCACAGAACCAAAGGCACCGAAGCATGGTGAGGAAGAGGCCTAATTAACAGGCCCATGATTGAAACTCTGAAAAGATGGAATTCGCAGAAGACAGAGATGCTTCATATATAAAATAGGGGGGCTGAGGCAATGACAGGGAA
The DNA here is from genome assembly GCF_020826845.1 of Diceros bicornis minor. Lineage (NCBI taxonomy): Eukaryota > Metazoa > Chordata > Mammalia > Perissodactyla > Rhinocerotidae > Diceros > Diceros bicornis. Next base: position 15,364,149 of record NC_080765.1, read on the forward strand.
GGTGGGCAAAGGTAGGAAGAGCAGTTAGGACTTGTCAAAGATATTTGTTCTTTAGGGCTGCCAGGCGACCCCTTTCCTTCCAGAAACTACCTCTTGCCCCCAAATTCCAAATGGCTCTTGAGGGGCTGTCAGTTGCAGAGCTATGATCTCATCTCTTGCTGAGGGGTGGGCATCTGACTGGGTCTGGCTATTTGAAGGGCTCCATCCTTCTGGCCATGGTGATCGGTTCAGGCATGAGCACATGATTTTAGTTGGATTGGTCAGATTCCCTCCCCAGATTTTTCTGCTGAGTATAGCCAGAAGACTGACTTTAGCTCTTGGGATCATGGCGTTAGAAGGATGTGACTGTTGGGTGACCAGGTGCCATCTTCCCCACAGCAAGGAAGAAGCCCATCTGCAGCAAAAGAATGAGGCCAAAGTACAGAAACAAGCAGAGCCAGGAGGTGGAGGGAGATCAGAACGCCCTGAAGATGGGGTTTGAGCCCTGGCATTGTGATGCCAACACTACACCACTCACAAGTACACTGGGCAAGAACTTCCTTGTTTTGGTCACATGCAAATAAGACCAGCAAGCTCCTGTGATCAGCGTTGCCTGCCTCCCATCAGCCCAGTTACATTCATGGGGGCCTGACCTTGAGTTGGTCCCAACCAGGGCAGAGAAGTGGCCACAAAGACACTTCTCTTATCTTGCCTTTTTGTTCCACTCCAAGGAACTGTGTTTCTACCTCATTTGAACCCACAGGACCAGTTTCCCTCAAGTTCCCAGGGCCTGTTCCTTATACAAGGATGTTAGCCACAGGTTGTCACATCCCTTCGGAGGCTGCAGAGTGCAGGGCTTGCTACCCAACTTGGGGGACATCCCTACATAGTCATTTACTGCAAACCCTGGTCCTGCTCTGAACTAGCCTCATTCTCTTGACCTTGACTCATCCCACAGGAAGTATTTATTGAGTGCCTATTATGTGCTTGGCACATCTGGGAATAAAATAGATGAGCTTCTTTCCTCAGAGACCTCATGGTCCAGCAAGGTATGGGGGCAACTAGACCTGAGCCTGTCCAGTGAACACAGTTCCCCTGTCTTCCCTCCATAGGTCAATGTACATACTCAGCGTCCAGGCCACAGGTCCTTGGCAGCCCTGAAGGGCGAGACACAGGGCATACTGGGCTTCCCATGCCCAGTGTGCCTCCTAGGAAAACCTAACTCAGCTTTTGTCTCATAAGGAAGAGATTCAGACTTGAGTTGGGCACGGACTATGGGATTCATAAGAGCCCTTTTGACTGAGGTTCCAGGATTCTAAGATACTGTTTTCTTGAAGACACAAAACCACCTCCATTCACAGATAACACAAGGAATTCTATCACTTCCTATACTTTTTTCTTTTATATAATATCTTTATTAGGCCTCCTAGAGATTTTTGCTTTGTCTTGTTTTATTTTATGGATGTTTATTATAATTTCTTCTTAATGAGAAAAATAAAACATTTATTGCAGATTATTTAGAAAAATTAAAAAAAAAAAGAAATTTAATCCATCATCTTGGTGCCCATAGGTAATGAATATTGGCATTTTGCTCTATCATATGTGAACACAGATTTGTTTTTATGAAATGAATATAATATTTTATATAAAATTTGGGGTCCTGTTTTCCTCATTTTGCCCTGAGTAAGTTTTTCCCTATTTCAATTATTCTCTCAAAACGTGATTTTTTAGGTTGTGTAATACTGCATCATATGAATGTATCACAGTTCATTTAACAAGTCCCATATTGTTTGACATTTAGATTGTGTCTGTTATTTGCTGTCGTAACTAGCACTGCAATGAACGTCTTTGAGCATGGACACCTTCCCTCAAGATAGTTTCTTAGTTATGAATTACTGGCTCAAATAACATAAACATTTTCAAAGTCTCAAAATATGCTATCAAAGTAGATTCCATGAAAAGTATACTAATCGTATTAGTTTCCTACTGCTTTTATAACAAACTACCACAAACTTAGTGGCTGAAAACAACATAAGTTTACTGTTTTACAGTTCTGTAGGTTACAAGTCCAAAATGAGTCTCAGTGGGCTATAGAAAGTTCTAGGAGAGAATCCATTTCCTGGCCTTTTTCAGCTTTTGGAGGCCACCTGCATCTTTGGCTCGTGGTCCTTTCCTGAATCTTTAAAGCCAGCAATGGTGGGTTGAGTCCTGCTCACATCTCATCACTCTGACCTACTTTTCTGTCTCCCTCTTCCACATCTATGGGCCCTTATTGTATTGAACCCACTCAGATAATCCAGGATGATCTCCTTAGATTAAGTTTATTAGCAGCAGCAATTCCCTCTACAATCTTAATTTACCCATGCCATGTAACATGACATGTCCATGGGCTCTGGGGATTAGGACATAGACATCTTGGGGGGGGTGGCGGAGGATTATTCTGCCTACCACACTTATTTAGACCACAATAAGTAGTAGATAAGATGCCTATATCATTGCGTTCTTATCTGCATTAGACATTTAGGTTTTTTTTTATTATGATTTTTCTTCTTTATTGTGAAATTTTTGTTGTACATTATTGTTTGTCAGTCACCATATAGACATTTATTTATTTTTAATCTTTACCAAATTGGTAGCTGAAAAACAGGTTCCTAGTTATTATAGTAACTGATAGTTTTTCACCATTTATATTTTTTCTATCTAGAGCACACCTGTTCTCTCTTTATTATTTTATCTGTCTTTCCCATGTTTACTTTTTAAATGGGATATAGGAAAAGCTGGCTCAAGAGTGTCTGTGCAAATAATCCAAGACCCAAATCTAAGAGACTAAATGTCTTGTCACCTCATTTACTCAGCAGGAGGCTCTTGAATACCAAAGTCCTTCCCATTCCAGCCCCCAAGTTCTCCTAAATCTCTGTTCAACTGCCTGAAAAGATTAGCAGATGTCCTTTAGAAAGCCTGATTCATGACAATATGTTAACCCACAGGCTTATGCAGGGAACTAGTGGACCCAACCCAGTGCCACATAGCAGAACCCTTGGAACAATGCTAGGATCACCTTTCTAGAACCTTCCAGACCTGATTAGAGAAAACCCATTGTTGAAAAAACCATCATCTCTGCTATGGTCTGAATGTTTGTGTTCCCTCAAAATTTATATGTTGAAATCCTAACCCCCAACGGTGATGGTATTAGTGGGTAACGCTTAAGTCATGAGGATGGAACCCTTGTGAATGGGATTAGTACCCTTATAAAAGAGGCTCCAGAGGGATCCCTAGTTCTTTCCGCCATGTGAGGATGCAAGAAGTCTGAGACCTAGAAGAGGGCCCTCACCTGACCATCTGGCATGCTGATCTTGGACTTCCAGGTTCTGGAACTGTGAGAATAGATTTCTGCTTTTTATGAGCTATCCAGTCTGTGGTTTTTTGTTATAGCAGTCTGAAAGAACTAAGACAGAAATTGGTACCAAAAAATGAGGGTGCTGCTGTAACAAATACCTAAAAACATGGAAGCAGCTTTGGAACTGGGTAATGGGCAGAAGCTGGAGGAGTTCGGAGGTGCTTGCTAGAAAAAGCCTACGTTACCATGGACAGATGTTAAAAACAATTCTGGTGAGAGCACAGAAGAAGAGGAAAGCTGTAGAGAGAGCCTCCACCTTCCTAGAGAATACCTAAGTCATAAAGAGAACGTTCCTAGAAATATGGACAGATGTTATTGGAAACTGGAGGAAAGGTGATCATTGTTACAAAGTGGCAAAGAACTTGGCTGACTTGTGTTCATGTCCTAGTGCTTTGTGGAAGGTAGACCTTGTGAGCAATGCAATTGGATATTTGGCTGAGGCTATTTCTAAGCAATAGAAGGTGTGTTGAAGGTGCGGCTTGTCTTCTCTTGAATGCTTACAATAAAATGCAAAAAGAGAGAAATGACTTAAAGACAGAATTGTGAATCCAGAGGGAAGCAGAAATTAAAAATTTGGAAAATTCTCAGCCTATCCATATTACAAAACATGAGAAAGCCTGTTCATAAGAGAGCACTAAGGGTGTGGCCAAGGATCCTTTGATAAGGAGATTAGTCTGAATGTGAACCAGGGACATGAGCATTCACCCCAGCAGGAAAAGAGCCAGTCTGAACTGAAGGAGGAGACAGGAAGAAGTGAACAAAGGTTGTCAGACTAGCTTTTACAGATGGGACTATAGAGCTAGTTAGCTGTGATCAGGCAATGTTCTTCAAGACAAGGGAAGAAAGACCCAAAAGGCAATTCAGAGGTACCAGGGCTGCCTCCTTTCTTTCAAAAAGTAGGGGGCATTGCCTGGGTTTCAACAGGCCAGAAGACCCCTACCCAAAACCATGGTAGCAGTGTCCCCCCTTGGGGACAGCCTCGGGGACCAGATGGCTGCCCAGTGGAGTTGTGGGGGCAGGGCTGCCCAAATGACCCCAGTCCAGTAGAGCCACCAGTGTGCCATTCCAGTCTGGGAGACGTGCTGTGTGGGCTGCGCTCAGCAAAGCCAGAGGACAGGAACACTCTAGCGTGTCCAGAAGGCAGGACCCTTGCCCCAGAGGGCATATCATAGAGTTAGAGAAGATTACTCTTAAGCCTTAAGATTCAATGCTGTTTACCTTGTTGGATTTTGGACTTGCTTGAGATCTGTCACCCCTCCCTTCTCTCCTATTTCTCCCTTTTGGAATGGGAATGTCTGTCCTACGCCTGTTCCACCATGGTACTTTGGAAGAACATAACTTGTTTGATTTCAGAGGTTCCCAGTTAGAGGGAATTTGCTTGAGGATCAATCATACCTTGGGTCTCACCCACATCTGATTTAGGTATTTCAGTGAGACTTTAGACTGTTAAGTTGATGCTGGAACGAGTTAAGGCTTTTGGGGTTGTTGGGATGGAATGGATGAATTTTGCATGTGAGAAGGACATAAATTAGGGGGGACCGGGGGTGTGATGCTGTGGTCTGAATGTTTGTTTCCCCCAAATTCATAGATTGAAATCCTAACCCCTAAAGGTGATGGTATCAATAGGTGGAGCCTTCGAGAGGTGCTTAAGTCGTAAGGGTGGAACCCTCATGTGTGGGATTAGTGCCCTTGTATAACACACTCCAGAGAGCTCCCTAGTTCCTTCTGCCATGTGAAGATACAACAAAAGGTCTGCAACCTGGAAGAGAGGCTCATGCAACCATGATGGCATCCTGATCTTGGACTTCCAGCCTCCAGAACTGTGGAAATAAATTTCTACAGTTTATTAGCCACCCAGTCTATGGCATTTTGTCATAGTAGCCCAAAGGGACTAAGACAGGGAGGTAGGGATGGCCAGAAAGAGGGAGGATACAAGTGAAAGTGAGAGATTAAGAGAGACTACAGGGATTTCAGGGAGCTTGGCTCTCAGGCTGCCAAGACATTGGGCTGAGCTCTCCCCATCTCATCTTGGAAGCCCCAGCCCTGTGGCATGGGCTCTGCCCACTTCCTGTAGTTCTTCTTATAGGTGCTCACAGCCCCTGTCTTCTCAGGTTGGAACTAGATGGCACTTTCCCTGCTGTGAAGATTACTTGGTATTGTTCTGAAAACAAAAATGTGTCTGTGTTTGTTTCAGAGGCAATTTTTAGGGAGGGGAGAACCCTCCCTTCAGCCTTGGGGGCTGAGGCAGAGACACCTGCCAGAGGCCTGTGGGATGAGTCACTGATACTCTACATACCTGCTCAACATCTTCTAGGGCACAGGGGGAGGGGAGGGCTGCCTGAGCCCTCATCCTTCCAAGTTGGATTAGGGTCCCATTGTGGTAATTTGAGCATATTCTTTGGGGTCTCATCACCCACGCCCACCCCAGTGACATCTCAAAGTATGGTGGCATAATATTTTGGAAGTAGTAATTACTGCTTCTCCCAGATCATATTTTCTTGTGTCCCTTGGTCCTTCCCCCTTCCATTCTCCCACAGCATCTGGAGATGTCAGGCCCCACACTTTGTGCAGGAGGAAGATCTGAGTAGGAGAGACAGAAGAAGGAGTCCAATTTTCTGGGGCTTGTTTAGGGACGTGGAAAGAGTGTGAGCCCAACCAGTCTAGGACCAAAGGGAAGTGGCGCTGGGCTGGAAGGGGACCCCATTGGCAGGTGTCTTGATCCCAACGGGGGCTCTGAGAATGGAGAGAGGACCAGTTTTGGGGCCCAGGACTAGAGAAGTCTGTGATCACATCAGTGACAACTTTACCAGGCGGGGGTCTACTGAAGGACGGTCTCCACCTCCCCAGTTTGTGGCAGGAGACCTGCTGCAGCCCACAGCCATCCTCCTGCAGAGGAAGGAATGGGGCTGAGACTCTGCTGGAGGAAGTCTGGTTAAATGCTAGAGTTGGGTCAAGCTGGCTTTCCTCAGAAGGGACACAAGATAACCCTCTGGGAATCAGAATCTGTAGAAATGGCTGAGACGACTGAGTGAGTCCTTGGACCACCCAGTCCTCAGTGTTATCTGTCAGGTGCTCACACAGGGAGCAGGTGAAGAACGGAGTCTAGGGAGGGTCAAAGTGTCTTCATGATGATTTCTAAGTTTTCTCTTAGCCTCAAGGATCCCTGCCTCCACGACTGTGACAATTTCTTTTCAACTCACGCATTTTAAAATAATTGCCATAATAACAACAACATTTACACTCCTCAGACTTGTAACAATCACTGATTACTCATGGAATTGCTGCTTTGTTCACTCGTGTTGTAAAGCGCTAACAAAAGTACAGTGCCGGTTGGAGTCCTTAGCTCCATAAATGACAGCTACTGCAGAATATTTGTAAACACGTTAATTTCCTCCTCAGGAAAGTGTGGGTTTTTGGTTTCACTTCACTTGAGACCCAGGTTCTTTGATGGAGTAGCAGGTGGTATACGATGTGTGAGATGTTGAAAACTACTGAGGAATTTCAGTCTGCTCATTCACCACTTGGAAGGCTGAGGGCAGCGGAGCTGGGACCAGGTCCTTGCACTGTGTACACATGGCTCTTGGTAGATCACAGGTAAAGTCGCTTAAACTGCAGGACTGAGTCCCTGACTCCTGACTTCCAGGCCAGAGTAATGTTTTTGGCAAATCCCAGGGAGTAAATGGCAGCTATCTCTGAGGGCCTTCCTATGCAACACTTGGGTGGATGTGGATAGGCACAGAGAAGCCTGAGCATCCTGCAGCCTGGGTTTGTGTGGCAGAAACCCACAGCCCTATCTCCTCAGGCATCCTACTCTGTCTTAGTCTGTTCAGGCTGCTATAACCAAAATATCATAGACTGGGTGGCTTCAACAACAAACATTTATTTCTCACAGTTCTGGAGGCTGGAAGTCCAAGATCAAGATGCTGGGATATTCAGTGTCTGGTGAAAGCCAGCTTCCTGTTTCATAGACAGCCATCCTCTTGTTGTGTCTTCACATGGCGGAAGGGGCAAGGGAGCCCTCTGGGGCCTCTTTTATAAGGGCACAAATCCTATTCATGAGGGCTCCACCCTCATGACCTAATCACCTCCCAAAGGCCCCTCTTCCTAATACCATCACCTTGGGGTTAGGTTTCAACCTATGAATTTTGGGGGGTTACAGACATTTCAGTCTATAGCAGACTCATTCCCTCCCTTTCCAGCTCCTAATCCTAAAGCACCCCACTCTGCCCATCAGACGAGGTCCAGCCTGCCCCTGTTCTGGTCCACCCCAGAGTTTCCTTTCTCCCACATCCTGGGGATCTAGTTTGAGTTTGGGGTCATATGAATGATGCAGGTGACTCAGGAGGCTTTCCTACCTGAGAGTAGGTTGCGGGTATCAGCACAGTAACAGGGAGCAGAGAAAGGCACAGACACAGCAGAGGGAAACCAAGTGTAACTGCTGAAAGGTTATTTTACAAAAATACTTCATTGCTATTAAAAATACGTAACATATTTGAAAGACATTAACCTGAAAATTCTTGAGAGCCTCTTTGCTTGCTTCATGGTCCACTTGGAGAGATCTCTCACTGCCGTGGCCAAAGTACGCTGTTACCAGGGTGTACTGCAGCTGGTTTTGTTGGTCATGAGAGCTGATTGTCCATAGCTCTTCCCAGCTCTGCATTCAGTGATGTCATGTTGACAGTATGGACACCACAGAAATCTGCAAACACCGCACATCAGCCCCACCCAGGGCCAGTTGTTAAACATTTACCAGCACACCGTGCTCCTAACTGACCTCTGCTTACCCAAATGCTGTGCCAGCCAGGGCTCTATTTTCCTCTGTAAAACCTGCTGAGCAATGCCCTCAGCCCGCCAAGGCTCACAGCTGTTCCAATCAAGGAAACCGCATGCTTATCAAGGGTCGTTTACTCTTGTCCCAAACCTATTCAGGCAAAATATATTTGTTATAGCAATTATGGAATTAGGTGAGTATTCCAATACTCATGGAATGTGAGTATGAAAGTAACAGAGTTGTCATTTCCGTGGAAATTAAGTGGAATACTTGGGAAAGACTTAATAAAGGCAAATTGCTTAAAAACTGCTGTTAAATTGAGTGCAGATAAAGCAAGTGTAAAATTTTTGGAAAGATTATATAAATCTGGAAGGATACTGGGTTCCAGTTACTTTGAAGTGTCTTTAAGTTCTTGTTCTACTTCAAGTAAATAAAACTGGAGATTTGGAAATCAGGGGGAGCTCCAAGTAGTGGGCATGGACCCAAGGATGGCTGCAGATGTATGCATTTTTAAGTTAAAATATGATATTGTAGGTGTGCTTGCATCATCTTTTATGATTCCGTATCTAACCCATTTTTTGCTGTGATGGGCCATCAATCCCAATTTTGCTGGCTAAGACGCTTCTGCTGTGACCTGTGCTGCTCATTCATTTCAGCCACACCATGGCTTTATTTTAGCAAAGGTTTAGCCATATAATCTTAGCTCTGCCACCTTGAGGGTTTCTACTTGTCAAGCACGTGGTTCAAACTGAGAAGGCTTTGTCAGCCTTCCATCCACGACTTCTTTACTTGCAGCCCGTTCACTTTTCCCTTACACCCCCTCGCTCTCCCCTCTCTCCATGCCTCTGCTCATGCAGCCTCCTTCTGCACAGCCCTTCCTCCACCCTCATTGCAGGTTAACATCCTGCCCATTCTTCCAAACCCAGCTCTGTTATCACTTTCTTCATGAAACTTGTCCTGATCCCCCGACTAGAAGCAATCTCACCATCCAAGGGCATTGTCAGATAATTTTATCCTTGTCTCACTAATACGATGGGTTACTTCTTATGGAAAATTAGTTATTTAAACCATAAAATTGGGGGTCTGCAGGGGACTTTAGAGATCCTGGCATCTACCACCCTAATTTTACAGATGAGAAACCAGGGCCAGCATCCTGACATGACTGGTTCAAGGTGGTCCAGGCAGTTAGTAATGACAGAGTGATATTGAACGTGTGAATGCCACCTCCAAGCCAGAGGGTAGTCTGCACTGGCCTCCACTCACCATGCTTTGCACATAGTAATTGTTCTCACATATTTTTTCTTTAAGATCAGATTTACTTAATTAAAACTTAGAGAGTTCGTTTAATAAATATGTTCAGATTGGAAAAAACTGTATATTCATTGGAAAGAATTTCTAAAACACAAAATGGTATGCAGATGAAAATAAAGGCCACCATTTGTCCTGCTATTCAGAGATAAGGATTTTTAACATTTAGGGTCATTTCCTTCAGATTGGGTTGAAAGAAAAATCAAACAAACCAGTATCATGCATAGAAAAAATGCTTGAAGGAGGAAGTGTTTTTTGTGCAAAAGAAATGAAGCATTCCAAATGGTATCCAATCTAATCTAATGGATTCCTACCCAACGATCCATTTACTCAAGAAATAAGAACGTGGTGGGGCAGACCTATGCTTGCCACTAGGGGTTCAGAGATGAATTACATATTGCAGGTATTTGCCCTTGAATCTTTCAGAATCTAGTAGAGGAAACAGACATATAAACAGATAATCACAATGCAGCCTGACAACGGAGAGAGGAGCAATTTAAGGCAGCATGTAATTACACGCAACATTACATGACATGGATTTTATGGCCTGTAATAGTGGGCTGCGGTGGTTTATAATTTCTGTTATCAAACCAAAAGCCACATAACAGTGACCAGGGAAACTTTCTTTAAAGGTGATTGTTCATAAAGAGGAAATAATTGGAATTTCACAAACCAGTAATTACAAAAGCAGGAAAGGTTACTATGGTGTATTTTATAACTGTAATCAAAAAAATTACAAGGAGACTTTAAATATGTTCCATTAATTTACTCCATTAAAGGTTACTGTCTGAGATGAAAGACATATCAACTAAAAATCACACCTAATGAGAAGTTTAAGGGATATGAAATTGGCAAGTCAGGCATACCCTGGAATCTGGCGCTTCTTGTCTCGGTTGGTGTTTGTATTGTATGACTCAATAATAATAGTTGGCTTTGTCATTATTGTAATAATCATATGCTGTGGCCTCTTGTTATTCAGAATGATATTTTGCATTATTGAACTACTGTCAGATTTTCACAAGATTTTGGCTATCGTTCCATTAGTCTTCTTTTTATTTTAACCTATCAGGTCAGTTTTTTCTGATCTTGACAACTTTCACCATGTGGAATAGTTGGAGCGCTGTCAGAGAGATGCTGTCAACGTGATTGAAGTGAATGGGGACATGAATCATGAGAGAAACCAGCCTACACGGCAGCGTGGTCTCCCAGGACAGTGCAGTTTCAAATGCCGCCTAGCTTCTGGGGATGATAAGAGTGTAATCCATCTTGCTGCATGTCCCTGAGGCACCAGGAGTGTGTTTCAGTTTCAGTGGAGGTGGCCTGGAGTAGCTCCTACTTCTTTTTAAGAAGATCAGTGGCTTATTGGGGGAAATGCAATTCTGTCCAGCAAGATGGTTGGCCAGTGTGCAGTGAGCTGTGAGCAAGTCACTTCCCCATTCTGGGCCTTGGTTTCCTCTTCTGTAAAATGGCAGAATTGGCAGAGATGACATTTCTGGCTCTCTCTGGCTCTAAAACCCTGTGAAACCACTCTGGGCTTGGACATGTCTGGGAAGAGGTACTCGGGCCTGGTGTGAGCCCCTGCCCTGCCTCCCAGTCACTAGCAACGACCACCATTCACTGTCTCACCCTGCTGCCCATCCAAATCCTTTCTCCTGCCCCTCCCTTCGGGCCCCAGAGACATGGCTATCTTCACCTAACCTGATTCATTTTCCTCTTTCCCAACACATGGGGAGAGAACACTTCCCCTCCTTCCTTGCTGGTAAGTTGAGATCATGTGACTGAGTTCTGACCAAAGGAAGTCAAGTACACCCCACTAGACTTAAAAAAGGCTGTGCAACCCTCCAGCCCTCTCTGCCTCTGCTGTGGAGAACCTGGCACCACATACTGATTGGCAGGAAATGGCACCTCCCACCCAAAGGTAGAAAGATTAGGGAAATCCAAGATGTCCTCTAATAAATCAGGGCAAGTCTTGGTTTTCTCTCCAAGTTCCAAGTGCTGCCCTTAAGCAAGCATATGGAAGGAGGATCCTCTGGAATAGGTTGAGTGGGAAAGGCGTTGCTCATAAGTTATCCACAAAACCAGTGTAGTGGTTCCTCAATCAGTTAAACATAAAAATACCATATAAGCCAGCAGTTCTGCTTCTAGGTATATACCTAAAGAATTGAAAACAGATGTTCAAATAAGAACTTGTACATGAATGTTCATAGTGGAGCTATTCACAATTGCCAAAAGATGGAAACAACCAAAATGTCCAACAACAAATGAATGGATAAACAAAATGTGGTGTATCCATGCAATGGAATTATTCAGCCATAAAAAGGAATGAAGTATTGATACATGCTACAGCACGGATGAACCTTGAAAATGTTATGGTAAGAGAAAGAAGCCAGTTGCAAAGGACCACATATTATATAATTCCATTAATATGAAATATTAATCCATAGAGACAGAACGTGGATTAGTGGTTGCCAGCGGCTGGGGGAGGGGGAGTGGGAAGTGACTGTTTAATGGGCCCCAGGTTTCCATCGGAGGTGCTGAAAAAGTTCTGGAACTAGATAGTAATGATGGTTACACAACACTGCAAATGTACCTAGGGCCACTGAATTGTACATCTTAAAATCATTAAAATGATTTTAATGGTAATAAAAATAAATAAAATAAAATAAAATAGTAAGTTTTATGTTATGTGTATTTTACTACAGTAAAAAAAAAAAAGGAAATTAAAAAAACGCACACACATTTTGAGCCAAAGAGGAGAGGAAAAATAAACTAAAAAAAACAAAACAACAAAACTGTAGTTGCAAGACAAGTCAAAGCAAAAAGCACGTGTGGGGCTTAAAGGTCATGGTGAGATGAACAGTAGCGAAGCAATGAGAGAATGAGAAGGGTTGAGACGTGGAGCAGGTCGGAACGCGGGGGTGCACACTAGGTCTGAAGTGGAGGGATTCTTTTAGTGGGGATGTGGGAGAGCAGCTTCTTCTACCCAGGTGTGTATGTGGTGGGAGGGGTAGAGGGAGACCCTGAAAGCATTGAAGTGCTTTGGGCCCCATGATTTAAGTGCATTTGAGGTCATGGCTTCTGAATCTTCCAGGGACAGAGTTAGCAAAGTGTTGTTCTCTTGGTAATCTCTCCAGAATAATCCTTGAAAAGGTTCTTCAGAGGAACCTATGACTGTACCTGTGCCCTGTTTTATCCTCTTCTGCCTAACCCAGCACACTCCTCCATCACTATCCTGCCTCCTGTATCTCCCACCACCTTCCCTTCTGTAAATAAACAGGTTCTGGCCTAAACTCAATTAGTTAGCTAAACTCAATCTGTCTGGCAGATGCCACAGAAGAGATGGCATCTAAGCTGGGTCTTGGAGGATGAATATAATTTCACTTAGTGGAGAGGAAAAGATCTTTCAAGCAGAGGGAGGTGCAGGCTTGGAAGTGTATGTGTTGTTGGGAATGGTGAGTAGTTGTGTGGCTAGAGCAAAGGAAGTGAGTAGCAGTAGATCTGGCTGTAAAGCAGCGATGAAACCCATAGTGAAAAGGATTGCTATGTCATGTTCATGTGACAGTGCTGTCCATTCCTCTCTTCCAGCTCAGTGTTTACCAGCACGTTCTAGAACATTCCAACAGTACAGAGCTTGAGGCCCAGCACCCAACTCAAAGATCAACCAGGGAAATCAGTGCACAGTGTCTCTGAAGTGCACAACTAGCTGAAATGCTGACTCATGTGGTGCCCAGGGAGTTTATTGGGTAGCACCTCTTTCTAAAGGAACGCTGATGGAAGTGTGGGTGCCCCCTATGTAAACCATGTCCGCGAGCACAGTATTGGGTTGGCTCTTTTTTGCTGGCTTTTATTCTGGGCATGAACATCATGATGATGAGCATAATATTTTCTCCTCTAAATTTAGGCTCCAGCTCTTCCTAGGCCACTGACAGATGACACAAGGAAGGATGTGCCACCTTAGTAAGCCCTGCACTATCTCCTCCTCCTGCCAACCATTTTCCTTCCTTAGAGTCTCTTGAACACAAAAAGGCTCATCTCAGGTTCTTTATCAAGCAAAAGAGCTTGATTACCTCTGGTGGGCTACTTAGACCCTCAAAGCATAAAGTTTGCACACATTATCTTTGGAGGAAAGGGCACTCCCAAAGGGCAGCTCCTCATTTTTTGATTTTTAAATCCAAAGCTATTTCTTCCCTCCTCATGGGACAATAGGGCTTGATTGATTGTCGCTAAGGGGGCCCAGACCTGATACACAAGAGGCTTTGCTCTTTCTCCTCATTGGCTTCATCCCAGTGGCAACCCATAGGGTTCTCTGCTATGCCCTTACTGAAGAAGAGATAAAAGCACAGTTTCAGCGTCAACAGGAAGTCTGCTGTCCCAAGTTGTTTAGAGTTGATCATGTAACGAATGGGAAACCATTGAAGACTTTTAATGAAAGGAGTGACGTGACCAGAATTGTAGAATGGAAGGAGTTCTGATGGTCACTTAGAGCAAAGGTTAAGGATTAGCAAACATGTTCTGTAAAGGGCAGATTATAAATATTTTTGACTTTGCAAGCATGTGGTCTCTGTCAGACCTACTCCACTCTGCTGTTATAGCATGGAAGCAGCCTTAGAAAATACGTAAACGAATGAACGTGACTGTGTTCCAATAAAACTTTATTTATGAAGATGGGCTATGGGCTGGATTTGGCCCAAGGGCCATAGTTTGTGACCCCTGGTAGAGGGTGGATTGGAGAAGGTGAATGTTAGAAACAGGGAAAGCAGTGAAGAAGCTAAGTAGACATCTGTATTGTTTTGTTGTGCTTTGTTGTCCAGCCTCTATTCACTTTTCTCTGGGTAACAGTAACCCTACTTTTCCACCAGAAAACCATACTCTCCACCACTCCCAGCCCACGTGTCCTTCAGGTGGAGTTGACTCCACACTCATCTCAGCATAAGCATGTGACCAGAGCGTTGCATTTCTTCGGCCATAGTTGACACATGGATAGTCTTGAGATCCAGGCAGAGCTAATGAGATATGATTGGAGACACATTCTTATTACTGGACTTGACCTTAGGAAGATGGCCATGGAGCTCTGGCTGCCATCATACCACTAAGTGAAGCTTGAGAATCCAGCCAACATAAGGGAGAAACAAGCATATCTGAGAGACAGAAAGATGTACATTAAATGCACATTAGATGTACATTAAGATTTGAGGAACACATCCTAACACTTTACTTCTCCAAAACTGTCTTGAATAATCTTTTGGGTCCAGATGATCCTTTGCTCAAGGAATACCACCAACATGTGGCTTTAGGTTAGGAATATACACAGCACAAAACTTCTTGCAAATAGAGATGCTTGAGACAGTGTGGCTTCCTGGACCTTAAATGCTCTGTTTGATCTGAAAAGGTTTGTCTGTGCCATAGGCAGAGGGGCAGCATTCCAGGTTGTATCCTGTAGATAACTGTTGCATTTGTAAGTAAGGTTTGAGCAGCATTTATGCTCAGATAATCTTGCTTACTCTCGAGAAGACATGGCAGCTTTTAGGTGCATGTATGGGGTGGAGACGGCTGGGAGAGGCTTGATCATGGCATTCCAGGGAGTGATAGAGGTTCTTTCCATGGGATGATGGAGGCTCTCTCCGGAAGCTGAGGCCAGCTTTCACGAGGAACTGTGTGAGACTCTGGGTGAGCCATGCTGCTTTAGGACGCGGAGGACAAAGTGAGGCTTGTGTTGTTGGGGCGATTGTTCTTCTGGATCCTAGTCTTTGGGAGGATGGAGCTGGCACCACGGGGCTCTCTCAAGGAGGATTTCCTCAGTAGGAGCAGCAGAGAGGAGGGCTGATGTAGACATCTGGTGCAGGATCAGGAACAGACTCCTTCCAGGCATATGGGTCACACCCTCTGTGTCTCAAGAACAGTCAGGGTGCACACACATGAGGGGCCCCTAAGACTTGCATGGGCAGGTAGAGCTCCACATCATTTTTATTTGGACATTCATGGAAATGTGACCTCAATTTGCATTCACAGATTTCGGAGATCTAAACTTATCCATAGAAGTGGAAGAAATCACGCCAGGAAAGGACACATTGCGCATTACAAATGTTGAATACACAATGATAAGAAACTGAACCTATAGTTCAGGGATCTCCCTCCTCATCTCTATAAGACTGCTGCAAAACAACTAGCAATAGAAATCTAGAAAATGCCTGCACTCTGCATGTCAAAGAGAATCTTCCACCTCCGATAATTCAAAGGGAAAGTAGAGAAGGGAGAAGTGCATCCCTTTCAGATGGTAGCCAGAGATGCTTTCCAGGATCCTTTCCTTCCTCCCCCAGTAGGGATCAACAGGTCTTCCACTGCATCATAAAAGCTAAGATGTGCTGGCTCAGAGGCCTTCATAATTTGATCACATAATTGCCAGGAGAGAAGGGTCGGTGCTTTATGGTCATCCGCTTTGTGGGCATCCTTTCAATTATCGTGTAGTGCTGGGTTATAATGGAAAATGGGCACGATGTCATTCGTTTGCGAGATCTTTAAAGATGAGCCTTTCTGGGCTGGTTTCCTGATTGATTTTTTTTTTGTAATGTTGTCACACTGTCCTGCTAGGCCCTCACATTCCTCTTGATTTACCTCCTTGGAGAGTAAATGAACTTCAAAGGACACCTGGTTCTGATTTATGGTTCAGCCCAGGCCTTTGGCTTTGGCTCTTTCTCCATGCAAACCAAGGGCTTTCAGGATGAGAGGGCTGCGGGGCTCAGCGACTCTGGGTGAGGGTGCTGGGGCGGTGCCATCCTCCACCCTACAGACTGGCGGGGTTCCTTGGCTAGACCTGCAGGCTTGCTTCCTTCCTCCCAGCTTCCTGCGTGCAGCTCCTGCGGCTGCCTGCTCAGTGGAAGAAGAAAGTGCTCTGGGATGAGGGGTCTGATCTTCAGTCCAGGGCTGCAGGCCCTGTGAGAGCTTCCAAACCTGCTCAGAGGCCCTTTGTAGGACACATGGGATTCACAGTGTGCAGAGAAGAGGAAAGCAGAGTACATTTCTAACCATTTAGCCAACCCCCTTACTGCTGCACGCATGACTTGATGTATTGTTGCTTTGCTTTTAACCCACTTGGATACTCTGATCAAGTATTAATTACTGGGGCCAGGCTGGAGCTTGGTGCTTTGGGTTATGAAAGAATCAGCCTGCTGCTGTTGTCACTTTGGTTCTAAATTCATTCTCTCTCTCTTAGGCCATGCCAGCAGCCCTGTGACTTCTCCCTTCTTTAGTCTTGTCCCTTCAGGCCATCCTTGTCACTGCTGTCTGCAGAGCTGCTGAGCTCCTGACTCCAGGGCCCTGTTCACGTTATATGCTGTGGAGTTTTGAGGGTAACATTGACCTAGGATATGATGTGAAAGGCTCCCTCTGGAGTCATGCAATGCAGTAGGCACTGGCGGACAGACTAATTTTTCTAAAACATCAATCTTCCCTGTTACTCCTCCATTTTAAGTCCTTAGGAGGGCTCCCCAATGTATGCAAGACTCAACTCAAGATCCTTAGCTTGTCACCCAAAGCCTCCAGACCTGGCTCTTGCCTGCCTCTCCATTGTTTCCCATCCTCCCAGCTCCCTCAAGCTCTACCCTTCAGCCATCCCCAATTCTTTGCATCTTCCACATACCGACTGCTGGAATGTCCTCTCCTGCACTGTGCATTTGTCACTTCCCTCCATCCCTCAAGACCCAGCATCATCTCAGCCTCCTTTCCTTACTGTCCTCCACACCTTCTTCCTGAGCTCTGGGCCCAGTGCCATCCTCTAAAATGTATCCAAAGCTGTACTGCAATCACATGCATGCAACCTGATTTTTATTGGGTGCTGATGTCCCTGTGGGATGAGACTGTGTCTTATCCATCACTGTATCCTCTGGGCCTAGCACAATATATGACCCAGAGTTGGCATACAATGAATATCTGAGGAGGAAACGAATGAAGTATACAACAACCAGAGGCCTCCAGGACCTCAGAGTCCACCTGGAGAGACATCATGCACCTGGGGAGACATTGTCATAGGATGATTGCACGCTATGCTGGGTGCTGTGGGCACTCAGAGAGGAAAGGGTGTAGACATGAGTATTCAGGAATTATTTTCTGGGATTCTAGAGCTTAAAGGAAGCTCAGGGATCACTTATCTCTATTAGCTCATCCACAGATGAAGAACCTGAAGCCCAGAGAGAGAGAGAGAGAGAGCTGCTCAAGGTCACTTTGAGAGTTGGCTACAAAGTAAGAAATAACATCTAGGCCCCTTGATTCCCAGTCCAGGGTTTATTAAAAAAACTCATCAAGTTGGAACTAGCAGGCATTTTGATGTTTTCCTATAAATAATTTAGAGGGAGGGGTATAAAACAAAACAGAATTTTGTTACTAAATATTGACGCTGTAGCTGCTACTTAGAGAAGATTACATATGATGTTTTCAATTAGGCTCCCTTTATCTGCCTTTAGAAGCTGTTTTTTTAAAGGACAGGATTGTAGTGTGCTATTAACACTGACAGCTCCAGGATTCACATTGTGCTTCTGAAGGCATCAGGGGGAGATACTGATATATCAACACAATCCTCACAAGAGCGTGGGGCTGATTTCAGATGAGACCAGCAGGAATCGCTGTCTTGGCGTTCCAGCAGAAGCATCCTCATGTGCTTCTAAAGTGGGCGTTCAATCCCTTGGTGCTTCCTGGGCATCCATTCCACCAGAACATGGCGCAATGGGGTTGGAGGGTGGTGGGTGGAGAGCCGAGCTCCACTGTGGGGAGAGGGTGGGTTTCAGCTGGAGGGGCCATCTCTGAAAAGGAATTCCAGGGATTGGGATGTCTTGGACTCATAAGACTGCCAAGAAAGGTAACATTTAATACATGGAATATTTGCCATGAGATTGGCGCTGTGCTCAGGGCTCAGCAGGCCTTATCTTCATTCTCAGAGCACTCCTGCAAACTGAGTATTATTATTATTCTCTGGTGTAGGCAGAGTTCTAAGATGGCCCCCAAGATCCATATCACTGGTGTACACACCCTGCGTAGTCCCTGGGACTGTGAATATGATGGATCTCATTCCCAGGATTGGATATGTTATCTGGCCCGGTAGACTTTAAGAAAGGGGGATTATCAGGATGGCGCTGACCTCATCACATGAGCACATGCAAACATTTCTTTTTTGGAATCTGGGTATAGAGGTCAGAAACAGAGGAATTCAGAGATACAGAGCATGAGAGGAAGCTGATGTGAGGAAACTTCTCCTGTTGGCTTTGAAGATGGAGGGGCCACATGGCAAGAATCTGAGTGCATCCTCTAGTAGCTGAGAGTGATCCCTGGCTGGGAGCTGGGAGGATGGTAGGGGCCTCAGTTCTAGAGTGACAAGGAACTGAATTTGCCAACGATGTGAATGAGCTTGGAAGTGGACCTCGAGCTCCAGATGAGAATGCAGCTGTTGACCTTTTGGTTTTGGTTTTTTGAGACCCTGAACAGAGAGGCCAGCCACGCTGTGACTGATTTCTGATCTAAGAACTGTGAGCTGATAAATGGGTGTTGTCTTAAGCTGCTAAGTGTGTGGTAATTTGTTACACAGCAATAGAAAACTAATATATTCCCATTTTTTAGATGAAGAACTGAGGCTGGAAAGATTCAGTTGCCCAGACTTACAAAGCTGAGAGGTGAAAGATCTGGGATTTGAACTCAAGACATCTGACTTTTAAGTAAATGTTCTTAAACACCACCAGTGATCCTCAACCCAGTATGTGGGGAACTTGTGCAAACAAAATTTGGGCGTGAGCTATGAACCATGGTCTTAGAGAGCTCCTGAAACTAATGGAGATGAGTGTACTGGGTGGAAAGGAAGCCGAGTACCTGAGGGTTACTGCAAATATTCAATAAGAACGTGATTACCCTTTGACCTTGTTCCCACCACAGATACAGATGAAAAGAAGATAATCTTGTTAATTTGCTATTTTCTTGTTTAACCTGAGGGGTAACTCAAGGGTCGCAAGGATTTATGAGCTTGTTTTGAAGAAGAAAAAAAGTGCCTTTAAGGAAGTTATGATCACCAGATAACCAGCCCCCAGCTGCCATTCATGCCCAGAAAGCTGATTGTCCAAGGGCTTATCTGGAGTGAAAGAAACATGAATTTCTCCTTTGTGTCTCCAAAACTCCTTCTCCCAAGCCCCTTAGCTCTATAAAGACCCCCTGCTTTCTTCTTTCCTTAAGGCAGATTTGAGAGAGCATATCTTCTTACCTTCTTGTTTGGGCCAAATCAAATGAATCTTTCTCCATCTCCAATCACCGATGTCTTGGTAATTGGCTTATCATGCATGGGGCACATGAATTTGAGATTAAGAAGTTTGGTATCAGAAACCCCACTTTCCTATGCTGTAACGCCTTCCTCATGCAGTCCAACATGGGGGAAAAGATAGGGCTGGTGGAAACAGCCCAATGGAGAAGGACTTCTTTGCTGAGAAGGTGCTTCTACAGCTGTGAAAGGGATAGCTCTAAGCAGCCGGCCACAGAGAGCTGTTGAAGAAAAGGCTGGAAATATCTCTGAGCCAGTGGTTCTCAAGCTTGACCATGCATTAGAATGACCTGGAGAGCTTTTAAATTTCCTGGTCCAGACCACACCCCAGACCAACTTACTCCAAATCTCTGTGAGTGGTGCCAGGGCAGTAACACTTTTTAAATTCCCTAGGTGATTTCAATATTGCAGCCAAGGTTAAGAATGACTGACCCACAAGGTCAGCTGGGGGGCAGAGGGCAGAAAATCACGGAGAGACATGAGAGTTCTAGCAGCTGAGATGGGGGCTGGTTCTTTAGGACTTGTGTTGTTCCTGTTCTGGTCTGGTGGCTCTGGACGCCCAGTTAGTCTTATGACGTGATTTCCCAAACTTTCAATCATCGTGCTCACTTTGTTGCTGCAGGGAAATTGTGCTTAAAATTCTGAGTGTGGTCAGAGCAGTGACTCCAAATGCCCACAGTGCTGCCAGCGTTGGGGGTCATGACCTGCATTCCAGGTGGAGCAGAGTGGTTCAGGGACTCAGAGAGCAGGGATCCTCACACTGGAGCACATCACAGTCACCCGGAAGCCTTGTTAAAATGCATACTCCTGGTCCCACCTCTACAGTGTCTGAGTCGTCAGGTCTGAGTGGGGCCCAAGAGTTTGCATCTCTAAAAATTTCCCAAGTGATACTCCTGCTGGTCTGGGGACCACACTTTGATAACCGCTGTTTGGAGCTCTGGTACCTGGGTTTGAAACCAGCCATTTACTAGAGTGAGACCATGGAGGAGTCCCTTAACCTCTGCATGCTTCACTCTTGTCTTCTGCTGCCTGAGTGTGATCACAGCACCTACGGCATAGTGTGTCATGGGAATTAGACAGATGGCCCTGCAGGGCACTTAGCATGGTGCCCGGCACAAATAAACTCTCAATAAATGTTAACTATTGCTTTAGTCAGAGTTCTTCTGGTGGCAAGTTTTTTAGAGACTCACTCATAATAGTTTGAGAAAAAAAATAAAGATATTTATTGGCTGATTTAACTGGCCAGGGACTATATCTACTTCGGGCACATCTGACTCTCTGCCTCCAGCTGCATCAGGCATCTCTCTCTCATTTCCATCTTTCTCCTCCAGGTGAGCTTTATTTTCAGGTAGGGTCTCCTTGCTTGGTGACAAAGGTGCCCTGGCAGTTCCAGGCTGCTATTGTCTTTACAGCTACGACCCAGGGCTTTTTGACACACATTGCTTCTACGCTATGCCATGTCCACTCTGCGTTTGTGATGTTGGTTTTGGGACTCCAAGGCGTGAGTTAACATTCATTCCTTTTCAGTTTCATCACATTATCGTTTATTTCTATTTCCAATCTCTTCAGACCTTTCTAGTTCCAGTTTATGGATGTCATTCTGGATCTCTCCCCCTCACAGCATCCACAAATGTAGATGCAAATTTTACTGATGCAAAATTAACTGATGCAAACACTAAATACTTAAAAGCTTTATGGCAAGTCACAGGAAAACTTCTTGCCCAACTCATTAACAATAAATTTATGAGAGCCATTGTCCAATGCCTTCTTCCAGTCAAGACTCTTTGCTACAGCATTTCCCCTGTTGGCCAGTCTGGTAATGTAGTTCAAAGGAAAATGCAGAAAATCTGATAGGATTTGTCTTTAAAGAACCTCTGCCTATTCCTAAGGATTGTTGTTGTTTTTTTTATCTAAGTCCCCACAAACCACTATTTTAACAGAGCTGTTTCCTAGAATTCTTCTTGGGATCCATGTTAAGCTCAATTTTTTTAGAGTTTGGAGAGTCTGCTTTCTAGTTTTTGAAAATGAGCATTGCATGTGCCCATCAGCAGGCACCTGAGGCCTCACCTGTTATTATTCTCATTAGCGGTAACGATAGGCAATACGTGTGGGGCATTTGCCATGTGCTTCACGCTGGATTAAGTCTTTCACGTGTACCGCCTTACCAGATCCTCCGTCATTGTCCTTTTCTTAGAAAAGGACACATTTGCTAAGAAAATTTGAGTATTAGATAATTCCAGAAATATTCCCAATGATTCAGTAACACGCTCGTTTTCATACATGAGCAAATGTTCAAAGTGTCAAATGTTATAGAGGTCCAATAAGTTGAGAACTAATAGAGTCATTTGGATTTTGCAAGATGTCCCTAGCTGTCTTTAAGAGAGCATTTCAAAAGAGTGTTTGGAAAGAAGGCCTGTCATGGGGAGTTAAGAAGTGTGTAGAAACTATACATAAAGAAATAGACAACATATTTAATGTATTTTGTAATGAGTGAAGAAAGATGATAGGCTGAGAACCCGAATTGGAGAAGAATCAAGAGAAAGATGATTTTCCAAAAGTCCATTTGAGATAATGTATTTGCAAATTTCTTTTGCCAGGGCTGGCACATAGTAGGTCTTAATTGACATGACTTGCCTTGAAAGCAGGGAGAATTGGTTACATCTGAAAGCAGAAGAGAGTGCTTGTTGAAGGGAAGGGAATCAAGATGTTGACAAAAGAAATAACTGAGGCAGTCTAGATCAAAATAGGATGGGATCAATGAAGTTTTAAGTGCAGGTAGAGAAGGTAACTGGAGGTAGGAAAGAAAGGGGAGGGAAGGAAAATAATGTTATTGGGGACCTATTTCATGCTAAGTGCTTTATAGGCATCATCTTCACAGAAATGCAGTGAGGGCAACTGCACCCGCTTTATAGGTAGAAAAGCTGAGGTTCAGAAGGATTAGGGAATTTTCATAAGGACACAGGACAAAGCCAGGATTGAATCCCGACCTGGTAGGCTGGTGACACCCAAGGTCTTGTCACTGTACCACGCTGGACGAGAAGTTTCCCGTAGGACAGTCCCATGCCAAGATGGCCATGGAGGACCATGAGAGGTTGGGTGGCTATATACTTTATTATTCAAACTGGAACCCTTTGAGTGTGAAGGGGGCGATAATATTAATTATGCTAATGTAAACCAAGGCAATTCTGGGCAGACTGAGAAGAATGATGAGCCAATGTTAGGGCTCTTTATGTTGGATGCATCCTCTTTTTTCAAGATATCTTAAGAACAAGGAATTTTTTTAGGAGGGAAGAAACATGGGAGAGCAATGGTTGGAGAGTAAGTTGAGAAGATGAAGAGGGGGTGAGTGTGATGGTTAATTCTGTGTCAACTTGACTGGGCTAAGGGATGCCCAGAGAGCTGGTGAAACATGATTTCTAGGTGTGTCTGTGAGGGTGTTTTCAGAGGAGACTAGCATTTGAATCTATAGACTGAGTAAAGACGATTGTCCTCACCAATGCGGGTGGGCCTGAATAGAACAAAAAAGTTGAGGAAGGATGAATTTGCTGTCTGCTTGAGCTGGGACGTCCATCTTCTCCTGTCCTTGGACATCAGTGCTCCTGGTTCTCAGGCCTTTGTACTTGGACTGGGATTGAGACCATTGGCTCCTCTGGTTCCCCTGGTTCTCAGGCCTTTAAGTTTGGACTAGAACCATACCATTGGCTTTTCTGGGCCTCCAGCTTACAGATGGTGGATCATGGGACTTCTCAGCCTCGATAATCATGTAAGCCAATCCCTTATAATACATCTCTTTCAGTATGTCTGTATATATCCTATTGGTCTATTTCTCTGGAGAACTCTATTACATTAAGTTAAGAATCGAGTCCCCCCACGGCATTGCCCTGCAGCATGTGAATAAAGGAGTGGTGGGTGCTGGTTGGAGGAAGATCCAACTGCAGCCAATCCTGGGTGGGCAGGAGCTTTGATGCTGTTGGCTATAGCATCTAGCAAATGGATTGAATGAAGGTCCTAGGACAAGGAAGGGATAGGAAGGTGAAGAGATGACTGAGGATGCTGACTCAAAGATGATATGATCTGCCATTTCTTCCATGAAATTCCATTTTTTCCCCTCCATTTCTTATATAAGCAGTGTTACTGGATGACACTCTAATGCTTTGTATACAATAAAACCTCAATTAACCAATTGCTCAGGGGAATGGGAGTGTTGTGGTTAATTGAATTATCTGATTAACTGAGAGCTAATTAACCGGAAAACCTTTGTACTTCTAAGTCATGCTGCGAATATTCCAACACATCTAAGTTCTCTTTCCTACAAGGGTTGGGAAGGGGAAAGAGTCAAGGGAGAAGAGAAATGAAACAAGTTTTCATGGAGAGTCTAATATGTGTTTGGCACTTTATATAAATACTGTTATCTGGTTTAATCCTTGTAACTATCATACGAAGCCAATGATACTACCCATTCTACGTATAAGAAAATCAAAAAGTATCTTAACTGTTACTGCACGTTGCTTTGCTGATGGAGAACATGGATGAGTCTCAGAGGCATTTCCGGGACATCAATGCTAGAAGCAGGTCAAGTGGGGGTTTTGGAGTATGTCAGCTCCACTTATAAACCCTCATCCTGACCCCAACTAGCTGTGTGACCTTGACTAAGCTGAGGAGTAGCATGTCAAGCTAATTACATGTATGCACTCTGAGTAAATCAAACTGGGTTCAAATTCTTACTCCACCTTTTTCCGGGTGGTGAAATCTTCAGCCAACAACTTTCCCTCTTTGCATCTCAGCTTCTTCATCTGCAAAATGTACCACCACCTAGCTTGCGGAGTTGCTGGGGTCCAGAGATGTGCCCTGCATGAACTGTAGCTATGATTACAACGACACGGCCAGGGTCACAGTCATATGAGGGGAGCAGAGATGGACGATAAAGATGCAGCAAAGAGATCTCCATCTTAGGATAATCACTGATGTTCCCTTTATACTAAATCTCTGACACTAATCTTACTTTCTTGTTATTTCTTTTCTTTCTCCTCAGTCTGATGTGAAAAACTTCTTCCTGAAGGTGCATATTTGCTAATTTCAGCTTTACTGCCTTTGCACCTCCAACGGAAGAGAGGAGAACAGAGAGGGACCCACAGGCATTGTTACCCACTAAATCAAGCGTTAGTTTGGCTAAGTCACCAGCCTCAGCTGCCATCGTAATTTTAGGGAATGAAAAGAACAGTTCTTTTTGCTCAGAATGCTAGATTTATATTGCTTTCACTTAGCAAGTGAATAATTGATAAGTTGGGGCATATTAACATTGAACAAAAGAGCTCAGCGGTACAAGGGTCCTGGGAAGGCTGCCTAAATCAATATACACTCATGAATTTTGAGTGCAAAAGGTTGAGCTGAGAAAGAACACAGATTTAGACCCCCATTAATATTTGAAACACACTCAGCGTATGGGAGGCTCCCTACAGCCCAAATGTTAACTGAAGGGGCTTCAGAGAAATGGCTTCTAAACAAATTTGAAAGCAAGAGATTTTCCCCTCCAAAGATTTCACCAGAAAAATTGATCATCTTTGTTGTTTCTGCTGTCAGAAGGCATCTATTAAAAATCTAATTAGAGTATTTTTACCAATTAAACGTACCAACGCAACACTTGTCTGACTCAATGTTTTGTAGTCACTACAGAAGCAAATGCATCACCCTCCGCGATCAACTCAGATCTGTTCAAGTGTTCCAGCCACTCCCTCAAGCTCCCAACCTCCCCATTCAAGAGCCAGCCTTAAAATTTGATTAATCTAAACATTTTGTAAGGTGTCAAAAGAGGTTTCTTGCCTGATGCCTCACGGTCACCCAAAGTGCCAGCACGACCGAGGCCAAAATAACATCATCAGTCACAATTTGCTTTCGAAATGCCTCCTGCTAGGCCCCCAATTTGAGCTATCCAAGCTGGAAATTTTAAACCAAGTGGGAAAATGCTTCCAATTTTAATGATTCATTGAACTAAGCTTCCTGCTGGAAAGTCATCCATAGTGTCTGGTACCAGCCTGCTGATATGGCCATTGGAGATGTTCAAACACTACGTGTCCACTGATATTCTAATGACAATCAAGCAAACAGTTCTCTGTGGATAAAGGGCTTAGCTTTTGGAAGTCGTGAAATAGAATCTTACAAGTGGAAGGGGACTGAGTGATCATTTCATCTAGCCTCCAGCCTCCCACAGAAAATAGCAATTCCTCCAGCCTCCCACAGAAAATAGCAATTCCTCCAGCCAGACTCAGGCTCTGCTTGCATACCTTTGGTGCTGGTGAGCTCACCATCTTATGGGGCAGCCCATTGCATCCCAAGACACCGCTGACTTTTAGCAGGAGGCTTCTTAATGTTGAGCCCTATGTGCTCTGCCACTCTGTAACTTAGGCCCAAGAAGATGACCCCTAAGTCTCACAGGTGCAGCTTTCTGAGCACCATTTGACACATAATTGGATTTCCGACACTGCTCTTCTCCCAGGAGGCAGTTAATTTGGAGAATAATTCAGAGCATGTGCTCATTACTGGGTCTTCAAGGCTAAAAGAAAAATTTGGCCCCTACACAGTACAGATGGTATTTGTTCTTTTCCCTGGAATTCTCATGCTGTATATCTTAATTAATGAATTAATGAAATTTTTCAGCTGAGTGGTCCTAAGCAGCACTTATTTTTGAAAACTCCCCTTCTGCCCACACACATGGCTTCTCTGTTTTCCCTCCAACACCCTAATTAACAAGCAAGGGAAGGTCAAAGCTACTGCTCTTAGTCTTGCTGGAAAGGACTGAGATTCTTGACGGGAAGTCACATTTAAAGATAAAAAACACCTGTCCCCAAATTCTGCGAGGCTTTTTAACAAGGGCCAGGAATGTTAGCTACATGATATGATTTGTCCCATCATGAGACCAATCACCCTGGCTAGGGCCTCTCCCATTCCCTTTTTAAGTAACCATCTGTTATTATTACCAAGGGGAAACAGGGAAGTTGTAGGAGTGGAAAGAACACAGCCTGTTGAGTGAAGCAGATTGGAGGTTTATTCATGGCTTTACCAGTTTCTAGCTGTCACAACTTGGGTAAGTTGCTAAAGCCTTGTGAATCCCAGTTTTCACTACTGTACAATTGGAATAAAAATTCCTAGCTCTCAGGGTCATCATTATAAAGATAAAGTGAGATAATCATATGACTTAGCATGGTGTATCAGTTAGCTATTGCTATGTAACAAAGTACCCCAAACTCAGGCACTAAAAAAATAAGCATTTATTATTGCTCACAAGCCTATGTGTCAGCTGAGAATTCTGCTAGTTTGGGCCAGGCCTGGAGGATCTTGGCTGGGCTGGCTCATGCTTCTGTGTTGAGCTGATGGGTGGGCTGAGGATGGCTATCTCAGATGGCCTCATTTACATGTCTGGCAGTTGGCTGGTGGGCAGCTGGCATTATTGGATGTCTCTCAGCCACCAGCAGGCTAGCTTGGGCTTGTCGACACGGCAGGGGCCCAAAAGAGAAGCAGAAGTATGCCCAGCTTTTGAAACTGGCACCACGTCACTTCTACCACATTCTATTGGCCAAAGCAACTCATTCAAGGGGTGGAGGAACGGATTCTATCTCTTGATGGGAGAGGCTGTAAAGTCACATTGCAGAGAACAGCCACTTTTGCAATCAATCTGCCCCACACAGTATCTGGTGCAAGTACTCCGAAAATGGCAGCTAGTAAAGACAGATTTCACAGCCTGCAAATGGCAAGGATTGATCTTGTCTGTAGCCTCTTAGTGGAGGCATTTAAAAACTGTCCATTAGGAATCCTGTATCTTAATCGTTTTGTTATTAACATTAGTGATATCTCATAGTTACGCTTTTACTAGAATCCATGAAGCGGGGAGCTGGATCAAGCCACTTGCGGCAGAAGCTTGGCAAGTTTCTAGGTCACTCTGAGTGCAGAATGGAAAGAGCTCCTGGTCACACCCACCTCAGCTCTTGTCAGGAAGAAATCCTGAGTTTTGAGACCCTGCCGCCTTTGATCTGGGAAAAGCCCACTCTGATGGCCATTGTCATCTTCACCCCAGCAAGGGACGGGCGTGCCCTGCAGAGCGTTACTGTGCTCCAGGCCCAGTGTTATCTTCCTCATGTTGGTCCTTACCTTGGTCCTGCAGTGTCTCCATTATTATCCCCATTTTACCACTGCTGAAGCTGAGGCTCTGAAGATCAGGGTGATTTCTAAATGGCAGAGCTGGAGTCGAACTCAGGGAAATGTGGCTTGAAAACCTGGGCTTGTTCCTTCACACCTGGCCGCCCCTGAGGTCAGTGGCACCAAGGATGATAAAGGAGGAAGAGGAGTAATTTTTGTGAATGCCTGTCACGTATTGGGTACAGGTCTAAGCACCTCACATCATTATCACTTTTCATCCTAACTGCCCTACTTCTTTTAGCCCCATTTTACAGGTGAAGAAACACAGATTCAGAGAGGTTATGTGGCTTGCCCAAGGTTGCACAGCCAGGAATTGGCAGAGCTGAGATGAAAGACTCTGTCTGATTCCTCACCACCATTATGCTACAAGACCATCTTTGAGCAACAAGAAAAATGAGGCCCTCTCTCTATGAACCCCTCACCTTTTAGAATACGGGCTAATCCCCCTTTCAGGAAAGAGCTCCTGTAACAGTCTAATAATCCCCGGGAAATGGCAGGTGCTCCGGGCTGTGGGAATTGGCTGCTAAACATGGCACTGCTGTCAGTGGGGGGGCTCAGGGACCAGCTGGGCTGATTCCAGTTTCCCCAGGACAGGGCAGATGGGATGAAACAAGTTGCCCTGTGTCTCTAATCTAGGAGGACTTGGAATGGAAGCACCGAGGACACATTAAACTGGCCTGCAAAATTGTTCTTGGCTCTGCAACGCCCTCTGATATTCTTGGCGCTATGTGCTTGTCAGCTCTGCCAGGCAGGGGCTGCTGGGGGCGTGCAGGCACTCCGGGGGCTGGCAGGAGCTGTCGGAGGAAGAACGGATTAATTCTGGGAATCCAGTCACATGGAGAGGGTCACAGTGACAGCAACAAAGCAAGGCTGGCTGCCTCAAGCCCTACCAGGTTAATCACGGACCCCCGGTGCCCCTCCACAAGCCCCTTCTCTCTCCCACCGAGGTTCCAGGTGGTTACCCGCTCTGCTCATCCCAGCTGCTTCCTTCCCTCTCCACCGACTCAGCCAACTCTGTTGTGGCCTCCGGTACTCTCAGCACCTCTTCCCTGAGCTGCACTGCTGCACCCACACTTCTCTCCCTCTTCAGGTGACCAGTGGTATCTGAAACCCAAGCATGCAGCCCAGGGAGGGGGTCTCACCCTGCCCCCGGGGGCCTGCTGCCTGGGCCTCTGGCTGGGGTGGGCTTCTAACCTAGTTCTGGGGACCAAGGGAAGGCCTCCAAAGTGCTGGACCAGGGATTCTGACCTCTTCACCTGCTCTTGGAGGGCTTCCTCACGCCCCTTCCCTGCCCCAGAGCTCCTGAGGGCCCCCTGCCTACTTCAGAGCCTCGTCCCTGTCTGTGGCTATGACTCCACATTCAATTGTCTGTCTGTCCCATCAGCCTGCACACCCCTGAGCCCAGGGACCAGGGCCGGGGCTGTTCTGTGTGCCCGGTTATCAGCCTGGTGTCCAAAGCCCCGCGAATGGGATGGAATAGAATCCTCTCTCCCAGAGACTTCCCCGGGCCTAGCCAGCATTTAGTTTCCCTCCTTGGATCCCTAATTCATACTCCCCTCAAAACACTTGTTATAATTGTCTACAATGACGTTGCAAGAGAATTTGAAATAAAGATGTCACCCCAATGGTGAGTGGTTAACATGGAGCAGTCAGGGACGACCTCTTGGAGAAGGGAGCTTCGGGCAGTCGGGGAGGGCGGGGGCTTTGCAGGAAGGAGGAGGAAAGGGCCCTGGGTGGGCAAAGGCCCGGAGGCGATGAGCCTGGAATGGAGGAGCGGCCTGTGTGTGAGTGTGCCATGTTCTATGTGTGCAAGTCCAAGTGCATGTGCATGCGTGTACACATGACTGTGCCCGTGTGTGAGTGTGTGACTACATGTACACACATGTGTGCACGTATGACTGCAGGCACATGCATGTGTGTGAATGTGCAACTGTGTGCATGTGTGTGGTACATGTGTATGTGTGCATGGGTGAATGTGTGCACACGTGTGTGTGGCGGGATCAGTGTTGAGAAGCCAGGTTGCTAGGCAGCCAGTTGCCAGATCTTTGAGCGCCAGTTTGAGCTGCCTTGAGTGGCAGCAACAAGCCTCGGGAGAAGCCAAGTGAGCAGCTGCCTCCCTCCGCGTTTAGGCTCTGGGCTGGCAGTGTTACCTGCACCCACAGCGCATGCCACTGCCTCTGTGCAGGGCTGGGGCATAAAACCCCCGAGATCAGCTCCTCTGTCCCCCACCTGACTCCAGCGTGGTCACCAACGAGACCTGGTAACTCAGCCTCTGAGCTGCCTCTTGGATCTGTGGCCTCCTCTCCACGCCGGTACTGGCCAGGGATCTCCTGCCTGGAGCCATTCCTGCCCCAATCCACCCTCCGCTCCTCTTTCTGCTATCTGGCTAGCTGCTCTCAATACGGTTCTCCTGTTTACAACCGTGAAAGGCTAAAGGAGAGTCCACACTCCTGTGTGTGGGATTTGCTGCCTCCATCTTGGGCCTTCTGAGCCTCCCCACTCTCTACTTTTCCAGGAGCTGCCAGCCCCCTCTTCCCAAACTAGGTGCCTACTTCTGTTACTGAACCAAGTGGGCTCACCTCCTGGTGAGTTAAATGAGACTCTACACCAGTGGAAGTTGTCTCACAAAGTAAAGTGTTTTTGCAGCAAATAGGAGACCATGATGAATCATTTCCAAAGTCATGGCGTCCCCCAACAAAGGGAAGCAGGAACTTTTATTTCAGTTGGGGTATGAATATTCAAAAGGGAGAGGTGGGTATTCGCTGCACAGGCTCAGTTGGAGAACATGCTTCCATATAATGAGGCCTAAGCTCCTCCTGGAGAGATCTGTGCATTAGAAATAAGGCAAAGGTCGTGGGCGTAGCTCTTGTGGTGAGGCTTGGTTAGTTTCAGGATGGCTGGTGGTTACACCTCCCTTGAGTTTCTCACTTGGTCAGTTTCAGGATGGTTGGTGGTTACATGTCTTTAACATACAAAAGGAAAAGAAACAACTTGGAAAAACAGTTAATTGCTTCCAAACCCACCTTTGAGTTTCTTGAGGCACCTAGTGGGTGACACTTCCACATCTTTGCAACTTTGTTCCTTCTCTCTTTTCTGCTTGAAATGCTTTTATCACCTTGTGAAATATTATTGGCTCAAAAGTCCCTTAGTCTCTGTAGCCTTTCTGACCCTGGCAGGCAGAGCCAGTTTCTCCTTCTGGGAGCATCCCCGGCCCCCAATCATTCGGTCAGCATCAACTCTCTCTCTGTGCTCTGGGCATGTCTAGCTGGGCCTGTCTTCTCCTGGCAGACTGTTCGCTCCCCGGGGGCAGGGGCCCTGCCTGATGCCTCCACAGTGCCTGGCACGGGGCAATGCAGAGCAGGCGCCTGGCTGGTGTTGGCAGGAAGGAGGGCCCCCACGGGCCAGGCAGGGGCTCTGGTGCACCCTCCCCCTCAGGTGCACCCGTCCTTCCCATGACTCAGACATGCTGGGGGCAGCTTTCACTCTTGGCCATGCTCTCCCTTCTGGGTGTTATTACATTCTAATGCTCGGTTTGCTTCACTCCAATTACTTTCACAGTCCCGAAGGGCTGCTTGGGACTTGCAAATCCAGCTTTCTGATTTCTTGCTAACCACAAGAAGTCTCTCTAGGGGGTGTCTTCTTCCTGTCTAAAGTTTCTCTCTGACGCCTATCGAATTTCAAGACCACATTGCACCTCCAGCTGGTGTTATTCAAATACATTGGGTCCTCTGCTGGTGTCAGGATGTAGGAAGCCTCTCACTGGGATGGCCTAAAGGGAAAGAGCTATTGGAACCAAGACCTAAGGCGGTGGGTTGGTGGGTAAGGCTTGCGGGCAGAGAAGCTGGCACCCATTGCTGTGGGGCCTTGGCAGATGCCCATTTCTTATCTCTAAAGCAGCATAAACACAGTGTTCACCTCTGTGGGTCACGTAGGACTGAATAAGATAATACGTGTCATGTGTTCAGTGTCTGAAACAGTAAACCCACATAGTTAGCTGCTGTGATTATGAATGTTGTCATTATTGCTTTTCATTGTGCCGTGGATGCATTGCATTTCAGAGCTGGATCTAGTTCAAATCTTTATGTCTGTAATTGAGGAAACTCACATTCACAGAGGGGACAAGCTTTACAAAATCACAGAGGCAGCATGGGAGAACTGGAACAGAACCCAGGCGTGCGGAGTCCAGACCAGAGCTCTTTCTTCTCACACAGCGCTGGCGTTTTGGACATGGGGTGCCCAGAGATTAAAGCGGGTGGGGGCTGCACCACCACTGGGAGGTGGGTCTTGGCTGTGTGTCTCCCAGACTTTGCTGGGGCTGCGTAGGCACCACTGCCTATCCACACAAGATATCCTCGGTGCGGAGTGATTAGAGGTGAGCCTGGACCCCAGGGCTTCTCTGCTCTGTTCTGCATCTTTGTTCTCCCAGCATGAACATCACCAAACAATTAACTGGGTTCAGGGAATTTTAAGCTAAAGAGGACTTTTCAGAAGGCCACGCTAAGTGTCTTACTCAAAGTCACGCGGCTATTGAATAAGGAATCCTGCCCCTCAGACTGGGCTCTCCCTCCCCACCTCTCAGCCTCACTGCCCAGATCTGAGTTTGGCACATATCACCATGTAGGCTGAACTGACCCTTGCAGGGCTCTGGTCACTAGGGAGAGATCAGCCCTGGCTCCATCTCAGCCAAGGGCAATACTGTTGGTTTGGCCTTTGGTGGCAGGTTTGATTTCCTTCTCAAGGGCTGAGATAGACACAGCTAGAAATGATGCCATAGCCCAGACAAGTGGGCCATGGTTCACTAGGCCACAACCTCAGTGGTAATCAGAGTTTTAGGCAGAGATGGAACCCAGAAGCCGGTTACCTGGTGTAAGCCAACTTGGTGGGGGTGGGAGCAGGGGAAAAGATGGGTTGGCTTGAACCGCCTCCATTACCTGAGAGATACATCAGCAGAATGACCCTACACCTGACCAAAAGGTGAGGCTGAGGCCATGGTGCACTCTCTGCTTTACTAGTATGGGCTTTGGGGTTGGTGGAGCCATGGCGACTCCTGAGGGTGTGGTGGGGAAGGCAGGATCTGATGGGGGTTGTCTGTGTTTTCAAATGCAAGCTATTTTCAAGCCTGCAAAGTCTGGGTGGTGTTTTGGGGATTCTAAGTATACATACACGATCTCATCTTAGACACTGTTCCTGGGTGTGGTTGAAGAGCATTCACCTGCTTTACTACTGAGCATCTTCCAGGCCTGGAGCTTGGAAGCCATGGTCACCATTTTCTTTTCTTTTCTTTTTTTATTAGTGAGGAAGATTGGCCCTGAGCTAACATCTGTTGCCTATCTTCCTCTATTTTGTATGTGGGCCCCCACAGCATGGCTTGATAAGTGGTGTAGGTCTGTGCCCAGGATCCTAACCCGCAAACCTGGGCCGCCGAAGCAGAGTGCGCTGAACTTAACCACTGTGCCATTGGGCTGGCCCCTGGTTGCCATTTTCTGATGGACCCTTTGAGAGGAATCTGGGCGGAGTCGGGGCGGGGCTCTGAGCTCAGTCGTTCTTGAGTGTTGCTGCTGCTGTCCATCTCTACTTTGTCTTGTGACTGTCTAGATTTCTCAACTCAGCCATGAAGTTGAGTCAGTTTTCCCCAGTGTTCCCCTGGTGGGAGCTTAGACAAGCACATGTTTCCATTTTACAGATGAGGAAACTAGGAAGTAGAGAAATTACATGGTCCATTGTCCAACTAGGGACAGGAATCTGGGTGTCCTGGTTTCCAATTCAGAGCATTTCCAGTTACACAGCTTTCTCTTCTAGTGGGAAGTCTTCCAATTTTGCCCCACTTCAATACATTCCTATAGACAGAATGTTCTTTGGGGCAAAGTCTCAACTCCTTATGATGGCCGACAAGGTTCTCAGTGTTCCTAGTCAACCTCTCCAGCCTCATCACACCCACAGCTCATTCGCCTCCAGCCACACTGAACGAATTATAGATTCTCATCTTTTCTAGACTCTTTTTTGCATTCAGCACTTTGCACATCCCTTTTCTTCTGTGTGGGAGGCCTTTATCCCCTTATCTGGCTAACTCCTATTCTTTCTCTAGGCATCAGCCAAACTCAGCATGCCCTCTTGGAAGCTGTGTGAGTTTGAATTCCTGAGGCTGTTGAGGTAGGTGCCCTCCTGAAGAGGCTCTGTTGGAGTGAAAGCCAAGGGCCCATAACAAGATTATGTTCAAGGTGGGGGCAGAAATGGGAGCAACAGGGAAGAACTCACCAGGCTATGCCAGCCCCTTGGACGTGAATAGGACATATTATGGGACAGAGACAGGAAGAAGGAGCTGGCTCCTCCCTTCCTGGGACATTGGGATTGCTGGGAGGTGGGTGAGGTGCAGGGGTGGGTACACCAAAGACTGGCCTGTTATAGGTAATTCTTCAACCTCAGCATCCCAGCGAGCTCACAGTCTCAGCTGGACATGTTCAGACACCCTTAAGCAATGCCTTTAAAAGGCTTTGTGCACTTCAAAGTGGTGGTTTTATTTAATTTCAACAAAGTTGTAGTTGCACTTTGTTCTGTCCAGATAATTAACTCCAATTTACCAGTTTGCAACTAGTAATTAATTACTAAAGTCTCCCGAGTGAGCCTTGGAAAGGAAAGCTGTTCCTTCGAGAATGGAAACTATTCTGAAAGCTTGGAAACATGGTCACCTTTGGGAACTTGTTTTCCCTGTGACTCATTCTGGCTCTGGCTCTTATGCAGGTTGCCGGTGACTTTGGGCAAGTCCCTCAACCTGCCCAACTCTTAGTTTTCTCTCCTGGGAAAGGGGAGCAGTTCCTGCCTCATTTAGCTCATAAGAACTAACGACTAGGAGAAACAAGATTTGCAGGTTGGGCTGCACCTCCTTCTCTTCCAGCAAAGCTGCCCAGCTGTTCCTGGGTGCTGTTGAAGAGCATTCACCTGCTTTACCACCAAGCGTCTTCCAGGCCTGGACCTGGCGCCATGGTTGCCATCTTCTTATGGATCCTTTGAGAGGAATCTGGAAGAGTCAGGGCCGGGCTCCGAGTTCAGTCGTTTTTGGGTGTTGCTGCTGCTGTCCATCTCTGCTTTGTTTTGTGGGTGTTTAGATTTCTCAACTCAGCCAGTAAGTGTCAATTTTCCCTAAACCTACACTCAAAGATGTTGGTGGTTTTTCCATTTCAGAAATTTATATCTAGTTGCAGTTTTGCTTCACACTTGAGGACTTCTTGTTTTTCTGTGATCTAGAGTGATAAATCTCAATCCTGGAAGCATATTAAGGATTGAGCTTTCTCACCATGAACATTTAAGGAAATACTGATCCCCACTATAATGGAGTGGGGAAGACTGGTCTTTTCAATAACTGGATCAATTCGGTATCTCTCTGAAAAAAATGAATCTTGACCCCTGCCTCACACAATATCCCCAAATCAATTCCAGCTGGATTGTAGACCTAAATAAGAAAGGAGAAACACATAAGTTATGGAAAGTAATATGGGGCCATCTTTATAGCTTTGGGGTGGACAAATCATATAAGACCCATAAAACACCATAGAGGAAAGGATGTATGAATTGGAATTCACTAAAATTAAGAGGTTCTCTTCATTAAGAGACGTGAATTAAGGAGGTGAAAAGGCAAACGACATAGTACGAGAAGATACAGTCATGCATTGCTTAACGATGGGGATATGTTCTAAGAAATGCGTCACAGGCGATTTCATCATTGTGTGAATATCATAGAGTGTACTTACACAAACCTAGGTGATATAGCCTACTACACACCTAGGCTATGTGGTACTAATCTTATGGGACCACTGTCATGTATGTGGTCTATCATTGACTGAAATGTTGTTATGCAGTGTGTGACTGTATATGCAATACATATATCCCAAAAATCTGCTATAGCAAATGTTTAAAGAACTACAAATCTATACAAATCACTGACATCTCGATTTAAAAGTTGGGCAAAAGAGGCACTTCACAAAAGGGTATACCCAAATACCAGTGTGCATATGAAAAAGTGTTCCACATCGTGAGTCATCAGGAAAATGGAAATTAAAACCAAAATGTGGTACCACTATACACCAACATTTATAAAATTGATGAGGATGTGGAGTAACTAGACTCTCATATGCTGCTGGTGGGAAAGTGATTGATTCAATTCCTTTGGAAAACTGTTTGGCATTTTCTACTAAAGATGAGCCTACGTATATGCTGTGACCCAGCAGTTCCAGTCCTGGATGTATATCCAAGAAAGATGCATCCACGTGGGCACCAAGGGACATGTACAGGAATGTTCGTTACAACATTATTCATGATAGCCCAAAAGTAGAAACGACCCCAAAGTTCATCATCTGGAGAATGGATGAATTGTAGAATATAGAATGGACTACTATATGGCAATTATTGCTATACACAATGACTTGGGTGAATTTCACAGACATAATGCTGAGCAAAAGAACTTAGACCAAAGGAAAATGTACTGTATGATTCCATATACACAAAGTTTGACAGCAGATAACTTTCCAGTGATGGAACTCAGAACAGTGGTTACCTGTGGGGTGCAAATCAAGGATTGAGAAAACACAGTAGGGAAACTTTTGGAATGCTGGTAATGTTCTATATCTTGTTTTGGGCAGTGGTTCCATGGGTATGTTCCCTTTCCAAAAATTTTATTGTGCTGTACATTGAAGATTTGTGTCATTTATTGTGTCATCTATTCTTTTTGTCTTTTTTTTTTTTTTGGTGAGGAAGATTGTCCCTGAGCTAACGTCTGTGCCAATCTTCCTCTATTTTGTATGTGGGATGCTGCCACAACATGGCTTGATGGGCGATGTGTAGGTCCACGCCCAGGATCCCAACCCACAAATCCTGGGGCCGCCGAAGCAGAGTGCATGAACTTAACCACTATGCCACTGGGCCAACCCCTGTATCATGCTATTCTTCAATAAAAAAATGAATAGTGGCCCTTGGTCCTCACCCTACACTAACTGAATGAGAATGTAGAGATGTCCTGGGACTTGAGTGCTGGTGCCTTTCAGCTACCCAAGTGATTCTTATATGCTACCAGGGCTGAGAATCTCTGCCCTGAACCAAGAACCAATGCACTTCATGTAGTCATCGCTCATTACTTTGCCCCATGTGCATCTGGTTTGGGGGCTTAGTTCAGTGGTTGGTCCCTTGAAGATGCATCATTGAATTGGACACTGATCCATCCATGGGAAATCCAGGCTTTGCTCTGGAGGCCATTTAATATGACCAGTTCTATCACTGGTGCCTATCTGCCTGGTCCACCATTTAGACAATGATTGAATGGTTCTTAGTCATCCTAAGTGTCCCCCCTAAGGTCATCCAGCTGAGAAACAAAAGAGCTGGGATTTGAAAATAGGCTCCTAACTTTTCTGAACCAAAGTTGATAGACCAAAAGCCTAATGCAGAGGAAGAAATTAAAAATATTTGAATAGATAATTAATAGGAGGAGAGCCATGGATGAGAAGGGGATCAAAGTTGCCTTTCTAACTTATATGTAATGCAAGATCTTCCTTTTTTTTTTTTTGGAAGAGAGAGATTTTGAATTTATATTATGATCATTATTGCTTTTTTTGCTTCTCACCTCAAGTAGGGTCTCAGATCAAGCCTGTCTCATAACAGTAATACACTGTGTTTTGTCTCACTCCGACACTCTCTACTGCTGCTCTTGATCTACAACCCTGTAGGAGAACTCCAGACTCGGGATCTTCCTCAGAAAGGTGTTATGAGTTGAGATTACTTAGGCAAGTGGCAGAGTGAATGCATAAGCAGCGATTTTGCATAATGAGGCGTGTGAAATCCCACTGGAGGTTGTTAAAACAGCAGACAGACTGCGGTAAACAAGGAGGGAGGTAGGCTTTGGAAACAGATGGCTTTGAAAACCTGGCAAAGCCCTGCTTCAGACTTTTAAAAATTGGTTTCGTTAGTGCAAGCTATTTTTTAAAATTCTACACGCATATTTTAAAGTTCTGTTTTAATGATAAAGTTCCGTGGGTAATTGAACATCAGTTTACATCCTGCTGTAAACACGCTAACAACCAGATGTGATGGACAGCTTGCACAGAGACCCGAACTGTTCTTGTACATTTGGATTCAAATGCGTTCTTTGGGTTTTAGGTTGGGGTAGCTTTGCTGACTTCCACGCTGAGTGGCGTATGGCCATGGCCTGCCCCTCCTTGCTAAGTAGACCCCCTGGGAGCTCCCTGTGGATAACCAGAGATGCTCTGGGGGATCTTTCCCACACTTGTCCTTATTTCCTCCAGGAAATGGGCCTGACCTCTAAGAACGTTTCTGGCCTCACCTGTATCACTTCTAACCTATACCCCTTCCCCCTCAACACATTTCCAACCACTTTTGAACCTGGTGTGATTTCTTGAGTCACCCTGCCTTATTATGAGCTGAACCCTTTGCTTGGAGTGCCCTTCTTTTGATAGTCCCCAAATTCTTAATAGAGTCACGCATTAGAGCCCCATTTCTAGAGGTTTTGACCTCTCCCAAATGACAATGATGATGGGCTTCTCCCAGTCTCTGTTGATATAATGACCTTACCTCCGAATTCAAGGCTGCCACACTGTCTTTTATATATTTATTTCCAGACAATGTAGGCATTTTTTCTGCCACATATAATAAAAGCTCCTTCAACCAAACTCCACTTAACCAGTTCACTAGATTCAAAATTAATCAAAAATTAAAACTACTTAATAATAATGGTCTTAATGATAATAACAAAGTCTTATATAGTACTTGCTATGTTCCAGGCATATTCTAAGCAGTTTTCTTCTATTAAGTCATTTAATCTTCACAACAACTTTATGGCATAGATGCTACTATAACCCCATCTTACAGATGGGGAAACTGAGGCACAGAGAGGTTAAGTACTTGCCCAAGTTCATACAGGTAATAAATGGCAAAGCTGGGACTTGAACTCAGCTACCATCCTTGGTTTTAACCACTCTGCTTTCCTGCCTCTCACCTCTGGGAAACATCCTGACTCATATTATAATGATCTCTTACAGCTACTAGGCTACTGTACTGTGCCATGCGCCACTGCTTTCAACTGAGTTAAGTGTTCGTTAAGAGTCTGTTGCATTGATGCCAGTTGCACTCGTAATTGCAGTTACATCATTTAATTATTATATAAGCTGATGCAATATGAGTGCAAAAAGAAAGAAAGCCTGTATATGAAAACTAAATTGAACATTTGAGAAAGTCTCAATATAGACAAGTTGCTAAAAATATCACTGTCAAATTAGGTTGGATGTAGCGACTGTGAAGGATTGGGGAGGGGTGTGGATATCTTCTCAGATTGCTTCTGAAGTGTCTTAAAGAAACTAACTGGAAATCATAGAAGATATACCACGACCATATGATATGGTGACCATATTGGTTTTTGCTGTGGCCCCGCTAAAGTAATAGTGCCCCTTCCACACTCTCAAGTGTCCCAGTCTCTATTATAAAATATACAGTCACCCTAGTTACGGGTGTAGTTGAAGGCGAGACAGAGAGACAAAATACTAACCAGCAGACTCTTCTTCAAAGAAAAGCCCTTGACTATTCACTAAAAACCCTGCCGTTAGAGAGGCTAACACCAGCCTCTGAATGCGAAGTGTGGCACCCTCCCAGTCCATTGAGAATCTGGGCTTAGAGAAGGTCCTTTTAAAGATTGTGCTTGCATTCAGAAGGGAACTATTTAGGAAGTTCCCTGCTGATGTGAGACGGGGAGTGAGATTCTTGAACTTCCCACACATGGGAGAAAATCAGATTCCTGCACTTGGAGCAGCTTCAGGATCCAAGAACCCTGCCCTGGGCTCCAGCATGCTGCCGTGATGTTCACTCCTCCATTAGCCTGAATTCTAGGAACGCCACCAGAGCAAACATTAATTTGGCTTAGTGTATCCTCTGGCTGTGGTTCAGTTGTAATAAATAATACATTGGTATTCATTTAAAGTCTGAACAGGGCAAGCATTAGTATTTCAGGTTTTTGGTTTGAATCATTATTGAATCATTCAGTAAATCTACTTATCTGGGTTAAACCTGGAGTTTGTCACATTTGTTCATTTTGTTACTCTTCTTAGTGTGCTTTAATTCTGAAAAGCAGTTTCTTGCTCAGGTCTCCTCCTTCTGTCGAGAAATAAGATTCTTAAGGATAAACGTTTGTGGAGTATTTGTATTTTACAGGAATGATGCTAGGTTATTTAAGTCCATTATCTTATTTAATCATCAACAGAATCCAGGAGATGGGAGTTTTTTGTGTCTAATTTACCGATGAGGATGAAGCTCAGACATGTGAAGTGACTTGCCCATGGTCAATAGTTAGGAGATCAAAAAATCATGATCAGGTCCAGGTCTTTCTACTTTCAAACCTTTACACTCTTATTTCTTCTGTTACAATGTTTCTTTCCTGCCAAGCTATACAACCCTAAAAGAATGCTGATGATCAATAATAAAACAGCTTTGGTATAATTATGCTGCCAGTCAGATTTATGGGTCTTCATCAACATCCCAACACTGCACACTTCTTCACAGCCTGGCATTGTGACCTGGCACTCCACAGTGCACAGCCTCTTTCCCGAACACACTGAAAGCTCCTCGGGAGCAAGGGCTATCTCGACCATCAGAGCTTCATCTCTGAATGGACAGCAGGGGGCTTTGAACGAACGTCTTCATCTGGTGTGTGGTCAGACCAGCTGAGAGACTTGGCCACCAGCAGACAGATGAGACTGGGATGGAGGAGGGCAGAGTCTTCATCTTCCATCGCAAGATAGTATCACCCTGAACCTGCTCTCTGGGCACTGTTGCAGACCCCTACCCTGAGATGTGGGGTTCCTGGGTCTGAGGCCTGGGATCCCATTCCATGAGTCTTGAACTTTCAATATCTAAAGCCAAAGCTCGATTCACACTCATCTGTGGCAGGGATTTAGGAAGTGCTCCCAGTCGTGGCTCCTTGCGTCATGGTGCCAGTCTTCACGGCATCCTGGGATAACGAGAACTTTCTAAGTCCAAAATTCATTCCCCTCTCCCCTTAAGCTTTTTCACACTCTGATTTTCCAGCCAAGTTAATATTAGATGCTCTTACCAGATAGAGTTTTTTCGTGGAACCCCAGAATTCCAACCCCAAAGTCCAGCATGGAAATTTCAGTGACTCTATCTGGAGTGGCCTTGAACGGAACCTAAAGTCCCAAGCACAAAACCCTAGGCCAGCTTCCCCATTCCATAGGGGTATTACACGTGTCAGTGTCTGGCACCATGATTTATCCTTAGAAGGAGACTCAGATCAGCTTGCTTTCAATAAACAGACTTTAGACCAAGATGCGTCTGTGTGATGATGTTTCCTATTTTATTACTCACTGCCCGTGGATAAAACACAAAAATCACCCAGTTGTACCAAAGGAAACCTGATAAGCTGAGCTCCTGGGCAAACCCAGTACATGTGGCAGATAAACCCTGGGAAAAATGGGAGCCACCCACAGGGGACTTGAGGGAAGGGGTAAGAAGATCTCTGATACTTTCCAGCTCTGCTGTCCTAGAATTCTATCATTATAGTTTTCTTACATATATTTTTATGTCTGACACACGCGTACTGGCATCCATTCTGATTGGGCTGGTGCTTGTTCTGTTTGGTGGGTGATATTCTGAAAATCCCCTCAGTCTCTAGCCTTATGGTTAATTGTACTCAGATATTGCCCTTGCATTAATCACTCAAGAGACGTCATCTTCCAGGAAACAAGTGAATTGACATTAAGATTCCGTTCAAGTGTTTTTTGAAGCACTTACATTATAGAGCTAATGACAGGATAAGGTCCCAGCTGCAGCTAGTGTTCATAATCTCTGGCTAGTGTTGTGCCTGTCTAGGTAGGGTCACTATTGTCCCTCAGTTCCTGGACCAGTTCAAGTTCCCCAGACTTTTGGAAGACTTCTCTAATGGGCACCATTTGCCTGTATCCTGTAACACTTGTAATGTTTCTCAGAATGTTCTTCTCTCAGTGAGGACAGGGTCCCACTCCTCCACATCCTACAAAGCCGGGCTTATAATTGGTGACGCACAAGTACTTGGGAATTTACTTATTTCAGAGAAAAAAACTTGGGGGAAACCTTTGTTTGATGTTGATTGATGTTTATTTTCAGAATTTCATTGTAAGTCTAGATGACACGGTCTCTCAATGGTTTGTCTTGTTCCATTTTTTAATTTTTAAATTTGCCCCCAGCCACATGAGGCATCACTCAAGAGAGAGGTTCTCCTGCTGTTACTGTTCAGACTCTTGGTTCTGAACTGCTCACACCTCCATTGGCATTGCCTTCCATAATGCCCACTATCCTCTATTCTCCTGACTTCTGATTTTGAAGTTCACCCCCTCATTTTTGGCTTTGCCCTTTCTCTGAGGCTTTATGCTGTGCACCAACATTGTGACCATGGCCTTGAACACTCCATAAACCAAGATTCCTCTCTTCCCTCCAGCCAGGATGCTTCAGTCTGCTCAAGGTAAACATTTCTCCCGTCTCAGTCCAGTTCCTACATCTTCTACCTTTTCTTCCTTCCCAGACCTGCCATTTGGATATCCCTTCTACTGGGCTAACCCAGCCCTCAGTGCATGACCAGGACATTAAGAACATATCTTGGAAACATTGCTTTGTGGTAATCTCTTTGAGTATGGGTCAAGGGAGATTTGATACAGAAGAGAGGCCTGTGGCAATTTCCAATAAGAACATTGGAATCAAACACCTGTCCCAAGGTTGTGTATGTGTTGGATGTGTCCTAAACAGCTCTCTGATGAACCATCACTTTCTTGGAAGGGCTGCCATTTACACTGGCTTTTTTTGCTGCCTTGGACTCAGGCTGTAATCTAAGAGAAATCACACAGTGCTGTGCTCTCTCAACGGACAGGCAAAGGGATATGAGTAGAGACAAAATGATTGACAAAAATGTTGACACCATCATTCAGAGACCCTTGGTGTTGACTTAGGATGGTGATAGTAGGCAAAGATTTTTTTTTGGTAGGTAAGAATGTACTTAAAAAACCAAAAACTTCTTTATGAATTATAATATACATAAAGTGCACATATTATGAGTGTATAACTCTATATACTTTCACAAACTGAACATACCCACCTAATCAGTACCCAGGTCAAGAAAAAGAACAGTCCCAGTCCCCCATAAATCCCCATTTATCTGCCCTTCGAGTCATTACCCTTATTCTCAGGGTAACCACTATCCTGATTTCTAACAACATGATTACTTTTGCCTGCATTAGTGCTTTCTCTTAATAGAACCATATGTACCATATGTAATAGAAACATAGATATGTACTCTTTGATCTACCTTCTTTCACTCAAGATTATGTATATGAGATCCATGCACATTGTCAACAGTAATTATAAATGACTCAATTTTTTAACCACTTGAACAGTGAAATTTTCAAAACTATGAGGAAAAAATCACTTATTTTTTATTGTTTACCCAGTGGATAACATTCTTTAGTGCGTATATGCACTTTAATGTCTGAAAGCTACCATTCTCTTGGTTGCATAAACTCTATCGTTAGGAAACATTAGGAAAAATGTTTGGGTGTTCTCAATTGTTATATATTGGTTAGAGTACCAGGGATCCACCATGACACTCAAATGCAAACCCCATTCCTCCTGGATATGGTCTTAAGCAATGCACTCATCTTACATTCAGGAGTGGGGGAGGAGGGCCAGGGGTCCTTGTCTTGGTCTCCACATATCTCCACTTGGATGGAAACAATCACAACCACCTGTTCAGTGCTTTGCACATTTACTTATATGATCTCATTCTTTCCTCCCAGTTGACTCATAGGAAAGCCATTGGTCATCCCGCTGGACATATGGGAGGACCCTGAGCTTCTGAGAGATTACATGCCTTATCCAGGTTGCGCAAGGAGTACTAGTACTAAGATTTAACTCTTCCCCTCTTCTTCATCTATCTCTCTGTAGATGATACCTCTGAGTACCCCATATAACAAGGGGCTGATAAAAACCA
Source organism: Diceros bicornis minor (assembly GCF_020826845.1). NCBI lineage: Eukaryota > Metazoa > Chordata > Mammalia > Perissodactyla > Rhinocerotidae > Diceros > Diceros bicornis. The sequence continues at coordinate 15,408,103 of NC_080765.1, forward strand.
GAGGAGAGGCAGGCATCTGGGCCCAAGTCCAGGTGAAGCTACCTGCTATAGTGCTGGAAGTCCTCACAATTCCCAGAGTTACGATTCCCACCTTTGAGCTACCTAGCAGATCTTGAGCTAGCGAAATCCTCTCACACAGGGCTTACCATTTTCACGTCTCTGGCAGAGGTGCACATGGTCAAAGAGACAGGCAGAGGTGGCTAGAGGAGAGACAGAAGCCTTGGTTACCTGGCCTGGGAGGTGAGGAATGGGACAAGGCAGCAGCAGGGCCAATTTTTGTGGCAACTGGGAACCAGACAAGGCCATGGTGAAAAAGAGGAGTTAGTTCTTCATTTGTCCTTATCCAGAGCAATTAGGGAAGAGAATGGGGTCAACTATACAATCCCCAAGACCTAATGATTTTCTTTGTAATACTTCTCCAATCGTGTCTTCTTTTTTTTTTTTTTTTTTAGGAAGTAGATTTTTTTTTTAATTTTATTTGTTTACTTTTTTCCCCCCAAAGCCCCAGTAGATAGTTGTATGTCATAGCTGCACATCCTTCTAGTTGCTGTATGTGGGATGCGGCCTCAGCATGGCCGGAGAAGCAGTACGTCGGTGCACCCCCCCAGGATCCGAACCCGGGCCGCCAGTAGCGGAGCACGCACACTTAACCGCTAAGCCACTGGGCTGGCCCATCCAATCCTGTCTTCTGATCTTTAATTTGAACTTGGTCTCATTTGCCAAGACCTTTGTAACAGCTTTCTATTGGGCTGCAACCATTTCTCATCTCCTTCCTACAACTTACCTGCTCCTTGTAGCCCTGGTAAAAGTTGAACTTCCCTAATCTCCACTGTAACACTTTGCGGTCCATCTTTTTAGTCCATGTCTTTGGTCTGGCACGCAGTGGCCTCCATGATCACCTCTGTGACATTTGCATTTGCTGAAACCATCTCCCCCCCAACCGTGTTCTAATCATGCTGAACTACATTCAGTTTCCCCAAAGTGCTGTGCACATTCATACCTCAACACTCTGGTCTTAATATGCAAGTTGCCTGTGACTACCCATTTACCTGCTCCTTGGCTGGATAACTGACTCCTCTTTAGAGGTTCAGCCTAGTCGTCATTCTCCCTGGAGGCGTTTCCTGCTTTGTTGAGGGTGGCCCCTCTCTTCTGCGCCCTGCAGTACCCATGCTTCCTTCTATCCAGTTCCCATGCACTATGTCAGTTCACCCCTCAGTTAGTTTCTCTCTCTGGATTATACACTCCTTAAATCTTGGGTTCCTGGCAGGATTATGAACCACAGTTCAGTAAATGTTGCTTGACCCAAACAGTGCAAAGGCCCATTGTGCTGGCTTGAAGCAGGCAGAGGACTTGAGATGTGCCTCGTGGGCAGAGAAAAGAACTCAGGCCAATTGAACAACTGTGCCCCAGGGATTCTTCTGGGCAGAGTCAACAAATCCTGGAGGTGTCCCCAAGCCAAGCCCCAAAGCTTGCCACTTGGGGCATGTGTGAGCCCTGCACACTATTAGGGGATTTTTTTTTTTTTTCCTATCTCTGGGGTTAACGGATCCAGTCCCTGTAAATGGAGCCCGGTGTCCAATGCATGTCAGGGGGAGAAAGAGCTTGAGGGGAGGGAGGAGAAGGATGCACCACTGGAGTTGGTTAAATAGCCAACAGCTGCACTGACTTAATTGGGTTTTATTCTATTCGATCTTGGATAAAGAGGATTTTTGAGAGTCCATTTTCTCCTTCGTAAGTGTTCTTGCTAAAAAAAAAACACAACCGTCCTAACGTCTTCTCAGTTCCCGGGTCCTTGCTAGCCAAGCTCGCTACACATGGGGGCAGTAGCACACCACCAACCTGCTCAGAGCACCCCCGGGAGCTGGTTTATCGATCTGGAGCATTCACGGGGATTTTAACTCTAGTTAGATATTTTCCATTTCATAGACATCGGTGAGAAATATCACTTAAGACAAAGTTGGAAATAAATTAAGCAGGGAAGAACATAAAGAGGTTTATATTTGCTTTTCTGCCATAGTCTGTGAATTTTTATACTTTGAGTGTTTTCAGACTGGATCACAGACCCCCACTTTGAAGCTGATTGTGCCATCAGGCTGTTCCCATCAGCTTGAGGGCATTCTCAGGAATTCCAGGTCAAGATGGAAAATCTCTCCGTGTCAGTTAATGGCTTTTGAATGCCTAGAATGTGCCAGGCGCTGCACCATGGATGGTCACGTGCGTGACTCGGTTCAACACTCTCGGAAGTTAACATCATTACCCTTATATACCAGAAGGGGAATCAGACTCAGAAGGATCAAGCACATTGGTCAAGATCAACAGTTCAAGGACGTAAAGGAACTCGAATGTACGTTCCATAAAGGCAGGAAGGATGCTTGTCTGGTTCGCTAATGTATTCCTAACACTTAGGGCGGTGCCAAACCACATGGTTGACACTTAATAAATATTTGTCAAGTGAGTTAATGGCTGAAGAGTGTTGACTCTGAGCACAATCCTTTGTACTGTACTGTGCTTTAAGAAGCAGGTTGGAAACTCCTCAAGCGTTCCTAGTGGATGCCCTGTTGCTGTGGCAGCCATTGGATTTGAGAGGAAAGCCCCTCCCTCTAGGAATTCTGCAGACCCACACTCCAGAGTCAGAAGGCTGGGGAGAGATATCAACATATCTTAAAGAACAATTTCTTGCTGAACAAATTCACTGGGAGGCAAAAGAAAGAAAACAGCACAGTATGGATTTTGAGCATCAGATTTCATCCTAAGTAAATTGTGCGGAACTGGGAGATAAGGAGCTGTGTTACGTACGGGGAGGGTAGTGTTTTGATTCCAGTCATTCCAAACCACAGAAACATTCAGGGATGGGCACGAAGAGGAAATACCTCAAGGTATATCCTCAGGCACGTTCCTGTGTGGGGCAGAGGCCCAAAATGGGGCAGTGACTGAAGAGCAAATGATCTACTTGGTGGCAGGGTCCCCAAATGGCCCCAAGTTCACATACTGTTCTGTCCTGCCTGCCTCTCTGCCTTTTGCTGGCATAAGACACCACGGTGATGGAGGATAAAGTTCTTGGGTGGCCCAGAGAGTGACTGGGGTCTGAGGGGCTGGGAAGCTTGCTGAGCTCCACTCTGCAGAATGACACAGGAGCACTGAGAGCCTTGGAGACTCTGGGGACATCTCTGAAAGGGAAGATTGTGAACCAGGGTTGGTGACTAGAAGACCTTTGCACACTTAAAAAAGTTCGTAAATTCAACATGCCTGTTGTTGTTCCCATCTCCTGAGAGTTGTCCCACAGCAAGAGGCACTACAACTTTTCGCAGGAGATAGGCCAGTGTGCTTGTCTTGGGGAAGTTGAGCAGACTGTGTCCCACTCCACAGGCAGGCTTGGGAAGGATAGGATACCATGGAGGAGATGATCATGGAAGTAGACACTTGGGTGGGACCAGAAGAAAGAGAATGAATCTTTGGTACCTTCAGCAGGAAGAGAGAGGGCTCAGTATCCAACCCAGGTTGGAGAATGGGCTGCATGAGGCTCCTTGATTCCCTAATGGGCATGTGCAGTGACTCTGGTCCCAAGGTGGGCTCATAGGTGTCTAGGTATCTGTCATCAGTCATTAGATGAGGCTGGAGCCTTATTAAGCAGCTGGGGTTTCTGGATTTCTTGGTGGGTGGAGCCAGGCTGGTTTCTGGCCACGATCTTTTGTTTGCAAAAAAAAAAAAAAAGGACACTTACTCAAGTTTCTTCAAAAATGGGTTGTGGGGAAGGTGTTGGTGAGACCTATGGGAGCCTGCCGTGGTCCCAGAACAGAGTGGGAGGGGATGGCTGCCGCTCTGTCTTTCTGATCCTTTCTATTGCTGCAGGCTGTGTTGACAAACAGTCTCTGAGCTCCAAAACTTTTCCTTTCAATTTCAAGTTTTGTTAATTCCACTGTGATGGTTAATTTTTTTTTTTTTTTTTTTTTTTTTTTTGTGAGGAGATCAGCCCTGAGCTAACATCCGCCAATCCTCCTCCTTTTTTGCTGAGGAAGACGGCCCTGGGCTAACATCGGTGCCCATCTTCCTCCACTTTATATGGGACGCCGCCACAGCATGGCTTACCAAGCAGTGCGTCGGTGCGCGCCCGGGATCCGAACCAGCGAACCCCGGGCCGCCGCAGCGGAGCGCGCGCACTTAACCGCTTGCGCCACCGGGCCGGCCCCTGTGATGGTTAATTTTATATGTCAACTTAACTTGGTCATGGGTTGCCCAGATATTGGGTCAAACATTATTCTGGGTGTGTCTGTGAGTGTTTTTGGATGAGATTAACATTTGAGTTGGTAGCCTGAGTAAAGCAGATGGCCCTCCCTGATGCGAGCAGGCTTAGCCAATCTGTTGAAGGCCTGAAGAGAACCAAAATGCTGGGCCTCTGGCAAGTAAGAAAGAACTCCTCCTCCTTGACTGTGAACTGAGACATTGGTCTTTTCCCGCCTTGGACTGGAACTGAAACATTGGCTCCCCTTGGATCTCGAGTCAGCCAGCTTTCAGACTGGAACTTACACTATCAGCAATCCGGGTTCTCAGGGCTTCAGACTTGGGCTGGAACTACACCGTCAGATTTCTGGGGTCTCTAGCTAGCCAATGGCAGATCTTGAGACTGCTCAGCTTTTATAGTCGTGAGAGTCAATCCCTTCAATTTCTTATAATATATCTCTTTATGTATATATCCCGTTGGTTCTGTTTCTTTGGAGAAACCTGCCTGATGCATCTACTGTGGAAATCCTTCTTGAATCTGAGCTTTCTTTCCCATCCTCAAAACCAAGTACACTGTCCTTATTTGAGCCAAATCTCTTTGTCTGAAGTGGGGATGAAGAAGTCAGCACTCCACCTGCTGTCCTCTCTGCCAGTCCTTGCTCCTGGATGTGGCTAAACTAGTTTTGACTTCATGAAACATGGTTTGAAGCTATTGCCTGCAGTGTCAAGACCAACTCTTTAGCTGGCACTCAAGTCAAAAAGGATCTGGCCCCTGGGGGCCTCTCCAGCACATCTTCTGCCATGCACACTCTTTGTTAGGTAGATAAATCTTCTCTAAACACACCATGTCCTTCCCTTTTGCACACGATATTTTCTCTACCTGGAAGGCCCTCCCACACCCACACCTTGCAGTACCCAGCAAACTCTTACCCATTTTTCAGAAGGAGCTCAAATATCACCTTGTTTGTGAAATCCTTTCTGACTGTGGGCAGAGCTTGTCACCACCCCCTCTGGCTTCCATCTCACTTATCCCACAGTATTGTCATTTGTGTGCTTTGCCTCTCATCTTCCTCTGTCTACCGCAAGTTCCTGGCAAGGCAGAGCTGTTTTTCCAATGCCTAGGAGAGTTCCTGAATACTTGGTAAGCGCCCATTACAATTTGTGGAATGAATGAACAATGAGTGTACTGTGTGTGCCTGATTATAACTAGATTTTCAAAATATTGGTCAGCGAGACAACCACAGATCCTTTAATCCTGAAGGTTTATCCAGATTATTTGACCTAATTCTTTAATACCACATCATCAGATAATTCCGTGCTAGCAGACCACCATCACATCAGCAAATACAGTGCTGAATTTCACCTCCACCACAGTGTGGAGAACTTGGAGTTCGTTAATGACTGTACACAGAGAGAGATATCAGAAGATTAGCATTCTTGTAATGAGCAAGAGAGAAACATCCATCAAAATTGCACAAGTGCTATCAGTAGAGCATCTCCAAGCAAAGACTTTCAGTAAATGTCAGTGAGAGATGGCAGAGTTCTCAGGCTGGTCACAGGGAGGCTTGTTAATTTTACAGTTTATAAAAGATTAATGGTAAAGGAAATAAGATACAGCTACAGTTACCTAATTGCAGAAAATGCTTTTTCTAAAATACAACCTAGAGGAATAGAGTAAGGAGAATGTAACATTGTCTTTGAAAACAGGGCTTAACTTTTACATTTGACTTCAGAAGCAATGGGGAGTCCTAACCAGGAAGACATTTGCTCCAAGTCTAGAATGTGAGTCAGCAAACCAACAAATTCCCATTTTAATGGGAACCCAGGTAGGGAGATCCTGCTTTTGAGATCTCTCTGAATCAGGGGGATACAAGTTGACCCCAATTCCCTGAAGTCTGAAAGATGCGTTGCATCACCTCTGCAGGTTGTTTCCAGTTCTGAGCCCTGAGATCATGGCTCTCAGGAAGAGTCTGGAGTCTGAGGTCCATGGTCTGACCAGAGTTCTGAGGGCCATTTTCTAATGGATATTGAAATGCTTATTCAGCGGGTGTGTTGACTTACCTTTCTGCCCCTTCACGTGGAGCTTGCCCTCTCATTTTCTATGCCCAGGAAGCTCATCAAAGACCAGCCACACAGACAGTCCCCATCCCTAGAATTCTCTCAGTGCACTCTCGCACTTGAGCACTTAGACCTGGCTTCACTTATTAGCCTCTTGTCAATCATATGACCTTAGGCAAACTGCTTATTCTTTCTGTGTCTCAATTTTCTCAAGTATAAACTGGCGATAAGAATAGTGCCTACTTGTCAGATCTGCTGTGAGGATAATATGAGACTATATATGTCAAGTTCTTACAACTGTGCCTGGCATTAAGTACAGGTTTCCTCTGCAATTTACTGCACGGGTCCTGGAACACAGTACGTGCTCAATAATGTTGGATGAATGACTGACTGAATGAATGAATTTGGTTTAGGTTTACGTCAGCAAGGAAAGGAGAGCGTGGTTCTTACAGGAGACAGACAGAAGCCATCCTGAAGCTGTTGACTGTGGGTCAACCCAGAGCAGTGGATTACGCTCAGCTGGGAACAGGACGGATGCTGCCTTTGGGTCCTGGTGGAGCCTGCAGATGACTGGGCAGGTCTACACTGGGGCTTCCAGGGGAGGAGGGGAGCCTAGTGGCTCAGTGAGGCCTGGGCACCCATTACACGGCTTGACTGTGACTCAGACCCAAGGCAGATACCAAGCCCAGCACGTTCCCTTTAGAATTGATTGATACCTCCCTGAATGAGGCAGACAATTCCAGCCTCCCCTCATGTGATGGGCTTAATTGCACCCCTTCAAAAATCATGTGTTGGAGCCCTAACCTCAGAATGTGACTGTATTTGGAGATAGGGCCTTAAAAGGTGATTAAGTTAAAGTGAGGCTGTTAGGGTGGGCCCAAATCCAGTCTGACTGGTGTCCCTATAAGAAGAGGAGATTTGGACACACAAATGACACCGGGGGTATATGTACACAGAGGAAAGGCCATGTGAGGACACAGCAAGAAGGTGGCCATCTGTAATCAAGGAGATCGGCCTCAGAAAGAACTCAACCCTCCCGACACCTTGCTCTCAGACTTCCAGTCCTCAGAACTGTGAGAAACAAATTTCTGTTGTTTAAACCCCTAGTTGGTGGTAATTTTTTTTTAATGGCAGCCCTGGTAGACTAATATATGTCATATTCTGTCTCTTGATTTAGCCTTTCAGGAAAATTTTGTGGCCTAGCAACAAAAATGAAATGCTATCACCTCTGATACTTCTGCTGAATGCAAGTGATCAAGGTTAAGGACATAACTCCTGGTTCTCCTCTTCCGCACTGAGGGAGCACCACCAGGGCATACCGAAAAGGGTACTGAGCTCAGATCCCAGAGATGTGGGTTTGATCCCTGAGGCTCCCACCAACTGTGTGAACTTGGGCAAACCAGTTGCCTCTCTGAAACTCAGTTTCCCCATCTGCTGCACTAGGGCACAAAAGCATCCTCACAGAGGCATTGTGAGGGTGAAATGAATGGCTGTGCCAACCACGCACTTCAGATCATGGCTTCCTTCTGTACTTTTTAACATACAATTTCCGTCTCCAAATAGATCATGAGCCCTCCAGGGTGGGGGAATGTTTCCTTTCTCCTTTGAATTCCTCACAGACTTGGGGCATACACTGAATAAATACTTGTATAAAGATCCACTCCTCCATCCTGTGACTTAAATTGTGTCCTCCCGCCCACACAACTCATATGTTGAATCCTAACTCCAGTACCTCAGAATGTGACCTTATTTGGAAATAGGGCCATGGCAGATGTAATTAGTTAAGATGAGGTCATACTAGAGTAGGGTGGGCCCCTAAACAATATGACAAGTGCCTAATAAAAATAGGAAATTCTGACATGCACACAGGGAGAAAGCCATGTGAACACCGGAGTTATGCTTCCATAAGCCAAGGAATGTCTCAGACGCCCAGAAGCTAGGAAAGAGGCCTGGGACAGATCCTTCCCTAGTGTCTTGAGAGGGAGCATAGCCCTGCCAGCACCTTGGTCTCAGACTTCTAGCTCCCAGAACCATGAGACAATAAATTTCTGTCTAAGCCACTCAGTTTGCGGTACTTTGTTACAGCAGCCCTAGCAGACTAATACACTTGGTATTACAATGGATTTAAAAAATACTATAGGTTGAATCTCATGGCTGGAAATGTTACATCTTTGTACAGGAAAACTGTCTGCAGTTTGCTTGAAATAAATGATAAGTGGCAAAGCCAATTTGTCATTCATCATTTATTCTTTCAGTCAGCAAACAATAACGTATGTTGTTGGAAAACACACTTTGAATTAGGTGACCTCTGTGTTCCTGCCCCATGAACTCCTTAAGTGACCTTGGATCTTGGAACAAACCATATCTGGCTCTCAGTTTCCCTATCTCTAAACTGACGAAGTCAGACCACATGACAACCGTAGTCCCTTTGGGTTCCGGACTCTGTGGTTTCTGGTTATTCACTTAGAATCTGGCACACACGTGTGACCCACGTGGAACTGGACGTGGATTGGTATGCTGAGGCTGCTTTCCATTTGTTGCTTCTCAGGGATGCTTCATGCTGTTACAGAAGAGTCTGGTGCCAAGTGATGTGGAGAGGTCATTTCTCATGCAGGACTCTCCAGCAGTCAGGGTCTGTCAAGGAAACGGCACTGGTTATTGGAACACAGAAAATTTAGTGTAAAGAATAGTTAATTAGTAGAAGGTGGTTGACTACTAAGGGGAGTAAAAGAGGATTCTGGAAGGGTCCAGAATTAGCAAATGCAAAAGTGCAGCTACTACCTCTAGGATGATGAAGAGTGAGCACCCCCCACCCAAGGCTCAGACTCATCCTCTTCAGAGGCAGGGATGCCACAGGAACAGGCAGCCTTCCAATGGCTCAGGAACATGCTGAGGCTGTAGGCAGGTGCTGACAGCTCGTGGTGGCCTGCCATCACTGGAGGGTCTGGGTGGGCTGCAGCTGTTGGGGAAGGCACAGCCTGAGGGCATAGTTGGAACTCATTTGTGTGGGTCTCCGGGCTTCTATGTCAAATAATAATAATGGAGAACCAGAACCCAGAAGGAAAAGATCTTTCTGCCGCTGTCATCTTTCAGGGTTACTCAGTGCTTGACATTTTGATCAAGGAGAAACGCTTACAGGCTCCAGCTCCAATATCACAAAGCAGGGCAAAAAGGGGTAAGATTGAGAGACAATCCATTGACAAATTGCTCAGACTCTGAATAGGATGTAACTATTTCAGCCCAGAAGGTTTCAAAACCTTGCTGCTCAAAGTGTGGACTGGAAGTGTCAGAATCACCTGAGTATTTGATAGAAATGCAGACTCTCGGGCCCCACCCAGCCTACTGAAACAGAGTCTGCATTTTAACAAGCTCCTTGGTGATTTGTATGCAGATTAAACTTTTGGGAGCAGAAGGTGAGAATGACTTACCCATGCTCCCAGGAGAGATGATCACCACCCAGTTGTTATCAGAAATGCAGAGAGTTGCAGCATCAAGCAGACATTGTGATAAACAAGGAAAAGGCAGGTGGCCTTGAGCAGAAGATATGGAGGGAGACCTTCTGTAAAAGTTGTTTGAACAAAACTGACTCCCTCTAGTCCGCACTTGGTCAAGGTGTGAGTGAAGACCAAGACTCTTTAATAAGGATCCTGAGGCATAAAACAGGAGCCCAGAACAGAAGGCATGAGATGAACAATGTAAGATCCATGTCCTTAGCCACCATCCTAAAGGTTCCTTAGCAGGGAGAAACATGTCCACTAAAATCAATGTATCCTTTACATCTGTAGATTGTCTGGAAGAAACATATTGAAAAATGCACAGAGTTCTCACTCCCTGATATAAGCTTGTTGACTTTCTAAGATCCGTGATAAGGAATCTCTAAAGTTATTGCTATAGATTGGAACTGTTAGGGGAAGCAAACTCACATTACCCCGGGGTAAGAAGATCAATATATAATGTGGTAAATGAAATTATGGACTCTGGAGCCAAACTGCCTATATTTGAATCCCAGCTCTGCAACTTGCTGGCTGTGTGACTGTAGGAAAAATCTCCTAACCTTTCTGTTCCTTGATATCCTCATCTGTAAAATGGGGATAACAATATTAAGTACACTTAAGGTTGTGTTCTGAGGTTCAAATTACTTAATCTAGCAAAGGTCTAAGAACAGTGCCTAGCACAAAGTAAATGCTGTGTGTCTTAGCTGTTATTACTACCATAGAGGCAGGGACTTCATTTCCCTCCTAGCAAGGAGAGATTATTCAAGTGAACTGTTCATACTTCTCTCACCTCCCGTTACACCTGCCCTCTTCAAAGGAAAAGGGTCAATGGATCTGATGGGTGAGACCTAGTTATCCTTTGGGCCATGTTTTTACTAATGGATGAAATTTATGGCAGAGATTCACTAGCTATTCATAAAACATTTATTCTTTTTCTAGGTACACAACTTGAGTCTATTTTCCAGCCTTCCTTGGAGATATTTGTGGCCAAGTAACTGAGTTCAGCTGATGGAAGGTAGACAGAAGTGATATGACTCACTTTCCTTTCTGTCCCACAAAATCTTTGATGCAGGATCCTGCCTACCTGTCCCTCTTGCTTGATGCAGGACCTGAGTCCACATATTGAAGATGGCAGAACCACAAGATGGAAGGCATTCAGGCCACTGAATAACTATGGGGAAGGTGAGCTTAGATCTCACAATTTGAGAAAGAAACTTTTATTATATTTAGCTACTAAAATTAGAAATTTTACGTTAGCAAGTATTAACCCCAATGAATCCAGTGTTATTTTGGCTTAAAAGAAGAAAGGATGTTCAATCGTTCTTGTCTCTTTGTGCCTCATCAGTAAGAGGAGTCAGTGTTCCTCATGGCTTTCTGCTCCCGTGAGCTAAGTGCCCTGGATTAGGACCTGAGGCTGCCTCTTAAGGAGAGCCGATTATTTATCTCGTGACTACTGTGCTGCTGGTGCCTGTATTGATGGGGCAGGGCTACTGTCTTCTATGCTGGTTAGAAAAGTGGACCCAGCTCTCCTCCCAGGTGGACCCCACTGTTCCCATCTGGAGAGTGTGTCACACACATCCCATTTGGTTTTAGCCATAGCTGCAGTGGAAAGTTCCTGGGCTTCGCCCACAATGGTCTTTCATTTCTACCCCTGGTGTTTCTCTCACATCCCTGACGTTGGTAGGACCTCACTCATCAAACATATATGCCCAGCCTGGAGGTGGGGCAGCACCGAACCAGTGGGTTTAGGATTCAGCAGGTACGTACTTCCAGGTTGATTTTGGGTGGACAATTCTGAGAGGCGTTCTATACACTCCTCAGTAGGTCCCAGGTGGGATAGAGCCCCAGATGCACACAGCAGTGACCTCAGTAATGCACCCATACGTGGGTGTTTCTTCCTTCCTCACCATCCCCAGCCTCTCAGTCTCTGTGTTGGGGAAGCCAAGCTAAGACAGGCAGTGACAGGATGCCCACTCTGGCCTTGCGTCTAAGCTGTGTCTCAAGTTCAACTTTGCCTTGTACTTTGGCAGCTATTGAGCACTTCAATAAAGCTGATTGTTTGCTCCCCATTCTCAGTTCCTGACGTCTCCTTTCCATCAGTTAGACCCTCTTCATAATCTCTGACACTCCTCATAATCTCCAACAGATACTGGGGCTGAGAAGATTCACTGTGATCCAAACCAGAGGGATAGAGCTCTTAAAGAATTCTAACTCAATTATATTTATTTCAGTCTAAGGGTTTATGCTATACATTATACATGATCCCAAAGGTGTATTCCATTGCATTAAAACACCACTTTAGACTTGAAATACCATGTCTCAACATGCAATATACAAAAAAATTCCATCTCACATTAGGCCTCTGGAAGATGGAGTCGTGGTGTCCTACTGTGCAAGAACAGTGATTGTCAATCTGGTTCCTTAGGATTCATATGGTGAATGTGGGAGGTCATTCCTTTATTTTTAAAAATCTTCTTTTGTAATTAATTGCAGTAAGAAATGAACTTTTACCCCATTATTGTCTGTCATGTGCTTCTTGCCAATTAGCATGGTTGCACTTCATGGCTTAATTTAGTATCAGTTGTGAAACTTGAAGAAATATTGCACCGTCTTTGAATATTAATGAAAGTGTATTTCCCTGTGGCATTAAACTTTCTAACATACTGGACTCTCTCTACCTGGGAGAGAGTTTTGGATTTTTAATTCAAATAAAGCTTAGCTCAAATGTATAATCCTCCCTTTTTATGCTGGAAAAGAATCCCTGTTCTCTTGTTAACCCACTTCCTGTCAAGGAGAAGAGAGGCTGTCAAATCTTTAAGAGAGAAAAATTCCAGACCTGCACAACATCTCTTTGGGGCTTTCCCAGACGGTGCTTCCTGAGATTTCATCTAAGGTGAACCAATGTGCTTTAGAAACTCATCAGGGCGCAAAGGGCTTTTCAAGATTTAGCCCTTAGTACAGTGCCTGGTACATGGCAGAGGCTCAGTAAGTCTCTCCTTGCTTTTTGTTTTGAAAAACAAACACACAAATATGGAGAACAGATTGGGGGAGGGCGAAAGGGGTAAAGGGGCAGGTGTGTACAGTGACAGATGGCAACTGGATTTTTGGTGGTGAACATGATGCAGTCTATATAGAAGTTGAATGTAGTGATGTACAGCTGAAATTTACATAATGTTATAAACCAACGTGACTTCAATAAAAAATAATAAATTATAAAAAAATAAATAGGTCTGTCTTTGGATGTTGAGGGAATTATACCCCATAGTCAGCAGGCCGGACAGCTTCATGTGAATCTCTGAGAAGCCCCACTGTGTGTGTGGCTTGAGAGCTTGCTTGGTGCTGGGTGATGGGATCCCCCACCTCTCTGCATCCTGGGGAGCCCCTGAGCATCTCCAGCATCCTTCCATGCTCAAAGCCCAGGGCTGCCAGTGTACATGGGAAGGAGCTACACGTTTCCTAGGAGACCTGACAGTTCATGAACACATGGTTTGCTTAGCAGGAAAATGCCTCCCTCAACGAGTCCTAACATTTCTCAGAGCAGGAGATGCTAACCTTTCAGCAAAGCCCCTCCTTGGGGTCACAGGGAACCTGGCTTTCTTTCCCTCATTGGCAATTACTGTTTCTTGCTCGTTGGGACCTCCTGAAAAATGTCTCCTGGAGACAGTTCAGATCTGCTTTGGTTCACCCCTCTTGATTCCCCTTTCTCAGCAGAGCTTGAGAGCTTGAGCCAAACGTGGTTGGTAGTTTTTCCATATTCCCTCAGGCTGTGTCGCCAGCCAACATCAGTAGCACCTACAGGACCTGGATGCAGGTATCTGTCCTCTTGCCTGTTTCTTTCTACCAGTTCCTTGCAAACATCCTTAGTCTACAGTTGGTTCATTTATCAAAAAAAGTCAACTGCATCCAAGACCCCTGCAGGCAGCACCACGTGCCCCCGTCACTCCAGCTTTCAGTTTGTAACTGAGATTCTATTCCCAGCTTACTTGCCTGCTGACTCATCAGTCTCTCCTACAATCCCTTTTCCCACAGAATTGATTCGCTCATTTGTTTGCTCATCAAACATTTATGGGCCACTGGGCTTTGTGGAGCCTGAGATGAATCAGACAAATGCCATGCCCTCGAGAGGTTCACAGTCCAGGGAATAAGAAAGACACATAAACTGAAAATTATAATCAGGGTGATGGAGCTATAAAAGCAGGGTGCCCAGGAGTCATGGGAGGAGACGGGGGGCTCTGAACAGGGGTGCAGGAAGGGTCCCCTAGAGGAAGCGAGATTTTAAGGGTGAAGAGTACACTGGAGTTAACTAGCTGAAATGTGTTAACTAGTGTTAACCAGCTGAAACAGTGGGGTGAAGGCAGAGTTCCTAGAGCACATCAAGCATGTGACAGGTAGATGGAGAGATAATGACAGTTCAGATTTGGAAGGTTTGAACTCTATGGAAAGAGCTTGTGCTCAAAGACTTGAACTGTACTCTAGATGGTGGGAACCACTGGAAAACTCCTTAGCAGTGGAACAATTGTCTGGTCTCTGGTTTGGGGGCTGCATTGGAGCAGTTGTGAGGGGATGTGGGTGGGCAGGTCTTGTGATGTTGGGAGGGTAACCTGAAGCACAAGGTGCGAGCAGAGCAGGGGAAAGGGTGTTGAGAGAAGGTGTTGATGGAGAGGGCTTATTGGATTCAGATTCACGGAGACGTGGAGATCAGTGGATGTGGCAGGGGGCAGGGGTTGGGTGGTGAAGACATGGCACTCTTCAGTGTCTCTGAATTCCCATTATTAGTATTTGTACCTCAGAAATCTCTGAGATGCCACAATTACTACCACATTCAGCTCTTCCACAGACTCCTCTCTGCATCTGGGGACTGTTCTCCTCACCCCCACCCCATCTTCATCTCCTTCTTTAAGCAAGCCCACCTCCCCCTCTGGCCAGTCTCAGGACTTCTCCCCGACATCCACCAGTGCTGGAGTGTCCTTTCTTTTTGGCTCTGGAGCTCACTTCCTGCACAAATATTGATCTTTGGCATGATTAATATTGCTATTTATATTAACAATGAATTTGTTCACCAAAAAATAATTAGCACAAGAAGACTGTATATTATTAGGAGCCTCATTAATTTCACCAAGTTTATTTAAATGACAGCAGGATGTCAAGTCAATAACGATGATGGATTAATAAACACATCTGATTACCTTAAAGCACATGGAGGAGGCGGCACAAAGGCTGTGGAGGGCGGATGTGGACAGCTTCTGGTGAGCAGAGGTGGCACCTCCTCTCTCAAATGAAGGGGACCAAAGGTGGAGCCCCAAGGTCTGATGCGCCAGGTAGGTGGCCTTGCTGAGTTAGGTCAAGGGTTGACTACAGCCAGTTTGGAGCTGGAGGCGATATCCCGATGTCCTGGAGTAACCAGTGGCTGAGATCCCACCTCACCACGAGGCGTTCTCTCACCTCTCTGAGACTTCATTAAGAGACCGTGTCCACGGGGGTGAGAAACAAGACCATTGGAGTCAGACCCAGCTGGTTCTGAATCCCGCTTCCTCGACTTATATCTGTGTCACTTTGGGCAACCCACATAATAAGTAGAGGACACAGCATCACCATCTGGGATACTGTGCATTTTAAATGAGTGTTGGAAGGGCTTGTCTGCCTGGATTGTGGAAGGAACTCAGAAAGTGACCCCTCTGCGCTTCCTTACTCTCTCCCTCCTCTGGAGTGGGGCCAGTGTCCCTGCACCTGCTTTGCTCAGTGGGGGGCGTGGCCGCTCCCCCTCAGAGGCACCCAGTCTTCCCTTTATGTTTCTCTGCATGTCAAAGCTGCAGTTAGGAAGCCCTGGGAATCTGTAATGACCTACTAGAGGTGATTTTGTTCTTTCAACCTCCTCCCACTCCCTGCTCAGAAACAGTGGAAAGCTTTGGGAGCTCCTGTAATGGGGATGTTTAGGCAGAGTCATGGGTTTCAAATAGAACGATTTGTTCTGAGCACACAGCCCTGAGCGAAGGCAGGGGGGAGGAGTGGGAAGCTCCCTCTACAAAGGATCATCCCCTCCTCTGGGTGCCACCCGGGAGGGAGCCAGCCGGGGAGCTGAGAGCTGCTCCAGTAAGCCAAGCCCAGGAAATGTGAACACTGCTTTCCAGTCGAGCTTGTGTGTTTTGTTGTATTTTGCTGTGTTTTAGGGAAAATTGTTCTTTTCGATATTTTAGCTGATTCCTCAGAAAGCCATGTGCAAAACTGAGAAGCCCTTAGGGGCTCATTTTGGAGCAAATTAAAACCCCCAGTGAGGGCTTTCATCTAGGTGTCAGGAACTTGCAGCGACTTGTAAATTGAGAGCACCCCCATTTTAAAGATGGGTAAACTGAGACTCGGGGATGTTCCTAGGCTGCCCAGGACTGGTAAGTGACAGAAGGGCTAGACCCAGAAGGCACACTGGTGGGGCTGGGGGCTGTAGACACGTGCTTCTATTATAGCCCCTCATTGCTCTGTTTCCACACCTGTCTCTCCCTGCCAGACAGTAAGCTGTCCGAGAATTAGGCATGTTTCACTCATTTCTGGGACACTGATGTCTAAACGCAAGCCTTGGCATGAGTCAGGGGCCCAGCCAGTGTTTGCTGACTGGATGAGGGAATGGTGACCCCAGGAGCCCAAGATCCAGATGTGTGCTTTGGACCAGAGCCCAGAGATCTGCTGTACAGAAAGGAAAGCAAGGGCCACTGGTGAGCGTGGGCACAGGGGGCACGCGTCTCACTGAGTGCCTGTGCACGGTAGCCCCGCGCCAGGCCCTGGATGTGCGTGGTCTCATCCACTCTCACAACAGGCATAGGGGGATGGCAGGGTTATCACTGTTATAAACAAGAGGAAATTGAGACTCCCAAAGGTTTAGCAACTTGCTGAAGGCTATGCAGGGAGTGAAAGATGCCAGATTGTCCTCTCCAGATCCCATGCTTTGTCACCTATACTACAGAAACAGAACATATGGATAAGAAAGGAGCCAGAGGAAAAGGGAGGCAGTTCGGGGACCTCATAGGAAAAGGCCGTTCTCTCTGGGGCAAGATAGGAAAGAGCTTTCCTAGTTTCAAGGCTTGGGTCAAAGTGATGTTCAGGGTGCCGGCAGCTCCAATTTGTTGCATTAGAAGGGAATGGATTGTTAATTTCTAGCAGGAAATACTGGGCTGAGAACAAGGTTGGGGTGGAAATAACCTGCACATGAGATTAGCGCTGGGGCAGCAGCAAAGCTGGGTGTATGGGCAGGGTAGTTCCTAAGACAGCAAGATGGGGGTTCCAGGGCGGGAGTGAATTGGAGGCTTCATTCTGGCAGGGAGACGTTAGAAGATGGAAGGAGCAAATGGATGGGCACTGTGGGGAAGGGCCAGGGCTGATCCTGGCGGTCTGGGCAGCTCCCAGGACTTTGCTCTCTGCATCGAGGCTCCTTGATGGAATGGCTTGCACTCTGGACCCAGGCGTGCTCTTCCCCGTGTTGTCAAGACACATTCCCGGTCTTATGCCTGATACCGAGCAGCCCTGTTTGTAGAAACACTTGAAGCAGACGCTGGGAGAAGCCAAGAAATGCACTTGATGCAGAAATGAGCCCAACCCAAATTTCTCTTGAGTCTCTCCTTAGTTCCTAGCAAAAGTTACCACTTGGAGCCTAGAAAGAGCATTTCTGAATGTTCTCCATCCATGAACCCAACAGGAGTCTTGCTATTGCTATGGATGCTGGCATTCCCCAGGAGACTACCCCTTTCTGAGGGATGCCGAGGATGCTGCTTCTGGGCACTGCCAAAGCTGCCTTTAAGTGCAAAGCAGCCAGCTGTTCTGTGCCAAGTGGGGAGAATGCTCTCCTCTCAATTCTGGATCCCGCTTTTTCACCTGGGACCTTAATAACAGCAGAATTGAGCTCCTGTGTTTGGCTGAGTCCCTCACAGAACAATCTCCTAAGCTTCTGTCTGCAGTCTCTCTCTGCGGAGGGCTCAGACATTAGTCCATGAATCTGTGCAGGAAGAACAGATCACGCCCAGTTTGCACCCCTCCCTTCTGCACATGCAAATCTGCATGAAGAGACACCTGCATTCCACTCTACCCTACAACTTCCTTACGTGCACCCAGACACATCCCTGTCTGAGCGTCCTTTGGGCACAAGCAGATCTCTGCTTACACTCGGGATGAACTAAGGAGCAGATGGAGTTTTATGCCTGGGTAGAGCAATATCCAGTGGTGCATCAAGGGCTGGGCCATAGGAGGGTCCACCTTGGGTGAAAGCAATAGAGGAGTCCATTGTCCATACAGAATTTAACAACAGTAATAAAACTGACTAAAAATTGGTCAGCTTCTTATTATCACTATGCAATATCACCAGTAATTCTAAATAATGTCAGTGACAAAATGTTCCTCCCCACAAACCTTCTGTTTTGTTGGTCTAAACCCTAAATAATTGTTTCCGTAGCTTCTGAGCCTTAACAATGTAATATATATATGTAAACTGCAAGTTAGCATGTTATTATTACTCATCTGCTAGAGTATCTTCTACACGGAGGTCACATCCGGGAACTGCCAGTTTTACAGTTGGTCGCAACACACGTGGACGCAGCTGCACACATTTCTCCTGAGTGTTCCTAATGGTTTGGAATCATTTGAACTTGTTTCAGGTGAAGTCCCTATCTCCATACTACACGTTCCTGTATTGAAACAGGGATTGTTTTAATTGTGTAAATCTAATAATTTGAAATAAATATTGTTTAGAATAGAAATGTTTTAAATCTAATGGTTTGAAATAAAAAACGCTATAGTGATTGTAAAGAAGAAGAAACAGAACTTATTACTACTTCAGTTCTGTCATTCCATGTGAAAACCACTCTCTGAATTTAGTGGAGCTGACTCTTTTGGAAAAATTTCTTAAGGTTTATTTTTCCCTCTTTTATTGAAAAATATGTTAATGTAATTAAAACATGTTAACGTGTTTCTCTTTTTCCCCTTTTCATATGTAATATATTTTATACTTTTTGCTGTTATGATTACATATACAAAGTTTAATAAGAGAACATTTTTACCGCCTGAATTTCTTTTCTGGATGTCATTATTGTTTGCTTCATTTTTTTTTTTTTTTTGTGAGGGGATTAGCCCTGTGCTAACATCTGCCAGTCCTCCTTTGTTTTGGCTGAGGAAGACTGGCGCTGGGCTAACATCCGTGCCCATCTTCCTCCACTTTACACGGGATGCCGCTACAGCATGGCTTGCCAAGCAGTGCGTCGGTGCATGCCTGGTATCTGAACTGGCGAACCCCGGGCCGCCGCAGCAGAGCACGCGCACTTAACCGCTTGCGCCACTGGGCCGGCCCCTGTTTGCTTCATTTTTTGATTATTACTGAAAATAATTTTGATATCCAGAGGAGAGGGATGGTGAAAAAAGGCTTCTTTGGGTGCCCTCAGCCCCCAATTCATATGTTAAAGCTCTAACCCCTAATGTGATCACATTTGGAGATGGAGGCTTTAAAGAGGTAATTACAGTTAAATGAAGTCTTAAGGGTGGGACCATAGTCCAAGACATTGGTGTCCTTGTAAGAAGAGGAAGAGACACCAGGGGTGCTCACACACAGAGAAAAGGCCCTGTGAGGACACAGTGAGAAGGCAGCTATCTGCAAGTCAAGGAGAGAGGCCTCAGAAGAAATCAACCATGCTGACGCCTTGATCTTGGACTTCCAGCCTTCAGGACTGTGAAAAAATAAATATGTGTTGTTTAAACTACCCAGTATATGGTATTTTGTTTTGGCAGCCCCAGCAGACTAATACAACATGCGAGGAGCTCTCAGAGACCATTGCCAACTCCACCAGCTCTGGGTGTGTGGGAAGTTGGTAGAGCTGGTCTGTGGAGAGAATATCAGCCCTCCAGGGGAACACTTTGGGGGCATCATCCTAAGTTCCCACTTTTCCCTGAGATGGCTCTGCTGGCTCCTCCTGGGCCTTGTGGCTTTTTCAGTCTGTTGTAAAAATCCAACCTGGGTCTAGACTAGGGTTTTGGCAGGTTAGTAGGAAGAGGAGGGATCACAGGACTGAGCTCAGGGTGAAAGCAGAGAAGTCAGGGCTTATTCAGAGAATTGAGGAGAACCTGGTTTAACAAGAGCTCTGGCTCTCAAGGGGGTCCATGACCTCCTGTGGGTCTTCAAGATCCTTACAGGGGGTCCCCCAGGGCTCCCCTTTCCCAGTTACATGTGTGTGAGGATGGATTTTCTATATATAATTTAACCAAAATAACATATTGCAGCAAATTGAATGAGGAGGCAGATATGGGAATCCAGCTGTCTTCCATTAAGCAGCGCATTAGAGATTTGCAAAAATATAGGCCAATGGCACTGTTCTCGCTAAGTTTTGATTTGGAAAATATAGTTGGTTTTGTAAAAATATGTTATTCATGTTATTATACAGTGGACTCATTGTTATTGAGTGAATAAAGAAATAATTTCTCCTATAAGGTAGTATAAATTAAAGTTATAACACAAAACGAAAGCATCTTGGGGTCCTCGATAATTTTTTACAGTGCAAGGGGGTGGTGAGAACAAAAGGTTTGAGAACTTCTTAGCAAAAATATGGACCATATGTAAAGTAGGGAACTGAGAGAAGTTCAGAAAGGAAAGGCAGGGACACATTGCACATTGCTTTATATGCCAAGGTGATCCTGTGCTAATTTTTGTGGGTCATTGAACAGGGTCACTGGAAGTTTCCGTGCAAGGAAGTGACATAAATGGAGCTGTGCTTCAGGAGAAACGAGTCTGGTGGAGATCTCAGGCAGGGACACAAGCCAGCAACCTCTTGCAGTAATTTAGAGAGGAGTGAGACCAGGCTGTTCAGTCTGAGTGCAGGGCAGGATGACAGGGAAGGCACCAGGATCTAGGAGGAGACACTTGGTGGGTCAGGGGCTGGGGACCTAACTCAGCTGCAGCTCTCAAAGCCAAGAAGCACATGGGTATCTAAGGGGGAGTACCCTTCCGCCAGCACATGGCTCTAAACTAAAGTTTTGGGGATTCCTGCAGGGAATCCCAGGGAAAGTGGTTTCCATGAGGAGTCAGTATCTGGTGAATGACTTCCTGTTTAAGGACAAAACTCCAGCTGCTGGGACAGGGAAGCTCATTGGAACCAGGAAGCCCCCAGGCCTGGGCTGTAACTGAGGGGGCAGGAATAGAGAACACAAAGAATCTAGTGTGTGTTGCATGCCTCCTGTAGCCCAACTCTTTGGATCTCCAAGACAACCCTGTCAGGTTACACACAGGAGTTCAGAGGGATGACATACCTCGCCCAAAGCCACTCAGCTCTCAAGTGGCCAAGAGGAGATTCATATCCCCGTGTCTTTGTTGACACAGCTGAGATATTTTCTGTGACACCTTTCCGTCACCTTCAAGGGAAGCCAACAGAATAGGAACACAAACAGAGGGAGCGAAGCTGGATATCCCTTGAGCTCCGGACGTATATCCAGCTGTCTCCTTGACATTCCATTTGTGTGTCTAATACGTCTCAAACATCTCAGCACGTCTGAGCAAAACCTCGACCACCCCGCACCTCCCACCTCCGTCCACACTCGATGAACACCCAAGTCTGTGGGTTACTCACTCAACCAGTCCTCCCCATCTCAGTAGATGTCTCCACCAGCCACTCAACTGCTCAAAGCTGGAAACCCTCCTTCCCTGACCCCCACACCTAATTAACCAGCAGGTCCTGCAGGGTCTGACTCCATAATACATTTCCTCTGCAGCTGCTCGTCTCCCACTTGGCTGCCATCACGCTCATCTGAATCCTATCACGTCGCAGACGCTTTACCACAGTAGGCCTCCTAATGGGTTTCCCTGTCTCTAACCTTGTCCCTGTCCCACCCATTAGTCACATAGAACGAGGCTCTTAGAATAGAAACCGGATCGCATCACTGCTCTGCTTAAAACCACGCAGCGGCTTCTCCCTGCACTTACCGTGTCATTTCAAACTGCTTGCCACCCAGCATGGAAGCATCCAAGTCCCCTGAGTGGTCAGCTTTCCTCCCACCTCTCCAGCCATCCCCCTCCACCCTTGCCCTTCTCACTTTGCTCCAGCCACCAGGCTTCCTTTGCATGCTTCCAACACGCCACGCTCTTTCCCGCATATGCATGTCTGCATCTGTGGCCTCAGCCTAGAGAGTTATTACTGTAGATTTGATGTGGCTACTTCTTTTTCTTGCCTTAGTTCTTGGCTCAAATGTTACTTCCTCGACGTGGCTTACTCTGACCTCCCTTCTAAAGAAGGCCAACGGTCTCTCAGTTGTTCTCCATCGTTTCACCATATTCGTCTCCTCTCTAGTATTTTTCACTGTCTGGGATTATTTATTTGTGTACTTGCTAGCTCCCACCCCAACTAGAATGTATGCTCCTTGAGGGCAAGGACTTTTTCACAGCTCTAGTGCTTTGAAGGATGCCACGGCATGTAGTGGGGGCTCAACAAATATTTGTTGAAGGAATGAATGAAGAAAAGACAACCATCTGGTCGTGAGTCACCTAGGGAGAAATGCATGGGTCTCAGACACAGAACGGGGCACTGCAGGCATAGGGGGAACATGGGAAGCTGAGCTGTGAAGGTCATTCTGACAGGAGCAGGGGCCCTCAGACTGCTGGTGTATTCTTCCTGAGCAAGTTTCAATGGTCTGGAAACAAAGAGTGAGGAGCCTGCCACGTGGTCACCAAATGGCTCTGCTCAGGGAGATGGGGAGGCAGGAGGCAGGAGACCAAGCCCATCTGTACCAGTTTCTCTGGATCTCCTCTGCTTTGCATCAACTCCAAGGGACAGCCTGGTGGCAGATGTTTCTTTCCTTCTATGTTCTGTTTTCTTTATGAGGGGTACCTCTAACTTGTAGCTCATGGGCAGAGTGGAGAAAACTACCTCCTGACAAACGTTCTCTCGGCTCAAATGTCAGCTCCATCTCCTGCTCCCAGTCCTGATGGATCTTTCTTCCAGGGCCCCTGCAGGCACCCTTCATCCCAGTTTTATTAACCCAAACACCTTAAAGGTACATCAGGTTGACCTAAAGGATCACTTCCAAGTGAAGAAGCATTAAATAATTTTTTCTCAGATCCTTTCAAAGAAATGATCACACATCTGTGGTCTGGTGGCAACTGAACTTAATAAAGATCACAGAAGGATGGCACATTCCCCAAAAAGGGCTCAAGCTACTCCTTGTCTCGACTCACTGATCCCACAGAGGTTGTCTGCCCTTCTGCTGTGATGACCCTTGCCACCATTCACAGCTAAGTGGGAGGTGAAGTTCTGGTTTGCAGGAAGGCAGAGCAAAGAACAGCTCTTGGGGGTTTAAGACTCCTATCACCGGCTTTGCTCTGGCTCTATTCTTCCTTGTCCTTCAGAATCTGCAAAGAGCCCAGTTAATGAGCAGCAAACCTGTCCTCACTAGCCCCAGCTGAAGTCTCCTTCTGCCCATGGCAATTCACCTGCTGTAATCTCCCTTCACTGGGGCCCGGGTAGAAACTGCAGCAAGATGGGAAAAGTTTAATTGGGCCCCAAATGTGATTAACCAAGACTGGTTCGCATATGTTCTGCTGGTGTTTAGCATGCCACAAATTCTAGCATTACCCAGTGGGTCCTCAAAGCCATTCTGCTTTTAATGTTCTTTGCCTAGTTTACTCAAGTTGGAATTTAAATCAAAGGGTAACATCTATATAGGGGATAACTTTAGAGTTTATCTTAATATAATGGCTAATAAATGTCATGTTTTAAAGTAGCTTTTTAAAAACAATGGTTTTCACATTATATACTTTTAAGGGAATGTGGTAAGCAGTTGACTGAATCACTGTAATTTTAGGCATTATAAAAACATGAGCAACAAGAATGGGAGAGACAGGCTCACAGGTACTGAACCAGAGCCAAAACAGGTATTGGGATTTTCACAGAAATGAAAACAGAGCATCCCACACCTTCCCACTCGGCTCTAAATAGGACTCCTTGACAACAGGGTCTCCTTACCGGCCTCCTTCAAATTGGAAAGAGATATAAGGCAGGCTCAGGAGACCTTCTTGTAATCAAAATTTCTAGTGCTAGCATTTGGGACCAAACACTTAACTGACTCTGATTTGGTCATATGGTGTCAAGGGAGACTCCAGCTGGTGGTTTAGGGGAACCAGCATGTGAAGGGAATCGGTAGCCTTAGTCTCACCTGGGCTGTGTCTCTAATGTGATGTGTGGCTTTAGGTGGATCACTTAACCCAACACGGCTTCATGTTCTTCATCTGTGAAAGGAGGGATTTGGCAAGACGGTCTCTATTATGACTTCTGGCTCTGTGATTTCATGGCTGTAGCCCAGATTCCCAATGTTTTGTATTGCTTTGTATCAATGGATTGATTTGTTGAGTATGTACTGTGTCCATGCCAGATTCTACAATCAATTCTATTCTACAACTCTCGACTGACAGGCATTGGGCTAGGTGCTGTGGATTCAAAGAGGTAAAACATGGTCCCTTCCCTCTAAAAGTATACTGTCTTATTTCAGAAAGTTGAGATGAAGAAGAAGAAGGAGGAGGAGGAGGTGGAGAAGAAATGGAGATCAAGGACTTCTGCTTCCAGGTGGGATGAAGTAGCTGGTGGCAAACAAGACTCCTGCCTGGAACAACTAGAAAAGCCAGGTAAAATACGACAATCATCTGTTTGAAGGCTGCAGAGAGCTGTTTAGATAAGGAGAACTAGAGAGGTAGAGACTGAGTGAGCAAAAGGTTGGCTGGGAGCTGAGCTGACATCTGCAGCCGCTATTGCCGGGGGACTTGCACTTCTGGGCACGGGCAGGGGCAGACCCCTATGCAGAGCTCGTGCTGTATTGGTTTGTTAGGGCTGCGACAGCAAAGTACCATGGGCTTGGTGGCTTAAACAACAGAAATATATGTTCTCATGGATCTGGAGGCTAGAAATCTGAGATCAAGCAGTCAGCAGAGTTGGTTTCTTCTGAGGCCTCTCTCCTTGGCTTGCAGATGGTCGCCTTCTTGCTGTGTCCTCACATGGCCTTTCCTCTGTGCACATGCATCCCTGGTGGCTCTTCTTCTTAAAAGAACACCAGTTCTATTGGATCAGAGCCCCACTCTTGTGGTCTCATTTAAACTTAATTACTTCCTTAAAGATCTTTTCTCCATATACAATCACATCGGGGTTAGGGCTTCAATAAATGAAATTTGGGGGAACACAATTCAGTCCATAACAGAGCCCCACAGAATAAACTAGTCTCTCTAAGAGCTCAGGGGCCAGTAGTGGACCAGAAGTAGACAGAGTCTTATCACCTTCCAGGGTTGCAATCATCCTGGAATGATGGAGTGAAGATGCTTAGCCAGCAGGGATAAGGATGTTCAAGAGGTGTATGAGGCTGGTGGCAGACCCAGACTTCTTTGGCCCTGGATGCCTGTTTGCCTGTAGCATTTTGCAGGGCAGATGCTCCAAGGTACACTTGTCATGAAAATGGACCTACGGCATTTCTGCACAATTTTTCAGAGCTTCTCCTACGATTTCAGGCTCTTCTTGGGCTCTCACCCCATGTTTACTTTATTCCAAGCATTCACAGGGCTGGGATATCTTCTCATTTTTCTATTTAGTAAATTCCAATTTACCCACTCAGCTCCAACTCAATTACTATCACTTCTCTATAGTATTTTCTTGTTCCCAGGCCTAGTTTATTTACTTCCACTTGTGCTTCCCCTTATAATTGCCATTTTAACAACACTGTATTATCACAATTTTTTAAAATTATGAAATATTTCTAACACACAAGGTATAGAAAATAATAATATGCATTCCTATATCCACCACACATCTGAAAAAGTAAAGTATAATTATTGAAGCCTCTTTGAAATGCTCCTGGAACACATCTTACCCTCCCTTCTGCCCTGGGGGGAATCTCTATCCTGAATTTAGTGCTTATAATTTCAGCTCAAATTTTGTATATATACATATATGTGTGTGTGTACACATACCTACACATAATAAATTTTCCTGTTTAAAATATTATGTGAAGCGCAATATACTTGCTTTTATTACTCAACATTATAATTTTTTCCAATTTTTTTTATTATGGTAAAATACACATAAATGAAATTTACCGTATTAACCATTTTTAGGCATACAGTTCAATGGCATTAAATACTTTCATAATGTTGTGCTACCATCACCACCATCCATCTCCAGAACTCTTTTCATCTCTATACCCATTAAACACTAATTCTCCATTCTCTTTTCTCCCCAGCTCCCGTCAACCACCATTCTACTTTGTCTCTATAATTTTTTTTTTTTTTTTTTTTTTTTTTTTTTTTTGTGAGGAGATCAGCCCTGAGCTAACATCCGCCAATCCTCCTCTCTTTTTGCTGAGGAAGACGGCCCTGGGCTAACATCTGTGCCCATCTTCCTCCACTTTATATGGGACGCCGCCACAGCATGGCTTACCAAGCAGTGCGTCGGTGCGCGCCCGGGATCCGAACCAGCGAACCCCGGGCCGCCGCAGCGGAGCGCGCGCACTTAACCGCTTGCGCCACCGGGGCGGCCCCATGTCTCTATAATTTTGACTACTCTAAGCACTTTAAGTGAAATCATACAGCATCTGTCTTTTTGTGGCTCGCTTACTTCACTTAGCATAATATTCTCAAAATTCAACCATGTTGTAGCATATGTCAGAATTTCCTTCCTTTTTAAGGCTGAATATACTTATATATATATATATACACACACACACACACACACACACACCACGTTTTGCTTATTCATTCATGCATTGATGGACACTTGGGTTGTTTTTATGTTTTAGCTATTATGAGTAAGCTGCTATGAATATGGGTGTGCAAATATCTCTTCAACATATGTTTTTGGGAAGATACAATTCAACCAACAAGAGAGTCCCACCTCTTGACACATCCTGCTTGGCCATTGTGCCCTCTTCTTTCTGGTTGGTTATGTGATCGGACCCCAAACATGCTCACCTTCTTGACTTTGCTCATCTCTGCCCAATGCCTTGATGATTGTATGAACCGCCTTCTGGCTCACCTTGGTCTCTGAGTCCTGCTGGTCTGGACACGGCTTTCTGGACAGTTCCCCCATCCAACTCTATTAGCCTTGTAGTGGGGTTAGTTTCTCATCTAGGCTCTGATGGGGGTCACTAAGGCAAGGTTTTCAAACAGCATGCCACTACACACAGTGTTTCCTGAGTCTTACACAGGTATGAAGCCTAATTTGAACTGATACATACAATTGCTCTTCTCTACAACTGAAGGTGAATATTGTTTCTATTCTCTCTGGAGTGAAGTGTTGAGCAGATCATGCAGCACGAGGTGGGGTACACTCTACTGGGTATGGGAAGCAAGAGATATTTCACAACACCCAGTCAGTGCTCAGAAATATCACATATCATGACAACATAAAAGAGGTGAATGGCTCTTCCCAGTCACACAAGTCTGAGGGTAGACAAATGAAATTTGGGATAACTTTAGAAAGATTTTTTTCACCCCAAAACTTGTTCACTTTTAAAAATCACTATATACTTTCTCATCTTTTCTTTTATTTTTCTTTTTTCTGAGGAAGATCAGCCCTGAGCTAACATCTGCCAATCCTCCTCTTTTTGCTGAGGAAGACTGGCCCTGGGCTAACATCTGTGCCCATATTCCTCCACTTTTATGTGGGACGCCACCACAGCGTGGCCTGAGAAGTGGTGCGTCAGTGTGCTCCTGGAATCTGAACCCGGGCCACCAGCAGCGGAGTGCACGCACTTAACCGCTACGCCACGGTTAGCGGTGAAAGGGGGCTGGCCCCCTTTCTCATCTTTTCTTGATGCTCCCAAAAGCTCTAGGATTCAAGAATGTGTATGAAACACTTAATCTCTAAAAGATTAAGGTCTACTGCAACCAGGAATTTGTTCTTATGCTTTGGGTTTCTGTTTTTAAGCCAGAGAGTAATTGTTAAAGGAGGCAGGTGGGGACTGTGGGGGATGGGATTGGAGCCAAGAAGAAGGACTTTGGGGCTTCTCCAAAGCCAGTATCTATTTTCAGAAGGGAACAAAACACTCACCAAGAAGCATGTATCATCCTGCTGGTTCTATGCAACATCCTGGGCGAATCAGATGTGTTCCAGCATCTCTGCTAAATGTCACCTTAGACAAGGTAAGTTTCTGCTGGGCTCACAAATGCATCCTTTCTGTCTCTTTGTTCTAGAAAAACTTACTGACTTTTTAATTTTTTTAATAAATAAGAGAGGTCATGTGAGCCGGTTAGGTCTCCCTTCACGTGTATGTGAGTGGATGAAAAGATGTCAATTTTTGTCATGTATTGGCCCAGAAACAGGACAAAAATTTGGAATTGGGGACTGGGTAAGAAAAAGAACAGAGAAGTAGGAGATGCATGATACAATGAAGATGGGTCTGGACTTTGGAAATGGGTAAGGTTGAATGTTTTGTACATAGGGTGCTAACTGCATGGTGTGGAAGACAGAGACAGGAGACCTTTGCAGCTCACTTGCTTCCACTGTGAGGAGCTGGTCACCAGTACTGGACATCTAGCTGAAGAGAGAGGTAATGGAGATCTGCTTGTAGAGAGAACAAGGTAGCCATTATTATGCTCATAATTCATCTTATGGGGGGGAGGACAAAAGGATGTGGCGTTTTCTGCAAGGCAAAGAGAATTGATTGTGGAACTAAAGAAAAGTTAGAGTACATTTCTCTGGCATTTTCCCACAACACCATCAGAGAAGTGTTTCTTCTTAACAGAACACTTGAGGTTCACCTGAATGGTAGCATTTCTCCTCCCCAAGCCCAGGAATAATGATTTAAACTTTCTTAATACCCTGAACTGGCCTCACTCATGCTTCTTTTTCTTTTTATTCTCACTTTGTTCTATCAACTACCCTTGGCTGCAGACCTCACTGGCCATTTGTGGTTAAACCGGTTTGTTTCCAAATTGGCTTCCATCAGGGCTAGACTTTCATCTCTAATCCTTGGTCTGTAGCTTTCAACAACTTTCAGGACTGCACTGCTGCCTGGCCCCAGGACCCCTCTTCTTGTGTGCAGTCCCATGGGCAGCTCCAACTGCACCCCACACACCCAGTCTGTCCTGTCGTGCCTTAGAAACATGTGAACACTGAGCACTGCAGAGAGGAGAGGAGGAAGGAACCTGGGTCCTTCATTATGTGATTAAGCCACTGGTCATACTTCTGGGTTTATTTTTGAGTTTAATAATACATTTCCTTATTGTTTAAGGCAGTTTGAGTCAGGCTTACCTGTTACATGTTGCCAAAGACATCAAAATTGATTCACGGGAAGGAGGAGAAGATAGTGCAAATACACACGAGTTGGTTTACCAGCTCTTATGGCCAAGCCTGCTCATCCAACAGCGAGCTGCCCTTCATGGACCTGTCTGGGAGGGTTGCAAGGAAGGCAGGGAAGGAGAAAAGGGAAAGGAAGTTCAGAGAGATCAACCTTATGGTTTCTCCTTCGGGGAGCTGTCAGCAGGTCAGAGTCCAACAATCCACGATGCACTGCATAGAAGTCACACTCCCCAATGGGATGAGGAGGAGAAGGGTAGAGGAGCAAGGGAAACATAAAAATGCATTTTGCTACAATCAGATGATCCTTTAATCATTTTTAAGACTTGAATCCTCAATCTGATTACCTGCTTCTCCAGGTAAGGGCTGTATCTCTTCTTTCTCTCATATCTCATGTACTTTATTCTCTCGCTTAATAACCATCCATCATTCCTATTAACTACAGAATGAAGCCAGATGTCATGGAATATATGTACCTCCATAAGTACCTACATGTACTTCTTTTGCAGTCCTTTTCAAACCACCTTGAGATTGTCCCTCTAGAGCTGGAAGACAATGATTTTCCCCTTGCCTTTGACTGTCAACCCACCTTGGAAATGCTCCTTGTAGATGTTTGAGGTTGAAGGAAGGCTTGTTTCTCACAGGTCTTCTTTGGACCCAGACCAGCCTTCTGTACTTTCCCTTTTGTCCTTGGCCACAGCTCCAGGGACGTGGTCTGCTATACTCACCCTTAGCAGTTGCCGACCTCTCTATCCCTTGGGCCTCCTTTCACCCTATGTCTGGTGGGAAACTGCTCCCCATACACTTGTTGTCTCTGAAGATAAGCATCAAGGCCCTTCTCCTGTTAATGTTAATGTTTTAAGACAGATCATCATGGGAAAATATACAAGGACAACCAAAACAACTCCACTCAGGGACTTGATAGTGCTGACAAAATTCTTACAAGAGGATTCCTGGGTCTATGGTCCCGACTCCTGAGCCCACATGAGATTTTATGTGGGAAACTCCTGGGCTTTTACTTCTGCCTTCTGGGAAATGCCAGTTAGACATAGGCCTCCAACAGGATCACTTTTCCTGACTAAAAGAAGCAATCAAGGATTAACAACAGTGGCTTTGTTGCTTTTT
The DNA here is from genome assembly GCF_020826845.1 of Diceros bicornis minor. Lineage (NCBI taxonomy): Eukaryota > Metazoa > Chordata > Mammalia > Perissodactyla > Rhinocerotidae > Diceros > Diceros bicornis. The sequence goes on from NC_080765.1 coordinate 15,438,281, forward strand.
AAAGGGGATACTTTGCATCTCTATTGCCTGCCATATTGGAGACCCCACAGTTCACTAGTTCTGCTTTTTACAGTATTTTTCAGTCTATGGCAGTGCTCCACTGAACATTATTTTTTGCAAGACATCCATTTTGCGTGTGTGTGTGCGTGTGCACACGCTACACCAACAAAACAAAACAAAGAAGGATTCTAGCTAAACTGACATAGCAGGAGTCTTGCTAAGACTGGGCAATGCAGGCCCAGCAAGGATAGGACAGGTATGGAAGGCCAAGTTTGAGGCCTAGTCAAGAGGAAGACTTAGAGGAGCCTAACTAAAGGGTGGTCAAGGAGAGAGTCTTTGTCAGTCACTCCTCTTGTTCAAGGAAAGAAGAAATCTTCTTCTTTCCTCTGAAAAATATAAGTTAATTTCTCATCTGGTCACTCTTTGTTTATTAAAGACAGGCTGAAAAATCTACTGGGACTTGGTAATAAAGAATATTTGTTAGATGGTGAGAACCATCAGGCATTTAATGAGAGAGATTTTTTCAGTAAGATTATACACAATTATGGTTGTTTCCCAGAGCAAGGTGTTGAAGATGCAAGAGTGTGGTAAACTTTCTAAGTGGCCCACATAGCAGCAGGCTCAAATGTCTTCCATCCATGACTTATCGTGGTTTTGGGTCCTTTGAAGTGTGTATCGAGTAGTCCAGTCTCAGTGTGCTTCAGGGCTTCAGTTGAGTTCAAGTCCTCTTTAGATCTTGAGGGAAAGGTCAGCTAAAAGATAACCTAGAGTCTCAATGATGATCTGGGCCATCAGATCTCAGTTTTCAGTGATGCCAAGTCAGGAGACGGGGGAAAACTTGGAAATGTTAATTTGGAGAGTTGCAGCCAGATATTGAAGGAAACTAGAAGAATTGAGAATTTGGTAAGGACTGACAAAATGTACAAGATGGTAGGATCCAGTTCAATTCAAAAGTGAATAACAGAACCTCAAAGACACTGAACAGGACCAGAACCTGATAACCCACAAGGATATGCTGTAGTTTTCCACTGAAACATAAAACATTTCTCTCTACAGTCACCCTCCCTTTTTGATGAAAGACAACCAGAGAAAGGTTATTCTTATTGACAAAATAAATCTGGTCTCATTAGATTTGGCCTGATTATCTACAAAAGTGCAACAAGAATGGTAATTGACCACAAAGAGCTTTTTAAGTTTGCTTTGCTGGAACTTTTCATAAGAAATCTCAGATTAGACTTTTAAAAGCCTCTTGAGGCCAGGAAGCCAGGCCAAGAACTTGCCACCAGACTTCACTACAGTATCTATAAATTTGGATGAATTCCTCTATTCTCAAGTTCTGCAAAATATCCTAAGGTTCCTGGGCCAGCCAGGAAATCACCTTCTTTATTCTCCTGTGAGGCTGGGAACACTGTAAGCCAGGTACCAGGCTGGTTTTCTCAAGAGAGCTTTGTTAAGTATTGGCTCTATAACGTCAATCTTAGTTCCTGAAAACACTCTAATCCTGTCTGATTCTATACGTATCATCCTCAAATATAACATTCCAGTCAAAGCCTTGGTTACATAACCAATGTTTCCAGTCACGTTCTGTTACAAGGAAGACAGACTCTTATTGAACGGATATAAAAAATCATATTGCCATGAAAATAAGAATACACAAAAAGAGTTTCTGAATTCTAGAGGGATCAGGCAGGGAGAAAAAGATAAATGTTTTATTACTTTTTACAAAGGTATAATCTACTATGTTGTTGTGAGTTTTAGATAGCTTAACAGAAAAGAGAAAGGGGTTCCTTATATCCACAAAATAGAACATTAAAGAATCAGCATTGTTACAAAAAGAAGCCATAAAAAAATCATAATCATTCTTGATCAGTCCCACATAATTAATCTTTTTTCTGCTTGATCTTGGGTTAGCAGTTTTATGAACCTATCAGCTTCTCCACCAGAATTCTGGAAATCCTTACTCAGCCCAGTGGTATGATCTTAAAGATATTCAAGCAATGCCATCAGGAGCCTGGACCCCAGAGTCCTTTCCATGGGTCTCTGAGATGGTTGCTTTTTTTTTTGAAGATGAAGCACTCCGGCTCTAGCTGATTACAGATGCTTTTGGAGAACGATCAGAGTAAAACAAAAGCTATCTGTAGATGACAAAAGACTTAAAATGTCCATGATTAAAGATCGGATGAGAGTTTATTGTAAAAATGACATAATTGACAAGAAAATTTGGCTATTTCTATGACATGCAATGTTTTAAAATAAAAACCAGATTTATGACTGATTATATTATATTGTTTTTGTCTAAAATCAGACAGAGCAGCAGCAGAACATATTTATGGAGAATGAGGGCATTGACAAATTTCTAGGAACTACAATTCTACAAATTCTGAAATACTTATATTAATAATATTTACCCATACAAATATCACCCAGGGATGGATAAGCATTTCTTATTTGACAATGTTTTTCATGCAATTGAACACACTAAATAAACCTAATTATTTCTTACCATTTCTCATTTTACAAGGTGAAAAAACAAATCCTTTGAGATTTTCTAGGGGCCCTCTGGGAAATATCAACCTCAGTTCAAGAGCAAGAAGCTTTCATTTAGCATTTGATTTTTGGAAGTAAAATTGTCAAACTGTCAAAAGGTTTGAACTCTTGGTTAAATAGAATCATAGGTCACTGTAAAACAAAACTTAGCTACCTATTTAACCAAAGTAACAATAAAAGATTTCAAAGCTAACTATAGGAGGTATCATGGTCATAAAAAAACACTTAGTGTTTTTAAAAGTGAGAAGAATGGATTCTCTTACATAATCAAGGACATAATACAGTCCTTGAACATAAAGCACAGGAAATTATTCTGATAAGGCACCGAATCTTTGTTTCCTAGATAGATTACCCAAAAGGTAGAGAGAAACCTTTTATAATTTCTTATTAAGAGCAGACCAACAGTCCAAGAAAACTTCGTTGTTTTAACAGAGTAAAAAGCAAACTTTAGTTTTGTGTCAGAGTTGGTACTAAAGCTCATTTTCTAAAAAAACTTATAAATGAATCTATCCAGTCTTAGCTATTTTTGACCTCATGATATGAGATATCCCTTTTTAAAGATTTTCCACAAACCTTCCACAACTTGGTTGCAAGTTACCAAAAAGATTTCAGAAACTGTTTTAAGGAAGATATTATAAAACATAATTATTGCTGAAAAGTCCATTCTTAAAACTTTTATTCCACACATCAACTTAATACGCATAGTAACTCAGAAGACACAGCTATTTTATTAAACCAACAATATTAAACTACTCTTATTTACCAAAGATTTACCCAAATTATGTGAACTTGAGAAGGATTTGGCTTAGTTTCTCTATTTCTGAGAGTTTTAGGAATATTTAATTTATATAAACACTTATTTATTTCTGATCCAATATGACTGGTGTCCTTAGAAAAAGGGATAATTTGGAGACGGAGATAGACACGCACAGAGGGAAGATGATCTGAGGACACGGAGAAGACGGCCATGTAACCGGAGTGATGCAGCTACAAGCCAAGGAATGCCAAAGAGTGCCAGCAAACACCAGAACCTAGAAGGGTCAAGGAAAGATTTTCTACTAGAACCATCAGAGGGAGCAAGACCCTGCCCACCCTTGATTTTGAACTTCTAGCCTCCAGAACTGTGAGACAATACATTTCTGTTGCTTTGAGCCACCTGGTTTGTGGTAACTAGGAAACTAATACAGATGCCAAGCCAAGGAGGAGAGAAGTGTGGGATGAATGGGCAGAGGAGGTGGTGGAGCAGGCTGAGAGGGAGTAATTGAGGCAATGGCAGGAAAAACAAGGGTGATCAATCTTAGAGAAGCCAAGAGAAGGAAGTGTGGTCAAAAACAATGGAGAGAAATTTCTGCAGAGGATCTAAGAAGCTAGGGAGGGAGAAGTGGAATTTGACAATTAGGACGCCACTGTGGACTTGCGGAAGAGCAGTGCTGGGGGAAGGTGTGGAACCAGAATTGCCTGAGAAGGATCCTTAGGCCTGCCTTCCTTCCCATAGGCTACACCAGCCATTCACATCTGACTCCCAAGGAGCTAAAACACACATTGTTGGTGTAGTTTGCCTGTGAGGACCAAACTGATTTATGTCTTGTTTCGAGGCCTTCTTCTTTAATTAAGGATATGAAAATAAAACATCTCCTACAAAGAAGAAAATGGGTTTTACAGCAGCTTGGGGAATAGAACTGTTTATTAAGAAGAAGAATGCAAAATAGAGAATAAATGCAATGAAATTACTCTTAACAAAACAGAGCTCTCAAATAAACATACGAAAAAATGTGCTTTTACATGTAATGAAATTAATGCAAAATAAAATAGTAAAATACTACTTTTCTTCTATTGAATTGGCAAAGTTTTTTTTTTTTTTTGAGGAAGATTAGCCCTGAGCTGACATTTGTTGCCAATCCTCCTCTTTACTTAGGAAGATTGGCCCTGGGCTAATATCCATGACCATCTTCCTCTACTTTATATGGGACACCGCCACAGCACGGCTTGATAAGCAGTGTGTTGGTCTGCACCTGGGATCCAAACCTGCAAAACCCCAGGCTGCCTAAGTGGAGTGCACACACTTAACCACTATGCTGCCAGGCCAGCCCCGATTTGGCAAAGATTTAAAAATATACACAGTAATACCTCATGATGGTGATGATAGATGTGCCGGGGAACTTCGACACAACGATGGGAGTACAACCTTTCTGGATGATAATTTGATAAGATATTTAAAAGCCTTAAAAATATGCATAAATGCTGATCAAGAATTCCATTTCTAGGTTTTTGTTTTAAGGAAATAATTAAAGCTTTCTGCAAATTTTACTATAAGAATATACATTTCAGTATTATTTATATTAGCAAAAAAATGAAAACAAATAAATATACAGTAATACAGAACTGATTAAATAAGTTATATATATATAATTAGAAAATACATAGTCATTAAATATTTATTTAGGAAACATTTATAGACAATCAAGACATTCAGAATATATTAATTATGAATAAGAGGGTATCAAAACAATATTTACAGAAGGAACAAATAAAAAGGTTTTAAGTACCTGAAAGAAAACTATACAAAATAATTAATAGTAGTTAATTTGGGGTAGTGGGATAATGGGTGATTTAAAAATTTTGTTTTTCTTCTTTGATTTTTTTCCCTAAAATAAGCACGCATTGATTACATATTTGAGATGAATAAGAATGGTAAATAGAATTGGGTCTATTCAAGGTTAAGTCTGAAAGAAAAATCTTTGATTCACTGAAATTTTAGCAAAGGATAAGCAGTGAGGGATCTTTTTCCCACTCTTTTTATTGACAAAGAAATTCTGGCCCACTGAGGGAAGATACTTGCCAACATGTGGATTCTTTTCATTCACTTTTGTGGAGCAACTCACATGGGAAGATCTGAAGATGGCCACTTAAGTGGTTACATGATATGATGGGACGGAAATACAAATCAAGTTCCTGATTCATGAACTGTTTACTTCCCACCATAACATTCTCAACCACTCTGTCTTGATTTATGCCTTACCTTTAGGATTTCCATTTTGAAATGAGATTTATCCATTTCTCAACTCATTGTATCATTTTGACCCAAACTCATTTCGCAAGGCTTTTGAAGAATTTTCCTTCCTGGATATGTTGAACATCATAGACTACAGATGCTAAGTGCTTCCTTCTGTAACCAAAGTTGTCATCACCATTTAGGCGCAGTGAATGAGCCATACCCCTTCAGTCCAGCCAGCTGTCCCACACCAAAGCAATGGAGTCACAAGATGAACCCTTAAAACACTGGGCAAAAGAGGATATTTAAAAAGTGTCTTACCAAAGGCAGTTAATTACTTTACTGATAATAAAAAGATCAATAACAACTGGAGAATAATTGATGTGAATTTCAAGGATGAGGCAGTAATTGAAAGCACTGGGTGGGCTACACAAAAATTACCATGGTCACTGAGTGGATTGTTCAACCAGGCTGTTTTACCTCCTGTTAGCAAGGAAAGCTCAAAAGTGGAAAACAAACACATGATAGAGTAATTACATAGATCTTCAGTTTGGTTAATGTATAATTAGTTTTGCCACATAATATATAGGCGCGATTCATTTCCAACCGGCCACTTTATCTTCTGCAAATGATTGGTTGGTTATAATTCCACTAATATGATCTTCACTTTAGATCACTATAATCAAATGCAGGAAAAGCTTTGAATTATGTGTTGTTCTTCCAACTGCTTATTAAAAAAGTCCACCCTACTCCTTTCATGTTCAGAGGTAGGACTTTGTAAGCTTCACTGTGGTTTGAGAGACAAATATACTGGACCAAATTAAAGAGAGATTTTTTCCCGATAAAATAGGACAAAACACTCTGTTTTTTGTGGATTGAAATATGTGTTGTGAATATTAGCATCTACCAAATGATGGGCTGTTTATCCTCCTTGAGCTAAACTGTGGGCTAAAACTCTTTTTTAAAAAATAGAAATGATAAATTCTATGATAATAGGAGACAGAGACCAATCAAAAGATATATTATTCTCCCTTTATTTTCTATAAATTGTAGAGCCAAGTAATATCTAGATATTAGCTGCATGCTAATATTATGCATAAGCCTGAGGATGAGAGTCATTAATGATCTGAATGGTCCAGGGCACCAGAACTTGTCTTTAGGAGAGAGTAACAGAGGCTGTCCATCATCTGCAGCCAGGCCTTTGCCAACACAACTTGATGGCCACTGTGCATTGGGAAGGTGCTTTGAGCCCTGTTATTGACACTCACATGGCAGAAATTATGGGCCATCAGTGACATGCATTTACAACTCTCTTACCCAGGCTACCATACACCTGTGTGTAGGTTGTGTCCTACATAAGGGCCCCTGGCTGAGGGGATGAGCAGGAACTGGAATCCAAGCTATGCTCAGCCATTACCTAGAGGAAGAGATTTCTTTTGCTAATTTACACAAGGTCATTGTTCATGCATACTGAAGCCGTGTGCCCACAGGGTGCATCTTCCTAGAGGGAGCACTATCTAACTCGTGCAAAGGTGACCAATGGGATAGTAGTGGCCTTGTCTTTATCCTATTTTGAATCCTTTTTATTTTTATATTTTTAAAATTCAGGTAAAATTTGTATATATTGAAATGCACAAATATTAAGAATACAATTTAATGAATTTCAAGTTATAGAACAGTTCCATCACCCCAGAAAATTTTCTTGTGCCTCTTTCCAGTCAATCTCCAATTCCCAGAGACAACCAGTGCTCTAATTCTTATCACCATAGATTAGTTTTGTGCATATATGTGAAATATATAAATATATGTGCAGTATATATATTTCAAGAATATCCATAGCAGCTTTTTTTCATAGTAGCCAAAATTTAGAACAACTCAAATGTTCATCTGTGAGAAAATAGTTATAAAAATTGTGGTATCTTCATACATTATTCAGCAATAAAAAAGAATGAACTACTAAAACATAACTATTGGATGAATATTACCATTACATTGAACAAAAGAAACCAGGCAAGAGGCCGGCCCAATGGCTTAGCAGTTAAATGTGGCGCTCCGCTACCGGCAGCCCGGGTTTGGACCCCGGGTGCGCACTGACGGACCGCTTCTCCGGCCATGCTGAGGCCACGTCCCACATACAGCAACTAGAAGGATGTGCAACTACGACATACCACTATCTACTGGGGCTTTGGGAAAGAAAAAAAGGAGGAGGATTGGCAATAGATGTTAGCTCAGAGCCGGTCTTCCTCAGCAAAAAGAGAAGGATTAGCACGGATGTTAGCTCAGGGTTGATCTCTCACAAAAAAAAAAAAGAAACCAGGCACAGAAGAGTATATTCCGTATGATTATTATATATATTATCATTGCAATATATAATATAATGAGTATGTATGTATATATAATAAATATGTAATGTATATTTATAATAATGTCATAATAATGTACATGTATATAATAATATAAATATATAAAATAAAGTGTGTGTGTGTGTATATATGTGTATATATATATATATATATATGTGTATATATATATATATATGTAAAAGCATTGTAATCCTAGGAGAATAGCAGAGATTACTGCCATCATAACAGTCTTAAAATGTGTAGATTGGTGACCCCAGCACACATCCCCATTTAACTCTTCTTTTTGGCCTGTGCAGAAGGTGGATGGATCTTGGAGAATTACTGTGGATTATCATAAGCATAACAAGGTAGAAGCTCCATTTAAAGCTATGGTTCCAGATATAGTGGCTTTGCTGGAGCAAATCAATATATCCACCCCCCCCCCATACACAGCTATTGACATCAAAACTTACTTTTTCTATCCTCATCAGTAAATTAATAAACCGATTGCCTTCACATGACAGGGGCAGCAGTATACCCTCACAGTTTTACCTCAGACCCCTGTTGATTTTTGCATTCACTGACATAACAGTCTGGAGGGGTCTTGACATCTTGATATACCACAGAACATCACATTAGGGCTTTACGGTGACAAGATTGTGCTAATTGGCTTCAGCGAACAAGAATCAGGCACCATAGACGAGTTAGTATGGTGATTCTCGAAGTGTGGTCCCCAGCCAGCAGCAGCACCTGGGAGAGTGTTAGAAATGCAAATTATCAGACTATACCTCAGACCTATTCAATCAAACCCTTGCAGGGGATGTAGGAATCTGGGTTTTAACAAGCCCACTTGGTGAATATAGTGCATGCTGAAGTTTGATAACCACTGCCTTGGTAAAACGTATGTGCTGGAGGATGGAAGACAAATCCCAGGAAAATTCAGGAAACTACCATATAAACAAAGTTTCCAGGTTTCAAGTGGTCCGGGACTGGACTGGTTGGTATACATATATATATATATTTTTTTTTTTTTCCTTTTGGCTTACATTTATGACAATGTGGATTTATAAGAAAAGGAGGAGAAAAAAGATCTATCCTTCCTTCCCTGCAAAATGGTATCACACACGACCGGGAGAGACTGAGTATACAAATGGACCATATATACAAATAGAACTGTGACTCACAAGCAACCTGGCCGGGAAATCACCTCCCTTATCTGTTATAAACTGGTTGGTATGTATTTTTTCCAGTGAGAGATAAGTGGCTGCACTTTATTGCCCACCACAAAGAAAGAGATACCTGCTTAATAGTATACCTCTTTGGATTTTGGAGGCTGTCTGTTACACATTTGGGATTGCTGTTCTGACCCACTCACTGGGTAACCCAATTGATTGTCAGTTTCAAGTGGGGCCCCGAGCAGAAGGCTCTGCAGCAGGTATAGACTGCAATGCAATCTGTTTGACACTTGGATCTTATAACTTTGTGGACACACGATATTCTAATTATCTGGGGCACATAGGAATGGGGTGTAATCTCTCTGACGGATCCCAGTAGAGCAGTCACAGTGCAGAACCCCCCAGTTTAAGCAAGGGATGACTCTTGCACAAGAGACCCAAGCTTCAAATGGGCAGTTAGTTGAGATGAACTTGTGTATTTTTTCCAGCTCTGTGTCCCTGATGTGAGTTGGGTTGCATTCTCCAAAACACTTAAAACCTACACCGGGAAAACAGGAACAGGTGTGGGGATAAGCGAGCGGTGAGCGAGAAAGGTAGAGGAGAACTTTGGACCTTGGGTTACTTGTTTGAAGGAATAGGAGAAAGATATGCAAATATGGGCACAAATAAGGCTCTCTGTAATGAGTTTATCCATGACACCTTGGGGATGGAACCTTGCCAGCCAAAGTTTGTGTGGGGCCGTTGAAAACTTTGGGGAACAGGGAGATGAGGAACAGGGAGATGGTGTTAGAAATTCTGCAGATGTGAAATGAATATAAAAAATGTTCTGGGTCTTTTAGGGTACAGATTTCATCTATTTATAGTCAGCCTTGTGCCATGCCATTGACGAGCTCCCCAACACTAAGGCTTTAGGACAACTCTTAAAATACCTGGATATAATTTAGATGCTTTGCATGAGGAGAAGTGAAACAGGTTCCTGGGGTGATCGGGTCTAACGTTCCCAACTTCCATCACATTTACTGCTCTTTTATTTGTATTTTTTGTGAGGAAGATCAGCCCTGTGCTAACATCTGCCAATCCTCCTGGTTTTTTTTTTTTTTGTGCTGAGGAAGACTGGCCCTGGGCTAACATACTCCACTTTATATGGGATGCCACCACAGCATGGCTTGGCAAGCGGTGGGTCAGTGCGTGCCTGGGATCTGAACCGGCGAACCCCGGCCGCCACAGCAGAGCGCGTGCACTTAACTGCTTGCGCCACAGGGCTGGCCCCAACGTTTACTGCTCTTAAATGCCCTTTGGAGAACATGGTGTGGTTGAGGCTGAGGCATGTAGTGAAGAGATTGTGCTGGTGATTCTCTGTTTGCTCCCAGATTATTTCTCTGCCTGTCTCTGCCCAGCTCTTCACCCCAGGAGGCTGATCTCTCTGGATGACATCGCCTAGTCTCCAGGGTCCTCAGGTTGCCAGTTACATTTGGCGAACAGAAGGCACTGGCAGAGAATGGGAGTGTAGGAGGAGAGACTGGACAGGCCTTCCTCTTGTCTCCTCCCTGCACTGTTTTTCTCTCTAGCTTCTCTTCTGTGACTAACTCAAGCTCTCAACTAGCCGCACAAGGCACTCTTCACTCCTCTGACTTCTTCAGGCCCAGGGGTGATGCCTCAACGTCCCTCATTGGTGCCCTAACACTGCCCATACCTCTATGATCAGTCTCTTCATTAAAAAGTTTGTTCAAAACCCCAGCTGACTTTGTCCTCTGTCCCTGCCGGGATCCTGATGGACATAGGGACCAATGTTTTATTTTGGATTTGGGACAATTTAAATAAATGTATTAATTTATTCAAGAAATATTTACTGAGTGCCTACAATGTGCTAAGTATTGAGAATATACCAAAAACAAAAGTAAAAAAAACAAAACCTAAAACAACAACAGCAGAAAAGATCCAGCCCTCATACAACATATAGTCCATTGGGAAGGGTTGTTTCTCTCAGTGTTCGTTTCTAGATCTGTAGAATGTGGACCGTATTATGTATATGGACATCCCTGACCAAACCTATGCTTAAGGAGCATGTATTCCTTCTGTGGCCAGTGGGTCGTTTTAATTTTCCTTTGAAGAAATTTCTTCATGCTTTGTTCCTCTTCGTCTTAGGGAATCAACAGCTGAATCCAATTTGAAAGACTTTTACTTCTTCGTTTTAACCCGTATACAAGGAATTTAGGCCTTTGACCTTTTGAGTTGACCAGTGTTGTCACAGAGGAGAGTATGTAAATGTGCACATCTCTGGATTTATCCTGTGCCCTTCCTCTGCCCGTGCCATATGGACACTCTATGTACACTATCGGCATCCCTGAGATAGAAAGAAAGGAGGGACAGGGAGTGTCAGAGATGGGAGGGAAGTTAGGAATTACTTACAAGGGAGGAACCTGAGGCCTGGCGAGGGTTGTCACAAGCCAGATGGTGGCCAAGCTTGTATTGAAATCTGGTTCTCTGTCTCTTGCTGGTGTTCTCCATATCAACACATGACCTTGCGACTGCTCTCGGATGGTCACATGATGAATGTGTCTTTGAAAATAACCTTATGCTCAGTATGTGAAACAGCACTTTGTGGAGAAGAGGCCATGCATGTTCCAAATCCAGCTTCTCCCCAGTCTGGAGAGTTCTCGCATTTCCTCTGCTCCACAACTGAGTGGCTGGGGACCTTCTGCGATTCAATTCATTAGTTTGTGGAGGCTCCAAGCTGTAACACAAGTCTCCAAAGGGACCTGTATCATCTCTTCTTTATTAAAATGAAATCTTCCCTTGGCATTTCTCTCAGGCACTTCTCCAGGTATGGATGAGAGGGACAGAGAGGCAGGGGAGAGGCCTCCGGGCTTAAATGCCAGCAATCCAATTAAAGGAATGTTTAACCTTTGTAAATAAAGCCCCTGCTCGGCCTGCTTCTCAGATGGGGGGAGGAAAATTAACTGATTTAGTATGAAGCCCCACACTGAGAGGAGAGGACTGGTGTTTATAACATCTTTCCTGGCAGAGGGAGCTCAGCCTGCTGTTAAAAATTATTCCCTCTAGAAGGCCAACTGGCAGCAGATGAGGGAAGGCGTGCAGAGCAATAAGCCTCCTCCTCAGGTGCCCTCCCTGGGGTAGGGGACTCTTTACCTACGCATTTGGTTCAAAAGAGCCATCGGTCCAGCTGCTTGGTTTCCATTAAGAACAGGAGAAATAAAATTAAATGTGAAACAGCAAACAGTGGGAAAACGAGCAGAAGATAGAATTGAATATTTAACACACCCTTGGATGGGGAAGATCTCTGTGGTTTAGAAGCAGTACAAGAAATCTCAAAGGAGGAGATCAGAAAGATCCTAAGTATATGTCCATATAAATACTTAAAGACAAATAAACAGAAAAATACTTGTTACAAATATGGAATCTAAAGGCTGTTGTTATTCTTGTAATTAATTTATTCATGTAACATTTATTGGTTTGGCTGCTAGAGACACAGAGACCAAAGGCTCAGGGCCCTGGGTGCCACCTGCAGGGGGAGACAGAGTTCATGATCCTCGTTTCTAACTTTCTGTATATTCATTGATGGTGGCGGTAGGTCAAGGGGGCTTCTGTGTACATATTCCTACTTACTGATCAGAAAAGCACTAGGATACCGTAAGTAGACAAAGTGCAAGAACTGGAGACTGTCAAAAGAGGAAACATATTTGGTTAGAAAATAGTATGTAAAAATCCTCAATCTTGTTAACAATGATTGATGTACAAATTAAAATGAGGTAGTTTTAGACTATTAAATTACCAAATTTATTTTTTTAATGATAATACCCAAGGCTAGCACAGATGTAGAGAAATAAGTAGTGTCATGCTCTTGTAAATGAATAAAAGGTCTTTGGATGGTATTTTGGCAATATTTACTGAGAGTCTTTAAAATGTCCATATATTTGACGGTAATGGCACTTCTCGGAATTTATGCAAAGGAAATAATCAAAGATGCAGGCAAAGATTATATATAAGAGTTTTATAGCATATACAGTCTCCTGGAAAAAGAGCAATTTTAATGTTCAACAATAAGCAAGTGGACAATTAAATTAAGAAACATCTGTACAACAGTTTATTTTGAGTAAGACTCATGATGTCCTGAGCTGGAAGAATATTTAATGATAATAGATATGCTCATGATGTAATAGCAAGTACAAAAAAGTGGGATACAAACTATATAAGTTACCATTCATAAAAATAAACAATCACACATTTAATTTATGTATTTGAAAGTATTTATTTGATTTATTCTAGAAATTCTTCAAATTGTAACAATATATTGATGTGAAATAATTTTAAAGAATGTATGTGTGGATCAATTACATACACTTCTGAATTTTAGAAATGTTAACATGTTATGAAAACAGAAAAAAATATATATTTTGGAGTAGAATAAATACAGCGTTGGCACACAGTTCTACATAGGAGATTAGAAAAAGAAAAGAAGAGTCTTTAGCAGGATGTTGGTTATCTGTGGGTGGCCCAAGACACGCAATTTGTGGGGTTTTTCCTCTCCTCTAGAGAGAGATGTCAGCAAATCGCCCGCACCATTTCTCCAAAAGATTCTGTGGGTCTCTTGGCTTCACTTAAAGATTCTCCTTTGGTGCCAGTCCTGATGGCCTCGTGGTTAAAGTTTGGCGCTCACTGCTTCAGCAGCCTAGGTTCAGTTCCCAGGTGCAGAACCACACCACTCGTCTGTCAGTAGCCATGCTGTGGCAGCCGCTCACATAGAAGACCTAGAATGATTTACAACTAAGATATACAACCATGTACTGGGGCTTTAGGGAGGGAAAAAAAAAAAAAGAGGAGGATTGGCAACAGATGTTGGCTCAGGGCGAATCTTTCCCTGCAAAAAAAAAAAAAAAATGTTCTCCTTTAGAAATATCCCCTTGACTCGCTGAAGGGGGCTTTCACCTGAGAAGTGGGAGGAGACACACTGGAGAAAGATTTGAATCCAATACTGGTTTTGAGAGTTGAGAAGGATGAGGTCTGGGGCCACCAGTACTGAGTCCCTGGGGATAAAAGACGGGCAATGGTTCTGGGATTGTAGGGCCAACCCGCACCCAGCACCCCTGGGACTTCAGGGACTCTGAGAGCGGTGGCGTGTGGAAGCCAGAAAAGAAAGCTATGGGGTCTGTGATCTTGATCATGCACATTCAAGGCCCTGATGGAGGTCTGCCCTGAGAGGAAAGGGCCTTCTTCCTGGTGAAACTGTGATGGGTTGTGGGCAACTTTGGTGGCAGGTGGTGGGGACGTGACTCTTCGAGTAATCAGGCACCATGCAGGGTGCCCCCAGCTCTAACATGTGGTGGGTGCAAGGATAGGAGTAGTTGAGGCAGAGATTCTTGAGTGCACATGTCAGATTGCCCCATTTTGGACTGTGTAAGCCCCCAGCATTTTTGGGCAATTCAAGGAGAAGAGAAACCTCAAGAGGAAAAATGAGACATCCTGCTAATAAGACATGAAGAGGCTTAGTTATTCATCGGTAAAATAAAAGCAATGAGACCAATGTAATGCATCCTATGGATGGGAAGCGGTCAGATCCATTATTCATCAACGAACATGTAATGTTTTATAAAGATAAAAAGAGTAAACCTTATGCAGCCTCTATGTAAAACGGTATGGAGATTCCTCAAAGAATTTAAAATAGAGATGCCCTATGATCCAGCTATCCCACTACTAGGAATCCATCCAACGAACCTGAAATCAACAATCCAAAGAGGCTTATGCATCCCTATGTTCATTGCAGCATTATTCACTATAGCCAAGAAGTGGAAGCAACCTGTGTGCCTCGACTGACGACTGGATCAAGAAAATGTGGTATATGTATACAATGGAATACTACTCAGCCATAAAAAAGACAAAATTGTCCCATTTGCAACAACGTGGATGGGCCTGGAGGGTATTAGTGAAGTAAGCCAGAAAGAGAAAGACAAACACTGTATGATCTCACTCATATGTGGAATATAAACCAACACATGGACAGAGAAAACTGTATTGTGGTTACCAGGGGCAATGGGGGTAGGGGATGGGCACAAGGGGTGAAGGGAGACATATATATGGTGATGGACAAACAAAAATGTACAACCCAAAATTCCACAATGTTAAAAACTATTAGAACATCAATAAAAAAATAAATTAAAACAAAAACAAAGAATAAACCTTAAAAAATATAACCCCACTCCCTATCCCAGTCGTTATGCAATGTGGGAGGTTGCCCCATGGGATTTAAACTCAACTGGCCACGCAGGTAACCGGGTGGGCGCGTGAGCCCTTCACAAACGTGTGCACACATTCTATCCTTCTAGGCCCTCCCTTTAAATTGGAGAGTGGTTTGGCACATCAGCCCCCTCCCGGCATGCTACCTGCAGCTTCACCCCAGGCCTCAGGGGGCACATCAGCAGCCTCTGGCATGTTTGGCAGGCCTGTCAGCCGCCTGCGCCTACCTGGACATACAGAGCCAGAGCGTTTCTGACATCGATGGGCTATTCCTGAGATTCTGGATGACTTTGAGCAGAGAAATCTTAATCCCAAAGCAACAGACACCTTTCTGCACCCCAGGCACTGAATAAATCAGCGGAGATCTCAAACTCCATAATTCTAACAGAGCCATCTCTGATGGCTGCGGCAATTTGCTCTCTCGTGGGTTAGCGACCAGCCGTAATTGACGAGGGAACTGACAGCTCTTTGTCTTCCTTCACTACATTTGTCATTTGGCAGCTGGCTTTTTCTTTATCTATTGCCTGTGACTCTCTCTCTCTCTCACTCTCTCTGTCTCTCTCTCCCTGGGCACTTGTGGAGCAGATGTATCTCCTCCTCTCCCTACAGACGAGATCTATAAAGCCATAACGTATTTTTAATGCAATTCAGCTTTTTGAAAAATGCATAATTGGAGAGTTCCAAAATAATTAGTTTATTATAGTGGGCCTGTAAAAATGAACTTGCATCTCATTTATGAGCCATTAGATCCCATGTTCTACGAGCCTGATTGCTATTAATGCTACCAGGATATAATTTAGCATACTTTATTAAAATGTGTCACAATTGAACATCTCTTGTTCCCAGACCCCACGTCTCGGGGCAGGGCTGGGTGGTAGCACTGAGAATTCTTCCCATAGTGGGCCTGAAGCTTGCTTTATTTATTTATTTATGGTAAAATATACATGACTTACTCACTATGTTAACCATTTTAGGTGTACAGTTCAGTGGTATTAAGTACATTCATATTGTTGTGCAACCATCACCACCATTCATCTCTAGAACTCTTTTCATCTTGCAAAACCGAAACTCTGTACTCATTAAACAATTACTCCCCATGACCTGCAGCTTTTGCTACAATTCGCTCCTCCCCACACCCCGGTGAGTTGCCATTGTGAGACTCTCTTCCATAAGAACATATAACATTCATTCCATTTCTTTCACAGGTGGTTAGGCAAGGGAAAGAGCTAAAGCATTGACATGATGAGGAGGAGAGAAGAGGAAGAATTCAGAACACAACACGTGTGGCACAATCCACAGGTTTATGGTCGTTGTTTCAGGAGGTAAGAACAATGAACACCTTCGTAGGCATGAAGTTGGATTTTTTCCAATAATACAATGAAAATCAAAATATTTATTGCATATCTTCTGCACATCTTCCACATGTGCCTATGTAGGACATGGAGGGATGAAAGAAGGGCAAGTCACATCCCCTCCTTAAGGAACTGATGGTTTGGTGGGAGAGAAGGGCAAGATGGGTAAAAATTTGTGCAATGCAACAGATTAATACTAATGACTCTGTAACAAAAGCGTAAGAAGGAAATCAGAATTGACTGCAGTCCTGGAACACTGGAGGGCTACGCACAGGAGAGGGCAAAGAATCTGGCTATGGGGGTAAGTGTATAAGACAAGCTCTTCATTCACCCCCTTAGTCCCACAGATGGCTGTCCTGGGTGGGGGGTAAGGGAAAAAGGTTGCCCCGAGGTGGAATGCTGGAAAGGGCTCTTGGGCCACAGCAGGACCTCTGTCCTAGAGCCCAGCACATAATGAGCATGCCCCCAACCAAGGTTCAGGGATTCTAAACATCAGCATGATATGGTATCCCTTTCTCCCTGCACAGATGTCATCAAGGGGCTGGCTGGAAGGTAGCAGAAGCCCTGGAGCCTGGCATAGAGATTGCGATAGTGACTCTGCCTCATTTCTTTGTGGGCTTCGCCCGCACCCCTTTTCCCTCTTAAGAGGGCAAGTTGGGCTTTGTGACTTGATGCTCTGGGCTTACTCCGGGGATGAGATAAGAGTCTTCCATTTTTTGGAAAGCAAGGCTCATAAAGGAAAACAGCTGGATTGTCACAAAAATGGCACCTAAACAGTGGAGGGATCTGAAGTTGGGGGTAGGGTGATTCCTGAGACCAGTGAAGGATGTAGAGGTGGTGCTCCCATGTGGCACCCCAAGATGGTTAGGACCCATGAGAGGGGTGGGACAGGGATGCTTGGAGACTGATTCCAAACACCAAGATCATGGGAGCCCAAAAGAAGGACCTATGAAGTCTGCCCGATGAGAGTGTACTCTGTGAGCACTCAGGAGCCCCTGCCTTCTGGCTCGGCAATACCTTGTGGACCTGGACCAGAGTGTCTCGGAGGCAACCACAGTGGACTGAGACCAACCAAGGCACTTCCTGGAATGTATGGATGGCTTGATCTCCCCACCCCACACCCATGACTCCTGTAAAACTCTATAAAAGAGAAGGGGCCCATTAAAAGCTGATATGTATAGCTAAACAATCTTGCCAACGGTCTTCAAAACCTAACTTAATTTGATTAGGGTAAAAAATAACATAAGAGCTTTTTCTTCTGAACATTGTGGAGCACATTCTGTTATGTAGACAAATAGAGCCTTGGAAGGAAAAATGGATCATGAGAATCTAGTGGGAGGTGGTGTTTTACAAGAGTCATCAGGGGAAGATTCTATAGCCCAGTACAATAGGGGAAGACCTATTACATTTAATTTCTCAGAATTAAAAATTTTGAATCTCACTAAGTGACTTTTTTATGTAGTTGTTTTCCATATAACTAATAACAATTGATTTATGAAAAGGTGATTTATGAAGCCATATGGTATGATAAAACGATGCCAAAAAGGAGAATCAGAAGGAGGAGAAGGAAGAGAAGGAGGAAGAGGAGGATGAAGAGGAGGAGGAGGAAGAACAGAGTAGGAAGCAGAGTATCCCTGTCTATGACACTGGTTGGCGCTGGAGTTTTGTGTAAACAATTTCTGAGCCCCACTTTCTATTTCTATAAAATAAAATAATAGGGGGCCACCTGGCGGTGTAGCGGTTAAGTGCGCGCGCTCCGCTTCAGCCCCCTGAGTGTTCACAGGGTGGGATCCGGGCGCGCACTGACACATGGCTTGTCAAGCCATGCTGTGGCAGTGTCCCATATAAAGTAGAAGAAGATGAGCACGGATGTTAGCCCAGGGCCAATTTTCCTTGGCAAAAAGAAGAGGATTGGCATCAGATGTTAGCTCAGGGCTGATCTTCCTCACAAAAAAATAAATAAAGAAATAAAGAAAATGAAAAAAAAGAATGGGATTGTACTAAATCTTTTCTTCCAACAAAATTTTACATAGAAGTCCAGTATATGCAACAGACAACAGTAGGGCTGTTTAGATCGAGGAGGTGGTGTGTGTGTGTGTGTGTGTGTGTGTGTGTATGCAAAAACATTAACGTTATTTGGGGGCAAGCTGGAGTAGTTTTGTGTGCCCAAGGAATCTGTCTCTGATTGAATGTTCTCTCGGTCAGTGCCTGGAAGCGTCTGGAAGGCATTTGGCTCAGAGGAGGGCCTGCCTGAGTGTTAGAAATCCCCCCACTGGCTCAAAGTCAAAATGCAGGAGTGACGGACAAAATGTCCAGACCATGCTGACATCAACTGGGATGTCCCCTCAGCTGAAATCCAAAGCATGTGACATAGTTTTGACTGGTCTGCCAACATCGTTTCCCAGAGGGTAGGAGAGGCAATAGGGGGAACCCACTACTCTGGCCTTAACTCCGGCCCCCAGAGCAAATCTGGTGGAAGTGACTGGGTCCTGAGAATGAATGAGGACAGCATGAGTTTGTGGTAACCGAGTGGGGAGGGGTCTATACAGTGAGAGACACTGCACAGGTCCTGCTGGGGGGCAAGAGGCTCAGAAAAATAATTGGGTCCATTCCTCGAGGTTGAATGACTTTAGAAGGTGCCCGAGCACTGAATGCACAATTTTACAAGGGCCTGAAGAGGAAGGAAGGGGAAAATGTATGAGAAAACCATATGCTGAGCTCAGGTGTAAAAACAGCACATCTGGAAGAGGGAATGAGAGCATGTGGCCCAGGAAAGACTTGCAGAAGAAATGTGATGATTATAATTAAGGCAGGTGAAGGGTCACACATGGGCAGGGTCCCTGCCTGCTCTGATGGAGAGGTGACGATGGATGGGACAGGGGCAGACACCGTGGCCCCCAAGTGAGTTCTGCCCCCTCCATCAGAGGAGTGGATTTTGGACTGGAAACTCAGGCATTGAGGAGTGAGAAAAGGCATAACAAGGAGGGAGCAGGGGGTACGAGTTATGAGGCTTGGGATGGAGGCCTCACCCTCGGTGATCCTGTACGTCCATCTCCTCCTACGTAAAATGGGGGCAATAATTCCTATCAGTCTTTCTCACCGTGTGGTCCTCACAGTGATGAGCATCATCCCTGCAGCAGCAGCAGCATCGCTTGGGAACTTGTCACAAATGCAAATTCTCAGGTCTTACCTCAGACCTGCTGAATCAGAACATCTGAGATTGGGGCCTGGGAAGCTGTTTAACAGGCCCTTCAAGATTCTGACGCCCGCTCTGGTTTGGAACCCTGGTCTATATCACATGGTTGTCAGGAGGCTTAAACAGGGGAGCTATGGGAAACTCTCGCACACTGCAAGACATCTTGAAGCTATTAGCTTTTCATAAATAAGTTCAAATGTCCTGGCTTGGATGAACTGCATCCCCAAATCTTGCCTAGACTGCAGATGAGATCACCAAGGCACTGTCAGCTGGCAAAGCACGTTTTGAAAAGAGCAAGTCGGACACTTTCTAGTCTAACCAGATGGAAAGGTTGCAGGAGGAAGTTATAAGGAACAGTTGGAGTAGCCAAAATAGTTCTCTTTCTCTCCAATACTCTTCCCCCAAGCCCCTTCCTCCTTTCATTCAGCCAATGCAATAAATACAATTGGAAGTGCATGGAGCTCCTGCATGCAGGGAAGCAGGAATTATTTCTCCAGCATTGGAGTCCTAATTTGTAACATAGATTAAACTGGGCTTCAGACCGGGAAAGGATTGCACCTTTAAGATTTAGGCAAATCACTCACTTTCCACATTAGTATGGATTAGAATGTGTCACTGTTAATACTGGGCATTTCCCTGTTGTCACATGATGTTAGAGGAACAATTATTTCACGTCTGAGTAAAAACCTTACTCGGAGGCTAAGTTAATGTAGCATATGGAACTGTGTGGGAACAGGGCTTATATGTCTTGTGAACACAGGCAATTGCCCATTACAGTGCTGGTTAACATTTATTCCACTTCATCTGCTTTACCGTATATGAGTCAATTCTTGTTTTGCTTCGAAGAGGCCTCGGCCGCTCTGAACTTGGAACTACGTAACACAGACTCATAGTTCAAAGGTTAAAAGACAATTGATCTGTAGGCTCTCACCAATCCCTTGCTCTGCTCCCTGCTCTCTAAAGGATAAATCTCTTTTTCAGATAAATCCAGATTGCTTTTCCAATAGATTGGCTTTTGGCCTCCCCTGCTGAACAGTACTTTGACATAACCCGGGCAGCCTCCTATGGCTATGAAGAAATCACTTCTAACATCTGAGGTTAATTCACTAAATGAAGCGTTGCACTTTCTTTGAAGGAAGCAAGAAAAATTGTTTGGATGAAGTTAGAGAAGGCTAGGCGAGCTCAGAGAACATTCCCTGGGGCTCCACCCCCACATGAAACTCTATTGGACATTTATTGCAGTGCTAAATGGATAAACAATAGAAAAAACCTTTCATCTTTGCACTGCCCTTTACATTTTGAGCAATTTCTCATTTACTATTCTAAGGGCTTTATGGGATAAATAGGAAGGGGAGAATTAGCGCCATTTGGCAAATGGTTGGACTGAGCCGAGAGAGTTGAACATGGCTTGCCACTCATCACACATTAACTTATTCCTTACAAGGAGCGATCAGTGGTCTCTTCCACTAAGCTGTGGTCCCCACTCATTCAGTAAGTCTGACTTCAAGTGCTCGCAGATGGGAAAGGGAAAAGAAAGAGATGTGCAGTGAGACAAATCACATTATCCCAGCCCAGGGGAATTCCACCTTCACCTCCCTCCAGGCCTCAGGATTCCTGTCAATACTGTATTCCTCAGGAACATTTTACCTGGGGAAAGACCTCAGGTTCCCTTGAGGGAACTTGAGGGCCTACCCAGCAGCAAGGACTAGTTGATTTGACGTGTTTAAATCCCCCATTATGACTTGGTAGAAGATCTGGAGGACTGGGAGGGAGAGAAAAGCTGAGAGGGAGAGAAGGCCAAGGATTAGGGCATATACGAGGGTCGCAGGGCTGAAGAGGGCTGTAGTGGGCACCCTGGCCTAGCAGGTGTCTAAAGGCCCTTGAAGTATAGAGGTGTTTTTTTTTTTTTTTTTTTTGCTGAGGAAGACTGGCGCTGAGCTAACATCTGTCGCCAATCCTCCTGTTTTTTTTTTTTTTGCTTGAGGAAGATTAGCCCTGAGCTAACATCCGTGCCAGTCTTCCTCTATTTTGTATGTGGGTCACTGCCGCAGTGTGGCTGACGAGTGGTGTAGGTCCTGCACCCGGGATCTGAACTGGTGAACCCGGGCCGCTGAAGCAGAGTGCCCTGAACTTAACCACTATACCACGGGGCCGCCCCCTAGAGGTGTTTTATTTGTGTGCAAGGGGGTGGCACACAAGAGCCAGAAGAGTCTCATTAAGAAATTCCCGGGAATGAGGCTTTCACTGAGAAAGAGGCCTATTATGATCTGAAAAGGAACTACAAAACAGGGATGGGTGACTGGCCTCGAGAATAGAGATGTCTTTGGGCTTCTGATAACCAACCCTAAGTTCAAGCAATTAGAGGATGAAAATCTGTCAGACTTCTCCATGCCAATAATATTTTGAGAGCCCTTGTTTGTTTCCTCTAATCTTTAGTAAAAAAATATGAGTTATGGGTCGAATTTTATGCCCCCCAAATTCATATGTTGGAGTCCTAACCCCCAGTACCTCAGAATGTGACTTTATTTGGAGATAGTGTATTTACAGAGGTAATCAAGTGAAAATGAAGTCATTAGGGTGGGTCCTAACCCAGTATGACTGGTGTCCTTATAAGAAGGGGAAATTTGGACACAGAGACAGACACAGAGGGAAGACAATGTGAAGACACAGGGCGAAGGTGGCCGTCTACAAACCAAGGAGAGAGGCCTGGCACAGACTCTTCCCTCAGAGCCCTGCAGGAACCAACCTTGCCAACACCTTGATTTCAGACTTTTAGCCTCCAGAATTGTGAGAAAATAAACTTCTGTTGTTCAAGCCCCCCAGTCTGTGGTGCTTAGTTAGAGCAGTCCTAGAAAACTAATACAATATGTTAAAATAAAAACGGCTGCTACAACATGGATGAACCTTAAAAACATTGTGCTAAGTGAAAGGAGCTGGACACAAAAGGTCACCTATTGCACGATTCTGCTTATAGGAAATGTCCAGAATAGACAAATTCATAGAGGCAGAAAGTTGATTAGTGGTTGCTAGAGGCCGGAAGAAGGAGGGAGTGAGGAGTGACTGATTAATGGATCCAGGGTCTCCTTTGGGGGTGATGAAAATATTCTGTAACCAGGCAGTGGTGATGATTGAAGGGCATTGTGAATGTATTACATATCAATGAATTATACTCTTTAAATGGTTAGTTTTCTGCTATGTGAATTCCGCCTCAATTTAAACAAAAGAAGATGGCCTGTGTGCATCCTTGGTAGATAAGGGCCACTGTTGAGAAGGGGGAGACTTGCAGACACGGTGTTCCACTCTGCAGATCGCCTCGATGGAGGGGCCAGTGGCAGCCTTTGAAAGGAAGCAAAAGCATATGAGATCCCTGGGGCCAGTGGGATGGAAGAGGGGCACCAGAAACCAGTCTGCTTAAAGTGGCCATGGTGTTGGACAGGCGTTGCTGAAGTAAGGGGACAAGAAACTATGTGACTGCCCTGTTTGTAATTGTGCCGAGCCCTCCACAACATCTGGATGAATCCCTGGAGAGGACGTGTGTCCTAGGCTGCCTGAACTTCTTTTAAATGCCCTTTTTTTTGTGTTGGGTAGTTTCCAAGCTTCTGAGTCTTGCCTCCCAAGATGGAGGCCAGGATCTCTTTTTTCCAGGCTTCTTTCCAACTAGGGCACAGTGATGTGGACCAGATGCAACAGCCTGAGAGCAACTAGCAGGCAGTGACTTCAGGAAAGGGGCTCTTTGCAGAATTTTTTTCAGGTGAGGGTGGGAAAGGGCAGCCAGCACTCGGAGGCAGCTGAGCAGGGCCTAGGACTGGGGTCCCCAGCCCACTGTGGAGGAGTGGTCTGCAAGTGTGTCCACACAGCTCTCCCCGAGGCACGAGCAGTTCTGGAATGTTATGTGGACCCTGCTCCTGGCCACAGAGCCTCCAGCCTTGACTCTGTGAGCCTTTGTGGCAGTTCTCAGGCTGCCTTTTATACCTGGACAAATGGGGTTTTGTCAGTAAGAAGCTTGACTTGGGCAGCCCACCAACCCAATTCTAGACAACTTGCTTGCCCTGAAGGCAGGGTCACGGCAAGGACGCCAGCATCTGGTGAGTAGGGCCACATGTGGAAGAGGCGACGAGAACTCCCCTGTGCCCCCCATGGGCAACCAGCCCTTAGCCCTTCCCCTACCTCTCTGCTTTTCCTCTCCAGGTCAGGGGTGTCCTGTCACCTTCCCCTGCCAGGTTGCTTTGTGACTTTCTTCCTGCTTTGAGACTACCTCTAAATCAGATGTCACCTGAATGCCACTTCCGAGATTGGAAAGGATTGACCCCCTACAGCAGAAATGAAGACACACTCATTTGTTCCATGAAATGTCACATGAATCGAGCAGAAGATGTTACCCTGCCTAGCCTGGATGTGGCCTCAGGATTCTTGTCACCACCATGCTCCTAAGATCAACCTCTAATAGTTTGGAGTTAGCACAGCAGTCAATTCTCATTGCCATCTCTGCCTTAAAGTCTTACCTTAAGCCCCTGACAGATTATGAGGGGAGGGAGAAAGGCTTTTGTGGTACTATAGTGAAAGTCTGATGGAGAGGAACCTCTGCTCGCCCCTTTGAGTACTATTTCAGAACTTCTTGCTCTTCTCCTTTTACCATCAGCAACACAGATTCTTATACAAACTAAATTTGTAAAATTCACCTAATTAGGAAATTTCAAAGAAAGCATGAGCTCCATGGGATCTCCAGTGCTTGTCAGGGGAGAGAAGGAGGGCAGAGAGGGAGTGGGTGAAGGGGGGGCCTACCCGGCACTGGGGGCTCCCAGCAGAAGCCAGACCAGGAAAGATGTGAGGAGTTAGCAGGCCACTGTTGGAAAGAGACCAACAAACCACTAAAAGGGTTTATACTTCTGAGATGCACGGGCCTAGTTGGATATTCCGTCTTCTCTTGGCAAAGTCTTCTCTGCTCCAGCCTTTGAGAGAAACATAAAAGCATTGAACTTGTTTTGTCTGGGATAGGGAGACCTTAGGAGCCATCAACCAAGTGTTTCTCGAACCTGGTTGCTATTATTATTCGAAACAAGACAATCCTTCATTACCAATTGCTGGACAATTAACATCCTTGGCCCTGGCCCAGGTCCTTCGGATTCCTTTTCCCTTCCCTAAAGTTATAGGGACAATCCAGAGCCTCCTCACACATTTCCAAATGTCCCTGCTTGAGGCTAAGTCAAGGTGAGGAAATTGACAGGGAGAAGGGAGAGGTGTCTCCAAACTCAACGTGCAGAGATGGGAGTGGAATGAGATTCCAGTTGTCTTAATCCAGAGCTCATTCCACAGGAATCTGTGTGTGCATGTGTGTGTGTAAACGGGCATATAGCTATGCATGACCTATGACATAGTGTCAGACTGACAAACCCAAGCACTTTGCAAGAAGCCAGACCCTATACATTTGAAATAGAATGAAAATCATGTCCCACATTATAAGGCTAGTATCTCACAGACACCTCAAGCTCACTTACCCCCGAGGCACTTTTCTCTTCTCTGTGTAAAATTAGTTTCAATCACAGCCAGGGACATGTTTATTGCAAATCTCTCCGCTGGACAATGGGGTTTGTTTTCATCTCTGTATCCAAGGCAGTGACAGCTGTTTGCACTCAGGCCACACACTCACTCAAGACGGTGTCTCTCTGGCACGCATGTGGCATTGCGGTAGCAGAAGCCAGGCCCCATCTAAGCTCTGGAGGATGTCGACAGTACAAAGGAAGCAGAGGCTGGGCTCTAAGCTGGAGCTCTATGCAGTTGTCTGTTCGGAATTTCCTCTTGGGAAATAACCCCTGTCTGCTACTCCCAATGGAGCCGCCATCTTCCCTCCTGACAGTCTCATCCCCTTCCTCTCTCCCACACCGCAGTTTATTCTTCTGGGGGTGAGCACCTCACCCAAACAGGGCTATGATTCCTTCCATGAAATACTTGAATGTCTTATGCTATTACCTCAATAGCATCTCAATAGTAACAAAAGCTTTGACATTTGGGGTACTGTTGGCCTCTACGTTCCAACTGTGTGTAGAAGGCCAGACAGCCGGGACCACGAAATCAAAAATGCAGAGAAGAGCAAGGACAGCTCATTCTCTGGTTCTAGAGAATTCTGAGGCCTATTTCTATCCTGCCTATCCCAACTGTTCTTTGGAGCACATGGGCTAATCCATTCCTTCCTTTGCCTAAGCCAGTTCACATCGGGTTTTCTTCACTTGCAGTCAAGTCCCATCTAAACAGCCCGAGACTGTAGGATGTGCACCCCCATCTCTTTGAGTTCCACCCAGAGGGAGCTGATAATGAGAGTGTCTGAGCAACGAGGGCCCTTTAGACCAAACTGTGAGATGTTAAGTGGGGAAGGCAATGTTTCTACTTCAAAGGCAGTAGCAACCTTCCTACAGACCCCCGGGAAATCTCCTTCACAGCACCTCTCTGGTATGTAGGAACTCTGCCATTAACCTTTCCATTTCAGCCTAAAGCTACTCAAAAACTCCTGAGCTTCCCCAGCTGCAGCCCTGTATCCTGGTCTTGGCCTCACCTGGACTCACAGACCGACCGGCTAGCTGGGCCCACTCGCTGTTTTCATTGAGTAAACTTCGCCTCCCTGAGCCTCAGTCTCTCATCTGTACAATGGGATGAAAATACCTTCTCAACAACCCGCCACAAGATTATTGTCTAGAAGACGGAAGATATGGTGTGTAAAGTGCGTTGCATAGTGCCTGTAACTGGAGTGTGTGATAAATGTCAGCTTGGGGGCTGGACTGTCACCTGCAGATTAATGCCAGGGGGACCTCGCGAGGGCAGGTGACGGGAGAGAAAGAACGAGAAGAAATTGCCATCCTCTGTGGTAGATGCCTTGCAGCTGATTTGCCTGCCCCAGCCTCACCCTCAGCTCCCTCAGACTTTCTGATTGTTGACTTTTTTGCAAACTCTGGAAATTTGAACTGGGCTGAGAGTAGAACTTAAATGTTCTCACGAAAAAAAAAAAAAAAAACAAGGATAAATTTGTGAGGTGAGGGATGTGTTAATTAACTTGATGGGGAGAATCCTGTCACAATGTAAATGTGTATCGAATTCTTACATTTTCACTTTAAATATATTACAATTTTATGTAATTACCCCCCAGTAAAAAAAATAATAGTAATTAAAAATGAAAACAAAGGGAAATCTGACCAGCAGAGTGCTTTCAATCTGCAAAGGTGCCTGGATAGCTCTTTTAATGGGCTCCTGACAGTCCCTCTTCTTCGCTCCTCCGCCGCTCGTCCCACCATCCCTTCATTCCCCCATTTATCCACTAAACAGTTACTGAACACTGGGCTTCGCCCTGGGATGGAGGCAGCAATTCCAGAATAGTTTCCTGGGTGAGGACCCATTGGCTTAGGAAGTCAGACAAATATGAGGTAGAATCCGACTTTGCCGCTTAAGAGTTTTGAGGACTTGAGCCAGGTGCTTACTGTCTCTGAGCCTCAGTTTTCCTCTCTGTGAAATGGGAATAAGAGCACCCATCTCAGAGTCCCTTAGTAAGGATTAAATTAAGCCCCATGTGTCAGGTGCCTACTGACATGTGACATACCATCCATCACACTTGTTCCTTCCCCGACTCTTCATTTTCTCATCTACAAACCAGGAACGCTAGCCTCTGGTCAGGAGATTCATGACGAGATTTGCATGAGACCCAGCAGGGAAAGCCCTTCAAACAGCGCTGGGCACGTTCTTAAATGCTCAAATGTGAGTTGCCTCCTTCATCCACGAGGCCGAGACCCTCCAGCTTTGCTTCCCCAATCCTGGTATTGTGGCTGGTCCCTTTGGCCCTGTAGTGTGCATAAACCCCGATCCCTCCCTCCCTGAGAACGTTCCTGATTGTCCCATTGTGTGTGGGGAAGGACAGACTAACTTTCCAATAAATAACTCCTTGAGAAAAGCACCGGAAAACTATGCTTAGTAAGGTGTTCAGATTAATTTGAAGACTGATCTTGAGAGAGAACCTGCCATGTTAAACACAGTGGGACCTCCATTGATGTTCAGTATTTAGTGTATCTTGAACATCCTTCCGGTGCCACTATTTTAACTTTACTAACAGGAAATGTCAGAGACGGACAAAAGGAATGTCCCAGCGAATATTTCCTTTTGCCCCCAGGGCTCTTTAAGCCCGAGCTCAGCTCTGGGAAGAGTGCAGGGGGCACTTCTGGAGGTGGGCTTTTCACTGAATACAGCAGCTCTGTCAAAGTCACACTTGTCACTTGATTTGTGAGTGCAGATGATTTCAAGTCAATGTAGCCTTTACATAAATCCTCCAACTAAAAGTGCTGTATATTCTCCAAAGTGACCAATTCCCTCTTGGCTTTGCAAAGGATGATAATAAGTTTTTGCTAATATAGCCATACAGCTCTTATTTGCATAAGTAAAATAGAGCTAATATGAAAATAAAATTAAACTTTAAAATGAAATAATGTTAAAACAAAATGGTTAATGAATTTAGACACATTATTGATCAGGCAAGTTTGGCAACTGATTGGGATAGATAATTTTAATTGGTCTTGTTTGAATGAAAATCAATGTTGAAAATTGTACAGCATATCAGAAACATCTTCATCTTCTCCTTCTGTTAATATTTTGATCATTTCTGGCACGAATCCCAGGCCCTGTCTTGTGGGGATCAATCCTGGTGGGCTAGGAGGGAGTGGGTCAGACCACCCCATTCTCGTAGAAGACAGCTAATCAATTCTGAAAGCCAGGAAGATCCCACTGGATCTTCTCAAAATGGACCCTCCAGAGATGCGGTGCCAAACCTGAGTGCCAACCTTAACCTGTGGCAACCTCAGCCTTGGGAGGGAAATTAAGAACCCCAGTTATGGACTGGAATCAGGCAGGACTTTCCATGAGAGGGCCTCAGCTCTGTGATATTAGTGGGTGGGAAGCAGACAGGCAATAAAGGAAACATCTTCTTTTATCCTTCCCACAATCCTGATCTCTAGAATCCTATGGAAGATTATTAGGTTAGTTATAATAATTCCAAAACTATTAGGTTATACATCACCTAAGATTCTTTGCATGTGACTGGATTGCCTTGGGTAGTGCACCTTCCCTGGCATTCCCAGGAGAACATTGTGAACCAAAATAGCTTAGATTAGGGATTGGCAAACCACAGCCTCTAGGACCAAATCCAGCTGACCATCTGTTTTTGTATGAGCTAAGAATAGTTTTTTCACATTTTCAATGGTTGAAAAAAATAAAAAAAAGAATAATATTTTATGACATGTGAAACTACATGAAATTCAAATTTCAGTGTCCATAAATAAAGTTTTATTGGTACACAGGCACACCCATTGGTTTATATATTGTCTGTGGCTGCTTTCTTGATACAATGGCAGAGTTGAGTAATTGCGACAGAGACAATATGGCCCACAAGCCTAAAATATTTACTATCTGGTCCTTTACAGGAAAAGTTTGTCAATCCTAGCTTAGACTAATGCTGTCCATGACACCTACGCTGGGAATGCGAGGCTGTATGGATGAAGGCTAGATACTTTAACAAGATCAAGATTTTATTAGGAAAGAAGAAAGGGGGAATCGATGCTGTGTAGGAAATCAATTGTGTTCCCTGCACTTGAGCAAGTCGTCTGATTTCTCAGAGATTCAATTTTCCCATTTGCAGATGGGGGGATAGCAGATGTGTTTCTGGGGGAATTGTTGAGAATTCAGAAGAAGGCATGTAGATATGACTCATTGACAGATGAGTGAATGAATCAGTGAATGAATGAATGGATAAGGAGTAGTCAAAGGGGAGGCTGGGGAGGTGAGCTGGCCCATGTCACCCCAAGGAATTCTAACTTTATTCTGCAGCCATATGGGGGCCTTTGAAGTGTTATAAGCAGGGAACAACAAGGTGACATTTGCATTGGAGAGAGAGAACATGGCATTTTGTGGCTGGCTAGAGCAGAAAGGTCATTTGGTCAGAGAGCAAAAGGAATGAAATGCTGCCTGAAAGAGGGCAGGGAAACAGACGGGGGAAGTCATCAGACTGCTCTCTCCTTAACCCTTCCTCCAGGAGAGGGAAGAGATGAGGGAGGGGCAGTTCTAGGGGATGGGATAAGGGATTATATTAGTAAAGCCCATTCGGAATCACCCTATTAGAATAGGCACTGAGTACCTGGTCAGTAAGTTGTGTGTCATACAGTGTCCTTGGACTGGGAAGGTGATGAGAAAGCAGGGTACACCGAGGACTCCATGAAAGAGAGTAAAAAACGCCATCTCAGAGGCCGCAGGTTCTAGTCCTGACCCCATCACTAACTTGTTGTGTGACCTGGGACAAATGGATCCACCTGTCTTGTTTTCCACTGTATCATCGTAAAACCGCTGAGAAAGAGAACTCTCCCCAGTGAGATAATTTCTTTGAAAACAAATGTACTAGTGGGGACAGGTTTTGAGAGACCTGAAGTTGAAAAAATTGGAGACCTCTCTTTAAGGAAAAGAATACAAAAGTACATGGGGAAATAAAAATATATAAGGTGATAAGAAATCCAACATATTACACATTTTAAAAGAGCTGAAAAACACTACAAATATCATAAAATCCAGAAAAATATCAAAATATTATAATTAACAAACTGACAGACCCTTATAATATTTTCCTACATTTTTTGGCTGCATACTTTTTGAGCACCGCTTCATGTGACAATGCATTCATTACGTTTTCTCAAGAGAGGATAGAAAGATAATTCAGCCTTCAGATGGAGACTTGTTTTAATTATTGATAATTGGACTGCAGGAAACACGTGACCCCCCACAACTGTACTCACTGTTTGCAGTCTCCCTACAGGTCTGTGACCTGCAAACACGTGGATTCTAATACCTTCTATTTGACATGACTCCCATCAGAAAACATAAGTGTGGGGTGTGTTTGTCATTGTATGCACTGTATCATTGAGTGAATGCCTACACAAGAGGATTTACATTTTTGACTGGCCATCGATGAGAGCTGAACTCTCTGCTTACACTGTTACCTGTCTGTTGTAAGAAAAACCTTGCACACGTGTGTCCTAGACCTTGTTCCTGCTCCATTGCCCATATGCTTCTGACGCTGGAGATATTCCTGAAAGCCACAAGGGTTAGAACAAGTAATTGAAAACCATGTATATATGCGTCCCATCTAACCTAAGCCAAATGTGTCTTTATTGTCCCTTAGCAGGACGCAGCTATTCTTAATAAAGTGCATTGGAACAAATGGTCATTCCTAAAGGGAAGACCATATTGTGTCCCTACCATGCATAAATATCCCAAATAAATACCTCAAATACAGTCTGTATGGATTAAAGACCTACATGTAAAAAACAAAATCATAAAACACTTACAAGAACATCTAGGCAAAACTCTTTATGACACTGGAGTAGGGAAGGATGTCTTAAATCAGGTGGAAAAGGAAAACATCATAAAAGGAGACAATAATAAATTTGACTTCAGCAAAATTTTGAATGTCTGTGATAACAACAGACACCATAGAAACAACTACTCTTTGTTGAATAGTCTCTTAACACTCTTCCAAGTGTTTTACACATATTGACTCTTTTAAACCTAATAACAATAAAACAAAAGAGTATTATTGTCTCCATTTTAAAGTTGAGGAACCTGAGGCAGAAAGAAATCAAATAACTTCTCCAATGCCATGTGTCTCATTTATACGTGGCTGAGCCAAGTTAAGAGACCAGGTAGTTTGACTCTGAAATCTGCTCTTAACTAAATGTTTTATCTCATCTCACCTTCTTAGCCATGTTATTTGTAATAAAGTGAAAAGACATGCTGTAGACTAAGAGATCTTTGCAATTTATAAAACCATCAAAAGATTAGCATTCAGAATATATAAAGAACTCCTACATATCAATTAGGAAAAGACAAACAGCACAATAGAAAATGGGCAAAGGTTAAGAACAGATCATTCGTGAAAGAGGATGCCAGAAATGTCAACACACACAGGAAAAGATGCTCAACGTTACTAATAACCAGGGAGATGCAAATTAAAACAGCAAGAGCATTCCTTCTCACACCCAGCATATGTGCAAAAGCTCAAAATTCTGGAACACCAGATACTGGGGAGGATGTAGGGACTAGGAATTCTTCTGAGAATGTAAAATGATGCAATCACCTCCAGGAGCAAGTTGACAGCATCTAATAGAGTTGAAGATGTACATTCCTTGTGACACAGCAATTTCAAGTCCATTTGACTCTAATAGGAGCCCTCATGCTTGTGCATAGGAGGAAAGTACAAAGTTGTCTCTCCTGCGCTGTTTTAATTACAAAACGTGGATATGAAATAACACTTGCTCAGAGACTAGAAAAGTAAATTGTGGCTTATGCATATCATACTAGACAGCAATTAAAATGAGTGAATTAGATTGATATCTGTCAAACCAGATAAAGCCTAAAATCATAAATTTGAATAAAACCAGGCTGCAAAAATATATGTATAATTTAATATTATTGTTGTACAATTTTAAAACTCACAAAAGTGGTATATTTTAGACACGTGAAATATGCATTGAGAAAAGTACATAAAATGCGTGTCTGCAAATAATTCAGTTGTTATAACGTGAACTCCTATGTAACCAAACAACCAAACCAAACCAAACAGCACCCCAAAAGCACCTGTGTAACCTTTCTAATATAATCCAGCCCCTCCTGTTCCCTGATAGATAACCGTTACCCTGACTCTTTGTATACATTTTCCTGAATAGTTTTCTTTGTTTTGTTTCTGAACTTTTTTGTTTGTTTCTGAACTTTATACAATTAAATTAAACTAGATGTATTCTTTCTGGCTTTCTTTTCTCGCTCAATATTACATGAGGAATATTCTTCCATGATTGCGTGTATAGCTGTGTTTTATTCACTTTTATTGCTTTATAATTTTCCCTTGCATGAATATACTAAAAAGAATTCATCCATTCTACTGTGGATGGGTGTCTGGGTTATTCACAATTTTAGATCATGTAGTAAAAGTACATGTATAGACATTATACTTCATATGGAAGCTCAGCTATTTGCTACTTCTGGGGAGGAAGGGGCATTTGGGATCTTCAGATGTTAATGTCGTGGCTTATTTCTTTAGGAAAAAAGAAACTGAATCAAACCTGACAAACTGTTAACACTTGTTTAAATTCTGTGGCAAGCACAGAGTGCTGTTATATCATTTTCTGTACTTTTTTATATGTTAAAATTGCTTATAATTTTTTTAAAAAAAAGAAACTGTAAAGTGCCTGAAGTGTGAAGGCATTCTCTGCCACCTTCCTAGCTCCTGAGGCAGATTGCAAAATTCCATCTCTGATCCCAGACAAGCAGAATGAACAGCTCTGATGTGAGGCCTGCAGGATCAGCAGACCCATGATTCCATCTCCATTCCAGCAAGCTGCATACGTGAGCCAGCAAACAACACTGGCTGGCTCCCTACTATCCTATGACGTTCTCGATTGCTTGATCATCCCACATTTGGATTCTCCTCTCAGCTGGGAGGGAGCTGACACGTCACGTCTTCACATATGCAGCTGGTTACACAAAGCCCAAGCATAATGACCCTGGGCTGCCCACCGGGATAGATGGGGGCTGCGGCTTAGCCAATTCTCTCTGCACTGCCTGCCAGGGTGGTGTCTGGGCACCAGGAGGGGAAAAGAGGGCAGGTTATGACTTCAGTCCACAATTGGTGGTACCAGGACTCGCCTTGACTCATTTAGGGCCTTCCTTAAACATGGTTGGAACACAACCAGAAGGAGTCTGTCCCACAGGGTTTTTCTGTTGCCTATAACTGTGTCTCAGAGAGATTCCACCATTAGAGAGCTATTCCTTTTAGTTAAGCCACGAGAAAACTGAGCAGAAAACCAACTCTAAAAGAGTTGGAGGGGCCGGCCCCGTGGCTTAGCGGTTAAGTGCGAGCGCTCTGGTACTGGCGGCCCGGGTTCGGATCCCGGGCGCGCACCGATGCACCGCTTCTCATGCCATGCTGAGGCCGAGTCCCACATACAGCAACTAGAAGGATGTGCAACTATGACCTACAACTATCTACTGGGGCTTTGGGGAAAAAAAGGAGGAAAATTGGCAATAGACGTTAGCTCAGAGCCGGTCTTCCTCAGCAAAAAAGGAGGATTCACATGGATGTTAGCTCAGGGCTGATCTTCCTCACACACACACACAAAAAAAGAGTTGCAGGTGGAGAAGGAGTGATCACTGTTCACCACTTCCTATGAGCCAGACACTTTGCTTATAGCTTTGCAGAAACACTCCACATTTTACAGATAAGAACATCTGTGAGTTGCTCACAGCCGTACATGTAGAAAGCGGTAGGGCCAGAAATCCAAGCCAGGTCTGCCAGCTGCTGAAATCCTCAAACCATATTGCCTCCCAGTTATAGAATTCTATAGGATTCTAATCCTATATGCTGAAAGGCACTTCCCTGATGATGCTGGCTAAAGCCCTCATTTTAGACGCAAGGTCTTAGAAGAGGTGAAGGCACTTGCTGGAGATCAAATGACAAATTAGTGCTAGATGTGGGGTCAAGTATTCTGACCTCAACTGTAGATGTCCTGAGGTTACACCATGACGTCGGTCACTCAGTGCGTCTGGAGTGAGGGGTGGGTAGCCCTCGGTATAATTCTGTACCTACACCCTGGAGACTCAAGGGAGTGTGAGCGATGGAGAAAGCACTGGGCAGTGAGTCAGGAATCTGGCCTCGCTTTGCCTTAGCCACTTTCTGACTCCACATCCCAGAGCCCATTACCTCATGCCCCTGACTCTGTGATGAGGATGCATTGACTAGCTTGATCCTGCAGTAGGATTCTGACTCTCGTCTGTATGGAGGTGATATTACCCACCCTACAGGCTTATTGTGAGAACCAAGTGAGGCAAGTTTTGGAATGTGATTTGGAAGCAAAGTACTGAGCAAACGCCAGTGCTTATTCTTCTTATAAAATAAGCCCATGGCCACTTGCCTATGGTGGATACTTCTTCACCCTTTTTGCTCTAGCTGTCCCAGCAACGTGGTCCACATTCAGCTGGATTGCTCCTCTAGCTAGCATGCATAGGTCTTGAGGACAAGAAATGTACGTTAGCCTCTCTTGTGTCCTCCACATTCGTAAACCCATGATCTTGCACAGGTACAATGGATACTTAGTAAAATGTTAGTGATTCACTCATTTATGAGAGTCATTGAGGCCTCCCTGACATAGGATAAGCTCATTCAGTTTCCCAAATATCTATGATTAAACGTACAGAATACACTGTCATGCATGAAAATTGCCACCAGAAGATGGTAGGTAACGTATGAAGCAGAAAACAGCCTAAAAAAATCAACACTACTGTTACAGAATTCTAAATCTGATTAAATTTGAGAGCCCACCAAGAAATATCGTACTGATCTACTGAAAATTTAGTCCTAGAGTGCTTTGCTTAATAAAAATTAGGAATGTTTTCCTTTTGGTTATGAAAGAAAAAGGAATGAAAGAAAAAAGGAGAGTTGAAGAATTACTTAAGGGTGTTTTGCATTGTCTACATACAAGTTTTCCAGTCTCAATTTGGTGATAACCTTGGGCGATATCAATTATTTTTCCAAGTTTGTCATGACACTCTTAAAACAGGATCAAAACAAAAATAGGTGCTAATTAACATATGAAAGCTTTTTTTTACATGCTTAGAAAATCTTCTTTAAACATTGAGTTATTTTTTATCAAAGTCATGCGTGCATCTAGTTTTAAAAAGGTCAAATAGCACTAAAGCGCTTAGAATGAGAAGCAGAGCCCTCCGCAGGGCTTGATCACCCAGTCTCGCTCTCTAGAGGCCGTCGCTGTCTACTCTCCAGCAACTTCTCCCAGTGTTTATCTCCATATTTCTGAACAACATGTGTAGCAGGAAGATAAATAGATTTTTTGCTTTGGTCTCAGAATTGTAGCTTTAGCCTCAAAGCTGAAAATAATAGGTGCTAAGAACTCCCCACCGTCTAAAGAGAATTGACAAGATGACAAGACTAATCTCCCAAGATCTTACTAACATGTGGCAGAAATAATAAGAATAAATAACACTTGTTCCAGGTCCTATTCTAAACTCCTCAGATGCATTTACTCATTTGACTGTTACAGTGGCCCTATGACATCCCTCTATTTTACGGAAGACGTAACTAAGGATTAGAAAGGTTAAGTAATTCTGAACAATGGCAGAAACAAGTCTCTAATCTCAGGCAGCCTGGTCTTGACCACTACATGACACTGCCTCTCAATGGTCTTGCTGCCACCACCCATTCCCTCCACTCCGACCTATATGGGCAGAACACCAGAAACTCTGGAAGGATTTTGCCATCAGCCTAGGGAGAGTGTCTCCTCTTTTCACCTTCCCTTGCACCTTCCCTGTTGCAGCTATAAACCAAGAAATGGGGGGAGTGTGTTCTAAGCAGAGATTAGAGGTATCTATGAGAAGGAAAGACTGGCATCTCATTTCCCTGATGGATTCTGTTTGCAGCAGACTGGTTGATTGCCCTTGCGTCTATTTCAGCAAGGAGAAAAGGAATTAGAGTGAGGCGGGAATAGGGATATGGCAGGATGTGGGATTTTTTGTAGATCAAAGGGGCACTGGGGAAGTTAGCCAAACTTAAGCCATCTTGTTGGCACTTTGCTGGAAGGGACGGTAGCAGCAAAAAGCCAGAGTTGTGAGGTTGGGTGGGGTCAGAAGAGGTAAACCTAGCAGTGGGAAGGCTCCTGAGGGCCCTTCAAAAAACACGTATCAGTGCACCATGGGTGAACCAGCACCAAGACTCTTGCCACATGGTTGACATCCAAGGCCAGCCAGTGTTAACTAGGAGGTGACAATAGCAGTATAAGGTAAAAATAAAGATGTTTACCCCTATATTCTGATCCCCACTTCCTGACCAAAATAGAGGAGGGTGAAATTACCCACATGTCTCCTCCCTGCTCTGAGTTCCTTGGCTGAGGCACAGCTGGAGATGGAGGAGAAGGAGAACGTTCAACAAGATCTAAGATTGAAGTTTTAATGAAGGAAGGTGGACTGGACATTTCACACCTTTTTTGAGATGATCAGAAAGCTACGGAGTCTG
Source organism: Diceros bicornis minor (assembly GCF_020826845.1). Taxonomy (NCBI): domain Eukaryota; kingdom Metazoa; phylum Chordata; class Mammalia; order Perissodactyla; family Rhinocerotidae; genus Diceros; species Diceros bicornis. Next base: position 15,475,226 of record NC_080765.1, read on the forward strand.
GCTGAGAGGTTATTAAGCGAGGGAAAAATGAAATTCAGTGTAGCACAGTTGAAGGTGGAGATCAGAGGAGAAAATAAGCGAGCTCATGTTTAGACCCTCGTCTCAGATTGAGTGTTTGCTGTACCGTCAGTAGCAGACCATTGCATTAACTGAATACGTATGTTTTTTACTGCTTCTTGTTGATTTATCAATTTAAATATTTTCTATTTTTTTTTGTTATTTTCAGTAAATGATGAATTAGCTCTTTTTCATGCTTCCTCCCTACACACAAACCTTTTCTTCCCCAGCCTACCAGAAAAATAAATCATAAAATTTATGTTATTGTGGCCGCTTTAATATTGTTCACTAGTGGGCCATACTTTTACTGTGATTACATTTCCTTTCTTGGAAATGTGGGGGAATAAATAATTACTTTATTTTTCACTTACATTGTTTTCTACATACATATCTTTGAATTCTGCCCTCAGACCTGTCAATTTCCTATACATGGTTATTTTCTCCCCAAATGCTCACACGTATGAAATCTTTTTTCAATTATTTTTTTTCCCCTAGAGTTGTCTCCTCAAAGTCCAAATTACAGTGCTTGTTCTCTGAATCTGCTGCACACTCGTTTTCCTGAAACTTCTCTTGGTCAATTTCCTGCATTGGATTTAGTTTTCCTGGATTTTAGGACTTCTTTTATTTTTTTCTTTCTTGGCTGGCTGGATTTTTTCCTTTCCTTTCCTTTCCTTTCCTTTCCTTTCCTTTCCTTTCCTTTCCTTTCCTTTCCTTTCCTCTCCTCTCCTCTCCTCTCCTCTCCTCTCCTCTCCTCTCCTCTCGTCTCCTCTCCTCTCCTCTCCTCTCCTCCCCTCCCCTCCCCTCTCTTCCCTTCCCTTCCCTTTCTTTTCCTTTCCTTTCCTTTCCTTTCTTTCTTCCTTCCTTCCTTCCCTTCCTCCTTTCCTCACTCCTTCCTTCCTTCTCTTTTCTTTCTCTTGCCATTGCATGTCTGAAAATGTCTTCATTATAGTTTCATATTTTTCACTCATATGGCTGGGCAAAATATTCCAAATTTGTATTAATTTGGATCCCCCCAAAGCAGAGCCTGAGACAAAAATCATGACTTTACATTTGGGAATCTTCCAGAGAACAGGAGCGAGGGACTGGGAGAGAGGAACAAGGACAGAAGGAAAGACACTCCCATATTGGATTGGCCATTCCTGCAAATGGCAGGTGCTCCACCTCACCAGCTTTGTGTGGAGTTCACGTGGAAGACAAAAGTGAGAAGCACGTATCCATCAGCTCCCATCTTCCACTGGTCAAGGGGGTCCTTATAGATTTTATTCCTCTATTTCCTGGTTGTGTGTATGTGAGCACCACGGTTCCTATAGCCATGCCATGCCATGGCATCAGAGAAGCCCCAAGATAGGAAGCAAGAGGTATGTGGTATGAACTTGTGGTGAGGGGCTATCCAGGCACTCTGTGGAAACCCAGTGTTTGGAACTGATTGTCACAATAGCAGCCAGAGCAAGAGATAGGACTGAAAGGTTTGGCAGTGGTGCGCAAAAGGTGTGTGATACAGCCCACCCTTGCACCATTCAGATCTATTCAAGTCCTTAATTAGGTCCAATTCATCACATAATCTTCCTCAAGGTGGGATCTGGCCATGAACTCTGAAAAGACATAATACCAGTACATTACTATAGCAACTATAGGTTCCACTGCTGCGTGTGATAGATCATGTTTAATATTTATCATCTTTCTCCTACTTAATCCATTCCATATTTCCCTCACCATTAACCAAATTTTCATTTGGTCTAGTTTGATTTCTGGTGGTGTGACCTAGACCATTATTCCTGAGGGGTCTGAGCCCTTAGTTGCCTTGTCTTTCTTGGTTTTGTCATCACTGAACATGCCCTTATCAATTCATCATAGTCACTGGGCATGATATCAGTAAAGGATGCCCCACTGAATCCCTTGAGTTCTGGATAGATTTCTCCCCCTTTCTTTGTAACCCTGGATCCTCTTGGTAATTATGGTCAATTACCACTTCAAGCAGAGTTACTCTTCCGTTTATTGGTCTGCTGGTGTAAGGAATCCAAAATGACCTAAGGGTAATCATAGCTTCAAGGTCAGTAAAATCTTTAAAAAATTTTTAATGTTTTAATATATATACTGTGTAAGAGATCGTTCTTGCTTTCCAATTTTTTTTTTTATTACCTCCTATACTTGTTTCATGATTGCAGTATCTTCTCTTATCCCTCTGAGGGTAGTAAATGCATTTTTTTTGGAAATTTTTTTTTGTTTCTTTCATTATTCTCATTTCCTTCAGGTTCCTTTTTAATCTATCTGTGTGCTTTCGTCTCCTCTTTCATGTTGGAAGTTTCTCCCAAAAGTCTGGAGATCTTTAGCTTCCCATTCATATTTAGAAGTGATGATAAAGGAAGCTGAATGAAATCCTGTGGTTGGGCGATTCTGAATAGGGTGATCAAGGAATGATGACCACTCTCAAACGTTAGTATCTTGACTTCTTATCTCTGGCTATTCTGTGTCTCAGGAGAAGAATTCTCCAATCTTCTGTCTTGAGTACCATTGACTAGTTGTAGAGGGGCTGTGAGCAGTCCAGGATACAGGGTCTTGGTGACCAATATTCACTTTGCAGTCTTCCACTTAATTTCCTACTTTTAGTTTAACACCTCATCCATGCTCTCCATCTCATGCTATCTCATGCCCCTAAATTTGGAATTACTCTAGTTTGGTTCTTCCAGAGAATAAACTTTCTCTTTTCTGTTTGCAGAAATAGCTACTTACGTGCACTAATGTAGGGAAGGGACCTGCTCTGTGCACTGAATTTCAACCAACATACCTATTGTCAGCCCCACACCTAGTAGCTGCCTTCTCTTACACTTGATGCTGAGCCTACTCAGAGCTCCAAATGGTGACCAATCAGCTCGTTTCCCCCAGTATTTTCCTTTGCAGGATCCTGAGTTGTAGTTTACTCCATTCTGTTATTTCAGCTATAACACCTCCATCTACTTCCAGTCTTCAAGAAACCTGTTGAACTCTCCTGTCTACCCGTGTTTCCTCTAAATTCTCTTTATTCTTGATTTTTTTCCCTTTTTATTTTATTTTTTTTGTGTGTGAGGAAGATTAGCCCTGGGCTAACAACGGATGCCAGTCTTCTTCTTTTTGCTAAGGAAGATTGCCCCTGGGCTAACATCGTGCTTGTCTTCCTCTACTTTATATAGAACGCCCTCACAGCATGGCTTGACAAGTGGTGCATCGGTACACACACGGGACCCGAACCTGCAAACCCCGGGCCGCCGCAGCAGAGCATGTGCACTTAACCACCACACCACTAGGCCGCCTTTTAATTTTTTATTGTTGTAAAATATATATAACATAAATTTTGCCATTTTAACCATTTTCAGTTGTACAATTCAGCATCATTTTTTACACTTACAATGTTGTGCAACCATTACCACCTATTTCCAAAATTTTTCATCTTCCCAAACAAAATCTCTCTACCCATTAGGCAATAATTCCCCACGAATTTGCCTATCCTCATCAACTTGTCCCTATGAATTTGCCTACTTTAGGTATTTTATATAAGTGGAATCATACAATATGGCTCATTTTGTGTCTGGTTTATTTCACTTAGCGTAACGTTTTCAAGGTTCATCCGTGTTGTAGCATGTATCAGAACTTTGTTTCTTTTTATGGTTGAATAATATTCCATTATGGATATACCATGTTTTGTCGTCCACTCATCCATGTTGTTTGCACTTTTTGACTATTGTGAATAATGTTGCAATGAACCTTGGCATACAATATCTGTTTGAGTCCTTGTTTTCAATTCTTTTGGGTATTACCTAGTAGTGGAATTACTGGGTCATATGATAATTCTATGTTTATCTTTTCAAGGAACTCCCAAACTATTTTACAGAATGATTGCACAATTTTACGTTTCCACCAGCAAAATATGAGTTCCAATTTCTCCATATCCTCTCCAACACTTGTTATTTTCTATTTTCAAAAAATTATGGCACTCCTAATACATGCAAAGTGGTATCTCATTGTGGTTTTTATTTGCATTTCTCTAATGACTAAAGATGTTGAGCATCTTTTCATGTGCATGTTGGCCATTTGTATATCTTCTTTGGAAAAATGTCTTTTGAAGTCCTTTGCCCATTTTTTAAGTTGGGTTGTTTGTCTTTTGTTGTTGAGTTGTAGGGGTTCTTTATATGCTCTGGATATTACACTTTTATCATATTTATGATTTACAAATTTTTTTTCCTCATCTGTAAGTTTTCTTTTCACTTTCTTGATAGTGTTTTATGAAGTACAAAATTTTTTAATTTTGATGAAGTCTAATTTATCTACTTTTTTTCTTTTGTCACTTGTGCTTTTGGTGACATATCTAAGAATCCATTGCCAATCCCAAGATACTAGAAATATAAACCTATGTTTTATTCTGAGTTTTATAGTTTTAGCACTTAAATTTGGGTTTGGTCCATTTTGAGTTAATTTTTGCACATGGTGTGAGGTAGGGGTCCAAATTCATTTATTTGCATGTGGATCCCCAGTTGTCCCAGCATCATCTGTTGAAGACAATACTCCTTCCCCATTGAATGGGCTTGGCACCTTATCAAACATCAATTGGTCATAGATGTATGGGTTTATTTCTGGACTCTAATTCTACTCCATGGGACTATATGTCTATCATTATGCGAGTACATCAGTGTTTTAATATCTGTAACTTTGTAGTGAGTTTTGAAATTGGAAGGTATGGGTCCTCCGACTTTATTCTTCATTTTCAAAATTATTCTGGTTATTCAGGGCCTCTAAATTCCATGTAAATTTTAGGATTGGATTGTCCATTTCTGTGAAATTGCTATTGGGATTTTATAGGGATTGAATTGAATCTGTAGATCGCTTCAGGTAGCATTGACATCTTAATAATACTAAGTCTTCCTATCCATGGACTTGTGATGTTTTCTGATTTATTTATGTCTTTAATTTCCTTTAGCAATGTACTGTGGTTTTCAATGTACAAGACTTTCACTTCCTTGGTTCAATTTATCCCTAAGCATTTTATTCTTTTGGTGCTATTGTAAATGGAATTTCTTTCTCACTTTTCTTTTTGGATGGTTTGTTGCAGGTGTATAGAAACAGACGGATTTTTGTGTATTGATCTTGTACCATCAAATTTTGCTAAATTTATTTACTAACTCCAGTAGTTTTTTTGTGGATTTTTTAAGGATTTTCTCTATATAAAATCATGTCATCCACAAATAGAATTACTTCTTCCTTTCTAGTTGGATACCTTTCATTTCTTTTTCTCATTTAATCGCTCTGGCTAGAACTGCCAGTACAATGCTGAATAGCAGTGGCGAAAGCAGGCATCCTTGTATCATTCCTGACCTTAGGGGGAAAGTATAAGTATGATGTTAGCTGTGAGTTTTTCACAAATGCCCTTTATCATGCTGAAAAATTTCCCTTCTATTACTAGTTTGTTGAGTGCTTTTTTTTTTTATCATGAAAGCGTTGGATTTTGTCAAATGCCTTTCTGCATTAATTGAGATGATTATATTTGTTTTTCCTTCAATCTAGTAATGTGATGTATTAAATTGATTGATTTTTCTTAATACCCTTGCACTCCCAGAATAAATTCCACTCGGTCATGGTGTATAATCCTTTTAATATGCTGTTGGATTTGGCTTGCTGATATTTTGTTGAGGGTTTTTGCATCTATGTACACAAGGGATATTGATCTGTAATTTTCTTTTCTTGTGGTGTTTTTCTCTGGCTTTGGTTTCAGTGTAATGCTGGCCTCATAGAATGAGTTTAGAAGTACTCCTTTCTCTGTAGTTTTTTGAAAGAGTTTGAGAAGAATAGATGTTAATTCCTCTTTAAATGTTTGGTAGAATTTACCAGTGAAGCCATCTGGTCATGGGATTTTCTTTTGGGGGAAGTTTTTGACTTCTGATTCAAACTCTTTACTTTTTATAGGTCTATTGAGATTCTCTATTTCTGCTGGAGTCAGTTTAGGTAATTTATGTGTTTATAGGAGTTTGCCCATTTCATCTACATTATCTAATTTGTTTGTGCATAATTGTTCCTAGCATTTTCTATAATACTTCTTATTTCTGTAAGGTCAGTAGTAATGCCCCATCTTTCAGTTTTGATTTTAGTTATTTGTGTCTTCTCTCTTTTTTCCTTTGTCAGTTTAGCTAAGGATTTGTTAATCTTTTGAAAGAATCAACTTTTTGTTTTGTTGGTACTCTCTGTTGTTTTTCCATTCTCTATTTTGTTAATCTCTGCTCTATTCTTTTTATTTCCTTCCTTCTGCTAGCTTTGGATTTATTTTGCTCCTCTTTGTCTAGTTCCTTAAGTTGTAAAGTTAGCTTATTGGTTTTAGATCTTTCTTCTTTTGTAAGGTAGCATTTACAGCTGTTTCCCTCTGTACACTGCCTTCACTGCATCCCATAAATTTTAATATGTTGTGTTTTTTTATTTTAATTCATCTCTAATTATTTCCTAATTTCCCTTGTGATTTCTTCTTTGACCCATGTTTAAGAGTGTGTTGTTTAATTTCCACATATTTGTGAATTTTCGTTTTCCTTTTGTTATTGATTTCTAACTTCATTCCATTGTGTTCAGAGAAGATACTTTGTATAATTTCAACCTTTTTAAATTTATTAAGACTTGTTTTGTAGCCTGGAGAATGTTCCAGGTGCACTTGAAAAGAATGTGTATTTTGCTGTTGGTGAGAAGAGTGTTCTGTAGATGTCCGTTAGGTCTAGTTGGTTTATAGTGTTGTTCGAGTCTTTTGTCTAGGTGTTCCACCCATTACTGAAAGAATCATATTGAAGTCTCCTACTATTATTATAGCATCCTTGGATTTTATACATTTGTTTCCTTTATTTTTATTTTAGAAGGATTGGAAAGAGAAATATTCCAGGTCAAATCACCAGGTTTAATTAGACCCTTATAGTTTTTTATTCTAGAAAAGAAGGAAGAAAATTAATATTTTAGGTATCTACCATATGGAAATAACTGCATTAGTTTCTTCCACAGTTATCTCACCTAAATCTTTACAAGACCCTTGAAGTATTGTCTCCACTATTTATTATACAGATGAAGAAACAAAAAGTCAAGTTTCTCAAGAAACTTGCCCAAGATTACACAACTAGTAAATGGCAGAGCCAAAATTCAAACCCAGATCCATCTCGTTCTAAAATAATGCTCTTTGCATAACACCATGTTACCTTGAACATTCTTTGGCTTCCATTATATCTCATGGGAGCCTCAAATATCCTTTGAGTTGGATGTCTGTTGTTTTTACTGTTACTTCTTGACAAATGAGGAAACTGAGGCCAAAGAAGTTAAATAAGGTTTACAAATCTGTAAATTAGTTCAATGATAAACACAGCTCTACAACCAAACTCTTTTAAGCCTGAATCTCATGCTCTTTCTTTGACAATATTCGAATCCTAGGTCTGAGGGAAACTGAAGCAGCAACATTATCTAATTTTTTAAAATTTGTACAAAAATTCAAAGAAAGGCTTTCTTATCCCAAATAAATAGCCAAATGTAAATACATATGGAATGAAATGGTAATACAAACTATGTTTTCTTTTGAAAAATGAGCATGTGTTTAGGGAGAGGATTAATGCAGCAGAAGCACGAGAGACCTGTGGGACCCTGACACATTGACAACAGAGACCATTTTTTAAACAAGACTGCTGACCCCCTACCCTCCCACCCCCCAGTCAGTGATTTCAGATCCAACAGAGCATCTTGAAGCTTCCCTGGTAGACCTCTATGCTGGCTGTAGGTAGGACACTCTTTTTCCCTCAGTTTAAACTGACTTTGGGGGTAGTCATGCTCATCAAGCAGAGGACACTTCCAAACACACCTTTCTCACAGTGTGTGCTGTCACTGCTAATGGGGAAATGATCAGCTCCTGCCTTCCCTTGTCGCTCCCGGTTAGAATCACTGGTGCCCTCTACCTTGGGGATCAGACTCAGTGTGTTCCTGAGCCAGCCCAGACCAGGGCAGAAGCTGATCAGCAGCCTCAGCCCTGCCAGGAGGAGAGGGGCCTGGAATTATTCTTGCTGCTTATTGCTACCTGTCCTTCTGGTACTGCCTGATGCTTGCTTGGCTCTGTTCGTTGATTCAGAAATAAACGAGGGTTCGGCCTTTCTGCATTTAACTTTCATTCCACTATGGGGACTAGAGCTCTGAACTATGCCCTTCCTGACCTTAGACTTCCTCCTTCCCCAAGGGACTGAAACTTCCTCTCGTTTCCAGATCTCAGCTGGGTCCCACTGTGAAGGGAGGGACTGCTTTTTGTACTTGACCAGCCTGTGGTTTGAACCCCTTTGGGTAGCCCCTGCCTGAGCCATCCTGGAGCTCATCAATCTCTTTGTGCTGCTGTGTGTATTAGAAGAGCCAGCCAGTATTGGCCTTAGACCTGAGCAAGGGAGGTTCAGTCCTGGCTCTCACACTTTAGAGTCCCACCAGGGCTATCCTGTAGCCAGGACCTCCCCATGGGGCAAGAAGACCACCTGGTCAAGGGGATGTTCCCACCCAGAACCCATACCTTCCCTTCTAGACCATGTTCCAGATAACCGAGATGTAAGCATTCTTTGCCCCAACAATCATAATTCTGTTTCTAGGACCTTCACAGGCATCTCCTCTGCTGTCACCAGACATGGACTCTAATCTGCTTCTCTTGTCCTGCCCAAACTCTAACCTCTGTGTTTGACCTAATTCTCTTGTCTTCTTGAAAGGTGCAGGTATTCTTTTATCTAACATCTTGGGACCTTGAGCTTATGTGGTTTTCAGCTACGTTCCAGGAAGAAGCTCTAAGCTACAACTGCCATGGACCCAGCTGTACTGAACGAGATCAGGCTGGCCCAGACCATAAACATAAGACTGGCGCCTACAGCAATAAGCTGGGAGTTGTACTAAAGTAACCTGCCCTCATTAACATCGTAAATTCCCCTCCTCTGGGAGGGGCAAAGCAGCCATTTTTAGGTCATGCAATGTATGTAAAAGCATGATTTTAAATCATGCATATGCAAGCTTATGCCCACTTCTACATGTGATGATGAAACTTCCCCTTTAAATATTCATCCCCTACCCCAAATAAAAATACCCACCTCCCTGTACTCAGGGGGCCATAGCTTTGTGAAATTATTCCCTATGTTGTTTATTTTTCTTTGCTGCATGCTGCAAATAAAAATTCTGCTTTGTGAAACAAGTACTTCTGGTGCAATTTGACTTAACTCCCAAGAAGGGATCCATGTGTGGTCTGGTAATGCTGCCACAGCACACACAACTCTAGGTTTGAAGCTTAGCCAAGTGTAGCTGCTTGCATGGAGTGTGGAAAGAGTTTGGACATGTGCAAATGTGCAAGGCCTCTTGCAAAGCAGGATACACTTGGAATGGGGGAATTGGTGATGAGGGGCTCCACAACGCAATATTCAGCATGGAACCTAGAGAAACTCAAGAATTCTACGTTGTGACTTGGCTTTCCAGGTTATTATGAAGGTCTATTTATCAAGGAAAAATACATAATAGAATGTCTTTTATTTAGCAGTCTATTAGCTTGATTTACAACTTGTTAATATTTCTCCGCTTGGTGTGGAAGCCCCCAATTGTACTCTTACCATGGACCCCACAGCAGTCAGAGACGGGCCTGAGCTCAGCCCTTGTCCCATCCGGTCCCAACTTCCTCACTCCCACTTGTTCATGTTCTTGAGACGCCATATGCTCATACTCAGTTTGAGCCAAAGTGTGACATAAATAGCCTTCAGCATTACAGGAGGTAGAGAGAAGCAAAATACATTTAGAGAAATTAGAATCTGCTAATAAAAATGACACGAGCTTTAGAAACCAGCAAACCTGAATCCCAACTCAGCCAGCAGGTAATCTGACTTCTTCAAGCCCTAATTTCCTCATTTGATACATGAGGGAGATATTCTCTACCTTAAGGTTGATCAGGATTAAACAAGATGTGTGAGTCCAGCACCTTGCATGGTGCCTGGCCTGTAATCAACACTAATTAAACGAGCCTCTCCTGCTAATTTTGGAAGGTTTCATTCTCCTAGAACAGGATCCACCAACGCTAACTTGTGGCCTTTTCCAGCACAATGCATGGAAAAGACATTTGCCACCGGAACCTGATATCTGTTCCAAGAGTGATCCTTTCCCAGACCGTCTAGTCTGTTCTCAGACACCTGCCTTCACTCTCCCCATCTCCCAAACTCACCAGCTTTGGGATCAGGCTTTTCCGGCTGTGTGGGCTGTTCCATCTTGCCTCACTGTTGTTTGGAATGATTTTCCAGGATTTTGTCTTTGCTCCCTTTGCCAAGAGCTTTCCCCATAAGCAGTTCTGGAAGTACATTCTAATGTATGCAGATTGACCTTCCTCCCTCCCAGGTTCTGGCTCTCATGGCAGGTGGGCATGATCCATGGTTCACTTACGGCTATGAATGAGGCTGATGTGTCGCATCTACCCAGGAAACAGAAAGCAGATGGTGCGGTAATTGCTTAATTCCAGAAAACTGGGAGAGCAGGATAAAGTCCTTTGTAGTGCTCAGGAGAGGACGTGAGGAACTCCACACCTAGCAAACTGCCAGGCAAGCTAATCTGTAACTCCTCCAAGTCTTCATTATAATTTGGTTTTCTATACTTTTCTTGGCAAAGTTGAATATTTAAAATTCCATCTTGTGTTAGTTCAACTAAAAGAGAATACATTTTAGCCTATAAATAGAGTTCTACAACCAAACTCTCAAATAGAACCTGGCTGAGTATACATAGAGGGTATATAAAGAGGTGAACAATTGGCAGGGAGAAATCCAGAATGACTGGAATTTCTATGACCTTCCCACTAGGATATTCTCCTATAGACTGGCCTAACAAATGGCACCCTATTGACCCAGCTGCTCACGGGAGAAGCCTGGACCCATCCTTGCATTTGTCTTTCTCATGCCTTCCACAATCATTAAATCCTGTACTTCAACCTCCTTGATGTTCCTCCTTGATGTTTCTCTTCATCTCCACCGCCACTATCTTTTGACAGCCCACCCCCATAATCCCCTATTCTTTTGCTGCCTCTAATCCAGACGGAACCTCTCTTGGTTCCAAGGTGCAAGGAGAGTGTGTACATGGTGGTCTCCAGGGGCTTGGTCAGACAGATGGATCCAAGGGCTGGAAAGAAGACAGAAGTCCTGTTTTCAGGGATTGGTCAGAGCACAGAGGTGAGAGAATGGCCAGGCTTCCCAGATGCCCCCAATGGCATAGGGGGAGAGTGAGAGTTGGGCTTCAAGTGCGAACCAGAAGGAACTAATAGGCTCAGAAATGGCTGGACTTGCTAGAAGTCCTAGAATCACACTTGAGAACCAATGCCTTTTAGTTTGGGTACTTCCTGACCCGAGAAACAGGTTTTGAGACTAAGATTTGAGTGCAGGTAGTTTATCTGGGAAATGATGGCAGGAAACAGGAGTGAGGGACTAGAGGAGAAGAATAAATAACCAACTAAGGGTGCATTACAGAGCTGGCTACCACCACGGAAGATGGCGCTTGATCCCCAGACCTCGGGACAGTAGCAGCTTGTACCTGCGTAAACAAATCCTCTTCACAGTTCTCCTCAAATTTCCCAGTTTGAGTTTGTCATCTGTTTCCTGCCTGGACTCGGGCTCTTACAGACTGGATTGGGTGGGGCATTTAGGGAGTTCTGGTCATCAGCTTTGGGAGTCCAACGTCTAGAGCAGGAAGCAACATCATCTGCCAGGGCAAAGGGCTGCAGGAACTAGGTGAAGATTACAGGTTCTGGTCCCAGTGGGTTGGAGATCAGAATCAGAATCCAGATCTTTTAAGGCAGCTTATGAAATATATTTCAGAATTCTTGCTGGGGGCAGGGAGAGAAGCATTTATGCCTTTGCAGGTCAAGCATAGCCCCACACTGTTAACCCCCTACACTTCAGGTTGTGCATGGATGAAAGGCAAGGAGACCCCTGCAGGTGTCCTACATTGTGGCCTCAGACGAGTCTCAATCAGGAAGTGAGGGGTGCATACTGGTGCTGAGGGCGAAGAGCTGCCATTGTACCCACTACAAGCTGGAGGAAGCCTGTTCAAAACTGCTCAGCAAAGTAGCCTCTGGGGTCGAAAATGGGGCTGAGAGAACTTGCAGCAGCCCCAAGAGGGGTCCGACGTTTCCAAGGAGTCCTGGTAGCCTCAGGTTCAACGTGACCAGTCCCCGCTCAATGCCACAACCAGGTTGGTGTGGGACTGAGGATTGGCTGTTTTCCAGTCACCCCTCCTCCCTTCTCCGCCATCCTCTGTTTGTGGCCCAGGAAGCTGACGTGTTTGGATTGCTGCAACAGGCATCCTCACCCTCTGGCTTCTGGTTGAGCTCAGCTCACGGGAGGAGGGAGAGGGGACTCAGTAGTTTATTCTTCCAGCTCCCTTCCTGCAAGGCTGCTGTGGCCTGGCCACATCCCTCCATGAAACACCACAGCGTGGTCAGTCAGCCCTCTCTCTCTTTCTGGGCTCTGGTAAGCCCTCTTTCTTCTGTCCCTGCAGGACTAGGGCTGGTAACAGCTTATAATTTTGTCAATGGCTCCTTTTATTAAATTTTCCTCCAATTACTCACTTTGAATGTACCATCTAGATCTAGAGCCCCTGTGGGCTGGATCGGGTTTTATAGTCAGGATCAGTGTCAGAGAGGAGTTGAGGTGGATCCAGGAAGCAGACATTAACTCAGAGGCCGGCCAGCCTGCTCAGCCACGCTAGGCAGGGTAGGTGAGGAGGTTGCGACCTGATGTCCGATGGGCACCAGAGGCTCAGTTCTCTCCAGAAATTCATACCTGGGCTGAAGAACGGCAGACTGTGTCCAGACCCCACTCTCTGGAGGGGCAGACACTCCTCATGTACCATCAGGCTGGGCTCCAGGGCTCTGGGCCACCTGCTGGGTAGAGCTGAATGAGCAGGTACACACAGCCAGGAGCTCTCCCGGTTTTCCTTACAACGAGGTGCCCAGGGAGCTGTCACAGAGCATGAGAACCACAGGGTGGATGAAATCAGATGTGCATTGAGCAGCATCTACTATGTGTCAGACACTTTACCTGCATTCCCATTTATTCTTCCTAACTACCCTTGGGGCTGCTTTTGTCATCCTCATTTTATGGATAAGGACCACAAGGTTTAAGAAGAGCCAATAAACTCCCTTAAATCACACAGACAGGACTTTGTGCAGAAGGATTCACACTCATGCTCTTTGCACTAAATATACCAACTCACTCCTCCCTGATCTTGGAGGGCCTCACAGCGGGCTGTGCAGATAACCCTGTGGAATGTTCTCCACACGCCCCCAGCTCCCATCCAGACAAGTCTCCACTAATGTTGATCTGAAGGGTAATTTTCCTGTCAACTGTATAATTAATGGGCCGCACACTACAGTGGCCCTCTGTTATCCTGCTTCTTGAAGATATATTTCAAAATGAATAGCTGTTTAACCAATCTCTTGGCAGACGTATTACCCTTAGGTGTTTCTGTCAGTCAGCGTTTTCACACACTGAGCCTGAAGCAGGCAGAATCAATTTGGGTATCTGCTCTGGGAAAGTGAAAGCAGCCACGTATTAGAAATTCTTGGAATATCGGAACATGTCGCCTATTAGCACTGAACAGCACGCGGATTGCCCTTGCAAGCTCCTTGGCCCTGAGCTCCGGCACTCGGGCATTGTCTGCCACTTTTAATAAAGCAAGAAGAGATATTTTGTGGTGGCTTTAAGATAATGTCTAGTACGGCATGCGTGTCTGTTCTTTCTCAGCAATCAGAGCGTTTATTTTGCTGTTCCCTTCACGAAGGTTCAAGGCGGTAGTGTTACAAGAGAATTTCAAAACTTCTGGTAGCTTGGGAATGAGAGAATGAAAAAGCATTTATTCAAAAACAAAATTCTGATGCACCCGAGGGGTGCTCCAGAGGTGCCTTTATGGGAAGAGAGTTTTATCAGATGCTTACTAATGTTGGAGGATTACAAAAGAGTTTGGAAGACATGGTGAATTCTTGAAATCAACCAACCCAATTGACCTGATCTTTTGCCCTGTCCAAGAGAAGTTGAAGAGACAGAGATACTTGCAGAAACATTGCTAGTGTCCAGTCTTTGTACCCTTGACCTACCCTGAAGGTCACCCGCAGAGGTCCCATACCTGCTGATGGCTCCCTGCTTCTCTCTGCCTGAGAGTTCTCCAGCCACAAGACTGTGCTCAGCTCTTGACCGCAGAGGATAGGCTGGAAGGGCCAGGAATTAACTCCCCAGGAGCCACCTTTATCCTTCAACCTATGAATGACTGAAATTGGTGAATAAATACTCCAACTTCCTCATCCCTCAGTGGGAAAGTTATGAGATGAATCCACACGGTTTTCCAAAGGGCTCCCATGGGACTCAGCCCCAGTTGCCCACAGTAGGAAGACATTGATTGACAGCCTCATTTTGCCTGTGTGAAAGCAGAGGCTCTGAAAAGATTAATGGTGTTTCTTCCACATTCCTCTATTCAAACAGAGTAGATGTGTCTCACCTCACCCATCGTGGCCCACGTTTCCCTCAGTCATTGCTGCCAAAAGCCAGCTTCACACAGGTGGTCTAACAACACCTTGTCTCATCTGAACCATGAATCACTCTCTTTCTGTTTCAGAGTTTCTTGCAGGCCCTGGAATGGACACCTGTGGGAACCTCCCGGGATCTAACATACACAGTTTCCAAATGTGAAGTATTAATTGCCCCATGGGCAACCCTTGTCAACGTGAGACAGAAGCCCATCGGGGGGTAAATGCTCCCATTTTCTGCCTCACTGGTGGATATCCTACGTGACTAAGAGGGTCTCAGAGAGATCAAGGCCCAGGTGCTCTCTGAAGTGACCAGCCCACAAGTGTACTCCTAGATCTGCTTTCCCTCCTTTCCTGGTGCACTTCTCCCAACCCTCTGCTTCTGAGCCCCTTCAAAACCAAACCAAATCAAACCAAACCCTGCCTGGACACAGTGTCCTACTTAGGTTGTGCTCCCTGGAGGAATGCAGGCTACAACAGCCAATACCAGAAGAGTCCCTAGAAAGCAGATCCGTAGGATGGGATTCAGAAATTGATCTCTCACTAATTAATTGGATGGCAGCCTAGGCTCCATTGCTGGGGTAATTGAAGTGTTGATAACTCTTGGATTGTAGAAACCTCACAATGACCAAGACTCTCACTGACGGTGGATGGAGAGGAGGTGTGAGTGCAAGGCGAAGCATTGGCTTACTTCAAACAGGGGGACTTGACAGGTAGGTGAGCAGTGGTCAGTGTGAAGCTTCTGGAGTTGACTGGCTTCTGTTAACAGCTTTAGAAGCATTGAAGAAATAAAATGGAAGACTCAGGTGAGTCATCCATGTACTCAGGGCACATTGTGAACATCAGAAAGCCTCCGTGGAAGCGTTTAAGGAGCTCCATCTCTCTTAGCTGCAGGATGAACTGTGCTGAAAACCAGGGCAAGGAGTCAATTTTAAGGAGAACAGAGTTAGAAAAAGATGAAACACAAGCTGTGATAGGTATCTTATGGCAAAGTAAGGGCTTTGATAGGGAAATATTGAGACCCTGAGACCAGGGCTGGGGATATTTGTTGGTCGGCCTGAGAATCTCGAAGCCTGGATTCCCTGGATCTGTCAGATCAGCAGAAACAGTTGTCTCCCTTGATAGAGAAGAAGAATTTCCCCTTGCCTGGAGGTCTGCAAAAAGTTCACATGAAGAAGTCACCTTGCAAGATGATGCTTGTTCATCTCGTGACCCATCCCTCCATCTCCTGATTGCCTCCAGAACAATAACTGGGGTCAGGCTACAGCAGAGCACAGCCACTCCCTGCTCTGGAAGGAAAAGTTGTACTCACTCAAAAAGTTGCAAGACTCGGCAAAGATGTGCTGAGAGGAATCGTGGGAGGGAAACTGGTGGTGCTAGACCAGGTGTGGCGGCAGAGGTTGAGAGGAGGGCGTGATATACAGCCGAATAGGGGAGAATTTGTTGATAAGGGAACGCTTTCTCTTAACTAGGGGTTAATGTCCTGGCAAGGTCACTTGAAGTCAGTCATAACACACTGCTGGAGGGCTTCTCAAAGCTTCCACATGATGATGGTTCACAGTAAATAAGGTGGAGTTGCTAGCACCGTTTTGGCATAGTTATGAGTTAGCGGTCAAAAGGTTGAAAGAGGTGGAAATGTTAGAATGATTTATTACATTAAACCAGAAAATCCAGCCCCTTACTAAAAACTCTTTCCCATCTCACTCCCTTCGCTAAAACAGTAAGAAATGTGCTGGTGAGGGGAGCATCACATTCCTTGAGAGGTCTGGTGGTGGCTGTCCTGTGTAGGCTGGGGCTGGCAGTAGGTGATGCTGTCATGGAGCTGAGCTCCCTGTTATCAATGGAGATAATAGGACCTCAGAACTGCAAAGGTCAGGTGGTGGCATTTAACTGACAAGGCAAGGCAAAAATAATTGCTATAATGGACAACAAGGCTGGAACCGCAACCAGTGTACCCTGGACCTGAGGAGATTTATGGCAATGACCACGAAATTCCTGAGGACAAGAGACAAAGGAAATTTTCTAGGATATTATTTAATTTGTATGACCACAAAAAAAGTGAACAAGAAAAAAATTGATAGCTGGTGATCAGAAAGCTGTTGCTAGTTACTACAAGCAGAGTGACAATGTCTCACTCAGTTTGCAGAAGAAAGCCAAACACTTTGTTGATTTAAGAGGTCCCTTCAAACAAAGACTCTAATACCATCAGAAGCATGTAGAGTATATATGCTCCCAATTCTCTCCCCAAAAGGACCTTCAGGCAGAGTAACTACACACAGGAAAAAAGGAAATAGCCAGAACTCTCAAGAGCCATGAGATATAGAATCTGACCTGACACTGCTAATAAGGGACCTGAAATATCAACATGACCCTTTGTTTAGTGCAGTGGCTTGTGGAACCAGGTGACACATGCAGTTGTGACTTGAGTCTGTTTCATAGAATATTCACTGGGTTCATAGATCTACCCTGCATATTTTTCTAGTCCTCAAGTGCATAATTTGGGTGGATACACAGAATGCTCACAATGGTTTTCTGACCTGTGTGGTAAGAGTCTTCATGAGAGGAACGAGCGAATGAAAACCGAGAGCAACACGAGAGGAAGTTTACAAGTGAAACCACAGCAATAAGTGCCACTGTCAAGGGGTTAAATGATGCAAGTGTGATGATCCCCATCGTATTCCACCAGCTCATCAACAAGAGTTATCTGGGTTATGATGTGCGGCAGTGGGCTCTTATAACCTTAACCAAGTAATAGCACCAATTGCAATTGCTATGCTAGGTGTAGGATGTTTACTGGAACAGAACAACACAGCCTCCAGTACGTGATATGTGGAGTATGTCGTGCTTGATCTGACAGGTGTATTCTTTTCAATTCCTATCATTAAAGAAGAAGAAAAGCTGTTAACTTTTACACAGAAAGGACAGCAATGCAGACACTATCTTGCCCTATGTTAACTCTCCTCTCTATCATAACACAGTCCACAGGAACCTAGATCATCTTGACATTCCACGCAACATCACAGTGGTCCACTGTATCCCTGACATCATACTAATTTGATCTGATGAAGAGGAAGTGTCAAGTACTCTGGATGCACTATAATACATGCTGCTGGAGGATGGGAGATAAATTCTCTGAAAATTCAGGATTATGCCACATTAGTAAAATATTTATAAATTCAATAGTCTGAAGCATAAGGGACTAAGTTATTGAACCATGTGATCCTACCATTAAGAAAGATGCACTGAGCTTGATGCCTTTCTAGATTTTGGAGGCAGCATACACTGCATTTAAGGACACTGCATTGACCCATTTGTAGGATAACTTGTAAGGCTGCAAGTTTGAGCTGGGCCCAGAGGAAGGGTGAGCTCTGCAGCAGACCTAGGTGTGGGGAAAGATATCTTGTAGCTAAGGCCACATGCCCCACCAAGTACCCGGAAGTACCAGAAGTACCCATAAATCCCGACAGGAGAGTCACAGTGTGGACTCCTAGGATCCCAAAACATTCTGAAGCAAGGCCGTGCCTTCTGTGGCAGAGAACTGCTTGCCATTTGAAATTCATCTCCTGGCATGTTGTTGTGCCTTAGTAGAGACTGAACAACCACAGGACATCATAGGACCATGAGAACAAAATTGCCCATCATTAGCTAGGTATTATCCAATATACTTGAGTCATAAAGTTGGGTAGGCACAGAAACATTTTATTGTAGGATGGAAATGGTGCATTTAGAATTGGATCTGAGCAAGTTCTGAGGGCAGGAATAAGAAACATGAACAGATGGCCTAGGCTTCCATGTTAACCACCTCTCTTGGACTAATGCCTCTCTTCAAACTTATACTTATGGCTTCATGGATGTTTCATCTGATCACAGAGGATAAATTCGGACATGGTTCAGGGATTGATTACTATTTTTAATATCATAATATTATATGTAAATGGTAATATTATATATTATATAATTATATACGTAATTATATTATACATTATTATAGTAACATTTGCACATATTAAATAATATATTTATATATAATATAACTATAATATTTAATATGTTCATGCTCATGGAAATGGACTGTTACAATTTCACACTGGGCTATCCCTGAAGGACAGAAGGTAAAGCAAATACTTCCAGTGGACAAAGCTGTGAACAGTGCATTTTGTAACTATACTTGTACTCCTAGCAGAGATGAATGGCTTGTCTAGTTGGTCAGAGGCAGGGAGGGAGTGAGCCTAAAAGAACAGAGAAAAGGATATTTAAGGCAGAAGTTGGCAGGCAAACCAGTTGGAGTGGACACAGAGTGTGCTAATCTTTGTAGCACACACACTTTGACTCATTTTAATGCTCACCAGGGAGCATCTTCCCCACCATGGTCACTTAGTGACCAGATAGATAGGATGACTCATTGAATATGGGTGTTAGCCATTCTCTCTCCAAGACTACATTGGTGCTTGTACAATGGGCTAAAAAGATGGTCATGGGAATAGGCATGGGGGTTATGCATAGGCCCAAGACTGAACTAGCTACAGCCCTTGTTGAATACCCAACTTAATAGCAGCAGAGATTAACTCTGAGCAGTCCATGAGACTAATCAGCTATCTGGTGGCAGGATGCTTAAATTGATTTTCCACCCTAGAGAGGATAGCTTTTTGTCTTTCCTTGGATTGTCACTTATTCCAGATATGGTCTGTCT
This sequence comes from Diceros bicornis minor, assembly GCF_020826845.1. Taxonomy (NCBI): domain Eukaryota; kingdom Metazoa; phylum Chordata; class Mammalia; order Perissodactyla; family Rhinocerotidae; genus Diceros; species Diceros bicornis. The sequence goes on from NC_080765.1 coordinate 15,494,512, forward strand.
TCCCTGTCTTTGGTGCCTTTGCCAGCACAACATCCAAGGGCTAGGGAATGCCTGATTTACTGATATGGGATTACCCACGACATTGCTGCAAACCAAGGGGTCTATTTTATGACCAAGGAGATGTGACAAAGAGTGCATAACTACAGGATCTACTGTTCCTAACATAGACCCCATCACTCCAAAACAGCCACTTTAATACAGTAAAGGAAGGACATATTAAAGTCTCAGTGAAGGTGCCAACTCAAGAAAAAAAAAATCCTGTGGGGTTGGGGCACCTGTCCTCCAGGATGCAGTATATTGCATTGAACCCATGGCCAATATACCATCATATGGTTTATCCCTAGTAAACTACAATACATGGGTCCAGAAACCAGCAGTGGAAGTATGTTTAGTTCCTCTCACTATCACTCCTAGTAACATAATTAAAAAATTTATTCTTCTTATCCCTGAAACCTTAGGCTCTTCTGGAATAGAGATCCTAGTTTCCAAGGAGGAAACTCTTCCACTAGAGGACACAGTAAGAATTCCATTGAACTTAAACTGCAACTACCACCTGGTCATATTGGGCTCCTCATTCGTGTGGACCATAGGCAAAGAAAGGAGCTACTATTTTAGAAGGGATAATTTTCATGATTACCATGAGAAATTAGGCATGTGGCTACCCTATAGGGGCAGAAAGTAATCAATAAAGCTCCTCTTGGTGCTTCCATGCCGAGGGATAGCTGGAAATGGGAACTGCATCAACACGGTTCAGGAAAGGCAAAGCAAACAAGGACCTGGATCTCTTGCAGAAGAATATCTGGGTCACTCCCATTAGTGAATATCCTAGACTTGCTAAAGTGTTGGCCAAAATGAAGAAGATCTAGAAGAGTAGTAGATAGGAGATATGAGTATCTATTTCACCTTGAAGACCAGTTGCAGTAGAAGGAATTTTAGCTTAGTCCATTAATCTACCATGTTACGTGCTTTGGATTCGTTGTCACCAACCGTCTACCACCTTGAAAGAATTTGTGCCAGATTAAACTCAATGGTGAGCTTGAGCAGATCATAGTTATGCAAGCAATGGACTCTACTGGACCTCCCACGTGTCCCACTTCCCATGCCCTAAACCCGTCTTTTGCTCAAACCATTGTTGTAGAAATCTGATTTGCCAAAGTGTAAACTTATCATGCCTTGACTGAGGTACACCACATAAGTCTTGCTTTCTGATTAAGGGTTTCTTTGATGCTGCAGCATGGGATACATGCAAGAATCTTCTGGATACCGATGCATGCACAGCCTGAAAGTATGAGAGCATTAACTTCCCATGGGGCTATTCTTGACCAATGAGGAAGTGGACGAGTGAATAAACGCTCTTCTCTTCTGACTTTCAGCTCAACAGATTGGAAGCTCATTCTACATGGCTCCTCAGGGGGGCCAGTGAGATTGAGCTCCAATTTCCTATAGCAGTGACTGGCTTGATAATTCGCCCTTGTATTGACTTTCTTTTTTTATTAGTTAGCTTTTGCTGTGTAACGAACCATTCCAAACAAGTAGCTTAAGATAACAACCATTTATTTGGCTTATGAATCTATGGGTCAACTGGGCAATTATGTTTATCTGTGCCAGGCTTGGCTGATCTCAGCTGGGCTTGCTCATGCATCTGGGATGGTCTAAGGTGGCCTTTGCTGGGATGTCATTTTGGCTTCTTGTCTTCCAGCAGGCTAGACTGGGCTTCCTTACATGGAGGTTGCACAGTCTCAAGAAAGCAAAAGGAAGCATTTAAACCTGTTGATGCCTAGGCTGGAACTGGCTCAATGTCACTTCTGACACATTCTATTGGTCAAAGCAAATCTCAAGGTTAGCCTGGATTCAAAGGATGGAGAAATATACTCTGATGGAAGGAGCCCCAAAATCACATTGCAGAAGAACATAGATATAGTGAAGGGAAGAATGATGACGATTTTTGCAAACATTCTGCCACATCTTCTGTGATTATTAACCATATGTGTCAACTTGGCTAGGTTATAGTACCCAGTTATTTAATCAAACATTAATTTAGGTGTTGCTGTAAAGGTATTTTGTGGATTGGTTAACATCAATCAGTTGGTCAACAACAATCAGTTGACTTTAAGTAAAGGAGATTACCCTTGGTCATGTGGGTTGGCCTCATCCAATCAGTTGAAAGACCTTAAGAGCAAAAACTGAGGTTTCCAGGGCTGGCCCAGTGGTGTAGTGGTTAAGTTCGCGTGCTCCACTTGGGCGGCCTGGAATTTGCAGGTTTGGATCCCGGGAGCACACAGACGCATCATTTATAGTAGCACCATATAAAGTAGAGGAAGATGGGCACAGATGTTAGCCCAGGGCCAATCTTCCTCAGCAAAAAGAGGAGAATTGGCAACGGATGTTAGCTCAGGGCTAATCTCCCTCACCAAAAAACCCCAAAAGACTGATGTTTCCCAAAGAAGAAGAAATTCTACCTCAAGACTGCAGCATCAACTCCCACCTGAGTTTCTAGCCTGTTGGCCTGTCTTACGTATTTCAGAGTTGCCTGCCCCCAAATTGCATAAGCAATTCCTTACAACAAATCTCTTGATAGATAGATGAAAGGTAGGTAGGTAGTTAAGTAGGTAGGTAGATAGATAGATAGAGACACCTACTGATACAAGTTCCTTCTCTGATTTTTCCAAGGTCACACTCCTGTTCCGTGAGATTACTTCCCAAGATAAACTACCCACAACAAGTTCTTGTCTCAGGCTTTCCTTTCTTGAGATAACCCAGCCTAAGACAGTAGGCCTTTGAAAAGATGGCCACTTTTACATTGTTTCAGTAAAATTCTGTGATAAGCCATTTGTTGTCTGACCATAAGGACTTGTTATTTGGAGAGAAGTTCAAAATACTGGAACTGAACCTGAGTAATGTGTATGACTTGAAGCTTTATTAGAAAATTAAAAATGCAAATGAAACATGTCAGGGCTATGAGTTGGGAACTGAGTCACCAACATTTGTAACCGTGGAAGACTATTAATCTTTGAGGTTATTTGGATTGTCAGTGACATGGAAGACTGATAGGTAGGATTTATAGCAGCAAATCCTGCCCAATGCCCTACCCTCACCTTCCCCAATAGAATCCAGAATCTGACCATTTATCATCACTTGCAAAGCTACTACCCTGGGACCAGCCACCATCATTTCTTACCTGGTCTCCCTGTTTCTACTCTTACTTCCCTCCAATCTATTCTCACTCCAGAAGTCAGAGGAATCTTAATAAACCATTAAATCAGATCATGCAGTTCCTCTGCTTACAATCCTACCAAAATTCCCATTTTGTTCAGGGTAAAGGCCAACATACAATAGCTTTCAAGGTCCAACATGGTCTGGCCTCTTTATCTCTCTGATCTCATCTCTTGTTCTTCTCTTCATTCAGTCCAGCCGCTCTGGCCGCCTCACGCTTCCTCAAGTGCACTAGACATGTTCATGTCTTATCACCTCGCTGCTTAACCCACCTGGAATGCTGTTCCCTAGATGTCTCCCTGGTTCACTCCACATAGCCACCACATTCACAGCTCCAGGGGGCACAATCTACATTGTGGCATAGAAACATGACATGTTGGAGATCCGTTGGCCAATCCCATAACTTTTGAGTTGGGAAAACTGAGGAACAGAAAGTTTGAGTGACTTCCCCAGGATCTCACATAATATAGGAGACCAGCAAAAGAAACCCTGCTTCAAGGACTTTCCATTCCAAGAGATGTTTCTCAGAATAATTTTGTTTGGAGAAAGAGAGTGGGGCAACTGATCATCCAGAGAATATTTTCATCCATGTTTCTAGGCATAACGTGGAGTGGATCTATTAGAACTGTGATGAGTAGAATGATGGATGTGTATTTAATCCCACACTGTGTAGGAACTGGAGATGGGAACCTCGATGTTCCGCCCGTCAACCTCTGCAAACCCTGGAACTCAGCAGTAGTAATCCCCATGTGAAATGACTGGCAAGAGAAGCCAATCCCAGCCTTGTACTTTGTAACTGTGTCATATTCAATATTCCCTGGCAGGTGTGAGAAATGACTCCTTCCCCCTACTCCCTGAAAATGTCCCTTTCATGCTTCATAAACAACAGCTTTGCTGTGCCATTGTCTCTGTTAGTTATTTTCATAATTCATAATTATCTTAGTTCTTAAAATGTAGACGTACATTTAAAAGCATGATCCAATCGTGCTTGATTGCTGCCACATTGTGTTCAAAGTAATTACCATTCATTTGGCTTTTGAGGCTGTTGAATGAATTTTCCACATGAGATTCCTTAATTTGTACATATTTTATTGCTATAAAATAGGTATTGGCAAGCTGCCTAAACTGTAGTGAAGGCCTTTAATTCCTATCACTATGTGATAAAACAAATTGAGTGCAAACTGAGAGGCTTAAGATAAAACACTTGAAAAGGATTTGACTAGTTTTTCTAAACCAAGTTTCCCCAGGTGTGAGACACAGGTAAGATTAAGGTAGCTTAGTTCAGGTTGAGAGCTCAGAATTGTTTTAGCATTTGTATAAAAATGATAATGTCCCTCCATGATTGCGAACCTTTCTCTTCCCATGATCTATTATTCCTTGGGGAGAAAGGATGTTTGGAGAGAGGTTATTAACATTCTTCACGCGTAGTAAGAGAAATGGAGTACTCACAAAACAGAGCCAGGAAATCCTGGTCAAGGTGCAGACTTGGGCTAGATATTCTGAGACCTGGGTCCAGGGTGAGCTCTGCCAAGTTGTGTGGCCTTTGGGAGTCCTTCTGCTTCTCTGAACCCAGTTTACTCATTTGTAAAATTAAGATGTCGGAACAAGTAATTCCTAAATTTAATTTGTAATTTGTTTTCTGTTATCAGTATCTTGGATTTATCCAAGAGGCTTTCCCGAAGGTTTTTAAAACTATATCTATCCTGTTATGCCCACTTTCTAAAAACAGTACGTCAGATGAGAGGAGAGTAAGTTGTAGAAAGTATTTAAGTGTTAGGTTAGATGACCTTAGAAGTCTCTCCTAATCCAGACATTCTTTGATTCACTATGATCAATGGAAGTTCTTCTTGGCTTCTTCAGTTGGATTTCCCACCACCCTCCAACCCAAAACCCCCCTACTAGCTCTGAGCTCCCCAGCAAAATAACACTTGTGTCCGTACATATGCATTTATTGTCCTTGAAATTCCTCCCAACTTTTCTCTGCTTTCCAAGAGCTTATTCTTCTACCCAGATTTAGAGTAGCTGGCATGACTTCTATTTCCAATGATCCCTACCCACAGCGACCCATGTCTTTACTAAAACACTTTTCCACTTAGTTCCATAGTTTCCTATATTGTTTTTTAGTATTTAATACATATTTCCCTTTGTTCTGCAACTAATTGTATATTCTTTGAGAAAAGAGTTGGTGTCATTTTCTTCCTTCTTTGATTTCATACACAATGAGAAGTGTAGCTGTTACATAATAGATAGTCATTGATTAACAGATAAATTAACATTAATTTTTTCTTTTGTTTATTTACAAACATTTAATTGGCATATTTCTTAACTCCCTCTGGATTCTAGGAATTGCCTAGTCTGGTCTCCTCCATTGAAAGCACTCACTTTTTATCTTTGACATTCTTTTACCTAAAGGTTCATTGGCACAGGCACATAATTCTTCTACCAGATTATCTCTAAAATAAACACAAGGCCCCTCTTAGTGTTTCTTTTGAGTTTTCACTGTTATTTGTAAAGCAGAAATAGATTTAAAGAAAGAAATCCAACATACTCTCAAAATTACATTTGTAAAAGGCCTAAGGTTTCCTAGACGTAGTTGTCCCTAATATTCATGTAAACACAAAAGGAACTGTCTCCTCTCTTCTTAGTGGATTGGTTGGGTTTATCAGTTGCAGTCAGCAGAATCTGCTCGTTCAATTTTGAGCAGAAAAGGGTTAAATAAAGGGTATTAAATAGCTCACAGAGACATTGGCAGAATTGGGGCAACAAATTCTGAGTTCAGCTTCTAGAAACAACACCCAGAACTATACTACAGAACTTCCTTTCTAAGACAGCTGTTGCAAGGTTGAGTCCCAGATCCCACATCCTCTGCTGCAATGGTAAATGGGCAATTTAATAAGCCAGTAGCACCACTGCCCGCCCTAGACCCATTACTAACATGATCATGAAGCTGTAACAGTTACTGCTGGCCCCCAAAGGACCAAATGTCTCCACCACCATGCTTACCAGAAAAGCCAAATTCCCCACGTTTAGCCTTTTTGTTACAATGTCCATGTCCTCCTCATGTGTTTTGTGTGAACGTTCACTTGGCAGAACGTGGATCCCATGAAAAATCCTAGCTGCAAGAGAGTCTGGGGAATGTAGTTTTTATTTTCCAGTCTTTAGAGACTGGGAAGAACTTCTAGGAGTCAGAGAGGATACTGAGTCTGGCCAATCTGAAGTATTGGGCACTCAGTGATCTTTCTCTTGATTTTTTTTATGGCAATCAACTTCATTCTAATTATCTTTCCAGACCAAAGACGCTTCTCCATGGCAGATTTGCCCAAAGATTATCTTTTCTCTAATGCTCCTAAATGGTGTACCTTATACCCTAAGTAGCAACTTGGATTCTTCCCCCATCTTTGCCTAGCTCCAGATATAACTAAGACAGTCCTTGTGAATCTTCCTAGCATTTGTTTGCAGCCTCATCTCACAAGGATACTAGCCTTCCTGGTACTGTTCTCATAGTTGACATCTTTCTCTTATACTTGGCCTGGTTCATGAACTTTTCTTTTTACCATTTTTGTAGGTGCCCTTTTAAAATCCAAGCTCCTCTGAGTCTTACTTGTGCAGTTATATTAATTACATAGGTATCTCTACCTTTCTTTCTCATAAGAGTTGACTGGATTATGATCATTCATTTATTCTTTCAGCAAATACATTTTCATGACCTACCCTGAACTGGATACCAAAGTCATTTTATGTATTAAGTACTTGCGATACAATGGTGAATAAGATAGATTTGTGTTTTCCTCATGGAGCTCTTAGTATGGTGGAGGAGACGTGGGCTTCAAAATTAATTAAACAATGACAAATTCTGATAAGTATTGTGAAAGGAATTATGTGGGGATACAGAATTACAGGAAATATAGGGAAGTTCTCTTAAGGGTGGTGTCATTTCAGGATGATGGTCTGAAGAGTGAGAAGAAGACAGCCAAGCAAAAGTAAGGTATGTCCACCCAAACAAAGAGGACAGCATGTGCAAAGCCCTGAGGTCAGAGGGAGCTGGGTGTGTTGGGGAAACTGGAAGACTTCTGGGGTGGATGGAGCAAGTAGGTGGAGCAGGAAAAAAGACAAATGTGTTTCTTAGATGCTCCATTTTTAGATCAATTAAGTGTGCATTAGGCATCTGGAGAGTGAAAGTCGTTGGTCACTAAAGCTTGCTACTTGAAGCAGCTTTTGTTTCCTCCATTTTGTGGGTTTGACTTTAGTAAATTCTTGCAATAATTTTGATTCCTTTTTCATTTTTACCTCACCTAAATTATCTTCAGTGTGTCTTCCCACTCACTTACATAGATTTTTACTCTATTATGTATTTCTGATTTGATAGTGTCTTTAAATAATTCATTCCCTTGATGTCTTTCAACCCAGAATTTTAGCTCAACAAGCATATGATATCCATAAGGTACCATGGACATATTATGGTGTTACAATCTTTTTTGAAGAAGAAGAAGCTAGACCCTGAACATCTGTTGCCAGATGTTCCTCTGTTCCTCTTTCTTTTCTTCTCCCCAAAGCCCCAGTACATGGTTGTGTAGCATAGTTGTAGAGTTGTAGCTCTTCTATACGGGACGCCATTTCATCATGGCTTGACGAGCGGTGAGTAGGTCTGTGCCCAGGATCCGAACCTGCGAACCCCAGGCCACCAAAGTAGAACTTGCGAACTTAGCTGCTATGCCACCGGGCCAGCCCCTGATGTTACAATCTTAATCACTTTGCTCACTTCCATGCCCTAGATGTTGGTTTTGTAGAAATGTAATGACTCAGGATAGCTCTCCTTTCATAGCAGGATATCTTGCAGCTGTGGTTTTGTATAAAAGAATGCCTCTCAAACTAACTTCTGACGTTTACAGGACCATGGTGTAACTTTACGTGCCTGATGTACACCCAGAATTTGATTTGACCCCCAAAACATGAAGGAACTAATACCTCAGATTTTATATTTTGTGATGATATTTATAAACACATGTCTAAAGCGAGTAATGAAATCAAAGATGTAACAAATTGCTATTTTTATGGTCAAATAAATACATATGGCTAATCTAATTTTTTAAATATTGCAATTTATTTTGTAATATGAATTGTAACTTTTGCTAGATTTAGATTTCTTTGGTAAAAATGTCATCAAATATATTCTATTGGAAAGAAACAAAAAGAGACCATATTTAATTTCTAAATTATATGATTTAATGATACTTAATGTGTATTTCAAATATATTTATTATTGCAGATGATATTTGCTTTATAAATGACTGTCTTTGCTTTGGTAATCTTTGCTGTTCTGTCATTTCTAGCAGAAATGTTTGTGGCATCGATGACCCTTCCATGCAATGGTGAGGTAGATGCTCCACCCAAAGGTGCTTCATCTACCCTTGTCCTATCCTTTTTAAAGGGCATCCCCAAGTAGAGTGAATGAGAAAGGGAAAATGCCTATGAAACCACAACCTGCTGGCATGACAATAGCTTGTGATTGCCACAATTGCCATCTGGGCACAGGGATGACAACAGGCAGCGACAGAGACAAGGGGTGGGTGAGAAGGGGGGTTTGAACAAATCTAGCAAATCAGCTTTAAGCTCTGCCCCTTTGTCACCCAAAGAAATGCAGGGGACTGGGAACACTGTTATGAATTCACTCTAATCCATAAAGTGAAACCATTCTTAAATCTCAGTAGTTAGGTACATTCAATAAGAACTTGCTTATAAAATACCACACAAGCAATAATAATGAGATGCATTGCAATCAATCTTTACAAACAGCTGAGCCCCTTCCAGGCACAGGCATTGGGACTTATAATATTCCTGGGCTCCTGGCATTGGCTGATCCTCTCTTTTACCTAAAACTTTAGAAAGGAAATCAAATCTTCACAAACATGCCAACATGGATTTTGACAATGAAGGGGAAGAGCTTTAGCACTGACCCATATAAACTGCTGATCTTAGCAAAACAAAATGTTGAGAGAGCATTTCCTACAGCACTTAAATGGAATTCGATACTAATACATCACAGGTCATAAGTATCTCTGGCCTTATCTCAACTGTAAATAACTCGTTTGCAATTATTTATTTAGTATCTGTTGTTGTATTTGTAAATACCCTGCTAACAAGGCATCTTTTGTGCTCTCCATTTTTAACTTGTTCTGCAAAAACACAACCATATGCAGAAATGGGAAGAATAGTAATGAACCCCAATAGCCATCGCTCAGCTTCAACAATCACCAGGTTATGGTCAATCTTTTTTATCTATATTGCCCCTTCCCAGATACCTATAAATGTTTCAGTATGTATGCATATTTTTAAAAGTACATAATCATAATTTCTATGTTGTATCTTACGAAGTTAACAATTGTTCTTTAATACTATCAAATATCCATTCAATAAGAAATTTCTCCAATTGTCTCAAAAGTATTTTTTAAAGAGTTGGCTTGAATACAATCCACTCAAGATCCACACATTATGTTTGATTGATATTATCTTTTAAGTGTTTTTTTAATTTATTTATTTTATTAAGTGTTTATTTAATTTATAAGTTCCCTCTTTCTGTCTTTAAAAATGTTTCCCTTTGCAATTTATTTAACGAATAAACCAAGTTATTTGACTTCTAAAGTTTCCTACACTCTGGACTTTTCTGATTGCATCCCCATGGTGTTGTTAAACATGTTCCTTTGGATTCGGAGTGTCTTGCCAACTGGTACCCCTTTCCGAGGCTTGATGTGATTCAAGTTGATGTTTGGGGCAAGAATTCGTCATAGGTGGTGGTGGTACCATTTCATCTTCATCTTCTAGCTCACAGCTTGACATAGAGGGGTGATTTGGGAATACTCTGTCATATTCCCCTTTGAATCTTTTGGCACTTTCCATGCCAAGATGTTGTTCCATCTTCTCATGACATGATAGCTGGCTTAACCAATGCAGTGGCAGCCTTGTACTCTGCTCTGTTAACAGAGATGAAAGACAAAGAGGGAACTCACTGCCTGGAGGACGGGGAGGCAGGGATGCCAAGGGAACCCACAGGATGCTGTGGGAATACAGTACAAGGCCATTAAATCTGTCTAAGGGGGAATACAAAGTCTTTCCAGGGAGATGAATGCCGAATTTTAAAGGATAACCAGGAGTTAGCCAGGGCAGAAAGTAGGAGAGAGTATCTGAGGCAGAGGGGCAGAGGGTACAAAGGGAATGGTGCACTCGGGAGCTGTAAGTGGTCCCAGGAGCACGGACGGTGATGAACGATGAGGGCGGAGAGACCAGCCCAAGGATGACCTGGAACATCCCAGCTAGGGAATTTTGATTTCATTTTTAAGGGGATGAAAGAGTTAAGTAGGGGAGTGATATTTACATTTTACATTTACATTTAAATGTAAATATTAAATTTACATTCAGCAAAATCGCTGTGGCAGTGGTTTGGATGTAGAATTAGAACAAGGTGAGAGCTTTGTTTGAGCCATGGGTAAAAAGGCGGGAAATGGTGAGAGACCTGAATTTGGCAGGGGCTACAGAGATGATTTTCAGGCACATTTTAAAAGTAGAACCAACCAGAATCTGTAATGACATAGATGTGGGGAAGGAAGGACAGAGCCCGAGCTGAAGTGGCCCCAAGTTGCTGGTATAGGCGTTCATTTTCTGTCAAGTGTCACCTATGTCTTCCACCGCCGTGTGCAAGCATGCATACTTTGGCAAATACCAGAAAATTACTGACAATCATCTCATCTGCGAGCTTCTCCAAAGTATAGGCTACATTAAAAATCACAGAGCAAACTGAGGGAAAAAAACACAAAACAAAAATAACCCCACACTCTTAATGTTTGAGTCCAGTGCTCTCCCTTTAAACATTAGGAAATAACAGAAAGATTTCTCCGGTTAATACAAATAGTGCCAGGGCTGGGATGAGAACGCTGATGGAGACGGGGACTATGGTTGGCATTTCAACAGAGTTAACACAGCAGCCTGGGGCCGGGCCCTGGGCTGCCTGCACTTCCTCTTTGGGGCCGATCTTGGGGTTAGTAAGTCCTGTGGAGTTTAGGAGTCATTCCTTGACTTCCTTGGAGCAGAAGGAGCGCCTGTCCGAGTCCAGTGTCCCGTGGGGAAGCCTTCAGAAATCTGCTCCCTGACCTCGGTCTCCTCACATGTAAATGGCCTTGGTAGTGGCTGCCCTCTCTACCACAGAAGGTTTCTGAGGGGATAAAGCACGACAAAGTGTGGGGAGTCCTGTGAAACCTATACGGGAGATTATAATTGGTTGGCTTGAGCCTTGAGAGTCCCACAGCTCTGCTTCCAGTCCAGACTTTGCTACTGCCGACGTGAGTGTCTGGACAGGTCACTTAAGAGGGAGATGGTTTGAGGTTCTGGGCCTCTTTCTCATCTGTCCAGGGAGGTACCTGGAATAGATGACCTCTATTGTCCCTTTATTATCTAACCCTGACCAATGCTATAAGCCAAAAATTACAAAGGATTATTGTTGTTTCACTCCCAGAACCAAATTCTCTCTTAATATGCTGCTCTCAACATTTTCCTCCTCTAAGGTAGAAAAGTGCTATAACGTAGTTCCTTGTAGCATAGATGGAACCACAGCCCCCGTCAAATTTCATCACCCCTGGGGACCATTCTCATGCTGTGGGACTCCTTCCTGCAGCTTCCCTGCATCCAAATTACCAAGAGACCAAGTGGGCCAGAATCCTGGAGCAGGGAACATGTGAGGAGCAGCTTCAAATGGGCAGGAATTTGTACTATTTAAAAAAAAAATTATTTTAAACTCTTTTTGGGAAATAATTTTAGATGCACAGGAAGTTTCAAAAATGGTACAGAGAGGCCCCATGTACCCTTCACTAGGATCCCTCAATAGTTCTATCTTAATAATGACAATAATTAAGTAGTCATTTAATTTTTAAATAATGTAAATAATCATTAGATAATTAAATAATGGTAGTAAAAATATCAAAACCAAGTGTTTCACATTGGTACAATGTATATGTATGGTTCTATGTCATTTCTTCACATGGGTAGATTTGTGTAACCACTATTCCAATACATGTGATAATTAATTTTAGGTGTCAACTTGGTTGGGCCGTGGTTCCCATATATGTGTTTGAATATTATTCTGGATGTTTGTGAGGGTGTTTTTTGGATGAGATTAACATTTAAATCAGTGGGCTTTGACTAAAGCAGATTGCTCTCCCTAATGTGGGTGGGCCTCATCCCATCAGTTGACGGTCTTAATGGAACAAAGACTGACTTCCCCCAAGCAAGAGGGGATTCTGCCAGTAGATGGCCTTTGGACTTGAGCCACAGCATCACCTCTTCCCTGGTCTCCAGCCTGGCAGTCCACCCTGCAGATTTTGGACTTGCCAACCTCCATAATTGCATGAGCCTATTCCTTAAAAATCATCTCTTTCTTTATAGATACACATCCTGTTGGTTCTGTTTGTTTGTCTAGAGGATCCTGACTAATACAGTACAGAACTAAGGAGTCTGCACTTTACCCAGCTGCCCAGGCAATTGTCAAGAGCTGTGAAGTTTGAGGAGCAGCATCCCCAACAACAGTACTGCCAGCTGGACACCCAATGGATCTGACACCCTGATGGTCAATGTGACATGACACAGCAGTCCCTCTGAACAGTGAAGAGAGAAGTTTGTCCTGGTTGCCCCAGGTCAGGAAACTTTCTATTCCCTGTCCAGCTCCACTGCTTGGAGTCTGTGGAATGCATCTCACATCTCCACGTGCGTGACTGGGCAGCAGTCTGAGGTTCTGTGTCTCTAGCAAGTCCCTAGGTGAGGCCAGTGCTTCTGGTCCATGGAACACACTTCTGGGAATCAGATGAGCTGGAGCTGGACCCTGACTCTGAGCTTCACTGGCTCTGTGACCCTGGGAACACTACCGAGCCTAAGTTTTCTCATAATAAGGCCTGATTCACAAGAGTGCTGTAAGAGGAGGTGACACCCTGCCAGAGAACGCCCAGCACAGGTCTGGTACACAGTTGTCTCACATTAAGTATTACTTTTTTTCTCCTTCTTCCCATTCCCAATTGGAGATGACTTCCCCACGGGATAGTGACAAAAGCTCAGTTTGAACAAACACAGAAAAAAAAGGGGGGGGGGCTTTCGGGGCTGCCTTCCCAGTTCTGAGTGTGTTCTCTCAGATTCTCCTGCCTCATTTTCTTAAGAGATTAGACCTGGTCCATTCTGCACTGATTTTGGTTAGGCCATAGTCATTTTTGCTTTGAAGTCTGTGTTTTATCATTTCCCCCCAGTCCAAACTGACCTTTGATATATAACTCTGTGAAAAATGAGTGTTCTTAGGGAATAATTCCCTATAAAGGGCAGCTCCAGCTCATTCCCCATCATCTTGGAGATTGGAATGCCAGAGCCCACCTTGGAATAATCCTTCTGACCATGCACTTTTCTCCTGGGTAGAAAGGTCCTGAAATGCAATTTATTGTAAAACACACAGTGGTTACAAGCTACCGCAGTCAATGATATTCCTTTTATTACCACTCAGATGAGAAGAGAAAATGACATTGGAAAGCAGCGAACTCACCAGAAGGGCAGAGAAAGTCATTAAATTCAACATGCATCATATTTCATAATCAGAACCCCACAGTCAGCACTGACACCACAGAATGAGTTTGTTGCAGTCACGATAATATAAAACCCATTGCATCTGCTTCTCTTGGCTCTTGCTTTCTGGACCCTCGCTGGGGCCAGGCCATTAATCACTGGAGGCAGAGGCCAGTGTAGACCACTGCACTCTAGATAGAGTAAACTAAAGATACATCAGTATTAGTGAGGAACTCTCTCATTAGTTTATCTCTGTTTGGGACAGTAGCTTCTGAGGGCTGGGATGTTTTTATAGTTAAACCACCTAATTAGAGTACTTTCCTCAGCTCAGTGATGGTCTGTGGCCCCTCAGGCTTATGTGGGAAGAATTAAAAAGAAGTCTTTTCTTCAGCCAGTGGAGCCTGCACTGAGAGGTTGCAGGGGAGCTGATGGGTTCTCTTAGCTGCCACTCCAAATGGTGTATAGGAGTGGATGTGCCCTCCCCTGGGTCCAGAGTGAGCCACTAGAGGCAACATACACTTGTATAGGCTCCAGCCTTATCTTAGAATTTCATTTTGGTTTTGCATTCTATGCCATAGTGTATATATTTGTTTTAATTTAGAATAGTGCTTTCCTTATATCAATTAATATTGACAGTCCAGGGAAATGTGGCAAGGATCTCCTGAGGCTGCATGTGCCCCTGGCACACTGTTTCATAGTTCCTGAAGTATGTACTTAAGAGGTATGTGTCTACAGGATAAAATCCTGATACTTGATTCAATCATACAAGAGCTTTTGTGATCTAACGCCTCCTTGGCCTCCTGTCTTGGCACAGAAACCCAGCAACCCCAACCTCCATCACACTAAATCTCTACATGGTTTCCTCTCGCTCTTCTCTAGTCCTTTAAATGCAACCTGCCGGTTTCTTCCTGCAATTATGGAACATGTTCCACCAAATTTGCAATTATTGGTGTATCTTATCCCTTTCTCTATGATTATAAGCTCACACAGTTTTGAAGTGGAAAAGTCAGGATTTGAAACCAAGTAATCTTAACCCTTAAAATAGATCTCTCACTTGTAATTCAAGAAGTACTTTAAATGTTCAGGAAGATACCAGAGGTGTTGCCGTTAACATACAACATCAATCTGTGAGGAAAAGTGCAATAACCAAAATCAGATCATTACTGAAGCAGTAAGAGACTGAACTGATGTGGCAGAAAATAGAATTAGCCAAATAAATGTCAGAATCAAGAAAAAGACACCATATAAAAATTAACAGACAAAGAATGGAAAGTGATGGGCATAAGAGATAGAGTGTGAAACTCCAGCCTGTCATAGAGGGAATTATCAAAGAGGAGAAGACAAAGCAAAAGGTGCAGAATTAATAATCAAGGATATAAGCAAAGAACTCTCAAAACTTAAAAAAAAAAATATTTAAAGAAAAAGAGGTCAAAAATGGTTACTCAACTCCAGGTAAAATTAATAAGCAAACATCACCAACATACAGCTTTTTAACTCTTTTCTTTTAATTCATAAAAGTAATTTAAGTTTATTTAACTGTGAAGGGTATGCTTCAGCGGAGTATAGTGATGAAACTGTTTTACTCTGTTTCTAATCAACCTTGAGCTGCAAAATCACCCATTTTTGTCCTTCAAGTGTATCTCAGGCAAATCCAATAACTTATTAGTCACTTCTGATTACTGAACATCCAGTCTACTTTAAAACTTCAATCTCAAATTTGATTTAATCTAATATTTAATTCTAAACTCTCTTAGTGCCTCCAATAGCTCAGAGTGGAGAAGAGCTGTGGGGCATAGTCTAGGCCTGAGACAAGCCACCCCCCTATTCTCCCTTTATAACCCAGATCCTCTGGTTGGTAGCGGGAAGGAAATGCAGACTGAAGAATTAATTGCTATATTTCAGTGGTATATTGCTCAAGCCTTTTTCTGGCTTTTCTGGTTCCAACTGCTGGTTGCTTCTGCCCTGACCCTAACCCATCTTTCACTGTGGACTCTCAAATGGGCATCTTCTTTCATTCTCCAGCCATCCAGGCATCCAGCTTCTTTGACGAATAACATATTGCCTCGCTGGCCTGACAGCCAGCTGGGCAGTCCTACTGTTTCTTTTCACTCCTCCAACCACGTGGCTCTTTGTGAGGAGCTGCAGGAGCCAGGGAGGTCTTCTGCATCCTTCAAAAATGAGATAAGTGGAGTGTGGGTGACTCACTCCATCTATCCACACTTTTCTTCTAGGCGCGTACCCTACAGTTTTCTTTTGCCTTTCTGGTACAGTGATCCTCCACCCTTGAGAAACCTCTGGAAGAGGAGTGTTGATAGTTCACATGGGCTCCCAAACTCTAGGGACTCATGGCGTACTCTCCAAAATCTCCTCACGCTTCTCTTTGTTCTGATGAGAGCACCTGGATGGCATGTGGATTCTTCAGCTCAACAAGCACATGGCTGGAACATGAGACGCCAACATCCAATTCTAGCAGGCACCCATGAGCTCTGCGAGTTTTTCTACTGGAGTCCTTCCAGGGAGGGAAGGAAAAGCTTCTTGGCATAACTACTGCTCCTCTCAAGATGCCAACAACTCTCCTCCAACTTCCTTCATTCTCCTCATTATTTAGCTTATATGTGAGTGGATTCTGAGAATGACTAGGGTAGCGGGATGGCACTTGGGTACAGTAGTCTTTAGAAATGAGAATGCTAAAGTCATTTTAACTTTAGCTTTGAGCCCCAGTTATTAATACCAGGGTAGCAGGAAAAATCCAAATCCAATATCCTGTTACACTTGTAAAAATATTAAATATTGCATAAGGATGAGAACATACCCGTTGCAATTTAAAAAAATATAAAATCATTCCCCATATGCATTTTTGAAGCTCACATTTTGCAGTTTAGTAAAAGATGAATTTGAAAATATTTCAAGATCAATTTTTTCATTTTTCTCCTGTGTACCTAGGAAGAATCCAGCCCCTCTCGCATCGAGGTGAGACCATGTGACTAAGTTCATGCCAATGGCATGTGGGCACAGTGATAGATGTCACTTTTAAGCTGGTCTTAAAATATCTCATACCATCTTCCTCACTCTCTCCTCCATCCACACAGTGGAAGTAGAGGACTTTAAGATGGTAGAGTCACAATGTGGAGAGAGACTGGGCCCCTGAATTTGCATCTTTAAAGAGAGTCACCTGTGCTATGACTTAGAAGTTAAATCTGTCATTTTTACTGTTCCTCCACGAGTGAACTCCAGAACCATTTCCAATTTTTGACGATTTCATACAATGATACAATGACTACCTTTGTGTGTATGAGAGCCCATTGATGTGTAGAAGTAGGGTTGCTGGACCAAAGGGTAAGCGCAATTTTTACTTCAATAGTGCCAAAATCCTTCCCTCCAAAATTACCTTGACATACTTCTATTTATAGTGTATGGCACGCCCTGTTTTCTTATACCCAACTCATATTTATTTTCCTGTGAATTACTTGTTCATATGCTCTGTCCACTTTTATACTGGGCTCTATGCATTTTTTCCTTCTAGATTTATAACATCTTTATGTAATATTTATTTATTCAAGAAATATTTATTGAGCACCTACTAGATGCCAGGCACTATCCGAGGCGCTGGGTAAACAATGGTGAATGAAAGCACATATGGTTTCTGAGGAAGTGAAATAAGCTTAGGTCTGACGGATGAGTAAGAGTTAACCTGACAAAGAAAGAAAGAAAGAGGGTTCCAGGCAGAGGAAACACGAGATGCAAAGGCCATAAAAGAAAGATTATGAAGAGAACCAAACAAAGACACCTTGTTATTGAGTTTGAGATGGTAGGACAAGGCAAGCGGGGCCATGGCTGAGCATAGAAGGCTAGGGCAGAGGTATATCCATGTATTAATGACGCAGAATTGCAGGGCCCTGGGGTGGGAAAGCAGATATTAAACTTATTACCTTCTTCTGCAACTGAGGTCTAGACACTTGAACACAGCTTTGTTTATATCAGTGAGGACATTGACTCAGGAATCTCTGCAGGTAATCCCACTATGCTCAGTTCTCAAAAATCTGGACTTTTTGGGGGGTATCAGGGTGCATCAGTGGTTGAGGTGAGGTACAGTGGCTGCCCACAGAAGCTTAGTAAGGATTATAGTACCACTTTCCCTAATCAAGGCCTTTCCTTCTTCAAGGAAGTCATAAAATGTTTTAACCAGATTTCTGTAACACGATGGTAGATTCAGTCCACGAGTTTATCTTCCTTTCCTTCCACAAATCTATTTAAACTATAGCAAAGATATGCAATGCTGTGAATGCTAATCATTTCTATATGATATGCTTTGGTAATATTTTTTCCAAATCTGTTCCTTGAGTTTTTTTGGGGTGCCTTTCCTAAGGATTCTTATTCTAATACAGGAAAACATGTATTATTTTGGTGATATTTTATTTTGTTTTTTATTTTTGTTCCCAGTGTTACCTATACCAAGAATACATAACAATATTATATTAACTTTTTAGGTTGTTTTTAACATTTTGTTCTTTGATCTACCTGGAATATATTTTGTGTGTGTGTGTATGTGTGTGTGTATGGTATGTGAGGGAGGTTTAAAGATATTTTTTAAATACACCCAAAATAATTTGTTGAATATTCTTTTCTTTCTCCATTAATGTACATGCTTCCTTGAATATTTACTTCATCCCTACACATGGATCTATTTGTGAACTCTATCCTAGTTCACTCATCTGTCTATTCTTGAGACACCACCCCTCTACTTTAATTACTGTGGCTTTTAGGATATGTCAATTACTAGAAAGGAAATTCTCTTTCTGATTATTCTCCACCTTTGAACTTTTATTTATTGTTCACTTTTCCAGATTAACTTTAGAATTCACTTAAATTTCCAAAAATTACCTTGCTGGAAAGTTCATTAAAATCATGTTGAATTTACAGTAATTGATGATACACGCGAGTAAAGTTTCTCAGAACTTAAAAAAAGAAACAAGGTTGAAAATTTTTTAAAACATTACTTTTTCCTAGTTAAAGTTAATAAGTGAAAACCATCAAAATGTTAAACTTCTTAGGGACCAGTTTTCCAAGCAG
Source organism: Diceros bicornis minor (assembly GCF_020826845.1). NCBI lineage: Eukaryota > Metazoa > Chordata > Mammalia > Perissodactyla > Rhinocerotidae > Diceros > Diceros bicornis. The sequence continues at coordinate 15,513,379 of NC_080765.1, forward strand.
GGGGAGGGAGAGGGAGAGAAGTTCTCCACTCTACAGTCAATTCCACAAGTACCCGGGTTGACATCTTGAGTATTCTCAAGGGATCAGGGTCTGACCCGGACTGCTGTATCCAGTCAAGCTGTCATTCATGTGTGAAATCTGTACAAAGACATGCTTAGATCTACAGACTCGAGCATTTTTTCCCCAAGAGCCCTTTCTGCTGAAAGGCCTGCGGGGCATAATTCAGAACAGCATAGACCAGACAGGAGGGAGAACTCTTGAAAAGGAATGTTACTTTTGAAAGTACATGTGACATCAAGTAAAACCAACGAACTATTAGAGAGATAAGTCTCTCCAAATACCAAGGGACGGTGGCTCAAAAGAGGAGCTTGTGTGTGCACACAGAGGAGGGGGGTTGCTAAGCCTAGCTCCCTGCTGTAACTATTAGAACAAAATGAAAGATCCAAAGACTGTAAAGCAAATCAACATTTCTTTTTCTTTTTTCTTTAGGAGCAAATGCTTGAGTTAGGCTGATGATAACGTGAAGATCACTATTATAGTTCCTCTCTGTAAATTAGTAAATTGGCATTCTGGTTTCATATCTCCGTCTCTGAGTTTTGTTAATATACACTGATAGCCCCTCTTCAAAATGTTAATGTAATAATCCCCGCTCAACTGCAGAGGTTAGGATCCTGTAAATCATGATAGAAAAATTCATGATCAAATAAACATGTCCTTCTCGAAAAATGAGGATATATGAAAGAGGGCCTCAATGAGCCATTGCAAAATTTTTTTCTTTACCAAAGTAAAATAGTAAATATCGATTAGTAAATAAGCATGGTGTTAATAACATTTTTTACCAATATTTAGTAATAATGAGATGCTGCATTGTTCATTTCTATTTCTCATCTCTCTAGAAGCCTGTCAGGACATTCTCTCTGTATCATTCAGGGATTCACCTGAAATTCATTTATTGAGTCTACAATTGGACATAAGGCTTTCAAGTAAAATAGTGCAGGGGATATAAAACAATCATTAGGTGGATTACATTTACATGGTTGAATCCTTTTTCTTTTTGATAACTGACTAAGGGAGAGGGGCTGAGAAAGGAGGACCTGTCCTGGTGCCCGGGCTGTGCAGATAAGACTAGGTACTGGTGGATAACAACAGAGACAAAAACTTCAACCACAAAATACTCCTTCTCGTGTGTGCTCGGCACTGTGCTAGTAAGCGCTCACACACCTTGTCTGCTTTATCCTCGATGAGAAGCATTAAAGCCTTTGACAGTTCAGGAGACTGAGGCTCAGAGATCTTTAACAACTTGCCCAAGATTGTGACAGGTGTAAGTTCAATTTTCTTAATTCATGTATTCACTCAACACGTTTATTCACCACATACAAGATGCCACTTGGGATCCATCAGTGAATAAAACAGATATACCCTGCAGTATTAGTCAGGGTTCTCTAGAGGAACAGAACTAATAAGTATTTATTTATATATATATATATATTTCTCTGAAGTTCTCAAGAGAGATGGAGCCAATAGATCTATATCTATTTGTATCTATATCTATATCTGTCTATATATTCTTTTCAATAGGTTCTATAGGCTATTCATATATATCATATTGGTTCTGTTTCTCTAGAGAACCCTGGCTAACACAACAGGCATTAATTGAGCAGGTATTATTATCGGTACTAGACGATGAGATCCGGGTTAAGTATATTAAAATATACAGGACACAGTTCCTACCTTCAATGGAGGCCTCCCAAGAAAACAAACAGATATCTCCATAAATAATTACGAGGAGTACATTAGAGAGATGCGAGAAGACCCCTATAAATGTGGAAGTCATGATGACTGAGCGCAGGAGAAAGGGAAGGTTTCACAGGGATGTGATGCTTCGGTTGGGTTTTGAAGGATGAACATCAGGTGGATAGAAGGAAGAAGCAATGACACGGGCAACGATTTCACTATAAAATGATGCCATGTTTCACAAAATTATAGTTTTACTAGACTCTCTCATTCAATTTTTTTTAAAAAAGTTTTCTATTCTATTCTTCAATTAAAAAAAAATGCTTCTGGCAACGCACTATGATTTTGAGACTCACTGCTGAGTCATGACCCACCATTTGAAAACCACTGCCGTAGGTGACAGGGAGTCATCGCAGTGTGGTTAGCAGAATGAGGACGTGACGAGATTGACCTTTGCAATCTCACTCTTTGTGAAGACTGGACCAGAGTGATGCTTCTCCAGCCTGAATGCACATTAAAATCTCTTGGTGAGCTTTGAAGAAATGCTGATGTCCAGGCCCCACTCCCAGAGATCCTGATTTAATTGGAGCAGGGCCCAGCACTGATGATTTTTAAAAGCTCCATGGTGATTGCAGTAGACAGTCCAGGTGAGAAGCACTGTGTGGTTCTTAAAGCTCTGTCTGCAGACTCCATGCTTCAGGGTCTCATAGGATACTTGATAAAATGTAGGTCCCTGAACCACACCACAGGCTTAATGAATCTTATTCTCTGGGTATGGGATCCAGAAATCTATATTTTCATAAGCTGCTGTGACCTGAATTGTGTCCCACCCACGCCCTCAGTTCATATGTTGAAGCCCTAATCTGTAATGTAATGGAATTTGGAGGTGGGGCCTTTGAGATAATTAAGGTTAGATGAGGTCATGAGAGTGGGGCCCTCATGATGGGATTAGTGCCCTTATAAAAGAGATACCACAGGGGCTGGCCCTGTGGCGTAGCGGTTAAGTGCGTGCTCTGCTGCGGCAGCCCGGGGTTCGCAGGTTCAGATCCCGGGCATGCACCGATCCACCACTTGTCAAACCATGCTGTGGTGGCATCCCATATAAAACAGAGGAAGACAGGCACGGATGTCAGCCCAGGGCCAATCTTCCTCAGCAAAAAGAGGAGGATCGGCATCAGATGTTAGCTCAGGGCTAATCTTTCTCACGCACACACACACACACACACGCAAAAACAAAAAGAGATGCCAGAAAGCTTGCTCTCTCTTTGTGCCATGTAGGGACACAGTAGAAGGTGGCTGTCTGCAAGCCAGGAAGAGAGTTATCACCAGAAACCAACCATGCTGGCACCTTGATCTTGGACTTCAGCCTCCATAACTGTGAGTAATAAATTCTTGTTGACTAAGCCACCTGGCCTATGGTATTTGTTACAGCTGCCCAAGCTGACTAAGGCATAAGCTTCCTTGGATGGTTCTTCTTTACACCTCAGTTGAGAATTGTTGCCCTGGTGGAGGGAGAGGGGGGTGAGGAGGGAAGGATGAGGTGCTGGAGGCAGCGAGTGGATTAGGAGGGGATGCATGGCAAGGGTCCAGGTGAAGGATGATGAAAGCCTAAGCCAGGGCAGCTCCAGTGGACCTGGAGAGGAGGAAGAGGATCTAGGGTATTTAGGAGGGCCAATAAGAAGACCACTTTTACAAGGAGGATAAAAAAGGATGGAAAATTGAGCACCCCCAAATTTCAGGCTTATGTAATTATGTGAGAAGATGAAGCTATTTGGCCAAGATGGAACACTGGGCATACATCATATGTCCAGCAGGCATAGAATTTCACTCACTCTACATGAATCTCTCCTTCACAAAATGCCCCAAAACTTCCACCACCCCTCCAGCAAAACTTGAATATAAGACTAATTTTGTGCTTCACCGCACATATTTTTCCCATCACCATACTTTATAGAACTCAAAAGGAGCCAGTCATTTCCCTCTTTCATGTTAAGAGAACCTAATTAGCAGCAATCAGTCTATTTCACAGAATATTTGAAAAGATGCTTTCCTGAACTTAGGCATGGCACAAAAAAATAAACAACATAAGTAACAGGTGCTGGCCTAATTAAGGCACACCCCATAGGGCAGGTTTCTAATTTTTGAGTGGCAGCCCCTACAATTTACATTTTCTTGTAGAGGTACTAAATTGGACTGTAGACCTGGAGTTAGGTACATGTGGTTATACTACAGAATAGACTAGAGACAGCATGTTTTAGTGTCAAGAGAGAGCCAGGACTCAGGAGCCACTCACCAGCTGGGCAACCCCAGGCAAGCTACTTAATCATTTGCATCCACTATTTTCTCATCTGAAAAATGGAGTAAAATATCCACCTTGTGTAGTTATTGTGAGGACCAGAGATAATAATGGGACTAGTGGGGGTTAGGTGCTCAAATGGAAGCTATTGTCATCCTTTCCCTTCATGGTGGGTCCAACTGATGCAGCTCGTGCACAGAGCCCCTCACCCTGAGTACAGAGCACGTGCATTGTCCTCCACTCCACACTGCAACCCAACCACCATATTTCTGCCTTTTTTTTTTTTTTTTTTTGCTGAGGAAGATCATCCCTGAGCTAACATCTGTTGCCAATCTTCCTCTTTTTTTTTTTTTTGGCTTGAAGAAGATTACCCCTGAGCTAACATCCATGCCAGTCTTCCTCTATTTTATATGTGGGTCACTGCCACAGCATGGCTGATGAGTGGTGTAGGTCCATGCCTGGGATCCAAACCCAGGCCCACGAAGTGCAGTGTGCTGAACTTAACCAGTAGGCCATGGAGCCAGCCCCCACCATCTTTTCATTTAGGTCTTTGCATTCCAGATACTATCACAGGATTTATGTGTTGTTGTTCTTTTTTAAACCATCACTCTTCATATCTACTTCTCTCTACCTGTCCATGGATAATATCACGGGCCAATTTCATAGATTTTTCTAGTCACTTTCATGTGCTTCAGCCTTACTTTTATGTATCTAAAAATTCCAGTCTACTCCAAATAAAAACTTCAATATTTCATATTTCAAATCTTCATGATTTGAATGTAATGCAAATTGTCTCCCTTTCCCCCAGTGCAGGCCTGATCTAGGCTTCAGAGGTGGCAGGAAGCAAGTGATGTGAGAGCTACTCATTGCTTCTTCCCTCTACCTCAACTCTTTTGTCTCTACACTGTTAATAACTATGGCCTCTCTAGGTTTGGAGAAGGGGAGTGTATTAGTCTCCTGTGGCTGCTGCAACAAATTACAAACTTAGTGGTTTAATGCAACATATATTAATTTCCTCACAGTTCTGGGGGCCAGAGTCTGATATCAGAGTGTCAGCAGGGCCACATTCCCTCCAAAGGCTCTGGGGAAGAATCTGTTCCTTGTCTTTCCCAGCTTCTGTGGCTGCAGGCTGTGTTCCTTGGCTTATGGCTGGAGACAGATTTCTGTCTCCATGGTCACATTGCCTTTGTCTCTTCTATGTGCCATTGTCCCTCTGTCTCCTTCTTTTAAGGACTATTGTGATTGCATTTAAGGCCCATATGAATAATCCAGGATAATCTCCGCATCTCAAGATTCTTAACTTAATCACATCTGTAAAGATCGTTTTCCAAAATAAGGTAACATTCAGAGGTCCCAGGGATTAGGACACAGATGTCTTTGGGAGGGAGCATTTTTCAGACCACCACAGGGGGAAGGAGAAAGAATAGTCCTGGTGATTCTCTTACTGGTGCTCTCCATAGAGCAGATGCCCAAACTCTGGTTCTTTCTTGGAGGAGTTGGGGCAGGTATTTATTTGAGGATCTCCAGCACTGGACTCCCCCCGGATTCAGGCCATGCTCTCTGGGGCATTGAGTGCATCTCTTAGGCTCCTGCTCTCCTGATGCACTCATACAGCCTCTCTCTGATGGGGCCCCACTTCCTCCACCAGGCAGACCTTCTGGGATGCTCAGAATCTCCAGGGTGTGGCTCAGCCTGGGTATTTTTTAAGCTTCGCCCAAGTGTTTCTAACATGTACGCGGAGTTGATAGACATTTATTCAACAATTGAGAGATGGTGATCTTGCACAGAGGTCTTCAGAGAGCAGTGGAGGAAGGAGGTTGAGCTTGGGGGGTTTTGGATGGACTAGGCAGAGTAAAATGGAGGTGCGACCCATAGAGGGCTCTGTCAAGCCATGAGCTGGGAAGTGCGTGTGCCACCTCCCATTGTGGGTGTCGTCCAGCTCTCAGGGCAGAGTCACACTCCCTCCTCTGAGTGCCCACACGCCTCAAATACTGCACTCCACATTTTAGTTTAGGTAGTTTGTCTCTCCTACCATTCTGTCTTCCCACTGGCCTGTGAGGTCCTGCAGATTAGGGGCTTCATTGTATTCCCCTCTACATCCTTCTTCTCCTCTACTCTCAGCACAGGCTGAAAGGTCTGTGGGTTCCTTCCTTATAGCTAAGTTTATTTAATGCCTCATCAATGGAGAATCCAACAGTGGATAATAAAAAGTCCCCAGAGCTTATATCATGCCAGGAAATAGTGAGTGCATAAATAAATACATGCGTAATATGCTTCAGTTCTGAAATTATAAGAGATAATCCCTTGGACCCTGCAAAACTGTAAATTCCATCTGGGCCCTACTCCCTTCCTCATATACCCCAAATCTTTCTTCTAATTGCCCTAATCAATTTCCAGATTTAAATTTATTTTTATTATTTTTTATCATTTTTGTCAAAGAGGTTGAGGTGAGATTTGGTTGCTCTCAGATCGGGAGGGGAGTAGCAGAGGATGGTGGAAAGAATATTCAATTCAGAGTTGGCCATATCTGAGTTCAAGATGCTGCTCCATTATAGGACACAGGAAAAATTATCTAAGTCTTCCTTCTTGACACCACCACACTGATCGTCCTAGATGGATCATCTACTCTATGTCGGGCACTTCCCCAGGCACTAGGCACATAGCCTTGTCCTCCAGGATCCTCCAGTATAGGCAGGTAAATCTTTGTAATACAATGTGATAAATACCATGATAGAAGTCTCTACATAGAGAAGAAAAAAATTAGGGCAGAGACTTCTCATGGAAGTCTGGAGGGGATGAATCTTGGAGAACAAATAAGACTGAAAGGATTGAGAAAGAAAAGAAGGGTAGACTTTCAAGGACGAAGGGGCAGCATGTACAAAGGTTGGAGAGGTGAGGCTACACGCTGTGCTTAGGGAACTGCAGGTGGTTATGGTGGCTGAAGCACAGGTGCCGGTGTGGTTCTAGTGGGAGCTGGGACCACACCACACCTTGTGTGCCATATCAAAGGATAGTTGGTAGGCATTGATGATGTTGAAGTAGAGGGTCATGGTTATCTTTCTGTTTGTGAAAGCTCACTCTGGGACCAGAATGAGGAAGGATAGAATGAGGCAAGACTAGGGGCTGGGAAATTAAGAAAGAGGCTATAGCAGAAATCCAGGCAAGCAGCAATTAAAGTCTGCACTGAGGCAGTGGTATTTGGGATGGATTTAAGGAATGGCATTAGTAAAGTTTAACAGTTTTGGGGATATATTGAGGGAGGAATAGAGAGGAAAGTAGGATGACCTCCAGTTTCTAGTTTGGCCACCTGGATGGATGATGATGGTACCATTGACCAAAAAATAGAACACAAGAGGAGTTAGGATCAACATGTACAATTGTGCAGGATGTGTACTGCACAAAGGTTTCCAGTGGAGGGGACGAGTGGGTGCTAACATTTGGCCCTTTCTCCACTCACCAAGCCATGGACCTTGGCAGTGACACCTTTGAATAATTCAGACAAAGGCACTACCTAGGCTAGAGCCCCTAGGAGAAGAATCAAATCTAGGGGAGATAATCCTGTGTCCTTTTTCACTGCTCTCCATTAAAGTTAGATCGTAACTGGAGGATGAGACTATCATCACTTGAAGTCCTTTCTAAAAAAATTATTTCAAGAAATAATTTATAGCTCTTATTGGGTGTTTACTCCATGCCAGGGAGAATTATAAGGTACTTTACATGGATTAATTTATGCAACACATGCACACCAACCCTATGAAATAGGTACTACTATCATCATCCTTGTACGGATGCGGAAACTGAGCCACAAAGAGGTTAAGTAACTTGCCCAATCGAAATCACTTGGCTAATAAGAACTGAGATTCCTTCCCAGGAAGACTGGCTCTTGTCAGAACTCTTAACCACTATGCACACTGTCTCTTATTAATTACAATCATATAGACAATATGAGATACATGGTGTATTACTTATCTGTTTCTGCATAACAGATTACCCCAAAACTTAGTGGCTTAAAATGACAATAAACATTTATTATCTCTCACAGTTTCTGTGGGTCAGGCTTAGCTGGCTGGTTCTGGCTCAGAGTGTCTAATGAGGTTGCTATCAGGAATCAGCTTGCACTGCAGTTGGTTGAAAGCTTGACCGGGCCTGAAGGATCCGCTTTCAAGGTGGCTCACTCACCTGACTGATAGGTTGATGCTGACCGTTGGCAGATGGGGTTGGTTTCTTTCCACATGGGCTTCTCCACGGGCTGCCTGAATCTCCTCACAACATGGCGCCTGGCTTTCCCTGGATAGAGTGGTATAATAGGCCAAGTTAGAAGCCCCGGTGTCTCTTATGACCTATCCTCAGAAGTCATACACTGTCGTTCTGCCATACTCTATTGATCACACAGACAAACTATGAGTCGATGTAGAGGAGATTACAAAAGGACACAGCTACTAGGAGGCAGGGATTACTGGGGCCATCTTGAAAGTTGGCTACCATACATAGCAATGTGTATGTGAAATTTTTCCAAATGGAAAAACAGAACTAAAAATAGTATTTTTGCATCGTTCACAGTAAGACAAGCAAATGTTCATTGACAAAACCTGGAAGAAAATTGAGAGATTTGAGAAGTTGCATTAAATGCTCTTCAGTCTTTCTTTTCCCAATAATATTTTTCACACCAATATACAAATACCAGGTTACTTCCACGTGTCAGCCCCTGTGCTGGCTGCAGTGGCAGATATAGGAAAAATCACTTGGAGTTCTGGTTCTCAGTGAGAATATAATAACTTGTGGGAGATATCAAATGGCTCAAAAGAGGTAATTTAGGTAAAGTTCTTTACACACTTCCTGGCACTTATTAAATGCTAATATGTAGTAGCTGTTAAGTCAAGGTGTTGATAAGGGGTTGATTTCTGCCGGTAGATGTGTAAAGGGGGTTATGCCAGGTAGAGGGAACAGTATAATGAGACTTGACCTACAGTTAAAGTGAGTCAAGATATTGAGATGAGAAAGGGTTTATTCATACCCCTAAAATAATCTTGTGAAGATTTATTTGCTCTTTGTTCTCCTCAAAGAAACAAAATTCATTGACAAACAAAACCTATTGACTTCCTGGCGTATGTAAGACATTGTTCTTGACAGAGAGTGGGATGGGGAGTGGAGAGTGAAAACAAGGAAGGGAGGACATAAAGATGATTAAAAAATAAGCAAAGGCCTCTATTCTCAAAAAGTTAGTGGGAAAAATTGGGAATGTTTTCAAATACCTATACAATAAATTGTATTTCCCCAAAATAGCAGCAACAACATTTCGTTTCTCACATGTTCTTCTGTAATATGATTTTGCCACTTTCTCAACAATAGGTGGCTTCTAATTCTTCTCCCCTTAAATTTAGGCTGGCCATAGTGACTTGCTTGACTAATGAAATGCAACTAATGTGGCATTCTGGGACTTCCAGGGTCAAAAGAAGCCTTGCAGATTTTGCCTGGGTCTCTTGGTAAATTTACTCTTAAGATGCTCCTTTTGGGACCTTCTTACAATTCTTACAAGCTATATGCAGAGGCCATGTGTAGGCATATTGGCCAATAGCCCTAGTTGAGCTTCCAGCCAATGGCCAGCATCAATTGCAAGCCATGTGAGTGCGCCATCTTGGATATTCATCCCAGTTGAGCCTTCAGATGACTACAGCCCCAGCATGAGAAAACCAAGTGAGAATCCCTAACTCAGCTCAGTTAACCCCTAGAACCACGAGAAATAATAATAAATTGTTACTGTAAGCCATTATTATTATTATTATTATTATTTTGGTGAAGAAGATTGGCCCTGAGACAACGTCTGTTGCCAATCCTCCTCTTTTCGCTGAGGAATATTGTCCCTGAGCTAACATCCATGCCCATCCTTCTCTATTTTGTATGTGGGATGCCACCACAGCTTCGCTTGATGAGTAGTCCGTAGGTCTGTGCCTGGGATCCGAACCTGCGAACCCCAGGCCACCGAAGTGGAGCACGTGAACTTAACCGCTACGCCACTGGGCTGGCCCTTTTAAGCCATTATATTTTGGGGTAGCTTGTAGAAATAGAGAATCAGAGCAATAGATAAATAAGGTAGAACATGGTAAGTGTATGATGATTTTTAACTTTACGGATACCATAATTAGAACATAGAATGAATTCCCAGGATATCTAGGCTGGGAGTCAGGCCCTCTCTCTTATTTTACTGAACAGATACTGAACCCAGCGAGAATGGTCAGCTCAAAGAGATGAATGATGGCAGCACTGGAACAAGTACTGGAGCTCCTGATGCCCAGGGCAGAGCTCTCTACACTGACTCCCGCAGAGGAAGATGAGCCAAGACAGCTGTCATTCACTGGAGTTAGCCCACATCTCCTCAGCCCTTCTGCCATCCAGTTATCACCATCACTCATATCTGTCCCTTCCTCTCCAATTCCTTTCTGCTATGGTCTTAGTTGAAGCCTGTGTCGTTTCTTGCCATGGACTAGTGCAGTAGCTTCCTAACCTCTCTCCCTTGTTCCAGTCTGCCCCTCTTTCATCCCAACCTTCAATTTACAGGAAGTCAGAGTGATGGCTCTAAATGTAAAACAGGTCACATCCCACTCCTAAAAATATTCCTCAAAAGTGCCCCTGGGTATATAGGAAAGTGTCCAAATCTCCTAACTCAGCACAGAGAGCCTTCCATGGTCCAGTGTCTGTCTCCTGCCCAGCCTCATTCTCACTCTAGCCATACGGGGCTGTACTGTCCTACACTTCTTTACCTTTATGCCCATTTCTCTTCCTAGGATGTCCTTCCCAGTTCATCTTATTATCTCCTAATCATCCCCCAAAACTCCTCTCAACCATTCCCTTCCTGAGGAAACTCGATTTTTTTTTTTTTGTGAGGAAGATCAGCCCTGAGCTAACATCTGTGCTAATCCTCCTCTTTTTGCTGAGGAAGACCAGCTCTGAGCTAACATCTATTGCCAGTCCTCCTCCTTTTTTTCCCCAAAGCCCCAGCAGATAGTTGTATGTCATAGTTGCACATCCTTCTAGTTGCTGTATGTGGGATGCAGCCTCAGCATGGCCGGAGAAGCAGTGCATCGGTGCGCGCCCGGGATCCGAACCCCGGGCCGCCAGTAGCGGAGTGCGTGCACTTAACTGCTAAGCCACGGGGCCAGCCCAGGAAACTTGATTTTACATTTGTTTTCAAAACATGCATTTTTACTTTCTGGCATTTTTTCTTCCTTTAAAGTAAAGCAAGGAGAGAAAGTGATTTATTCTGTAACTGAGTTTGAAAAATATTATGCAGTTCATCTGAAAGATGCTTCCCCAAATGTGAAGTTATACGGTTGCGATGTACTTGAGAGAAAAATATCTGCAATTCTAATGTTAGGAACATCATATTTCTTCACCTTGAGAGTTGAGGCTTTGGTGAAGGTTTCTGCTCTGCTGTTTATGAAAGCAGGTGCACTTCCAGCATAATTTGGTGCAGGGTCATGGTGCAAGAAACAGCTTAGTAAGAAAATGCAGCACCCATTAGCTCTTCCTCAGATTCTCAATGTCTGAAATAAAGTTCATTGGATTTGTTCACAAATCCAAGAATCAACCTATGACAGTGTTTCTCAAAAGGTATCTCATGGGACACTGGTTCTAAGAGATGATAAGTATCATGTGAAAAAGAGTTCTGTAATACAAATAAATTGAGGAAATATAGAGTTAAACAAAATTCGATGAATTTCTTCCCTTGTAGAAAATCTCAGAGGCTTCACTAGGCTAATATGCATTGACAATCTCCTACAGGAGTCTATGGCATGCAACGTTTCTAGACTTACTTGACCACAAATCCCACCTATCAGAAACCACCTTGCACCTCTCATAGTCTGTGGATTACATTTTGGGAAAAGACGCTTTGCAGGACTAAGTGTATGGCCTACCAAGATGGCAGGGATTGCTCCAAATACTGTGGATAGATGCTTGGCCTTAAGAAAAAATAGCTTTAGTTTTCACAAGTGAGGAGGAAACACACACTCCCATCATCAACCTTTGTCACAAATTCTTTCTGGCTTCTCAGAGAGCTATTGTGGCTAAAATCCTACTGAATGGCTGGATATAATTTACTGTGCACCATGCCTGTCCCTGAGTCAAGATACATTACACCAAGGATGAATCTCGTGTCAGGATGCTCATATTTTCTCGCTCTCCTTTGCCAGTTTTGCTAGAGAGGTGAAGAAAGAAAGGAAGATGGATGCTGTGTAGATTTTTAGTGTATGGAGTATAGTCAGTGGATCAGAAAAGGTAATGTGGGTGGATGGACGGCTGGACAAGACCCAAGGTATGTGACAAAAACACAATCAAAATGTCTGACTAGATACACAGGTTGACTGAAAAGATCTGGAAAACTCTAAGGTCAAATACTTGGAGTAAAGTTTTAAAACAAAAGGGAGCATTTCTCCCTTTTGATGTTGCCTCAGCCCTACCCCTGACTTAGCCTATAAAGGAGGAGCTTTTCTTAAAATTAGAAACAGAAGGGAAAATCCGTATAACAACCATACTATATAGTATGTACATGCATTTTTCTCTTTTACCAAAGATATAAAAAACTGAGATGCTTAAGTAAAAAGATTTGAAATAAGACTACTTCTCTATGCATTTGACATTGGGATATGTGGTTATAGGGCTCCTGGGAAGGTGCTCAGCACACTTTGGGCATTAGGGTCAAAACAGAGGAAGCTGACAGTTCCATTTGGTAGAGGCTACCCCATACTGAGCATTTTATACTTTGACATTTGTAGTTCACACAATAAAACCAAAGCAACCATCACAGAAGAGTGTAACGTAAGCATAGAATGGAAGCCTTGTCCTTAATCTTGAGTGCTCACTGTCGGTATGTTCCTGTCAGTTTGTGAGATTGCCTTGGCAAGGAAAATGCTACAAACAAGTGTACTACTTCTTCAGGATAAGACACTCATTTTAGAAAATGTTGAATGTCTATTAATATAACATCTTGTCATATTCAGATAATGTTTCATAGCTTACAAACTACTTTCCAATATGTTATCTCATTTCCTTCCCATGACAGCACGTAAGGTTTAAGAAAATCACCAAGTGTACATTATTATGTTCATTATAGCATTCTTAGGGGCAAAAAGGCCTTAAAGATCATTCATTTGATAATTCAACTAATATTTATTGACGGCCACAATATGGTGGGCCCTGTGCTAGGCTCTGGGTACTTCACAGTCTAGAAGGTACACACACATTTAGAGGAAGGAAGCAGAAAACAAACAAAATATATTTTCACATAGTGGTAAGGAATCTGAAGGCAATAAAATATTGTAATGGCCATAGAAAGTTGGGGGTGAAGTAGGGGCAACCTTAGATGGGTGGGTCAATGAGGACTTCTCTAAAGAGAGCTGAGACCAAAATAATGAGAGAGAACTAACCGTACTAGCTGGAGGGAGACTCGTGTAAAGGGACTGTTTTTTTTTTACAAGAGCATTTTTATGTGCTGATGACTTGCACCAGAAGGGTAGTAGTAGAGGGTTGGAAAGGGGTCAGATTCTGGATATATTTTGAAAGTAGATATATGAGAAGGTTTACTGATGAATTAATTTCGGGGTTTGAGAACGAGAGGAGCGAAAAATGAGGTCAAGGTTTTTAGTCTGAGCATCTGAAGTGGAGTTGCCACTTACTGAAATAGGAAGCATTAGGAGTTTGGCTTGAGATGTCAATTAAAGACTTAAATGGAGACATTGAAAAGGCAGATACATGTGACTGGAATTCCAGGGAGAGGTCCAGGCCGGAGATGTAAATTATATATCAGTATGTGGATAGTATATAAGCCATGAGATCGGATAAGACCACCAAGGGAATAAGTGTAATTGAAGAAGAAAAGAGGTCTAAAGACTGAGGCCTGGGACTCTCCAATGTTTAGAAGTGACACATGGAAAAGGTGTGTCAAGGATGAAGGAGTGATCAATTCTGACAAATGCTCCTGAAAGTCAAGTCAGAAAATGACTGAGAATTGGTCTATGTGTTTAGCCACATGGAGGTCATTGGTGATGTTGATAAAAGTAATGTTTGCGGAATGGTGGAAGTGAACACCTGGTTGGGAGGCAGGGCTTGGGATGAGAAGAATTAGAGACTTGGGTCTTGATTCAAAATCACAGGTCCAGCTTAGTCAGAGACTGTGAGCAGAGATGGCTCTTCCTAGGAGTCTTGCTGTAAGAGGAACATTGACACATTTGTTCCTCCAATAACTATTGGGTGGGGAATGGGTGGTGAAGTCACCTCTTGGCAAGATTTCAAGTAGCAGAGAAAACCTGAGATGGATTACTTCTATGACAATGCTGGCCTTAGGTTAGTAGGGGGAACTCACAAAGAGATGAGGTTACATGTATAATCCAAGGAATATGAACAGGATTAAGGGAATAACAAGGTCTAATGAGGCACTTGGAAAATAGCAACAGTGAGAAGACAACATTTGCCCAGATCTGAGGGGCAAAGGGAGAAAGTCTTGTGAGAGTTGGAGCTAGGGCTCTTTTGGCCAGTGTCTGGGAAGGAACACCCTCTATAAATATTCTGAAGAGCATTTAATGAAGCAATTATTTATAGAGTTGTGAGGAGAGTTAGAAGAACCAGTTGGGTGCTAAGGCATTCTAGGACTAACTTCTTCATTGGGTTGGTGCTCAAGACCTGTTGAGAGAATTTCTGAAAAACTAAGCTGGAACCTGGGATTTTTGGATCATGACCTAACCAGGGTCTCTCCCAGCCCCTTGGTCCCAATTCTAGCCTTCATGCTATGGATATGCACCACAGCAGGTGTGAGAGTAAGGGATCAGAATTACCTCTATTAGGGACTGGCTTAGAGCTTATTAAGGCCACATCCTTGTAGTAACTCTGAACCTGGTCTCATAGGGGAAGAGAGAGTTCAGAGAAAGTGAACTTGAGAGGGAAGAGACCAGAAAGGTGGATGACTGAGCTTACCTGAGGAAGGTTAGGGAGGGAGGGGGCAAGTCCAGGAGTAACTTCTGTATCTGTTGTATTTAAACATAACAATTCTGCCTGATAAACATGACCCAGCTAGGGGCCTGGAACTTGGCCTAGGCTTAGTTAAACAGGATTTTACTATTCACTTAAATTTACATAACATGTTAACATTTTAAAGAGACTTAACTGCAGTGATTGTATTTGATGACCCACATAACTGTGTACAGCAGTCATAAAGGGACCTGTGATTCCATTTCACATATAAAGATTCATTTATTCACTCAACAGAAACCATTGAGTACCAATTAAGTGCCTGATAGTGGCTTAGGTGCTGTAGATAAAGTAAAAAACAAACAGGCAAAAATCATTACCCCGAATGCATTAAAAAAAACATGATCCAACTACATGCTGTCTACAAAAGACACACTTTATTATTATTATTATTTAATTTCAGCTTTACTGAGGTGTAATTGATAAATACAATTGTAAGATATTTAAAGTGTACATTGTGGTGATTTGATATGCATATGCATTGTGAAAAATTTCCCTCGTCTAGTTAATTAAACATTCATCACTTCATTTATTTATTTATTTGTTCGTTTTGGTGAGAACATTTAAGTTCTACTCTTTTAGCAAATTTAAAGTACACAGTACAGTGTTATCAACTATAATCACCATGTTGTACATTAGATCCTCTTATAGCTGAAAGTTTTTACCCTTTTACCAACCTCTCCCTATCTCTCCAACACCCTAGCCCCTGGCAACCACTTATTTACTCTCAAGAAGCACACTTTAGATTCAAAGTCACAAATAGACTGGAAATAAAAAGATGAAAAAAGATATACCATGGGAACAGTAACCAAAGAGGGCTGGGGTGGCTATACTAATGTCAGGAAAAACTAGACTTTAGGACAAAAATTGTTACTAGAGACAAAGAAGGACATTTTACAATGATAAAATCTCAATCCGTCAAGAAGGTATAGCACTTATAAGCATTTATGCACCTAACAACAGAGCCCTAAAATACGTGAAGTAAAAACTGAGAAAGTTAAAGGGAAAAATAGATGTTTCAGCAATAAGAATGGGAGACGTGAATACCCTACTTTCAATAATGGTTGAAACAACTAGATGGAAGATTAACAAAGAAATATAAAACCTTGAACAACACTATAAGCCAACTAGAACTTCCTACCTAACAAAACCAGAACACACATTCTTCTCAAGTGTATATAGAATGTTCTCAGGCTAGACCATATGTTAGGGCATAAAACAAGTCTCAACAATTTAAAAAAGGCTGAAATCAGACCAAGTGTGTTCTCCAACCACAATGGAATAAAATTAGAAATCAATAATAGAAAGAAACTTGAGAAATTTATAAATATGTGGAAATTAAACAACTAAATAACCAATGAGTCCGAGAATAAATCACAAGGCAAATTAGGAAATTCTTTGAGATGAAGGAAAATGAAAACACAACATACCAAAACTTATGGCTTGCACCTAAAGCAGTAGCTAGCTGTAAATGTCTATGCAAAAAATAAATAAAGATATCAAATCAACAACCTACAGCAGAAGTAAACAAAATAGAGAATAGTAAAACAATATAAAAACTGAACAAAAGGAAAAATTGGTTCTTTGAAGAGATCAACAAAATCGACAAAGATTTAGATTGAAAGAGAAAAAAGAGAGAAAACTCAAATTTACTAAAATCAGGAAGGAGAAGGGGGTATGACTACTAACCTTACAGAAATAAAAAAGTTTATAAGAGAATATTATGAACAATTGTATGCTAACCAATTGGATGACCTAGATAAAATGGAAAATTCCTAGAAAGACACTAACTACCAAAACTGACTCAAGAAGAAATAGAAAATTAGGAAATTTAAATAGACCTATAACAAGTAAACAGATTGAGACAGTAATCAAAAAACTTCCCACCGGGAAAAGTTAAGGACCAAACATTAAAAACAAAACAAAACAAACAAAACACACCAATCCTCCACAAACTCGTCCAAAGAATAGAAGGGATCTCTTCCCAACTCATTCTATGAGGCCAATATTACCTTGCTATCAAAACCATACAAAGACATCACAAGAAAACTACACACCAATATCTCTTATGAATATGAATGCAAAAATACTCAACAAAATACTGGCAAACTGAATCCAGTCTGTATAAAAGGAATTATACATCATGACCAAGTGGGCTTTATCCCAGGTAGCAAGGTTGGTTTAACACCTGAAATTATGTAATACACCATATAATGTAATACATTACATAATGTAATACATCATATCTATAAAATAAAAAAGAAAACCATACGATCATCTCATAGAGGCAAAAAAAGCATTTGACAAAATCTAATGCCATTTTGTGATTAAAAACATTTGACAAACTAGGAATAAAAGAGAACTTTCCCCATCTGATAAAGGGCATCTGTAAAAATTCCAAAGCTAACATTGTGGTTAAAGAGGAAAGATTGGATGGTTTCCCTCCGAGATCAGGAAAAGACAAGGATGTTCCGCTCTTGCCATTTCTACTCAACATGACACTAGAAGTTCTAGTATGATGTTTAGACAAGGAAAATTAGACAAGAAAATTAATAAAAGTTATCTACTTTGGAAAAGAAGAAGTAAAACTATCTCTATTCACAGTTGATATGATCTTTTATATAGAAAATCTAGAGAATCCAATAAAAAAATTACTATAACTAATAAATGAGTTCAGCAAGGATTCAGGATACAAAACCAATATGCAAAAATCAATTCTATTCCTCTATACTAGCAATGAACAATCTGAAAATGAAATTAGAAAACAACTTTATTTATATTAGCATAAAATATATTTAGGGATAAATTTAACAAAGTTGTTGTAAGCACTCTGCAGAGGCAAGATAGACCCTCACCCAAAATTTGGTTCAGAAGTTAAGACTGATGATGCCACGCATGCACCAGAGATTAGGAAAAGGTTTTTTACTCACATAATGAAGCTCTCTGGGAAGAGCAAGGCAGGTTTCCCAAGCTGGTCTGAAAATGGCTTCAGAGAGCAGGGAAAGAAGACCAGGTTGGGTTTTTATAGTGGTTAGCGGTGGAATTAGGGTGAACATACCTGCACGTGGTTTCAACTTCCCACCAGTGCCAAAGAGAACACACAGGCTTTCTAATTATCTTGACCAGATGTGGGACAGAAGGAGAAGGGGGCAAGGTGAAGTTTAAAAGCTGTCAGTAGTCAAATATCAAAAAGATGGAGGGAGACTCTTTATTACAGAAGTGCAAGACTTGTTCACTGAAAAATAACAGAACACGATTGAAAGAAATTTAAAAAGACCCAAATAAATGGAAAGAAATCCCAAGTCCATGGATTGAAAGATATAATATTGTTAAGATGACAATACTTCCTGAATTGATCTACAGATTCAATGTAATCCTTATCAAAATTCCAGCTTCCATTTCTGCATAAAGTGACAATCTGAACCTTAAGTTTATATGGAAATGTGAGGGACCCATGATAGAAAACAGAACAAAACAAAACAAAACCTTGAAAAGAAGATCAAAGTTGGAGGACTCACCTTTCCTTCTTTCAAAACTACTACAAAATTATGTTAATAAAAGAGTGCAGTACTGGCACAAGAACATAAGAATAGACACATAGATTAATGAAATAGAATTGAGAGTCCAGAAATACACTCAAGTGTCTATGGTCAACTGAGTTTTGGCAAGAGTGTCGAGACAATTGATTAGAAGAAATGATAGTCTTTTCAACAAATGGTGTTAAGAAAATTGGATATCTATTTGCAAAAGAATGAAGTTGGACCCCGACTTCACACCATATACAAAAATTAGTCAAATAGAATATAGACTTAAATGTAAGAGATTCAGCTATAAAACTCTCAAAGAAAAAATGTAAGATTAAATTTTTGTAACCTTGGATTAGGCAGTAGTTTCTTAGATATAACACCAAAAACAACAAAAGAAAAAATAGATAAATTGGACTTCATCAAAATTAAAACATTTGTGCTTCAAAGGACACTATCAAGAAAGTGAAAAGACAACAACACAGTTGGAAAAAATTGGAAATTATATACCTGATAGAGGATTTGTATTCAGAATACATATAGAACGCTTATAACTCCACAACAAAGACAAATAATCCAGTTATAATATAGGCAAGGAACTTGAATAGATATTTCTCTAAAGAAGATATGCATTGGCCAAGAAGAACATGAAAAGATGCTCAGCATCATTAGTCATTAGAGAAGTGCAAATCAAAACCACAATGAGATGCTTATACTAATAATGAAAAAAAAAGCAGAAAATAACAAGAGTTGAGCAGGATGTGGAGAAATTGGAACCCTTGTCCGTTGCTGGTGGGAATGTAAAATGGTGCAGCTGCTATAGAAAATAGCTTGGCAGTTCCTCAAAAAACTAAACATAGAATTAACATATGACACAGTAATTCCACTCCTGGGTATATACCCAAGAGAAATGAAAACATATGTCTACACAAAAACTTGTCTGTGAATGTTCACAGCAGCATTATTCATAATAGCTCAAAAGTGGAGATAATCCAACTGTCCATCAGCTGATTAGTTGATAAACAAAATGTGGTCCGTCCATAGAGGGGAAAAATTCAGCCATAAAAAGAATGATGTACTGATACATGCTACAGTGTGGATGAATCTTGAAAGCATTATGCTGAGTGAATGCAGCTGGACACAAAAGACCACTTATTGTATAATTCCATTTATGTGAAATATTCAAAATCAGCAAATCCATAGAGACAGGAAGGAGATTAGTGGTTGTCAGGGCCTGGAGGAAGGTGGAACAGAGAACGACTACTAATAAGCGTGGGGTTTCTCTTAGGGTGATGAAATTGATCTAAAATTAGACAGTGGTCATGGTTGCTCTACTCTGTTGACATACTAAAACCCATTGAATTGTACACTTTAAAAGGATGAATATTATGATATGTGAATTGTATATTAATAAAATTGTTATAAAAAGATCACTGCCCTCAAAGAGCTTACATTCACATGGGTATGGAAGAAAATATACAAAATCAGTCATTAAGTTATACAGTAGATTAGATGGTGACGCATGCTTTGGGAAAAACTCAAGAGGGGAATGGCAACATGAAGTGACAACCAGGTAGAAGAGAGGAAGCCACTTAAAAGATACTGGTCAGAGAATTTCTCACTGAGATGCATTTGAGTCAAGACTAGTAGGAGATGAGGAAGTGAGCCAGGAGAACATGTAGGGAAAAGTGTTCCAGGCAGAGGGAGCAGTAAGTGGAAAGACCTTGAGGTGGGAGCGTGCCTGGAATACTCAAGGAAGAAGGAAGAGGTCCATGTGGCTGCAGTGGAGTGAATGGAAGAAAGTAGCAGGAAATGAGATTGGAGGAATAACAAGGGGCAGGAGAGGGAGGACCATGTAGGACATTGTAGAGAGGAACTGCAGCTTTATTCTGAGTGAGAACCAGTGGCAGCTTTTGAGCTGAGAACTAACCTGATCTGCTTTAAGTTTTAATGGGACCTTTCTAGCTGCAGAGGAAAATAGATTGGCAAGAGTAGGCAAGGGGCAAAAGTAGAAGAAGGGAGGCCAGAGAGGAGGTTGTTGCAAAATCCAAGCTCAGAGAAGTAACTTACCAAAAATATCCAGAGGGAACCTGTGGCCAGCCTCCAAGATGGCCCCAGTGAAACATACCTCCTGGTAGTCGCACCCTTGTGTGGTCCTCCCCATCCCACATTGAATTGATGCTGGCCCATGGCTTGTTTAACCAATAGAAGGCAGTAGAAGTAATGTTCTGTGATATCTGAGCCCAAGTAGCTTCCATATCTGCAAGTTTCAGGAGCTCTGAACCAACATGTTGAAATCTAGCTACCCTACAAGAGCTTGGATAATTAGGAGAAGCCTCGTGGAGAGGAGGAGCTATTCCAGTGGGGCCTCCAGATGATTCCAGGCCCAGTGACTATGCAACTGCAATCACATGAGAAGCTACAAGCCAGACCAGCAGAAGAACCTCCCAGTTAATCCACATAATTGAAAGATAATAATTGATTGTTCTTGCTTTAAGCCACTAAATTTTGGGATGGTTTGTTTGCAGCTA
Source organism: Diceros bicornis minor (assembly GCF_020826845.1). NCBI lineage: Eukaryota > Metazoa > Chordata > Mammalia > Perissodactyla > Rhinocerotidae > Diceros > Diceros bicornis. Next base: position 15,534,483 of record NC_080765.1, read on the forward strand.
TAGGCAACTAAAACAGAAATGTGAAAACATAACATCAAATAATTGACTTCAGTTATATTGCTAATAAATTTACCTAGCAGGTATCAAATACAGTAGTCCGGAGGGGCCCTTATTTTCTGATAGGAGACCTGAGATTTGCAGTTCTTTTACTGGGCAATTTTTCCAAATCTGTGATTCCAGAATGACTATAAACATTATTTGCCTCTTATGCATTGTTTAAAAAACTGGTTCTACTAGCATGATTTATGGGCAAACTTTCTTTTTCATCTTGTATACCATATTTCCTGCCTTATGTTTGGTGTTCATTAAACAGATGCTCTGTTCTATATAAAGGGTGAAATAAACTAGGTTTAAGAGCCATTTTAAAGGGGCTGATTATGTTTTGATTTGTTGTTTTGAAACCATGAACACATGGGCACTGAGTTCATAACGCTGAAAAACAAACCAATGGACTCCTGGAAAAAAATGGTACATTGAACACATGCATGTTATTTTACTCCGTCTTGAATCTCCACTTAAACTACGTGCCATAGGCTGAATTGTGCCCCATAAAATTCATATGTTCAGGTCCCAACACCCAGTGCATCAGAATATAACCATATTTGGAGATAAGGTCTTTAAAGAGGATTAAGTTAAAAACGAAGCCATTAGGGGTGGTTCTTTATCTAATCTAACTGATGTCCTTATAAAAAGAGGAAATTTGGACAAACAGAGAGATATCAGGGGTAACTGTATGCACAGAGAAAACGCCATGTGAGGACACAGCAAGACGGCCGCCACTGTAAGCCAAGGAGAGGGGCCTTAGGAAAAATCAAACCTGCCAACATCTTGGTATTGGACTTCTAGCCCTCCAGAACTGTGAGAAATAAATTTCTTTTGTTTAAGCCACTCAATCTGTAGTATTTTGTTACGGCAGCCCTAGCAAACTAATACACTACAGAAAAAAAGACTATTAAAGACATTGTTTCAGTTATCTATTGCTGTGTAATAAACCACCCTAAAACTTAGGAACTTAAAACAATAATTTTATTTTGCTAACAATTTTTTGGTTGGGAAATCAGGAAGAACTGGGCTGAGCAAGTTGATATATTCCACATTGCATCAGCTGGAGTGGGGCTAGCTGAATCTAGAGACCCTTTTCCCAAGATAACTCGCTCACATGGCTGCTGACATACTGCTGACTGTCACCCAGGAGCTCAGCCTGGCTCAACGGCAGGGACCCTTGATTTACTCATGTGGTTGCTTGGGCTTCCTCCCAGTATGGTGGCTGGATTCCAATAATGAGTTTTCCAAGAGAGAAGAAATGGAACTGTAAGCTGCCAGTCTCTCAAGGCCTGGTTGTAGAAAGTGGTAAATGGTCACTTTTGCTGTATTCTATTGGTCAAGAAAATCACTAAGAAAGTTGAGATTCAGGGGAAGGGAATTAGATCCCACCTCACAAGTGGAGGAATAGCAAAGACTCTGTGGCCAGTTTTAATCTGCTATAGATATAATCCCCACAAAGATGCTGTAGACATAATCCCACAAAGATAGGGTAAACAGAGGAGGAGAGACAACAAAAACATCATTTTGGAAGATGACTAAGAAGCAAACTGGTTTAGAAGACCTGAGAAAGCTGAATTGTTAAGTAGGTAGGGAGGAAAGAGTAGAATTAACTCAATATACACCATAGTATCCTCAAGATACTGAGGAATGGAGGCCCCAAGTACCTCTGGAACTGAGGGTAAAAGTGAAAGGCTAAAATACAGATGAGTTGAAGGCTGTTTAAGGGACATTTGATCGCCAGCCTAGGCTTACAACTCTGCTTCCAAACAGAAAAGGGAATGTTGAACCCTTGGAGAAGATAAAAACTGTAGTCCTTGGAATGGGATTCATCAATCCAAGGCAGGAGTGCTCAACTAGAAACATTAGTATTAGGGGATCATATACATGGACCAAATTCTGAGACCCACCCCGTTCCCCCACCCCCCTCCTTATCCTTCTACAGTAGTGGTGGCCAGGCCTTTGTGCCTTCTGGGAACCAGCTCCACAAGATCTTGCCTGGAAGGCTGATCAATCCAAGAGCTAAGTATTGGCATGACGAGAACACCTAGGCTGACAGTGATGCAAGACAGAGTTGCCAAGCTCCTCTTGTGCTCGGAGCTTCCCGTCAGCTTTTTGTTATCCTCGCTTAAAATAAACAGACCATCAAAAGTAATCAAACAGGGGCCGGCATGGTGGCGTAGTGGTCGAGTTCACACGCTTCGCTTCTGGTGGCCCTGGGTTCGCAGGTTTGGATCCCGGGTGGGGACCTACACACTGCTCATCAAGTCACGCTGTGGTAGGCGTCCCACATAAAGTAGAGGAAGATGGGCGCAGATGTTTGCCCAGAGCCAATCTTCCTCAGCAAAAAAGAGGAGGATTGGCAACAGATGTTAGCTCAGGGCTAATCTTCCTCACCAAATAAATTAAAAAAATCAAACATTTGAGGAAAACTTCCAACATGAAAAATATAATGAACCTGCACATAGGAAAAAACAATTTGGAGGAAACAGGAGTTATGTAAGATGAAGGAAACCTAAAAAACAAACAAACAAAAAACAGCAACAACAAAACAACCCTAGCATTCCCAATGACCAATGCTGGAAAAATTTGAGGAACAAAATATATAAAGTAGTAGTGATTTATAACCCAAAGTATAAAATATCCATGAGTCCGTAATGATAAAAATAAACGATTAGATCAATGAATGAATAAATAAATAAGTAAATGGAGAAGAGACCAATCTCCTGTGTGGAAGAATTCCAAATTATTTATGTGAGTACTCCCCCCAGGGAGGTGGAAAATAACCTCCAACTCTTTAGGTGTGCACTGCACATAGTGACTACCTTCCAAAGAGAATAGTATGGGGACTGGGGGGTAATTTTACAGTGGAAAAACCTGACAAACTCTACCTCAATCAGGTGATCAAGATTAATGCCAACAGTGATAAATCATGTTGGTAGCGTGCACCCTTGATATGATGTGATGAAGATGGCATTTTACCTCAGTGGTCTTCCTTACAAAAGCCCATAATTCCAGTCTAATCATAAGAAAAACACAAGACAAATGCCAGTTGAGGGTTGTTCTACAAGCTATCTGATGAGTACTCACAACTCTCAAGGTCATTAGAAACCAGAAAAGTCAGAAATTATCGCAACCAAGTGGAGCCTAAGGAGATGTGACACATAATTGTAATGTGGTATTCTGGATGAGATTCTGGAACAGAAAGAGGACATTAGGTAAAACTGAGGAAATCTGAACAAACTATGGACTTTAGTTAACAATGATGTATCAACATTGGTTTATTAATTACGACAAATACACCATACAAATGTAAGATGTTAGTACTAGGAGAAATTGTGGAGAATATAAGAACGGTCTTACTATCTTTTCAACTTTTCTCTAAATCTAAACTATCCTAAATAAATTTATTTAAAAAACTAGCGTTAATATCCTCGGCATGGAAATAGAAGCATTTGCAGCCATGAAATAAGAACTGGATGATACAAAAAGGAACACTTAATTTCTTTCCTTTTTTTTGGGGGGGGGGAAGGTAGGCCCTGAGCTAACATCTGTTACCAATCTCCCTCTTTTTCTTTTTTCTCCCCAAAGCCCCAGTACATAATTGTGTATCATAGACGTAGAGTTGTAGCTCTTCTACGTGGGACGCCACTTCAGCACGGCTTGACGAGTGGTGAGTAGGTCTGCCCCCAGCATCCGAACCAGTGAACCCCGGGCTGCCAAAGTGGAGAACATGAACTTAACCGCTGTGCCACAGGACTGGCCTGGAATACTTAATTTCTAATTTGGATAAAGTCTAATTTGTCAATTTTTTTCTTTAATGGGTCATACTTTTGCTGTCACATCTAAAAACTCATTTGCAACCCCAAAGTTACACAGATTTTCTCCTATGTTTTCTTCTAGTGGTTTTACAGTTTTACATTTTTTATTGAGCTCTATGATCCATTTTGTGTTAATTTTTGTTTAAGGCATGAAGTGTGTCTTGAGTATCAGTTTCTTTTTGCATATGTGTTGAGTTTCATTTCGTTGACATTTTTTCCAGCACCATTTATTAAAAGGGCTGTCTTTCCTCCACTGAATTGCCTTTGCATCTTTGTCAAAAACCAGTTGACATAATTGTATGGGTCTTTATTAAGGTTCTCCAGAGAAACAGAACCAACAGGAAATAAATATATGAATATACAAAACTTATAAAAATATTTATTTACGTAGGTAGGCATGTATTTATTATAGGAATTGGCTTCTGTGATTATGAGGCAAGAAGTCCCATAATCTGCCATCCTCAAGCTGGAGAACCAAGGGAGCCAATGGTGTTAAGTTCCAGTTTGAATCCGAAGGCCTGAGAATCAGAAGTGCCAATGTCCCAGGGCAGAAGAAGATAGACGTCCCAGCTCACGCAGAGCATAAATTTGCCTTTCCTTCACATTCTACTTCTATTCAGGCCCTCAATGGATTGAATGATGGCCACTCACATTATCGAGGGCAATCTTTACTCAGTCTACTCATTCAAATACCTGTTTGATTAATTTTTTTAATTTCCTGGCAATGGGTCAATAGTTTATTTGAGGGATCAGAGTATTCTGAGCTGTAGACAAATGCGTTTTGTTGAGAAAAAATTACACTTCGAGTTTCACTGCCCGATTTTAATGCTCAATTACATTGTCATATTTTTCTAAAGAATAGTTGTTTTTGATTTTTACATCATCTAGTACCTCTAAGGAACCCTATTTGTGAGCCCTTTGAATTCCTCTCTTTAACTTCAAAAGGTTTTAGTGAATTTTGCTGCTTAGGAAGATGCTAATCTCTTCAGAAACACCCTCACAGACACCCCCAGGAATAATGTTTAACCAGTTAGTTGGGTATCCCTGAGCCCAATCAAGTTGACACATAAAATTAACCATCACAGGGTCCATTTCTCAGTTCTCTACTCTGTTCCATTGATCTAGATGTCTATTCTTTCACCAATACCACCTTGTCTAGATTCCCATAGCTTAATAGTAATTCTTGAAGTAGGGTAATAAATGCCCTCCTATTTTCCTCTTTTTCAGAATTGCTTTGGCTATTCTAGTTCCTTTGAATCCCCATATAAATTTTGGAATCAGCTTGTAAATATCTATGAAAACATTTGGCGGAATTTTGTTTAGGATTTTATTGAATCTATAGATACACTTGGGGAGACTTCACATCTTAACAACGTTGAATTTTCCAATCCATGAGCATGGTATATGTCTTCGTTCTAAAACTTATTGATTTCTCATCCATGTTTTGTATTTTTCGGGATAAGGATGCTGCAACCATTTTGTTACTTTTTTTCTTTTAAATTATAAATGCATCTCTTGTAGACAGCATATAGTTGTTTTTTCAATTTTATCCAGTCTCAAATATCACTACCTTTTAATTGGGATATTTAGGCCTTTTACATCTTGTCTAACTATTAATATATTTGGCTTTAAGTCTCCTACCTCTCTGTTTATTTCCCATGGTGGCAACTTTCTTGCCTTTTACGGGGTTAGTTATTACTATTTTTTAGTACTCCATTTTATTTTCTCTTGTGTCTTCCAATCTATTTCTCCAGCACTTTATATTTTATTCTTCATACCTAACCCTTCATATTTACACCTTCTCATTTCATATCTAACACTTTACCTTTTTTACTTCACAGGAATAGAATTCCATTTATCTACCTCTCCATACTTTGTGCTATTGTTTATATATCTATTACTTGTATGTATTTTATAAACTCTACCTTTCAATGTCATAACTTTTACTTTAAATAGTCATTTGTCACTTGAAGGAAATTACAAGAAGAAAAAAACATACATAATGTTTTATATTTACCCACTTATTTACCATTCATATGTTCTTCTTCCTTCCTGAAGATCCAAATTTCCATCTGTGTTATTTCTCTTGTTTTTGAAGAAATTTTGTTGGGTATAGAATTCCAGTTTGATAGTTTTTCTACTTTCAGGCTTTAAAAAATGTTGCTCTACTATTTTCTTGCTTGCAATATTTTCAATCAGAGTTATGCTGTCATTTTTATCATTGTTCCTCTTTAAGTAATTTGCCATTTTCCTCTGGACAGCTGAAAAAGTTTTCTCTTTATTACTGTTTTTAAGCATTTAATTATGATTTGTCATGGTGTAGTTTTAGTCATGTTTCTTGAGCTGGGGGTTTGCTGAGCTGCTTGGACTTACATATTTATAGTGTCAACTTGAAAAATTTTAACCATCCTAGTGGACCATAGGGGTAACTTATTGTGATTTTCATTGTCATTTTCCTAATTATATTGAATATCTGTTCATGTACTTATTTGCCATCTTTATATCTTCTTTGATGAAGTGTCTGTTCAAATCTTTTACTCATTTATTTAAATTGGGTTTTGTCTATTATTGACTTATACATTAAAAAATATATTCTATATATTCTACATACAAGTTATGTGTTGATAAATGTTTTGTAAACATTTTCTTCTAGTCTATTACTTGCCTTTTCCTTTTCTTGACAGAGTCTTAAAGAATAAAAGCTTTTAATTTTGATGAAATGTAATTTATTGCCTTTGGGTCATATTAAGAAATATTTGTGAAACCCAAGGTCACTAAAATTTTATCATATATTTTCTTGTAGAAGTTTTATAGTTTTAGCTTTTACATTTAGGTATATGATCCGTTTTTAGCTATTTTTTTATATGGTGAGAGTTGAGGTACAGTTTTTGAATATGTCTATATTAATGTTCAGGCACAATTTGTTGAAAAGATTACTTAGCATTGAGTTACCTTGTCACCTTTGATCTTTTCATAGCTCGCTGTTAAGCTTTGCTAGACGTGACTAGAGCAGTCTTTGATCTAAGCTAATTTTGTCTCACTACTGAGCTAATGCCCTTTTGAGTACTTACTTGATGCCCTTGAATTATGAGGTTTTTCACTCTGTGGGGAACATGGACTATTCCCACTCTATGTGATTTCCAAATCTTCCATCTTCTCCTTTTTGGTTGTTTTCCCAGCTTTGGTATTTTTCTCACACACTTGTGCTGACTGCTGTTCAGCTGAAGTCTCAAGAGGAACCCTCCGCATCTCCAGAGCTCTCTCTGTGCAGTTCCCTCATCTTCAGTAGCGTGTGAACTCTAGCCATCTTGGCCTCATCAGTCTGCCAGCTCCATCACCTAAATGCAGGTCATCTGCTGGACTCCATCTCTTGAACCCTTTCCAGGTTCAAGCTGAGAAAGTCATAGAGAGTCACCTCATTTGTTTCCTCTCTCCCAGAGGAGGACTCCCTCTCGTTGTCATATGTGCTGTCCAGTTTTGAGTTGTTTCAGGTGGGAGAGTAAATCTTGTCACTTTTACTCCATCTTAGCCAGAAGATGAATCATCCAGTGACTGATTTGTAAATGTTAAAACAACCTTAGACTCTTAGAACAAGCACAATTTGGCTATGATGTATTATCGTTTTTATACTTTGCTAAATTTCTATTGATGATATTTTCTTTGAGATTTTTTTTAAAACTGTGTTTAAGAACAAGATTGGTCTGTATTTCTCCTTTCTTGCAAGGTCTTTATAAAGTTTTGGACTCAAAGTTATGCTGACCTAAAGTTAATTGGGAAGTGGCACCTCTTTTTCTGTTTTCGGGAAGACTCTATACGAGTGGCACTAATCTTTGTTAAACAATTGGCAGAATTAACCAACGAAATCATTTGGGACTGAGTAGGCATTAAATTATATATTTCATTTTTTAAATAATTATCAGGCTATTGAGATTTTCAATTTATTCATGTGTTCAGTTTTGGTAAGTTTTACTTTAGTAGAAATACATCCATTTATTTTAAATGTCAATTATATTGGTGTAAAATTATTCATATTAGCGTCTTATTTTGCTTTTGGGAACTGTAGTGATGACTTCCTTTTTATTCCTGACTTTGGTTAATTTTTCTTTCTTTTTTATTTTTGATCAGTTTTGAAAATGAGTTTATAAATTTTATTAGTATTTTTCTATTACTAATATTTGACCTTATTGATAGTCTCAATTGTGTGTTTATCTTCTATGTAATTGCTTTCTGATTCCATTTTTATTATTTCCTTCTTTCTTTTTTTGCAGAATTAATTTACTTCTATTTTTCTAATTCCTTGGAATGGATGCTTTGTTCATTGATTTTTCACTCTTTTTTTTCTAAGTTACGTATTTAAAGCTATACATTTCCATCTAAAGTAGATTTTAGGCGCATCAAAAAAGTTTGATGTTATATTTTCTATTTTTATTATCATTCAGTTTAAAATACTTTCTACTTTTCATTTTGATTTTTTCTTTTTGGTAATTATTTTGAAGTGCATATCTGCCTATCTAGTTATCACTCTGTTATTGATTTCAGCATGTGGTTAGACATTATACTTTGTATGATTTTAATCATTTGAAATTTCTTAAGACTTTCCAGAATTGGTCTATTTTTTTAAATGTTCTATAATATGCAATCTGCAATTATTGGGTCAATTATTGGATGCAGTGTATATGTATTGAGTCAAAATTGCTGATCACATTGTTCAAGTCTTCTACACCTTTACTGTTATTTTTTGTCTATTTGTTTCATCAAGATAGTGCTTTAAATCTTCTGCTGTATAGATTTGTCTATTTTTCCTTTTGCATTTATCAATTTTTGCTTTATATATTTTGAGGCAATTTGAGGAAGATTTAAAATATTCATTAAAAATGATTTATCTTTCAAATAAATTGAACTTGGTCACTATGACATACACTCTTTATCTTTAATAATACTTTTTTACCATTAAGTCTACCATTTCTGATATGTATATAGCTACACAATCCTTCTATTGGTTAGTGTTTGCATAGTATATCTTTTCATTTATAGTAAAATCCTTGTCGACATCTGTCTTGGCAATGATTTTTGGATATGACACCAAAAGCACAGGCAACAAAAGCAAAAATAAACAAGTGGAGCTATATCAAACTAAAAAGCTTTTGCACAACAAAGGAAAATATCAATAAAATAAAAAGGCAACCTACTAAATGGGAGAAAATATTTGCAAACCATATATCTTATAAGGGATTAATATCCAAAATATATAAAGAACTCATACAACTCAATAACAAAAATCAAATAGCCCAATTAAAGAATGAGCTAAGGGCCAGCCCCGGTGGCCCAGTGGTTAAGTTCATCATGCTCTGCTTCAGCGGCCCAGGTTCAGTTCCCGGGTGTGGACCTACACCATGCATCAGCGGCCAGGCTGCGGCAATGACCCACATACAACATAGAGGAAGTTTGGCAGATGTTAGCTCAGGGCAAATCTTCCTCAAACAAACAAACAAAAAAATGAGCTAAAACCTGAATTGACATTCTCCAAAGAAGACATACAGATGGCCAATAGGTACAGGAGAAAGTGCTCAGCATCACTAATCATCAGGGCAATGCAAACAATGAGATATCACCTCATACTTTATTAGGACAGCCATTCTCAAAAAGACAAAAGATAACAAATGTCTCAGTGTGTGGAGAAAAGGGAACCTTATACACTATTAATGGGAATGTAAATTGGTATAGGAACTAGGGAAAACAGTAGAGAGCCTCCTCAAAAAATTAAAAATAGAACTACCACATGATCCAGTAATCTCACTTCTGGGTACATGTGAAGGAAATGAAATCAGTATTTCAAAGAGATATTGCACTCCCATGTTCATTGCAGCATTTTTTCACCATAGCCAAGATATGGAAAAAATCTAAGCGTCTGTTGACAAACGAATGGATAATGAAAATGTGATACATATATAATGGAATATTATTCAGCCATAAAAAGAAGGAAATCATTCCATTCGCAACAACGTGAATGAACTTGGAAGACATTATGCCAACTGAAATAAGTCAGATGCTGAAAAACAAATACTGTATGATCTCACTTATATATGGAATCCAAAAAAATTGAACTCATAGAAGCAGAGTAGAATGGTGGTTGCCAGGGCCATGGCGGTGGGGGTGGTGGAAGTGGGAAGATGCTGATTGAAGGGTATAAATTTTCAGTTATAAGTTGAATAAGTTCTGGGGATCTAATGTACAGCATGGTGACTATAGTTAATAATACTCCCCTGTATACTTGAAATTTGCTGAGAGAGTAGATCTCAAGTGTTTTCATCCACACATACAAAGAAGGTAACTATGTGAGGTGATGGATATGTTAATTACTTCATTATGATAGTCATTTCACAATGTATACATCTATCAAATCATTATGGTGTAAATTTTAAATAAGTACAATTTTTATGTGTCAATTATACCTCAGTAAAGCTGGAAAAAGTTAAAAATAAATAAAAATGCAATGCAAAAAAATCATTTCACTTACTTTCAAACTTTCAGCTTCTTTATAATTTTAGTGTCTGTTATCCAGTCTAAAAATATTTGTCTTTTAATTGATGTGTTATCCAGATAAATTTTATTTCCTCTCTAGATCCTCTCCTCATCATTCTTTCTATCCTGGTTGCTGTCCCAAGGCTATACCAATTGAGTTCCCATGACATTTGGATTCTAGTTGGGTTCAGCCATGAGGAACCCAGCAGGAGGTGTAGGAAGGAGAAAGAGTTGACTTGGACAGATTGTATTCCTTGGTTGAGGACCACTACTCCTCAAAAGGAATCTCTCTCTCTCTCTCATTTCTGGTAATCACTTCTTCCCTTCACCCCTTCAGGCCTAGGGGAAGGAATAACTCTGCTTCTACTAGCTTCAGGTTGCTGCCCTATCCTCTGTAACTACACATTTGTAAATTTCTGCTTCATAAATAAACTGTCCTCATAGTATCCTCTTTTGAGAGTTCTATTTTGTTGGGGCTCTGTTTAACGAAACATTAACCAGAAACATTTCATTAATGCTTAACGAAATTAACGGTATATTTTGGCTTAAGCCATCATCTTATTAAGTGCTTTCTAATTTTCTCAGCTTCTCCAAGTTCCTTTTACTCTCTTTTCTTGTTTTTAAATTTATTGAATATTTTTTTTTATTATTTCACCTCTAGCTCCATACCCAACAAACTTGGAAGTGATATTCTCTTTTATTATTATTTTTTTGTGTGTGTGTGAGGAGGATCAGCCCTGAGCTAACATCCGTGCTAATCCTCCTCTTTTTGCTGAGAAAGACCAGCTCTGAGCTAACATCTATTGCCAATCCTCCTCCTTTTTTTCTTCCCCAAAGCCCCAGTACATAGTTGTATGTCATAGTTGCACATCCTTCTAGTTGCTGTATGTGGGATGCGGCCTCAGCATGGCCGGAGAAGTGATGCGTCAGTGCGCGCCCGGGATCTGAACCCGGGCCACCAGTAGCAGAGCGTGCGCACTTAACCGCTAAGCCACCAGGCTGGTCCTTATTATTCTTTTAATAGTTATCCTAAAGATTAGAAACTTTTATGCACTCCATGGACTACAGGAAGATACATAAATTCCATTTACTCTGTGCCTGATTCATATGACATTGTTCTCATGTATCACCTTAGCATCAGTGATCATCAAGTTCCATTTCCAATTCCATTTCATCTCCTGGACTCGGATGAATTCATTTCAGAACTCAATCACAAATGAGCAGATAAGCCCCCTGGTCCAGGGGAGGAGAGAGGACCTCTGTATTCCAATTCCTGACTCCTACCTCTAGAGTCTCTCAAAAGCACGATTTAGCTTCTCAACCTTTCTTCAGGAATTGACAAAGGCACTCAAGGGAAAAGTAGCCACAAATGAAAAGTTTGTCTCGACTGGGCCAGGATATTCTTTGCTATATTGTAGCTCTCTGGTACATTCAAAAAAAGTGTTGTATGCATCATGTATAATTTATCTTAGCGGGAAGTTGGTCTATGGTTCCTGATAGCCATACTATTTTAATCCTAACTTGGCCTTGCAACCTTGGCTTCTTGACCTGCTCTTTTGAGCCAGTTGTGGAAGGCATTGCAGGGGAACAAGACAGCAACAGGAGAAGGCCTTTTGTCTAGAGTGAGGGGCTGGGCAATACGATTGTTATAATCAATCTCATCAAGAACTCCTATCAGGGAGGAGGAAATCTCCGCTTCACCCCTCTTGAGTTCTTACGGCTGGACTAATAATAAAATTAACCAGATTAACAGGAGAAAAACCAATTTAATATGTGTTCAAAGGAGATCATAAAAATGCTCCTCAGAAAGTAAACAAAGCAAGCATTTTATATATCTTTTTACGCAAAGAAACAACAAATTTGTGAGGATTTGACGGGACAAAGAAACTTAGGTTTGGGTGCTTAATTAGTAAGGAATTTAAGCAGAGTTTGGGTTTAGGGTAATAAATTAGTAAAGAAATAACAAGGTTTGTTTATACTCACTCTTGGCCCTGAATTTCCTAACTCTGCTGATAAGGATGCAGGCAGAGCACCTTTCACTTGTAAGATTTATTTCTTGCTTTCATGGGGAACAGAAAGAGAAGGGTCAAAATGCCCTTTTTGCATTGGCTCCTTCTCAAGTAGCTTTAATTCAAAATAATCAATGTGCCATTGTGGCATACTTTGGGGTGACCTGCCCTGGACCCCAACACCCTCAAGTATTCCTGGACCCTTAAGACAGAGATCATTGGCCTCCTAAATCTTGGCATTAATTATTGGGAGTCTGACAACCTCCAGTTCAAGAGGGAAAAACTTTCACAGAGTTTTCTTAGCACCAAAAGGAAGACAAATTTAATTCTCTTTTCATCATGTCAACCTGATAGCACAAACAATGTAGAGTTTTCTTTTGTGATCATATTCAGGAACCTTGGCTATACCCTGAAACACATAAAACTGTAGGCCAACTTGGCCATGTGACTTAAAGAATTAAATGGAGCTTTTAAACCACTGTCACAGGGTCTTATCTTGAGAACGCTGCAGATAACAGGACAATTAGTTGGAGCGATAAAAGGACAAAAAGAAACTATCATGCAGATGTTTGGCCATCCAAAGCCATCTAGGCTTAAGATAATGCCATCTCCCGAGCAGTGAATGGAAGAGAGAAAAAGGTGAAAATTTTTTCCTCATCCGTTGCTAACTATTTTAATATGAGAACCCTGTGTGATTAATATTACACTTCAGGAGACTTTATGCTAAGAATTCTCTATTCTTGTGTAACAAGCTCCAGGATTCTCATTGCTAACTTTGAATCACACTGGGCTGTGTACCAACAATGGGTCCAGCAGTTCTTCCAAGCAGAAGAAAGTTGAGATATACAGGTGTAGAGATATGCAGATATTCTATGAAAAGACCATATCTGGAATGAAGAAGACATGCTTCAAAGAGGACTTGAAACCTTTATGTTCTTTCTTGGAGTGGACAATTGACATTTTTTGTTGTTTGTTTGTTTACTGAGGAAGATTCGTCCTGAGCTAACATCTGTGCCAATCTTCCTCTACTTTATATGTGGGTCACTGCCACAGCATGGCTGACAAGTGGTGTAGGTCCTTGCCCAGGATCCGAACCGGCGAACCTGGGCTGCTGAAGTGGAATAAGCCGAGCTTAACCACTACGCCACGGGGCTGGCCCCCATACAATTGACTTTGTTTTTGAAGTTTTGTACTGTTTTCTTTAGTTTTTGACTGTCTAATTTCTAAACACCTTCCTATCACGAGTCCTAGGTGAAGATGGTGTCCTCTTTAGCCTCTTTATGGAGGCTAAAGACAGTGGATCAGAAACTTTTTGTCCCTCTTCTCTGGAGGCCAGGGCAAGACACATGACTGTTAAAGAAAAACGCATATTCCTTGTTTATCCTGTTCTTGTGACAAAAACTTCCATTAGACTAACAGTCTTGGCCCCTTGGCACTCCCTCGCTTTCTAACCATCCCGCCCCCTCAATCCTCATCAAAGGAGGAAGCAGGATTCACCTGACTGATGAAATGGGAGGAGCGATTTGGGCATGACTGGCCAAGTCCTTTCCTCCTCTCTTTCTGTGGCATCTAAATGCTTGCAGAGACTCAGCCACTTGGCCTCCTTCTATCTGTGTGAACTGAGGAGTGAGGGAGAGGAAGTGGGCTACATTTGTCTATCTGCATCTGTGATTGGGTGGGTAAGTCACTCTGGTTCACAGGTAAAGTATGAACAATACCATTTGGCCTCAGATCTAAAATTGGTTTATCCCAATGGCTTTGTCAGTAATAAAGAAAAACATTTTGATCTCCAGCTGCCTAATTATTGGATTTTACTCTCAGTTGGTTCCAGAATCTGCAGGGGAAAAAAACCAAAACAAAATGATATTGTTTATGGGCTTCCAAAAAATTCAATATCTTAATTCATGGGTCTGTGAAATTTGTCAAATAAACAGGTGTGAAACTGGGGACCAAAATAACATATGAAAAGCGGAGTGAGCATGCTAGCTTGACTAGAGTTGAAGGCTTTACACCTTCAACTTCGGCAAGCAGGGCTAATGCGGGGGTAATTGACTTACACAGTTCATTGCAGGCTGTGTCCAGAGGAAAGAGACAAATGTTATACAGTTAGAGCAGATCTTAAGAAGTGCAGACCTTTTGAGCCCTAAAAAACTAGTCCATGCAGGCCATTATGTACATGTCATTGTAGTTTGACTTTGATCTACTGCAGACAAGTTGAGGCAAGGATTAGATCATTTTAGAAGTTGGTAGGTTAAAAATATATGGTGCTTATTATTTTTCTCAGACAGGACTTTAAACTGCTGATTGGGCTATGAATTAGTGAGTTTCATTCTAGCACGAGCAGAGAGTACTGTATCACCTACACCAAATTCTATTCTCTTCTAGGTATTTGAATGGTATTTAGGGCCAAGAGAGAATTCCCACTGCGGAAGGGCTAAGTTCTGTGTCTTAGTCTGCTAGAGCTGCTATAACAAAATGACACAGACTGAGTGGCTTAAATATGAGAAATGTATTTCTCACAGTTCTGGAGGCTGGAAGTCCAAGATCAGGGTGCCAGCACAGTTGGGTTCTGGTACGAGTTCTTTCTGGTTTGCAGACTGCTGCTTTTTTGCTTTGAACTAATATGGTGGAGAGGGGGAGAACCTTGGTGTCTCTTCCTCTTATTATAAAGGCACTAATCTCATTATGAGGGCCCCACCCTTATGGCCTTATTTAAACCTATCTTCTAAAGGCCCCAAATATCTTCACCTTGGGGGTTAAGACTTCAGCATATGAATTTTCTATACAATTCCTTTCAGAAAGTAGAAGAGGAATGTACAATTCCCAACTAATTCTACAAGGTCAGCATTACCTTGATACAAAACCAGATACAGACAGTTTGAGAAAAATAGATACTCACACACTCATAAACATAGAGCCAAACATTTTTAATCAAATCTAGCCATATATAAAAATAACAGCTTATGGGGCCGGCCCAGTGGCGTAGTGGTTAAGTTCATGTGCTCTGCTTCTGGCGGCTGCAGAACCACTCGTGGCGGCTCACAGGCTCAGACTCCGGGCGCAGACCTACGCACCGCTCATCAAGCCGTGCTGTGGCGGCATCCCACATAAAGTAGAGGAAGATGGGCACAGATGTTAGCCCAGGGCCAGTCTTCCCCAGAAAAAAGAGGTTGAATGTCAACAGGTGTTAGCTCAGGGCTAATCTTCCTTATGCAAAAAAAAAAAATTAAAAAATAAAAATAATAACAGCTTACTTCAGCAGCTTTTATGAAAACAAGATAGGTTTAATATTCAAAAATTAATCATTCGAATCTGCCATAATAACAACGAAAGAAAAAAAAACACATAATCACCTCAATAGTTGCAGGAAAAGTATTTGAAAACATTTAACATACATTTATGATAAAAATTCTAAGCAACTTAGGCATAGAAAGAAACTTCCTCAACCTCCTGAAGGATATCTACACAAAATCTGACAGCTAACACTGTATTTGGTGGTGAAAGACTGAATGTTTTTTCCCTAAGTTCTGGAACAAGTGATAGTGTCCTCTATCCCCACTCCTATTCAATATAATACTGGAAGTCAAAGCCAGTGTAATAAAACAAGAGAAATGCATACAAATTGGAAGGGAAAAAATACAATTGTCCCTGTTAGCAGTTGTCATGATTATCTGTATAGAAAATCCTGAGAAGTCTACAAAAAAATCTCTTACAATTAATAAGCAAGTTTAGCAAGGCCATAGAATACAATGTAAAGATACAAAACCTAATCATATTTCTATATTCTAGCAATGTTTGGAACAGAAAAGTAAAGATAATGCTATTTTAATAGCTCCAAAAAATTAAATACTTAGGTATGCCAAAAACTACAATAATACTGTCAAAGAAATCAAAGAAAATCTAAACAAACAGAGATATACACTTCCTATAAGCTTCCATGAGTTTACAGAAGAACAAACTGTGACATAGCCATACACTGGGGTATTACTCAGCAATAAAAAGGAATGAACTATTGATAAATGCAACAACATAGATAAATCTGAAAGGCATTATGCTGAATGAAAGAAGCCAGTCTCAAATGTTACATACTGTATGATTTTATTTAAATGATGGCCTGGAAAAGGGAAAACTATAGCAACAGAGAACCGATCAATCATTGCCAGGGAAAATGGTTGTGGGTAGGTGTGATTAGAAAGGGGCAGCGGGATGATGGAGTCTACTTTTTGGGTAATGGAACTGTTCTATATGCTGGGTGTGGTGGTGGTTACACAAATCTATGCATTTAAAAAAACTCATAGAAATGTATAAGTTCCACTATTAAAATGTCAGTTTTACTATATATTAATGTGAAACACACACGCACAAATGTCAGGATGAAAAGCAAAGGTAAAGAAGACGTGAAAAAGGCATTTGGATCCATTAAACCAAGCTCACCCTGTGTATGTGAGAGGGAGAAACAGCGAACTTGAGAAACATGTTAAATTGTTAGAAACTCAGCTGAGCCTTTTAAGAGTTAATGGAGAACAGATGAAAAAAAAAATTTCTAGATTTTGCAAGACAAAGAAATTTTACTCAAGGCCTGGAATGTTCTTCTTTTTTTCCCCCCTTAAAGAGTCCAAGAAAAGAGAAACGGAGCTTACTAGGCCCCTGGTGGTACAGACTTCAGGTATACCAACTTCAGTTTAAGTTCAAGGATCCGCTGAGAGGGATTTTGTAGTTAGAAAAGAAATGTGGGAACAGGAGTGGACTTTTCTGAGAGGCAGGTTTATTTGTCCCAAGCAATTCCATGTTAAGAATGATGATGGCTTATGCAGTACAGGATTGAAAAAATCCCGCTGACAAGAAACCACTAGACAAAGCCTATGCTAATTTCAGTACTGAGATGCTTGGAGCACAAGTCTCAGAGGATAGGTTGAAAATCAAGAGGTTTTGAATATAAACCTGGAGAAGAAAGCCATTTTCATTGAGATCTGGTGATATGGTTGCCAATGCCAATTTTTAAAATTTACAAGATGCCCGGGACTTATTAAATGCCAGCGTCTGAGAGAACAGACAGTAAACATAAGGACTCTATTCTCAAGTCTGTTAAAGTATAGTGGAGTAACTAACAAATAGAAATCTTTGCCCAATTGGGTATTCACAGAGTATGGATTCTGGAAAACTGACATACACTGAAGGAGATCACGATAAAATGAGACTGAAAAAGATTTTCACCATCTCCTTTCCTTTCTCCGTAAACCACCTAGTCTCTGCCTTGCCTTTTTCTTTATAAACATCAATTACTAAACCAGATTACTGGGGATTACTTGTATTTTCCAATCTTTGTGGCTATAGGATTGGAGCTATATTAATCTTGGGTTATTATTCTTGGTTTGTTAATTATTGAACTCTTCAAGTGTTGGTGTGGATGTGAGGACTTGAAACTCTCATATTCTGCTGCAAGGAGCTATAAAACAGAGCCACCACTTTGGAAAACAGTTAGGTTATTCCTTAAAAATTTAAACATACCTATCTCATATGATCCAGCCAGTCCATTGTTAGGTATTTACCCAAGAAAAAGGAAAGCATCTGTTCATGCAAAGCCTTTACACAATTGTTCATAGCAGCTTTTTTTTTACAATAGCCAGACAAGTGGAAACAATCCAAATGCTGTCAAGTGAATGGATAAACAAATTGTGTTATATCCATATAATGGAATACTACTCAGCAATAAAAATGAATGAACTATTGACACATGCAACAACATGAATGAATCTCAAAATTATGCTGATGAGAGAAAACAGATAAAAAAGAATACATGCTATATTGTTCCATTTATATAAAAGTCTAGGAAATGTAAACTAATCTATAGCAAATGAAAGCAGATCAGTAGTTGCCTAGGGGTGGGGGACTGTGGGTAGACATGGCAAACTGGCTTGTGGAAACTTTTTGGGATGATGGATATATTCATTATCTGGATTGTAGTGATGGTATTCATGTACCAAATATTTATCAAACTGTACACTTTGGATATGTGCTGTTTGTCATATGTCAATTATACCTCGATAAATCTGATAAAAATTATTGTAGGTGGCTACCTGGTATCAAATGTCCTTCAAGGCAGGGTTTCGGGAGTAGTGAATTGCTACTGTTAAAGCACAACACAGAGATCATGAAGAATTCAAAGGTTTCAAGGTAGTATGGCTGCTTCTGACACCACAGGATCATTTGAAGAAAGAATGACAGTATCAGATTCCTACATTCTCTGCTCAAGTTGTGAGCTGAAAACCTGGTTTTTGTGGTTATTGTGCTCAAAGAATCTCTTATCTTTTGCGGTCATGAGGTTGGAGTATCAGAAAACTGCACTCAGTGCTTGATCCTAAATTTATACCCTCATCAGGAGTCTCGTGTGGCACCCTTCAGGAGCAGGAGACGTTTCCCATGAGCTCATCACACGAAGGCAATTTTCCTATACCCTACATTCCCAGATAACCTCTAGGGGTCCACTGCAAAATCAAAATCAGGAGGACGAGGCTTACACATCAAATATAACTTTGCTAATAATGGCAAAATATGACAAATATATGAATTCTGAAGGCAATCAACCAAAGTGGGGCCATAATTTTAGATTAGGCTAAGTTTTTATGTGCACTTATCAACAATTCCATATTCAGTGGGCCAACTTGAGCAGCTGGGAGTGAGTCTAGTACTTTGCTTACCCAGGTCTAAATTTAGCCTATCCTAGATGGTGAAGATGCCAGGAATTACTTGGTATAATGCAGAAATATATTTCTTTGGGAGAAATATATGCTGGAATGTATTTATGATGTGAGATTTGTCTTTTTACTCTCTAGCTATATTCTTCAAGAAGACCCACAATAAAATCTCTTTACTAAGACCTTTTGAATGTACATTGGTGAGGGAAGACCTAAGTTCTGAAAAACAGTTTAGTAGGGTGAGGATGCTGGAGATACTGCAATTAAAATGAACTTCTTGATTTCAGTAGAAAATGGGGGAATAGGAGGATCTAGGATTGGGATAGGGCCAGCAGTAGCACTTAACTTCCAGAGGCAAATGGAAGTGGTTATCACACTAGACAACAGGGCGCTGCAGTATTCAGAAAGTTCTGACTGCAGAGATCTTTGCCAGCAGTTAGTTAGTCAGTGGGTAACTGAGGGGAAAACCAGCTAAGGGCCTTGATTTGTGCTAGCCAAAAGACCGAAACATACCCCTCTAGATTTCTTGAACAGAAGCTTGACTTAAGTCACCACAGTAGGGTTACAGAGGTCTCATACAGGGGTTAGTTCAGAGAGGTAGAATCCCTTGAAGTAGGGGCAGATACCTTTGAAGCCTTTGCAATAAAATAATAAGTAAATACTATGAATCTGTAATATAGCCTTTTGCAAAGGGACTAATGGCTGTTACTAAGGCAATTGTGACCCTAGGAAATGGACATATCCCTCATTTGGGGGATTACTGGACACTTTCTGAGGTCTCAGAATACCAGTTCAGTTCACCAGAATCACGTCATAAATGGAAATTTTACCCAAATTTACTTCACATGTGAAGTTTGTGGAATCCCAAAATCATCTCTTGGTTAACTTCTGAACACATAGTTAGAATAGATGTCTCAACACTTATCAGAATTCCCTTACTAAGTCTCCTGGGTCTTGAGGAAAAGGCTATTGTCATAGGAAGGGCCAAGCAGCAGTTGCAGAATCTCACCCTCCATGCTAGAAAAGTTTAAAAACAAAAGCATTGATGTGGGTATTACAGATACTGCCATCACCAGAAGTCTGTGAGATGCAAAGGAGGTAATTTCTTTTGTGTATCTATTTAATTCTCCAACCTGTGTGGGCTCTTGATGTGTAGCTGTCTTGGTGTGGGCTCTTAGAGAATGATACTAGACTATCTTAAGTAATCAGATGTGACGCCAATGAAAAGTTCTCCTTTAGATGTGGTTTCTTTACTGGGACAAATTACTATAGCTCCTGGAAACAGATATGCATATATATATTTGATGAATTTTTTCCTAATAAGCACAGAATTTGCATTAGTTTGGCAGTAACAGCAGTACACCTTCACTATCTTTACCTCACAGGTATGTCAACATTTCTTCTAGTCTCATGATTTTAAATATTATCTATACACTAACCATCCCAAATCTAGCTGAGCATTCTCCCATGAAATCTAGACAAATTCAACCGTCCATTCAGTATCTCTACTTGGAAGTCTTGTAGGAATCTCAAACAAGAATAAAAACAAAACTAACAAAAAATCTCCTCAACAAAACCATTCTGTTTCATTATATTGATAAATGGGCCTAGAGAATGGGAAATAGCAGATACACTACCTCCTTTAGGGAAGGTGTATAGTCAAGTACTTAGTTTGAATTCCAACATCACCACTTAAACTTTGGTGTGTGAACTTGGCAAGTTACTTTAAATTCCCTGAGCCTCAGTTTCCTCATCTGTAAAATGGCAACAACCATAGCCAGTTCCTCACAGGGCTTTTATGATGCTCAAATGAGTATATATGCATAAAATAGTTAGAATTGTCTCTGGCACATAAACAGAACATAATCAATTGTTATGTCTTGGTTAAGACACGTATTGTCCAAAATGTGAAATGAATCCATGGAAAATATTGGAGCTTGCCATCTGCAAGAAATTTGGGGTTGTTCATGTTGAGCCCCTTACTGCCGAGAGATATATGACGCAATGGGCTACAGTACATTTAAGTTTGTTGCCCCCACCCTTTACCACCCAACCCGCAAATTTATAAAGTTTAAAATGGGACTCAGAACAAGAGAATGTTTTCTTGGCTGAAGTGCAAACAGCTCTTTGTTTCCTTATAACCTGGCAAATCCTTGCACAGTCTGTGGCAATTGGATAAGAGAAATCAGAGGAGACTCATAGGAATTTTGAGATAAACTATACCTTTTCATCAATTAACATTTTGAGAAAATAGTGCTTAGCTTGTTAATGGTTCTTAACAGAACACTGAGTTCTTGCCATGAGGCTTTGAGTGATGATGTGACCTCAGCTGCCCGTTATGAGCTGGGGGTTAATTATTCCACTTTGCCATAAATCAGGCATGCTCAGGAGAACTGTGACAAGCCTGCCCAGATGCTTCCTTCTCCCCTTTCTTCTTTTGAGCATCAAGATTATGTTTGACAGCCTTTTTTACAGTTAGGTTGGAGCCATGTGGTGGGTAGAATCTATGTGTGCAATAACATGTTACATACAGCATTCCATGTGTGTATTTCCTGTATATGGGGCCAGAAGTAAAGGACTCCAGCATAGTTGTGCTGCAGACAGAAGAGGCCCGGACCACTATGACATTGTTTGGAGGAAAGACATCCAACTCACATCAGACTGGAATGTGAATGAGAAATAAATTTTTATTGTGTATAACTACTGAAATTTGGGGTTTGTTTGTAACAGCAGCTAGCACCAATTACCCTGACTAGGAAAGAGCATCCATCATCCAGTGATATTTCTGGGACCAAACCCAAGCATGTCCTAAAGGCACAAGTAAGTTGCGTGAGCATATGGTTCACGCTCCCGGGACATCTAATCCTGCTACATGCTCAGCCCTCCCTCCCTCACACCTATGGCTTCATGGGGTATTCATTGTGTGAGCACAAAATAGTTTCCAATAAATTCCTTTTCTGCTTAAATTAGCCTGTTACTTGTAGCCAAGATACACTCATCTTCCTCCAATTGTGGAGGGAGACAAGAGGGTCTGCAAAAACCAAGGAGTCTAAATTCTCCCTAGAAAATCAGCTTGGTCCTCTGCCCATTCTGAAAACAGGAATCATAAGGTATTCAATATATGCATACTGCTGAGGAGGCTATACAGAGAGAGTAAGTGCAGACTCAACATGGTGGAAATGGGGCCTATCTAGTCTAAGCTTCTGATTGTAGAGGGGAAATAGGCACAGCCACTATCAGTCAACTCCTCAAGGTCACATAGCAGGACAATGACAAGACAAAAATCTGGCTCCCTTGAGTCTCATTTCCATTCAGTTTTTACTGCCAGCAGCACCCAGGGAAGGAGGGGGCTCATGGAGGGTGTCTTCTCTTCCATCCACTGAAGGCAGATTGATCCTCCCAGACAATACACTAGTGATGCTTCCAGGAGGCACCTTGGGAAAAAGCAAGGCTGAAATGATAAGGAATGAGATTGCATAAATAAGCTCTGTAGAGCCAATAATATCCTTAGTCAAACCATAATATTTGAATGTTATCGCTTTTAGTTGAAAGTATGCCTACAAGCAAAGCACATTATGTTGAAAATTCCATGGACTTGTTCCAAAAAGTCACCTGTGACTCCATGAAACCTAAAGTATGCCCAGCCAGCCGTGATTAAAAGTAAATGCCTCCTAACCAGCATGTGTGCCAATGAAGCACTCCTTTTGCAAACTAGCAGGTGAATAGGCTGGTACATTTTAATGTTCTGAATTTGAAAATGGAAAAATAATCCATACATACATAGAATACAGAGCAGCTGAGTAATTTAAAAAGATCCTAAAATTTCAGGGGTGCAAAAGACATTAGATATGATCTTGCCCAATCTCATCATTTAACACATGAAGAACTGAGGCTCAAGGAAGATAAATGAATTGGCCAAAGTTGTTTAATTGATTAGCGTCGGACTCATTGCTAGGTTCCAAGTGTCCTCACTCAGCTGGTAGCAAATCGACATTCTGCAGCGGTGCATAGCTCAGTGCTTCTCAGACCTTAACATGCTTAAGAACCATCTAGGGATCTGTTTAAACGCAGATTTTGCTTCAGAAGAACTGCGGTGTGACCCAGGATTCTGTATCTAACATGCCCCCAAGTAATGCTGATGCTATTTGCCACAGACCACTCAAACTTGGCTGCACATTGAAACCAGCTAGGGAGTTTTAAAAATATCTATATCTGAGCCTGATACTGATACCTCACCCCGGAGATTCTGATTAATTTGCTCTGGGATGTGTCCTGGGCTTTGTTGCCTTCAACACTCCTCAGATGATTCAAATATGCAACAAGGTTAGAGAACAGCCACCATAGAGTCACTTTATTTTACATGTAAAATAATTATTTACAAGGAGGATGGCCTTTAGCCACTCTCTTATTTTTAGACAATCTGCACCATTCTTTTTACCAGTTGAGTTAATTAGAGCTAATTCAGTGAGGTCATGGTTGGCAAATTAGTTATCATAAGGTTGGTGAGTAGATTGACCCCTTATGGTAAAGACAGTTTACATCTTTGAGAGAACAACAAATGGAGTCTCCTATAACAAACATTCATAGTCTGACAAAGGCCATAAGTCAAAAGTCTTTAGAAATACTAAAACCAACATTTTAATATTATAGGAAAACTACTCGTTTTAACAGACAGATCTAAACACTCACCTTTATGGTGACAAGCTAGAGAATAAGTAGAAATTCAAGTGAAACTTGATGGTGACTCTTACATAAATATACACCAAACCCGTCTAATGTATCTATATAAGTTATTAATTCAGGGCTTTGATTTCTTATAAACACTCACACCCATAGCTTCTTAAATTTCACTTAAAAATGTTGCCAAAAAATTCTCATAGCTTCTGATTTTAAGTTCAATTTTAATTAAGTCTGAATCCAAGATAATTAGTGATTACAATAATTCATTTCCGTTCTCCTGATCTATTCTTTTCACATCATCACATGATCTCCCTGCACGTAAACTTGCCCTTAACCTTGAGTATGTGGGACTAAGTACTGCACTGAAAGGCCATCTCTTCTCTTTATCAAGTTGCCTTGCCTGAGCTGGACACATCTGCTTGCCAGATCCATCGGCCAGCCAATCAGCACCAACCTTGGAGGAGAAGGACAAGAAATCCAAACATCTAATTCCAACATTAGTATCACTAAAAAATCTTCTGGTGTCATATTTAATGATTCATTAAATTACAGTCTTATTTACAGTTGTTTAATGATTCATTAAATAACAGTCTCCTGGAAGTCACAGAGACTGTTAAAGTGAATTGAGAGCAAGTCAAAAAGAAAATCATTCAATGGGTAAAATGCAGCATGGTTTGGGGTTGGAAATGTAGATATCTGCTGACAAGTAAGAATCATTGAGAGGTCATTTTATCCATTCCTCTGCCTTGGCTGGAGAACATTGACCTTGGCAAGCAAATCGAAATGTAGATCCCATAAACTGCAGCTCATGAGGTCACCAGCTGTCGTTTGGGATGGCTATGTACATTGAAATAACCTGTTTATTCAGCAAATCTGGTAGGATTGACTTATGCCACTAGCCAGTTATTGTGTCCCTGGTTTATAACATGCATAAAGGAGATGGTTTAGAAAGTCCTTTAAAGGATCTTTGCCAAAAAAGCACACTGTCATACAGATTCCTTTAAGACCTTGGCAGTGTTAGCCAACTAACAACTATAGAAGCAAACCATGTGCCCCATGAAAGGCAAAATGGCTTGATTTCCCTGGAGTTGAGAACTCTCTGGAATATGCCAAAGAGAGACTAAAATTCATTTCCTGAGATATAGCAGGTGCCATATGCATAATAATGGCCTCCCAAGATGTCCACATCCTATTCCCCAGAACTTGTGAATATGTTAGGTTGCATGGCAAAGGTTACAGTTGGAATTAAGGTTGCCAGTTGACTTTGAGATGTAGAGACTATTTTGGGTTATCTGGGTGGGCCCAATGTAATCACAAGTGTCCTTAAATGTGGAAAAAGGAAGCAGAGTGAAAGAATCAAAGAAATGGAAATATGAAAAGAACTTGGCCTGATGTTGCTCGCCTTGAAGACAGAGGAAGGGGCCACAAGCCAAGGAATGAGAACAGCTTCCAGAAGCTGCAAAAGGCAAGGAAACAGATTCTCCCCTAGAGCCTCCGGAAAGGATGCAGCCCTGAGGACATCTTGGTTTAAGCCCAGTGAGATCCGTTTTGGACTTCTGACTCAAGAATAGTAAGATAATAAATTTATATTGTTTTAAGCCATTAAGTTGGTGATCATATGTTACCAGCCATAGGAAGCTAATCAGCAGGAAAACTGGATTCTTCTACTTCTTGAATTTGTCCCAGAGAATTTAAGAAAAATCATCTTAAGAAATGTTTATGTAACTGCATATCATAAAAAACCCTTTTTGGTGTGGTCTTGCCTACCTTTGCTATTGCATCTCCTGTCCCACCCTGGCTTCTCCCTATTGCCTGTCGTTAGGTGTCCTGTATGTGCTGCATTTCTTTTCTTCTCCGTGCATCTGCTCTTTCTCTTCACTCCTCCTTGACTGCGCAGCCTACTGAAAACTCGCCATTGAACACCTACTCATCTTCCAAGTCCCAGCCTTCTCTGATGGTTTGAATGGATCATCATCCCCTTGGTGGTACCACTGTTCTCAGCACACGTGTTTATTAATGCACTTAGCCCACGGTAGCCAAATTACTTCCTTCATATCTTTCTTACTGTTAGAAAAGAGGACTTGTTCATCTGTCTCTTGACAGCCAGTGTTCAGCACATTAGGGATCATTCTGTCTTTTATATTTGACACGATATATTGAATACCTATTATGCACCAAACAGATAGCAAGTATTCAGTTAATGCCTGCTGTAGATAAATGAAGGTAAAATATCGGCATTTTAGGGAAAACTGTGACTGACTTCATTCTTGGTGCTATTCCATATTCCTTACCTAAGGACTCATGGCAAATGTGTCTCAGGGTTGAGTTAGGAGAATCTTGTCTTGCACATAGAAGCAATATAATAGAGTGATTAAGAGATGATTAGGCACATATTTGTGGTGATGGATTGTAATTAATATTAGGGTGGTGAACATGATGTGATCTATTCAGAAATAGAAGTATAATGATGTACACCTGAAATTTATACAATGTTATAAACCAATGTGATTGCAATAAAATAAAAAAATAAATAAAAATAAATAAATGGAAAAAAAACAAAGAGGAGTTACACTGGAGTTAGCCTGAGTAAATCCAGGAGCCACCACTTACTAGTTCTAAGATCTTGGGCAAATTATATAATCTAGTTCTCAGTTTCCTTATCCGTAAAATGGGGATAATAAGAACACGAGACACAAAGATTTTTGGGAGAAGTAAATAAGATAATCCAAAAAGTGCTAAAATATTACTTTGGGTTATAGTCATTACTATGACCCATTGTGCTTTCCTTTTGGCCTTAATTTCTAGGAAACTTAAATCTGTCACCTGTGATCAGTTCTTGTCGTTTTTCTCACTATGCATCTGTCCTCATGATTTGTCTAAATCCTCCCCCATTTCTTTTGTCAAGTTAGATTTTTCTTCACTTTTTAATTTAAGAATTATTTTGTGTTTTGTTTGCATTAAAATCTTTATTTTGTCCCCTCAAATGTTTTCTGTATGTAACAGAGTATAAATGATTAATATGAAAATTGTCTACAAAACAGGAAAGTTAGTACCTATTTGCCTCATGGGGGTCTTGTGAAGATAAAATGAAAGGAGGGCATTGAAATTGCTTTGGAGATAAACTTCCTTTTGAAAATGCCCCAAATGCAATTAACAATTACAGTTCATGAATTAAAGAAGAACATTGTGTTTACAATAGTTTGCAAGGGTTGCTGTAACAAAGTGCCACGGACCGGGTGGGTTAGACAACAGAAATTTATGGTCTCATAGTTTTGGAGGCTAGAAGTCTGCAAAGTATCCACAAGGTTGGTTCTTTCTGAGGGCTGTTAAGGAGAATCTGTTCTGCGTCTCTCTCCCAGCTTCGGGTGGTTGGCTGGCAATCTTTGGTATCCCTTTGCTTGCAGAAGCATCACATCAATCTCTGCCTGTGCGTGTTTGTATCTGTCTCTATGTCCAAATTTCTCCTTTCTATAAGGACACCAGTCATTTTGGTTTAGGGTTCAACCTAATGACCTCATCTTACCTTGACGACCTCTGTAAAGACCCTGTCTCCAAATAAGGTCACATTTGAAGGCACTGGAGGTTAGAAATTCAACATATCTTTTTGGGGGTTTACAATTAAACCCAAAGCAGTTGGGTTCTAACTAGGAACCTAAGTTCCTAGGTTAGAAATAAGAGTAAAGTATGAATATTTGATTTTTGGCAAGTTAGCTTTATGCTGATCTCTGATATGGAAAGAGAGTTGGTCTTTTGACCCTTCCACTGGCTAACAAGTAACTGCCACTCTGGGCTCGATTTCCTCTAGTGTAACTAACAAGTTGTGGATAAGATGGTCTCTGAGCAACTTTCCTACTCTGACTTATGACGTCTCTATGAACAGATTGAATAGTAACTCACATTCATAAAGCACTCTACAGTTTACTAAGCACTAAGAACTATGTGAGGTACCTATTACTATCCTCTCTATTTTAGAGGTACAGAAAAATAAGTTGCTTGTCCACGCTCTCACTGCTGGTAACTTCGATCTCCTGAGACCGAATATTGAGCTCATTCTTCTATACCACAGCTCCAAATTTTGTGAAGCTAAAGCCACAGTATATTTCAGGAAATTAATAGCTGCATTTTACAATAATTAATGCCATGACTGAAATTGTCTTCAGAGTGCCAGAATACGGCATGACACACAAGAATGCTTAAAAAATAAAACCTTTTTGTGATCTTACTATTGGGATTGCAAAAATAGAAATACCACATACTACTGCCTTCCAGACATTGTACAAAAGTGAATCACTTAGGGTTATCAGCAATTATCTCCACTGTGAATAGCATTCCTTAGAGAAAAGAAAAATATTAGGGCCAGTAGACTTAAGCGTCCAGTTAATTTATTTTTGATGCTTGAGGATCCAACGGGTGTATTTCTACTTAAAAAAAAGAAGAAGAAGGTGTAAAAAGCTCTCACAATTGTGTTTGAGAAACCTGTTGAGAGAAAAAGGGAAACGCCAATCCCATTTTTGATTTTATGAAATCTGCTCTTGTTGGTTTTACTGAATGCCTTTTAGAATAAAAGTAGGCAAACTACTTCTAGACAACTAAATACATAACCCAAAGATGTTGCGTTTCAGTTCTAAAATTAACAATGATGTCCATCATCAAATTCCTAGCCATGAGATGCAAGGTCCATGGGAAGTTCAACATGAGGTGCAAACATGGGTGACGCACGGTCTTGAGTCAAGGAGGTGGCGGTCACGGAGGATGTCAAGTCCCCAGAGGGTGAGATGGGGCAGGGGAGCCATCCACTCAGTGTGTGGTGGGGCTTTCAAGAGGGGTGAATTTCCTGTGTGCTTTTGGGGTGGGTACCCAGTTCATGAAGTGCCCAGTGAGTAGCTCTTAAAGGATGGTGGGATTTTAGGATGCGGAGACATGTAAAGGAGAGGTAACTAACATTTATTGAGCTCCTATTATCCACCAGGCACCATGATAAGGATTTGGTATATTGTAGGAATAGATCTCAGGTAGGTCTGAAGCTGGGGCATGCTGGGGGAGGCTAGGCCTGGGGAACTGGCTTCTGCTTCACGCATCCTCACAATGATTATTCAGGAACAGGGTGGGGTCATTGTGCATCAGTCACCTGCACGTGGTGGACAGAGAGGCCAATAGGTGCATAGCTACTGTTATTAGATGATCGGGTAGGGAGGAGTCCAGGAGTGTGTAAACCCTGTGCCAAAGGCATAGGAAGTTCTTCCCTTCTGGGAATCCTCACTCCAAGCAAGTGGGATGGTCTACAGGTCTAGATTCTCATAGGAATGCTTGGGTGTGGGGCACTGTACCTCCATCTGGGAACAGGTGGTGTGCACATCTCTGTACATCCCCGTATCTTTGCCACCAAAGAAACTTTAAATCTATAACTGACTATGTCATCTGACTCTTAATTACATTACCATTCCATTGTGTCAGTACAATTTATCTGAATTATTTTATTATGCACAAAAATAACTCAACCTACTGTTGTTGGCCAACATCCAAAGACCACCGGGTGTGTCCCTGCCTTGAACAAAGCTAGATTTATCACTTGCGGCAACAAGGAATCCAGCAGATGGAGGGGAACCGTGAGGCTTCTTGAAGGGGGATGTTAAGGAAGAGACAGCCAGCTGCCTCATCTTTGGAACACGAGAGTCTGCGCGGAGTTACTGTTGGGTCAGTTTGTCCACGGCCGTATTCTAGAACAGATAGATCTGAATGAGCTGGTGTTTACAGAATTTAAGTTGGGGTAAATTCAAACACAAAACAAACACTCTGGATTGGGTTCAGTACACTTTCTTTTGCTGTGCAAGTCACAGAGCGATCTGTAGTGAAAAAGTGTGCTTTGTGTTTCAAGCCTCAGTTTCCCCTTCACAGCCTGGCTGCCAGCAGGGCTGTTCTTCACCTTCTCACTACTTACTTAGACACTTGGGCTTGGAGAGGTAAGCAGCTGTCCAGGGACGCGTCGAAGCTAGGTCTGGCAAGGGCACGGCAAAGAGTATAAGTTGGTGGGAAGGTCGGAAGGGGAGTAAGAGCGGCAAGGTGATGGGACCCCAGGGAGGTCAAGCCCGAGTGTCCACTTGGAGCCGCCTTCTTATTCCACAGGCAGTGCCTAGCCACTGAGAGTGTTTAAGTGGGGCTGAGGCATGGTTAGAGCTGGAGGTCAAAGCCATCGATGCGGTCCCAGGCTGAGAGGCTGTTAGAAAACTGATAACCGGAATTCTAAGACATTAGAATTAGCTAAACTCTATCCTAAAAAAGAAAAAAGAGAATCCAACTTAGAAGCTGATAATGCAGTAAACACCACCCTGCCTTTTACATTATTGTTTCCGGTGGCAAATTCTTATCTTTTCCAGTGAAATTAGTCTGTGATTCCTAATGCTGGGACTGTGGTTCTCAAAGTGGGGCCCCTGGACCAGCAGCCTCAGCATCATCTAGGAACTTGTAAGAAATACAGCTTCCAAGCCTCCGCCCAGACACACTGAATCAGGTCTGGGGGCAGGGCCCAGCCCTCTGTGTCTCAGCAAGTTCTCCAGGTGTTCTTACGCATGCTCACTCGAGTTTGAGAAGCACTAGGCTAGAGGAACATCAGCAAGTGCAGCAGGTGTTGAGTCTGTATAGATCTTAGCAAGTGTCACGCTGTTAACAAAAGAAAATCCCTTCACATCTTAACAAACTCAGTAGCAGTCACGGCTGGGACGTTAGAACTATCTTTTCAGTTCAACTTGGCCTTGTTCAGTATTAAAATATCTCTTCCTGTATCTATGGAAATACTGAAAGACACTATGTACAATTAGAAACTATTGTTTCATAAGATTACAAATCACAGTAAACTTGGTTGTTTTTGTTTTTTGAGGCGTGAGGGACAGCGAAGGGAGGCGCTTTGGGAGATAATGTGCATGTTAATTGCGGCCTGTAACTTCCCGGGACCGTGTTTTATTTTGTGGCACTTTGAGACTTTCATTAGAAACAGGATCTTTTTGTTACTGTTTGCTGCCCCGGGAGTTTTAAAAGAACTGATTTTCTGTCAGAAAAGATTGGAATCAATTGCAGCCTTCCCTTCTAGATAGTGCTAAAACATTTATTTAAGAGTTTAGCAGCTCGCCTGGCCTTATCTGTATTCCGAACTGCTTGTCCAAAGAAATAAAATTCATTCATGCCTTTGCTCCCTGTGTTATTGACAAAGCACACACTTTATGTGACTCAAAGCCAGGATCCTGTCTTCTGGGAAAACTTCTCTCTAAACTTGTCTGAAAGAATTATTTTATTACACTTTTTTTTGTGCCAACTCCAGAACACCTGAGTGAGAAATTCCAGGGGTGAAGGAGAAACAGGAGAAGGGCTTGCCCTGGTGATTTGAAAGCCCATTGGACAAAAATAAGAGAAGTCCCTTCCTCCACCTGGGTTATTCATCAGAATATCAGGGTTGGGCAAACTGTTTTCTGGAATAATGACCTCTGTGTTTTGCTCCTTCTCGGATGCTCAGCTGCTCATTTGCATTTACAGATACAATGGTGTTTTTTTGTTTGTTTGTTTGCTTTTTTGTGAGGAAGATTAACCCTGAGCTAACATCTGTTGCCAATCATCCTCTTTTTGCTGAGGAAGATTGGCCCTGGGCTAATATCCGTGTCCATCTTCCTCTACTTCATATGTGGGATGCCTGCCGCAGCATGGCTTGACGAGTGGTGTGTAGGTCCATGCCCAGGATCCGAACCTGCAAACCCTGGGCCGCTGAAGCAAAGCACATGAACTTATCCCCTACACTACAAGGCTGACCCCATGGTGTTTTGAATACATCAATATATAAGGATAGAACTAACTTTCTTAAAGACATCTATTCTTCATCAGAGGATAGTAATCTTCTTGGCTTTATTTGTTGTATATTTACTGTGTGCCAAGAACTTTATATTGTTTCTAATTCAAAAATCTGCCTCACAAAGCAAATATTCCCATTTTACAGATTAGGAAACTAAAGGAGGCTGGTGGTAAGAGGGGATGCAAGGCTTGACCCTGATTATTCCCGGCTGCAAGTAGGTTCTTTCTAACACACCACCTGGTAACACCATCTCCGTGTCTATAAAGGAAAGCTGGTCCCTGCAGAGGCCAGGCATACAGAGTTCCTTAGTCACCCGAGGAAGGATCCAGGGCATGCTACAGGTGAGGGAGCTAAGGACTCACAGCTTCTGTTGAAGTCCCTGACTCGTTGGTGTGGACATCCTTAATATCGGGCAGAAAAGAATATTAGAGTCTTTAGAACTCCTTGTTAGAAAACAAACAAAAAAGTAATTTGTTTTGAAAATTGAATTGAACAAGGTACTTGAAACTAAATCTCTGGACAAAAATATTTTCTCGCATTTGGGAACAAAATATCCTACCCCTATACAAGTATTTTTTGAACCAGCAAATGGGCCCTGATGTACTGATCAGTGTGTGTCCTGACGAGTGTGAACGTGCTTGAAAAGGACTGAGTATTTGTGTCCCTCCCCAAATTCACATGTTGAAGCCCTAACCCCCAATGTGATGTTGTTAGGAGGCAGGGCCTTCGGGAAGTGATTTGGTCTTGAGGGTGGAGCCCTCATGAATGGGATTGGTGCCCTTATAAGAAGAGATATAAGAGATGATCTCTCTCTCTCTCTCTCTGAGCCATGTGAAGACACAGCAAGAAGGCAGCCATCTGCAAACCAGGAAGATGCTCCTTATTAGACACCAAATCTGCCAGCTGTTAATCTTGGATTTCTCAGCCTCCAGAATTGTGAGCAGTAAATATTGTTGTTTAAGCCATCCAGTCTATGGTATTTGTTACAGCAGCACAAACTAAGGCAGTGCTCATAGGACAAAGGATTTAGAATCAGAGATGCCCAGGAGGATGGAGAACATGCATTTGCCATGCATATTGAGGAAATCAGCTTCTTGAGGAAAGAGTTTCTGAAGAACATTCCAACTGAAGCAAATTGTAAATAGAACAGGGTGCTACACTTAGCCACAGCAGATTATCAGCAGACTGCTTGTTAAATAATTAAGTGCTATTTAGAAAATAAGATAAGCAGTGGCACCTAGCTAAAGATCTGAAAGAGTGAGGGAGAATTTACCTTCCCAGGATTAAGAAGAAAACAGGTGTGTCCAGCCCAGCATCTTCACCTCTGTGAATCTACTGTCTGCCTAGTTAAAGACGCTGGGATGACCTGCCAGAGCTCAGGACCCACAGCTTATGCTGAACCATTTTCTTCTCTCTGATATCTGGAGAGCTGTCTCCTTGATGCTGGCCTTCACCAATATCTTGGTCCTTTTCTCAGCCTAGCATCTCTAGCAGACACCAGAACTTCTTGTTCTCAGCTCCCAAAGTCTAGGACTGCTCTTTGGGCTTTCTTATTGGGTTACTTTTCCTTGAATGACATGAGTGGTAATGCCCTACCTCCCCAGCCTGCACTGGCATCTCCTGTACTCTCTTTACAGAAAGTTGTTGCTGGCCATGACCTGGACCTGGCCCAGAACCACAGCAGGCGCCAGACCAAGGATCCAGGAGGGTCTCTCACTCTCACCTGGAGCTTCGGGGACTCTTGCATCAGGAAATGATGAGGGATTGAGAGTCTAGTGGGCTGATCAGTCAGAAAAGAGAGGCCAAACAGGTCCCTAAAACTAAGGGGGCCGACAAGATCTCAGATGGCAGGAACCAGAGCGTGGAGCAGAGGAGAGCTAGTTGCTGGAAAGCAGGACAGGTCTGGAATTTTCCTGGAATAAGTGCTTTTTCCCAGTGATATGTAGTGATATGGCAATTGCACGGGTTTGAAGAACCACGTGTGGGCTCAGGCATGCCAGGGGTGTGCCCTGTGATCTCAACCTCCAGACACCTTGTACAGGTGCAATGTCCCTCCTTCTCCATAGCATGTGACGGGGTAAAACAAACAAACAAGCCAGAACCAGGAACAGGAAACTGGACAGGGAACACAGTACTGCTATTTCCCTCCGGCAGTGCTTTCTGTGTCAGTGGAGGCCCTGAAGACAGGCCCCTTTAGCTGCTGCTCAAAAGTAAGTAGCTGGAGGCATGGTGACGTCAAAACAGCCCAAAGACGAGCAAGAGACTTTCAAATCCAAACTAAGGCAAGGCAGCTGATTTTGAAATGAACATTCTAATCGCTGGCTATGTTTAAGGTTATGTTTTCGATAAACGTAGAAAAGCTAAATGTTAGTGAGAAAGGAACCAAGCTGTAACTTAGATTTAGTTTAGTTTAAAGATTATTCTAAAGGAAAAATTTGTAGAACACAAAAATTATAAATGAAAACTTTTTAAAAATTAGAAAACAGTCCGTAGGCTTCAGAGTCAGACAGTTTAAATCTTGGTTTTGCCACTTAATAAATGGGTGATTTTGGATAAATCCTTCTCCACTGTCAGCCCTCATTTCATTTTCTGGATAAAATATGTACTTCATATATTTCAGATAACAAAGATGAAATGATACAAGACAAGGCAGCATCTGAGTCAGCATGTCGCTTACAGTAGGTGTTGGTTTTTCTGGTTGCAGCCTTTAAAATGAAGCTTGTTACACCTTATCTCTTGTTAGACCACAGGGTAGGGGTGCTTGGGTGGTAAATATGCCTGTTCTTGAACAGGAAAACTGGATGTTGCCAAGGTATTAGCTTATCCTAATGTTGCATCAGACAACGAATGACAAAGAGGGAGTGTCATCATTGACCTACATGCCATGTGTGGCACATTTGTCAAAGTTGGCTGACTCCTGCTCTGTGTATAAACAGATGTCTTGTATTGTGAATAAGCTTAGAAAGTTTTAAGAAAATATCACATTTATAAATGGCTGAATTGATTATGAGAAGAAAAGCATATTTAAATCCATGCCAACACATCTTGTAGTTTGACTTCGAGGCATTCCTTATTGGGAGCATGTACAGAAATTACCAAAGCCCCTTTTAAGGTAAAGGCTGGGTCTCGATGCTTCAGAAATGTTGTCTCTGTTACCTTCAGCAACACCATGGTGTTATTCTTACCCCATTTCTTAGATTATGAGGAACTTAAACTCAGGGTATTTAAGTGACTTGCCCAGAGTTGTGCAGTGGCTGAATTCTGATAAGACTTAAGCTGTGTGGTCCTCAGTTGACTGAGTTAAACTGCCTTTTTGGAGAGGACCACAGCAGGGACAGAGGTGAGTTGCTAGAAGAAGGGAAGCTCAAGGCTGTGCTATGGATAGCTAGAGCTTGGGGGAAGTATCCAATTCCAGAGCTGGAGCAAGAAAACTGCAAGAGGAACTCACAGCATCTTGTTGTGCAAGAGATTCAGAAAGTTCTCAAAAATGATGGAGAGACATAAAAGGACATAGGTGCCAGCCTGAAGGAATTTCCACTGGCCAAATCCAGGACAATAGGAGCATCAAATTGAGTAAAATCAGAATTCATGAATCCATAAAGATAATAACAAAAACAAGCAAGAAGATAAAGCTCGCTCTTAACAGTAGAAAGCCAATTAACACATGTAGAAGAAAACAAGGAGAAAGTCATCTGAGTAATAACTGATTTAGTTAAAAATTAACAATGGATGCTAAAACTAGGCTGAAAGTTTGATGAGGTATGAAATATTTACATAGTCCCAAAGTTTCCCTTTATAAATTGTGTTTTAATTAAATAGGCAAAATATTTAACTTTACAGGAAGTGGAGAAACAAATGCTCAAAGTTAAAATCACTAATAAAGGGACAAATTGACCTCACCAATGGGATTAGGGGCCACAAGGGGAACTAGTCTCATACTTTGGGGGACACTTATATTTGCCCAAGGTCACACAGCTAGAATGGAGTAATATAAGATTTAAATTCAGATCTGTCTGACTTTGAAGCCCTTCTTATGTCTCTCACATTCTGGGTCTAAAGGGTGTTACTGGCCCATAAGTGGTGCCATGACTCTGCAGAAAGGAGGTAGTTGGGCAAGACAGACAACAAAACAAGAAGAGATTAGATAGAAGTCACTGAAATGCCTGGGAGAGAAGGGAGCTCCTACATGGAATGTAAGTTGGGACAGTGGTATGGCTCCCAGGATAGGGATGCCCTCTTCCCCTACCTTCTCTCCCTGATGACTTTTTGATTTTGAATGAAATGCGAAAAGAACATCCTGAAAATTCCTTGGCTACCCTACACTGCACTGAGTTGTAATGAGGATTTACCAGAAGACGTTGTAACTAACAAACCAGATGCAGCAAAAAGGATGGGTAGTTAATTATATGGTCAATTGCTCATCCATATTTACACAGCAATGCTATGGGATTAT
This sequence comes from Diceros bicornis minor, assembly GCF_020826845.1. Taxonomy (NCBI): domain Eukaryota; kingdom Metazoa; phylum Chordata; class Mammalia; order Perissodactyla; family Rhinocerotidae; genus Diceros; species Diceros bicornis. Next base: position 15,570,539 of record NC_080765.1, read on the forward strand.
TTTCACCTTGAAATACAAATTCATTTGGAAAATCAATATTATTTTCCAATATAGTTCCTAATCTCCACTCACGGAAAATAGTACCGAGAGTCAGGCAAATCTAATACTCTTCTCAAAATAATTGGACAGAATCGTACCCAAGAATAGCCATTAAATAAAAAGTCTGGTTAAGTATTTGACAGCAATCAGAGGATGCTGCTAATGGTTTTAGAGGGTCCCTGGAGGGGGTATATTAATATCCCTAATAGAATGTGATTTTTGCTAAATAGAGAGGTCTTTTAGACTAAAAATTTTTATATTTTTTAGTTGCAAATTAAGTCATTCTTTGGATTTAGATAAACTCAGCAGAAATGCCTAGAGAAAATAAATGTCCTCCACGTGGGCAAAGCCAACAACTTTACAATTTATTCAAATACTTGGTTCCTGTGTACATTTTTTCCAACTACAGAGATACCTCATTTATTTCAGATGGCCGTGGAAAGAGGTATTTCTCACAACTGAATTAGAAACTAAAGTCTGCTTTAAAAAAAAAATTTAATATAAATGTTTCTAAAATGTGTTATGCATTTCTCCTGCGTTCTTCAATGGATTTTGCCGCCCATGATTCAACATTTTTCTTTCTTTGATGACTTCAGGTTCAACACCTGCTATTTTAATGGGCCATGTAAGTGGGGGAGATTTGGCCTGGAGGTGTGGTTCAAGTCCAGAGTAGTTGTCTGAGTCAAGCCAAGGCCTGAGTAGGAGCAGAGAAACCCTGGAAGGAGGTCATAGACAGATGGGAAGCAAGGCACAGCGGTGTAAGGAGGAAGAGGAGGATGGACAAGTGACTCAGCTGAAGGTTGGACCATTACCCCAGCTGTGCTCACACACAGAACCCAGGCAGCCCCGACACCTGAGAGCCTTGATTTCTGCTCTGTCCCCCCAGTGGAAGGAGTGTTTCACATCAACTCCGTAATTCTGTTTGTCTAGACTCCAGGATCATCAGGGGTAATCAGGAGGCAGATCAGGACCAAAGAGAGAGACACACATTCAATGTCGAATAGGCATTACAGGGATACTTTTCTTGAGGTTCCTACCACGTGGGTAGTTTCTCTGCATTCCAGAATTAGTTCCTACTTGAACCTTCTCCTTTACCTGGCTATTTAGGACTTGGATAACTTACTTGCTGGCCCTAAATGTGCCTCACAATGCAGATTCTTGCCACCTCCACCTGCATCCTGACGACCAGCATTTAGACTTAACCTTCAACCTGTCCCACTCCAGGCACCTGTTCCTGACCCTGACCCCAGGCCTATCCCAGTCCTCCTGGTTCTAGCTTATTCCCTCTATCTACAACCTGCTCTCTCCCATTTTTCCTGATTCTTTCTAATGACAGTGCCATAGAAAGCTAGACTTAGACACAACTGTCATGGGATAATATTTTTTGAAATACTTTCTTGGTAAATCTGACTTTAACCTTTTTAACTCTTACACCATTAACACTAGGCCATAAGCACAGAAACGAAAAGAGGAGGAGAGGATGTCAAGGAAGTCCCAGCCAGGCAGGAAAAAGAAGCAGAAAGTGATCTTGCCAAGGAAGAGAAAGGAGAAAGAGGAAGAAAAAGGCAAGCATTCATCCAAAAAAAATTGCTTGTTGTTCCCTCTAGGAGTTGAAATACGGGCGGGAAGAGCAGGGGTGAAGGGGAGGAAACAATCAGAGAGGCTTATGGAGGTCCTTGAGTAAGGAGACTTGCTCCTTGCTTCCCTGGATGCAGCCTGACAGAATTTCAAGGCCTTAGAGAAATCCTCCTCCCCCAACCACCATCCATCAACCACTGTCCATCTTGGTGCTAGAACAATGTGTTACAGCTAAGGTGTTTCATTTGAAATGCCAAAGGATGGTTTCTAGGATGGGGAGTTTGAGAACAGGCCCCTGGAGCTCCTCACCTCCCAGCAAGTTATCTAGAATGTCCTCAAGAGTGAGGTAGAATTGCTCAGAGAACCAGTGGACTAGAGGAAGCCAAGATAAGGAGGCCTGAGCATGAGAGGATGTGGAGGCCCAGCCCAAGGCTATTGTAGGGTCTGTGGATGTCTCCAAAACCAGTGGGAATGGCCATACCTCAGCAGATGCAGGGCAGGACAAGCAGGGAGAGGGAAATGAGCTGAGGAGGAATCACAAGATGTCATGCAGAGAGCACATGGCCAACATTGGAAGACCATGCATTGTGGAGACTGCACAAGACCTTCCAAAGAAACCACACCTGTGCTCTACCAGGAAGCCAAGAATTGGACTCCTGTTCCACAGACAACATCACAAGCTAGTCAGTATTAGCCAAATACAGACTAGAACTAGGTATAAAGACCTTTGCTCTTTTCCCACAAATCTCCACCCACTCCACCTCCAATCCTACCCAAACCATAGTACCATGGAAAGAGGAAGGACTTTTGAGTCAATCGACTTAGGTTCAAATTTGAATTCTCTCACTTCCCAAATATGTGACCTTGGACAAATCCTTTAACTTATTTGTCAAAAGAAAGTAGTAATACCTATTTCATGAGTCTGTCATGAAAATCACAAGCTATCATAGGTGTTACATGTACACAGTATTCAATACCTGTTCATATATCTTCTTCCTGATAGAAAAATCTATACTTACTGCTAATCATACAGTTAGTTCCTGGTTACAACAAACTGAAGAAGACTAGGGCTTGAATATTTCTGTACCTGAATTTGTATGATCTGTATTTGTTCACTTATTTTTAATTGAGGTATAACATACATTCAGAAAGAGTCTAATATACATATGTATATATTTGCTTATTTGGTTGTCTATTGCTAAGTAACAAAGCCTAGTGGTTTAAGAACAACTTCTAATTTTCTCTCCTGGCTCTGCGTGTTGACTGGGTGCAGCCAGGTGGTTCTCTCTTGTGATCTCTCACTCAGTTACTGTCAGATAGCAGCTAGGGCTGGAGTCATCTGAAGGCTTCTTTGCTTATATTTCTGGTGCCTGGGTTGGATGGCAGAACAACCAGGGACTGTTGTGCATCTCTCTCTCCTTTTGAGTTCTCCATGTGGCTAGCTTAGGCTTCCTCACAGCATGGCAATCTCAGAATAGGCAGACTTCCTTGGCATTGGTTTTCTCCAGAATGAACATTCCAAGAGACCGAGGTGGAAGTTGCAAGATCTCAAAAGTCCTAGGATATCAATTCCATCAAATGCTATTGCTGGAGCAAGTCACTAAGGCCAGCCTTTCAGCGGGATGAAGAGCAAAGAATTTGTAGCTATCTTTAATCTACAATAACACCAGTGTAATCACCATCCGAGATCAAGATATAGAGTACTTCCAAAATCCAGAATGTTCCCTTGACATTCTAGGATGGAAAGGAAGGAAAACCTTCCTAGTCAGGTTTTCTCTCTTCCTAATGATAATCACTATTCTGTGTATTTATTTTTAATATTTATTATCTTAAGTGTATGTTTCCAAATCTAATAGATGGGTCTTAAAAAAAATTCCTGGGACCAGCCTGGTGTCATAGTGGTTAAGTTCACATGCTCCACTTTGGTGGCCCAGGGTTCACAGGTTTAGATCCCGGGCATGGACCTACGCACCACTTGTCAAGCCATGCTGCGGCAGGCATCCCACATATAAAGCAGAGGAAGATGGGCACAGATGTTAGCCTGGGGCCAATCCTCCTCAGCAAAAAAAGAGGAGGATTGGCGACAGCTGTTAGCTCAGGGCTAATATTTCTGACCAAAAAAAAAAAACCAAATGTCCTCCTTCTCATACCAAGTCAAATAAATTATGCATAAACCTAAAATAACATATTTACAGTATCATTTTGCCATGCCACTCATAACTGAAAACTTTGCATAGTTCCTGGGTGACTATAAAATCAAATCCAAATTCCTTAGTGTGGTATTCAAGAGCTTCCACATGCATGAAGAAAATATCTTGAATATCCATTGATGTACTTCTCATTTTGCACTTCATCGTACCTTCCTCTTATTCAGTAAGTGCTGTCCATCATCTTAGAATGGGGGTTGGTGCAGTTTTTCTGTAAAGGACTAGAGGGTAAATATGTTAGGTTTCGTAGACCATGTGGTCATTGTTGTAAGTACCCAACTATATCATCGTAACGTGAAAACAGACATAGACAATATGTAAATGAATGAGTGGCTGTGTTCCAGTAAAACTTTAAGGACAATGAAATTTGAATTTCATATAATTTTCATGTGTCATGAAAGACGATTCTTCTTTGGATTTTTTCAACCATTTAAAAATATAAAAAAACATTGTTAGCCCATGGGCTCTATAAAAACAGGTGAGGAGCAGGATTTGGCCTGCCAACTCCTGCCTTAGAAGATGGAGAGGGTGAGGAAGTAAGCCAGACACCCAAATCCTGGACTTTAGCAATCACATATAGAGGAGGAGACACATGTAAGAAATGGCTCAGTCTTCAAGGATGGAGCAAATGTCCTGAGCATCGGGGAGCCCAAGGGAGCCCACCCAATACCATCCACTTAAATGAGCTCTAATCATTGACTGATCGTTGGTTTCTCATTGCTCTTTAGTAGGACAATCCATCAATACCTGCACATCACTCACAGATTGGCCAGCAGGGATAATGCCTCTTGGTACATCGAGGATATTGCTCAGTCCACCTCGATGGCCCAGTGTGGACAGCACGCTCTATAACAGTCCAGGACATACATCAGCCTCCAAACAGACAGTAGATCAGCAGTGAGCGGCCTCAGAGCCAGTGTCTGGATGGTACTGAGTGGGAGCAGCTAACTTTCTCCAAGCTGGAGCGACATTGGAGATCATTACTTGCCTCCCCACACCCTCCTTCTTTAATGCTGCATTCTTGGCAAATACCATCCCCATCCCCTCTATTTCACTTTATACTTTTGTTCATGCCTGGAATACCTTTCTCTCTCCTCCCAAATTGTTCCAACCCCACTCCTCATCCACATCCTAGCCAAATCTCGGATCTCCCATGAAACGATCCTTGGAAACCTCATGGTTTAGCAACAAATAACACTTACTACAGTCAGTATGCAGGTGGGAATCAATTATGCATTATCCACCTGCAGCATCTGCCTTGTCGTCCTGAGCTCTTCTATAAATCTCTCGATAATCACCTTACATATGCACAGCTTCTTCCCAAATCTTGTCCTCCAAGAAACCTAGAATTTACTTTGATTTCTCTCTTCCCCCACCATGCCCATGGGCCAGTTCAGTTGTTTCAAAATATGTATTTAATTCATCCATTTCTCTCCAGTGTAATCCAGGCCACTAGAATGTCTTATATGGCTGTCTCCTTGCTAATCTCCCTGCCTCTGCCATCTGTTCTCCTCCAGCAGCCCGAATGTAATCTCCTTAATGTATAAAGCAGAGCAGATTGATCTGGGCCCTGCCTTCCTCTCTAGCTTCACCTCATTTCTCTCTCTTCTCTCGCTCATGATGCCCTGGCCATACCAGCCTTGTTTAGGTCCTCAAACAGGCCAACTTTTCCTACCCTCCGGGCTCTTGCCTGTGTTGCTTGCACCGCCTGGAGCTGTCTCCCTTCTACCCTTCCCATCCCCGACCTGGCAGGTCTCCAAATTAAACCTTTAGCTTCTCCCAGCAAGACTTTCCCTGTTGGCTTTATCTAAAGCAACTCTCCACCCTCACTCTACCTTAGTATTTTTCCATAACCCTCTGTTCATTTTATTATTATCACTTATTAGAATTTCCCATTATTGATTAATTTATTTGTGTATGTATCTACTTTGAGTGTATTCCCCATGTCTTTCCTACTACCAGGAGGACAGAACACTGTCAGTCCTGCTTGCCATGGTGTCTTCTGTGCCTAAATCCGTTCCTAGGTAGAGCAGGTCCTCAACAAACATTTGCTAAATGAGCAAATGAGCTGGATAATGACGTCCTTAAGGTCAGAAATTGTGCCTTAAGCTCCCTTGACTCCCTTGCCTGCCGAGCATGTTAGAGGTGCTCTGTAGATGCTGCTTTATTGGGTTCGTGGTAAAATGATTAAATGAAGCTATGTGAATCCCTCTCTTCATATCCCTGGTGCCTCCTTCTCCTAAAGATCAAGTAGTTTCACTTCAAAAGCCCTGAAATCTCTGGGAGCCTCCAAACCGTCATGCAAAAGAATCCACTTCATTTCCTTATTTTCTTTCCATCTTTTGATTTCATGTTCAGGCATTGCTGAGAGAACTCCCTCCTGGTCTCTGTCTCTGCACATAGAGAGGTTTCATTGAATATTTATACCTCCTGGAAGGAAGAATTGAAACTTCAGAGCAATATATAGCCCTGCCACTTACTTTCTAGGCCAGATACTGAAGGACAAAGAAATGGAGTTACAGAATGTTAGTGCTAAAAAGGACTCATCATTTGACAGAGGAAGGAGCTGGCACCCAGAGTGGATGTGGTTAGAGGTCCAAAGTGTCTCTTCTGGTCCTTTGCCTTAAGTCAGCTTATGTGTCTGTTCACCAGGAGCGGGAGCCTCCCCATCCCATTCACAGATGGCATTGTCTTGCATGCTCACGCTTTGCTCCTGCCCAAGTCCAGCTTTGCATCCTTTGGTCTTTGCCTCTTGTTTCTAGTTCTCTGCTCATCTCTTTGACTACCGAAGTTCAGCTTCTCTGGTTTTCGCCATTGGTCTCCTCTATAGGTAGATGACATGCGCACATTTTTTGGTTTTCTCACCCCAAGGAACTTTGAGGAGCCCCTCTGTAAGACAGCCACCAGGTCTGGGAACAACCTGCTCCCCAGGTACGCCAGTTATTAAGCTGTTGTCTCTCAGCAAAAAAACCCTCCCTTCTAAACTCTGCTTTGTGGTGCTTGGAGTTGGACTTTGCAAGCCACGCTTCTGCTCTACAAGCTGGCTCCCTGTTAACCTCTGCCCATAAGGAGCATTGGAGGAAGAATGGGAGGCTGAGGGAGGAAGAAGGGACTCGCTACTTCACATTTGTATCCCGGTGGCTTCTTTCTTCCTGTTTCTGTGAGGGTCACCCCACGAGTACTTCTTCACCCTGGCAGGAGCAATGCCTTTCTGTAGCAGCAGCTGAATCCAGTCTGCAGTGTCCCAACACTTGTGGAACTGGCTTCATCTCCCCTATCCCCCCACCCCACCAAGACACCAGTACCAGCTCAGTAGCATCCTTCCTTGGGGTCCAAGATTCAATGCCACAGGTCCCTCCCCCAAGCTTCTAAGCTTGAATAACTCCAACTTTCTCCTTGTGTTCCCAGCCCGAGGTGGTGGCAATATTTATTTCTTTATTGACTTGCATTGCCATCCTCTGTAGTAATCTTCTTGCCATTTGGTTGCCTAGTTAACTCCTCCTATTCAATTCTCTCTGTTCAAATGACTCGTGTGGCTCTTTCCCCTGACTGGGCCCTGACTGATATACCAGTAGACCCCAGTTGGGCAGTTGGACGTGAGATGGAGCTGAAGGTGTTCACCATGTGCATAGCTTGGTGTCGGAGGGTCAGTGTGACAGTGAAATTTAAGTTCCTGATCAAAGGCTAACACTTGCCTGGGCCTCTGTGTCATTTATAGCAAATTCTCAGCTTTCTGTAAATAGCTTTTCACAAAGTTAAGCTGGGTGGTGCTCAGGGCCCTTGGGACAGCGATACCGCTAAAGCAGGAGCATCATCTCATTGGGAGTCAGAAGTTTTCTCCACATTGCAAGTATGGTAATGCTTGGTATATCTATCTACCTGTCTATCTATCTGTCTGTCTGTCTATCTGTCTATCTATCTATCTATCTATCTATCTATCTATCTATCTATCTATCTATATCATCTATCTATCTGCCTTTCTCTCTTATCGATCTCTATTTGCCCATCTATCTTACTTATCTTTCTTTTTTTTTTTTTTTTTTGGCGAGGAAGATTGTCCCTGAGCTAACATCTGTGCCAATCTTCCTCTGTCTTTTGTATGTTGGAAGCCACCACAGCATGGCTTGATGAGTGATGTGTAAGTCTGCTCCCAGGATCCAAACCCATGATCCCCAGGTTGCCAAAGCTGAGTGTGCAAACTTAACTACTACACCACCAGCCGGCCACTCTTATCTATCTATCTATCTATCCATCTATCATCTATCTGCCTATCTTATATCTCTATCTTTATCTATCTGTCTGTATATCCTATCTATCATCTATCTACCTGTCTATCTACCTACATATCTACCTATCTACCTACCTAGTTACCTATCTTTTCTATATACTTTACATTTCCATTTCTCTAACCTAACAAAATAAGTAAAAAATTAAAAATAGTACTCATCAAAGGCAATGCATTGTTTTAGGCTGGCAACTCTTTGGAGGTAAAAATGTCATAAGGAGCATCAAAAGTGTCATAAGGAACATTCCTACAAATATGAAAACCTGCCTTTCAGACATTCCTTAAGAATATTCAACACAAGATTAATGTAAGGAAGGAAATTTCCAGCTATAAATAAGACACCCATGGAGTAGACCATCGTGGCATTCAGGGCATTAGAGAGTGCTCAGCTCAGCTCTGTGGGGCAGAGGTGATGGGTAGGAACTCTTGTTGGCTGCTTCTTGGAGTGTGGCCTGCATGGAGAAGGTGAAGCAGCCTCAAACAGCAGACGGAGAAGGGACACCACAGTGGGGAAGTGGTCCCTCACATCCAGGAGCAGTTGGTAAGTCATGTTAGTGTTCCAACTCAGAGGCATGTCTGACCATATGGTTCACAAAGAGAAGCAGCTTATGGTCTAGCGGAAGAGGCTGGCTGCACACAGTGGAAACAGCCAACGGTTCTTGACTGTATGAGTAAGTGATGAGTCATGCAGCATTGATGGCAAGGGGTGATCCATGAGTCAAGAGGAAAGAGAAATTTCTAACCGTTGTGGTCAGCAGGAAACAGGAATTGGAAGGGTCCTGGCAGGCGAGGAGAGGGCAAATGTGAAGGAAATGGGAGGCTATAAAAATAAGCCAAGGAATGTTCTCCCTGGGAATTTAAAATCAATTGATAACTTTATTGAGTTAGCACTATTTTCTCAGCACTGTGCTAAAGGCTGTGAATGGTTAAGAAGGCTGCAAAGACCTTCCACTCAGCTGGAGACTCAGCCAGGGCTGGGGTCAAAAAGAGACAGGTAAGTGGATATTCTGAGCAGCAGTGAAGTCCCTGCCCAATTTGCGGTGGGCCTGGCTTGCACAGTTTTGAAACCTGCTACCACACAATGTAGAACAAGTTATTGTTGACCTCTGTCTTAAGGGGAAGCAAGTTTCCATTGAAGAGAACGTTGAATTAGAAAAAGCTGTCTGTGCTTCTTTGAGCTGTATTAGTGGAGGCCTAGAACAAGTGGGTGGAACCAGGACTTGACCAGAAGTCAAAAAGCCTGAGTTTGTAATTCCAATTCTTGCCTATCTAGCCTGTTCTGTGATCGAGGCCCAATGTCTTCACCTCCCTGTGGCCACTGATGTCCTATCTGAAAAGTCTCATCAGAGAGTCTTCCAACGCCCTTCCGCCAGTACGAGTCTGTGAACTATTGATGTATATAGCATGCAATTCTTTGTTTTCTGGTTATGGGTGTTCTGTCAACATTGTTTATTACTCTTATTGGCTTGAATTGGCTCTGGTTTTGTCTTACAAAACAAAAAAGAATCAGAGAGAAAACAAGATAGAGTGATGGAAAAGCACAAGGTGGTTAGTGTGGGTGAGAAGTGGGAGAAGAAAGAAAATGAAAGAAACAGCAAATAAGCCAGAGAAATTAACTTGTAAGCTAATCAGGGATGTGATGAAGCAGGGAAGGAAAGGAGACGAAAAAGAGGACAAATAAGGAATGTTTGTGCATAAATAGAATAATTTTTTTTTTCTTTTTTTGGTGAGGAAGATTAGCCCTGAGCTAACATCCGTTGCCAATCTTCCTCTTTTTCCTGAGGAAGATTGACCATGGGCTAACATCTGTGCCCACCTTCCTCTATTTTATATGTGGGACACCTGCAACAGCATGACTTGATGAGCGGTGCAGAGGTCCGTGCGTGGGATCTGAACCTGTGAACTCCAGGCCACCGAAGCGGAGCATGCGAACTTAACCACTACACCACTGGGCCGGCCCCTAGCAAAATTTTTTGAGTGAAATCAACTGAGCTTAACTGATACTATAAAGCAATGCAGTGAAGCATGAGGACAGTTGTATGATGGAGAGAGAAAGGAACAAATGCAGAATATTTCATCTGGGAATAATTAAAGGAGGTGGAAGGGAATAAACACCGGGTCACACAGCCCATTCCCTGTGCTGACCATCCTCCCCATGTATTAGTCAGAATATGAACTGAGCTGCTGTAACACAGAAACCCGGAACTACTATGACAGAAACAAGATAGAAATGAATTTTTCTCTCAAATAACAGTCAGGATGTAGGAGGGCGGTGGAGGGAGAGGAGGGTGCTTTGCTTTACGGAGTTGCACAAGGTCTTCAGCTCCTTCTCTCTTGTGCTCTGCAACCCCCTAAAATGTACCCACCAGCATGACCAAGGCTGGATCACCATGTTCCAGTCTCTGGCAGGGAAGAGAGTCTATGAAGGACAACCCTTCCCTTTCGAGGTGGTGATGTAGCACTTCTGCCCACATTGCATTGGCGACAATTGAGTAACACTCCTGGGAGATGTTGTCTGTAGCTGGGCAGCCATGGGCCCCATTATAACTTCTATTACTAGAAGAAGAGTGGGGAATGGATTGGGGGACCAATTCGTCTCTGTCCCAGCTCAGTTCTCCCTGCCTTGGTCAGGATATGTTACAGCTGATAAGGTCAGGAATGACCCCGGGCAGACATTTATTCATAAATTGGGAGCAAGGAGTGTACCTAAAGTGAGAACACACTCATGTAGTCATGAGCACATATGCCAATCACAAAATTAAAAAAGCTATCATTTATTTATTGCCTCATATGTGCAAGGCACCAACTGAGAGTTCATATGGGTATTTTATTTATTTCTCATTAAAATCAGATTCTTATTCTCATAATTGAAGCTCAGAAAAATGATCCTTCCTCACATCTCACAGCGTGTATGTTGCAGAGCTCAACGGGCCAGAGCCTACGTCAGGACGTGGTTATACACAGCGTTGAGTAGAGCAGTCCCGCCCATGATCTAGCTGGACCGCCTACATCAGCCCCATGGGATAGGAACTATTGACTTCTCCATTTGACATCAGCAAAATAAGGCCAAGTGGCAGCGGTGGGATTTGCACCTGGCTCCTAGGTGTAGAGAGCACTTCCTCTTACCATTAGCTGTGCTGCTACAAGGAAGGTCTCCTGGGGGTGAATGGTTTGGGACTGGGCTCTGCATCACTTGTAGCATGCAGACAGGTGTCAGGCATCGGGCGGCTCCACCTCCTGCCAAAGGTGTTCACAGGTGGGAACACGCAGGGCCTGTTTCAGATAGCAACTAATTCCAATTTATTATTAATAAAAGCAGTTCAAAACCATTTGGCAAAAGTCTGTGGGACCTAGTGCTATTTATGAGAAGCGTTTAATGGGAGAACACACAGCTGCAGCAGATGGATATCAACGGGGCCTCTCCAGAGTGTTCCACTCTGTTTTCTTTGTCTTTGAATAAATTCAGAGGGTGCCATGTGCGAGCCTGGATGGATGGTTTTGAACCACAGCTAATTAAAAGCAGGCGTTTCCCTGAGGGTTAACTATGAAGGAGAAGTGAAATCACCCAGACAAATTTCTCGTTGGTTTGGGCTGCTACCCCCTGGATCAGAAGGGGCTGTGGCCCAGGTGCAAATGTAGCTACTAAGCTCTTAGCTATTGAGCCAGCGATGGAAATGAGACACAAGCCTCTTGATCCCTCCATCCCCACTGTGGTCTTCCAAAGAACCCTGCCCCGCTTGGCTGTGCAGCTCAAGTGTCAAGGTGGCTCCTCTCCTGGCCATGAACCTTAGTGTCCGTGGAGAAAGGTCAGCCCAAGCCCACAAGAGCCCTCCTGGCGCCAGTGATGTCCCCTCTCCAGACCACACGTGTCCACAGCTGATCCCACATGGGTGGCCCTGGACCTCCCAGGAGATGCAGCCCTCCAGCCACCAGCCTTTGGGACCTGAGAAGGCCTCTGGAAACTGGGACACCTCTGGGTGCACATCTTTTTTTCTTCTGGATGAAGCCAGCCTAATCCTCAGCACCTTACTTTTGCATATGAAAGCCCTGGTAATTACTACTTTCATCCTTAAAGCATGCCAGTGACATGCAAAATTAGCACTTGAGAGGATCCACTTTTAGACCTTGTTGTAAAGCAAAACTTATTATTTGAAGATAAATCAATTTCTGTTGCCTGTATTTGCAGTTTCCCCCAGATGGCTAATTACCAAAGATAAATGTGTATAAACACAAGCCTTATCCCTCTCCATCCATCTTCCCTGCCTGCTTGTTTATCCAGAGGTTAATAATCGCAATCCTGTAGTGTATTGCCATAGTAATGGCTTTGATGGGCCTGACAAGTTTACGACCTTTTATTACGAACAGAAAGACACGCATTTCAAGAAAGGAAGGTCATTTTAGAGATAAATGTGCAGATAACTAGCCTCTCTGAAACCGAGCCCAAAGGAAAAAGAAAACAGAAAACAAAATAAAGAGGGAAAAAAAATCCCCCCCACACAACGGCACAAAACAAATAGCAGAAATGTCACGGAAATCGGTTTACAGCAGAATTAAATAAGGTTCCTGCAAGCATTAATTTTCATATTTTCTGTTTATGTACCATTAGAATTATTCCCTGGCTGTGATTCATGAGGGAGTAAGACCGGGCACCATCATTTAGACATTCACCAAATTCAGTTAAGGGCTGGAACTTCCATTCAGATGGTCCTGACTTCCTCTCTGGTCAAAAGGGCAAGGGGAAGATGATGTGTCTCCCGAGAGCAGCTCAGGGCCTCTGCGCAAGGACTGAGGTTCAGATTGTGTTTGTCCCTTCCTTCTTTCCTTCCTTCTTTCCTTCCTTCCTTGCTTCCTTCTTTCCTTCCTTCCTTGCTAACTTCCTTCCTTCCTTCCTCGCTCCCTCTCTCTCTTCTTTCCTTCCTAATTATAATACATATTCATAACAACAAAACAACACAGAGGAATAAAATCTGCCCCTTCCTCCATCTCCCATGCCACTTTTTAGAAAAGATCAGCACTAAGAAATGACTAATTACGGGCCAGCCCCATGGCTTAGCACTTAAGTGCACGCACTCCGCTACTGGCGGCTCGGGTTCAGATCCCGGGCGCGCACCGATACACCGCTTCTCCGGCCACGCTGAGGCTGCGTCCCACATACAGCAACTAGAAGGATGTGCAGCTATGACATACAACTATCTACTGGGGCTTTGGGGAAAAAAAAAGGAGGAGGATTGGCAATAGATGTTAGCTCAGGGCTGATCTTCCTCACAAAAAAAAAAAAGAAAGAAAGAACTGACTCATTAAAAATAGACTTCTGATATGTGCAAGACAACATTCCAAGCTGTTTACAAATATTAATCATTTTTTCCTCATAAAAATCATGTATCTGTATCCCTATCTATCTATCTGAGAGATATTTATTATAAAGAACTAGCTCACATAGTTATGGAGACTGACAAATCTCCAGGCAGCCAAGTGGAGACCCAGGAGAGCCGATGGTGTAGCTCTAGTCTGTCCCGATCTTGAGCCAGTGTTTCAAACTCAAAAGCCAATATTTCAGTTTGAGTCTGAAGGCAGGAAAGAACCAATGACTTAGCTCAAGGCCATCAAGCACGAGGAGTTCCCTCTTACTCATCAGCCTCAATTGTTCTGCTCAGGCCCTCAGCTAATTGGATGAGGCCCACCCACATTGGGGAGGGCAGTTTGCTTTACTCAAAATCCACTGATTCAAGCATTAATCTCATCCACAAACACCCTCACAGGCACACCCAGAATAATGCTTGACCAAATGCCTAGGCATAAAATTAACCATCACATCTGTCTACGCAGGGCTGGGGTTGGTGCCAGGAGCAGGAGACATGAGATGAACAGGACATCACCTCCACTTTGAAGGATTCCAGAGTCTGGCTTGCAAACAATGTGTTAACTACTCCAAATGGCTCAAGGGAAAAGCTTTCAGTGTTCAGAGGAGGGGAAGTGTGTCACATAAGAATCACCAGTAGATAGGGAGTCGTAACTGGGAATTACATGTTCTGAATGTTGATATTGCTGAGGGTTGCCTGCTTTTCACACTGAGCGTTAGGCTGAGCCACAAGGGGAGGGATTCAAACAGCACCAGGAAATCTTCTCCTTACAACTTTCTCTCGGGGACCTCTGAGGGCTTTTGAATCGCTAAGACCCCTGTCTGGGTTCCCCTTCCTTCTTTCCTGGCTATAAACTGGCTACCTGCCTTCCCCTCTTATCCTATCTCTGGAAAGCCTTATAGTCAGACAGCAGAGGGTTAATTACAATTGTTAAGAAGCAGAGGATTTAAAAGGCTGCCCTGGCTGTGTCCTTCCTTCTCTCCTTTTCTTCTTTTCTAATGCATCTCATCTTCTTGAAGGCTAAGCTCAAGTCTTTTTAATAGAGTATGCTAACCTTCACCCCTGCTTTCTCCTAATGTAAAAAGAAGATGACCTGGAGGTAGCCTTGATGTCTAGGAAGTTTGCTTGTTTATTTGCTTTGACATTTTGCCATACCTAGTAAAAAAAAAGTGACCCCTTTCCCTATTTGATGAGAAAGATTTGTGTAACTTAGATGCTCATTTTATTTGGACACGTAGATGCTATGCATTAAGGGGAGAGCATATAGTTTTAAAGTGGCGTGATCGTTTAGAGCTTAATAAGTCATGTTGTAGATTATAAGATACCAAGTCTCCAAGAAGATCAGAATGCAAGATGAGATCCTTGGAGAGAAACATCAAGGCCTGTCCTGCCACCATATGGTGCTCTACTTGCTAATTCTTCATTATAGGATGGGGCTTCTATGGTGATGTGGGTACAAAATAGGGATGGAGCAATTTTTTCCAGTTATCTATTGTTACATAACCAACCATCCCAACACTTGGTGGCTAAAACAATAACAACGTTTGTTTCGCTCATGAATCTACTATGCATGCAGGGCTTGGCAGGGACAGCTTGTTTCTGATCTACTTGGTGTCCCCTGGGGTGGCTGGAAGGTTGGGGGCTGGGATCATCAGAAGGCTCATTCACTCTCCTGCTGATGGCTGATGATGCTTGTTGGCTAGGACCCTACCTGGGCTGTGGGGCGAACACCTACACATGGCCTCTACATGTGGCCCAGGCTTCCTCAAAACATGGTGGCTGGGTTTCAAGGATAAATGTCCTGAGAGAATGAGAGAGAGCCAGGTAGAAACTCGATTGCCTTTTCGAATCTAGCTTGGGAAGTAGTGTAGTGTCAACTCTGCTACATTTAGTGTATTAGACATATACAGCCTATATCCAAGTGGAGGGAAATTAGAGGAATATTGAAGACTTTGCAGATCTATTTTAAAACCACCGCAAGTATTATCTATAGAAACTCAGTGAATGTTTCCTCCTCTGATTCAGGCTGAAGGTATTGCACTGTATTCCCACACTTCCAAATGGCACCAGAGTAATAAGAAAGATTCCTGCAAGAGTGTAAGCTGGGCTGGCCTTGGCCTTCATTAGGTAACCTTCAAGTCCTAGGGAGGCTCCAAGCATTAAGGAGGGAGCTTTATGATTTTCTCCTGATGATCTTTCTTCCCCGAGCATGGGTATAGAGGGAAATTCAGCTCCTCCAGCCTGCCTTCCTTGTGGGCTCTGAAAACGAGCCACAGGCTCTTCTTCATTGAATGATTTTGCAGTCGATCACTATGAGAATCAGAGGAGACATAAATAACACACAGGGAGGTTACAAAGGCTCTAGAATTTTAGAGCACCAACTGGACAGGGGACCGTAGCTTCATCCCCGCCCAGGTTGTAAAAGGAAACCTCTGTCCTGTGTTGCTGGGGTGCGGTGGTGCAATAGCGTCCATTTTCCTCCAGGATGTTCTCACTTCCTACTATATGTCAGCTAGGCCTCAAGTGGACACTTTGTCTCTCTTAGAAAATTCAACTCAGGTCTCTCCCAGGAAGGCAGGCCTGCATCTTGCTTGGCAGTGATCCCCAGGTGCATTTCTGCACAATGGTGCCCTACTCCTCACCTGAAATTTCACTACTGAAGCTCCATTTCTTTGGCCCTTAAAGGCTTCTCAGTATCTCAGGGTCCCCTCTTAAGAAGCTCTATTTCCTGAAATAGGACTCATCTTAGACCCTCAGCAGCTAAGGGAATCAGTTGTCAACCAGTTGAGGGCAAGGCCTGGAACTGAACCCACAATGGGCTCGTAGGAGGAACTGGCCTCTGCAAATCATCTGAACAGAGCTGACAGGGCAACCAGAGCTCCCAGAGACCAACCACCCTTCTGATGCGCTTCTCGTTGATTCACAGCACCAAAGGCAGAGGCAGTGATTGGATCAGCAGCAGTGCTTGTCAGCTCTGGCTCCCGGAGAGGAACATCCTGCTCTGTGGGTGCTCAGTGTCCCACAGGCTCAGGTCAGCCACCAGTTCCTGAACACGTAGGTGGCCCTGAGCCTTTGGGTAGTATCTCAGGCTCCTGCGGCTCCCACCCTCATGTCTGTCCCTCCTGCGATGGAGCTTGGCCACCACAGGCCCACAGAGCTGCAGCCCCCCGCCCCGCCATGCTGCTCCAGGCCCTGTGGCTGGGCCTGAGCCTCATCAGTTCCCTCTCAGAAACTAGTCCTGTCTTGAATATGTTTGCTTGGAGCCCAAGCCATTACCTGGCTCTTTTCTTTCCGTTTGTTCCAGAGTTTTAAACCTCTACCCCCAGTCACTGCTAAGCATTCGACTTCAAATCTTGAACCCTGAGCCTTTGCAACTTTTAGTATTGTCAATACCTTAAAACTCTTTTGCCAGCCTCCGCTCACTTGATCAGTGCCCCTAGGTATACCAGCTGAATCATATCTAAATTCATCTCTCTGCCTCAGTTTACTTATCTGTGAAATGGGGAAATGATAGTATCTACCTTATAAAATTGTGACGGGGACTAAATAACTTCATTTGTATATAAAGTACTTAAAACAATATCTGACATATAGGAAGTCCTTAATAAATGTTAGATATTATTACTACAATTATTGATTATATTGTTCACTGTCCGCAGATTCCAGCCCTACACTGCCAACTCTCCAGAATCCAAGCCTACAATCCAGGCAAATTCCCCCTGTTCCCAGCTGCTCTATCTTGAGTTCCTTTCTTTCTTCCCTGGGTTTGCGTTGCTGGGTGGGTGCCTGCAAGTCTCAAGGCTCTGCTGGTTCAAATTTCAACTGAACAGAGGTCCAGCATCTCTACGCCACCACCTCCCAGCTCCTCCCACTCTCGAGAAGCTGGGGATGCTCTTGGCAGGGCAGCCCTGAGCTCATCTGAGGATGATGTACTATGTGAGACGGTGGAAGTGACACTGCTAATGAGGGAAATCAACTGCTCCAACCAGAGCCGGAAACTAAGGGCAGAAATGACGGTGAGGCCCATGAATATATGGTCCTGACCGAAGACCTGCCGGAAATCAGTCTCGGCCGGAAAATAGAGCTGTGATTATTACAAAGCGTCAAAATGATAGCTTCAGTCATGATGCTCCAGGAGCTCTGTAAAGAGCAGCTCAAACAAGTTAGACATTAAGTGTTTAGAGAGAGAGGGATGGTTTGGAAAAGAGGATCTTGTTATCCCTGAAAAGCTGCTATGAAGACGTCAGGCGTATGGAAATAACAGATGGGAGAGGCGGCCTGAGATCATTACTCTGAACTCTGAGTGCCGTTATTGACAAGAACAGCCCACATCGCTGGGCAAATAGATGTGCCCAAGAGAAGGAGAGAGAGGCATAAAGAAGGGAAAGCACAAACCAGACACTTCAAACCATCAGGGGGTGGAAAGAAATTGCATTAGGATTACAGCATTCTTCAAAGTAAATGAAAAAAGAAAGGTTTGGGGGAGAATGTGAGCAAGGAAGTTCCCATCAAAAGTTAATTAACTGACTAATTTGTTTTTATTTATATGTAACATGGTAGTTGTTAATGTTGGAGAGGATCACTTTGAAAATCTGATGAAAGCTGTGGCCTCTCTTTCTAAAAAATGCCCTTACTAATGCACAATCAATTTTGGGTAAACAGCATGAGGTGCATCAATAGACTGGAAATTAAGGGGTTCCCAATGGACTCAAACAATAGTCTTTTCTCTGACGCAAAGAGATATGGAGATAACCAACATCCAGATCCTGAACTTCCTACCTGGCAGATTTCCAGGGGTGACATGGGTACAGGGTCCTCTGCTATGGCCACAATGCCTCGGCCCCAGACTCTGTGTAGTGTCCTTTCCTGATAAGGTGTGCTTGTAGGGTTAGAGGCTTCCTTGAATCCTTCCTGCCTGAGCATTTGACTAAAACTAGACTAAGTGGCCTCTAGTTCTTCTCGTATCTGTGTGACTCAATGGGGGTAATATTAGAATTTGGGGTGGGACATTTTTTGGGGGGACAAGACTGTCTCACATTTTGCATGATGTTTTGCACCTTGGCCTCTAAGCACTAACCACCAGTAGGAACTCCTTCCTGATCATGGCGGCCACCTTCTATCCGTTTTTAAATGCCATTCAGGAGCCTGTAGGGTATGGAACCGAAGTGAAACCACTGCTCTACAATATCACCCTCCTGGCTCTTGTTGTCAGGATTTGACCATTTCGATGGTGAGACTAGTCGTCGGAAGAGAGACAGAAGGACAAGAATTTCAGTCTAAAGCTGAAAGTAGCAAGTCTAAACCTCTCCCTCCATGCTCAACTTCTTGGCCTTTGCCCCAGAACTTGGCACAGGCTCTGCTAAGCTTTCCAAACCAGCAACCACCCCAACTTCTCAAATAAAAGGCCACTCCTTGCCTTTGAACAATAGAAGCAAGGGAGTTTCAAGAGAGAGAAACATGAAAAGGAAACACAGTGCAAACAAGACAGACTCCAAAGGAGACTCCTTTCCATGGCAGCAAGACTTTTTAGCTCCTTCCAAATTCTCCATCCCCTTATCCCTGTGCTCAGTTGAGGATCCTTGGCCCATGTCAACATTCCTTTTCTCAAATCTCTACGAATACCTGGAGATTTCAGATGAGAAAGCTGAAGTTTGGAGATGTCGAGTAATTTGCCCAAAGTTGCACAGTTAGTAAGTGTCATAGTCCAGATTCAAAGCCAGTTCCATCTGTTGCCAGAGCTCACATGCTTTGTAAACAACACATCCTTCTGATATGCTAATATATATTAGGGAGATGCATCAGGCAGTATCTCCCAAATTCATTTGACCACTTGTAACAGACAAGGCTACCCTAGAAGCAGACTCAGATACTCTGAGATTTGGGTGCAGAAAGTTTACTAGGGTAGGATCTTAGGATCAATGCTTGATAAACAAAGCAAGAATGGGTCAATGGAGAAGCTGAATTTGGCCATTCCTACAGGTCTGGAGGTGGGGAGGCCATTCAGATTCCTCTCAGAAAGGGGCAAGGTGGCTGGGCCTTTATTTCCACCACTGCCATCCCGCAGAGCCACCTCATATTGACTATTAGAAGATGCAGGCTTCCTTGGGATGGGAGTGTGGTCTTGACAGAGGCAGCTCTCTTCAGCTAAGGGCACGTTCTGGAGAAGGAGCAGCTGAGGGAATGAGTGCTTCAGTTCACGAGTGGGGGATCTGGGTGGCTCATGACAGCATCCGTTACACTGCAGAGCCTGCTTTGGAGGAGCTGCTTGTGAATCTAGCGCTCCATAGAACAGACACACTTTGACAAAGCTGTCCCAGAGATCAGAGTTTAGAGATAAAACACCACCGGTTGGAAGCCACAGGGTCTTACCACATTTATCTGCTCAGAGCTTCTAATAGAAAACTGTGATACTACATGAGTCTACTCAGTTTAGGCACTTTTAGGCATGTTTAAGCACAGTTTAGGCACAGTCTCTGTAAGGTAATCAAAGAAAATCTACATATAGGATCTAGAATAAATGATGCTGAGCATATTAATATTGACTTAAGCTAGTTAGAGGCAGAACTGGGCCTAGAATATGTTCTCTTGCTCTTAGTTCAGTGTTCTCCCCATTGCACCTGCCAGTCCTTGGTTCTGAGGACAGGGATGTGAAGAAATTATATTCAGGAATCCCTTAACCAAAAGGGCAGATGACCTTACGATTTGAAAGTTCTATTTTGAGACCAGTTAAAAGACAGAAATTTCAGTTCATTGCTCATTTGTCATTCACCAGGACTGGGATGTCCCCAGGCGACGCTAAGCTAACATTCTGCGGCGTCTACAAGATGCCACACAATATGCTAAAAGGTAGGCATTAAAGACATTTGACGGCATTAGAAGAGGGCAACGCAGCCTCCCAAGAGTGATAAGAGCAGGAACAAATGTGAACTGAAGATCAAACGTCAGCCCGCTCCACAAGACAGGACTGGGACGGGACACAGGGCGGCCTCAGAGGGGAAGAGGCGGTGCGTAGGATCAGTGCTCTGAAATAGGAACATGACTGATCTCCCAAATAAACAGATGGACAGATCACAGCCTCATTTAGATGCTACTTTGAGATGACGGCCGCTGGGGCTTTCGTTTCTCCTCTCTAAGTAGTTCATAGCTTTGCCAGAATATAAATAGAGTACATTGAGACTTACAGCTTAAAGGGATCTGAAAGACCTGATAGCTTAATTTCATTACTTTCTTTATAAGAAAACCAAAGCCCAGAGAAGTTAATTGATTTGCCTAAGGTGACCCAGGTAGCTAATAACAGAATAGGATGAGAAGTCAGATCTTTTTCACTCAATTATTCCTTTATTCTACAGACATTGAACACTTTATGTGGACCATCCCTGGGCTTGAACCTAATGGACTATAGAATTGAGGGGGACACACTGCTTCTTTTCAAGAGGTTCTCAATCAACTGGGCCAAGAGACCCACGAACAAATAATGAGAGGACAGGAGGATAGGAAGTACAATATCAAAGCATTTCCACAATGCTAAATGATATGCACAAAGTGCCAAGAGCCACTGGCTAGTCCTGAGATGGTTGAAGAAGTGGTGGAGGTGTTGCCCTCTGTGCTGGTCCCCATCTATACCAGACCATCCCTGAAGGAGAGGTAGTGTCTTTAATTTTAAGCCTCAATCCTGCCCATGTCTGAAACCAGTCCTCAGTAGGGCAGCAGGTATATTAACTGTTTTAGGTCCAAAGCAGTTAGGGTCAGGAATTGCTTCTGTCAACGTGGGTCCAGTGTTCCGTGTGCCTCACTACTCATCTTCGGCATGCCTTAAAATAGCACAAGTACAAAGGAGTGTATTAGAAGGAGAGAAGGGAATCTCACAGTTCTCCTTGCAGGAAGTATCCCCAGGTCTGTGCCTCTGTGCCACTCATTTCTCACCCTCTCTATTTCAGGCTATGATATGGCTTCCTTTTGTGTATCTACCTCCATCTCCTGCTCTCTTTAGCTCAGCTTTTTTGGCTTATTTGTCATCATGCATATGTTCCAGTCAAGGCAGCTACTACTTTTGAGATTAAATGACTGGAGTTCCAATGTCTACTGATGTTTGGTTTGCCTATAAGTTGTATGCTTCTTAAGAGAGAGAAAGTAAATTCAATTGGATCAACTTGGATCAGTTGTCCACCTCTCTTCTGGTCAACTCTGGTCAGGGCAGTATGGTTAACTCTTGTAGCCAGGAGCCCATAGGCTGTCTCCATCATCACAGCTGTGAATCATCAGTTAGCCCTGAAGGGGCATGAGCTGGGCAGGTACTCTAAACATGTCTACTGATCATTGACTCTAAACCATAGCCTTCATCTACACCTTCCAGATTTGAGGAGACTTCTGCCTCAGTTCTTCTGTTTTCACTCAAGCTCTCCATTGTAGTGGAGTTCAGCTCCACTGATTGTTCAGGGTATTAGTCTGCTCAGGCTACCATAACAGAATACCACAGACCAGGTGACTCAAATAACAGAAATTTATTTTATCACAGTTGTGGAGGCTGGAACTCCAAGATCAAGGTGCCAGCAGGATTGGTTTCTGATGAAACCTCTCTTCCTGGGTTGTAGACAGCTACCTTCTCACTATGTCCTTATGTGGCCTTTCCTCTGTGTGTGCTCTCCTGTTGTCTCTTCCTCTTCTTATGAGGACACCAGAACTATTGGATTAGGAGCCCACCCCATGACCTTATTTAACTCTAAGAACCGCCTCTAAAGCCTTATCTCCACATAGAGTAACATTGGGGGTTAAGGCTTCAACATATGGATTTTAGAGAGACACAATTCAGTCTATAACACCCAGAAGTCCTCTTCTAACTGAGAACCCTCCCAGCGGCTGGAGTTCCTTTTTCCCGGGATCTCACTCCATGTCTTGTGTCATTTGTCTCTTTTGGGGTCACAAAAGCTTTGTGAAAACTTTGACCCATACAAAAATAGGCAAAATTAATTCAAGATGTTAGGAGAGTGTTATCCTTGGGAGCCAGTGACCAGAAGAAGGAGTGAAGAGGGCTTTCTGAGAAGATATCCCTTGATGTGGTGCTGGTTTTATGACTGTGTTCAGATTGTGAAAATTCGGTGACCTGTATACTTAACGACATGTGTATTTCTTCCCTGTGTGTGTGTTTGCTCCAGTTATCCATGCTGTGTAACAAATCACCCCAAAACTTGCTGGCTTAAAGCAACAACAATATTAATTTTTCTCATGAGTCTGCAGTTTGGGCAGGGCTCAATACGGATAACTTATCTTTGGCCCATTTGGCTACAGCTGGGGCAGCTCAAAGGCGGAGTAACGGGATCATCTGAAGGCTCCCAAGTCTTGCAATTGATGGTTGACTGAAACCTTAGCTGGGACTGTTGGCTGGAACAACAGCATGAGGCCTCCCTATGTGGCCTGGGCTTCCTCACAACATGGGTTGTGGCTGGGTTCCAAGGGTGAACAGTGTCAGGTGAAAGCCGTATTGCCTTTTATGGCCTCGTCTTTGATGAGTAGTGTCACTCACCACGCATTTTGTTCATCAAAGCAGCCACAAAGGCTCATCCAATTTCAAGGTGAGGAGAAATATATTCCATCTCTGGATGGGGAATGGCCAAGTTCTGAAAGAGTATTTGGGACTGGATATATTGCTGTGGCAAATTTTGAAAAAATACATCCTGCTACAATGTTGTACTTTAATAAAAAGTTAAAAAAAAAAACTTTAGGTGCAATAAAAGTGGAAAAAAATAACAGATAGTTTGAGAGAAACAAGTCAAGGCAAATAACAAACCAGGTCACCATCAAGAAGTCTAAAGTCATATCCCATATCTTAATCCACTCTCCATCTTCTAAAGAGCCTCTGTCATTGTAAAAATCTTTGACATGTAACCATCTCATGTGGAGAAAAAGAATAAACAAAAAGCCAACAGCAGCCCACCTTGTGCTGGTAGGCAGGTTATTACACGGGGCTGGTTGAGGCTTGTGTATTTTTTTCCAGTCATTTGTAATCATAATGGAAAAAAAGAACATTATCTACAAAATAGGAGGTTGCAGCGTGCAGGAAATGGAGCATGAAAAGGATTTGTGCTGTGATGTAGAGATTAGGAAGAACAACCCATGTGAATTAATAAATGGAATGCAAATACAGTACATTCAAGTGTAACTTCAGTGCAGCTTCAAAGGATTTGTTACTTGAAGAAATACAAATTCTCTGAAGCAATATTAAATACTGGGCTTTTTTTTCAGGATGGAGCAGTGATTCCATTGGAATGATATGAAAAGGCTGTCAATTCCAAGGAGCTGTCAGAGTTCATTTCCATTGAAACACTGATGTTCCTCCTCTGGCCATCACTCTCTCTTTGCTCCATACTAGTTCACACCCAAACATACATTTGTTCCTCCGTATCCCATGATGTCACTTGAAACCAATCCATCCACATCTGCATTTTAGCTTAAAACTTCTGACATTCCATCCCTGTTCTCAGAAATTTTCTCAGACCCTCATTGCTTCATCCCCAGCTTATCTGTTCCCCAGCATACGTTATCTCACCTCCTGACTCTCTCCATTTCACTCGTGTCCTGCCTCACCCAGCCCTTGAACTGAAGGCATATTTAGTTTTCTCCACTTTGTTCCCCTGAGAAATGGGTCTCTTTTGCCCATTCTTTCTCGCCTAGGCTTTCTTATGCCTGGCCACTACTCATAATTATTCCGTATATTCAAGGATTTGTCCATGGATCCCATCCTAATGTTAGTCTGAGAGGTCAACAGCATGAATACAGGAGAGCAGGCACCATCTGGGTTTACAACAGCCAAGACCAATAATGAACAGGGTGCCAGATCTGGCTCAAACAGTATCGAAGCCACTCAGGATAACTTCACCATTAACATCTTCAAAGGTACCTCAGGATATTGTTAAAGATAAAAAAATTCAAATTGAATTTTAATGATTTTCAGAAAACAGTAGTATGCAGATCCACAAGGGCACCATGTGCCCCCTCAAGCTTGGGCCCAGGCCCTAACCCAGCTGTTCTCCCCAAGAAATAAAACTCCTTCTAACTGAACACAGGTGTTACATCAGGTCTAATCTCATACTGCGTATTCACTGCAACATTCCCAGTGCAGTTTCTGGACTGTCAATTAATATTTACTAAATAAATGAAAAGCTGTACATTTATCTTATTTATCTTTAAATTATTCAGACTCCAAAATTGGATACTCTCAGAAAAACATGTTGCCAAAATGAATTTATATTTTGGGTGTATTTCTCTTTCCAGCAGTGACTCAAGGCACCATTTGGTACTGTCAGCATGAATGAAAATTGAGCAGGGCTTCTCATGGGCAGAATGATAAGGCACATCAACACGCCATTCCAGACTGAATCCATCTGGGTCCTTCACCCTCATCCCCCAACAGCATCTACTCTTCTTACTCTCTACAAAAGAAGACAACCACATTTACAGTTGAGTTGAGTGAATTAGAGATACTTTCCCTTTTCTCCAAGCCAGCTGCTTCCTTAAGATCCAGAGGGCGGTAAATTCTCATTGCATCCTCTTTCCAGAACAATCTCATTCAAGCTCAGGATTGGTCCTTCTGCTAGAGAAGAGCAAGCATTTGCCACTTGACTTTCAATTTCTTCTCTCAGAGGAGGTCAGTATTTTCTATCTGACAGTCCATCAGTTGCTTCTCTGCCAGCATTTCACCATTACTGGCTTGACCTCTCTTTAAGAACCTTTCCACTTGAAAACCATAGAGATATATTTGAGAATGGGGTTAAGGAAGGCCCTTAAACAATGTATAATAAAACATTTTAATGAATGTCAATTAAAAATCTAACACCAAACATTTTTATCTTTGAGTCCTTGGGGAAACTTTGAGAAGCCATATCTGAATTAACAGTCCAAAGTCCTTAAAAAGAATCACAATTTAATTAATTCCTCAGATATTTATTGAAACCATGGGAAAGGTAAGACACTTGGGGTCTTGATTCTGTCTTGCTCAGCTGTGAAAGGTACATAGTGACACCTACCTCATCAGGATGAGGTTTAAACAGACGACAAGGAGAAAGTGCCTGGCACAGAATAAGAGCTCAGTAATGGCCTAGGTTTTCCTCTCTTGGAGCTTCACGAAGATTCCAATCTAGCAAGAAGACTGAAAAACAAGCTGTGCCATAAGACAAAATATGGGAAATATCCTAACAGAGGACCAACCACTGTGTTAGAGAGATCAAAGGTAAGGAAGGCTGTCTGTGCATCAGAGACCCCTTCACGGCCAAGGTAGCGTTTTCTCTGGGTGTTGAAGAATGCGTAGAATTTCCATGCATGGGCATGTGGGTAAGATCATGAACACTGGATTCCAGATTGTATACATGAAGCAGGGGTTTCAATGGGAGCCCACTGATATCCTGATATCCCCTGGGCATGGCAGAGATGGTGGAATTCAATGCACTCTAAGGACTGAGGAGTTCCTGGATATCCCAAGAGAGAGAGGACTGAGGCATGGTGAGCCCTAACCACTCAAGTGGAGCAATGATGTGATCACAACGGTATGCTAAGAAAGATTAACCTGAAGCACCTGTAAGAAATATTGGGTTGGGGGAGAAGGCTGAGGGTTGAGAAGGTGGTAAGGAAGCTATTGACAAAGACAGGTCAGGGTAACGAGAAATTCAACTAGGTATGTTGGAAGTATAGGTAGGAGAGAGAGTCTCCCAGTATCTTTCTTTCCTCTATCCTCCACTCATCTTGAAGTTCCAATAATCTGTGCCACAAATCTAAAACTGACATTCATAAGTGGGACAAAGGATGCCATCATTATGATCGATAGACATGTACCAAGTTCAAGATGCCGGATCAGAAAGGCATAAGGCCAGTTGTCTGCCCTTTGAGACTGACCCTTCTGTAGAAAGAAGATTCCACATGGTAGAGAAAGTTAAAGTTGTCTACACACCCATAGATCACCCCCCCAGCCCCTACATTTGCCTAATCTCCTTGCACTTAGGTGGATTTATACAGGGCTGGTTTTGGCAAGCGGGCTGTGAGTGGAAGTGATGTTGTCACTTCCAGGCTAAAATGTTTAAGAGGTAGCATGTGACTATCCATCAGACTCTCCCTGCCACATCTCCTAGAAGTCCTGAGATGGTGGGGCCACAAAAAGGAAAGATCTAGAATCTCTGAGTCACTGCTTGAAGTGACCTGCATTGGAGAGTTGATGAATCCTCAGCAAACTGTGTGTGGATAAAAATTGAACCCTTATCTTTTAAACCACTGAGATTTGGAGGTTGGTTTGCTATCACAGCAAAGATTAGCTCATCCTAACTAATGAACTCTAATGAGACAATATATAGTAAAAGCCAAAATGTGACAGAGAGAGCTGAGTAGAGGGGGAAAACTTTATAATAAGCTAGGGAATTGAAAGATAAGAAGGGTTTAGACAAATAGATGGGAAGAAGAAGTAAGTTTTGACTAGGAGGACAATGGGAGAAAAGGCACAGAGGTTATAACATGCTTACCATTTGCTGTGGGTCCCTGGGCTGGAATTACAGTTGAATATTGTGGAGCCTCACATGAAGGTGCTTATCCACTATGAAAAATCCAGAGAGTAATTCCCTGATCTTCCTAGGTGCTGATTTGCTCCATCCCCACACTTCTTCATTCAAAATTCTTACTTTAAACCCAGTCTGTCTTGTTGCAACATAAGGTCTTCTTGTTCTTGGAATAAAAAACACAGTTGCTCACTATCACCCATAAAATATTGCTTCATTAACTTGAAGACTGTAATTAACTACATATCAGCCTTCTGGCTCCAGGCAAATATCCATAATTCCTTTAGTCTTTCCTCACGGTCTGCTTCTAACCTGTTAATCATTTCCCGTGCCCTCTTGCCATCATCAGTAGAAGGAAAAAAAAGCCCTTTAAATAGAAGCTAATCACCCATTGCACTTTGTTAGGCACTTTACAGATGCCCCCACATTAAACTAAACCAGATACACACACACGTCCACGCACACACACACAGACACACTGGTGTGTGTGTGTATGAATAGATTTTTTTGTAAAGATAGATTAACGGTCTAGACAAGCAGGAAGAGGAGAAGATTACTTATTTCACAAAAGATTTAACATGTGATCATTTCAAATAACAAACTCCCTTAGGTGTCTTTAAAAATGAGATTTTCTTTATCCCCCTCTAAAAATGCTTACTGTTGTTTATTTTACCAAGGTGCTGGCCGTAAATGCAAGTCTGTTTGTACCAAAAGCTCTCTGCCTTCTGAAAGCAATTTTATGAAATATAATTGGAGCAAAAAAACCAAATAAAAATATGGGAGAAGGAGAAAAGGGGGGCCTAGGCCTCAATCTGCTAAGTGTGGTGAGATATTTCTGGAGGAGGGGAATGAAAGGTGCTGCTGGGGGAAGAGGGCAGATCTGGTGGCTGGGGAAGAGTTTACTCCAGTCAAGGAGAGGGAGGTGAGTGAGTAACTGAGGAGGGGGCAGGTGGAAGGGGAGAAAGTACTCCATGCAAGCATATGGCTGACACCATACACTGCCAGGCATAGTGTGTTAGTCAGTACAAGCTAGTCTATGCTGCTGTAACAAACTCCTGGCCTGCAGGAGTATTGGCCCTGCCTGGCAGCTAGACCCAAGGGCTTTTAACTCCCTCGTATAGTGTACTTAAGAATCAACTACTAAGTTTGTTATCACCCGAGCAACTTTGATGAGTATGTCTAGGTGGGCCCAGGGATTAACAGTTTAACAAAACTCCAGGTGACTCCCCACTGATGCCCCAGGGAACAGAAGGATAAGCAGGAGCTGGAACCAACAATGGGATGGGCTCGTGGCTGCAGCACTTTTTCTGAGGATAAAAGAAGGGTCTCCAAATCACCTGGGACCATGGTAGCTGGGAGGGCCATGGTGGTTCCAGTAGCAACGATTGTAAAATAAAAGTTTTAGGAAGCACGTTGGGGTAAAATTATATAGAAATTGTACCCATGTAAAGCAGTGGCTCCCCTATAGAGTGCAAACTCCACAAGGGTGGAACATGAGATGAGCATGGGTCACTATGATTTCCCAACATCTCTTACAGTGCCCAGAGTGTAGTAAGTGCTCAAAAAACGTTGCTAAATTGAAGTGGAAAACCCCTCAGAGACCTAGAAGCTGGGGCAAATGTGAGAACAGGGAGGAAATGGTAGAGGAAGGAATTTGCAGGAGACAGATATTCCAGCAGATCTGTGAGTAGAACAAGCTGTGGGATAACTGTTTTGTTTTTATTTTGTGCTCATTTCTATCAGTAAGCCTAGAACAGCCAAGAAAAATACCCTCTTCACGAGAGCCATAAGGACTAGATCATATGCTGACTTTACGAGAAAAATTGGAAAAGTGAGTTTTGCCAAATTGCTTGAATAAATGATTCATTGGGCATGGACCACATGTCAAGTGTCCTCAACTATCCTGGGTCCTGATCAACTCCAGGTTCTACAGGAACTTCTCTCTCCAGGTAACTAACAACTTGGCTCCAAATTTGCCCTTCCTAATGGTTACTTGTACCAAAGAACCTGGCTGCCCATATCCAAACAACTGATAAGGAAGTGGATAAATCTGTAGTCACCTAGTGGCCAATATGTAATTCCATTAAAGATTAGAACCAAAGATACTCTAAAATATCACTGTTTAACCAAAACATTCCACTTGTTATCTGGTGCATTGCTCTGTACGTACAAGAGCTGAGTACGGCGTGCTGAGCTTCTGTGAGACAATCTTTGCTTTTGCAGTCCTGACATTAGTGAAAGCAGAGGTCATCCATTTTGCTGAACACATAATGCTTAGAAGATAGCAAGGTTGAATGCAAAAGGCAAAGCCATCCACTCTTAAACCACACACAAATCTCAGCCGTAGGCTCACATGATTACTTGATTTGAGCTTGTTAAGTAATTACTACGTAAATTATTAGGATAATGTAAAATGCATGACTTTAAGGAATGACAAATTGTAGCCAACTTTCTTAATTTGTTGCCATAGTTACATTTCTAGAAATTCTTAAACTGTTCCTCTTCTCATGTGTAAATTACTGCCACCCTGCTATTTGTTCAGCTTTGATTGGCTAGACTGTATTTAATTTAATGTATTGCCAGTAAAATGGCTCCAAGACCAGTATTGAAGACTTGTCTTGATTTCTCCTTTAAGGTCTAGCACAGTGTCCAGTGGAGTCAAGGATCTGAGTGGTCTCATTCAGAGAGTGAGAATGACTTGAAAAACAAACCAGGATTGGGCAGCCCATCTCCATCTGGCACTACCTTCCTTCCTCTTGGCCACCAGTTGGCACTCGCTAACCAGAAACAAGGGGCTAATGTGGAAACTAGTCATCATTTGTGCCCTCAGCTAAAGAAAGACTACCTCTGACACATTGGATTAGGTCTTAAGAAAAAGTGTGAATACCCTTTCTTGTTTTTCATAAAATATTAAAAGATGTGTTAGCCAGTCTGTGCCTAGAGGGGTAGACCTGCCAGAAGACAAGAGAATATACTAGAATGGGGTTTTCTGGCCATCTGTGGATGGCAAGACTAATTTTTACCAGCACACTTCTTGTCTGCCCCATCTTTTAAAGGATGGGCAGAGATTTATTGGGCATTAGGGGGCAAATGCAAACAAAACAAAATCAAGAGTGAGGAAAGTAACTTGAAAAAGCAGAAATCAAGGTAAAAGGCACTGGAAATAGTAGAGATCAAGGCAAAATACATTAAATGATACAAAGGGACATTTTATTTTGGTAATAGGTAAAAAATTCAAGAGCATTAAAATATATTAAAAAGATAGCTATTAGAAACAGAAAAAAATTTACCAAAAAACAACTGGTGTGAGAGAAAACACAATTCCTTAAGCATCTATGTGTGCTAGTGATTAAACATTTAAAGAGTAAAATAATTAAGATTCTATTCACTGATATCTATATCTATCCATTTAGTTCTATCACATCTCTATGTATTTATAAAACTTTTCATTCTACAGGAAATCTGCCTCCTTATTAAGCATTTATGAAAGAATTGGCCATATACCAGGCCTTGAGGAAAACTTAATAAATTTCAAAAAGGAGAAATTGCAGCGTTCGTATTTCTGATCACAAAGCAAATAATAACAATGATTATAAATGCTTAAAATACTTAGAAATTAAAACAAAAACTATAATAAGTTTTTGAGTTAAAGAGGAAATCACAACCATAATTATAGGCCATTTAAAAAATAATGACAATGGAACAATGCTTATCAACTCTGATGGAATGCAGTTAAAGTAGAAGTGGGAGATAAATGTGCACTTGTGCATACTTAAGTTTTTAAACAAGAAGGGATGTAAATAAACAAACTCATCTTTCAACTCAAGAAATGTTCAACTCAAAAAGCAGAAACTCCCCTTCTGGGCAAGGAGACCTGGGGCAGGAGAGGAGCGGAGAGCTGGGCGAGACTTTACCTGCTTTCTGTAATTGGCCTGTGGTGTCTGCAAAGATGAGTAAGGGACGGAGCGGGGAATTGCAGGTTGTTTATATAGAACCCCCTGTCCTTTATGCTTGCCCAACAAAACCCCTACTGTTCCCTCACTTCTTTATTCAACTGGAACTTTCTCTCTTTTTACCCGCCTCCCCGCACACATTCACAGATGACATGCCAGGCTAAGGTGTGATTACTCGGAGGGGGCTTCCAATCTAACTGCCCAGTGTGTGTATACTCACATTCTGCAACAACCTACAATTACAATTAATAGCCGACATCAATTCAAGGCACAATTAATTCAAGCAAAGAGGCACATCTAATGGATGAGCCAATCTTAAGATGACAAATGGATTTAAGTGAAATACTGCTTGTGAATTGCAATGCCTAGCTGTCACATTCTAAATGCCCAGTAAATATTAACTATTAGATCATTTTATTTCACTACATATATTTGTGTATCTAGAAAAACTGTAAAGCTATTACAATTAATAATAGAGTTCAGTCAAGTGATTGAATAAAAGGCAAATAAACAAAAATAAATATATTTACTACATCCTATCAATATGCTTAAAGGCATAGTGAGAAAATCCTACCCTGAAAAGTTGCAAAAATGAAACAAAACAGAATAGAGCAAAGTAAAAACTAGTAACAAATATAAGAAATGTGCGAGACCTATAGGAAAGGAAATGTACAACTTTACTGAGACAAACATTAATGAATAATGAAGAGAGAGAATATATCCCTTGATTGGAGGACTGTATATTTTAAAAATGTAAATTATTCTTAATTTAAGGTATATTTAAACATAATCCAGAAAAATATTAATATGATTTTTGGGGGGAAACTTTGGATCATGATTGTAAAGTTCATCTGGAAAAATAAAAAATATTATTCAACATTAGAAAATGCAAATTAAAACCACAATGAGATATCACTACACACCTATTAGAACAGCTGAAATAAGAAATAATCATAGTAACAGCTGGGGAGGATGCGGAGACACTGGATCTCTCATACACCACTGGTGATCATGCAAAATGACACAGCCACGGTGGAAAACTGTTTGGCAGTTTTTAAATAAAATTAAACATACACTTACCATACAACCCCATAGTTACACTTTATGTTCCACAAAAACCTGAACACAAATGTTCATAACAGCTTTCTTTGTAACAGCCCCAAACTGGAAATGATGCAAACGTCCTTCAATGGGTGATTGGTTAAACAATTCTAGCCCAATGGAATACTACTCAGCAGTGAAAAGGAATGAATTGTTGATGCACACAAAAATCTGGATGGATCTCAAGGGCTTTACACTTAGTGGAAAAAGCCAGTCTTAAAAGATTATCTACTGTATGGTTCCATTTACGTAAGCTTCTTCAAACTTCAAAACTATAGAGATGGAGAAAAGATTAGTGGTTGCCAGGGCACGTGAATGCAAATATAAAGGGGGCACCATGGGGGAGCTCCTTTGTGGTGATTGAACAGCTCTGTACCTTGATTGTGGTGGCGTTGACATGAATCTATCCATGGGATAAAATTGTATAGAACTGCACACGTGTGTGCATGTGTGCACACACACAAATGGATGCATGCAAAAATTGTGCATCCGTGATGCAATAATGTTGGTAGTCTAGTTAACAGTTAGGTGCTAATTTCACTTTCTTGGTTTTGATATTATATTACAGTTATGCAAAATGTCATTGTTCAGAAAAGCTCGGTGAAGGGTACATGGGACTCTATGTACTATATTGTGTAACATCCTGGGAGTCTACATTTATTTCAGATAAAAAGTTTTGAAACAGTCAGGAAGAAAAAGATACAAATTATGAAGAATTATGAGATTCATAAAAATTACAAAATTTAAAATAAGAAGAGTAGTTTGAGCTGACACGCCCTGGCACATACAGAGCAGAACGTAAACCTACATAATGAAAACGTGTTAGGAGTCATGAGTCAACAGACAGATCCCTGGAACAGAAAAGATAGCACTTGGGGCTGGCCCTGTGGTGCAGTGGTTAAGTCCGCATGCTCTGCTGCTGGTGGCCCGGGTTCTGATCCTGGGTGCGTGCCGACGCACCACTTGTTAGGCCATGCTGCGCAGGTGTCC
This sequence comes from Diceros bicornis minor, assembly GCF_020826845.1. NCBI lineage: Eukaryota > Metazoa > Chordata > Mammalia > Perissodactyla > Rhinocerotidae > Diceros > Diceros bicornis. The sequence continues at coordinate 15,603,584 of NC_080765.1, forward strand.
CACATAGAGGAAGATCTGCACAGATGTTAGCTCAGGGCCAGTCTTCCTCAGCAAAAAGAGGAGGATTGGCATGGATGTTAGCTCAGGGCTGATCTCCCCCCCCCAAAAAAAAAAAACAAAAGATAGCACTGAACGAGGTGCTGGCGGGTCTGATAAAGAAAGGGCCGCCATCAATGTTGAAGGAGATGCGTGACTCAACAACTCATGTTAGAAATTTGAAGTTAAGTCCTCACCTTATACTCTACTCCAAAATAAATTCCAGATGTATTAAAGTGTCAAAGAAGAAAATAAGCTCACTGTAAATTAAAATAAGTTCATTGTTATATAGGAAAAATTTTTCTAATCATAAAAATCTATGGGTCAAATCATAAACATCTCAAACTTCTCTTCATCCAAAACATGATAAACAAGAACAAGAACAAATAGAAATATTAAGGGGAAGTGGTTATTGTCATTATTTTATTTTAGAAAAATCTTTTAAATCTATAAGAAACAGTCCATCTCAATGGAGAAATTTTAAAAGGACATCAATAGACAATTAACAGAGAAAAACATATTAAAATTGTTCAACCTAATAAATAAGCAAAAGAATTAATAATTGAAGCAATCATACAGCCACTTTGGAAAACAATTTGGCAGTTTCTTAAAAACCTGTACACACAACTACCATATTACCCAGCAGTCCTGGGTGTGATAAATGCCCTCCTGGGCATTTATCCCAGAGAAATGGAAACTTATGTTCACACAAAGACCTGCACACAGATGTTCATAGCAACCCTATGCAAAAAGCCAAAACTGGAGACAACCCAAATGTTCTTCAATAGGTGAAGTTACACAAACTGTGGTATATCCATATCATGGAATACTACTCAGCAATGAAAAGGAACAAACTCTTAATACACACAACAACCTAGATGAATCTCTAGAGAATTATGCTGAGTGGAAAAGCCAATCCCCAAAAGGTTATGTACTCTATGATTCCATTTACGTCAAACTCTTGAAACGACAAAATTAATGAAATGGAGAATATGTTAGTAATTTCCAGGGGTTGAGGACATGGAGATGGGTGGAGTGGGAGTAAGTATGTCTATAAAAAGGCAGCATGAGGGATCCTTGTGGTGATGGAGAAGTTCTGGATCTTGCCTATATCAACAGCAACAGTGATGTGGTACTATATTTCTTTAAGATGTTTAAAAGGGTGCATGGGATCTCTTGAGACTCTTTCTTATGACTGAATGTGAATCTACAATTATTTCAAAATTAAAAATTTATTTTAAGAAATGGAAAAAAACTTAAAGCAACGCAAATATAGTTCTTTTGCCTATCAAATGGATGAAGAAATAAATTATAGATGATAATGCTGGGCCGCGTGTAGTGAGATTGGAGTTCTCCAAACAGCCGATGGGAATATAATTCATAACCAATTCTGGAAAGCTTTCTGGAAATACATACCATGATCTTTTAAATTGTTTATATCCTTGACACAATGATTTAATACGGAGGAATCTGTCTTAAAAAAATAATCAGAGAGGTGGACAAAGATGTATGAACAAGGCTATTCATATTTCTGTATTATTAATAAACTAGCAGAGACAATTAGAAGGAAATTAAATGTTCCACCATAGAACAAGAGTTGGTTAAATTGAGGCATGTTCATACACTAAAAATCATGCTTTTAATCACTATTTAGTAACATGGGAAGATGTTCACGACGAAAGTGCATGACAGAGACAAGACATAAAATGGCAAATGAAGATACACACAGATGCACTTACCCACACTCGTCCATGCATACATACACGTCTGTACACTAGGACACATATACATACACACATAAAGCTTGAAAAGGAAAATACTGGAATAGTTAGAGTGCGTTATTGCTCAGTGGCGGTGATTTGCAATTTCTTCCTTGCACTTTTTAGTACTTTGCTCATATTGTATGAGGAGAATGATCACCTTCACAATCAGAAAGAGAAGTCATTATTCTTTAACTGCCTGAAGACTGACCAAAGAAGATTGCAGGATGGAGGGGTCAGATTTAGCATAAAATTAATTACAAATAGAGGCAAACTGCATTTATTGATCACTTCCTGCATGCCAGCCCCTCAGATAGGGACTCTTCTAATTTAAGCTCCCATTTAACATACTGACCTCAAGGAAGGCATTTCCCCCATTTTATGTAAGATAAGAGAAGTTCAGAGAGGTTGAGTGGCTTGCTCGGAGACACCCAGCAGGCAGGCAACAGAGCAGAAAGCCAACCCTCCCGTGCTAATTCTGTTGCTCGTCCTACTACAGCACTGCTCTTAACTCGGGTATTTGTTCAGGTAGACATGGTCGGGTTAGAGCTGGTGTGAGTCAGCCCAGAGGACGGGAGTGAAATTATTAGCTCAATTGAAAAGAGAAGATGGTTGGATGAAAACTTTACTACTGGAAATAAACACAGCGTTTAGAGCTCAGTCTCACAGACACAGATGAACTTGGAAGCCAGCAGCGGCATCGACTTCACTGATGATTTGTAAAGGCACCATCAATTTAAACCTTTACTGTACAGCTGCTTCAGCCTATAAAAACAAAACCAGGGCCCCAAGCATGGCTGGCCCGGAACCGGGAAGTGTGGTGGAGTCTAGTGTAGCTACAGAATCCTGCCCTCCTCATGTTTTGGTCATTGGGGAATATTGGACCAGAGAGAAGGAAAAATGATGGAGGAAGAGGAGAGGGCATTTGCTCTTTCTTCCTGTGCGCCAGTCAATCTTCCTTCTATCCTTCTTCTCTCTCTTGTTTTACCTCCACCCCAAAGCTCTTCCAGCTGCCTTTCCTCCATGCTCAGCTCTGTCATGAACCTATCTCTCCTTGGCCCCCAAAGAGGGAGAGACAGGCCCTAGGAAGGCCTTGGCTAACGAAATACATGAAGGCACAGCAAGGCATCAACATGAACTTCTCTCAAGCATTAATTGGTGGAGGAAATAACCCAGTAGAACATCTTGATATTGGGATCAAAAGACCCGGTGCAGTGATTTGAAGATATATCTGCTAATTCTATGGCATGCTTCCTACCAAGAGCGGGAGTTTGTGTCCCCTCCCCTTGACACTGGGCAGCCCTTTGTGATTGCCTCTGTGGAGAGAGTGTGACAGAAGTGATGCTGCTTGATTTAAAAGGCTGAGGTAGAGAAGGCCAAGGTCAGGCATCTTCTGCCCTATTCTCTTGAGATACTTGCTTTGAAGTCTTGAGCTGTTATGTAAGAGGCTGGGCTACTCTGAAGCTTCTATGCTGGAGAGACCATGCAGAGTGATGAGAGAGAGAGAGAGAGAGAGAGAGAGAGAGAGAGAGAGAGAGAAACAGAGACAGAGAGAGACAGATCTGGAACCCTGTCTTTTCCCAGCTCTTCCCAAGCTCAAGTGCCAGGCATGTGGGTGAGGCAGCTTTTGACAACCCAGCCTGGCCACAATCTGACTGCAACCTCAGGAGAGATTCTGAGTAGAACCACCTAGCTGAGCCCAGTTAGTCTCCAGAACTATGAGAGATAATAATAAACAGATTGTCATTGATTTATGTGGCTAAGGTTTAGGGTTATTTGTTATGCAGCAAGAGACAGCTGAGACATCTGGATTCGGTCACCTGCAAACCCTGGGTGATAACTGAGTCAGGCTGCTTCTTTGCCAACTCAGTTTCTTCATCTGTAAAACACAAGTTACGACGTTGTCTATCATCAAATATTTTTGTGAGTCGCATATGAGATAATGTGTGTAAAAAGTCTGGTAAACTGTCAGGACATCTACTAATGTTGACAGTAATCAGGCAGCACCTACACTTGGGGAAACGCATCTCCACTGATGGAATTCCAGGGATTAGGGCTGGCTGAGCCATAGAGCATATTCAAGAGGTTCCTTATGAGCATTCTTCACAGAAATAGAAGAAACAATCCTAAAATTAGTGTGGAACCAAAAAGACCCTGAATAGCCAAAGCAATCCTGAGAAAAAAAGAACGAAACTGGAGGTATCATGCTTCCTGATTTCAAACTATACTACAAAGCTATAGTAATAAAAACAGTAAGGTACTGGCACAAAAATAGACACATTGATCAATGGAACAGAATAGAGAGCCCAGAATTAAATCCCAGTATATACGGTCAACTAATATTTGACAAGGAAGCCAAGAATACCCAATGGGGAAAGGATAGTCTCTTCACCAATTGTGCAGGGAGATCCGGAGCAACACATGCAGAACAATGAAATAGGATCCCTATCTCACACTACTCACAAAAATTAACTCGAAATGGATCAAATTCTTAAACATAAGACCTGATACGATAAAACTCCTTAAAAGGAAACTTAGGGAAGAAGCTCATTGATATTGGTCTTGGACAATGATTTTTTGAAGATGATGCCCAAAACACAAACAACAAAAGCAAAAATCAACAAATGAGACTACAGCAAACTCAAAAGCTTCTGCAGAGCAAAATAAACAGTTAACAAAATGAAAAGACAATCTACAGAATGGAAGAAAATTTTTGCAAACCTTATATTGGATAAGGTGTTAATATTCAAAATATACAAAGAACTCAGTCGACTCGATAACAAAAAAAAACAAGCAATCTGATTAACAAATGGGCAGAAAATCTGAACAGACATTTTTCCAAAGAAGACATCAAAATGGCCAACAGACACATGAAAAGATGTTTAACACCACTAATCATCAGGGAAAGGCAAATCAAAATCACAGTGAGAATTCATCTCACACCTGTTACAATGGCTATTATCAAGAAGACAAGAGACAATAGGTGCTGGCAAGGATGTGGTGAAAAGGGAACCCTCATACACTGTTGGTGGGAATGTAAATTGGTCCAACCACTATGGAAAACTGTATGGAGGTTCCTCAAAAAATTAAACATAGATCTACCATACCACCCAGGAATTCCACTTCTGGGTATATACCCAAAGGAAATTAAAACAGGATTTTGATGAGATATACTATGTACTCCCATGTTTATGGCAACATTATTCACAATAGTCAAGATATAGAAACATCCCAAATGCCCATCAACAGATAAATGGGTAAAGAAGATGTGGTTATTCAGCCATGAGAAAGGAGGGCATCCTTCCATTCGGACAACATGAATGGACACTGAGCACATTTTTGCTAAGCAAGAAAGTCAGATACTGTATGATATCACTTATATGTGGAATCTAAAAAAGTTAAACCTGTAAAAAACAGAAAGTAAAATGGTGGTTACCAGGGGAAGTGTGTGGGGGGATAAGAGTGATGGTGTTTAAGGATACAAACTCATAACAAGTAATAAATAAGCCGTAGAGATCTAATGCACAGTGTAATTAATATAAACAATAATATTGCACCATTAAAAAATGAGAATTAAAAAAAAGAGGTTCTTCATGAATTCACATTGACATCTACCTTGTTGACATATGTGGCAAGCGGCCCTGCCAGCTCAGGGCTAGGAGAATAGCCACTTGTCTTCTCAGAAGGTATATATTCTCCATGAGTTCTAATAGAGTCTAGAGAAATGTGGTTGGAAATTTCTTGTTTCCTGAAATAATTACTCTTCACCTGCCTTTTGCTTAGTAAGTGTTTTTCTTCTCTTTTCATTTCTTTATATTTTTTGAGGACCCACAGTGAATGCACTGTGCTTATTTTTATCTTGGATTGCTATTTGCTCAGGACTAATGGGAGTGTGCAACAGAGAGCTGGGGCAGTCGCCCCCTCTTTCAGTTGTGTTGTCTGCAGCACAAACTTCAACAAAGCTTTTCCATGTCTTCCCTGGGGGCCTCCTTGCCTCTTCCTTGGTGTCGTCTCCCTTAGGAGGGAGCAGAGCGCTCAGGTAGGAGGGGAGCGGGCTCACAGGGAAGCTGGAACCTTGGGGGCTTTTGTTGGTGATCAGCAACAAAATTAACTCCGATCAGCAAGCACCGAGCTGGTTGCTTTTCTCCCCTCTACCTCTTTGCCTTGTAGCTGCCTTCTCTGGTCTGGGAGAGGCAGTAAGGACCAGCCCTTGCTGTGGCAATGCCAGCCCTTGGAGGGGTGGACCCCGGCCCTGACCCCCTTAGGTCAGGCGTGATGATATTAGAGAATGCAAATCCACCAGGCTAAAGGTGGAACGACACGGACTTTTTTTGACACCCTTTCTGAATGTGATCTAAATGTCAAATATTTGGCAGGTACTATTTGCCAAATGAGGCCAGATGTGGTAGCTGCTTATTAACACCCCTGTTGAAGGATATGTTTCCCTCTATTTTTCATTCTTTAGGTTTGTTTCACCAGAGGTGAGAGAGCGGTTGGCGCCCTTTTGCCGTCTTCCTTACTTTCCCTCCCTCTCCCCTGCCCTCATGCCTGACCCTGTTTCTCTGCGCCCCAGCCCATCCACTTCCGAGGGGGACTGGACGCCATCAGAGGTCTAGAGAGCAGAATGACTGGCAGACCAGCCCCTGCGAGCCGCAGGCCTGTCAATGGGTGACGCGTGATGTCCACCAGCAGCCTCTCCGGATCAAAATAAAAATTTAATTCAGAATTTCTTTCCATGTTTTGTGTTTGTAAAGATAATGATAATATCATTATCAATAATTGTTTAAATAGTTTGTGGTAAATGGAAATCGACTAAATTCCTGCCCTAAAAAGGCGTGACTATTCTATTTCATGGTTCCTTTCATTCTCTCTCTCTCTCTCTCATCCCACAATCTCTTGAGCCATGTGAATATATGGGGACATCAATTGAAACATTTGAGATTAAATATATTCCAAGATTTTATAGAGCGACAAAGTTTGCTCTTCTTTGCTTAAGGCAGTACCTGACATAATGTAGTTGCTCGAATAAATATGCTGAAATCCCTAGGGACAGGAAGTGGAGGTCATATGCACCGGGTTCAAAACCCAGTTCAACCACTTACTAGCTGTGTGATCTTAGGCAAGTTGCTTAACCCCTCTGTGCTTCAGTTGTCCTAGAAGTAAAAAGCAGAAAATAATAATAAGTACAACACAGGGTGTTGTGAAGATTAAAAGGACTCATACACATAAATCATGACAGAAGCAGTGCTGGCCCAGGGTGAGGACAAACTCTACACGCAAAGCATCCATTCAGTGGCTGCCCCGCTGTCCTGCTCCTAGGGTTCTCCTTCCTGGTCAGCCAAAACTGACTCTCTCCACCTCCCCCCTGGGCCCGAGTTCTCTTCCTGGAGCTATGCTGAGTAAGTCTTAACTTCTCTTTCATGAAAACTCTCTTCATATGTCTTCAGAATAAATCTATTTTGACCCAGGGTTATCGCTTGAATTATGTCCCCCAAAAGATATACTAGTGTCTTAACCCCCAATACCTCAGAATGTAACCTTATTTAGAAATAGAGTTGTTGCAGCTTTAACTGGTTAAGATGAGGTCATACTGGAGTTGGGTGGGTCCCTAACCTGATGACTGATGTCCTTATAGAAGAGGGAAGATGATGTGACGAGAGAGACACAAGGAGAAGCCATGTGAAGAGGGAGGCAGAGATCCGAGTAACGCATCCACAAACCCAGGAACATCTAGGGAAGGATTCTCCCCTAGAGCCTTCAGAGGGAGCGTGGCCCCACTAACACTTTGATTTTGGACTTCTAGCCTCTAGAACTGGGAGAGAATACATCTGTGTTGTTTAAAGCCACCTGGTTGGGGGTACTTTGTTATGGCAGCCCCGGGAAACTAATAGCCCCAGTCTGCTCTCTCTTCCTCAGACTTCTCACCCCCAGGTTCTTTGTGAATTTTTAACTGCTTAAAAAATGGAAGGAGAACATACAGGACCTCAACTGTTTTTCATCTGACTTAATTTCTATATCACTTCCTCATGCCAATCCTCATTTTCTGGGTCCTCTGAAACTCATCAGCGTCTCTCTGCAGGGTGTTTCCCGGCCAAGACCTGAAGGCAGGAAAGGGTTGCAGAATGGGACCCCCAGGCCACTGAGCCCCACGGCTGCCCCAGCCTGGCTGTAGTGCTGGCCAATACAGCAGTGTCACAAGGAGTCCTGCTCCAGCCTGCAGAGCACAGTGGAACTTTCCAGGGTGTAGCTCTGTGCCTTGTGGCTTCTGGGAAAGCCCCAGGGAAGGGGCATGGTCTCATGATGCGTGATTTTTCAGCCTTGCCAGGTCCAGCGCTGCTGTGTAGCCGCCAGGGGTCATCTCTTGCTTCCTTCTGCAGCCCCCAGCCCCCCAGGAGGAGGGGAGACAACAGCTCCAGTGGCCTCCGCAGGTGCTGTGAGGTCAGGGCTACCAGAACTGCTCTAACACCCGGCTCGTTATGGGGCTTAGAAGTCAGATCCATCCCACTCGGAAGGCGGCGCCGTGGTCCACTCGCTCACAGCATCAGAAGCCAGAAATCAATAAATACCTTTCCGTCGGGGACTGTGGCATGGAGCAGATGGGGCGATGAAATGATCTCCGAGAGGGGCCGATAAAAGAGCTTACTGCTTGGTTTTGAGGTCGTCTGATCCTCTGCACGTGATCTTTGAACCTTCAAGCTCCTGTGCCAATCAAAGGGAGGCTCCTCCAGGGAGGAAGGCGGGGAGGAGGTGGCAGCCTGCTGGTGGGGTGTGCCCGAAGAGCGCAGCCGTGGAATCGCTTGGAGTTGAAAGGAACTCCGTTAGTTTAAAAGGAGTTAGGCTGAGCTCCTGGATCAACTCCGGATGCAGTCCATCCACACGACAACCCCAAGAAGCCCTGCCCTGCTAGTCCCCACGAGAGAAGGGGCTCCGGAAGCTGGCGAGTTTAGGAACCGCCTGGGAGCCCATTACACGTATAGATTCTTCGGACAGAATATCTTGGGGCGGGGTCCTGGCATCTTTATTTAGTGAGCTCCCAAGCCAAATGTGGCTACACACACTTGTGCAGCCGGCCCGGCAGAGCTCTGCAGTTATTTTTCCAAATGTGCCCAATGTGGTGTTTTCCTAAATATGATCTGCTCACGGATATAAAAGGAAGTGTGAGCATTGAATGGAGTTCTTTAGAGAGGGGTTTTCTAATGACGGGAGAGTTGGTGAGCAAGAAAAAGCGCATCCTGGGAGGAGGAGACAGGAGCAGACGCAGAGAGATGTGAACGTGAGGAACCTGAGCAGAGGTGTGGAAGGGACTTCTGGCTGCAGAAAGAATTGAACGGCAGGTCAGTGTCCAGCCACTGGCATCACTTCAGCTCTGCCACTGACACACTGGGCCATCCTGAGCGCATCCCTGAGCCGCCTGTGGCTGGCACGCCCACAGGGCTACAGGTTCTAGGTTGTTCCGGCATTGACAGCTGAGGTCTCCCGGCCATGCTGGGGCAGCATCCTTATGGGCAGTTTCTGCTTCAAGCTGCATCAGTCCACGTTCAATTCTTTAACTCTTTTACTATTTTTTTATTCGCAAAGCCGCTCCCACCAAATCTGCTGTGGGGTTAGTAGGTTTGCTGAATATTCGTGCTCATAAGGAGGGGTCTCATCCTATACGACATGGGCTCTTAACAGCTTCCTGGCTCTATGCAGCAAGAACAAAGCAAAATCTCTCCTGGTCTCATGTGGAACAATTTTAGCTTTTTTCCTGAAGTCTGGGTGCCAGCTGCATCCCTGCCCTTTTGGGGGCCCCAGCTTTCACCCAAAGTAGGCTTATTAAAACATTCCTTCCATTTAAAAAATAGGATTCTTCCTAAGCTACACTGTGGTAACTAAAACTTTCTCTCTATTTTTATATGGGAAAAGATATTTTGCATTGTACATATTCTGAGACACGACTTCCAGACTGTGGCATCATGGACACTAGCAGAGGCCTGGCAGAGGCATGCTGTATTCTAGGAGGGTGGTCAGAGATGGAAGAGAGTTGGGAGCAATACCACCTAGGATTCTTATTCCACTTTATTTCTTAATTTTTTTTAGCACTACTCCGTTTAAAGAAGAATCACAGGAACCCGCTTCTAACTTAGCCAGAGAACTGAATGTGGAGAGCAGAACCAGAGCCCTAGAGATGTTAGGAAGAAATGCCTGATATCCAAGGTTAAGGTATTTGTGTCCTGTCTGTACTAGCTTCCTATGGCTGCTGTAACAAATTACCACAAACTTAGTGAATTAAAGCAATACAAATGTATTAGCTTACCATTTTTGAAGTCAGAAGTCCGGAATGGGTCTCACGGGAGGTTAAAACCAAGGTGTGGGCAGGGCTGTGTTCCTTGTAGGCTCTAGGGAAGTATCTGCTTTTTTTTGCCTTTTCCAATTTCCAGAGGCCACCTCACATTCTATAGCTTGTGGCCCCTTCCTACATCTTCAAAGCCATCAATGGCCAGTTGAGTCTTTCTCACATCGCATCACTCTGACACTGACTTCTCTGCCTCTCTCTTCCACATCTAAAGGCGTTTGTGATTACATTGGGCTCACTGGGATAATTCAGGATAATATTCCTACTTTAAGGTCAGCTGATTAGCAACCTTAATTCCATCTGCTTCTTTAATTCCCCTTTGCCATGTAATGTAACATAGTCACAGGTTCTGGGGATTAGGATGTGGACATCTTTGGGGGGAGGTTATTCTGCCTCCCACATGCCCTGTGAAGTAAGCTTCCTTCCATCCCCCTAGACCTGCGCTATCCATTATAGTGACCACTAGCCACATGAGGCTAGTGAATCCCCTAGAAATGGGGCTAGTCCAAATTGAGATGTCCTGTCAATGCAAGATACACACTGGATTTTGAAGACTTAAGACGAAATGAAGAATGTATCTATCTCATTAATAATTTTTTATATTTAGTTATATGTTGAAATGAAAGTATTTTAGATATATTGGATTGAATAAAATATATTATTAAAACTAACTTCATCTTTTTTTTCCCACTTTTTGTTAATGTGGCTACTGGACAATTTTCAATTACATTTGTTGTGGCTCACTTTTCATTTCTATTGGACAGCACTGCTCCCAGCCATTGGTGAAATCTGTGGCTTCCCAGGATTGAGCTGATGGCAGCTCAGGAGGTGAAGGGCTCCTCAGCTCACAGAAGGGGGCGCTGTGAGGGGCAACTAAGCTCCACGTGGAGAGGCTAGGCTGAGCAGAGGCTGGGAACTAAGAGCTCAGGAGCCAGGCTTCCTAACCTCATGTGCTGTGTGCGTGAGAGAATTTCTTTCAGTTTTACTCTGGCCTTACAGGAGACTCCCAGGCCAATGTCAGGGAAACTAGAACCTTCCCTGCTTGCTCCTTCGTCCCCTACAAAGGCTTTGCTTCTTTAAGATCAAAATAGTCTATTCTGGGCTATAATCACCAAGACAAAAAACAACAAATGTTGGAGAGGATGTGGAGAAACAGGGACCCTCATACACAGCTGGTGTAAATGCAAACTGGTGCAGCCACTATGGAAAACGGTATGGAGATTCCTCGAAGAATTAAAAATAGAAATGTCTTATGATCCAGCTATCCCACTACTGGGAATCTATCCAACGAATCTGAAATGAACAATCCAAAGAGGCTTATGCACCCCTATGTTCATTGCAGCGTTAGTCACTATAGCCAAGAAGTGGAAGCAACCTGTGTCCCTCGACTGACGATTGGATTAAGAAGATGTGGTATATATATACAATGGAATACTATTCAGCCATAAAAAAGACACAATCGTCCCATTTGCAACTACATGGATGGGCCTGGAGGGTATTATGTTAAGTGAAGTAAGCCAGAAAGAGAAAGACAAACACTGTATGATCTCACTCACATGTGGAATATAAACCAACACATGGACAGAGAAAACTGTATTGTGGGTACCAGGGGCAATGGGGGTAGGGAGTGGCCACAAGGGGTGAAGGGAGACATATATATGGTGATGGATAAGCAAAAATGTACAACCCAAAATTTCACAATGTTATAAACTATTAAAACATAAATAAAATTAAATTAAAAAAAGAAAAAAATAATCTATTCTGCAAACAGTCCACTGTGGAGAACATCAGGTCACCCCTTTATCATGCAGCCCATGGCAACAAATATTTTTTCACAATGTGTCCCAATGGGATCATCCTAGAGGTCAGCTCTTCCTCTTCAAATCTGTCTCACCTTGACCACTGCCCAGCCCAGCCTGGGATATTTCAGCCTGTCTCAGTCTGGTGTTCACTCCCATTCAACTCAGTCGTGCTGTTTTCAGCACTTACTGTAATCCTGAAGCCTTGGGCCAGGACTGTCAGATTTTCCTTCAAGCATATGACCCAACCCTTGTCTAGGAATCTGCTTCTAATTTTCAAGGTCAACCCCCACCCTCAGCTGTATGGATACCCCAGTGAAGGGGTCCCTGCCCTGCTCCACACCATACCTCAATAGATACTGATGTGTCTAGAGGAAACCCTGGGAGGCTAAAGTATCTTAACTCGAATTTAGGCCTACCCAAGCCTTTGGCAAATTTTTAGCCTTAAAAGACAAGACCCCCTACCCATGGTTGAGGTGGCAGGCCCAAGACTTTGCCACTGACCCTCCTTATCACAAATCAGTGTGACACCAAGGCCTTATCATTCTGCATGACCCCCTTTCCAAGCCCTGTCCTAAAAACCTGGCTGGCTTCAGATCAACTGGCTAATTACTTGTGCTGTAATGATCAACCTGCCTAATTTATCACTTCTTTGAACATTTAATTAGCCAGCAGTGCAAGACAATTAGGTTCTGAATTAGGATAAATTAAACTGCTAGCTTAGCAGCTCTAAGGACATGGAAACTATAACCAATTACATCTACAAAAAGACTTGACAGAACCATCGAAGAGAGAGAGCCTGATGTGGGCCAACAGCCCGATGTGCCAAATATTCTGGAAAATCTAATGGGGTCAGTTGTTTTAGCTCAGAAAACAGAGAGGGGAGGAAAACACCTTGAAAGAACAGAATATCTGCCTAGAGCCAGGCTTCAGGTCCTTACCCCCAGCTAGAAGGTGCTTGTACGGTCTATGACAATTGGCCATATTATGAATTTTAGAAGATCAACTAGATCTAGAAATTTGCATAGTAGCATGCCCAGTGGTCACACTGAGGATCGTTGCTTTGCTAGTTCAAAAACTATGGATGGTACCCCAACATCAGTGTATATGGTACACATCCATGCCAGGAAGAAAACCATTTCTCATCTAACTATTTAAACCTAGTTACTTTTGAATATTCATACCATGATGCTGTCTTAGGAAGAATATATTCTTATGGATAAAGCAATATGGCAGAAGACTCTATGTTGATTTAGCTTTTTAATGGATTGTGATTTATTTTTTTAATTGTTAATTTGAATTTTTACCTTTTTTCCAAATGATTTGCCATGGCTGTTTTGAAATTGTTTTTACTCCCCAGGCAGACACTGAGCTGTGCAGCAGTGGAGGAGGGCTTGGGACAGCAGTGTCCCTAGTCTGAGGTTTAATTTTTGCTTTGACTCTGAGGAAACGTAATTGACTAATGCCCATGGGGTTTCCCCTCCAGACAGAGTGGTGAGAACCAAAAGGAGGGGAGAAGAAGAAGGCAGGAGGGCAGGAGCGTTTGGGCCTTATCTTTTCTTTCTTGGGATTTTCCAAGAATGAGAGAGAACCTGAGAGACTCAGGGAGCAAACTGCGTCATAAACCAGGCTTTTAGTTTCATGCGATTCTGCTCTGTTCCTTGCTTGTGATTTAACACCTCTTGTAAAGCCTTGTGTACATGGTTCAGGTTTGGCTTGTGGCTGCACTATGAGTTATTAGTGGGAGTTTGTGTGTGAGGGGTTGGATTTTGTATTCCAAGAGTTTCCTGCACCTCCACTTTTCAAGCATGGCGCCATCAGAGGTAACGTGCAAGAGATTCACGGGAAAAAAAGAGAATTTTAATATAAAAAGAATTGCCAAGTTCCCATGGCTTGGCTTGCCAACTTCCCCCTTCACAACCTTTCTTATTATATAGAACTCATGTCTAGAACCCAGTCCTGACTGGCACCACTGCAGACACCAAAGCCACACGGGCAAGTTGCGGTCAGTGGGATGAAGAAAAGGCAATACGTGGATGTGTGCATGATCGAAGGCGGCCTTCCATAGCTGTGAGCCAAGAAATGGGCTCAGCCAAGGCGTTGTCGCACTTCCAACGCCTGAGAAGAGAAGCAACGAGACAACAGGGGAGGATGTTTTCAGCATGATCAAAGGGCGGTTTGATCACTTCAGGAAGAGCAGTGGTTGGCATGCTGTGAATGTTTGCAGGGAAGTGACAAATGCAATACAGGAAACCACCCAGTTAGGGAACATTTCTTTATAATCAGAAACCGATTAAGCAGGAGACGGCTTACAAGAGAGTCAGGGCTGAGTGGCCCAGGCAGTTGACTATCTCCAAAAGGCAGCTCCTCACACATTTCCAACTTGTAAGGTTTTGTTTGTTTGGCTTGGTTTGTCCCAAGGAAATCAGAAGACTCTCTCAAGAACAGATTTTCACAATTCCTATTTCTAGAGTAAATGTGGTATTTTCTGTCCTACCTCCCACATCAATTATGTTGGAAGGCAGATCCCGTCCCAGATATTAAGTCAACTGCAGCAAAAGGACTTCCTAAATCCTTATCGTAAAAGAGGATTGTGGTCAGTTGAAAGGTCTGGGAATTCAGGGGTAAACAGCAGATTTAGCCATAGGAAATTTTGCAAGGAACACAGATTCATCTTAAATCTCTGAAGAAAATGCCAGAAACCTTCCACGTCGTCTTAGAAAATATTTGCAAGTATGCATTTCATTGACATATTTAGAGCACATTAGTCTATTTGACATCGTTTCTCCAAGTTGCATCATATCATCACTTCATTAAAAAATGCTCCAATGAAGGGAAAGAAAGAAGTTCCTGTAGGATAGCTATCTCTACATATTAGTCTGAGGCTTTCGAATTAGAGACCAAGTCGCAAGTCTCTGTTACCATGAGAACCACAGTGTTTTTCTGGCTGTTAAAATTATTAACTCAAAGAGCATGCATCTTCTTAAACTCTGCCTGTTATTTATCTACTGTTCCATGGGCTTGACTGTGCCCAGAGTGAACTCTATTAATCACCAGTTGAAAAAAGTGCACGGACTGCAGGGGAGAGAGCGGCCGTGACTTTCTTCCTGCCGGGAATGGCAGGCAACGGCAATTCATTTTCCCACATTGCTCCATCTCTCTTAGAGGGACTGAAGAGGAGGGACGGAGAGGTCCTGGGATGAAGACGGTGTGGCGGGGTCCAAGGTGATGTGCAGAGATGAGAGAGACCAGCTGTCAGTGGCTTTCAAACCCTCTCTGCCACTGCAGGCACAGGGGACACTGATTGGTGACCAGAGGCCTCCACCTACTTGCCAGGTGAGTCTGCCCTGGGCCAACTCCCCATGTAAAAGAGAAGATTTAGTAATAGTGAACTAGAATGCGTACATCACCTTATACTGAACAGAATGCTTTCAGAGAGTTTAACTCTTTTAATCTCCCATGAAGTATGTATTATTATCCCCATTTTACAGAGAAAGAAACTGAGGCTTAGAGAAATTCTATAACATACTCAAGAAGCCAAGCCAGCAGGTGAAGAAACTGGGCCTCAAAGTGAGATATTCTGTTTTAAAATCCCATGCTTCCCATACAAAAACCTGCACATGGATGTTTATAGCAACTTTATTTGTAATTGCCAAAACTTGAAAGCAATGAAAATATCCTCCCGTAGGTGAATAGATAAACAAGCTGTGGTACATCCAGACAGTGGAATATTATTCAATGCTAAAAAGAAATGAGCTATCAAGGCATGAAAAGTAATTTATGTATGTAAATGTATATTTCTAAGTGAAAGAAGCCAATCTGAAAAGACTACCTACTGGGTGATTCCAACTCTATTCCATTCTGGAAAAGGCAAAACAATGAAGAGACTAAAAAGATCAGTGGTTTCCAGTCATTAGGGAGAGGGAGGGATAAATAGGCAGAACATAGAGGATTTGTAGGGCAGTGAAACCCTACTCTGTATGATATCATAACGGTGGATACATGTCATTACACATTTGTCCAAATCTATAGAATATACAACACCAAGAGCCAACTAGAATGTAAACTATGGACTTTGGGTGATTATGATGTGTCAATGTAAGTTCACTGATTGCAACAAATGTACCACTCTGGTGGGGACGTTGATAGTAAAGGAGGCTGTGCGTGTGTGGGGTGGGGTTATATGGGAAATCTCTGTACCTTTCTCTCAATTTTGCTATGAACCTAAAACTGCTCTAAAAAATAGTCTTAAAAAAGCCCCATGCTCTCTCCTTGTTATCACCCTGCAGAAGAAGCAAGGCTATTGCCATTTGAGAAGATGGAAGCAGACGGAGACTGTAATCAGACGGTGTGATGGGAAAAACAAAGCAGGAGAAATCAGAGCATCAGAACTTGGTGGAGGCTACAGGGGCACAGAGCCTCCTCATCAAAGGCCCTGGCTGGGCTGCCACCCTCTTGCTCAGCGTGGCTGTGATCGTCACTTCTTAAGTTGCACAATGCCTAGTAGCGTGCTCTGCCTATAGCTGAGTTATTCTTTTAAGTAACTTGTTTATTAAAGACTAGCGTGTGTACAGAGAAGTACACACTTCATGCGTGTGCAGTGTGATGTGGTCTCACAAAGTGAACACATCATGCCCTCAGATCAAAACGGAATCCTACGAGCATCCTAGAGGCCCCAGTCGCATCTCTTCTCGGTCACTAACTCTACTCTGATTTCTAATACTATGTATTAGTTTTGACTGTTTTGACATTTATATAGGCAGAACCCCACAATATGTCCCCATTTCAGCCTTCTTTTTGCTCAGTATTATGTTGGTCAGCTCCATACATCGTGCATGTAGCTGCAGTTTGTCCATTCTCTTTGCTGCATAGTATTCCCATGGATAAATAAACCACTATGCACTTTTTTCTTTTACTGTTGTTCATTTGAATAGTTTCCAGTTTGAGACTAGAATGAATCATGCAGTGCAAACACTTCTCTGTGTGTTTTCCAGGAAGATGTGCGTATTTCTTTGGGGTATATATCTACAAGTGTAATTGCAGGAGCATGGAAACGCCTATGTTCAGCTTTAGTAGTTTAGTAGTAAAGTACTTTTGGGCATTGCTTTATATGTGTGTGAATTAGTACACATTTGTAAGTATTTTTGTAAGCATTGTAAATTAGTCTGTTTTTGTGTCACAGGTTATTTAAATGGGACTGTTTGTGCCTCAGTTTCAGCAGAAGCCCCCAGAGACCAAGTACAAAACCATAGGAGGTCAGCACTTTGCATTCTCGAGTGAGGTTCTAGACCATTTGGGAATGGTCTAGAATTCTAAAGGTGGCCCACAATGGGTCTTGTGCCTCTTAGCCCAACGCGCACATGGGGGTCTAATGGGGTGGAAGTGGGAGAGTTCAGGACAGGTTGGTGGTGGTGAGTCTAGCCCCCACTTCCATGGGGAACAGGTGGGGTGTTTATGGAGGGGGGCCTCAGGGAGGCCCACACTCA
Source organism: Diceros bicornis minor (assembly GCF_020826845.1). Lineage (NCBI taxonomy): Eukaryota > Metazoa > Chordata > Mammalia > Perissodactyla > Rhinocerotidae > Diceros > Diceros bicornis. The sequence continues at coordinate 15,621,000 of NC_080765.1, forward strand.
AGAGGATCCTTGTGGGTCCCCTGGAGTGCAATTTCTCAGACGGCTGAGAGTGTAGAGAAGAGACCACACTGGGAGCTGGTACACCTGCTCTGATTGCAGGGCAAAGGTACAGGTTTCCCCGGAACAGTGGGGGCCCCATGGGAAGTGGAACTTTGTAAGAGAGAGGCAATTTCAGCAGAAAGAAGCTGGAGGAGGGGGTCTATAAACAGCCTTCTGAAGAGAGTCCTGCCCTGCTAAAGGAGCAGAATCAGGTGGGTCGCTGAGGGAGAGCTCCAAGGGACCCACAAATGATCCTTGAGAACGAGGCAGCAGTAAACATCTGCCATGGGCAGAAGAGACCAACAGGTAACACAGGGGCCCTGACCAGTCCTGCCCCTTCTCGCTCCTGGCGTCTGACTCCTTTTCCCAAGTGGGAGGAGCCAAAGGCAGCCTATGGAGGGCAGAGGTATGGCAACAGCACGTGGTAGGGAAATGGAGAAGAATTCACCACTGCCACCTGTTCCAGCCCGTCCTGCCTTTCCATCCTGAAGCAAGTACAGCTGGGCTGAGGAGAGGTTAACTTTCTATGCAGTTTGGAGTTTGGACTTGACTTCTTTCTGGGATATTAGCTGTTGGAATGAGATTACTCTTGGGATCAACAGCAGCCCTAGGGTTTTTGGTTTCTAAGAGTGACTTGAGCAATTTTGGGAAATCCCAGCTCTGTAAGAGTGGGGCAGCTAGGATTGCACTTGGGGCTGGGGATGGGAATGGGATGGGTATGTTGAGGCAACATGTCATGATGCAAGGTGACAATAGAAGCCTTGGGATGGGAAAACAGACATGGAATGAGCAGGGGGTACAGACAGGCCTCACTCTCAGGGCTGGGTGTAAAGTGTGGTTCACTCTGAGGTCCTCATTCTCCACTTGGGAGGGAAGCATCCTTCCACACCATCCAGAGCATGCATGTCCTCAGTAGTGGGGCTCTTAATACCCTGGAACCCCTCCATTTGCGCTGAATGTTCTAGGGCTGTAGGAGAGAAAGTACAAATGACCCAGGAGGTTCAGTTACAAGCACCCAAATGCTGACTCCCTGGCAGTCAGGCAAACTCAGGAAGCCCCCATGGCTGGGTTCCTTGGGTTGCACCCAAGAGGGACTTTCAGTTTTGAACCCTGAACTTGAGAAAGATGAGCAAGAGTAATTCTCAACCTGTGAGCCACAGACCGCTGGGGCGGGGGTGGGAGTGGTAGGGTTACATTCAGTGCAGAGCAAGAAGTGCAAATATCTCTATCCATCTTGAGACCAAGCATTGCCAGTAAACCCACTTACTAAAATATAGTATTGTGGATGGTATTCAACAAATGTGTAATAAGATGCACACTCTTCAAATTCATTACTGGATTTTTCATAATAACACTGTGCCATTATGCAGTTCCCAGTCACAAATATTATCACGTGGGGATCCGATGCTTTCTTACTTTTTGTTTCCTTAAAGAGATATCCTTAAACCAGGTGAGAGGAAAGAGATATACAGGATCACGATGCCATTGCATTAACACTAAAATGCCATTTAGCTGGCATGCAGGCTGCCAGATAAAACTGTGAGGTACTAGTGGGATGAATTGAAAATTGTCATTCCGTCAAACTTAGTGACAACATTATCTGCAGATCTTAGAAAAATCAGCTCAGAAAAATCCCTGGTTGGTAGTGATCCTCTCAGATAGATTGAAATCTTTCCAGGCTATTCCTCAGGGCTCATCAATCAAGGGCAGTTGTCACGGTGAATAGTTGAATAGATGGTTTCCATTTAATTATCCTCAGCCCTCTAGATATTGAAAGCACTTGGGGACACCAGGCTCTGCCGGCCCCAGTCTTCCCAGCTAAAATAACTGTTGCTCCTTCTCCACCATACCTTCACCTGGATGCCTTCATTCATTCATTTCTTCCATAAATAAGTACCAAATAAGTAGTGCCTACTATGTGCCAAGCAAGTGCTCCTGCCAAGGACACCTCTGGGGCAATGTCAGCTACCATCTATGATTTGCTGGACCCACAGACAACCACAAATGTTGTGAGTCTGTATTTTGTGTGTTCAGAGGAGGGCACTGGAGCCTGGGAAGGTACTACTAGGTATTGACCAAATGGCAGGAAGCTGGGAGTTGGGTCCCAAATAGTCAACAGCTCAGATAAGGGTCTTGACTGAGGGAGGAGGTCCAGGCCCAATTCTTTTCAGAGCAGTGGAGCCAAAAGAGGAGCAACAACTCAGGGACAGCAAGTAAGAGAATGGGAGCCTACCTGCCAACTAGAGGAAGCCAGTGATGAGGAGGCAACTGGTAGAAGGAGGGAATCAGAAAGGGGTTGACAAAGAAGTAAGAAGAGTCCTGGAGCAGTTGGACAGAACTGTGGTTCTTGTATCTTCCATTCATTTGATGCCAACTATAGGAGTGTCAGAGTTGAAGCTTGTCTTAAAGAAGCAGAGTTAGGGCAGAGACCACCCAGACAGTGACATGGCTATTCACCCATCTATCCATCCATCCATCCATCCATCCATCCATCCATCCACCCACCCATCCATCCACCTACCCATCCATCCATCCATCCATCCATCCATCCATCCATCCATCCATCCACCCATCCATCCACCCATCCACCCATCCACCCATCCATCCATCCACACATCCATCCATTCATTTGTTTAGTTAGCAAAGGTTTTCTCAGTGTCTACTGTGTACCTGTCTTGTGGGAGTGATACACATGAAGTAAATAATTACACAAGTGCTTATTTAGTCATAAGTGTGAATCATGTAATAAAGTCCATGATCGGAGTGTCATGGAAGGCTTCCCCGGGGCAATAACACTCAGCTGAGACCTGGAGAGTGAGGAAGAATTAGTAAGAAGAGGCAAGATGTGGGGCAAAGGGAAGACAGGCAGAGGGAAAAGCATGGACAAGGACTTTACAGATGATTGCACAGTGAACAAAAGTGGACTCTGGCCACATCACAGATGGCAATTGGGACTTGATCCTACAAGCAATGGATTTGAAGGAGTGGAGAGATATGAATGGGGCTGCATTTTTAAATGATGACTCTGCTGCTGTGGGGAGAAGGTAATGGAGGAAGGCAAAAGTGGAGGGAAGGAAAGCTATTAGGAATCCAATACGGCAGCCCAGGCAAGAGCTGTTGGAGGCGTGGCCTCGAGTGGTGCCAGTGGAGGTGGAGAGCAGTGTCGTCTTCACTCCAGTGTCAGAGCTTGTAAGTCTTCCGCCACCACTGGCACATGACACTACGTACCTTCACTGCATACACTCATATATACTCGGCAGAGGGAGAGGGAACTGGCTCCAAACCACAGTGGACCCACTTTCACATCTTCACATCCACACATAAGGTTAAAGTGTTCCATTAAGGAGCCAAGGTTTGGCCTTGTATGGATGGACACTCGCTGAATAGGGTACTTCCCTGGCAAGCACCTCAAATCCAGGAGGCCAAGGAGGCTCAGGCCCCCTGTAGCATCTGGAGTGAAGTAGAACTGATGCTGTGAAAGAAGGGGTTTGGGTTATCTGAATATTTAGAGAAGCAGCCCAGTGGTAGGAGTCAGGGAAGTGTCTGATGTGCTGATGGGCTTTAGGTCTGATCAGCGCCTGCTTTCTAGGTTGATAAGAAAGAGAGAAACAAACAAAACCAAACAAGCATTTTAGCATTCCTCCCTCTGGAGTGGTGAGGAAGCTCTGGCCTGTCATCAGAGGGAACTTGTTTGGGCTATAAGAACAGGAAAATTGAAAGGAAAGAGAAGGGAGAGACTAGATTTTGTTCGTTTTTTAAGTTTATCTTCCATTTTTTTTCCCCCTCCGGTTTGTCAAAAGAAGGGGACTTGGGAAAAATCTAATCAGGCTCCCTACTTTCACATTTAATGTGTTATTTTCCAACTGAATTGACATTTGAGACAAATGACACCCCCCTGATTAGAATTTCTCCAGCTGCACATCAACCCTTTTTGCTGGAACAGGACACCCCCTCTTGCCCCTCCCAGGCTTGGTCCCAGGGCTCTCAGAGTCTATTTCATGTGTGTCTTAAGAACCAGGGTTTTCGGTCCCTGTGTGGTTTGTATTTTCCTCCTCACTGGCTCTTGCTCGAAGCCTGCATGCCACCAAAGCAGTTCTGCTCCTGGCAGTGCTATATGAAGGCTGCTCATATCACGTCACCAATGTCCAGCATTGATGGTGTAGCCCTGACACTGTTGCCCCAGCTAGTTACCAGCACATCACTGTTGATGCCCCCACTCCCAAGACCACCACCTCGATGTGCTGCAGCCACCTCTGCTGCGTCCATTGGCACTGACACTACATCTCTTGGCTGCCAGGGCAGCAGCCAATGGGTTTCTACCAACCATCTCCACTTCTGCAGAGATTATGAAGAACTGGCCCTGTTGCTTGTTTTGTTTTATAATCTCTTCACCCTGGTACTCAGCTATGGAAACTGAGGCACAAGCTGGGGAACAAACACTTTGCTGTCCTTGGAAGTACTCCATCCATAAACAACAGCAGTGTTTGAGCCAAACTTGGGCATCTCCAATCTCTTCGTGTTTCCCCCTGTATCAGTTCAAAACCCCAGAGAAACTGAAGTCAAGAAAGAGTTAGACATGAGCAAGAAAATAGGGGGAAATGCCTGTAAAGGAGGAAGGGAAGAAGGACCCAGAGTTGGTGGGGAGAGCCTTCAGATCAATCACTATGCAGGTCAGACATGTTGTAAGGAGAGAGGGAAGGAAGCAGACTGGGTAGAAAGAGCAGTGGTCGCAGAATGGCTCTGAGAGAGTCTTGGCTAAGTCACAGGAAGTCCCTGAATTAGTTATCTATTACCATGTTACAATTTACCCCCAAACAATGCTTTAAAACAACAAATTTTCCTCATCTCATGGTTTCTGTGTCAGGAATTCTGCAGCAGCTTAGCTGGATGGTTCTAGTTCACAGCCTCTCATGAGGTTGCAGTCAAGATGTGGTCATTTGAAGACTTGATTTGGGTGGGAAGATGCACTTTCCAGGTTGCTCACTCACATGGCTGGCCAATCGATACTGGCTATTGGCAGGAGGCTTCCTTTCCTCATCACATGGACATCTCCAAAGAGCTGCTTCCCCCAGGGAGAATGATCCACGAGGATACAAGATAGAAGCCAGGATGCTTTCTATAATCTAGCTTCAGAAGTCACACACTATCAGTTCTGTGGACTCCTACTGGTTATGTAGTCAGTCCTTTGTGGGAGGGGTCTGCACAAGGTGTGAATATCCTGTGTTCACTGTGGGACCATTGGGGCTACCTTGGAGGCTGGCTACCACATTCCTCAAACAAAGGCTGTCTGAGAGAGGAGCCCACAGTGGGCAGAAATAGCCTGGTTCTAGCACCCTTGCTGTGTCTAGCCACTGGACGGGAGCAGCTGGGAGGGAAACATGGCTTCCATGTGAATAGCCGTGGAGAACCCATGGAGGATTCACGGAAGATCAGGAAGGCGCAGAAGCTGGGGGCTGACCACGAGCTATACTCCTCAAGGTGGGTTCTCTTGAAGGGAGATCTGAGCTGTGCCTCCCCGTGGCTGCCCCATCCTCCATTTCGTTATGTAAATAGACCGTGAGAATATTATTTACCAGCCCGCCTTGTTCCAAGCTTTCTTGAATCCTAGGATAAGCACATCTTCAGGTCGAGCCGGGATGAGGAAACGGAAGCACAGAGAGAGAGGTGATATACCCAAGGTCCCCACCAGATGACGGAAGCAGGACTAAAATGAAGGTTTTTAAATTCCAAACCCAGTGCTCTTTGCTTTGTGTCATGAAATCCCCATAAATTCAGCCATCTGTGTGAGGGACAGGCTTGCAAGGACACTCCGGCTGCTAACTACGCCATTATCTATGATGCACATTCCTATTTTTACTGTTGTGGCTGCTACGGCAACAGATTTGACTTCCTAATTATGTTTTGCTTGGGCTAATGTAAAAATTAATTTTCATTCCCTGAACAGCCATCAACTACTGGTAAGAAGAGATAACTGAGAAGAGTGAACAGTAAATTCATCTGATACCAGGGTGATCCACCAGCGAGGGCAAGAAGCTGTCATTTGTTACATACACTTTCTGTGCTATACTCTGTACAAGATGCCGTCTTTCTCCCAACCCTGCAAGATAGATTTTAATACTCTCATTTTAAAGTTGAGAAAATGGAGGCCACAATGGTTAAGCAACTTGCTCAGAATTATAGTCACGTCCCGTCTAACATTTTGGTCAACAACTGACTGCATATACAACGATGGTCCCATAAGACTAGTACCATATAGCCTAGGTGTGTAGTAGGCTGTGCCATCCAGGTTTGTGTTAGTACACTCTATGATGTTCACACAGAGATGAAATCACCTAATGACACATTTCTCAGAATGTACCCATTGTTAAGCAACGCATGACTGTACATGTGAAATAAGTGGCAAGACTGAACTTAATCCATACCCACCTGAGTCCAAGCTTAGTTCCCTTTCTCCTATCTGGGACTGCTTCTGGTTCCAATATTCTTAGATTCCTAGTGGCAACTAGCAGATAGCAACAAGAGGGGGCAGAAAGGAAAGCCACACAACTGTTCAGAGAGGTCTCCCCAACAGGAGTGTTTGTTAGATGTTACTGCTGTTCAGAGTCTAGTTCTTATCGTTAGTTTTGCTGCCCAATTGTTTCAGGCCGCAGGGAGGCATGTGAGTCTCAGGGGAACTGATTCATATTGATTAAACTCACAAGATACCGATGTATAAGTCTGAATGGCAATCTATTTCCTTGTAAGGGAATGACCAACATTTCCATGTCCATCCTCCAGGGCATCCTCTTCCCAGAAGCTTGATAGATTGGATTACTAAGCAGAAGGCTGCTTGGTAAGTATAAAATCAGAACCAAAGTAACTGGGAGGCAGCTTTGACTAACCCTAAGCACAACTCATGGATGACTCTTTCTTGGCCTCCTCTCTTATATGATGAGAATGTTTCAGTGTCTGTCTTTAAACACAGCTGAGGAAGTATTATCATGTTTTGCTGTAGTGTAAGCCCTGACAGTTGGCTTTTTTGATTGTAACGCAAGTGCCTGACATTAAGCTTTTGATTGCCAAGGAATCTCCTTCCAAGACAGCCATCTCAAATAAACACAGCACCAGCCACATGATTCGATAAAGAGCAGGCCTCCCTGCCCCCTTGAAGTCTCCTTTGTTTTAGAGACCTCTGATTGGCTTAGATAACTGACCTTCTGACAGCTGGCTTTTCCCTTCCCTGGCTTTACCTCCCACTCTTATGTTTTAAATTTACCAATTAAGAGTGAGCGTGTGACATCCTAGGCCCCCCACCATTGACCCCAATAGAAGCAGAACCCCAGGCCCACATGTGGTCTCTCTCTCTCTCCCCATGACATCGCTGTGTGGCCCCAGGTCATATGCCGTGTACCCTCCAGGACTTGTGAATAATAAATCTGTTTTTTTGAAGTTCCCTGATGATTATTGCTGAGAGCACCTTGCAATCATGATAAAAACCACAAGGTGGGCCGGCCCCGTGGCTTAGCGGTTAAGTGTGCACACTCCGCTACTGGCGGCGGGGTTCAGATCCCGGGCGCGCACCAACGCAATGCTTCTCTGGCCATGCTGAGGCGGCGTCCCACATACAGCAACTAGAAGGATGTGCAACTATGACATACAACTATCTACTGGGGCTTTGGGGAAACAAAAGGAGGAGGATTGGCGATAGATGTTAGCTCAGAGCCGGTCTTCCTCAGCAAAAAGAGGAGGATTAGTATGGATGTTAGCTCAGGGCTGATCTTCCCCACACACAAAAAAACAAGAACCACAAGGGCTGCTCCAGCCACAGCATTGCTTCTGAAAGGGGGAATGTCTGTGGGGACTCGCCAGGGACCCAGTTGATTGCCCCCAGGCATTTCCAGCCAATAGCATCACTATCCATATGCTGAGACTGGCCCCAAACACTTGCTCATCACTCATGTTTTACTAGACTTGACAGTTTCCCTCTGTAGAAATACGTTTTTTCCTTCAAATGTTTTATTATAATGGGTTAGACGACAACTGCCTTTGCTATGCAGCTGTATTTAATTTCAAGGCCTCTTCTAAAGGCTTGGAGATTCTCTGTCCTCTAATATGGCTTTGCAGGTTATTAACATTATACATTACACGTGGTTTTCCTTATGATGGTACAAGTTGTGTCCATCTAGTGCCTAAGGCCTCACCCCCTCCCAGAGTCACAGACAGTGCCTGAACCCTGCCCCCAGCTGAAGGGACACGATCTGTTTTAGATCACAGTTGATTGAACCAGTTGTGGGACCCTAAATTAAGAGTAGCCGATTTTTACAATAATGAGTAGACTCACCTGGTAGGAAAAAAAGAACCAGATCAAATAGATTCTTTCTCCAAAGAATCTGAAGTGAGAAATAGAAACACAAAAGGACTTAGTAGGGAGAACTTGACAATGAGAGGTCATGAGGGAGAAGGATGCCCCTTGTATAAGTCTCCTAGGGCTGTCTAGGTAACAAAGTACCCCAGACTGAGGGGCTTAGACAGCAGAAATGTCTGGCCTCACAGCTCTGGAGGCTGAAAGTCTGAAATCAAGGTGTCGGCAGGGTTGATTTCTTCTGAGAGCTGTGAGGGAGAATCTCATCTAGCCTCTTTCCCAGCTCCTGGTGACCTCAGTCATTCTCTGGCTTGTAGAGGGTGTCCTCTCTGTGTCTTCACATCATTCCCCTCTATGTGTGTCTTTCTCTAGCTCCAAATTTCCCCTTTTTATGAGGACACTGGTCATATTGGATTACAGTCCACCCTAACACCCTCGTTCTAACTTGTTTACCTCTGTAAAGACCCTATGTCTAAACAAGGTCACATTCTGAGGTACTGAGGGTTAGGATTCCAGCATACCTTTTTTGGGGGAACACAATACAACCCATAACATCTCCCTTGAAGGCAAACCCACAAAACAAGGCTGGGAGGGAGCCAAGTAAATTTACTGTGGGGCCATGGGTTTTAGTAAGAGCTGGTCCTGGTCTCAGGATTGGGCTTGCCTTGAGACCACGCCCACCCAGGCCTCCCATGGCAGCTCAATGTGTGGCCACAGCAGCAGCCATGGGAGAGGCCTCAGCAGGGCCACCAGCGGGAACAACATGACAGAACTGGGAGAGATGGCCCCACCGAGAGCTGCTGCCATGCTCTCACAAAAAAAATCCTCTTTCTTTCTTAAGGCCACTACTGATTATGTGTCCCTTGCAATTAAAGAGTCCAAATAAGACAGTGGCCTTCTAAGACCTGGGGTTCCTGCAGCAGCTCCTTAATAGGGACCAAGCACAGAGGGCCAACATCAAGCTTCATAACAGACGTACAGAGCAGGGAGTTAGATTTCTGTCCCGTCTACGTGCTGCCACGAGCTAGCTGTGTGACCCTGGGCTTCCATCCCCTCATCTGTCAAACAAGGGCTCTTCCCAGCTATAAAATTCTATCATTTTTATCATAATTGATCAATTAAGCCCAAATAGTCCCTCCAACAGACTGCTTTATAAAGACACACTTCAGAACGTGCACTAAGTGGGTAAAGCGTGTGCTCCTGAGAGTTTATTATCTAACTCTCCGGGAAGCAGACCAGAATTTCTTCCCAAATGTGAGATTTACTTTAAGCTGAAGTTATTTTTAAAAGGTAGATAAAACCCATGATATCATGCCCCTATTAATTTGTCGATGTGAAAAGATTCCTACTAGTTCTGAGTCTGAGATAAATACACAAGAATAATAATAACCTTTGTAGAAAGGTATTGAGCCTTAGACAGTTACTGAAGGCAAAAGTATTTGTTCCAAGGAACCTGCGCAACTGACTCTTGATTCTGTGTGTAAGCTGCCAGCGTAGGCAATTACTGTTCTTTTTCTATTTTCGGTTTCAAAATACCTTAGGATTCTTTCTATTGTGGTCCAACTGTCAGGGGGAACAACTCAGCACCAATGTGGGAAAGGCTCTGTGTTAGAGTTCTTCAAAGAAAGGAAAACTCCAGGCGTGTGTCAGGCAGGCAGGGGAACAGAAGGATGCTATTCATGTCTGCAGCCCGCTGACGATTACCAGGTCCCTGCTGTGCTGTGGGCCCTGGGGTCCACCGGTCCTCCGCCCAAGGTCCTCACAGTCTAACACCCAGGATACATAGGTAGTTAAATAATTTCAGTGCAAGCAAGGATGTCTGTACAACTGTTTTTCGTAGCAGCTGCATCAATTAACATTCTCACCGAGTGTGCACAGGGTTCCAATTTCTCCACATCCTCACCAACACTTATTATTGTTTTGTTTGTTTTTTGTTTTTGGATAATAGCAATCCTTATAGATGTAAGGTGATAACTCATTAGGATTTTAATTTGCATTTCCCTGATAATTAGTAACGTTGAGTTGAGTATCTTTTCATATACCTGTTGGCCATTTGTACGTCTTCCTTGGAGAAACGTCCTCCTTGGAGAAACGTCTATTCAAGTCCTTGGACCATTTTTTAATTGGGTTTGTTTTTTTGATATTGAATTGTGAAAGTTCCTTATATGTTTTGTGTATTAACTGCTTATCAGATACATGGTTTGCAAATATTTGTTTCCCATTCTGTAGGTTGCCTTTTTGCTCTGTTGATTGTTTCCTTGTTGTGCAAAAGCTTTTTAGTTTGATGCAATCCCATTTATCATTTTTGCTTTTGTTGCCTGTACCTTTGGTGTCAGATAACAAGAAATTATTGCCCAGAATAATATCCTGAATCTTTGCCCCAATATTTTTTCTGGGAGTTTTATAGTTTCAGTTCTTATGTTTCAGTCTTTAATGGCATCTCTATTTTTTTACAAATAAGTATGTATTCCTGCAAAATGCATGCTATGGTCTGAATGTTTCTGTCCTTCTCAAAATTCATATGTTGAAATCCTAACTCCCAAAGATGATGGTATTAGGAAGTAGGGCCTTTGAGAGGTGCTTAAGTCATGAGGGTCAGGCCCTCACGAATGGGATTAGTGCCCTTACAAAGAGGCTCCAGAGAGATCTCTTGCCCCTTCTACCAATATATGACAGCCTAATAAACTGGGCATACACATCTTCATTGTCAATAAGCATTTGTCAGGCACTTGGTGTGCGTTGGCATTGTGCTAAGATAGGAAAGATTATACATGTATTTTCCCTTGAGTTTCAAATCATTGTCTTGGGGAATATGAAAATATAGACAATCCCTTTATGGAGTTCAGAATTTATTAGTGTCACCTGATGTGCGTACAGATAAGTGAAAAGCAGCTAAACTATGTGATCTCTAGATACCTTGTAATTGTCGAAGTCCTTGATTCTGACCCAAGATGCTTCTGGATATAAGGACATTGACCTGAATGTCAAGTGACATCCTTGTTTGTGATGGTGGTGGAAGTATATCAGCCTATTTTATGAGTTTGCTTGTAATTCCCAAAGATATATCATTATATCTTGCTAACAGTGGGTGCCGGTGAAAAAAAAAGACACGTTGAGAGGGTAAACACAAAGTTATTTCATTTAGCTTAGAATTCACATCATGCTTACTTTGTCACTTCAGTTTTTCCTTCCCAGTGCATCCAAATTAGGTTAAAGAGTCAAGCTGATATTTTCTGAGAATACACTGTCCCATTCTTTGCATTATTTTTCTTTATTGCATTTATCACTGTCGGATGTTTATGTTGTTGTTGTTAGCGCTATCAAGTTGATTCCAAATCCTAGCAACCCTACGTATAGCACAGCAGAACCCTGCCTGGTCTCTCTCTTTTTTTTTTTTTTTTTTTTACAGTGCTTTGCTGCTCCGCAGGATTTTCATGGCCAATTTTTTCGGAAGTGGGTGGCCAAATCCTTCTTCCTAGTCTGTCTTAGTCTGGAAGCTCCACTGAAACCTGTCCACCATGGGTGCCCCTGCTGGAATTTGAAATACGGGTGTCATAGCTTACAGCATCACAGCCACCACAGTATGACAACAACAGACGGGTGGTGTGGTTCCCTGACCGGGATACGAACCCGGGCCATGCTAATGAGAGCACTGAATCTTAACCACTAGACCATATACATATATATATACACATATTTGTTTATTATCTGTCGTCTCGTTAGAATGTTAGCTTCACATGGCAGGAATTTTTGTCTGTTGGTTTCAACATGATATCCTTAATACCTAGTATAGTGCCTGACATGCACCAAGCACTTAACGAATATTTTTTGAAGCAATGAATCCCTCCCTTGGCTAAGAATGGAAGAGGAAGCTGACTTGGGGTTAATATACCTGGGAAAGAGACACGGACCAGAGTTTAGAGTATTCTATAGCAGTGGTTCTTAAACTTTAACATGGGTCAGAATCACCCTAAGGCTTATTAAAGCAATGACTGTAGGGCTCCATCCTTGGCAATTCTGATCCAGTAGGGAACGGGTAGGGCCTAAGAATTTACCATCTAACAAGTTCCGCAGCGATGCTGATATTACTGGTCCACTTTGAGAACCACTGTTCTATAAAAGAGATACCTTTGTCTATATACAAGCCTCCATCCTCCCCGCCAGAGTCCCAACACCACATGTAGAGTGAGCAAATCTAGAACTGACAACTCTTTGAGATTTGAAAACAAAAATCACTATTAACACTTCAATTAAATTAACCACATATTATTATTATTAGATGATAGGGAGAGTATGGGCGAGGAAAGAGTCTGGGATACAATTTTAGAGATGGGGAAATGGAGCCCAGGTAAGTCAAAAGACTGGTCCAAAATCACACAGTTCATGTCAAACAGCCCAAATTTTCCCTAAATAAAATTGGTGCTAAAAATGTTAAATCTACCTGAAGGACACTTATTTCTGATCTAAATTGAGGAAATAGAACTAAATCCCAAATAACAAATGATACTTAAGAGATCTAAACACCAAAGGAACGTGTCTCTTTTTAATTTTCTTGAAGGCAAGATGCACTACTGTGCAGTTGAGAAAAAAATTTAGAAACAATAAAAGTATTTATGATAATGGATGAGAAACCTATTAAGAATTTTATTAGATAAAGATGACAAAATTAACTTTCTCTATTTTCATTTTGGAATCACTGAACATTTGTGTTTCCATAATAAAAATAGCAATGAAAAGGAAATTGGACACAGAGCATTACCCTTTTCCCTCTGCAGGGTGGAGGAGGATTTCTTCTCCCTTGAAAGATGACGGAGGCCTGCCATGGGCTTAATTCAGGAGGGCATTGTACACAGGAAAAGAGCAAGGCTTAAGGTAATGGCATGCAACTTAATTCCCCGTGTTGCATAGTAGTTACATGTTCAGGCTCAGGCTCACAGGGACTGTGTGATTTTGAATACTGTGCCACCTACTCGTGGTACTGGGCAAGGAACTTAATATCTGCATCCTTCACTTTTCCTTTCTGTGAAGTGGTTGTTCTAAGAGTACCTACCACCCAGGAGGTATAAAATGACATGACCTATTTCTTAGAACAGAGCTTGGCATATGGTGAGGGGGCACCAATGTCAGCTGATATTATCCCCTTGTGGCACAGAATGGCCTGAATTCAATCATATTGCGGGAGAGTGACCCACACCTTTGAAAGGATTCTGTTTGTGAATTTATTTATCCATTCAGCCTCTCACCCAAAATTCTGTGCCAGGCGCTCTGCATTTATCTCATCCTGTGACACGACATCGACAAGACCCAGACACCGGCCACAGACCTTATAGTTGCCAATCAGGCAGAAACTATAGTTATGAAAGGTTACTGGGAGCAGTGTTTTTGATGGAAAAACAAACAAAAACCAAAAATAAACAATAAGTTTAGAGAGGAGAAATACAATGACAGAGAAGATAACCACTGAAAGACAAGAAGATAAAACATATTTTTTTTCCCTTAGCAAAACTAAGAATATTCCCAGGATTCCAATTTGTAGAGGGTCAATCCCAGATGAATTTAAGTGGAGACTGGGTGCATGGGGCCCCTGATCCCACCTCTATATATATTATTGCTGATACGCAGGGTGCACTGTTATCTGTTAATTTTGTTTGGCTCATGGCAAGGAGAAGCATTCTGCACGTGGCTTCCTGGGAGGGTGCTGTTGGAAGTGGAGAATCGGAGGCCCTAAGTATGCCTGTCCTTAGCCTGGCCCCATAAACAAGCGTGGACACTAGAGAGAGGGAGGGTACAGGAAGCATCCAGAGGCCATCAGATATGGGATCGTATGGGACTTAAGGCACAAGCAATGCTGTTGCAGGTGCCAAGTTTCACAGTACAACATGACTCAGGGGACAGCCGTGGCTCCCCTGCTCTGACACAGACCCGAGATCTCCGGTCCCAGCCCAGGAGGTTTCTGAGTCCAGCAGAGCAGCAGGAGGAATTCTTGCACACAGCAGGGTGTTTATGTTTACGTTTATTATATTTTCAATGATTCACCAAGAACACATTTACTCCAGCACAGTACTGCTTTTTAGTCTATTTCTAGAATATTTCTCTGCAGTCATTCCCAGAAAGGAGCCAAGCAATTTTAACCTTGGAAACTAAAAAAAATTTGCTGCTCTACGTTTTCTGTGTCAGCAAGTTAAAAATATAAATCAAGCAACTATTTAACTCCAGCAACCTTAGAGGGATATGCAAGAGGAAAAAAAAGAAAGAAAAAAAGAAGACTAAAATCGGTGGTCATTTCTTGGCCTCCAACATCTTTCAGAGTAGTCATCTTGCTTCGAGACAACTCCTCTCTCATTTGGAGCAGTTTCTTAATATTCCTTTTTTTTTATTGCATTCTATGAAATTTTACTAATAATAATTTTTGGTGAAAGCAGAAAAAGATGTTTGTACTGTTAAATGAAATTATTTTAAAGTGTTATTACTCTTTATATTATTCTTTTATATTTCCATTATGAAAATTATATATGGTACTTTAGTAAGTAATGTTTTACCTTGAGGTATAATTGACATAATATTATATTAATTTCAGGTGTACAACATAATGATTTGATATACAAATTGCAAAATGATCACCACGATAGTCCAGTTAACATCCATCACCGCACATAGTTACAAAAATATTTTTTCTTGTAATGAGAATTTTCAAGATCCACTTTCTTAGCTGCTTTCAAATATGCAATACAGTATTATTAACTATAGTCACCATGCTGTATGTTGCATCCCCATGGCTTATTCATTTTATAACTGAAAATCTGTACCTTTTGACTCCCTTCACCCGTTTCACTGGCCCCCCACCCTCCGCCTCAGGCAACCACCAATCTGTTCTCTATATCATGAGTTCGTTTTTTTTGTTTATTTGTTGGGTTTTTTTTTTAATTCCACATATAAGTGAAATCATACAGTATTTATCTTTTTCTGTCTGACTTATTTCACTTAGCATAATGCCCTCAAGTTCCATCCATGTTGTCACAAATGGCAAGATTTCCGTCTTTTTTATGACCGGATAATATTCCATTGTGCATATATGCCATATTTTCTGTATCCATTCACCCATTGATGGACATTTAGGTTATTTCTATGTCATGGCTACTGTAAATAATGCTGTAATAACCATGGGGGTGTGTGTATCTATTCAAATTAGTGTTTTTATTTTCTTTGGATAAATACCCAGAAGTGGAATTCCTGGATCATGTGGTAGTTCTATTTTTAATTTTTTGAGGAACCTCCATAATGTTTTCCATAGTGGCTGCACCAATTTACATTTCCACCAACAGTCTATAAGGGTACACTTTTCTCCACATCCTGTCTAACACTTGTTATTTCTTGTCTTTTTGATAACAGCCATTCTAGGTGAGTTGACATCTCATTATGGTTTTGATTTGCATTTCCCTTATGATTAGTGATATTGAGCATCTTTTCATGTACCATTAGCCAACTGTATATCTTCACAGGAAAATGTCTATTTAGGTCCTCTGCCCATTTTTTAATCAGGTTGTTTTTTGTTTTGTTTTGTCATTTTTGCTATTGAGCTGTATGAGTTCTTTACATATTTTGGATATTAACCCCTTATTGGATATATGATTTGCAAATATTTTCACCCATTCCATAGATTGCCTTTTCATTTTGTTGATTGTTTCCTTTGCTGTGCAGAAGATTTTTAGTATGATGTAGTCCCATTTATTTATTTTGCTTTTGTTCCCTTTGCTTTTGGTGTCAGATCCAAAAAAATTACTGCCAAGACCAATGTCAAGGAGCTTACTACCTATGTTTTCTTCTAGGGGTTTTATGGTTTCAGGTCTTACATTCAAGTCTTTAATCCATTTTGAGTTAATTTTCGTGTATGGTATAAAATAGTAGTCTGGTTTCATCCTTTTGCATGTGACTGTCCAGTTTTCCCAACACCATTTATTGGAGAGACTGTCCTTTCCCCATTGTATATTCTTGCCTCATTTGTCATAACTTAACTGGTCAAGGTTTCTTTTTAGAAAACTCCAATTGGACAATAATGATAACTAAAATCTTTGCACACTTACTACGAACCAGGCACTATTCTGAGTGCTTTGTATGCATTCACATATTTAGTCTAATCAGTGGTAAATAGTTATTACTTTCATTTCATAGATGAGAACACTGAGAATTAAAGTGACCAAGTAACTTGCCCAGAGTCTCAAGTTACTATGAAGTAGAACCAGAATTTGAATCAGGACGTCGGGTATGAAGTCTTGTTTGAATTGCCCAGGAATTCTGACCATACATGTGGTAGAATGTGTATATTATGGCTTCCCCCTCCTCAAGCATGTTCCATTGCTCCCCATTACTTATGATTTATCTTGTCCAAAATCCTTAGCCAATTATTTAAATCAGAGATTAAAAGTGGTCTCCTTGCCAAATCCCCCTGGCTCCCTCTCCCAAGAATGACCTAGAGAATCTATAACAAGAAAATGTCAATATGGGAAACTCCCAGAAAGCAGAGGGCTGTTTTTCCCTCAGGTTGTCTGTGTGCAGTGTGGCTAGGAGAGGAACAGTATTGGAATTCTACTCTTGGGTCTCTCCACCTGCAAACCTGGACAGGCATCCTCAGGGATAATATCAGTCAGCACAGATGGCTGAGTGGGTAAAGAGCTATGGGAAATAGGTGGGGACAGAACAGCCTCAGACACTCACCTTCCCATCCCTCCTTCTTCCAGACCTCAAGGCTGGTGGCTTGCATTCTGAGGACAGCCTCGTCCAATTGTTGCTTCTTGTGGGGACTGAGAGGGAAGCCCTGACTTGAGGAGGTTTTTGTGGTGTTCAGAGCAAGTAACTACGGCTTTCTGGGGGTTGGGTCTCTCCATCCTAGGACTCACCCTCACCCCTTCCTGGCCCCTTTAACTCATCTGAACTGACAGTCTGGCCTCTGCTTCTTCCTCATTTGCCTTGCCCCATGGAGTAGCCATATCTCCAGGGGAAGATGAGCTCACAGGCTAAAATAATGAGACATCTGAGGAGCACAACTGTATCAAAAGAACTATAACAAATTGGAGTACAGATCCCAGTGGTGTCAGAGGTATTAGAGGAGATAGGCTGAGCATTTAAACTAAGAATAACACACATACTGAAAGAGGTAAGGGAAGAAAATAGCAACACAAAACAAAAACGCCAAGTACACACACACAAAACTAAGTGGAAGTACTAGATGTGAAAGTATAACTGTTGAAATAAAGATTCCAATAGTTGGGATAGAGTAGAATGGGCATAGCTGAGAAACTAATTAGCAAATTGAGGAATTCTTCCATATGGAAAAGAACAAAGATTAAGAAATACAATATAGGAAAGAAATTTTAAGGATTATAGAAAGTATAGGCAATGAAAAAGCAGGCACAGAAGAGTATATATTGTATGATTTCCTTTGACATTGCAAACAGGCCAAAGTCATGCACGGTGCTAGAAATCAAGATGATGGTTACCTCTGGGAAGGAGCATGGAGTTGTTGATGGTGAGCTTCTGCAGTGTTGGTAACCCAGGATGCAGCAAAAAGTGTGCTTTGAGGGAAATTTATAGCCTAAATATTTATATTATAAAAAAAAGAAAGGCTAAAGAAGTAGTAAGTGTCCAAATTAAGAAGTTAGAAAAACAAAACAAGTAAATTCAGAGAAGCTAGAAAGCAAGAAGATAAAGTAAGAATGGAAATCAATGAAAACAGCTAAAATGGCAACCAACAAATCCAAATTTGAGATCATTGAAATAAACTGAAACTATTGACAAAACTTTATCCAGATTGAACAAAAGTAAAAACAATAAAAATAGAAAAAAAGGAACACAAACAATATTAGGAATAAAAAGGGGGCATAATTACAAATATGAAATTAAATATATGATTAAAAATAAGATACATATGAGTAACTTTATACTAGCTTGAAAACTGGTTGGAATGAATAAATTTCTACAAAAATATAACTTACCAAAACCAATGGAAGAATAAATTAAAAGTCTGAATATTCATGTAATTATTAAAGAAATGGAATCATTAGTTAAGCTATTTCAATTGAGATGATGACAAATCATTTTCCAAAACAGCTGTATCAACTTTTACTTCCACCGTCAGCATATAAGAGATCCATGTCTTGTGTAGATCCGTATTTCTCTATCACATTTACTCTCAGAGCTTTTCATTCTTGTCTACTCCCACATTCCACTTATTTAGTGCCAGGAACTTTGTATTTTCTTGTTTAATTAATGCGAAATAATGTTATGAAGGGAGAACACTATCCTGGTCCTACTTTATACTTTTTTCCAAGCATGTCCATATTATTTTATAAAATGCTTTGATATTCATTAATACATTTAATCTTATTTTGTGTGTGTGAGGAAGATTGTCCCTGAGCTAACATCTGCAAATCTTCCTCTTTTTTTGCTGAGGAAGACTGGCCCTAGGATAACATCCATGCCCATCTTCCTCTACTTTATATGGGATGCTACCACAGCATGGCTTGCCAAGTGGTGCGTCGGTGCACGCCCAGGATCCGAACCGGCAAACCCCGGGCCGCCACAGCAGAGCGTGTGCACTTAACCGCTTGCGCCACCGGGCCAGCCCAATACATTTAATCTTAATTCACAATACTATACTGAATATTATATCTTTTTCTATTGATCAGAAAACTGAAGCTCAAAGAGTTAAGATAGCTTGGAAGAGAGTTTTAGTGTAGTATTACAGCCAGAAGAGAAGGGGATTTTTATTTAGGAAAAAAAGAAAAAAGATGTCACTGATGTTATTCTCCCCCATCTTACTATACACGTGTCATTTGGATTCTTTGGGAAGCAGATCCTGAGACAGACTTAGGACTGCAAGAGGAATATTTGTGGGTAATGCCCATGAGACACAAAGGAGGAGGAAGCACAGGACTGGATAGGGAAAGCCTCAGACCACAGTGCAGAGCCGACACCTGTGAAAGGAAAGAGTAGAGGAAACAAGATGGGCAAGGAGAGCCTTGGATCCTCACACACTATTGACAAACACCTGGAAAACCCAGAGCAAACACTGTTCGTAGAGGGGTCCCCACTGGACAGCAATGGCCAGGCCATCCCATAGCATGCCTGCTGTGGCTGGGGACTGTCCCAGAAGAGCTTGGCTCAGCTCAAATTTTTTATTGATTGGAATTCTGCTATAAGAATTTATTTGCATTGATTTATTTATTTGTTTGATTGGATTTATTTATTTATTTGTTTATATCAATATGGGCATGTACTTTATTCCAAGGGTTGGTCATTAGGGGCTCCTTTGTGTTGTCTTCTGTGCTGTTTTGACATGCTCCTGTGTTACACTTTCTTACTTTCTGGCATCACAAGTTGTTCTGGGATCATATTGCTATTTTCCCTGCCCAATCCTAGAATCAACCACTTCTCCAAGGAGCTCTGGTTCCTTACCTTGGACAATGGCACGTGGAAAACAAGGGTGTGAGGTATCGAAAAAACACTTTGTAAAATGTTATGGAAAAACACAGAGGAAAAAAGTCAGATGAAGGCAGTGTGTCCCCAAGGTTTAGCACAGTGGACCCCCCAGACACCCAGTCGGTGTTTGTGGGTACTGTAGCCAAATTCTTAAACCACATACAATCAAGTGCTTAAGCCCGGCATTATGTAGGGTGGTGACTCTCTCCACTTGCCAGGTACTGAGGAGTTTCCCGGGACGTTGGACTTTCAGTTGAGCTGGTCACTCTAAGGTGGGAAGGGTTGGTGTGATGGTTAATTCTGTTTGTCAGCTTGACTGGCCACGGGGTGCCCAGATTGAGCATTATGTCTGGGTGTGTCTGTGAGGGTGTTTCTGGATGGAATTAGCATTTGTGTCGGTGGACTCAGTAAAGTAGACGGCCCTCCCCAGTGCGGGTGGGTGCTACTCAGTCTGTCGAGGGCCTGAATAGAATAAAAGACAGAGGGAGGAGGAATTCATCCCCCCACTTTTTTTTCTGTCTCACTGATTGAGCTGGGGCATCTCATCTCATCTTCTCCTGCCCTTCGACTGGGATTTAGACCATTGACTCCCCTGGTTCTAAGGCCTTTGGACTCAGACTGAGTTACACTACCTGCTTGCCTGAGATGGCAGGTTGTGGGACTTCTCAGCCTCTATAATTACGTGAGCCAATTCCTCATAACAATAGGAAACTACTGAGGGATAGGAATCTATCTATCTATCATCTATCTACCTACCTACCTACCTACCAACTGTATTAGTCAGGATTCTAATATATATCGATAGATAGATAGCTGGGTAGATAGATAGATAGATAGTCCTGGTTCTATGTATCTCTCCTATTTGTTCTCTTTCTCTGGAGGTTCTCAAGAGAACCCAGACCAATACAGTTAGTCAGGGAGGGAGGGAATCAGTGTAGGCTGATTCATCAGAGAAGCTTTCCAGGGGAGGGGAAGGGGCAGATCTTTGAGACAGTAAGAGATCCTAAAAAACTCCTTCTCCTCTCCTTATGCATCTCAAACCCTGTCACTCACTGTGAGTAGTTTTTGCAGCAAGGGTCTCACCCATAGCTCCTAATTCTCTGCTCTCCTCACTGAACTGTACATAATAGCTTTGGACTTGAAACACTGCTCAGATAAGCTGTGATTGGAAACATGATTTCAACCAGTGGAGCATGTTTCTCTGCCAGTGACAGCCCACTGGAACAGGAGGTGGGAAGTCCAGATGCACGACTACTACTGGGCATTCACCAGCATCCCATTCGAGATTTAGAGAAGCGTGACTAAATCAACAAAGGTTTTGTTTTAAGCGTCGCTGACCACAGCTGCTGAGGCATCTTGGCTGTTCCTATGAAGTATTTCCCACGAGGGCTGGGAAGTTGGGGACTTTGAAGGATCAGGGCATGAAAGGTTTAGAGATTAATAAATCCTAGGCTTAAGCAGAAACTCAGTCAAACACCTTGTTAAGCTCCCTGTCTTTATTCACAAACTGTACTATTGTCCCCATAGTAGAGATTCAGAAACTGAGGCTTCGGAATGATTAACTGTCACACCCACGCTGCGACATTATATGTGCTAGAGATGACAGAACTCTTGTCTCCTAGAATAGTGCTCATTTTGCCACAGTAATGCATCCTCAATTATGTTCCTAATTGATACTACATATGCCTTTTTGAAATCCATAATGTACATAATGAGAATTCTACATTAAAAAAATGTGTACTTAGCCCAGATTTCTCTATCTTATTTGAGCATCAAGCTCTTTCTTCACCAGATGCCTATAATGAGATCACAGAATGCTGAGTCCAAGAAAGTTGTCCTGAGTGGGAAATTTGTGGTTAAAAAAAAATTTAGTGAAAAATCATAATGTGAATGGAAGTACATGAATACCACAACTACTAGTGCAGAATTGTTTTAGTTGATAAGTCTAAATGATTGATACCATGTAAGGACGTTTTGGTTGGCTGAGCTATGGTTCACTTCAGACAACAAAATACCTCCCCCTGCTGCTCTGCCACTCCCAGCAGTATTCGTTTGCAAGCCTATTGTTCAGCCAGGGGGTGAGGACAGCAGCCATAAGAGGTGTTTCATTAAGAGATTTCAGAGACTCTGTACACAAGCACTTCTATTTTAGGGTGTAAGTGGCAGAGTGTGAGGCAGAGTCAGTAGGAGAATCAGTCTCCCCACCTTGACTCAGAATTCAGCACACGGCTGGCACTTTGAGGATTTGTGGTTTGGGAAGCATTAGGAGATAGCACCCCTGACACACACATTGACATTCTCATACAGGGCACGCCTGCATATCAATAACAAAAAGACAGCAACCTCAATAGAACAGTGGAGGGAGGCTGTGAGAAGGGCATTTACGGAAAGGGAAACCACCAAAGTTTCAAGCATACATGAGAGCCCAAAGATATTGGTCATCAGAAATCAGACAAATGCAAATTCAAATAACAGGGAACTACCCATTCATGCCTACGAAACTGGTGAAAATTAGACAGCTGGGTAACACCAGCCTTGGTGGAGGTGTGGGGCTGGGGGGGACCCTATGCTCTGCTGGTAGAAGCGTGGACTAGTGCTGCCATTATGGAGACCCACGTGGTACCACTCATGCAAATTACGTATATGCACACATGTGAACCAGCAATTCCTTGCCTAATGTCTATTCCAGGGAAAGTATCTTGAGGTCCATAACAGGACATGTATAAGGAAGTGTGTTGCATTACATTTTACGTCCAGGAAGTGGGAGGCAACCTGGGCGTTCATCTCTTGAAGAAGGCAGATAGGCAGGGATAATTTTCAGCTGATAAGCATGGTACAGCCATATCGCTTGTTGAAATAGTGAAATGGTGTCCCACTGGTTGATAACTGGCTGCTTCCCCTAACCCACTCAATGCCTCTTCATCTCTTCCTGAGACCTAACCAATCCTTGTATAATGCAAGCAACTCAAGATAAAGCCTGGCCTTTCAGGGGCCTCTAGGACCCAGCTCTGGCACTGAGGCAGCTTCCTGTTTGGGCCATGCCTGAGCTGTACAAAGGTTAAATATTTTGGACATTAACTCTGCAGAGAAGTCAGATGAGATGGATTTACATTTTGGAATACTAGGCAGCAGTTAGAAGCAATGGATGTAGAGATAAGCTTGTATCTTAAAACAAAAAACAAAAAACAAAACTAGTTCTTATGAAAAATGAATTGTTCTATTTCAATGTCACTTATGTAAATTAAAAATTACATTCACACAAAACTAAAATATACGTCTTATAAGAATGCCTTCAAAAGAAAAGATGCACGTATATTACTAAAATAACCGCTTGGGAGGGAAAGAAAGTAGGAGTGAGTTGTGACTATTAAAGGGAATGAATGAATGAATGACTGAAAACAAGAGATAGGCCATGCAGGTCAATGGTGAGGCTATATCATGAGGTGGAGTAGGATCAACTCAACCATCTTCATCTAGAGGACCAAATGAAAGAGTATTAGCTACAAGAAGGCACTGCATGCCAGGTGTTGATGAAACCACTTTGCATATATTAACTCATTTGATTCAGACAGCACCCCAAGCCTGGGCAGCCCCTGTTTGCCTTTTGGATCCAGTCCTGGCCACTTGCCTCTCTTTGCTGTATCCCAGCAATGTTGAACTTATTCCAGTGGTTTCCAGAACAGTTGGTGTTGACTGGACTCAGGAAGCCAAGGAGCAGCCTCTGAATAAAGTGGGAGGGTTGTCGTGCGTACGGCTGGGAGGTGGTTGTAAGCTATGTAGAGACACCCACTGGGGATTGTATTTGTTTCCTATTGCTGCAGTAACAAATGTAGTGGTGAATGATATAAATTTATAATTTTATATTTCTGTGGGTCAGAAGTCTGACATGGGTCTCACTGGTCTATGTGTCAACAGGGCATATTTCTACCTGGAGGGTCCAGGGGAGAATCTGTTTTCTTGCCTTTTCCAGCTTCCAGAGCCACGGACATGCCTCAGCTCATGGTTCCCTTCTTCCGTTTTTTTTTTTTTTTTTTTTTTTTGTGAGGAGATCAGCCCTGTGCTAACATCCGCCAATCCTCCTCTTTTTTTGCTGAGGAAGACGGCCCTGGGCTAACATCTGTGCCCATCTTCCTCCACTTTATATGGGACGCCGCCACAGCATGGCTTGCCAAGCAGTGCGTTGGTGCGCGCCCGGGATCCGAACCAGCGAACCCCGGGCCGCCGCAGCGGAGTGCGCGCACTTAACCACTTGCGCCACCGGGCCGGCCCCTCCCTTCTTCCGTTTTTAAAGGCAGCGATGTTGCATCTCTCTGACCATTCTTCACTAGTCACACCTCCCTCTCTGACTCTGACCTCAGCTGGGAAAGTTTCTTTTAAGGACTCAGGTGACTAAGCTGAGCCCAACTGGATAATTCAGAATCTCCTCAATTCAAGGTCATTAACCCGAATCACATCTGCAAAATCTGTTTTTCCACATAAGATAACACAGTCAGAGGTTCTGGGGACTAGGAAGTGGACATCTTTATTAGGGGCCATTATTCTGCTTACCAAAGGGATTAACAGAGACTCTTTGCAGTGGAATGACATTGAAAAAGGAAGATGGAGTTCCTTGTGGGGGAGGAAGGAGAATTCATTGATGATATTGATGTTCATGTGACCTCATTTACAATTCAAATGTTGATGAAGTCCGCCAACATTTGAGCTGCACTTAGAGTCCTTTGCAAAAGATCAAAAAAGACCTTGGAAAAGAACGAAAAAAGGAGTTGAAGGAAGCGGTTTGCAGACTCTCAGATTAACTGTGGGGTGGGGTGGGTGGGGGTGGCAGTGCAGTGTGGAAGGGTATGATGGCAGGAGAGTTGGGGGTGAGGGAAGTCGCAGGCTCAGATTTACTGTGCTGGGGTGGAGAGGGAAAGAAAAAAGCTAGAAAGCATACATTTCCTCGTCTTCCTTAAAAGGCAGTTAAACCGTAGCGTTTTTTTATGAGAGAGATAACTTTGGTATTAAGAACATGTTAAGGTAATTCCTAGTATAAGGAAAAACTGCATATTTTTCTTCCAAATTACTGACAAAGATGAAAACAAGCATTGCCCATACATCAGAAGGCAAAATAGAATAGACTCACTAAGAACATAAAGAGAAAACATAAAATAGGATGACAGAGGCTGGATCAAGTGAAGCTGTTACAACTATCCCTGTAATGGTGTAAATGCCACTGCTAAAAAGAAAAGACTCTTATTCTGCAGAAATAACTTTGTTTAAAGAATTGCTGTGTATAAGACATATAATTTAAGAAAAATGACCTCAAAAGCCTAAAAAGCAAAATTGAGAAAGAAAATCTTAATTAAAACAGAGAAAGTGACAGCCAGTGTAGAAATAGTAACATAACTTTAAGGTAAAACTTGACCATGATAAGCAGAAAAATTTCTTATATTAAAATGTATAATCAATAATAAAGTCTTAAGATTATCAAAGTTTTATTCTTTGAATCAATATAATAAACAAAATAAAATCTGTTTGAAATACATAAAAATTGTGAGTAACTGTAGTGAGAGATTTTAATTATTAGAAATTAAATATGGGTATAAATGACATAAACAATGAAAATAAATTAAGTGGGATGAATAGAATCAAATTTTTACTTCACTGAAAGTATACCTTTTTTCATATGCTCATGGATTATTTATACAAATTGATTGTATGGTGCACACTGAAGATTATAAAAATTAAAAAAGGCAATTCATAAATTAGCAATTAATAACATAATGTATAAGAAAATATTTATAGCCACTTGAATTTGAACAAACATTTCATTAAATAACAATTGTTTCAAAAACTCAAGACTAAAATAACAGGTTTTTCAGAAAATAATGAAACTTTTGTTTAATTTAAAACATTATAAAACCATATATAATGTCCTTAGCTTGAAATGTGTTATAATAAAACAAAAAGGTGAAAATAAACCAATTGAGCATTCTAACTAAAATTTAAAAGAAAAAAAGGAATTAATAGTTATAGTATCTATCAAAACAATAAATACATTTGAAAACCATGAAACTAAGCAAGAAATCCAAGGTTTGGTTTTTTGAAAAAGATTAATAGAATAGCTAAAACACTGGCAAATCTCCAAAAATGAGAGAAAACACAAATATTCAAAATTAGAAAAAAGGGGGTTTAACAATTGAAAATTAAAAGAGAGTATATACTTATAAATGAATATAAATGTAATTATGAGCTGTACATAACTATATTCTATTAGTAATGGAAAATCTTTATGAAATAGAAGGTTTCTACATAAATATACAATAGGACATTGACATAAGATCAAATAAGAATTTGAAATTATACTAAGTGATGAAAAAATCGAGAAACATTTAGTGCGGGTGTTTTCTGCTTGCCTTTCCAGCCCTCCCCTCCACCCCTCTCCACACTGATCTATGCCCCGGGAGGTTGATCTGTATGGACAAAGTCAATGGATGACTTTGACCTCTTTCTAGTTGGGTTTGGCTGGTAGCAGGCACCAACTCTAGATCAGGAGGCAGGAGGGAGTGTGATCCAGTAATTGTGTATCAACCAGTTCTCTCCCTGCAGTGTCACCTGGGGTTGGTGTCCCATTGCCAGAGGCCACAGCTCCTGTCACATAGCCCTCTCCACATTAGCCTAGTCTTGCTGGGCTCCAGTGATCACTTCCTCCTCTCACTTCTTCATGCCTAAGATGGTGATGCCTCCCCACTGCAGTCTGCCCACATCTTTGTAAATAAACCCTTTGTTAAACACTCTTTACTCACCCGTTTGGGTGTGCTATCTTATTCCAATTTGGATGGTGACTAATACCCAACTAATAGGGAAAACAACAACTTTCCTGGAGCTACTAATAGAAGAATTCAGTGGAATCACTGGTCATTTTTCTAAAAATTTAAGGAACAGGGAAGTAAACTTCCACTTTTATAACCCCTCCCCCTAAAAAAGACAGAAGGCCATAAAATTTCTCCCTTAAGGCAAATGTTTCTGATCCCAATACCTGACTAAGATAACTAAAAATATTATAGAATAATCTCACTTATGAATATAGAACTATGTGAATAAAAACCACTTGAATAAGTAGAATTTAATGATACATTAAAATAATAAATATAATTCATAGAAGGTTTACTCCAAGTATAAAAGTGTTCAATATTGAGAAAAACATTAATATGTTATTATAGCTTATATTACCATCTCAGAAAAATGGGAGTATAAATCAATAAATGAATGGAATAAAAGAGGACTTTATTAATGCAATCCATTATTACTTTAAAAGTGTAACTACGGGGATAGGAGAATATTTCTTTAACATTATCAAGTGTAATTCCAAGCCAGTAGTTGATATTATGGTCAAAGGAGAAAGAAGCCCTATAGGCACTCCTTTTCAAACAAAGTACCTAAGAAAAATGTGTTGTTGCCTTTTTATTTAATTCAAGTTTGAAAGTTATGAGAAGCAATTTCCTGTAGCTTGGCCATCAAAGAGGCTGGAGCTTGGTCTCTAACCTGAAAGGACTCTAAGTAACCTGGAGGCTATATCTCTCCTCCCTGCCACCAGGTGCTGCCAGGGGCAATGCTTGTCTCCTCACCATGCCCTGCTCTGGAAACAGAAAACACAATGCTAAACTTCATTCTTTGGGTGTTATCTAGTCCAAACTCCTCGTTTTGCATGTAAGAACACTGAATTTCAGATAAGAGTGAGTACCTCAAGAGCAAACACCTATGGGCATAACTAGGACAAATAACCACGTTTGCTGAGCACTACTGTTCGTTTGTCACACAGCCCTATGACAAAAGTGTTCTTATTATTATGTTTTTGCAGGCCCAGAGATGGAGGCCTGGAGATGGATAACTGGTTGAGATTGTAGAGTAAAGGAGACAGAGACAGACAGAAAGACACGACACCCAGGACAAGATTGTCATTTTTTATCTTTATGACATTTTATAAAATAATTATATAATTCTTGCATCCCTTTTAAATATTTGCTCAACATTTACGTAAAGAGGGTAGATTCAGGGTGCCATCTAACCACCGCAAGGGCAAACTGCCAAAGAAGAAGCCCAGAGTGGAGAGCACTTTTCTGATTTAGTCTGGCAGGTTGGCATACCCTTGGACCCTGGGTCTCAGTCTCTTTCTGAGACAGGGTTTTGGATTGGAACCCAAATTTGCTGATTCCTTAGGCTGAGTTCCCCACCATGGCACTCAGACCCCCTGGTTCCCAGGCAAGAGTCCTTTCCTAAGGAACCACCCTCTGAAAATCGAAACTGAACGTTGCACTGCTCTACCTCTCCCAAGACATTCCAAGGGTGTTTCTTACCCGCCTGCTTTGTGCCAAGGAGGGAACAAGACACCAGGCAGGTGGAGTCTAGACTAGCCTAGAGATTAACCCCGGGCTGAAACACACAACTGGGCTTGCCAGATTCGGTTCATCATTTGTCTCTGGAAATTCCAGCCCGGTGGGGCTGGCCTTGACAGTTCACAAGGACTGCCCTTTCTGACGGCTGGTGTGAAGTTCTTCACAAACCCTGTCCATCCTGGTTCCTGTGTTTGACCTCCTGCTGGAGGGTGCTTGTCAACTTCCTCCCCACGGGCTTCCATCCAGATGGTTCAGTCTGATTTCTACTTGGGTTCCTTTCTCGCAGGGGAGGGTTTCCTTGGCACAACTCCAGAAGCCATGGTCCTGGAAATTTTCTACCCTGCAGCGCTCTGCTCCCCTCTGCTGGAATGCTGCCACCACTCTACCAGAGACACTTCCTGAAACACAACAGGAAGTGTCACCATTTTCCTGGGTTCCTCTCACTGGCCAGGCTCATGCCTTCTTCAGCCCATCTATCATTTCAAGGTCAGCTCCCAGCAGCACTCATACAATCCCCAGAAGAGGCGCTGGCGACACGTGGAAAGACTGCAACTCGGGTGTCCTCACTAGGATTACTCCTTGATACTTAATTAGCAGCAATAATCACAAAGCTGTTTCTAAATATTTGTTCAACACGTTTCCCAGAGGCTCCATTGTGCAGACCCGGCCCCTCAGGCTCACTGCCTCTACTCACCAGCTGGTGTCTTCAAACTGGTGCCTTAAACCTTCTGGGCTTTACTCACCTTCCAGATAGATGGAAACCAAGTTTCCCAGCTTGCCTGAAGCCACGAGTTTACCATTCTTCGTGACCCATTTCCAGGATCATCCTGTTCTCTCTGCTGCAGTACTTTTTGCTCAAGCCAAACAGAAAGGGCTTGCTGCTCATCAACACAGCGTGTATTTCCACCCCGCTGCACCTGAAATGCCTTTCCCACAAATCTATGCCATCCCATATTCTGCAGATGCTTCCAAAGTGACAAATGTTTCCTGATGTGCCGTGGATCCATGTGGGTTGGGGACTACATTAAAAATTCTGGCGGTGTTCATGTCTGCCTCAGCTTGTACTTTCTGCAAGGGTCCCTCGAGTCTCCATCACCCGGGGATGCATGGAGAGCTTACATACACACACACATACATATACATATGTGTATATAAATACATATATATATATATATGTATCCTATATCTATCTGTCTATATCACTTATTTTTGAAAAAACAGGCCTTTGTGTCACTTATCTCTCAGTGCTCCCAACAGCACTCTGAGATATGAACTATTATTAATCTCACCTTTCAGAAGAAGACCCTGAGATTCAGAGAGACTAAAGAATTTTCCCCTTTTTCCTTCCCAGAGTTTAGCCTACTAGAACTCTAGGACCGCATCTCTTATAGCAAATATCTTCCCCAGAGTGCCCAGCACAATGCGTGCTTATTACGTGAATAAACACACGTGCTAAACAAATAAATGAGTGAATGCTTCTAAATGCTGCTGTCTGATTATCTTTTAGGCCTATTGCCTGGCTTCTTTTGGGCCCACACATGCATTGTCATTTGGATTGGATGGATTTCCTGGCTACTACCACACATGCCATTTGAAGAATAATTTAGAAGTGTGACTGAAAGATAAAATATCAGTCTGACTCTGGGTTAACTAGTGTTCCTAATGAGGCCGCAATGTACAGTGCTTACAGCTAAATATAGTGTGGCTCCAGCGATAACTCAGCTAATAGGCCGCGGTCTCTATTATCTCCTTCTCTGGCATTTCCCTGATGAGTGTATAAATCCATATGGAATCAGGGCCTCCATCTCTTTAATGAGGCCCTTAAAAACCAGGGGAAATTACAGCAGCAGATAAGGTTGGCTTTCCTGTATACCTACATCGTAAAGGTTTCTCCTCCCTGCAGTGAGGTAAATACAATTTTATAGACCTAGGGGTTGAATTTCATGTGAGTTGCCTGAGCCATATGATTGAGTTAATTCTTCAAACAGTAAAGGAGTATTAAAAGCAGTTTCTGTCTTCCCTGACGGGGGAAATGGATATACTCCTTTCCTCTAGTCAAGAGTGAGGTAGAATGGGAGAGCTTGGCTTTCATAGTCATGGACTCATGAATAATTCTCTCATGTCTGATGTTGACTAAGCCCCTACTGTGTGTTGGACCATGGGCCAGGTCTTGAGGTTACAGAAATGACAAATTCTACCATTGAGTGGAAAATTCTGAGAAGGACAAATGAGTAAGAGGAATGCATAACCTGATGGCCAGACACTTGTCTGATGGCATTCAGCACCATTTTCTCTCCTTGGTATTGCAAGTGCTGAAAGCATGAGAATCTGTTTCCTCCAGTCCCTTGCCAACAGGATTCTGGTTTACATTCTATTCTTAGAGGCTCATCTGCAAGATTTAGAAGGAGGAAGAGAAGTGGAAGCCATTTATGCAGTGACAGGTAAAACCAAGGGTTTGGGTAGTCGTGATTTTGAATAGCAACATGTGCTGGTGGTGCCACAAGCAGCTGTGATGGTAGCTGTGGGTTCCTGACAGTGGTGTTATCTTCTTTTCTTGAAAGGTAATGGTGTACCTTAGAGATAGACATGGTCTTCCATGCCTTCCACTCCTTCAGAACTTGATAGCATTGCCTGGGGAAGACTGAGGCTAAGTATTGGAGATTCTGATGAAAATGAGTAGCATGCCCCTACCCCTACCCAATTCTACTTAGACTCCTTGAGAGCAGAAGCATCCCCTCCTCCCCTGAGGAGGCTAGTCTCCCCTTGCTTAAAGACCTTGCAGTGACTTCACCTGACACAGTTATCTTGCGAAAGACCATCCTCAAGAAGACCTTCAAGAACCACTCCCATCACCCCTCATTGTCTCCAGATCCATAACTGGATGAAATCCCAGTGTATCCCAGAGAGATGTAAATAAGGTATAACCTGGGAGGAAAGGGTTTACATACCAAAATAATAATAATGATATTTTGTTAATTAATGTTGGTAGAAACACAAGGAACATGTGTGGGAATGGATTCCAAGTAGTGTAGATCAGGGAAGTATCTACCTGAAACCTGGGAATATTTTTCTCTTGAGGAAGGTTCCCAGTAATTCTATTTCAAACGGTATATGTTAGTGGGTGACTACAGTAAACACAGGCAGGACCTCCTTTCAGGAGGGAAAGTTTATCACCCTATCAGAGAAAAACTGTAGCTGAGTTGCAGGCTGACTGCAAACGGATCACGGAATGGATAGTGCGAGAAGCACGTTCTGAACACCCACCGTGGCCTCATAAGCAATTGCAAGCAAACAAACAAATAAAAGAAGACTTTAAAATAGATGCACAATTTCTTCCTTGTTTTGTTATTTAAATGTTTGCTTATAATAATTACTTTTTAACTTCCTCTGCTCTTCTTGTACTGTCTTACATAGGGAATATTGGTGGTGGTTAAACTAAATAGTTATTCTTTAGGTTATAGGATATTAAAGAGAGATTGGGACTGAAGAACCAACATCAGCCTGAGATGGGTACAGTGTCTGATGGGACTAGAGCCTTCCTTTTGGGGCAGAGTGTGGGTGTGTCTTTGTACACATAATGCAGAGCTGTACCATGTTAAGTGGAAGCATGATATTGTTGCTTTGTTCATATTTGGAAGTCAAACATTAGAAATGTAGGAACAGATAAGGAAAAGTCAAGGGTTAGACTGTGCCAGGTATTTGTCTACTGGAATTCTGCACCATTCTGACTCTTTTCTATGTTCTCCCTATAGAGCAAGTGAGGAAATTGGGAATTGCATCTTCCAGAATCCTTGATCAGCATCTGGTTTACACTCCACTAAAGAGATCTTTAAAGGTAGAAGCAAAGCAGAAGGCACATTTGTGGCCGTAATGGGCAGATATTTGGGCTTTGGCAGACATGACATGATGTTTTGCAGCAACCTCTGGGCAGAACCCCATGACTTACTTCTCTCTGTGCCACAGGCAACTGTGGACATCAGTTTTGGTGTCTGTATTTTCCTGACTTGAGCGGTCAGATTCCCTAAAAGCTGGTGATAACCTTGAGATTTGGTAATGGACTTCCCTAACCTTTTCTCCTCTTGCCTTCCTACCGCTTCATAAACCTTGGTTCCCTGTATTACGTCCCTTTATTTAATAAATACATTTGAATGACCTAACCCTGTTTGATGCACCGGTTTAGAAGGTCAGCAAGGTGATGGGAAGTTCAGATGGGACACGGAATGATAGGGTCTATGAATCCTGGGAAGAGGATATTGGGGGAATGAGGAGAAGGTAGCAATGGGGACTGCATTTATTGCATACTATAATTTTCCAGGAATCTCGTACATAATTCTATTTAATCCCTATAACAAGAGCTCTGGCTTTAGAGGATAGATTTTGGCTTGGGTCCTAGCTCTTATTCTTACATGCCGTGTGATTGTGGATAAGAAATGCCTACTCGTAAAGGTAACTAGTAACTAGTATCCTCACCTATAACGTGTGAATAATAAGTTCCTAGGCCACAGAGCTATTCTGAGAGTAAAAAAGACAATCTATATAAAGGGCTCAGTGCTTAGGACAAAGTAAATTGTGAGTTCCTATGGCTTCCATTGTCTCATTCTAATGTAAACAAAGAAATGGAACCTCAGAAAGAGTTAGAAAACATATCTGCAATCATGACAATTAATATATGATAGAGCCAGAACTACAAAGTCTATGTTCATTTCTCTATATCATGCAACCATCCATACAGAAAATATGTGATAATTAAATGACAGGCTCAGAGACCTGTATGTTTTGCTGAGATACCAAACAACCCCCAAATCTCATGGCTTACAACTGTGAATATTTGTCAGAGGTCTGCAGGTTGTCTGTGGCTCTGTTGGGCTTGGCAGGGTGCCATGTATCTTTTCATCTGGGATCCAGGTGAAGGAGCAGTAGCTCTCTGGAACATGGTCTTCTCATGAATGCACAATCTCAAGAAGCCTGGAAGAAATGTGCAGTGCTTCTTAAAGCCTCTTCTTGGAACCTCCACACTGTCACTTCTGCTGATATTCTTTTCGCCAAAGCAAGACACATGTCCAAGCTCACATCAATGGGGTGGGAGAGTAAACCTTTTCCACAGAGCTGGATGGAAAGGGAGAATGAATATTTGCTGACCAATAATTCAATCTACCACCACGTTACAAACCAGAATTTCGTAATGCTTCTTGCCTTGTCTGTAGTTTTCTTTTGTTTCCTCATTGTGCTAGATTATCTGTTTTTAACTTGGCATCACCACAACCACCTTTTACAATCTTCTCTGTGTTCCAGGAGAGAAGCCTAAAGATATGTTTCTCAGAATCTCTATCTTTATGTGGTCCCAGGTCAGAGCCTTCCAAAGACAGGGCAAGCATGGGAAATTTGGAAGGCAAAAAAAAAAACAAAAAGAGAAGCCATCATCATCATCATCAACATCATCATCATCATCATCATCATCATCATCATCATCATCATCATTGATGGAAGTTGCACATAGTCACATGGGCAGCGGGCCAATATGAAGTTAGTAACATCTTCTGGGCAAGTTCCTAGAATTCCTCTGTCTTGATATCATAGGCAGCTGACATTGGTGGTATTGGAACACTTTGAGATTCCTAAGATTTGCTGTGGGTTTCAGGTGAGCTCTTGTTAATTATCTCCTTCTCAAAGCTTCCCTAACAATCATTCTTGCAGCCCTTCCAATGATCATGTAAGCCTTTAATGCTAAAGTTAAAGTTCAAGTCCCTCTTGGAATAACTTGAGTGGCTTCCATTTTCTCAATGGAATTCTGATTTACATAATTTATATTTTATAAATCTTTTGAATATCCTCTCTCATGAAAAAATGACCAAGTTTTGTCACCTCTGGCTACCAAACATCAAGACTATAATCACCAGGTGGGATTTACCCCGTGCATTTTTAAACAAAGTGCAAAAAGTGAAGGAGATCTTAATGCAGGTCTATAAGAAATTGATGGTAAAACAATGTTTTGAGAATTACTAAACACATACTTGGTAGAATGAACTACATATACTTTTCTCTCAATATATGCATGTGCAATGAACCACAAAGAAAGAACCACAGAGCTCCAGTTCCTCCTCCATGAGAGCTAGCAATAAGACTTAACCAGTATGACTAAAGGTCTAATTCTTGTTCGGAATTCTCTGGTTTTGAGAGATCTCACATGTCCAACAGTCTACTCACCCACACTGTGCATCAGCTTCAGAACCTGTTTTACACATCTCAGAAGGTTCTAGCAATTGTTTAAGCTCAGCTTGCAGTCTGTAACCACTGAAGATTTTGCTTTGCTTCATGTGGAAGAGAGCTCAGGTGCACAGAATGGATTAATCACAATCCTTGATTCACATCACATTCGTCGTTGTTCCATGAACAGGCCTCTTGTTGTTTAATTATTTATTTGTCAATTAGTGTATCTTAATAACACAATCAGCATCCAAGAGCCCATCACTCTTAGATCCTATGGCAACTTTCTCTTCTTCAATATGCTCTGCAAAATTCTGGCAGAATTTTACATCTTAGCAAAAATAGCTATGTGATTTTTCAGGTGTCTCTTTAACATCACCACCAGATCTATGTCTTGGACAGAGTCTGCGTTTTTTTCCTTGTCTGTGAAAACAAGAAATAGACATTTAAAACCCCTTTTGGCAGAAAGAATAATATCCTCCTAGTAGTCCAAACTATAAATGGATCAGTCTTGGGCAAAAATATGAATGCACTGACATTTCTGCTCATCACCATGAAAACATCCCTTTGGCAATAGCAGATTGGGGCATTTCTACATGATCAGTGTGACACAGGTTACGTTAAAACCATGAGAACTCTGTTTTAGATTAATAGAGGAAATAAACCTCTTGAAGAAACACATGCTTTTCAATAATAAAATAATAAATGAGGGAATACTATTTAAATATTTTTTAAATAAAGGTACATTTGTTAAACTTTAATCAAAGGAAATTTTGTATCAAAGGGCCTGACAAAATATAAATTAAAAAAAAACATGCAAACAATTATCTCACTACTTAAATGCAAAATTTCAACTTTTTTAAAGCACAAATTTCAACTGAACTGATCATTAAATATAGAAAACTACATTTAAATATGCCAATTTGCTTACCACCAAGTTGAACAAAAAGTATATTACGTAAAAAACAAAATAAAGCAAAATCTGGGAATTCTAAAATAAGTGGAAACAAAAGTAAGTGAAATAATTGAATCAATTGAAATCCAAATTAAAAAGTGTTTTCTGAAATGATTGTCATGTAATCAAAAAAGTATTCTCTAACATGAACGTGAACCAAAATGCTCCTTCTTTAAGATTTATTTAATCATTTCTAAAAGAGTTGACAATTTTCCATCATAGTGGGCCAGTTAGTGTGAGGTCTCATAATTTACTTTCATTTTAATTCAACATAAGATAAATAAA
Source organism: Diceros bicornis minor (assembly GCF_020826845.1). NCBI lineage: Eukaryota > Metazoa > Chordata > Mammalia > Perissodactyla > Rhinocerotidae > Diceros > Diceros bicornis. The sequence continues at coordinate 15,656,674 of NC_080765.1, forward strand.
TAAACAAATAGATTCTCCGTTGGGTGCTAAGCAATTGGAAAGGAATCTCAGAAATCTTGTAAAAATTTTCTACTCTGTGACATTTTCCCCAAATCTAGGCGATCTGCCCAATCCCCCAAGGGGAAATAGCTAACCACCTTTCAACCATGTCTACAGTAGAACAGGAATTTCTGTCACAGTGGATTGAACCTAATGTGGATCTCCAAGGAAACCACCCATTTGCAATTAGTACCACAAATCAAGCACATTAATGGTTGATGATCTTTGTGCTCTGCCTATGCACCTACGCCTTCTCCAGCCACAGCACGTATTCAGAGATTTATAGATAGCTACATCTGTGAGATAATTTGGAGCCCATCTCATCCAACCTCCTAAGCAGTGAAAGAATAATTGCAATCACAACTATCTTTATTAAACGAAGTGCCAAGCACTTTCCATTTATTATCTTTCATCCTCATGTCTGCAACATAAGTATTATTATTTGAATTTTACGTATAAAGAAACTAAGGATTGGGAATTATGTGATTTGCCTACAGCCGCACAGTGACTGAATGATGGAGCCAGGATTTAAACACAAATCTTTCTCTAAAGCCCACATTTTTCTAATGCGCCAACCATATTATCCTCCCAGATACTCTAAGTCTTTGAGGACGGAGAGTGCACGACCTTAGAAGGCAACCTGACTCTTGGCCAAGCGTAATTAGAAGAAGGTTCTTTCCTCTCACTTTCATTCATTGGTGCTGACCTCTGTGGAAGAAGGAAAAAAAAAATACTGTACCTTTCCTCCACATTACAGGCCTTCAAGTATTTGAAGACCCCTCCACGGCACTCAAAGTCGTCTCTCCTCCAGGCTGATGTTGCCATGGACCCACAAGTTGTGTCCATGTTTGCCACCACAGAGGATTTCATATGACAGCTGAGCAAAGGCAGCACGTGGGGTTGAATCAACAATTCCTCCATAGCATGACAGCCAGAACCCTTAAAATCTTTCTCTAGGTGTTGGGCACTGGTCTAAAAAGGTAAAACGATTTCATCTTCAGGTCACTCTGAGATCCATACTGGGGAGGCAGTCGGGGAACTTCTCTTATCTTTAACAGTGAATCTACTGGAATGATTTTGTTATGAAAGACTGGCTACTCTCTGACCCAAGTCCTAGGAAAGGACTTCCACACCAGTAAAATGGAATCGCTGAATCAATCCTTGGCATTTTTTTCACTGTTACGTTTCTCTGCCAAGATTTGCAGCACACTCTATACGTATTTATTAGTCACCTACTCTTTGATGAACACTATTTTCAGTGCTGGGAGCAGAGCACTGGGCTAAACAAAATTCTTGCCCTGATGGAGTTTTCAAGTGAAAAAAAAAAAGGAAATTAAGAAAGCATTCTTGGGGAGAGTGTAAAATTCAAAATGGGTGGTCAGGATAGGTTTCACGGAAGTGACACTTGAGCAAAGCCCTATAGGTGGTGAGGGAGTGAACCGTGGGACTATCTGGGGAAGAGAGAGAACTCAGACTGAGGGACCAGGAGGGAGAGGGAGCTTGTGTGGCTGGAGCTTGAATCAACAAGGAGGCGTATAGGACAGATGAGGTTGGGGAGGCCAGACTGTGCAGAGCAGCAGTTCTCAAAGTGTGGCCCAGGGATCCTAGGGGTCCCCAGACACTTTTAGGAGATCCAAGCAATCCAAACAAGTTTTATAGTCTTAGTATTCTAAGATATTATTTGCCTTTTTCACTCTTGCTCTCTTGCTAGTACACAATGGAATTTTCCAGAGACTACATGATGTGTGATATTTCAAGAGTTAATGCAGAGGCAGAAATGAGACTCTAGTTGTCTTCTAGTAAGCCAGACATTAAAGAGTTTTGCAAAAATGTACCACAGTGCCACTCTTACCACTAATTTTTTTTGGTTTTGTAAAATATAAAAGTTTTTTATAAAAATGTTATTTATGGTAGTAGGCTTACTATTGGTATTTTTCAATGAATTAATACATGTTTTTTAAAGTTCTCAATTTGAATTTCTAATATGGCATATGTTGATAGATATAATCCACATAAACAACAGTTCTTTGGGCTCCTTAATAATTTGTTCAGTTTAAAGTGGTCCTGGGGCCAAGTGGTTGAGAACCACCAGTCAAGGGCATGAGAGTCTATTTTGATGATTTTTGTCTTTTGACACTGAGAGGTTTTGAGCAGGGGAATGATAAGGCCTGACTTGCAGTTCAGCAGGATCGTTCTGACTGATGACTGAGAATAGGTTGAAGTGGGCCGTGGGGCGAAAGAAAGGCAGAAGCGTGAAGGCCAGTTAGGTGGTGCTTACAATGACCAGGCGGTAAAGGGGGGAGGTGAGCAACGGTCTCAACTCTAGATTTATTTTTAATAATAAGCCAACAGGTTTTGTCGACAGAGTGAATGTGGAATGTGAAAGGGAAACGGGATTCAAGATGTCTTCCAAGGTCTTTTGTTTGTTTGTTGTTTTTTAATTGAGGAACTGGAAATGGAGTCATTAACTGAAACTCCCCACGGTCTCCCTTTCCACACATAATCCGGGACTCTGGGGCTTTCCTTTTAGCATCCCCACATTTTACCTCTGAGAGAATGTATGAGGTGCAGGAAAATGAAGAGTGGCTGTTTCCTATAGAAAGAATGGACACGTGGCCATTCTTGTGGGGAGGGTTTACTGTACAGCCGTGCTGACTTGGTTTCGCCATCACAAAGGAAAAGAAGAGAAAATCCTGAAGACACTTTCAGGGTTTCCCACCTGCTCAGACCCTGTCCTCACTTGTGGGGGCTGAGACAGGGAAAGACTCTCACAGCTCTGGAGTGTGCGGAGCAGGACTAGGAGCGCTGGGTGCTGCCCTGGACCCAGAGGACACTCCTCGCTCCCCCGGGATCCCTTTCCTGCAGGCAATGCACCAGATGTCTTCACCTCAGGCTGTTTGACCCTGAATGGCTCCCTTTGAAGCAACAAGGCATCAGTGGTACAGCCTCAGTGGAGAAAGAGGGCAAACGCGCCTGTGACTCCACCAGCCCTGGCCTCCCAGACTATTTCTCATTCCCTGCTGGTCCATTAGCAAGCAGAGATGAGACAGAGTGCTAGAGTGCCACATGCTCTGGAGCAGAGGTGTCCTGTCCCCGTTCCTTTCAGGTACTGCTGCTGGAGCACAAGCTCCTTGCTCTAGAATCCACTGGCACTCTCTCTCATCTCTGCCTCTACCTTTACCTCTATCCCTCTCTCCACCTTTTGTGGCTGGAGATAAAATAGTGGCTGGTGTCCACAGTACGTACAGAGGAATAGAACATATATATGGGTATATATATGCATGTGTATATGTGTATATAGAACATATATGGATATGGAGATCATGTATGTATGTTCTTTTCCTCTGGAGAAAACTGATACATGTTCCAAACCCACCTCAGTGAGAAAATTAATGATACTGAATGAGCAAATGTGTTTTGTTGCCTTGGGTTTCACTTGAGTCATTTAATGAAAAAATAATAATAGTCAGTAAGAAGAAGAAGGAGAAGGAGAAGAAAGAGGGGAGGCGGAAAGGGAGGGGGAGGAGGAATTGCCTGAATGCAGTGTGTATACTCAACCTGGCTTTCTAGCTGAAAGGCAAATAAAGTTTATGTGCTACTGCTCTATTTGTACCAAGATACTAGCCGCTATACATACATATATAGATATATATATGCACACACACGTATATACATCTATATCTATATCTATATCCATAAAGAGAGAGAGAGAGAGAGAGTTTAAGGATTTGTCTCATGTGAGTGAGGGGCTGGCAAGCCTGAAATCTGGAGGATAGGCTGGAAGCTCAGGTAAGACTTCTATATTATAGTCTTGAGGTAGAATTCCCTCTTCTCTGTGAGCCTCAGTTTTTGCTCTTAAGGCCTTCAACTGATCGAATGAGGCCCACTCACATTATCTCCTTTATTTAAAGTCAAGTTGTAAAAATTAATCACATCTACAAAACCCCTTCACGGCAACCTCTAGACCAGTGTTGGACCAAAAAACTGGGCACCATAGACTAGCCAAGTTGACACATCCAGTTAACCATCACAGAACAGTTAAATGGCCAAGCCTTGGGGAAGGAGGTCATGTTTTATTTCCAACAAACGGCTGGAGGAAGTGAGAACAGCTATGAGAGAAAGGCTCTGATCTGAGTTAAGTGGGCTGGGGGCAGAAGTGGAAAGAGAGGCCGTCCCGTAATACTCAACCCTGCAAAGATGATCTGCATTCTGAAAGCCAGAGACCTTGGAAGTTTATAGGACCTTTACCCTCCACAGGTGCAAAATCATTTCATTGACTCGAGCCACAGTGAAATCTCAGAGTCTGTTTCAATTTGTAGGCAGCCTGTGGGGAAAACATCTTGCAAAGTTGCTAGATTGCATCAATTGTGAGATTGCACAAAGGAAAAGATCGACTTCCAGCCACCCTCATCCTATGGCTTGAGATATTTTACCAGCCAGTTACTGAAAAAGTGAGCTAAGCTTCCAGAGGCTTGTTCCTAACAAACACTCTGACTCTGTTCCTAACCTGTTCCTATTCTCACTCCTGTTGCTTGAGTTCTCCTTACATTTACATTTCTCTTCCTGTCTTCCCACTTTCCCAATTCGACTCTAATTGCTATTTAGTGTTTCACATCCCTAGTTTTACTCAAACAGATATGCAAGAAATTGTGTCAGATTCACGGCAGTTCTCCTCTTCCTTTTCCTTTCCATCATCTTCCTTCTAATTCTTCTCTGAAATCAGTGTATCTTCAATGCAGTTAATCCTCTGGGGACAACTTCCTAACTGCAACCCACAGCTCTATGTAATAATTACACCTGGGGAGTGTTCAGGCAGTTGAAGTTTGTGCTTTTGATGGTATATGGTACATGGTCAATAGATGCTTGATATTATAATTATAGTTGTCTGGGTACTGGCATGATAAGGGGCTGGAAAACAGATGGAAACCAGAAATTTAAAAAATTGAGTTCCAAAAATCAGCAAGTGGGAGTGAAGTTCAGCAGATGACCCCAGAGACCTGGTCAGGCAAGGCAGCCAAATCCTAAGTACCAAGATTCTACAAACACAGCCAGCAAAATGGAAACCAAGATGTAGATGTCCAGGTAGGAACAGGTTCTTAAAGGAATAATCTTGAGCTCATTTTAAAGGTTTCTAAGTGGCCACTTTCACAGACACTTCACTTATTGAAAAATGAAGGGGAAATCTCTTCCACAAAACATCCCTCTCTGTTCACTTCAGAGTTCTGAAAACATTACCCCAACCACACATAAAAGAGCACTGACTATTGTCTAGTAATTGTAATAACGGCATTCTTCTCTCTTGGAACAAGTGAGCACTCCAAGTTGAAGTTTGCAAATGGTCCTCTGACCGCTGCACACTGATAATGAGCCTGACCAAAGCTGATCTTAGTTGGTTTTGTTGCAGAGGAAGCAATGGACCGTTGCACTTCAAGAAGAGTTCCTTACTTCCAACTAGAGATGAGTCAGAAGAACCAATTCTAGTCCCAGTTCCAACATGATCTAGCCATTTGAGCATGAGCAAGTCACTTAAATTCTCTGACATTCAGTTTACTCCATCTCAAAGAGATGCTGTTGTGACTCAGATGTGAGCTGGAATCATTCCTCACCTTAAACTCCAGATTTTAAGATTGGTTTACAACCTCATCCTATAAGTTGTAGATAGCCCGTTGTCTCTCTCAAAGATTTCTGAGGGTTCTGGGTGGACTTCCATTCCCTGGCCACCCTGGCTCCAAGCTTTGGTGTTTACTCTTCGTAGTGATACTTCGTAATGTTGCTTCCCATCGTACAGACAGGGAAATCATCTCCTCTCCTTGATTTCCTTCCAACCCTCCCCACTTACAACAGGTTATTGTATTTGGAGCCAACTTCACTGGGCATTCAAACACAAATAATTTAAAACAGTGTATTCTGCATCCTTGTTCTCTAAGTCCTTTGGATCTCCACTAAGCCCGATCTTCTCTCTTCTCTCTCTTCCTTCTCTGTTTTCCTCCTAATTTCTATTCATTCTGTTGTAGAACAGTTTGTCTGTTTCTTTTGTAGCACAGTCTCCTCCTGACCCCTGCAGGGTCTTGCCTTCTATACCGAGTGACTTATAAAGGTAGTTTTCTAAGCAGAGATACCCTCCTCTCTAAAAAGAATCTGGTTCCAGTCTTTAGATACTAATTGCTTTCACTCCCACTTTATTATGGCAGTAATGGCACTCATGGGAATAATAACATAAATATCAGGATATCAGAAATCGGTACAATCCACAGAGACTTCTGAGCATTTATAATGGACCAAGAATTGTGCTGAGAACTTCCACATCTGTCAATTCATGTATTGCTTTCAAATCTCCCAAACCTCAAGTCCACATCCTAACTAAGTCCACTCCAGAAATCCATTATGCAGCCTTCCTCTGAGGTCAAGAGAGATGGATCTGTCCACAAGACTGGTCAAGGTGTTTCTACAGAAGGAACTTACACAAAGGAAAGAGAAGGAGAAACTGCAGCTTTGGTTTAAGGTCAATGAGCCTGTGCTGGAGAGGAAGGCTGAAGATACTGAACATAGAAAGATCCCTGCTCCTGGAGTCCAGCCCAGTCCCCAGGGTTACTACCAAAGACATAGGGCAAAGGGGTTGCAGCTCGTGTAGCTTTGGAGGAAAGGTCAGTGGGTATCACTCTAGAGGTGGCTCCTCTGGTGGGCAGCAGTGTTAGTGTCTTCAGCAAACACTGACAGAAGAATTGCTATTTGGGGAAAATATCTCAGCAGGAGACATTGCCGTAGGCACCCATAGGAAGAGGCTATGGGAAGGGAGAGGCCCTATTAGTGGGACAAAGGGACATTAGGGGTGCCTCTTGAGAATTCCCAGGACATTTCGTGGGTGTCTTGAGGGCATTGGATTTCTCACAGATTGCGTGGGAATTGAGCCAGAATAATACTTTTGTATGAGTGTTGTTATTTTATTTTGGAAGAGTTTTATATTTACAGAAACACTAAAATGCAAAGTTCCCATATACCTCACCTCTATTTTCCCCTATAGTTAACACTTTACATTAGTGTAACGCATTCGTTACACTTAATAGACCAATGTTCATACATCGTTAACTAAAGGCCATTCTTTATTCAGAGTTCCATAGTTTTTACCTAATGTCCTTCTTCTATTCCAGGATACCATCCAAGATGGCGCGTTTATTTAGTTGTGTTGTCTTCTTAGGTTCCTCTTGGTTATGGCAGCTTCTCAGGCTTTCCTTGTCTTTGATGACCTTGATGATTTTGAGGAGTCCTGGTCAGGTATACTATAGGATGGCCCTCTGTTGGAATTTGTCTGATGTTCTTCTCATGACTAGATTGGGGTTATAGTTTTGGGGAGGAAGATCACAGAGGTAAAGGGCCATTTTCTTCACATCGTATCAAGGGTACGTAGTATAAACATGACTTATCACTGTTGATGTTGACCTTGATCACCTGGCTGAGATATGTTGGTCAGGTTTCTCCAGCATAAAGTTATTCTCTTTTTCTCCTTTTCCATGCTGTGCTCTTTGGAAAGAAGTCACTATGCACAGCCCACACTTAAGGAAAGGGGGTTGTGCTCCACCTCCTTGAAGGCAGAGTAGCTACATAAATTATTTGGAATTCTTCTGTATGGAAGATTTCTCTATTTGCCCCCATTTATTTGCTTATTCAATTATTTATATTAGCTTGGGCTCATACATATTTATTTTATACTTTGGTTTATAATTGAAAACTATTTTATTTATTTGGTTGCTTAAATTGTTCCATCTTCAGCCACTGGGAGCTTGTTCACTCCTGTGTTCTTCTGACATATCCCCATCATTGTGTGTGTGTGTGTTGGTTTGTTTTGTTATCCCCTTACCCTCTTCAGTGAGGTTGTTTTATACATTTGTAATACATTTAGATCGTTTTGTCACATTCTGTATTCTGTCTTGGGATCCTCTGTACTGCTAAATTATTTTTTTAATGTACATACTTTAAGCGTCACACTTTGTGTTGTAGAGTTCTATGGGTTTTGACAAATGCCTAATGTCTTACATTTACCATTACAGTATCATACTGAATGGTTTCACAACGCTAAAAAAATGCCCTGTGCTTCACTGATTCACCCTCCTTTCTCCGCTGGGACCTCTGCCCTCGGCAACTCCTGAGCTGTTTATTGTCTCCATAGTTTTGTCTTTTCCAGAATGTCGTGTAATTGGAATCATACACCATGTAGCTTTAACAGACTAGCTCCTTTTACTTAGTGGTATGCATTTAATAACCAACTGTATCTCTTTGTGTCTTGAGAGCACATTTCCTTTTATCACTGCAAACATTGCACTGGTTGGGTATAACAATTTATTTATCCATTCCCCTATTGAAGGACATGAACCCGTATCTTGTACATATTTTGTTAGAGTTCTACCTAATATTATACCTAAGTACTTCGCTTTTGAGGGAGCTATTGCAAATAGTTTTTTTTTTTTTAATTTCAAATTTCTATTGTTCATGCAGGAAAACAGAAACACAATTGACTTTTGTATATTAACCTTGTATCCTGCAACCTTGTGACACTCACTTACTAGTTCCAGGAGGTTTTTGTGAATTCTTTTGTATTTTCTACATAAACAACCATATCATCTGTAAATAATGGTGTTTTATTCTTTTCTTTTATATATATACATAATATATAATTTTCTTCATACGTTACTTTCTTTCCTAGTCTTATTGCATGGAACTCCAGTGCCGTGTTCAATAAGAGTGGTGAAAGAGTACATTCTTTCCTTGTTCATAATCTTAGGGGGAAAGTGTTCAGTTTCTTACCGTTAAGTATGATGTCAGCCGTAGATTCTCTGAGATGTTCTTTATCAAGTTGAAGTTCCCTCTATTCCTGATTTGGATGTGAATTTTTATTGTGAATTGGTGTTAGATTTTGTCAACAAAATCTACATGCTTTTCTGCATCAATTGATATGATCATATGATTTTTCTTCTCTAGCCTGTTGATGTGGTATGTTACATTGACTGATTCTCAAATATTCAATCAGCCTTGCATACTGGGAATAAATCCCACTTGGTCCTGGGGTATAATTCTTTTTATACATTGTTGTATTTGCTAATATTTTGTGGGTGATTTTTACATGTATGTTCATTAGAGATATTGGTCTGTGGTTTTCCATTCTTGTACTTCATTATCTTGCATTATTATTAGGGTAATGTTGGTCTCGTAGAATGAGTTAGGAAGTATTTCCTCTGCTTTTATTTGTGGAAGAGATTGTGGAATATTGGTTTCACTTCTTCTTTAAATACGTGTTCTAATTTACCAGTGAAACCGTATGGGCCTGGTGACTTTTTTTTTTAGAAGGTTGTTAATTATTGACTCAATTTATTTACTAGATGTTGTCCTATTAAGAGTATCTATTTCTTTTGCATGAGTTGGTAGCTTGTGCCTTTCAAAGAGTTGGTCCATTTTATCTATGTTATCTAATTTGTGGGCATAGAATTATTCATAGTATTGCTTTATTATCCTTTTGATGTCTATAGGATTGGTAGTGATGAGCCTTCTTCATTTCTATGTTGCTAATTTGTGTCTTCTTTCTTCTTTTCTTGGTTAACCTGACTAGAGGTTTATCAATTTTATTGATCTTTTCAAAGAATCAACTTTTTATTTCATTGATTGTCTCTATTGTTTTCCTGTTTTCAATTTCATTGATTTCTGCTCTAATTTTTTATTAATTTCTTCTGCTTGCTTTTGGCTTAAATTGTTATTCTTTCTCTAGTTTACTAAGATGGAATATAAGGTTATTGATTTTAGATCTTTCTTATTTTCTAATGTATAGCATGTAATGCTACAAATTTCCCTGTAAGCATGACTTTTGTGGCATCCCATAAATTTCAACAAGTTATTTTTATTTAGTTAAAAATATTTTAAAACTTGCCTTGAGACTTCTATGACTCGTGTTATTTACAAGTGTGTTGTTAATTTTCAAATATTTGGAGATTTTTCAAGCTATCTTCCTTTTATTGAATTCTAGTTGAAGTCCGTTGTTCTCTGAGAACATATTTTACATGAGTTTTATTTTTTTTTTTTTTTTTTTTTTTTTTTTTTGTGAGGAGATCAGCCCTGAGCTAACATCCGCCAATCCTCCTCCTTTTTTGCTGAGGAAGACGGCCCTGGGCTAACATCGGTGCCTATCTTCCTCCACTTTATATGGGACGCCGCCACAGCATGGCTTACCAAGCAGTGCATCGGTGCGCGCCCGGGATCCGAACCAGCGAACCCCGGGCCGCCGCAGCGGAGCGCGCGCACTTAACCGCTTGCGCCACCAGGCCGGCCCCATGAGTTTTATTTTTTAAAGTTTGTTAAACTATGTTTTGTAGCTCAGAATATGGTCTGTCTTAGGGAATGTCCTGGGGAATGTCTTATTCCATGTTAGCTTCAGAGGAGTGTGTATTTTGCTCTATAAATATCAGTTAGATCAATCACTTGATAGTTCAGTGCAACTATATTCTTACTGACTTTTCTGCCCACTTGATCTATCAATTACTGTAAGAAGTGTGTTGAAGTTTCCAACTATAATATTGGATTTTTCTATTTTCCCTTGAAGTTCTGTCAGTTTTTGCCTTACCTATCTTGATGCTGTGTTGTTAGGTGCATACATATTTAGAATTATGTCTTTTGGAGAACTAACCCCTTTATCATTATGTAATGCCCCTCTTTGTCCTTGACAGCTTCCTTTGTTCTGAAAGTCTGCTTTTTCTGAAATTAATATAGCGATTCCAGCTTTCTTTTGATTAGTGTTAGCATGGTATATCTTTCTTCATTACCTTACTTTTAACCTACCTGAGTCTTTGTGTTTTAAATAGATCTCTTACAGACAAAATATAGTTGGCTCTTCTTTTGTTTTATTGAATGCCATTTTGACCATACTTTTACTTTTAGGCTGGTGCAACTTGATATAGATATGTTAACTCAAAATATCTTGTAAAATAGTGTTATTATTCTCATTTTAGAGATGAAGATATTGAGGAGTAGAACAGAAAAAGGATGCAAACCTAGGTATTCCATCTTTAACTAGGAGGGCACATAGCACAGTGGTTAATAGTACCTGTTTTTGCCACTTGCTATGTGTGAGATCCTGAGCAAGTCACTTAATCTATTTTAAGTATCAGTTTCCTCAACTCTAACATGAGGATGATGCTAACAGGCATACCTTAAATTAAATTAAATACGTTACAAGTTGTAAAGTGCCTAGAACAGTACGTTGCACTAGGTAAAAGGAAAGAAGAAAGAAAGAGAAAAAAGAAAGAAGAGAAAAAAATAAAGCCCTAAGTTTTTTCTATTTCAGCATCTGCCTTGAATCTGTCTTCATCTGAGACTGAAGGATATTAACAGAATCAATTTCCTAAGTTTGTTGAATAGATTAAGTAAAATATTGCCTGAGAAACACATACTAAAGAGACAAACGATGGGTGAGGGCTCAACAAATATTGTCTGTAGTTATAAAAATATTTACCAATGTGGGTATTTCCCTATATTTCACTCTTACAAATATTCCTGAAATGATCATACTTACACATATTATTGCGTGGCGATGGTTTGTCTGCTGACTGAAATCAGAGAGGTGGAATTGCTGGGTCAAGGGTATGGAAGTTACAATTTCAATAGATATTACACAATTTCCCCCTAAGAATCACATCTCTTTAAACCCCTCACAGACAATGTTTGAGAATGCCTGTTTTCTTCACACCTCTACCAACACGTTTTCATTTTTGTCAATATAAAATTGTATTTTATTTTTATTTGCATTTCTTTATGTGTTAGTGAGATTAAGCATGTCTATGTCCTTTGTCTTTTCATGTTGTTTATCCATTTTTCTTTAGATTTGTTTAGGCACCCGTTCCATGCTGGGCGTGATCTCTGGGCACCGGGAGCGTAGTGGTTATCAAAACAGACAAGGTTTCCTCTCTTGCCAACTGAGATTGTTTCCTGATTTTTGTTCCTCTTGATTTGTAAAGGCTCACTGTGTGTTTAGGAAATTCATCCTTTGTCTACAGTGTGCTGCAAATTTTGAGGGGAATGGAATTTTTAAGGCAGAGGCTTGTACAGGACATCTTTTCAGAGTGGAGTAAAGTGTTAATTCTCAGGAGGAGCATAAGTGGTTTTTCCAGAATGGAGGCAGCAGTTACAATTGAGTGTTAATGATTTCCTGGTTCACCAGCAAGAATCAGATGTTAAGTTCCTTAACACAGTCTTGATAAGAGCTGGAGCATGGTGGGGGACAAGAGAGGCAAGACAGTCCTAGAATACTAAAGAAATGCCCTGGTTTACGGCATTTTTTAAAACTAATTAAACAACACTTAATTGTATGGCCTGACAATGGAACCTCAGGCCCAAATCCAAAAGTCAAAATTGAAGCAAGTTACCTAACGTGGCCTAATGAGAGACTCATTTGGGTAGTAGATTGGAAATCAATAGTTTTCATCTGCGTACAGAGCTCTCCTATTCAGGGGACAGTTTGTATCTAATCTGGACCAATGACTTAGAACCGATCATGCAGGGCACTGAGACCTGATGCTAAGTTCAAGTCAAAGGAAACAGAGACCATTACTGAGTCCACTGCCCTGGAAGGCTCCTTGCAGTTTAGCTGGGAAGTCACAGTTGAGCTGAAGCCCCTGGGAACAGCCATAAACACTTCTTGGGTCTTCTCTGTGAGATGTTTTCTCAACAGGCAACCACCTCCACTGTGAGAAATCAGGTAAGGACCCAGAAGACCAGACCACAGTGTATGTGACTTGGAGGGAGAGGATATTAGGGAAGGATCCCCCCAATACACACACACACACACACACACACACACACACATCTTGCCTTTCCCATGGACATATCCTGCTCAGCACCTCACTCTAGAACTCTGAAACAACCCTCTTTAAACTGTAAATATCTGGAAAGGAGTGATCCTTAGCTGTTTGTTCATTATCAGGCAATACCTTAAAAGGAATTATCATCTACCTGCTGACTATAACCGCCTCAATGGGCTAAATTGTGACTTTGTGGCTATTCCACATGTGATTTGAGTGTTGGACATTTGGTAATATTTAATATGATATTGAGCCAGTGTGTTTCTTTATCTCACACAGTATACTAAGTACTCTTAGCATAGAATTATATTAAAAAGTCTGTTTATTAGAAAATACTACAGAAGACAAATAAGATATTACCACATAATGATGACCCTCAAATGTTCTCCACATATGTGTTTCTCAGGTTTACAACAAATTTACTGATTTTAAATTTAATAATAGATATTTATTTAGCTTATACTACATACATATATAATGTATGTACTTTTCTTATGCAATGTATGTATTGTAGGGGAGGAAGACAATTCTCTACCCTCTAGGTCCTTCTGGCTGGTCTATGAATTAAATTGACATGAGGCAAAATAACAGGAGAAAATCAAACAAAGATTTATAACATGCATACTTGGGAGAAACCCAGAAAAACTGAGCAATTTGCCAGAATGGCCGAGGCTGCCACCTTAAATATCATCTTCAGCTAAAGACGAAGGAGAATGTTGGGGGTAGTGGTTTGGGGCTTCAAAGAGGAGGAAGGCAATTCACATGGAAATGGAAAACAAATGTTTGGTACACATAACTTTGATAAGAATGGGCTTAGCAAGGATCCTCACAGTCTACCCATACCCAGAGTTATCTGTGGTGATTGCCCGTCCTGGGGACAGGCCTTTTATCTTAAACTCTTTTAGGTAGTTAGGGGGAAGGTCAAAGTTTCTTTCAGAGTCTTTTGTTCATAAAAATAATCAAGGCAAAGAAACACATTTTGGGGTGGCCAATTCTGATCCTCCATAGTATGTTATATATATTATATGTAATATAATATGTATATGTATGTCACATATAGATTACATATCTAAGAATCTTTGCAAACAACTCAATTATATATTATATTACAGATAAATACTATATATATTTTATATTATACATAATCATTAGTATTCATAAAAAATGCAAGATTAGCATTATTATACTCATTTTATAAACGAAAAAATTGAGTTTCAGCAAGGATTAATAACTTGCTGAATGTGGTACAGCTAATTTGCAACCCAGGTTTGACTGAAACTCAGATCTTTCTTCCTCAGTCACAATATTAACATGAATAACAACAGTAGCTAATGCTGTATAATTCTACTATGTGCTAAGCACTGTCCAAAATACATTTTATATCCACTAACTCATTTAACCTCCATGAGGTAGGTATGATCATCACCCCATTTTATAGATGAGAAAACTGAGACACGGGAAGGTTAAGCAAATTGCCCGAAGTCACATAATTAATAAATCTGGAACTGGTGTTTGAACCCAGGAAGTCTGACTCTAAAGCTCAGTGCTCTTTTTACTGTATCAAACTACTTCTCTAGTATATGCTAATTGTGATTATAGTCTTTTTGCCAAAAACTTGGGAATTACGGAAAAGAAAAGAAGAATAAAGCATCTGCGATCCCAACATCTAGAACCATCCACAAATAGCATTATATTATATTCCCCTGCAGTATTTATTAATGCATATTTTTACATTGGTGGAATTCTTTTCATTGACTGCATAAAAATTCCATTTTATAAACACTCCAGAATTTACTTCTCCATCTCTCTTCCGATGCTCGTTTGACTTTGTCTCTATTTGTATTTACATATATTCTTTAGGATATATTTCTTGAGGCAGAATTAAGAGTGAAAGAAAATCTCATTTAACCTTTTTCAAACATTGCCAAATTGGCTTCTTAGCAGATTATTCATATTTACCCACATATCAGCAATGTATGTGATTGCGCATTTCAGCATACTCCTATCAAACTTTTATTTTTTTCTAAAAAAAAAATTCTAGCTACTTTGGAAGACATAACATGGTATGTTATTAATATCTAGTGAGTTTGCATGTTTTCCACATGTTTAGTAAGTAGATATTTATAATCTCTCTCTAGTGGATTTGTTTTCCTCTTTGACAATTGTCTTGAATGCTCATTTACCCCCCGAGGACTGAGGTGGCTGAGACATATGGAACCTCCTCGGCCTGGTCCTGTTGACTTTGCATGCTTCTAGCTTCTTTGCTGACCCCAAATGCCCCTGCCTGAATGCCACGCCTCATTCTGGATCCAGATATTTTATTTATTTTTTTACCACTTTCCCAGATTGTTCTTGTGTACTGAATCCACTTAATTCTGGAGGAAGAAAAGGAAAAGCCCTGTCAGAGTCACAGAAGCCAAATTATTTCTTATAGGACTCATTAAGGAAGAAAGACCCATGCCTGTGGCTATGGAAAGTGCCAAGCTCTGCTAGCATTTCCTTAGTGGAGGCCCAATGGCCCAGAGCATTCTCCGGAGAAGCGGAGGCATGGAACAGTTAAAACCATGGTTTTGGAATCAGGCGGAGCTCGATGTGAGATCTGATTCAGCCATTCATAGCTGAGATAACGTGGCAGGATAACGATCAGAAGAATTTAACACAGGGCTGGCACTTAGTATGTGCTCGGTAAATGGTAGCTGCGATCATTATTATTAGTAGTAGTGGTGTAGATTAATATTGGGGTGCATGGGAAGAAATAGTCAAGAGAAGAAGAATACTGAGTAGAACGGGGTCAGGGGTGGTTCCTTAAGAGACTTAATGTCTCAGCTTTACAATTTTGCCAGGAAGCAAAATACTAAGGTTGCCCTCCCTCCAATTGTAGTTATTTAGGCTCTTAACCATGTCCCCCTTCTTCTGACTATAGTTTTCACCAAATGACTTAGCTGCCGTCTGTCTACAAGTCATGCAAGTGACAGAAACCTCAAACATCCCATTGGTTAATTGGGCCACTCATCAAATAAGCTGTAGCTAATCTGTTCAATCAGAAGGCACACTAGGAAGATGTGAGACTCGAAATCATTCCCATGGGCAAAAAGACTGACCAGATAATAAAAGACCAGAATATTGGAAACGTTGACTTATACTTCCTTGTAAGATTTCCACGAGAACTTCATTTTCTAAACTTGCCTCTCAACCTCTCAGAGATTTATAAAAATAATTTAGTGCTTTTATGTGAAGATAAATATGCCTATGGTTTCAGAAATGCCAAAGTATTGCTTGGAAATGAAAATTTCAGGCTAAGTTCATGGTCTACATGGGGCCATGGAACCTGTTTAGTTGATTCTTGCCATCCTATTATCTCCAGCAGTCTCCTCCTCCACTTTCATATACAAACTAAATTAGCTGAACCCTTCTTTACACACATTTCTTTCTTCAATGATCATCTTGATTGACATCTCTGAGCAGTTTAGTCATACAACTGATCAACACAGCGATAAAACTTAGCTTGTTTCAACTCTACCTCTCAAATCTGCCACCTCTATCCCATCCTCAGTGCCCTTGTAGTTTTGTGTAACCTTGTGTAGATTAGCAATCTAATTCTTCTTCCTCCTCTGCAACTTATCCTCCTGCCAAAGCTATTTTCTTAAATGCAAATAATAGCAGCATTTTTTCACTTATAACATTTCAAAGGGTCCCAGATATCCACGATAGTACTATGCAATTGACAACGATGAGGGAAATGTTCTGTATCTGAGCTGTTCAATATGGTAGCCACAGCCACATGTAGCTACTAAGCATGTCAAGAGTGGCTGGTGAGAATGAGAGACAATTTAATTTTTTTAATTTTAATTAACTTAACTTATAATTGAAATAGCCATATATGGCTAGGGTCGTCCATATTGAATGCTGCAGATTTACAGAATAAAGCGCAAGTTGCTTAGCATGGCACACGAGGGCCTCCATCATTTGGCCTCTGACTACTTCTCCAGTCCCAGCCACCACTGTTCCCTCGTATATTTTTACTGCAGTATCAAACACTTTGTAGCTCTTCAAATATGCTTTACCAGAAAATGCTACTATGTCTGTGCACGAGCTAGTCCCTCGGCTTTAAATGTCTGCCTCTCCCAAGCTTGTATATCTGCCATATCCTTTAGGATCTTTTAAAACAAACCTGAGACTTATTCCTCCAAGGATTCCTTCTTGCCTAGCCCAGGAAAGCAGTAACTTCTTTAGTTGGGTTATTTTTACCTCCTGTATGTGGTTTTATTATTGCGCTGATAACACTGAATTATAATTACTGAGCTGCCAGTTTCTTGAGGACAAATTCATGACTTTGTTTGTTTGTTTCTCCAGCACTTGACACATTACCTGGGATTGAATGGTCACTTAATAAATGTTTGTTTAGTTAGATGTCATTGAATTATTTAATTGGCATTACGTAGACAAAAAATTTCATTATTTAACTGGTTTTTTTCTGGTTCTGTGAGCATCCCTTGGACTCAGTATTAAGTAAAACACTGAGACCTCATTTCCTTAGCAATAGGAAAAGCGTTGGGAATGGAGTGAGATTACTGAATAAAAAATCAGCCGCCAATGTCTAATATCCAGTTTCACCTGTTCATTCGGCCCAGACAGTCTGAGAATTGAAAGCCGTTAAAAGTACAAAGCCTCTTTTCAAGAAAGACCTTATTCAATTGTAAGAGTGTTTCTCCTACAATCACTTGCCAAATTTTAGCTGCATTTAAAATATATGTAGTGCCTGTGTTTTCAGAAAACATATATAAATTAGATTTGTCCTTTGCACAGTTTAAAATATTATAGCAATTTCTCTATGTGGAGGGAAGCAACTTGTAGCAAGTTCATTCCTTTAACAGATGTTCATACAATTAATAGACTCCGTGTGGGTATCTATGAATTCTGACGTGGAAAACACCATGAATTACTCTCTCAGCTTTTCCTGGCTGCTCTTAAATCTAACACACAATCCCAGTCAGCTCAGTTTTGATGCACACACCTAGGCTTTATTTGCAGGAACTAAAATAATACTGGGTGCTCTAATCCAAATGGGCCAGCAGTCTTTGAAATGCAGAAACTCAAAAGTTAGAAATAAGAACAAAGCCTCATATCTGTATAGGACTTCACAGTTTACAAAGAACATTTAATTCTATTCTCTCATTTGATTGTTACAAGAATCTTTTGAAGCGAGCAGGGCACAAACCATTATCTACATTCGTAAGAAAGGAAGGAAGGAACTGATATTCCTATTGCTGATCTGACATGCCCAAGCTCTTAGAGCTAGCACAGCAGGGCCAGGACTCCTATTCAGTCTGACCCCCAGTCCAGAGCTCTTTTCACTCTGCTGCTCAGATTATGGCTAGCCTGTGCTCCCCTGGGACCAGGAGCTTGCAGCCGACGGTAGAAGTCTTCCCAAAATTGTAGTCTTAAAGTGAGGGTGTGTTCTCACCATGTCATCCCGTTATTTTCTTGCTGGAATTTTGCTTCTAGTAAATGAAGGGGAAAATTGCCAGTGACAGCTTGATAACTACCCCCAGCCATGGTCGACAGAGGTTACCTTCAGCCACAAGTTGGGAAGTGGTCTCCATGGAAACCCAGAAGCGGAGCTATTTTTCCAATACATCTCAACCGCGAGAGCTCAATTATAAACTTTGTCAAGAGTTTGGATGTGCTAAAGCTTCCATGAGGTTAGAGTCACACCTCTGAATAGGGGAAAGGGCTCTAAATAATCAAAGATTATATTTGGTTATTGATATATACTGTACTGTATATCTTTTCAGTCTCATTTGATGTAATAATACCTCTTCTTCATTGTCTGCTGAATTCAAAGTTTTGTTAGTATCTTATATGTAAGAGCAAGTTATAAGGAGGATTTTAGAACAATTTTGTAACCAAACCTTCTCGTGTCGAGTTCAAATTCAAATGAGACCCACTTCAGACTAAATATAGCATTGTGTCAAATGTAATTCATTATGAGGTTTCCTGGTGTTTCATATTAACGGATCAGTGAGTCTACCAAACACTCCAACGAAGTAATGTGCCTTTTTGCCATGTGCCTTTCATAAGCAAGAAAATTAATGTACTCTCTATTTTCTAGCAAGTAGCTGGAATGAAAAGGGAAACATCTGGTCAATCCTTTATTCAGTCTGTCCCCAAGTGCCAACATCTTGCTCTACAAACATGGATTTCTCACTGCATCTCCCTGGACCTTCTATTCCTTGTGAGGAGTCTGTTCTTGACTGTCCTCCAGCTCTAAGATTTCATGAATTAATATTTTGCTCCACACAGAATAAGTAGCATATAATTGGTTAAATGCTCCCACTTGAATACAGATGCCCCGACAGAATGTATGTACAGAATAAGACAGAGATAAATAAGGGTAAAAATAAAGTACAATCAACTCTTAGTCGTGTATGGGAGGATTATCTACAACTTGTGTTTACTACCAAGCAGGTAACTTCTCTCCTTTCTGCTTCTTGATTGCTCACCTAAACCATGAATTGTGAATCTGAGCAGACAATGTAATTTTAATTATAGATAATAAGTTATTAGAGCATGTATCAATTATTTATTGCTATGTAGCAAACTACCCCAAAGCTCAATGGCCTAACATGACAATGCTTTATTATTTCTCACAATTTAGGGGATCAGCTGGACGTTTCATCTGCTCCATGCACTGTTAGCTGAAGTCACTTACTCAGTTGCGAGCTTGACTGGGGCTATTAGAATGTCCACAGTGACTTCACTACATGCCTGGGAGCTCATATGGGGTAGCTGGAATGGCTAGTGGTTGGTGGGTCCTCTCTCTCCATCAAGGTAGCTGGGAACTTACATGGTGTTTTAAAACAGTGAAAGGGAAGCTACTAAAACCCCTAAGGGCTATGCCCAGAACTGGCATAGTGTTATTTCCACTGCATTCTGTTAGTCAAAGCAAGTTAAAGTCCAACTAAGACTCGAGGAGAGGAGAGACAGAGTCCACCTCTCAATGAGAAGGGTTGCATATACGTACAGGAGTAGGACATGGAGGGAGTTATTGATGGCCATCTTTGGAGATGACCTACCACAGTTTGCAGTACAGAAACAATTTATGTAAATTTCATCCACCCAACCCAAAGAGCTTCAGTCTCATCCGAACCGTGCCTCAGGCTCAGGCCAAAAAGCCAGGATTTAAACCAGGTCTGAATGTGGCTAGATGTGGATGAATGTACTCAGGTGTGGTTCCTCTTTATCTGGAGGTTTGGAAATCAAAACAACAACAGCAGTAACAAAAACAAACCAAGTTATCAGCCCCTTACCCCACACAAATACATCCAACATGGTGAGATAAGAACAGAGTAACCCCAATAGACATACTAGTTTAAAATGTTAGGGACATGTCGTTAGTTCCCCCAACTATGGGGGTGAGAAATATTTCTTGATTAGGGTCCAGTTCTGCGCTCTGAGAGTGGTTCCTTAATTCATAGATCTCCTTTACCCTAGGCTCTGCTCTCAGAGTCGTTTTTCCTTTTGTACAAGAAAGGGCCCATGCTTACAGCTCAGAAGCTTTCTCATCCTGCTTCCTGCCCACATGTTATGTCAGACACCCAGAGGACTCTGCGTTTTGCACTTTTTATTTTAGTCCAAGCTGGGAGTGCTAGTACATTTATTTTAAAACTTTGTGGGTTTTCTATGAATCTTATTGTGGCCCTAAAAGCCACATCCATAATTCTCTCTGAGACATACTTCTCTCTACTTTGGGCTTATCAGGCTGCTATGGGGCAGCAAGATTCTCAGACACTCTATTGTCTAGCTGTGAAGGTCTACTAGCTCTGCATTAAATCTTTCAGAGGTCTTAAAAAGAGTTCTTTCACCCTCGGTTCAAGGAGAGGAAAAGACGTTCACACTCTTATTGGGAGAAGTGCTGTGATGCACATGGATGGGACACAGAATTGGTGGCTATCTTTAGAAACAATATACTGAAGCCAGGTACCTGAGGGTTACTGTAAATATTCAATAAGAATATGATTATCCTTTGACCTTGTTCCCTACACAGACACAGATGAAAAGAAGTTAATCTTGTTAATTTGCTGTTTTATTGTTTAACCTAAGGGGTGACTCAAGGGTCATAAGGATTTATGAGCTTGTTTTGCAGAAGAAAAAAAATGCCTTCAAGGAAGTTACATCACCAGATAACCAGCCCCAGCTGCCACTTGACACCCAGAAGTCAGATTGCCCAAGGGCATATCTGGAGTGAAAGGAAGGTGGATTTCCCCTTTGTTTCTCTGAAACTCCTCTTCCCAAATCTCTTAGCTCTGTAAAATCCCCTGCTTTCTTCTTTTGTGAAAGTAGATTTGAGAGAACCTATTCTCCCGCCTTCTCATTTTGGCCAACTTGAATAAACCTTTTTCTATCTCCAAGAACCACATCTCAGTGATTGGCTTATTATGCATCAGGCACATGAACTTGAGATGAGAGGTTTGATTTCAATACCACAGAGCTGAAAGGGACCTTAGAGATCATCTGATCCTATTCATTTTGGACCAAATGCAACCCACTTTAGAGATTAAGAAACTAAGACTGAAAGAGGAGAAAGGATTTGACCACAATCATAAAGTAAGTTGTTAACAAAGCAAGAAAGAGACGTTTCCTCTCTCATATTAAGGTTCAGAGCGCTTTCTACTCCATTTACCCCTAAGCTTAGTTGGAAAGAAAAACTGCTTTAAAACACACTATTAGGAACCTCAAAGATAAATTATCTTTGAAGTATCTTTTTTTACTATTATTCATACCATTGTTATCTCCTTTTAGTATGCACAATAGAGTTGACTGTACTGGAAAGACATAAAATCAGAGAACAGCAATCAGCATAAAATGGAAAACCAAGCTCCAATTGCTGTGTTTCTGGAACATCTTGGGGACAAAAAAAATGCCATTTGTTTTAGGGTTTTAAAGATCTTTTACTTTCCATTCATTTTTCATCTATTCATGTAACAAATGCTTTTTGAACACCTTCTACGTGTCAGACTATATTCTCCACGTTGGAGAATTGCTCTTTGAGATGCTCGCTAGGTAGATGTGTGGGCAGTTGATAGTTGGGAATACAGACATGTAGTGAGAACAGAGAAAGCACCTCTACTTGGGGCAGCTGAACAATGCCTAGCAGAAAGAAGAAGGAGCAGAAATTCACCAGGGGTGGGTAACTGCAGGCAGACCTGAAAGATCAGAGAATGTCCAGAGTTGGACACAGTTGGAAGGTAGCATGAATGATGGGCAGTGGTGAGAAGGAAGGCTCTGGGGAGGTCAGAGACATCATGCAGCACTTTGAGTTGGACAAGGAATCTGTAGAGTCAGTAGCTTCATAAGCAGGAGGGAGAAGAAAGAATCACAGCACTGTCCTGTGCCAACCTCAAATCAGAGGCCATTCACCCTGGAGCATAATTTAGAGTTTCCAATTTATTGGTCAAGATAATGTTTACTCAACCAAATTTCCTTTTGCCTTTCTGTTGTTGTTGTTTGTATGGTAACAAAACCTAGTGATGGGAGCCATGGCCACAGCTATTTGAAGGAGGCAGTACACAGAAAGATGCACGGTCACAAAATCAGGTAGTGTTAGTAAAGACACGTGGGTGCTGAGGAAATGACCATCCTGAATGCATCTACATTTTCTGTTTGGGTCATGCCTTGTACTCTAAAGAACATTTTAAATTTGCTTTTAACTCTTGCACCCAGGCTGAAGGACCATTGCCATGAGGCCGTTAGAACAGAAGTTGTAGAACGTGTTTTAGGCAAAGTGAGTATACATTATTTGAAAACATCATTCATTTTTAGAACCTGCAGCATTTCACCAAAATGAGCATTAGAGTTTGTTTAGCCTAAAATCTGCTACAGGTTTAGAAAAAAAAAAAAAAAAGAGCCCAATTCTTCTGTGCCCAGATAAACCCGGGCTGGGTGATTATTCAGATTTGTGCTCAACCTCCAAAGGCTAGCTACCTATTTAACCTCAACCATGGCTCAAACACAAGGCTGAGGGCCAGACCAGTCATATTCTCAAAGAGGCAATCAAGCTGCCTAGCAAAGAAAACAGAGGCAGTGAGAAGGCGTGATGCCATGAAATAAATTAGAATGAACATCCCATTTTTATCTCCATGGCAGTCAGCCCATTCCATTCTTTGCATGCTATTTTCATATGTTAACAGCAGTTTGAGCACTGAATAGGAGGAGAGGAGAAATAGTTTAATGGAATGAGAGGAGAAGAGAGAGAGAAAAACACTTGCTGACTATTAATCTAGACCCAGTAAAACCCAGTTGTTCTATTGTAACCAAGTAGAACTGGAACTCGATTCAGGGGCTTGCCATTGAAATGAATAAGGCGGTGCCCTCACTCGTCCTGGCCCTCTCTGCCTCTCTCTTTAGCCTTGTTTCCATGGCCTCTGCAAGCCTTTATTGAAGACATTGACATTTCCCTGGTTCTTCCCCAGTGGTCTCTCCAGCTGGGACTGTAGAACCCTGAACTGGGGCTTGGAATTCTTCCAGGTGGAAAGGGGAGAGGCCCCCCTCAGCTCAGCGGTCCTCCTGTGCTTACACTGCTCTCATCTCACATGCTGGTGCGGCGCTGCAGAAAGCATGATGCTGTATGATGGGCTGGGTGCCAAGCACTGAGATAGCGTTAGAAAATGGCCAGTTTCAATGGCAGATTTTATCCATTAAAACCTATTACTAGGTCCCTCCCAGCACCCAGCTGGTTCCATTATAGAAAATTGGAGTGAAATGATGTCAGGTTTGTGCCATAAAAATGAATAGGAATCTTGCTTTTCATTATTTTAAATTGCAGATTGTTGCACTGATATGTATTTATTTTTGTCTTTTCACTCCGGCTCTGGTTGAGGGTCTGACCCTTGAATAATGAATAAACAGAGAGACACATGTTGGCACTTGAGCCTTGCCTGTGTCACCCTGGTTTTTCCTTCCATTTGTGACAAATCCAAAAAATGCAGCATTCTTAAATGGGTTTATAATCTGTACTCTTTTAAGCTGTCACTCAATCTCTGTTTCAGAAAATAGGCTGCTGAAACTAAGGAGGAAATATTTCATAGAGACCTCAACATTGCAAACTTGTTTCCCGGCTTAGAGGCAGCCCCTTGGTAGCTTTAGGATTAAAATAAGAACATGCAGTAATTGCTGCTTATTGAGATAAAGCAGGTTCATTTGGAAATGCCAGGTACATTTTAGCAGCCTTAAAAATGATGACTTCTTTTGTTTGGGCATACTTGAGTTTTCCAGATGTTTCTTTCAGACCCAGGATTTTTATAGGATGAATCTCAAGAGTGGGCAAAAGGGCAAAGCAACAGTGAATATAATAATAATGACTGTGGGTTCATTTTAAAGTATTTTATTGTCAAGAGGGTTTTATATCTTGTTACTCTAGCATTTAAGTGGCTACTGAGGTACAAAGACCAAAACTATAGTAAGTCCTAGAGTTACTAGAGATATGAGAAGCAGTTGAAGCACTACAGAGATAAGAGAACTTATACCTCATGGCATCCTTAATTTTGGGGAAAATACAACTCACAACGGCTGTTAGGAGTCTTAGGATCATAGAACAATACATATTAAAAAGTCCACAAACAAATAATAATTGCTTGAATTAAAAAAACATTTAAATGCTATTGTTTTCAGAGATGCAGAAAGTGTCCTGGTTCATATTTTCTTCCCAGTTTATTAATTAGAAAATGTGACAAGTAGATTTCAGAGATGGCAGCATGAGGGGCAACCACAGGAACATTCTCCACTAAGTTCCATTCTTCCATGTAAGTAACAATCTTCTTATTGACAATGGCCACAATAAATACCGAATCCAGCCTGTATCTGAAATGTCACCATCTCTACATTCTACCCTGTGGCCGGCAGCTAAGAGCTGGGGCCTCAGAGGAGGGAGAACAACATGGGGGCCGTGATTTTCCCACTGCCAAATTTGAATGTGAGAAGTGGAGAAACATCAGAAAGCCTTTACTGCCCCCAAATCAAAGTCAGTCTTACACTGAGCTCTCTGCCAGCAAAGTGCTGAGAAATTCAATCTCACTCATTGTTGGAACTCCCTGTTCTTAAATTCATGACTGTGTGAGAGACACTTGAGCTTCCATACACCTAAAACATTTGGAAGAGTTTCCAGAACGTAGGTCTATGCTGGTCATCCATAATATGGTCATTTTCTAAGCACAAAGAGTCTGTTGCATGAGTGCGTGTCTACCACTATGCATTATACGCAGAGCAGGATCTTTGATGAGACTAGGATCCCCCATACCCAGGCCTCATGACCTAGATGTGACTCTGGGTCATTTGTCTCTGAGGTCCACCAAGTTGCCAGGTAGTAGAGTAGCAGTTCTCTTCTCAATCTTGGAAAAATTCCGCCTCCCTCAGTTTGGTCAATTGTGTCTTCCTTTTCAAACTCTTTCCTCCAGCCTTTCTTTCCCTTCTGGGAAGGTCTTCTACTCCTAGCCTTTAGAAACACAACATTGACTTTCTCTGCTCCTTATTGGAAGGAGGTGCTGAAACTTGACATCTTTTGTGAGTTATTAAAGCATTTCTTAAATCTAGATTCAAGTTCTGACTCCATCACTTTAGAAAACTAATAAAGCTTTCTGTCTTATTTTTTTTTTGTAAAAGTGGCATAACAATAGTACCAATATCATAAGGTTACTGTGAACATTAAATTTTTGAAAGGCATATATATTTGGTAGCTCAGTGCACATAAAAAACTACTCATTAAGATGGAATCGTGGCTTACCCATTAATTAGGTCTTGTGCTTCAGATCTTGATAGGACCAACGATATTTCTGAAACCAGTTGGTGATCTGCACTAGAAGGTGCCAATACCAAGATGCAGGCTACAGAGAGAGAAACAAGAGCCAGTCCCTCTCTGCAGCTTGTTCTCCAGCCGAAGCCCACGCAGGACAAAATAACAGAGGGTTGATCCATGGTCCATCTTGTGCCTCTAGACATGAGTATTTCTCTTTACATTCAACTACACCATGCTCATGGGCTCAGTAAACCTATACCTACACCCAAACTGCCCTCTGGCCTCAGCTCAACTAAAATTCCCCAGCACAACCCAAAAAGAATTGTTTTTCAAACAAAGCTAGGATGACAAAGTATATAGATATTTCAAGGGAGAGAGCTTTGGAGAAATAGTTGACCAGAGCTGGGTGATGGGTCTTGGCAGAGTGATTCTTAATGGATGTGTTAAATAGAACAATGGTCAGACACAAATATCAGATATTAGGTCCTAATCTCTAGAACCTATAAATGTTGCTTGGTTTGGAAAAAGAATTTCTATGTATGTGATTAAATTAAGGCTTTTGAGATAGAGAGACGATCTGGATTATCCTGTGGGCCCTAAATGCCATCACAAGCATCCTTATAAGAGAAAGGCAGAGAGAGAGTCAATACACACACAGAGGAGAAGGCCATGTGAAAATGGACCAGAAAGATTTAAAGATGCTGATCTTGAAGATTGGAGTGCTGTGACCACAACCCAAGGAATACTGGCAGCCGCCAGAAGCTGGGAGAGGCAAGGAATGGATCTACCCTAGAGCCTCCGGAGGAAAAGTGGCCTTGCTGATACCATGATTTTGGCCCAGTG
Source organism: Diceros bicornis minor (assembly GCF_020826845.1). Taxonomy (NCBI): domain Eukaryota; kingdom Metazoa; phylum Chordata; class Mammalia; order Perissodactyla; family Rhinocerotidae; genus Diceros; species Diceros bicornis. The sequence goes on from NC_080765.1 coordinate 15,683,182, forward strand.
ATACTAATTTTGGATTTTTGGCCTCTAGAACTGTGAGAGAATAAATTTCAGTTGTTTTCAGTCACCAAGTTTGTAATCTGTTACATCAGCCAAGGAAACTAGTGCAGTGGGAAAAAGGAAAGTGGATGACAAGAAGATAAGAAAATGTAATGACAGTAAAGGGAAGATAACAATGCTCCATCTCTTGTGAAATTAATGTTTCATGCTCTGAAAAAATTAAACAGTTCTGAGCGTGGGATCCATGGGGTTTTAGGGTAAACAGTCATGTTACTGAAACTGCTGTGAATTAGGTGTAGGCATGGAGCAAATCACTCCGTAAGCACAAGAAAGTTGGTATCGCAGTTTATAAGCCAGATGAAAGGATGAGCATTATAGTCAACTATCTCAAGTGTGCCATCAATGAGCAAGACCAAGGACATGGTGGCATGAAGAGGAGAACGGGTTCTTTCAGTTCCCTGTACAGCTACTGAAATAATGCTAAATTTTATGTTTTGTTAATGAAACAATAGAATTCTTGTGCCAGCAGTGCTTACAAGATCTGTTCATGGTATACAACTGCCATCTGCTTTATTGTAATAGGAAAATACAGACTAAACAAAGTTGAATATTCATAAAGTTTTTCAATTGGGTCCTCTGGGTCAACAACGGGATGTGACAGAGGATACACAAACAAACTAGGATTATTATGAAAATCTGCACACACACAAAAAGAATACCATAGATGTCACATTTTTATCCCCCAAATAAAAACTTAATTCACATGTGAGAACAAAATTTGAATTAGAAGTTTTCTATTCCATTAGAGAAAAAAAGAGACCCAGTATCTCGTAAATAAGTAGAACCTAGGTTTTCGAATATAGAGAAATGAAGCAGATAAAAACAAAGTAAACAATTTCCAGAACAAGCTGTAAAAGACATTCTCAGATTTATATCTGACAGATAGCTCCAGAATATAGAAGACGACATTAAAAATAAGTGAAAATAATGTGCAGAAAGATGAATCAACATATTGTAAGACTTCAATACTCTCAATATTTTTTTTTACTTTAAAGTGTAGTTTTATCCCCACAGCTGTCTCCTTCCTGAAGCTTCTCTCCTCCTGCCCTATGGCCAGGCTGGTCCTCACTTTCAAACTTCTTCGTCTCCTTCCTTTTCTGAGAGTAAAGAGCCCTCTGGCTTTAGTACTCAAGACTTCAATGGGAAAAAGTGGGAATCCATTTATTATGAAAGTCACCCTTGTTTCTACTTAACCAGCTGTGTTAGCCCAGGCTTTATCTTTATCTCTAAAAAGATCTAAACATCTTTTTATATGCATTTCTAATGTAAGAGGGGGGATTCCCCCCCAAAAAAAAATTTTCCAGGACTGGCCCTGTGGCGTAGTTGTTAAGTTTGGCATGCTCCTCTTTGGTGGCCTGGGGTTCGTGGGTTCCAAACCTGGACATGGACTTATACCACTCATCAAGCCATGCTGTGTCAGTGACCCACATATGAAGTGGAGGAAGATAGACATGGATGTTAGCTCAGGGCTAATCTTCCTCAAACAAAAACAGAGGAAGATTGGCAACAGATGTTAGTGCAGAGTGAATCTTCCTCACCAAAAAAAAAAAAAAAAAAGTATTTTTTTCAGTTTTTTAAATTGGAGACTGACTACAGTTTAAAAAATAATGGCACTACCCTACACCAAAACTGGACTCCAAATCTGAGGAAAGAAATGGACATCCAAATTCAAGAAGCTCAAAAGACTTCAACTAGGATGAACCCAAAGAGGCCCACACTGAGATACTGTCATGTGCCACATAATGATGTTTTGGTCAACAACAGACCACATTTGCGACAGGAGTCCCATAAGATTAGTACCATATAACCTAGATGTGTAGTAGGCTATACTATATAGGTTTGTGTAAGTACACTCTATGATTTTTGCACAATGACGAAATCGTCTGAGGACATATTTCTTAGAATGTATCCCAGTTGTTAAGTGACACGTGACTGTACATTATAATCAAATTGTCAAAAGTTAAAGAGAGAATCTTGACATCAGCAAGAGAAAAGTAACTTGTAATATACAGGAGAGCTTCTGTAAGATTATCAGAAGGTTTCTTAGCAGAAATATTACAGACGAGAAAGGGAGGGAATGATATATTCAAAGAGCTGAAAGAAAAAACCTGCCAACCAAGAATACTATACCTGGCAAAACTGTCCTACAAAATTGAAGGTGAAATAAATACCTTTCCAGACAAAACTTAAATTGTTATCAGTTTAAAATGTACTGTTATAACTCTAAGTTGTTTTATGTAACCACAAAGAAAGTACCTATAGAAGATACATAAAAGAAAAGGAGAAGGGACTTAAACATGTAATTATAAAAAAAAATCAATGAAATGCAAAGGAAGACAGAAAGAAAGGAAATAAAGGACAAAATAACTACAAGACATATAGAAAACAATTATCAAAATGGCAATAGTAAGTCCTTTCCTATCAGTAATTACTTAAATGTAAATGGATTTAACTCCCTAATCAAAGGATGTAGAGTGGCTGAATGGATGGAAAACCAAGATCCAATGATATGCTGTCTACAAGAGACTTGCTTTAGATATAAGGGCATACATAGGCTGAAAGTGAAAGGATAGAAAAAGATATTCCATGCAAATGGTAACCAAAAGAGAATAGAAGTGGCCATACTTACATCAGACAAAATAGACTTTCAGTCAAAAACTGTCATAAGAGACAAAACAAGGATATTATCTAATGATAAAAGGGTGAATTCACCAGGAAAATGTAATAATTATAACATATAACCCATACCCATATAACCTAACAACAGAGCACCCAAATATATGAAGTGAACCTTGACAGAACTGAAGGGAGAAATAGACAGTAACACAATAAAAGTAGTAGATTTCAATGCCCCTTTCAATAATGTATAGAATAACCAGACAGAAGATCAATAAGGACATAGAACTTGAACAACATTATAGACAATTGGACGTAACAGACATGTACAGAATACTCAAGTCAAGAACATAAGAATATACATTTTTCTCAAGTACACATGGAACGTTCTCCAGGATAGACCACATGTTAGGCCACAGAACAAGTCTCAATAAATTTAAGAAGATTTGAAATCGTACCAAGTATCTTTTCTGGCCACAATGGAATAAAATTCAAAGCAAGCAAAAGGAAAACTGGAATACTCACAGTTATGTGGAAATTTAACAACACACTCTTGACCACTCAATGGGTCAAAGAAGAAATCACTATGGAAATTAAAAAATGTCTTTAGACAAATAAAAATGAAAACACAACATACCAAAACTTATGAGATGCAGCTAAATAAGTACTAGGAGGGAAGTGTATAGTTGTATACATCTACATTAAAAGAGACATCTCTGATCAACAACCTAATTTTAAAGCTCAAGAAATAGAAAAAGAAGAATAAACTAAACTTAAAGTTACAAAGAAGAAAGTAATAAAGATTAGAGCAGAAATAAATGGAATAGAGACTAGAAAGACAATAGAAAAATCAACAAAACTAAGATTTGTTTTTTTGAAATAAACAAAACTGACAAATCTTTAGCTAGACTAAGAAAAAAAGAGAGAATATTCAAGTAACAAAATCAGACATGAAAGGGGAGATATTATAACTGATGCCACAGAAATAAAAAAAAAATCACGAGACTACGATGAACAATTATAAACCAACAAATTGAATAACCTAGAAGAAATGGATGAATTCCTAGAAACATAAAACCTACCAAAACTGAATCAGGAAGAAATAGAAAATCTAAACAGATATATAACTAATAAGGAGATTGAATCTGTAGTCAAAAACCTCCCCCACAAAAAGTCTAGGACTAGATGACCTCACTGGAGAATTCTACCAAACATTTAAAGAAGAATTAACACCAATTATTCTCAAACTCTTCCAAAAACATTGAATAGAAGGGAACACTTCCAAATGCATTTTATGAGATCAGCATTACCCTGATACAAAGCGACAAAGACATTACAAGAAAACTACAGATAATAAAACTACAGATCAATAATAAAGTAAACTAAAGTAAACTAAGATAATAAAACTACAGACCCAACCAATATCCCTGATGAGTATTGATGCAAAAATCCTCAACAATACTAGTAAATGGAATTCAACAGCATATTAAAAAGATTATACACCATGACGAAGTGGGGTTTATTCCTAGAATACTAGGATGGTTCAACATACGAAAATCGACCAATGAAATACACTACATTAACAGAATGAAGGACAAAAATCACATGACCACCTCAACTGATGCAGAAAATGCATTTGACAATATTCAATGCCCTGTCATGATAAAAATAGTCAACAAACTAAGAATAGAAGGAAATTGCTTCAACATAAAAAAGGCCGTATATGAAAAGCCCACAACTCATATCATACACAATGGTGAAAATCTGAAAGCTTTTCTCCTATGATCTAGTACAAAGCGAGGATATCCACTTTTGCCACATCTATTCCACATAGTACTAGAGCAATTAGGCAAGAGAAAGAAATAAAAGTCATCCAAATTGGAAAGAAGGAAGTAAAATTATCTCTATTTGAAAACAAAATGGTCTCATATAGAGAAAAGCCCAAAGACACCAGAAAAAAACAGAGTTTTTGAATGAATTCAGCAAAGCGTAATATATAAAATCAACACAAAAAATGAGTTGTGCTTCTGTATACAACAATGAACAATACAAAATTGAAATTAAGAAAATAATCTCATTTACAGTAGCATCAAAAAGAGCAAAATATTTAGGAATACACTTAATAAAGGAGGGGAAAAACTTTTACAATGAAAACTACAAAACAGGGGCTGGCCCCGTGGCGTAGTGGTTAAGTGCGCGCGCTATGCTGCTGGCGGCCTGGGTTGGGATCCTGGGTGCGCACCGACGCACTGCTTGTCTGGCTGTGCTGTGGCGGTGTCCCACATAAAGTAGAGGAAGATCGGCACGGATGTTAGCTCAGGGCCAGTCTTCCTCAGCAAAAAGAGGAGGATTGGCATGGATGTTAGCTCATGGCTGATCTTCCTCACACACAAAAAAACTAGAAAACATTGCTGAAAGAAATTAAAGAAGACACAAATAAATGGAAAGGTGTCCTGTGTTCACGGATTTGAAAACTTGTTGTTAAAATATCCATGCTACCCAAAGTAACATACAGAGTCAATGAAATCCTCATTGAAATCAAAGGGCATTTTTTCAGAAATAGAAAAAAAATGCTAAAATTCATATGGAATTTCAAAGAATCCTGAATAGGAAAAACAATCTTGTTAAAGAAAAGCAAAGCTAGAGGCCCCACACTTCCTGGTTTCAAAACATATTACAAAACTACAGTAAACAAAACTGTATGGTACTGGTATAATGACAGACATATGGACTAATGGGACAGAATAGAAAGCCCAGAAATGAATCCTTGTCTGTATGGTCAAATGATCTCCAACAAGGGTGACAAGGCAACATAACAGGGAAGCGATAGCCTCTTCGACAAATGATGTTGGGAAAACTGATTATTCACATGCAGAAAAATGAGTTTGGACCCTCGTCTTACACCGTATATAAAAATTAACTCAAAATCGATCGAAGAACTAAATGTAAAACCTGAAACCGTAAAACCCTTAGAAGAAAACAAAGGGGAAAAGCTTCAGGACGTTGGATTTGGCAATGATTTCTTGGATATGACACCAAAGGCACACGCGACAAAAATAGACAAATGGAACTACATTAAATTTTGAAACTTCTGAGCAGCAAAGCAAACCGTCAGCAGAGTGAAAAGGCAACCCATAGAATGGGAGAAAATATTTGCAAACCATACATTTGATAAGAGGTTACTACCCAGAGTATATAAAGAACTTTCTCAACTCTTCAACATAAAACAAAGAATCCAATTAAAAAATGGGCAAATGACTTGAATAGATATTTCTCCAAAGAAGATATACAAATTGCCAACAAGCATATGAAAAGATGGTCAATATCACCAAAACGAGATATCACCTTGCACATGTTAGGAAGGACACTATCAAAAACCAACAAAAAAAACTTCCAGAAATAATAAATGTTGATGAGGATGTGGAAAAATTGGAACTGTAGCACACTGTTGGTGGGAATGTAAAATGGTGAAGCTGCCATGGAACACAGAACGGAGGTTCCTCAAAAGACAAAAAATAGAATTACCGTATCACCTGGCAATCCTGCTTTTGGGTATAAATCCAAAATAATTGAAAACAGGATCTTGAAGAGATATTTGCACACCCATGTTCATTGCAGCATTATTCAGAGTAGCCAAGAAGTGGAAACAACTTAAACGTCTATCGATGGATGAAGGAATAACGAAAAGGTGGTCTATGTATATAATTATTTTTAGCTTTAAAAGAGAGGGAAATTCTACAATATATGACAACATGGATGAACCTTGATGACAATATGCTAAGTGAAATAAGCCAGTCACAAAAAGACAAATACTGCACATTCCACTTATGTGAGGTATCTAAAGTAGTCAAACTCTTAGAAACAGAAAGTAAAATGTTGCCAGGGGCTGGCAGGAAGGGGAAAAGAGGAGTTGTTGTTCAGTTGGCATAGAATTTCAGTTTTACTAGAGGAAAAAATTCTAAAGATCTGTTGCACAACATTGAGCATAGAGTTAACAATACTGTACTGTATACTTATAAAATGGTTAAGATGAAAAATTTTATGTTTGTTACCACAAAAAATTGATTTTGATTTGTTTGATATGATTATGACTATGCAAATATAAATAGTTGAGAATACAAAGTGTTGTGAGATAATTGTTGGTAGAATTGTAAATAATTTGTTTATTTTTCAAATCTTAGTAACATTTTAAAGCAAATTGTCATGTATATAGCAAGTGCTCAATAAATAACTCTTGAATAAATGAATAAAATGATTCATTTATTGGAAGGAAAAATAGATACAATAAAGGAACATTAAATAGGTAGGTTAAAATACAATTAGAAATTTCATAGTAAGAGCAAAAATTATAACCAAAAAGTGTAAACAACATAAATTCTCATTTTAAAAGGGTGACAAGTCTCAGACTGGATTTTTTTTCACTCATATAATTGCTACTTTTAAGAGAAATACTAAAACTAAATGGGATGCGAAAACTAAAATTACAATGTTTGGTCAACTACATAAATGAGAATGAAAAGAAATCGGGACTAGCAATATTAAAATCAAATCAGATATTAAATTTAAAGAAGAGTATGTTACATTAAATTTAAGCAGAGCATCCAAGATAAAACATAACAAAAATTTAATAAGGTGAAAAATGTTGGAAATAAAAAAAAAATACAAGAAGCACAAGGTAGTACAAGTTCTCAGCTTGTTGTCATCAGCTTGTGACTAATTAAGTGAGAGGAGATAGATGCAAGTTAATGAACGACATCATGAGAAAGAGCGGGGAAATACAATCAGAATTTAAGTACCCTACAACCTAGACATTTCTAGTGACTTTTGGTAACAGTTGTCTACTGTTTTTCCTCATGATCAAAGATAATGCTGAAAAAAATTCAGGAAAAATGGAAAAAAGCATCATGTGTTTATTGACAGGAATGAAACTCAAAAACATAATAAGTGAAAAAGCAACTTATAGAAGAAATTTTATAGTATACCACCATTTATATGAAGGGAAAAAATGTGGAACGATGATATATATAATACATAATTATTATATATATTACATATTATATTATACATAATTATAATCATAACAGTATTATATGTTATAATGTCATTATAAGTTACAATATATAACGTATATTATATACCATATATTATATATGCTATATAACAATAATCTTTTATATATTACATATTATATATTGTATTATATGTTACGTATTACAGTACATTATATATTACTATATGTTACATATTATATGTTATATAATATACAATAATATTAATACTTATTATTATTATAATTATTGTATATTTTGATATTTTATTATTAATGATATATATTTCGTGTAATTAGTATATATCATTATATATAATTATTGTATATTATATATATATATACACACACATACATACATATACACATACACACACACACACACACACACACACACTTACACGCAGTATAAGGAAAAGCAGAGGCATGAGGAATACTCCATTCAGGGTGGCATTACCTCTGATGGTGGAAGAGGGACGTGATCAGGAAGAGATTGCAGAGCTTCCACTGTTTTCACATGGCAGCCAATTTCCTGTATAGGACGTATAATCATATAACCTACTTCATCTGACTCCTGCCACCTTTCTGGTCTCACCTCTTGCCACCTGCTCCCTTGTACTCTACGCTCAGCCATAGTAAATTTCAGTTGTTTGATGATATCATGATTTCTCTTGTTCTGAGGCTTTGGCCATGCTTTAAGTCCTTACCTGCTTCAGGCCCCCCTTCACAGGACTCAGTTTAAATGTCAGTTCTCCTAGGAGGCTCTTCCTTTCCACCGAAGCTGGTACAGACACCCCTACTCTATTTGCCTGCAGCTCCCTGTTCGTTCTATCTCACTTTATTGTACCGGTTTATATCATTGTCTATTCTCCCTTTTATGCCATACATTTTGGAAGGCCTTGTTTCTCTTACTCACAGCTGTATCCCGGGGAAGAGCAAGGAGGGATACAATACGTGTTTGTAGAATGAATGAACAGTGAAGAAAGCAACAGAAGAACGGGTGAATGCACATGACAAGTTCACGTCTTGCCATGAGGGCAATGCAATCTCTTTTCCACTGATGACAAGGATTATCACATTTCTGTCCACTCTTCCTGTTGGAATACCCATTTCACTGCAATTATGGTCTCGCCCCCAGGACTTCCTACATCCCATTGCACCCACTGCAGTACTAGAAGTGGAACAATATTCTGCTGAATTGAACAGCAGCCCGAGCCACCCAGCCCATAATCCTGCTAAAGGCCAAGGCCAGATCCAAAACATAGGCCCTGTAGAAGGAAGTGTGTTGGGAAGCATTCTTTTACCCACGTAACAACCAATCACAAGGGGCTTAAACATAAATTGACTGTCCAAGGAAAAGCCAGGTCTTTAACACAAGTGTTCTGACTCCTACGTGTGTTCTTTTCCTGTGGGCCTGGGAGAAGAAAAAAAACATTGCTATCACTATGTCCTATCTCTATCTCTATCTCAAGATTCTGTTAAATTCAAACTTTTTAGTTAAGAGAGAAGAACCACAAGCTCAGAGTATTTAGCTGGATCAGCAGATCCCAAAAGACAGACAAAAAGGATGATATTCTTTCTTAAGTCAAGGTCAACATATGTGGTTTAACACTCTTGGTGGAGTAACTGGTTAGTTTAACTACATTATCTCCTTTTGACCTGTAGGAAGGTAATGTGATATACTGGAGAGAGCTCTGGACCAGGAGGCAGGAGACCTAGTTTTGTTCCTCACATGCCCTTCTACCAGCTGGGTTACCTTAGACAAGTCAATCTATGCCTCCAGACCACAGTTTCAATGATCCATAAATAATCTAGATCATTGTTTTCCAAATATTATTTCATATGGCAGCAGGCACACCACGCTCCACCCTCTCCCCCAAAGATTCTGATTCAGAATCCGTGTTTTTAAAACCCTCCAGGTGATTTTGATATAGAGACAGGTTTGAGAAGTACTCACCTGGATGACCTCTGAAACCATCTGACTACTTCTATATGGTTATGTGAATATAACACATCTGATTCATTTCTTCTCTTATTGGTGGACAGAGTTTGTTTCCAAATATTTGCTGTTATGAGCAGTGTTGCTATGAGCATTCCTTCTTGTGGACATGTGTGTACCTGTGCGAGAGACTCTGTACGGTAAATACCTAAGACGGAAATCATTGGATTATGGAGTATGTGCAATTCTCACATTTTCTGATTATTACCAAATTGTTCTCCAAAGTCGTTGTACAAATTTATACTCCCACTAGTAGTGTATAGCAGTTCTTCTTGCTCTATATTCACACTTACACTTGATGTTGCCAGACTTTTTTATTCTAAATATTTTGAGTAAATGCTTTGGATAAAATTCTTCAAGGATGAACTTTTCTTAGTTCTGTCTGATGTTCCTGTGCTGGTGCCCTTCGCATGTGCCCAGTCTGCTTGTTGGGTAAGTTTGTAGAGAAAGCATCTGCCTTAATATTCTAGTGCTCTCTACAGATAGAATTTAAACTAGATTTGAGAAGGAGGAACCCTATTCTGATGTCTCTCGCTTGGATTCCAGTCTATTTGAAGATGTCAAGCCCACAGATGTTGATTACAGCTTACTATGAAATTAATAGGAATTGATAATAATTACAAGTTTGTGATGTTTAGATCAATTTTAATTTCATGAGTAAGTGTAATAGTGATTTAGAAAGTGACTTTATGTTACTATATCAATGAAAAAAGGATATCTTCTAAATAAGTGGATGGAATATGCATGTAGCAAGTTAGCAGAGGATATTGATGGATAAGAATTTCTTCTTTGTTTGTGCTTGGACATATGTCTCTACAGTCCTCTAATGAACTCCTTCAATGACAGATCCCTTGAAAATGGTTTCCCTAGCCTTTGGAGACCTTGAGGAGATGTCTTAGGTGAAAATATGTGAGAAATAGAGAATGAACAGGCAGTTACACTTGACCATATGAAGTTAGACCTGTAGGGCTTTTAGAATGAGAAGTTGCCCTGAAATTAATAGGTTGAAGGTCACAAAAATATGAAAATATGTGTCCCATGAATATAGAAGAGGCTTTCCTATCCTCCTCAATCGTGGAATATTGAAGGAATTACAGTGGTGACAGTATGATTTTGAGAATGTATTGCTAAATACCCAAATGTCAAATTCAAAAGGGCCCTGGTTCTTAGCGTGGGATGTCAGTCTGCCTCCACGTTAGAAGACAAATTATCTGGTTGTCTGCCTCTCTGGGAGCTACAACAGATGACTCAGAGAGAGCTGAGTTCAGAGGAGAGTGCTCTGATTGTCTAGGAGATAGGTGTGCTGCGTTTCCCTCCTTACTCCAGCTCGCCGGCCTCTAAGAAGCAGCGGTGTGCAGAAGGGTGAAACCCACCAATTCTTTAGAGTTGACTAGGCACTGTCATGAAGGGAGACTCAGGGAGAATTTGAAGCAGAAACATGGCTGAGATAATGAAAAGAACTTGCGTTTGACTGGCTGTTCTTCTGAGAGAGCCTTGGATTTTTATAACCAGATTGGATTGTAGAAATCATTGGACTGGACCAAAATTTAAGTTGGAAAGGCATGGAAAAATGTGATGTTTGTTCTAGTGGTTCAAGCTTCAGAACAGAATGTGCAGCTGTGAGAATAAAACTAGCTCTGTGTTTAGCCATGGCTAAGATGAGAGAGATTCCTCACACAGGCTGACAATTATTATAATTTCCTTCTTATAAAGATAATACATATTTCCTGCAGGAAATACTCTTTGTCATTACTCTTGATTTTTCTGTATTTTTGGTTGTTAGTTTCAGTTTTTGGGGGGAGTTATCTAGAGAAGGTAGTCTCTAGGTCACCTGGAGTAAGATGACTTGTACTGCCTTATTGAGCCTATGTACACAATTAAGGTTTCCTTGACTTTTGGTGAGTAAGAGAACCAAAAGGTATTTTTCAAGGAGATTCCTTAGCGGAAAATATCTATGTGGAAAAGTAGAGAAGGAGCAGGCACTTACAGTCCACTATAGGAAGGCAGAGCTAGCATTCCTTTAGAATTGCCTCCATGGAACCCTTCTGAATTCCCTGTGGAAAGAACACATGGCAACTTTTCTCGGCCAAATTCACATATTTTGAGCTTTATGAATCAATAACGATGAAGAATGTTTAGGAATGTTTAAATTAATTCCTTCTACTCAATTAAGTGACAGAAGTGGATCATGTCATCTAAGACATGATAGCTCAGAAGTCCAACAAGTCACAGAAAGATTGTGAATAATATATTAGAGCCCAAAGGATTGAACTGCCTGACAGGCATCAATTTGCATTTAATGGTGCTTTGAGCCCTTACTGTATTCAAGGAAAGCACATTTACCCAAAATATTTCATTTAATCCTCACAATAACTTTATTGGCCCCATTGTATAGATGAGTAAATCAAGGCTTCAGTATATTTAACAACTTTCTCAAAGTCTCTGAACAAGTGAGTGGCAAATCCACCCAACGGCTTTGCTCTGAATGAGTTTTTCAACATTTGGTTGTGCTATGTGTAGTCTGGAATGTGGTTTTGCTGTCAGATCATATTTTAATCCAGAAGCAAAGTTATATTCCCCAGAGATCCAGATTGTTATAAATGCAGATTTTTTAATAAATCCAGACTCAAGAGGGGAATTTCCTATTGCAAAGTTTGGTGTCAAGCACAGAAAGGATAGAATTTTTTATTTTCCAGGTATCTAGCTAATGATAAGTACTGAGAGGAACATTGATGGATGTGCGTGCTTAAGATATCCCTAAAGGACCAGGAGCACAGTCTTAGTGGGGGAAAATATTTGCATCAATACGATTAAGTCCACTCTAGTGGAAGGAGAATGGTGTAGTTGTGCTGCTGGCAGTGGTCTTTGTGTACCTGTGGTTAGGAGGTGGCCTTTGGCCTGAACATATTTTCAGGTTCTTGCATTTGTGGGGAAAGATGGTCTGTCTGAACTACAGCATATCTCAGAAGGCGTGTATACGTGCAAAGATATGGTCTCTGTGTTCTAGGTAAATGAAAATTTGCCAGGGGGTTGGGACCCAGGTGGGTAGCACCCAACGAGAGCACCGCAAGGTAGGCTCTAATCATGACTCAACTGTTACCTACCAATTACCCACCCCACCACTGCCATTAGAATGGCAACCCAGCTTCGTAAGTCAGGGATCCTCACTATGTGAGTCAACCCACAATGAATAAAACCTCTGACGACAGCCAAGTATACCTCCCAAGGCCTAGGTTTAGAGTTATTTGGGTTGGGCAGCCCAAGTTTCAGCATCAGCTGCACATGTGAAGCCAAAGCGGACTGGATAAGTGGGTACTGCGTAGATTTGAGAAGAGCAGTTGATTATTCCTCAAGTTTCTTTAAAAAGCCAAGATATGTATATAATCTCCTAGGAGAGAACTTGGGAAATTTAAATAATTAAAGGAAACACAGAATATGCAATCAAGTAAAAAAGTAAGGGGAAGAGGAAAAATAAGGTATCAGAAGACGTAAGCAGTTGAGCAATGCCTTTGATGGGGATGTAAAACCCAGCCCACCCCTAGGAGACGACAAAGGAGAGAGAAAGGCACCTGACCCCTGAGAGGGGCCAGAAATGTCTATGCCTTTCATTCCATCTGTTTAAATCCTATCTCTTCTTTTTAGAATTCTTATTGTATCAATGAGGCTATATTTTCTTTATTTTTAAGTATAAATGTTTTTGCATGTTTATGTAAGTTTATCTTATTTATCTCAAGTTGTTAGTTAGGTTTGTATAATCTATATAAAATATAATTCACTAATTTAAAGTGTACAATTCAATGAGTTTTTTCAAATGCATGCAGTCATGTCACCACCACTATCACAATCATAACATAGAACATCTCTATCACCTCAACAACTTCCCTCGTGCCCCTTTGCAGTCAATCTCCCCCCATCCTCTATGACTCGCTAGCCCTTGGCCATCACTTATCTATTTATCATAATAGTTTTGTATTTTATGAAAAAGCATGTAAGTGGAATCATAAAGTATGTTGTCTTCTGTGTCTAGCTTCTTGCACTTAGCATAACACTTTGGAAATCTACCCATGTTATTGTGTGTTTTTGTTAGTTTATTTCTATTTATCCCATTGTATGGATAGACCACAATTGGTTTATCTATTTACCAGGTAGTGGACCTTTGGGTTGGTTCCAGTTTTTCTGCTATTATAAATAACTCTTCTGTGAACATTCATGTACCAGTCTTTATGTGAACCTGTGTTTTCATTTCTCTTAGATAATATCTAGGAATGGAATTGTTGGGTCATATCGGAAGTGTAAATTTACCTTTATAAGAAACTCCGCAATTATTTTTCTAAGTGGCTGTATCATTTTGAAATTTCTCATGGCAATGTGCGAGAGTTACAGTTGTTCCCCAGTCTTGCTGGCATTTGGTATAGTCAGTCCTTTTTTTATTTAGGCCGTTTAATAGGCATCTAGTGGTATTTCATTGTGGATTTAATTCAGATTTCCCAAATGACTAATGATGTTGGGCATCATTTATATCATTATTGGCTATTTGTATATATTCTTTGGTGAAGTGTCTATTCAAATATTTTGTACATTTTTTAAAAACACATTTTTATTACTGAATTGTAAGAGTTCTTTATATATTCTAGATACAAGTCTTTTGTAAGATGCATATTTTTCAAATATTTGTTCTAGTTTGTGGCTTACCTTTAATTTTTGCTAACGGTATTTTTATTTTAACTTCCTATTTTGATATAATTTGACTTACAAAAATATTGCAAAAATTGTACTGAGAATTCTTTACAAAATCTTGTGGGACTTTGATTGACTTTAAATTTATAGGTCAGTTTGGGGAGCATTGGCATCTTAACAATATTGGATCTTTCAATCCATGAATAAGATATATCTCCACATTTATTTAGGTTTCCTTTGATTTATTTCACACTGTTTTGTAGTGTCCAGATGAGTAACACTCATTTTTTTAGATTTAGACCTGAATATGTCTCTTTTTTTGATGCTGTTGTAAATTGTTCTCCTTTTAAATTTTATTTCCAATTATTAATTGTTATAGAAATATAATTGATCTTTTAGCAATGGCCTTATTTCCTGCAAATTTGCTAATCTCACTTATTAGCTTTAGAATCTTTTTTTTTTCTTTCTTTTTTTTTTTTTTGCAGAATCCCTGGGATTTTCTATATGAGTAATCATGTAGTCTGTAAATAGAGACAGTTTTACTTCTTCCTTTCCAATCTATCTGCCTCAATTTCACCCTCTTTCCTTGTTGTGCTGGCTAGCACCTCTAGCTGTGTTGTATAAGAATGGTGAGAGCAGACATCCTTGCCTTGTTCCCGGTGTTAGGGTTAAAGTATTTAGTTTTTCTAGAAGCCCTTTATAAGGCTGAGAAAATGCCCTTCTAAGCCTACTTAACTGAGAGGTTTTTTTTAATCCTTAAGGAATGTTGAATAATCAAATGTTTTTTATAATTGATGTAATCACATAGTTTGTCTTTTTTTATTCTGTATGTATGTTGGATTACATTTACTGGTATTTGAATGCTGAACAAGACTTTGCATTCCTAGGATATCTCTTTAAATGTTTTGTGCTTTAAAGTCTGGGACAAAATTACCTTTCTTGGAATTATTTAAAACTTTTGAGGCTTAAACTTTCTAAGGCAGGTCTAGAACAACCTTTAATCCAGGATACTCTGGCCCCATGTCGTAGTCCGTTCAGGCTGCTATAACAAAAATACCATACTGGCGGCTTAAACAACAAACATTTATTTCTTACAGTTTTGGAGGCCGGAAGTCCCAGGTCAAGGTGCTGGTAGATTCAATGTCGGGCGAGAGCCCGCCTCCTGGTTCACAGAGCACCATCTTCTCACTGTGTCCTCACATGGCAGACGGGGTCAGGGAGCTCTCTGGGGCCTCTTTTATAAGGGACTAATCCCATTCGTGAGGGCTCCACTCATGACCTAATCACCTCCCAAAGGCCACACCTCTAAATACCATCACATTGGGGATTAGATTTCAACATATGAATTCTGGGAGGATACAAACATTCAGTCTAGCACCCCACTAGCGAGGTAACATGATCCTGAGGACTACACTCTGTGCTCTGCGCGTTAGGAGATCTCTCCATTCTGCATGGTGGGAGTATGAATTACACCCAGCCCTTGCGATTCCTGAAAATTGTTCTCACTGCTTTCCAGAGTTTCTTTCCCAGCCTGGTTAGTTTCCTCACACACATGCATAGATCAGTATTCAGCCAAAGTCACAAGGACAGCGCTCTGCCGATCTCTGGATCTCTCTGCCTTTGCTCTCTGCTCTCCAGGACCTATCCATCCAAATCCTGGTCTCCTGCCCTCCAGCCCAGACTCTACACTGTCTCCTCAGTTCCATGAAGCCATCTGGCGTTGCTTTGTTTCCCCTCCATGTATATATGACCAATGAATCTCTCTGCGGGCAGTAAGTTGGGGTACTCCTAAGGCTTGCTTCATTTGTTCCCCTTCTTGCAAAGATCACTGTCATATGCTGTCTAGTGTTCAATTTCTGAAAACTCCTGGTTCATACGTTTTATCTGATTTTCTAAGTTGGATGAGAACTCTACTCTGTTATTCCCTCATGGCTGGAACTAAGAGTCCTTTTCTTATTTTTAATACTTCATTCAGGGTCACCTTTTCCAGAAAGATTTCCCTGACTACTCCAGTTCTTATTCTCTGTCTGACTCCGGACAGATGGAGTGATTATCCATGAGACCCTCACGCCTGAGCCCATTGCCAGTTGAAACAATGCTCTATATGCATGAACTCACTTCAGATTCACAGCCAATCTGCAAGATAAGTGTAATCATTTTTGCTTTCCATGGACCAGCTAACTAAGACCCAGAGAGATTAAACTATTTGCCCAGGGTAACACAACTGGTGGTCAACATTCATAACCTCTGACACTTCGCATCAGATATCAAAATCAATTCCATGTAGAATAAAGAGTTAGATGGAAGAAATGAAAACACGGAAAACCAGAAGAAAATATACATGGCTATTTATCCTATCCCTAGATGTAAACAAAGGTAATGGATGAAAGACATAGAATATTTTGTTACAGGCTTGTACTGGGACCAATACAGACTTCCAGGTTTAGGCACTTAGTTTGCTCCCCATTTTACTGCATTAATAACAATACTGTGATGAACACCTTTTTGTATAAAATTTCCCTCCCTCTACCACCTTGAATTATTTCTTTAAGATAAATTTTTCACAACTAGAATTTAGGAATAACGTTTATGTGCATTTTTAATATTCTTTACAGAAATTTGTGAAAAGATGAAACCAATTAATAGCCTCACCAGTGGTATATGAGGATGTGCACTGCACTATGTATTTACTAAAATTTGAATCATGGTTTCTGTATCTTTGCTAATTTGCAAGAAAAATGGCCTCTTAGGTTGTTGTAAATTTTTTCTATTTCTGGTGTGGCTGGACATTGTTTTAAAAGTTTATTAGGAATTAACTCATATTTTTTGTTTTATGGAAGGATCTAAGTGTTTTTTAAAAATTATTGATCTGGGGCCGGCCTCCTGGCATAGCGGTTAAGTGCACGCGCTCTGCTGCTGGCTGCCCGGGTCCCGATCCTGGGCGTGCACCGACGCACCGCTTGTCAGGCCATGCTGTGGCGGCATCCCACATAAAGTGGAGGAAGATGGGCACGGACATTAGCTCAGGGCCAGTCTTCCTCAGCAAAAAGAGGAGGATTGGCAGATGTTAGCTCAGGGCTGATCTTCCTCACAATAAATAAATAAATAAATAAAATAAAAACTCTAAAAAAGAAACATTGTAAAAATTATTGATCTGATCTGTAGAAGGTAATTAAATATTATTGATAATTTGTCATATTTGTTATAAAAATTTTAATAATTTTATTTAACTGAAATTTTCATGCAAGAAATGGAGATTACCTTGGAGAAGCAGATTAGAAGAAACCAAGTCTGTACCTGTGTGAAATAAACATCTCTGCTGTCAGTTAACTATATCTGCCTAATCCTCCAGATTTTATCTTGTATGTTACTGGCTTTCTCCCCACCCCATTTCCACCCTCCACTTTTGAGCTGCAACTCCTCCCTTAAGTGGGATTTGAAGTATAAACAAATGGTAATTGTCTTTGATCTCATCTTCATCTCTCTTTCCTCCCCTCTAGACTCTTCTTATGCATTAAGTATCATAACATTCACAGGATGGGCCTGTGAACCATCTGCCATTATAGAGAGAGAGCAGTTGAGAAGAAATCATGTGTAGATTAGAGGCGGTCTCCTTCTGTCACTTAAACAAGCACATCTCGGATTCTTACTGTAGTATAAATGAGAGAGGTAGGCGAAATGTCTGGGCCGTTTAAGTTGCATGAAATTAGCATTGTGTGGTTGGACAAGTGCCCTGAAGGGACCAGGGGGAACATCTTTCCGTGAATAGCTCAGTGGAATCTTTTATATGGAATGGAGAGGAAGAACAAATGATACCAGTTAAGCAAGGCAGAAAACTAAAGACAGTGGCATAAAATATTTGTGCAAAATCTATTTTACGTGACCGTATCCCTGGCACATGAAAAAGACATTCATTCATTCATCCACTCATTCATTCAACACACACACAGCATGTCCTGTGCAGGCAGTGACAGGTATGTGTGGGTGTGGATACAAAGTTATGGTTCCTACGAAACCTCACAGTCTAATGGAGGAGCCGACAAGTAAATAAATAATGGAGCGCTATGACTACAATGGTGACCTTTGCAATTGACACATCTCAATTAGAATCCTAGCTCAGGAAACTCGCTGTGACCTTGGGTTTACATTTTCTGAGGCTTAACTCCACCGTTTGTAACATACAGTAGTCCCCCCTTATCCACGGTTTCCCTTTCCACGGTTTCAGTTACTCTGGGTCAACGAATATTAAACGGAAAATTCCAGAAATAAACAATTCATAAGTTTCAAACTGAACGCCATTCTGAATTGAGTGATGAAATCTCAAGCTGTCCCGCTTTGCCCTACCCAGGACGTGAATCATCCCTTTGTCCAGTGTATCCATGCTGTATGGGCTACCCGCCCCTTAGTCACTTAGGAGCCCTCTCGGTAATCAGATCAACTGTTGCGGTATCGCAGTATCCCAGTGCTTGTGTTCAAGTCACCCTTATTTTACTTAAACAGTCATGTGTCACTTAATGACAAAGATATGTTCTGAGAAATGCATTGTTGGGCAATTTTGTTGTTGTGTGAACATCATAGAGTTACTTGCACAGATATAGATGGTATAGCCTACTACACACCTGGGCTACATGGTACTAATCTTATGGGACCACCATCATATATGCGATCCGTCGTTGACCGAAACGTTGTTACATGGCACGTGACTGTGATGGCCCCAAAGCAGAAGAGCAGTGATGTTGGCGATTCCTATTTGCCAAAGAGAAGCCGTAAAGTGCGTCCTTTAAGTGAAAAGTTGCAAATGCTTGACTTAACAAGGAAAGGACAAAAATCGTATGCTGAGGTTGCTAAGATCTACGGTAACTTTTATTACAGTATATTGTTATGAGTTATTGTTGTGAATCTCTTACTGCGCCTAATTTATAAATTAAACTTTATCATAGGTATGTATGTATAGGAAAAAACACAGAATATATAGGGTTCTGTACTATCCGGGGTTTCTGGCATCCACTGGAAGTCTTGGAATGTATCCCCCACAGATAAAGGGAGACTACTATCTGGGTAACGACATCCATCACTAAGGAGTTTCTATCAGGCTTAAACACATAAGAGTAAGCTTAGGCCTGTATTTAATAGGCATGTAATAGGTGATTAAAAACAAAGGCGTGTCCGAAGTACAACAGTAATTCAGAAGAAGACACTTAATAAGAAGAGTCACCCCAAAGAGGGGATATTTGAACTACATTTTGAAGGAAATGTAGGAGTTTACCAGGTGGCTAAGGCAGATTGACAATTGCAGGCAGAGGGATGAGCAAGCACAAAGTCTGAAAAGAACAAAACTGCAATAAATTTGGGTTAATGTTTAAAAGAAGGCATACGGTAAAGGTGGAAGGTCTCCAGGGAGGTGTCGCTGATTAGGGGTCATGAGGCTTCACATGGCATCATGGTCTGTGAAACAGCCCTTTAGGCTGAGAAAACCTAGAAATTTGATTTTTGTCAGTGTGCTGTGAGGGAATTCAATCTTCAAAGAGACTCACATTAGCCCAACTCTTGATAGTTTGATATATAACCAGAAAGCCTGTGTTAATTTGCATTGACAAACCTAACAGTAAGGATGTTACTGTTATACATCACATGAGTGTTATACGTGTATGTTGATAAACATCAGTGTATTAGCACCTTGTGCCCTTTATGCAGGTGCACAGAAGATGGCTTCTTAACTAAGACAGCTTGAGGCACATTTCTCTCTAATAAGAAGACTCAAAGGAGCTCTAGCGCTCTGTCTCTCTCCTGGACAAGGATGTCACCAAAGCCAAAGGATGCCTCCCTCAATCTTTGCCAAAATGACCAACAACTCCCCCTTCTGGTTGAATATAGAATTCTAATTTCTTGAAATTGTTAATCCATTTATTTAGATCATGGTTACGTTTTGCTTGCTGGGAGCCAGTCAGTACTCTGGGGATGACCCTATGGTTTTGCTCTGAGCCTTCAGTTATTGGTCATCACTGTCTCTACACTTCTTAGAACAGTGCCCTCCACAGTTGGCACTCAGCAAGTATCTCTTAAAGAATGAAAGAGTTATTGGATCTACTATGTTCTGGTTTTATCCCTAAACTTCCAGATGGCTATCTTTTGGCCAGTTGAGGTGAACTCACTCTTGGCCTCTTTCCTCCATGTACCTCCTACAACCTGGTGGACCTAAAATTTACAGAATATGGGGTAAGGGGGCTAGTGGGAGACTTGGAGGGAGAAAGTTAGGGTATGCAGAGTCTTGTATTTTAAGCCAATGAATAATAACCAGAGACTTAAACTTATTACACCTTCCTCTTCTTCACAGAAACAAGTACCTTTCTTTCTGTGTTAGTTAGGTAATTCTAGCTTCTGTAACAGATAAACCCCAGATCTCAGAGGTTTAACATTACTAAGTTGGTTTTATTCATAGTCCAGGGCGGGTATTTGGTGGGTGTCTTCCACGTGGTGATTCAGGGATCTAAGTTTCTGCCACCCATGAGAGCAGTGGTTCTTTATGTGTGGTCCCCGGTCCAGCAGCAGCAGCATCACCTATGAACATGTAAGAAAGGCAAACACCCGGGCCCCGCCCCGGACCTGCTGAATCAGAACCTCTGGGGATGGGGTCCAGCCATTTGTGCTTTAACAAGCCCTCTAGGCGATTCTGACAAACACTAACAATTTAGAACCACATTTCTAAGAAGGGGGTGTAATTTTGGTGACTTGAGCTGGAATTTGTTCCAACGAAATAATGTTGTTATAAGAAATCAGAATTAGTAGTAACGGTAGTTGTACCATTATTCAACAAATATTCGTTGAGTTCCTGCTGTGTGCCAGACCCCATGGTAGGCACTGGAGACACACCGATGATTAAGATGCTGTTCTCTTACTACCCTACTTCAGATATTTTGGATTAAATAGATTTTTGTGGGCTTACCTGGGTACTTAGACTGGTACCCAATTAATAGATGTTTACGCAATTGATAGGTGCATATCAAAAGAAAATGAAGGATAAATGAATCATTTTACCTTCTTGGGATTCAGATTCCCAACCTTGGCAAAGAAGGAGTTGGACTCCCAGATTATCTCTGAGCCTCTTCCAGATGTATTCTAGCAAAATACATCCCTAGTATTTAGGGAGAAACCTCCCTTGGTGGGTAGCCATTTTGGCTCCCTTCGCTGCCTATAGTCACAGAACACGTTTAAAAGAATTTTCTGGAGCAAAGCCCCATCCACAGAGAGAGAGGATTCCCTAGGTTAGGATTAAGGATGGTAATGGTAATCACTATCAAAAGTCACAACTAGTGATTACTGGCTACGAGGCAGGCACCTTACGCGTGTTATTTCACAGAATCCTCATGACCTTTAAAGGAGTTACTATTGCTTATTCCCATATTAGAGCTGCAGGTACCAAGACTGACGGGTTCAACAAATTGGCCAAAGCCACACATTTAGTAAGCGGGCAACTTGGGCTTCCAGCTTAGGCTTCATGTGGCTCTAAAGCCTGTGTGCTTACCTTCTAGCTTAAACTGTGGAACAAACTTTAAGCTTATGAAAATAGAAGTCAACCCCTTGGCTATAGCAGGAAGGAACTGGATCAGAAGGGGAACAATGTACTTTGTTAAAGCTTCCGTAGCGTATTGATAACAGATGCGTGGAGATGGTGAGAGGGAGTCCCTTTGGGAAAGATTTGCAAGAAGGAGGGGGCTTCTATGTGAGACAGAGCAAGGCCTGGGTATTTGTGCGCTCTGGTCCTGGCAGAGGCCCTGCCTACAGGCTGCAAGGCTTCGGACAAATCAATTAACCGTTATGAGCTTTACGAGCATATGGCCTATAAAATGAAGGTGCTACCTTTAATGACTGTCCTGCATGGCCATTATGAGGGTCCACTGAAAAAACTTATAGTACCCGTAAAAATGGTACCCACGGAAGGCATTACAAAGTAGAGCAGTGCTGGAGGCCTGAAGACAAAGCCACTAACATTGTCAAGGTGGATCGGAAAAGGAGATCCTTGAGCTGGACTTGAAAATTTATATACACCATGGGCAGAGAGAGACCAGCCTATGCAGAGACATGGAGACATGTAGCAACACAGTGTGTCTGGCAAACAGTAACTGGCTTGTTCCAGTGGGAGTATGAGATGTGCCTAGGGGATGAGCAGCAGATGAGCACAGAGAGAGACAAAGCCTAGTGATGCTTCTGATATTTTCTGTAAGAACGAAAAATCGGTATATTTACATTGAAATCAAAACAAAATTATTGTGAAGCATAAACGAGAAAATGTTTTGTGCAAGCCCTCTGCAAGCTCCAGAGCACCAATCCAAATGTTAGTTATTGCTTTTGCTACCAATGTTGTCAAGTTACAGGAAGCTAGCAATTGCCCTACTTAAAAGATTGCACGTAATTTCAAATAGTCACAGGAAACGCTAAAAAAAAGTACCCATCCAATGGGAGGAGGGAAACCATCTCAATCCAAATTGAGGGTGATTTATTACCATGAGTAATCAATAATAGTAGGTCCACATCAATTTTATATCTAATTTAAAAATTTGAGGTCTCAATGTGCTCATTAAAGAATATAATGGATTTACATATTTTAATTATGTTTTATGGATTGTGAACATAATGTAATTAAGAGACTTTTCAGGAGGCATGATGAATGAGCAGGGTGGCTCGACATATGGCAGGAGACACCACACCGAGTGGACTCGGGTGAGAGGAGCCCAGCCCCCCAGGCCAGAGTGTTAGGACGATATTCACTGTGATGGGAGCCTAATGATGCTGCAAGGCAGGAGAGAGAAGGAAGGAGGGAAGGGAGCCAGGCCAGCAGGAGGCCGAGTGCTGTGTCTGAGAGAGAGCGTGCCTGCCTGCAGCTGAATAGTCCTTTTCTCTGCCTCTCCGGCCCCTCTCACATCTGCCCCTCCTTGCTTCCCCCTCTGCTGCCACCTGAGTTTACAACTACATTAGCTTTTTAATTTTATTATTTTTATTTATTTATTTTTTTGGAAAGATTCACCCTGAGCTAATATCTGTTGCCAATCTTCCTCACTCTCTCTCTTTTTTTTCCCTCCCCAAAACCCCAGTACATCATTGTATATTCTAGTTGCAGCTCCTTCTAGTTCTTCTATGTGAGCCGCCACCACAGCATGGGTACTGACAGATGTGTGGTGTAGTTCCGCGCCCAGCAACTGAACCTGGGCTGCCAAAGTAGAGCACGCAGAACTTTAACTGCTATGCCATCAGGGCTGGCTATAACTTTTTTATTTTATTTTTAATCATGGCAAAAAAAAAAAAAAAACCCACACATCACATAGAATTCAACATCTTAACCATTTTTAACTGTACAGTTCAGTAGTGTTAAGTGTATTCACATTGTTATGCAACAGATCCCCAGAACTTTTTTCATCTTGGAAACTGAAACTCTGTACCCATTAAACAATAACTCCTCATTCCCCTCTTCCCCCAGCCCCTTGCACTCATTATTCTACTTTCTGTCTCTATGAATTTGCCTAGTCTAGGTGACTCATACAAGTGGAATTGTACAGTATTTGTCTTTTTCTGACTGGCTTATTTCACTTAGCATAATGTCTTCAAGGTTCATCTGTATCCATGTGGAAGCGTGTGTCAGGATTTCCTTTCCTTTTAAGGCTGAATCGTATTCCATTGTGTATATAGACCACGTTTTCTTTATCCATTCGTCCATTGATGGGCATTTGACAGACCTGTTAATTCTTCTCTGCACGGTTGGGACGCCTCCCAGCTGGCCTCCCTAACCCAAATCTCAGGACTCTTCACACTTGCCTGAGCCCACAGAGGAGTCTTTCTAAGACACCAGCTCACTCCTCTGTTTGAAATCTGTTGATCTTTGGACTTTGTCACTCGTTAGCGTGATTTACAGTGTCCTCATCTGGTCCTTTGCCTTTGCAGTTCCAT
Source organism: Diceros bicornis minor (assembly GCF_020826845.1). Lineage (NCBI taxonomy): Eukaryota > Metazoa > Chordata > Mammalia > Perissodactyla > Rhinocerotidae > Diceros > Diceros bicornis. Next base: position 15,707,517 of record NC_080765.1, read on the forward strand.
CCCTCCTTCAGCCTCGTGGTGCACCTGTCCAGACTGGGCCAATTCTACCCAACGTTCACCACTTCCAAATACGTTTGCACCTTCACATCTTTGCACACCTGGTGTCTGTGCCTGGCACGTGTGAGTCCACTGACTTGTGAGGCTCTCTGGATCCACCTTCCTCTAGGCTATCTCTTAACCAAACAAGGAAGAGTCTAGAATGGGGGTTGGCAAACTATGGCCAGTGGGCCAAATCCAACTCTCTGCCTGTTTTTATAAATAAAGTTTTATTAGAACACAACCATACCCATTGTTTATGTATTGCCTGAGGCTGCTTTTCCACTACAGTTCAAAGCTCTTTAGAGAAAATGTTTGCCAACCCCTGCTCTAGGCCATCACTTGTGTTCAAATCCATCTCTGCCACTTCCCAGTTATGATCTTGGGAATTCAACATTCCTGAAAGGGGACAATAATAACACCCACTTCACAGCTTTATTGAGAAGACTGAGCTAATATATATAAAGCCCTTGGCACATAGATGCCAGATGGCTGTTAAAGCAATGAGAGTATCTATGTTGGATTGTCAAACAGACGCAGCACAATTCTAAGCAGTGGCTGCAGTCCAGATTTCTCTTCCCTTGAAGACAGCATGGCAAGTACAAAGAATGAGGGCTTTGGAGCTTAAAACCTTAGGGTACAAATTCCAAATCATGCCTATTTTTAGTGTAAACTTGGGACCTTGATCCTTTCATCTGCAAAATAAGGAAAATAATACCTGGCTCTCAGGTGCATTGTGAGGAGAGAAAGCAGCAAGCATTTGAATTATGATTTATGAATTAAAAACATACTGCACAGAGCAGAAAGAAGATACGCAGAAGAGAGCGGTTTCCTTCCTCCCTCCCTCTAGTCTGTCTTCTAGGGCTGAAATTCACAATTCACAGCTCTCATCACTTGCTTTGCTCAAATATCTTTACAAAACCCTTCTGCCTTCAGAGTGAATTGTGAACGGGCCTCCTGGGCTGGTGCTCCTGGGAGCGCTCCTTTCACTTCTGTTGGTGTCCTTGTGCATCTCCCTTTCTTCTCTCGGGGAAGAATCTAATCACTGTCATTTAGATGGGCCTGCAGAGTCTCATCGCCTTCGCTTCCTCGCAATTACTATTGGCCTCTAGGGGGAGCTCAAGACTTCATCATCCTTGCTGGCCTAGGTCAAAGGCAAAGAGATTGAGTCCCAGCATGAGCCAACTAACAGATCCTCAGTAAATATTTGCTGAATGATGGGAAAGATGCATGGAGGGATGGATGTCAGAGATAAGGCTAAAGGTTGGCTTATGAAGGCTTTTTCTCAATTAAAATTTTATGTTTTGGGGATTCTCTCTTCTTTGCTTCATGTTTGGCTTTGGGGGCCCTAGGACAACTTCAACTTGTGTGGAGGCAAATCTACCCATCATTCTGCCCCCTTCTCTCTTTTGAAAGCTAGGTGTCAACTAAATTGAGTCTCAAAGGCAAAGCACAGCCTGGCATGGGTGCTTGGGCTAGCTACTCCAGGCTCTGTGGAGAAATATCCCCAACCCAGAAGCCTTTCTCCATCATTTGTCTTTGCTTCAGCTCATCCTCAGCATATAACGCCTTGGAAGCCAGAACTGGAGTCCTATAGGAAGGAGACCAAGAAGGCCACTGAGCCTTGGGTCTTTGTTCTCTTTCAGTAAAAACATCCTGTGACACAGAAATTGTCCAATCCAATTTATCTGGTGGCTATGGTGGTGTTTGAGAACATAAGTTCCAAATAGAAATAAAGCGTTCCTTAGCCTGACCTTGTCCTCTGTTTCCTGAGGATGACTTAAGCCGTAGTTCATGGTTGGTCAAAGATTTTGAATTTTGTATACCGATTCTTACCTTATTCATATTTTTTGTTCTCTCTCTCTGTCCTGGAAGTGAACAAAAGGATGGTTCCATGGAGGAAAGATTAGCTCATTGTCAGGAGGGCATCAGGGAAATTTCCCATAGGTAGTAATGTCAGAATTGAGTTTTGAGCATGAAGGAGGAGTGTGCCAAGGGGATTGTATGGGAGATATATCCCACCACGTAGGAAAAAGAATGCAGAGAGAGGTAGAGAGTTGCGACAAAGCATAGGACATGATGCGTTGATATTGGAGATGGTTGAATCTTGGGGTCTAAAGAAGGAGTGGTGGGAGATAAAACCAGAATTATATGCATTTCACACAATGGTGAGACTGGTATTCATCCTTTCAACATGTATTTTTTGAGCGAATACCATGTATAATGTTCTAGGAGCTATGCGTATATGAATAAGCAGACTCATTCTTTGCCTTCATGGAGTGTGAATTCTGCTACACAATCCAGGGGTGATTGTATCCATCTGAAGGTAGTGGGGAGTTATTAGATAAAATTTCAAGCAAAATGATCACATGATCAGAGCTGTGTTTTAGAAATGTTACTGATGTTGGTGTGGAGGATGGACTGGAGCTTGGAGACAGCAGAGATGAGATGGCCATTGAAGAACCCATTGCAATAACACAATAAAGAGATTACTTAGGGCAGATTGGGAGAGATAAAACCAGAGGATAGAATTGGAAGTTGTTTCAGAGGTAGATTTCAGAAGTACATTTGGAAGAACTTGATAATATTTTATAATCAATTGAATGTTGGGGGTAAAGGATAAAGGAATAATCATGAAGACCAAAGTCTTGAGTTGTGATGAATCAGTATATGGTACAATATACCAAGATAGGAGAGATAGAAGGTAAAGTAGGTTTTCAGGGGAAGGGAGGAGGAGGGCTTGGACACATTGAGTTTGCTGTACCTGGAGGACTTACAGAGATGTCTCTGGTAGACAGTCGATGTCGTCAAATGCTTAAGAACCCTTAGGTAGAGGGTTAGAGATTCCAATTTGGAAGTCAGGAGGGAATTTCTTCAAGCAGAGTGAGGAAGAGGAACTAGAAAGGCAATGTAGGAAGTAATACCCAGAGATGGAGGAACAGGACTGAGAGTCTGTGGTGAGGAAAATGGAAGTAGGGAATCTTCAAGGTAGGAGTGGTTAAATGTAAGAAATTCCATGAAGAGATCTGGTCCAAAGACAGGTAGAAAGGACATTGATGTCTGAAGATGGTTTGTGTCATTGTTCTTGATGGGGTGAAGAACATATTGCCACAGCCTGAGGAATAAATGAAGAGGAATAACATGGGAACTTTGGAGAATATATCTTCAAGAAGTTAAGTAATGGAGGGAAGGAGGTTTAGGCTAGTGGTGGGAGGGACAGGGAATATTAAGGGTAGGAAATTTTTCTTTTAATGGAAGGTGACTTGCGTTCCTGTTGAAACCTTTTCAGTGCCACCTGATGGGAATGTTGACCAAAACACTTGTTTTCTTGGAGAGATCTGCTCCAATCCTGGCAACGGCAGGCAGAGTAAGACTCTCAATGGGCATCTTCTGCTCCTGTCAGTCTAAAGTGATATGTTATGTTATGTGGCAAGAACATCTGAGCAGTGAGCTATCTGGAGTGTTGGGTACTCTCGCTGAAAGAAAAATAGTAATTATGCAGAGGAATGGCTTTTTCACTTATAGGAATCAGTGCAGATGGAAACCCTGCTTCTTGACTTTTGTGGCCATCTAAAGCTCTGCCACTTACTAGCTATGTGACAATGGGCCAGCTACTTACTCTCTCTGAGTCTCAGTTTCCTTATTTATAGAACAGCAACAATATGTCATTATAGGGTTGTTTTTTGGAAACTCATATTCTGCATCATTAATTTTCTTGGATCCTAGCTCAGTTAGACACTCAATAAACGTTGCCCTCTCTTCCCCACACCCTACTAGCATTTGATTACTATGCATTTGATTACTTTGGCCTGAGCCAACTCCCTTAACAAATGTTTCCACCTTAGATTAAAATTAATTCAAAGACAGAGATCAGCAACACAACCTGTAAGGGACTAAGAAAATGGCATTAATTTTGTAAATTAATAAATATGCAAATAGAAGCTTTGTATGGAATAGGCTATATAAGCAGGAAGTAAATTGTGTTGTAAATTATACATTGCCATATGGAGCGGATACCCTTGACTTAGCATGCAAAGCAGAGAAGGCTGGAGCAGACCCTGCTGTAATGGCTCCTGAGAATGAGTGGCATGCTCGTCCAACAGCAACCCGGGCTGCTGAGTCACGCAGCTGGTAATGGAGTGGCAGTGGAAACCCCACGGTGAGCAGGCTGTTACCCAGCCATTGCTGAGAATAATCTGGGGAAGACCATCCCTTGGCCACCAAGAGGATGGGCAACTGTGAGCTCATGTGGGACAGCCACATGTGCACTGTGCACAATGCCTAGGCTTGGGGGGCGGGTTTCATCATGGGAGGGCTCTCTTGGGCTTCCAGAGCTTTGGCTGGCGGCACCACAATTCCAACTCCAAGGCAGGTGTGACTGGCCTGGGGAAATGAGCATTGCTGCTGGATTGATCCATCAATCATTAAAAAACAAATAGTCTAAGAACAGTCTAGGTGTTCCACATTGTGCTAAATAGATGCTGGAGGGCAGTGGTTCCCTGTCACGACTATTCAGCAGAATCACCAGGGGAACTTTTTAAAAATAGATTCCTGGGCTCCCACATCTGGAATTCTGATGCAGCGGGTCTGGGCTGAGACCTGGGAAACTGCTTTCAAACTCCCAGTAATTCCAATGATCAGCTAAGTTTGAAGATCATAGTTGCAGAGAAAGTTTCTCCTTGGTCTTGGCCTTTGAGGGTCTTAAAACACAGTTGAGAAGGCAAGGTTGGCCTTCTGGACCCAATCCTGGCTTGTGTTCTTCATTGCCTATGAGCTTAGTAGTGGGGCAGACAGTGAGCCCAAGGGAGAAATTTCTAATAGCTAGGCAGATCAGGGAAGGCTTCCGGGGGCCATAGCCATGGCTGGCTCTGAGTAACAAGGAGAGGAGAAGGAAGGGAGGCATTTGAGCATGGAGAAGCCGGCTGCCACAGGAGATGAGATTCAGGAATTATCCTCTGGTATAGGGACACGCAGCTTAGAGCTGGACTGTAGCTGAACAGCAATGTAAGATGAAGATGAGTTTTACCTTTTGGGGTTATGTTAGCTGTTTTTCTATGGGGATGCTAAACAGTGGTGCCTGTCCAGGTGTGGCTTGAGACCTGTGTGTCCAGGGCCCGATGTTTATAAAGCTGTGTAAAGATGCTCAAGTGACCATCCACATCGCTCAGGCCCAGACAGCACACACAACCAAGAATAATTTTGAAAAATCTCATTTCTCTTCTATGATGAGGATACACTGGAAAGACCTATGGTTCCAGCACACTGCTTTTCTCTCTCTCTCCTCAGCCTTCTTCTCAAAACATCTGTCTCACTCATCCTCTCCTTCGCCTCTGACTGTTCCTCATTCCTCCTGCTTTCCTCAGGATGAGGAGCCAAAGCTGGTCTGACAGGATGAGGAAGAAATGAGGTGGTCTAAGCCAGGATCCTCTATAAAGAGCAGGGGACACTGGGAAATTAATCGTGGCTAGCCTGTCTCATAAAATTAAAATTTCTGAAACCTCAGAGTTGCACATTCAATCTTGGATGGGCTCTGAGCGTTGCCTCGTGGCAGTGGTTCTCAGGAAGGAGCTGGTCATTTCCCCTGGGGAAGTTGCAGAAACGCACATCCTCAGCTACTCCCTGGATCTGCCAAATCTAAAGCTCCAGAACAGGGCCTGGCAATCTGTATTCTCCACTCTCGCCACTGGTGTTTAATGCGGCTTACCCCTTCACACTTCTGTAATAGTCCCATAAGGGGCTGGTCTGGCCCCAGCTTACACTCTCTGCACGGTGGAAAATTCACCCATTTATGACACCAAGTGGAAAGCAACGCCTCAACAACCATGGCTCTTACATGGTTATAAATCAGCTTGCCATCACCATAAAAGCGTGGGCTTTGCAGTCATGGCAATGTGCCAATAAATCCTGTTTGCTGCACATTCAATGCTGCATGACTTGGACATAAGCCTTCAAGTCTCAGTTTCTTCATCTGTAGAATGGGAATGATAAGAAAACCTATCTTGTAGGGCAGCTGCAAGGGCTAATGGAAGCAATACATTCAAAGGCAGAAGGGGTTTAAGGAAGTAATGATGTAATAGTAAGTGTTGCCTTGAGCCGAATCTGCTTCCACAGATCTTGCACTGGATCCAGGTGCCGGTTCTGTCCTCTGAGCCAGCCCTCTACCATTTAGCAGGTCTTCACGTCGTCTCTGAAGCCTGTGACCCTGCCCCTCCTCATCTCATCTCTGGGCTAAACACCCCTGTGGATCCATGAGAGCCGGCTGTGTTTGCCATCCCCGGAGGTATCTCATTTTACAGCTGGGCAAACCCCAGCATGCAAAGTTCACGTCTTTGCAAAATCACGCAGTTACAGAAATGTCTGGGCAGCAGGTGGCAAAATGGTGTTGTTATCGGAACCGCATAGATAATCATGTCTTGTTACTAATAATTCCCCATTGAGTTCATGTTTTCTAATTTACAAGGGTCTTCCACATCCATTATCTCATTCAGCCCTCCCAACGACCCTGAGTAGGGTGATTTAGTACGGTAATGCTAATGCCGCACACTTGGGTGGCACGTTGCCCTTTTCAAAGAGTTCTACGCCCATTATCTCATTGTATCTTTCTCACACCCTCAGGAGATAGAAAGGGAGGGAATTCTCAGAGGAACAAACCAAGAAACAGAGAGGGCAGGTGCTGGCACAGATCCCACAGAGCCATGCACACTTCCAGCCTCAGGCTGAGACACAGGCTCCCTTCAACACCTATGCTGCTCCCTTGACAGGACTTTTCCTCTCCTTTCCTGAACAGGGGAGCTTTTCTATTCCTTCTGTGATGTTAGGATAAAACTAGCCAATAGTACATGAAAACTGTGTTCTAGTCAATAAGAATTATATAGCAGCCAGAACCACCGATTTTTCACTGAGCTGAGTCATTCCATCCTTCCGTCAAGGTCAAGGTCTAGCCACCACCATCACACCTGTGCGCACCTGTTGACCAGTGCAAAGCCCCAGAATGTGCACTCAGGGCCTCCAGGGCAGACAAGATGGTGACCGTGGTTCAAGCCCAAGTCCAGGCTGAGCACTCCTCTGCCAAGTGGAGGTTGGGAGGCTTGACCATCTGTGGGCTCCCTTCCTTTTGCCTTCTGCTCATTGGCAGACCCTAAGGTTGGAGCTGGCTGCCGTGAGCCTCTCAGCCTGCCTAACGACTCCTGCTCAGGCTTTGGCTGGCCTGAAATTCCCCCAGGGGAAGAAGAGACACAAAATCCACTCAGCCTCCTGTGCCTTCCACATCACGGAGGGGATTGATCAGGCTGGGGACATGGCCAGCCAGCCACGTGGTCTGTTGGCTCAGAGAGTGGGATGGAGGGATGGGAGGCAGGGCCACAGGTGGAACCACTGCATGGGAGGATCATGCAGGGGAGCAGGGGAGCACTATCCCCCCGGTGGGAGGAGTGGGAGACAGAAGCTTTGGAGACAGAACCGCAGCGTGTGTAGGAGACCAAAAGGAGTCAGAGCACTGGGCAGAGACTGAGTGCGTCCATGGTTATTACTTCAAGGAGGTGGAAGGGGAGAAGAAAAGGGAGCTGGGCTCTGCTCTGGCTCAGTGTTCTCTTTCCTGTCCCCATTTCAGGCTTCTGCCTTTCTGTCGTTGTGGGCATCGTTCTCTTTCTCTTGTCTTATTATTGGTGTGGCTGTGTCTTCAGTGGAGTTTACACTCTGAATGCTGTGCGTGCGGTGATGGGTCAGGATGGGTCAGGATGAGTGACTCTAGGAAAGCGAAAGTCAGATTGAAGCCAAGGTGTGGAGAGGGAATCATAGCCCTGTGGCCCTCAGGGAACCAATGGGGAACATTCGGGGGCAGGCATGAGGAAGGCCCAGCACACCTGTAATTGGTACATTCATGTCTTGGCAAAGTCTATAAGCTGAGATTGATTTTTCATTCTCTCAACAAGGTTTCTCTACCTTTAATACATTATTCTTTCCAAGATGCATCCTTTAAGGGCTAAAGTCTCAAGTGACTATGTAAAGAGAGCTAGCAGATTGGCTTCCTGAAATTGGAAGTGCTTTGGAAACTGTTCATTCTCGGGCAACATTGTAGAAAGGAAAAGATTTGGATTTAGATCTGGATTCAAGTCTTTGTCCTATTTTGTTTTAAATCAATAGACTTTATTTTTCAGAGCAGTTTCGGGTTCACGGCAAAATTGGGAAGAAGGCACAGAGATTTCCCACACACCTCCTGTCCCCGCACACATACACTTCCTCCACTATCGACATTTCACACCAGAGGGGTACATTTTTTACAATCTATGAACCTACGTTGACACATCATTGTCACCCATAGTCCATAGTTTACTGTAGGATTCATTCTGGGTGTTGTACATTCTATGGGTTTGGACAAATGTATAATGACATGTATCCACCATTGTGGTATCACATAGAGTAGTTTCACTGTCCTAAAATCCTCTGTGCTCCTGCTGCTCATCCCTCCCTCCTCCCTGACCCTTACCAACCACTGATCCTTTTATTGTTTCCATAATTTTGCCTTTTCCAGAATATCCTATAGTTGGAGTGGCCTTACTTTTTTACGATTAGATTGAATCATGTGAAATGAAATTTTATAGGTAATATTGGCAATTTTGTATGGTTTAACGTAATAGTTGTGGGGACACTGGATGAGTCACTCTGCGTCTCCAGTGCCCTCCGCTTGTGTCCGTGGGTCTTACTGTGGAGTCAAGCCCCTTCCACCATCCCAGCATCCCTAATCAGTTCCTGATCTTATAGTGTCTGCCCCTGAAATCACTAGAATCACATTTGTTTTCTTTACCTTCCTGGCATTGTCTCAATCCACACTCTCATCCTACTCTGCCTGGACTCTCATTACAGCCCATGAGTGATTCCCATGACGTCATTCCTCTTACCATAAGCAGAGATAATGCTTAAACTCTAGGTCTAGATCTAGATTGATCCCCTATTGCGTTATTCTCTGCTCGACCACTTCCATTGCCTTACCACTATGTATGAGATGGGGCCTGGACGCCACGGTGGGGCCACGGGCAGGGCCTGTCTGATCTGGACCCTCCTTACACCTCCAGCTTTGCTCCCTGACTGCCGCCCTGCAGCCCCGGGGCACTCAGGCCTCACAGTCTTCCCTCCTTCCCCATGGCTCAGGGCCTTTATACACACCCTGCTTTCCCTGTCTTCATGCCCTGCCCTCTCCCCTGACCTGGAAGACCCTGTTTATCGCTCAAGACCTAGCTCTTCCCTCCTTGCCCTCAGCTCCTGGTCGCTCAGCCCTTTCTATTGTCTGCTTACACCACTGTGTCCTGCGCCTGCCTACGAGCCAGGGGTGGGGACTCTGCCTCATTCATCTTTGCCTCCCCAGTGCTGGCGTTCAGTAAATACTGGTTGAATGGATGAGTGTGTCACTATGTGAATACATGTGGTACATGGACACCTGAGGATAAAGACCAGGAACTATCCCTTCCCAAAGCACAATTACAATACTTTGAAATTCTTGGTCTTCTCTTCCTAAAGGCCCAAACTCCGAAGTTTCAGACAAAAGTCTTGAGTTTTAGGGGCCGGCCCAGTGGTGCAAGCTGTTAAGTCTACGTGCTTTGCTGCAGCAGCCCCGGGGTTCGCTGGTTCAGATCCCGGGCATGCACCAATACACCGCTCGTCGAGCTATGCTGTGGTGGCTTCCCATATAAAGTGGAGGAAGATGGGCGTGGATGTTAGCCCAGGGCCAGTCTTCCTCAGCAAAAAAGAGGAGGATTGGCAGATGTTAGCTCAGGGCTAATCTTCCTCACCAAAAAAAAAAAAAAAAAAAAGTCTTGCGTTTTATTTCAGGCATGATTCTGAATGTTAGCAGCAAAACACTTTCAAGGACAGAGAAGTGTCATTTTAGATCAGTTCTCGTCAGTGATCTGACCGCCTTAGGTCCCAGTGAGCCATTGCTCCCAGGGGAAGAAGTGGGTGCATGTGTGTGTGTGTGTGTTGGGGGGGAGCAGCTGGAGGACAGGTAACAAAAGCTTCCTACAGAGTCCTTAGGAAGAAGCACTCTATTTATACTCTGATCAATTTTGTATACAAACTGTATAGCGCTGCCCTCAAACCATTGCATACTCCAGTCAATCAGATCCAAAGCTGCCAGAGGAGTGGAGACGAGAAGGACTACATCAGATGGTTCGATTCACTTGGTGACAGTGAAGATTTTGAATGTCCTACCCACTGACTCACTGACTATGATTCTTTCTACTCTTCTTAAATATTCGGGGGCTGTGTCTATAAACTATTGGCCTTTATGCCTATGTTCTGTCTCCCCTTGTCATTAAAACATTAAGGACTGTGGGTCACCAAATAGGCCAAAATAGCCTCTTTGTAATTTTCTGTGGAGGTCAGCACTGCAGGCAAATGCTCTGAATTAACTGGCGCCTCCACAGCCCAGCATCCCCAGCGGCAGTTGGGGACAACACTCCTTTCTTGGAGGTCAGAGCTACTGCAAGTTCTGCTGGGTTTATAGCTGTCACAAGCCTGCTGGGTGGTCTGATCTAGGCCTAGAGGGACTCTGATAAGGAAGGTTTCCTGGACAGCATAGAGGGAACATTTGACGAAGACGGAGTCCAGAATCTTCTGGCTCACCAGCCTGTTGTCAGTATGCCAGGCCCAGAAGATGTGGGCAGCCACCAGCCTCACACCCAGAAGTGGACCCTGTGATGTAATTCCAACGTGTTATTAACTCAGGGGACATGCAGACTGTAACCTTAAAAGGCTCCTCTGTTTCCAGATCTTCGTAGGCTCTGCACAAACTTATTTTTGGAGGCTCTATCCTACAATATATAAAAATGTACCCACATCCCACAATAAACACACACACACACATACACACACACACGTATGTAATTAAAGATTGAGTGGGTTGCAGTTGATTAATTTGTCATTTTAAGTTTTGTAAACATTTAATTAGACACTTATTAACGTTTGGTTTTCTAGTTTTCTTCTCACATTTTGGAACCAAAGCATCTCTTTTTCAGGTGCAACTCTGGGGCTCTATGGGGCTCTTTGTCTTCTACCCAAGTCTTCCAGTGAAATATTTCTCAACACGAGCATCCGTGTGGCTTTCCACGTGTCTGACATGATATCTGTGGGCACCTGCACAAGTGAATTAGCTTCTTGGGTACTTGGCTGCTTCATCCATCTGTGAGTCTCAGGCTGGAACCAGCCCTACTGAGCTGCTCCCAGGTGGATTAGCTGTGCTCGGGGCCTGCTGACGGCTGCCTTCTGAGTTCTCCCCTTGCCATCATCCTGGCAAAGGCATTCACCTCCCACTGATGTTAGATTCCCTGTTTTTGGATCGCAGCCCTTCCTCTTTCTTAACACACTCCCTCATTTTGGCAAAACATATCACATAGTAGCTTCCTGGGAAAGCTACTGGGAAGCCTGGAAAGTAATGTCCTTTTGATTCTCGGGAGCGTCTTTCACTCTCCACAATCCCCTTTACACACACACGCAAACACACGCCCTCACTCTCTCCTTTCCAATACACAAATGGAAAGTTTTGTTTGATAAAATAACAGTTTTGATCTTGGATTCCATTTACATTTTTTGTTAAAACAATCTAATTTGCCTCTAGGCAACGTAGATGACTTTGATTGACTTCTGTAAGGCATATATAACTAAGGGTAGAAGATAAAACACAACAGTGAGTGTTGGGAGCTGAATTATGTTCCCCCACATTCAGATGTTGAAGCCCTAACCCCCTATGTGACTGTATTTGGAGACAGGACTTTTGAGGAGTTAGTTAGGGTTAACAGAGGTTACAAGGGTGGAGCCCTGATCCAACAGGACTGGAGTCCTTATAAGAAGAAGAAGAGACACCAGAGCTTGCTCTCTCTCTGTGCATGCACAGAGGAAAGGACACAGAGAGAAGACGGCCGTCTGCAAGCCAAGGAGAGAGCCCTAAGGAGAAGGCAACCCTGCCAGCACCCTGATCTTGGACTTCGAGCCTCTGGAACTGTGAGAAAATAAATGTCTGCTGTTTAATCCCCCCAGTCTGTGCTACTTTGTTATGGCATCCCTAGCAAACTAATACAATGAGTATATGAAGATTTATTCTCACTCTGTTGGTAGTATGTGCTCAATAAACATTTCCCTACCTGATTCTAGGAGAAGTTAATTGAAATGGTGAAAATGTTTGAAGGGGCCAAATAAGACACCTATTTCAAAGGACGATCAGCATGCAGAACTGCCTGGAAGCAGCCTCCTCTGAACTCTTGCCTCGTACATAGCAGCAATCTGGACGTTTCCAATCTGTAGATCTCACCTGTATCTGATGTACTCAGTAAGCATTCTTTGTGCGGGCGGGTCTGCAGCATTTGTGTTTTCTGCTCTGACAGGGTGATTTTGGAGCTTCCGCAGCTACTTAATCCCCACGCATCATTGGTTTGTCATTTAAAAGTTAAATCACAGACCTGGATGGTGGCCAGGTGTTGGGGATTGCTCTCCCCTCTTCTATCTGTCGATTTATGTACCTGTTTACTTACTGATAAGTTGAAGTGCTCCCTGCCGCATTTCACAAATAATCCGGCAAATCCTGCAGATTTATTTTAAGGATTGATTAGAAAAGTCAATGTTGTACACGAAGGATTAAAAAAAGAAATATTTGGAATCTACTTAAGTATCTGTTATCTCAAAGACAGTCTTGAGTACTCCAAATTTATACTGCCACAGACAGAAAGGGATGGAAAATTCCTATGTATGTTTTGCATAGCCTAAACGGGAAGAACACTAGGCCGGCCCTCAAAAGACATTTGTAATCTGAATCTATCCACTGATGGGGGGATGCTGTGAGCTCAATCAAATTATTTGACCTCCCAAAACCCCAGTTTTCTTATTTTTATTGTGGTAAAAAACACATAACACAAAATTTACCATCTTAACTATTTTTAAGTGTACAGTACAGTCTTGTTAACTATATGCACCTTGGTGTGCAACAGATCTCTAGAACTTCTTCACAATGCAAAATCGAAATCCTAAATCCACTGAACAACAGCTCCCTTCTTCCCCCACCCCCCAGCCCCGGGAACCACCATTCTACTTTCTGTTTCTAAGAACTATTTTTTCTTCTCACTATTAACGATACTCATCTACAAAAAGGGAAACAACTTTCTAACCCTTCCCACCTCCAGTCTTTGTTGTGAGGCTACGTTGAGTCAAGGTCTGAGAAACTGCTTTGGAAGCTGAATCACTCTTCAAACGCCAGGTATGATTGCAAACCAGAGCCAACCTCCTCAGAGCGGGTGAGGGTAATCTTGACATAAATCTCGCATTCGGCTTAAAAATTCTAACAGTCTGGTTATTCTTGGCTGTCCAGAATTCTGATTGTGTACGTACCCTAACAATTTTCAGGAGAACTAGAAAAATTCATTGAAAGGATATATTTTGGGGAAATCTTTTTGTTTTAAATACAGATAAGTAAATGCTGAGTAGAAGGTTATTAACTGGTTTAGTCCCTCATCCTAGAGTATCCTAATTCACTCTTTAGTACACTGTATTTGAATCCTTATCGTCTCTCATCTCCTCCAGCTGATCCCCAAGGACTAAGGACACGCCTCCGCAGGAAGAAATATATTTGTAATATATACAACATATTAGTACTTGGGTTGATGTAAATAATTTGTAAGTAAATAAATAAACATGTATTGGAGTGTATGTTCCTTTTTTTTTTTTTTTTAAATAATGGCAGCAATAAAAAGCTCCAAAGGCTGATAACCTACCTCCAGTATCAGCCAGGGTTCTCCAAAGAAATAGAACCAACGGGAGATACACACACACAGATTTGTATTTCATTTTAAGGAATTGGCTCATGCCATTGTAGGGGCTGGCAAGTTAAAAATCTGGAGGGGAGGCTGAAAAATCAAGCAGCACTTTTATGTTAGACGTCTCTAAGCAGAATTTCTTCTTCTCCAGGAAACTCCAGTTTTGCTCTTAATCCCCTCAAGTGATTGGATGAGGCCCACCCACCACGTCGAGTGTAATCTCCTTTAAGTCAACTGATTATAGTCGTTAACCACATCAACGTGATACCCTTACGGCAACACCTAGATCAGATACAACTGGGTACTGTAGCCTAGCCAAGTTAACACATGAAACTTACCATCACATTATCTTATTGTCAAGTTTCCTAATTGATCTCCTGTCTCCAGTCTGTCCCTCCTCCAAGCCCCCTCCATGCCATTTCCAGACTCAGCTTACTAAAGGACATCTCTGAGCAGGTCTCTCCTCTGCTGGACAGCCATCACCACTAGATAAGACCAAGTCCTTGGACGGGCATTCGCTGCCCTTTAGACTTCAGAGCCCAAGTGCCTCTCGTCTCCACCCCCAGCTTTTTGTTAACATCAACATCTTATTCTAAAGACGCTAAATCCTTCTGCCTGCCAGTCCTCACCCCACAGCACCCCCACACCTGGGCTTTTCTGACAGTGTGCCCCCTTGAGCATGCCTCAGGGCATGTCACCCCTTCTAGCTCTGCCTATCAAAATCCTCCCCTCTTCAATCAACATGTCCAGTATCCAACTCATTATCTTATCTGAAATATGCTTTTCCTACTCTATTCCTGGGGCTCAGTTAATGCATTCCTTCCGCTTGCATGGGCTAGGAATCTCAAATAAAAATTTAATAAATAGCAGACTGGGGGAAGATATTTCCAGTGCCTAAATAGTCAAGGGAATAATTTCTAGAATATACAAAGAAATCCTTCAAACCAACGCACAAGGACAAGGAAAACCAATAGAAAACTGGGCCGAAGATATCCCAAGGCAATTCACAGAAGGGGAAGCCCTGGTAGGCAGCAAGTATATGAACAAATGCTCCAACTCACCAGTAATCAAATAAATGAAAATTAGAACAACATTGAGATACCAGTTTATAATCATCCAGAGGGCAACAATTGCAAAAGTAGATAACAGCAAATATTACCAAGATATGGGTGATTTCGTGTCTTTCCATGTCTTCATCTATCACTCTGTTGATCTGGGAGTCATCATGCTCCTTAGCTGAGGTTTGTCTCTGAGCTACATACCTACAAATCCAACCCACTTTTAGACATCTCTCCTTCCTAGTTCCATTGGTTTATTAAATACATGCTCAGAACTGAACTTGTGCTGTGCTTCTCCAGACAAGATTCTCCCCCTCGGTTTCCTGTCTCAGAGGGCCACCTCGTTTGCCTAAGTCATTCCAATCCCTAATTCTTCCCTTTCCATCACCTGCTACCCCATCTGTCACCAAGTCATTTATATTTTAGGACTTCAGCGTATTTGACATTTGTCTCCCAAGTTCCATCTTTTCCCAGTGCTACCGCAGCTCAGGCCACTGTCATTTCTTGCCTGAATTACTGAAATTGTTTCTCACTTGTTCTCCCCCCCTGCAATCTTGCTAACTAGTTTCATAATAAGTGCTGTCTGTTTGACAACCACTTGGACACAAGAGGGAATAAGATGTACTCCATGACCTCAAGGAAATTGCTCTTCTCCAGTGGGAGGGAAGGACAAATATGCAAATAATTACAATCCCCTGAGAGGCTTGTGATGAGGGAGGGGAGAACTGTAGTTACCGTGGGAGCCGAGAGGAGGGTGCTCAATACTACAGCCCATGCTTCATAAGCCATACATGTGATCTTCCTAAAATGCAGGTCTGATCACATGCCCCTGGCTTAAAACTCCCCAGAGGCTCCCTGCTGCTCTTGGAATGAAATCTCTGACATGGTGTAACCCATGTGGGCTATCTTGGCCTCTTCTACAGCTCCTGTATGAATTCTCTGCTGTAAGAAACAACTCATATCCATACACAAGCCGCCCTTTCTTTTGCCTCTTGATGGACCAACCTACAGCACCCACTATGAGTTGAGTGGTATTTTGGGTTGGTGAAAAACTAGTTACAGATCTGATGAAGTTGCATATTAAATATTTGCAGTTTCCCCATCACTCGTGCTCAAGGATGTACAGTGATAATCCAACAGACATTATGTTCATTAAATGCCAGCAATGTGCAGTGCATTATGCTGAACATGGTGGAGGAGGCCGAGACGAGTTAGCCAAACTCACCCGCCTGCTCTCTCCCTGTCTCTCTAGCTCCACATCAGCTGTCTCTTCACTAACTGCCCAGCTGGCCATGTCTGAATGCTGCCCCTTCCATATGTGGCTCCAACACTTCGCGCACACTGAAGTGTTTTCTGTGTTCCCCAGTGGGAAGTCGAAATCTCCTCTTAGAGCTCCTTTTGCACGTTGTACGTGCTTCTCCCACGTGGCACTCATCGTTCCTGTGGTGAGCCATCTTTGCTTGTGTACCTGGCCACCCCTGCCGCCACCCAGACTCTGATGTCCTTTAATGCAGAGGTGCTCTCTCATTTAACTTTCTATGATGTCTGGCGCAATCTAGGTACTCAATAAATGTGCTGAGTTAATGAGAAGTAGTTCTTGTTTCCTAGGTGCTCACAATTCTCTACGGACTATGAAGTGAAGTCCAAATTTTCCAGCAAAAATTTCAAAGCCTTCTAGAATGAGGCCCCACCTGATCTGATCATCTGCTGCAGCCTCACCAGCACAGACCCTCTGTGTCGGCCAGCCTTCTTCCTTCATCGCACTTGAAACATGCCACGTGCGTTCATCTACGCCAAAAATGCTCACTGAGATGAATACTGAAAACGTATATTGAGAACCTACTGTACGGCCGACCCAGCTCTAGATGCTCAGGATAAAGAGAGGAGGAAATGAGACGTGGTTCCTGCCCCACCAGAATGTACAGAATGAGGAGGAAACCAACGCCGGGGAAGTGATAATTACAAATTGTGAAAAGCGCTGTGAAAGAAGCAAGCAGCTTTACGAGAGAGGGTGGGGGTTGCTCAGCCTGCTCCCCTCGCTGGGACGTTTACTGACCGCTCTCTGCCCACCTGAATCCCACATCTCTTTCATCTCTTTTAACCCCATGGCTCACTTCTGGGAAGTCTTCCCGGGTTACGGCAGGCCCTGCCTGCCCCCCCGCGACATTGATCACGGGCATCGCCAAAGCTGCACTGAGCGTTTACCCTGGTGCACGAGCTGCAGAGATGACGTAGCTGTGGCCACCAGGCCTCCCTTCAGTAAGCCCATCATGCAGGCACTTCCACGGTTTCAGAACCAGGCTCAAGGAAATCGGTGCAATTTCTGGGATCTTTTGCACGCTCACTTACTGATGGAGAGAAAATTCCATGCAAGGCATCCCAGCCAAGCTGATTGCATAGCCCCCCATCCATCCCCAACTTGTCCTAACCTGACTCCAGCTTGATTCAGCCTCACTGTGTGTAGCCATGAGTAATCTTGCTTCTCTCCCCCCAGTCTCACCCTCGTGCTGAAAAGTTCCCGTTAGCTTATATTTAACTCATTCGTCATGATTTGAGTGCTCCTTGCCAGCGCTTGGGACAGATCTCTCAACTCCCCAAAAGCCTCGCGGACTCCTTCTGCCTGGGAATAGACCTGTCAGTTGGGTCTCTTGCAGGACAGCAGGAAGTTTTATATAAGAAGCAATGTGTTAGACAATATGAGCAAGCAGTTGGGAGTCAGGGATGGAGGGGTCAGGGGGGGATTAGTGTTCGGGATACTGTAACTTGCATTTTATATTTATTATTCCTAATTCTTAGGCATTCCTGCAAGGTAATATGGTTATGCCAAGTTTTATAGATGAGGAAAGAAAAATACCTTGGCTAAGAGCCAAGGAGGACAGTCACATATTTAGGCAAGTAATTTTAATACAGGATGAGATGTGATAATAGAAGTTTGCAGAGAGTGACCTTTCTCTAATTTGAGCAGATGTCAGAAGCACCCAGAGACTCATTCAAACACAGATTGCTGGCCCCCACCCCAAGAGTTTCTGATTCAGTAGGCTTGAGATGGAGCCTAAGAACTTGTGTTTCTAGCAAATTCCCTGCTGATGCTGATGCTGCTGATCCAGGGACCACACTTTGAGAACCACTGTTGTAAAACACGGTGTAAGCCCAGAGGAAAGAGAAACTACCTGTGCTCTGGGGCAATTCAGGGAAGCCTTCATAGGGAAAGCGACACTGAGGTTGGGTGTGGAAGGTTGGACGGGAGTCTCCAACTCACTCACAGGTCATCGAGGGAGAGATGGAGCACGTGCTGTGCACAGATTCACAAAGGCAAGGCGAGTTCAGGAGTGGGGAGCAGCATGTATAACTGGGGGGGCTCTGCAGAGCTTGTGCAGCTGGGGGAGGAGGCTGGCAGGTGAGCTTGGGGCCAGACTGAAAGCCATGCTAAATCTGAACTTCATCCTTGGGTCCTCGGCTTTTAATCAGAAGAGTAATGCAATTCTCTTCACCTAATTGTGATCTAATTGTTCATTCATGAAAGACAAAAAGGTATTAATCACTAACTATGCCAAGAAATGCTAGGGGTATAAAAATCTCAGTCTATGAAGTAATAACAACAACAAGGGGTATCTTTCCAGACCTTACTACAGTGATAAGGGCCTCACGTGCGTGATCTTATTTACTTCCAACAACAACCCTTTGCAAAAGACGCCACTGTCAGCCCATTTTAGAGATGAGGAAACTGAGGTTTACAGAGGCAAAAGCAGCCTTGAAAGCAAGTAAATAAGGATTTAGGTTTAAGTTTAAAGGATCGTTTTTGCCTTTTAAACCTTGTTTTCTGTTACAACATCCTTGAGTTCAAGACTGTCTCTCTACCTTCCCTTTCACTCCAAACTTCTCGCATCTTATATGGAGCTGCCCCTGCTGCTCTGGGCAAGAGTAGCCAAGCTCGCGCGGCTATTCCTCTCTCCCTGCTGGCGCCCTGACCTCTACACAAAGGCACCAGGCAAGCAGAAGCTGCGGCTTGTTATCGGAGGATCTGTGGTCTTCACGGTGCGGGCATGTCATCCCGAGGGGACGCACAGGATCTATCACTGTCAAACCCGAAGGCCTTTTTTTATTCTTGCAAACTCAGGGCTTTTCAGATCTTTAAGGCTGATCAGAGATAGAGCTCTACAATAGCTGACTTAAATCTCAGCAAGCAGGGAGGCAAGGCAAAAAGAGGTATCGTGCATAAAATAAAGTACACCGACTCTTTTTGGAAAGATAAAACATCACTCTTGGTACACGCAGCACAATAAAAGCCCTTGGAGAACAGAGAAGATCTTTGTCAGGAATTGTATCTCATTTAGCACTATTGTTTCACTGTGTTCCTTTCAGAATGAAAGTGATTCATCTTGCTTTTGTCTCAGGTTGCTTTCATTTTTTCCTCTTACAGAAATTTCTCTCCCATTAGTTGGCAAGCACTTTTTCCTCTCCCTTCTCTTCACAAACAGGACTTTCATCCTAAACGTGTTTATGCTGGGCTCTCACTGTCCGACTCAATGACTTTTTTCCCCATTTTGTCAAGTAGTGATTCAGATAATACAGACAATACTGCTGTGAAGTGGGTTTTAAAAAATATTTTAATGATCCTATTCTTTGGAAAAGTGTGTGTGCATGTGTGTGTGTGCGGTGTTCGAGTGCCAGGCTATAAATATCGTCATCATTTATACTCTCAGGAAGTATCTCTGAGCATCTGCTAGCTTCTCTGCATTCCTGAGGACAGGAAGTAGATGCTACACAAGCTAGTTACCACACTAAGACTGTGGCTGAAGAGGAAGCTACACAAACAGCAGTTAATTATGGTTTACAAGTTCAAGAGCAAGAAGGCGAGATAAGAGACGTCTCAAGGGCACGTTTAGTGGCTCTGTTCCCTGCATTTGGAGAAAGAAGGATAAAATTCATGACAAACATTTATACTGCATTACGAATTTTATCAGAAGGCTTTCGGAAATAACAGACAGAAGTAACACCAGTTTCTTCTTGGAGCTCCTATGTCTGCTGGGTGCTACGTACTTTATCACATTATCGCCTTTTGTCTTCAAGTAGCCTTAGTAAGGTGTGAGGAGCTGACATTCACAGCAACTGAGCGATTTTCAAAAAGCTGTCCAGCTCAGAAGTAGCAGAGCTTGACTTCAGTCTGGGTGTCTTGACAGCAAAGGAGAATGGCTGGGATGTAGAGAGGTGGGCCCAGGCTGGAAGGCCCGTCCGGATTTGCCAGCAATAAGGGACCAAAGCTTCCTGTATTTGAACTCTTCTGGGAGTTTCTTCTCAGGCCTTGCCATTTCCTGGACATCCTCAGTGAGTGTCTGTCCATCTGTGGGCAGCCTGGCCTGGACGTTGTGTTAAACTGGCTTGGCAAACTACGGTGCTCCTGCTCCCATGGTAGGTGGCACTGGAAAGAGGCTGCTTGCTGCTGAAGGATGGGGCACTGAGAGTGTGCAAATCCATGTGCTGCAGATGTATGAGGCTGCTCTTCTAATCAGAGGTGACCAGTAAGCTCATCTGGCTCTCTCTGCCCAGGTCTCTTGGGCTCACCACTCCCCAAGCCTCTGGTAGAGAGTAGAGGGGAGCTATGCATGCCAGCAGTGGTATCCTCTAAGCTGCCACAGCTGCCCTTTCTCCTCTGGGCTTCCAGGTGCCCTCTACTCTACTCTTCCTCCTGCCCCTCTCCTGCGCTCACTGCTTCGGCTCCACCACATTGCTGCCTCTCCTTCTACCAGAGCGCGCGAGGCTCAACTCGCCCAGGTCCGACTTTGGCCTGGGGGATCTCACTGCCGGGACTTTGAATTTCATATATATTATATATACATATACACCCATACATAATATTCAAAGCCATGTATGTATGTGTAAACATATACACATGCGCATATTGTTCAAAGTTATATACGTGTATATGTTACACCACAGACACATCTTGCATTTTTATTTTTACCCTGGACCTCTGCCTTGAGTTCCAGGCTTCTAAATCCAACTGCTGATTCAAATTCTCCAAAAGAAGGTTTAATAGGAATCTCAAACTTAACATGGCTCCAGCAGAACTATTGCATTTCACCTCAAAAATGTCAATCCCCACCCCAAACTCTTGTATTTCCTTAAATGGCACCACCATCACCTACCTAGTTGCTCAGGCCAAAAATCTCGGGATTCATCTCTTATTTCTTTCTTTCCCTCATGCCTTCCATCCGGCCCGTTAGTCAGCCTCATCAACTCTAAGCCTCACCCAAATATATCCAGAATCCAGCCACTTATCATCATTGGCACTGCTGCGGTCCTGGTCCACGCAAACTGCTGGCGGGGCTCCCGGCTTCCAAGCTCTCCTCCGTCCACACTCCACACAGCGGGGAAAAGGAAGGACATCTCATTATTCTCTCGGCTAAACCCTCCAATGGTTTCCCATCTCCCTGAGAGAAAAACGCACACTCCTCACCACCGCCTCTAAGACGCTCCATCATCCAGTCCCCACCTCTGTCTCCCAGCTCACCTCCCTCATTACCTACACCCCGGCCCACTGACCATCTTTCTGTTCCTCAAAAGGCCGAGCCTGTTTCTTTCTTAGGGCCTTTGTGGTTTATTTTCCTCCTTTCTGGAGCACTTTCCCCAATCACGGCGGGGCTGGCTCATTTTCATCTTTCAGAGCTCAACTCTATCATCCCCTGTCACCCTTCCCTGAGACAACTTCCCTGACCCCGGTGCTAACCAGCGCCTCCATCTCTGCCACAGGTCTCTATTCAGTCTTCTTTGGGGCACTTGTGTGTACCTGAAATGATCTTTTTCACTTATTTCTATACCTGTCAGCTTACTTTCTCTATGTTTTTATCCAAGAATTTTATAGTTTCAGCTCTCACATTTAGGACTTTGATCTGTTTTGAATTAATTTTTGTATATGGTGTAAGGGAAGGGTCTGATACCACTCTTTTGCTTGTGGATATTCAGTGTCCCCAGCGTATTAAAAAAAATTCCTTTCTCCATTGAAAGGTCTTGCTACCCTTGTTGAAAATCATTTGAGTATAAAGGCAAGAGTTAATTTCTGGGCTGTCTATTCTATTCCATTGGTCTGTATGTCTGTCTTTATGGCCCATCAGTTCATTTTCACTACTAGGAGGTACATTCCTTGGGGGCTTCTTGTAGCCCAGCCTCAGGCACAGAGGGGCTCAATGGATTTCTGCCGGCTGCCTGGCTGGGTTTGTTTCCAGTGCCTCCTTCCACAGCCCATATAGACTTCTCTGCATGGCTCCTGCTCAGCCTGTGACAGATGCGCCGCCTCCCTGGGGCAGCCTGACTGACAGTGTAATGCGATCCTCTTCCTTTGACTTCGGGTCAAAGGAGCTCCTGCCCTCCCATCTCTCCAAACTGATCTCCAAGTGTGCTGGGTTAGTTTGACCTTGCCTTGTCCCATTCTGATTCTATTTATAATTGGTGGTTGTGCATCCAGCATTTTCTCAGTCTGCTGCTCCCTTCTCCCAGGTGTCGTCCCCGGCCAGTGTGTCTGGTGGCCGACATACCATTGCACGCGTGTTCCCGTCCTCCTTGGACCTGTGTCCAGCAGACCCTCATGGACCTCATGGGGGCACACCCACCTGCCTCTGGGGCTGCCCTGCTTAATTTGAACCCTTGCATCTCAATTGTACGTGAGGACAAAGGAAAGCTAAGCTCTGTTCCAGCCTTGTCCAAGTCACGTCTAAAGGCCATTCTGTTTTTGTTTTTCTTTCCAGTCTCATAAATAAGGCCTCAGTAATGGCAGGGAGGGAATCCAGAGGGCAGGAACACAGCATTACATCATCACATTACCTACACTGATGCATTTTCAAGGCCAACAAACTCAATTAGCTCATTGGTAATAGCTGTACCAGCAGTGGGACTCTTACAGCAGAGTTTATTGTTCTGAGGAAAGACACAGAAAATAAATGACAGTGCAGTTCAGCATGCAGAGCCACCAGCAAACTAACCCAAAGTTGCAGCCCCACACCACACGTGGTTCACTTTAGATAATTTTGAACCACTACTTATAGTTCATTCTTTTGATATATTTAAATCTTGAGAAATATAGTGCTATTTTTTACCTGTGTTCTGGTTGTTTGTTATATCACCCATTCTTGAGCGACTCTGCTTTCTTCTTCTGTAAATAACCAAGCCTTACCAGCCTTGAGACCTAGAGAGATTAGAAAAGTTACTTGTGGAAATTTAGCACATGGCTTTATCTCAGTCACTACTTATATATTTATCATTCGCGGACATATCAAATAGTCAGCCAAGCTAACACTTTGGGTAAGTTAGAGAAAGCAGAAAATTCTCATTAAGAATAAGTGGGAATGAAGAACAGTTAGGATTACTGAGAAGTCAAAATAACGTGATATTTTAACCACGTTGTCATGGGAACAAAAAATGTTTTTGCTGAACAGTCCTGAGAATTTAACTTGTCCAGCCCTGTAATTTTACAGACGAGAACACCCAGGGAATAGAAGGTTAAGTTATGTCCTCTAGGTCACATGGCTGGTTAGCAGACATGCAGAATCACTATAAATAAGTCACAGTCCACGTGCTTATGAAGAGATGATCTTGCGGTCTCTTCAGAAGGGACTTTATCATCCAGAGATGGGGTGGATTTCAAATTAGCACATAGCAGGCCTGCAGGTGCTATCAATGTTCTGCGGATAGGGTGTTGGCTTTTGTCTGCAAACTAAACAAGCCCTTCACAATCTTAGCTTACACCTTGAATAGTGAGTTCCTCGTGTACAGTGCTAAGATAAGTTTCCGTGTAGCTATCAAATATCAAAACTGTCAAATTGGAGGCATTCAAATTCCATTGCGGGAAGGTTAAAGCATACTTCTCTCAAAGCAACTTCTATTTTCCAGGCCATCATTAGCCCTAAGATTGGTTTTCCATCCCTCATCTTCAAGAAACAAGAAGAGGGATTCTGTGCACAGAGGCCCCACATCTTGGCTTCCAACAACTGCTTCTGTGTAGAACTCATTTAGAACACACGGGGATTCAGGGCTGTGTTTTAAATAGCTCATAAATCATGCATTTCCTTAAGAAGGATTTCAAAGAGGGCCGATTTGCCGGGTAGCATTCTCCTTCTCCCCTCAGGCAGACTAGCAAGTTCTGCATGTCTTGCCCATCTTTCATCTACTTACAGCTCCGAGGAGCCACCAGAATATGGATGCTGGTGGTGCGTGATTCGTAAGGAGAAATGTCTCCAATTCACGAAGATTCTCTTTGTGCCTTTGTAACGTAGGCACATGGTGGAATGCGCTTTGTTGAAGCTGTCCTAAAATGTTGGTCAGTTCTGTGGACAAACAAAAGGACAAAAATGGTCATGACTTTTTTCTAGCCATGGAACTCTTAATATTCTATTTGAATTTTCCAACGTTTAGGTGTATGTTGTTAATCCCTCCTCTCTCTCTACTTTCCTCTCTCTTTATCTTCACACTGAGGCCGCCACTTATGTTACTGAGGAAGATAGTCAATTTGGAGGCAGGCGTGGACTCACATCCCAGACCCATCATTTGCAAGTTGAGTGACCTCCAATAAGTTATATGACCGCTCTACTCTCGTAGATGGAGGATAACAACAGAGTGGAGGAAAGATTGAATAAGATAATAGAGAGAGTCCCAGGGGTGGTGTGTAATAGATTGTAACTTTCTTTTGTTCTTTATTGAATAACAGTTCCTTGAGCACCTTCTCTGTCAGCCCTAGTTCTAGATGCCAGGGATGTAGCACCAAATAAAACAGACAAAACCCCGCTTTTATGGAACTGATGTTCTAGTGCAGGAGATAACAATAAACTAATAAGTATGATATATAGAATGTGAGCCACATTCAGAAACATGAGGAACCAGAGGCGACGCAGACCCAGGTCGGGAGAGCATGCAGGCAGGATGGGTTTTGTCAGTTGGCAAGAAAGGACAAGGAAAGTAGGCCACTGACATTAGGAGCATTTAATGGTCTCTGTGGAGGACAGAACACTTGTGTCAGGAGGTCATACTTCTGTTCCCAGGGCCTAGCATATTGTAGGAGCTCATTAAATGCCTCATGGGTGGATGGAGGGATGGACAAGGATTCCAAGACAGCAGCGATTGGCAGAGGTGGAGGCAAGAACCTGGGCACCCATCTAAAAAACTCTTCTGTGCAGAATTCAGCCCTGGAGACAGAATCTAGCAGAGTTGAGGGAATAAGGCAAGAATGTCTGGGGACATGGATAAGGGGGCAAGAAATGGTTTCAGGCAAAGTAAAATAAGACAGGACACTTGATATTGGAGCCAAAGTTCCAAGACAAAATGGTGCCAGTAGAAAGTGGATTAGATGCTGCATAAAAAGGCACCAAGCAGGCCTTCCCAGAGGAAGCCTTGACTTCCGTCTTTGACATGGACATCTGCTAGTGCCTCAATCTCACGGGAAGTGCTCTGTGAACTCAGCTTCACTGAGTATTACTAATTATTGTTAATTATTATTAATACTCATGCAGTACTCAGGATTGCAGTCCATCTTGTGTAGGAATTCTGCGCCTCTACCTCTGGTGAGACATGACCTGCGTGCTTCCATGGGCTCTTCTCTTTCTCCAGCCAGGGAAAGGCTTCATGCTGAGCCTGGGTCTGCGCCTGCCCTCATCACATGGGGGCCTTAGCCATACTCCTCCACCCTTATGCTAGCCACCCACCTCCTCTTCAAGCTTCCCAGATAAGAAAAATGAAAATGTAATGAGGAGAAATATGAGAGGACAATTAAGCAAAGTGCAAGACAGAGTTGGAGGGAGCCTAGAGATTGCCTTGCAGGTCTGCCTCATTCCTCCACACCTGAGAGCAGGCAGCGCCTCAGGGCCCACACTGGGCCCACACTAGCACTCATGGCTCACCCCACCTGGGATGTCAGGCCGGTGTCAGGAGATGACGAATGAGACCAAACTCCACCTGACTTCACCCCTCAGAGACTCTCCACAATATGTACACACAGGAGACGTTGGGAACATTCTTCATAAACCAAAGTAGGGCTGGAGAAGGCTCTGGAAGGGAAACAAATGAGTTTACAGATAGAGCAGTGGGTTGTAGCAGGGAAGACAAATGAAATATGGGCCCTTTGGTGACGAAAACAGACAATATATGGAGATACATTAAAATGAATCAACTTGTCACCTAAGTATGAGATACAAGATCGAAGGGTCATATCTTTTGGCCTCCTCTCCCCAGGATCCTGGAAAGCAAGGAGGACAGAGGAGCAGGCCCTGGACTGGTGATAAGGAAAATGGAGCATGGGTGCTAGGAGGAGATGGTACTCACCTGGCAGTAAATCTTGCTGCAGTTCTTGCTTGGTCATTTCTTAAGACGCTAGAAGCAAAGATGGTCCATGGGCCAAGGCAACTGGAGCTGAGGAGGGGGGTCGGTTCAGCAAGACCAGTGGTCCTGCTCATATCCAGGGTCATAGCCGGGAGACGCGAGGAGAGATGTCAGGGACGGAGAACGCAGCAATGGGCAGGGATATCAAGTCCAAGGTGGGACAGAGACAGACTCCAATGTCAGGGTGCCTGGGAGGGGCTCACAGGAGTGAAGCCAAGCCCATTTGCTTTAAAGGAGCAAGGCCTTCCTTGTGACCTTGGGCGAGTTACTCCATCTCTGACGATTTGCTCAATTGTGAAATGGGACAACAGCATGTAGCACGTAGTCACAGGTATTACCTGTGACAGCATCTGCAGGTGGGCTTTGTCGGTATAAAGTCGTGGTTCTCAACATGCCGTGTTGAAATCCCAAGGAGAGACTTAAAAGTACCGATGTTGAGGCTCTATCCCCAGAAGTTCTGGTTTAATTGGCCTGAGTGGAGCCTGGGCGCTTTTTATAAAACTCCCAAGGTATTGCACCTGCTGTTTGTTGACATTCTGCATCATCCCTGCCCTTGAAACTCTCCTTGTACCCATTTCCAGACCCCTTGTGATCAGGGCTCCTGTGCACTTCTGCCAACGAGAGCCCTCATATAAGACCGGGAAGGCAGAAGAGAAGGGGAAGGTGTTATTCTAGGCAGCAGGTGCATGGGCATCGGCAAACGGCAGACCTGAGTTTTGCCTGAGGGTTTCCAGTGTCTTCCTAGAAATCACTGAGTGCAATGTTATCAGCAGTTGAGATCATTGGCAACAGCACCCCTACTTTCAAATTTCCTGACCCCTGCTTTCAAATTTCCTGAAAGCAGTCTTCCTAATCGTATGTGGATCCCCCACCCCTTCCAATGGTTAAGCCCCTAACTTCATTTTAGTGGTGACTTTACACAGAGCACATGCAGTGGTTTCTGTTTTCTGACAGAACATTGGCTAATGTCCTGGGGGATTCTGCCGTGCAGCCAGGACTGAGTACCATTATTGTAAACCTCCATAAGCCTTTATGCCCAGGAGCTTTATCTTCCAGATCCCAGCCTGCTCTGGTCGAGGAGACCTGCCCCATTGCCTCACAGAAGCCACTGGTGGTGGACTGTTTGGGGGTCACAAATTCTTCCCGTTTGCAATGTGAGCTGCTGGTCCTTCCACCCAGTCTCTCCTTGAATATGGACTGGCTTTGTGACTTGCTTCGACTGATAAAACATGGCGGAAGTGAAGTCACAAGTCTTGGAGCCTGAGGCTGCAGGGTGGGTGAAGCTGCTGCCTCTGCCTCTTGGGAAGCTGCCCTGAGACCCCCAGGTAGGAAGCCAGTCCAGACTCTTGGAGCGAGAAGCCTCATGGCTGTAAATGAGCTGCCTATGGCTGCTGTAACAAATTACCACCAATGTAGTGGCTTAAAACAACAAAAATTTATTAATTTACAGTTCTGGAGGCCAGAAGTCCAAATTAAGTCTCATTGGGCTAAAATCAAGGTGTTGACAGGCCTGTGTTCCTTCTGGAGGCTCTAGGGGAAAATTCTTTCCTTGTTTGTTCCAACTTTTAGAGACTGCCTCATTCCTTGGCTCATGGCCCCACATCACTCCAACCTATGTTTCCAACATAATATGTCCTTTCCTGACCCTGACCTTCCTGGCTCCCCCGTAGAAGATCCCTATGATTACACCGGGCCAAGCTGGATGAAAATTGCCCCATCTCTTAATCATATCTGCAAAATCCCTCTTGCCCTGTAAGGTAACATATTCACAGGTTCTGGGGATGAGGTTCTGGGAATGACATCTTTTGGGGGACCATTATTCTGCCTACCATAGAAGGTCATGAAAACTTGCATTTGACTAGAGGGAGCAAATTGACCAATGGTCCCAGCTGCCACACTCTGGAATCCATCACCATGTTAGCAAGTTGGCCATGCTTCCCCGGCTGCTCCCAGACAGTGATGGATTGCAACAGGATTCTAAGGCAGACCTGCTCCTGGGAGATGCAGGACTCCTCTGCTAGGACTCCCCATCAGCTTTGCAGAAACATCCATAGCCCCTCACTGTAAGTCTGATCCTGCTCTGCCTTCCCTTTCTCCTCTCTCTTCTGGAGGCGTTGACCTGCATTGTGGTCTGACAGCTCTCCGGAGCTCCTCTGGTTCTCTTCCCATTCTCCCCTCACAGGATCTTCTCTAACAAATCTCTTGTAGGTTCAATCCCGACTTGGCATCTGCTTGGAGGACGAGGACCGATGCGGGTCTCGCAGAGGAGTTCAAGGTGCTGGCCAACAGCCAGCACTCACTGCTAGGCCTGTGAGTGAGGCCAGCTTGGACCTTCTGGTCCAGCTGACCCTCCTGTAATTACGGCCGCATGAAGGAGCCCTGGAGAACTCAGTAAAGTAAACTCCCATCTAATGCACAGAAGCGTAATTGTTTTGTCACTAACTTTTGGGGAGGTTTTTTAGGTAGAAAGGCTAATGGTACACCACCAGAGGAAGACTTAAAGGAAACAGGAATGAGAGTAAACCAGCAGCAAGCAGGAATCAGGTGTGATAAAGGGTAGCTGTGACGAGGCCATCGTGTGCCAGGAATCCTGCCTGGGCTATAAGCCAATGTTCCCAACCAAGCTGTCTTTCTGTGACCTACTTCTATCTGCACGACCTTGTACTACACACAGACCCATCACGTGTCCGTGTTCACACTTTGATTCAGGCCTCAGTAAGTCCCCCTTTGGATTCCGGCCCTGCCTCTAAGTGGTCCTTCTGGTGCCCATCCATTCCTGCTTTACCAGTTACTCTCGACATGAGCTTTATGATGAAATGCTCAGATTCCTACTCCATCATTTGTGCTGTCTGCTCATCTCTCACATCTGACCTGGTGTTACATTTCTCTGGTCTGGTCCTGGGCTTCACCTTCTGACTCTGCCCCCATCTGGTGCCCGGGAAAATCTTGTAGAAAGAGTCTGCATCATGGCTGAGCCTTGGGGCTGGAACCCAGCCGGGCAGTCTCGTCCTTTCCTCTCAACATGGCACCCCCTTCTGCAACCTGAAGCCTGTCTTCTGATGCTCTCCTGGATCCCACTGTTTTTCCATGTGCTCTTGTCTGCTAACCTGTTTTCCAGCACGTCGGGACATCACTTACTGAGAATTTCAGCTTCTGCCAGCCCGTGGCACGCAGCCTGACTCCGCTGCCTCTCTCTGCTTGACCCCGCAGAACTACAGCATTTCCCAAGTCAGCAGCCACTTCTTCCAAAGGATTACTCTGGACTTTCCCCGCCAGTGCGGATTACACCTGCAACACAAGTTATTAACTTGTGAATCCTTCGTGCAGGAGGTTGTGCCTGAAACTGCTCTCAGGTAACAAGAATGCACTTGATTCATGGAGAGGCATTTTCTATTTGAGAAAAAAAAAATTAAATGCACTGCAGTACATAAAAAGACTATCCTATTAAAAAGCACTAGGAAAAACTAGCTCTTAGGGGAAAAATGAATACTTTCAAATCATGGTGAAACAGAGACACGTGGAGGGCGATGTTATGAATATAAGATGCTCTTTTTTCTTTTCAGGGAATAAGACGTCCTACGGATTGTAAGTAATAAGAAACTATTAGTACTTGTCTTGATGCAAAACGTTTTTTGATCCTAATCTCTCTTTATATATCTTTGGGGTATTTAAAGAGATGGCCTTAAACAGGCCTTAAAATGTCTACAGAACTTCTCTTCAAAGAGCATTCTTTCACAGTGCTCTTTAAGGAAGGTCTGTTACTGGCCAGGAGCCTTGTGCTGTGACTGCAGCTTCCACACCGAGGTGGGTGAGCAGGAGGCCTTTGAATCATCTGTGAGCAGCCATTGAGGTGGGAGCTCATACATTGTTGTATGTGTATGTATGCAATCACATTTTGCACATGTCATGCAAAATACACACATTCTAGACTTAATTTGCCATATATCCTAGATGTTTCGGACAATCTCATGTATAATTATACTTTCTCAGATGCCTCCACTCTCCTGGAAATGCTGTATTTTTGGAAATAATGAGTAAATGAATCCAGTCTACAAAGCTAATAACTGAGAAAGCTGAGACTTTCCAATGATGAATGTAATGATATCCTCCAGCCTCAGTAGACATGAATGGTGAAAGCAGCCATGCATGTTCTTTATTTACATGCACAGCTAATTAACATTTTTATATCATGTAATTTTTTTATTGATGTTTTAATAGTTTATAACATTGTGGAATTTTGGGTTGTACATTTTTGTTTGTCCATCACCATATAATACATCTCCCTTCACCCCTTGTGCCCACTCCCTACCCCCATTGCCCCTGGTAACCACACTATAGTTTTCTCTGTCCATGTGTTGGTTTATAGTCCACATATGAGTGAGATCATACAGTGCTTGTCTTTCTTTTTCTGGCTTATTTCACTTAACATAATACCCTCCAGGCCCATCCATGTTGTTGCAAATGGGACGATTTTGTCTTTTTTATGGCTGAGTAGTATTCCATTGCATGTATATACCACATCTTGTTGATTGTTGCTTCCACTTCTTGGCTATAGTGAATAATGCTGCAACGAACATAGGGGTGCATAAGCCTCTTTGGATTGTTCATTTCAGGTTCGTTGGATAGATTCCCAGTAGTGGGATAGCTGGATTATAGAGTATTTCTATTTTTAATTCTTTGAGGAATCTCCTTGCCATTTTCCATAGAGGCTGCACCAGTTTGCATTCCCACCAGCTGTGTATGAGGGTTCCTGTTTCTCCACATTCTCTCCAACATTTGTTGTTTTTTGTCTTGGTGATTATAGCCATTCTAACGGGCGTGAGGTGATATCTTAGTGTTGTTTTGATTTGCATTTCCGTGATGATTGGTGATGTTGAACATCTTCTCATGTGCCTATTGGCCATCTGTATATCTTCCTTGGAGAAGTGTCTGTTCATTTCCTCTGCCCATTTTTTGATCGGGTTGTTTGTTTTTTTGTTGTTCAGTTGTGTGAGTTCTTTATATATTATGGAGATCAACCCCTTGTCAGATGTATGTTTTGCAATATTCTCTCCCAGCTGGTGGGTTGTCTGTTTATCTTGATTCTGGTTTCATTTGTCTTATAGAAGCTCTTTAATCTGATAAAGTCCCACTTGCTTATTTTTTCTTTAGTTTCCCTAGTCTGAGTAGGTGTGTCATCCAAAAAGATTTCTTCATGACCAATGTCAAACAGTGTGTTGCCTACATTTTCTTCTATGAGTTTTATAGTTTCAGGTCTCACCTTCAGGTCTTTGATCCATTTTGAGTTAATTTTTGTGAATGGCGATAGCAGATGGTCCACTTTCATTATTTTGCGTGTGGCTGTCCAGTTTTCCTAACACCATTTATTGAAGAGACTTTCTCCACTGTATGTTCTTAGCTCCTTTGTCGAAAATTAGCTGTCCATATATGTGTAGTTTTATTTCTGGGCTTTCAATTCTGTTCCATTGATCTGTGTGTCTGTTTTTGTACTAGTACCATGCTGTTTTGATTACTATTGCTTTGTAGTATGTTTTGAAGTCAGGGCTTGTGATGCCTCCAGCTTTGTTCTTTTTTCTTAGGATTACTTTAGCTATTCGGGGTCTTTTGTTGCCCCATATTAATTTTAGTATTCTTTTTTCTATTTCTGTGAAGAATGTCATTGGGATTCTGATTGGGATTGCACTGAATCTGTAGATTGCTTTAGGTAATATAGACATTTTAACTATGTTTATTCTTCCAATCCATGTGCATGGGATGTCTTTCCATTTCTTTATGTCATCATCGTATATCATGAAATTTTTAAATGAAAGGCAAATAATTTAATATATAGCAAAAAAAGAAATTTCAAGTTTTCACCTTTGTAAGACTTTGTAATGCTTTTGACTACATGGAACATAAAATCCGACTACCAGCAGCCTAAACAAGAAAGCCATTACATTGTTCACAAACACAAAGTTGCAGGTAGGCGCTTCCAGGGTAGGTTTATTGGCTCAGGGGTGTCAGGGTGATGGGCTGGTATCTGTGGATTCCCTTGGGCTTTCCTCATGGTCACAAGATGCTTGCTTCAGCTCCAGGCATCAAGGCCACACACAGGATCTTACATAAGAAGAAAGTGTCAAAAGCAAAAATGAATTTTTCTCAGCAGATTCCTTTTCTAATTTTCTTTTTCCTTCTGAATCAGACTATCTACCATAGGCTTTTCATATAAGTAAAGTTACAACTCAGAAAAAAGTATTGTTAGGCACTATGTCCCCATTTGGGGTTGTGTTTTTCTGTACGTGGTGTGTTTACTTCCATGTCAGTGTTTAGGACCAGACCCTGTGCTCTCTGGAACAAGGATTTTGTTGGTGACATCTCTTTGCTCCCCACCTGTCCCTGTAGTACCATGCTTGGAACACTGAAGGTGTTCAGCGTTTGCTAATGACCAGCATGTGACAAAGCTTAGGTTTCCCGACTATAGCCTTCTGCTCTTGAACTGCCCACACCTTTGGGAAACAGAGAATCCCCAGAGTACTTCATAGTTTTAGCCATTGGTTACACCAGTGGTTGAGGACAGGAACAGAGTGACAGTAAGAAGAACACGTCTGGGTATTTTGGGTTGTTATCAGCATCCTCAACCCTCACCACAGGAGAACCTAAGTGTGCTGGGTTGGTTCTATGTCTACGTGTTAGATTTTTCTCTGCTTTCCACCCTCATGGCACTTGGTATATTACTCTGTATAACTTGGTCATGTTGCAAAAGTAGGTTGCTATGTGCATATTCTTTCTCCTTATTTGAGAATTTAAAATCCTCAAGATCAAAGGACATTTCTTCATTATATTTTTTCCAGCATCTTCCATACTGCCTGGCAGGATAGGATTTATTTATTTAAATATTGAGAAAATCGAATGAAAGAAAATGTTTCTCATACTGACGTAACACATCTTTCGAATCTCCTGACAAGACTGGCCAGTTACATAAAAATGAGTCACTATGCCTTCACGGCAATAAACAACACTATTAAATTTATTGATTAAATGTATATTTATCGAGCATCTTATTATGTGCAATTAACTCATCTCATACAAAGCAGGGAGTGGTCTGAATGTGAATTTACTGCTTTGAGCTCAGGCATTGTCTAACACTCTTAGTTATAGGAATATGGACCCTTTTTCTAGTCGAAGTTGAATTTAGGCATTAGTGAGGTGTTAAGGGAATTTCTACCAAATAGTGAGCTACCAAATAGTGAGCTTCCTGTAATTAGACATATCTAAGTAGATGGTGGATGACCACCTGGATAGACTATTGTATGAGGGAGGTGAAACCAATTGCTGGAAAAGTCTATTCCAAAACAAAGTTTTCATGACTATAAGCAGCAAGGAGTGATTCTTTAGCTACGTTCTATAGGGACTAAACTTACCCTGCCTTGTTCAATCATTGGTGAAGACTTAGACCATCCCTGATGACTTGAAATATCAGGAGGTTTTGATAGTGTTAATGTGGTATCATGAAGCCTAGGAATGCTCTAATCCTAAACAACACCCCGGTTACCCGTCTTAATGAGTGTCTGAAGGATATGTCCTTTCCAGGGCAAAGCAAAGGAAAGTAACGCGACTAATGTTAGCTGAGCATAGAGCCTGGACCCCAATGTAGAGCTCTGCTAAGCTCTATTGGACCACATGCAAAAGCATTTATCCTCAGTTCTTAGACACAAATGTCTTCAGATCAGAGTCCAGTCCCCTACAGCGGCCAGTCCCAGTGGAGAATCAGTCAGAGGCCGTGGTTGTTAAGCTGCCAGTGCCTTCCCTACCTGCTGCCACATAGGAGAATAACAGGGCACAGAGGACCACATGGGCTCACTCTCAGCTGAAGCCTCTTACTTGGAAAGGGGAGAAGGGAGGTAGGTCTTTCTTTCTAGGCGTTAGGGTTTCAGAGCATAGATAGAAGAGTGCCGGTAAGGGAGAGTGCCAGAGAGAAAGCCATAGCCATGTGAGTGGATTGTGAGGAAATGTGGCTAGTCAGTACTCTGGAATGTAATTCCTCTGGTTTCTCCCCTCCACCTCTGGATGGGGAGGGAGTGGTGAAGAGGGACGTGATATAGTGTCCCACAGGCTGAACCACGGCCACATCTGAGGAGATGGAACGCAGTAGGAATAAACGTAATCTTCTCCACGTAAGCTCCAAAAACAGGTACACAAATATCAAATAGGACCCTCAGCTTGGACTTAGGTTTTCACAGGCTCATGAGGGTTATCATTTCTGATGCTCAGTAGTGTGTCAACCTCCTTTATTCTGCATTAGTCAGACTACTTCAGATTTGAATGCTGTATTTTAAAAGGAACATGGACAGCCTCTAGATTGTTTAGAGGAAATTAATAAATGGCATAGGAAACTGAATTAGAATGTGCCTATCTTTTTAATTGCTCATATTGTACAATTTCAAGGTTCTGAAGACCTAACCTATAGGGATTTGGGGTTGGTGAATTCCTATCATGTGCACGCTGGTAGATGCTGTGTGTATGTTATCTAATGTCATCATTGTGGCCCGTGGCTCTCTTTCACACATCAGGACACCAGGACTTCCAGAGGCCAGGTGGTTTTCCTGTAGCCACACAGCTAATGAGCAGCAAACTGGGATTTACCTTCGTTCTGCCCAACTCAGAAGTACATGCTGGTTCTCCTACATGAAATGTTTAACGGTCTGTGATGCTAAGATTCTGTGCTTAGTATTGGTGGTCCTATGACAGCATGATTCTAAAGTCACAGTGTTCAAAGACTCCACAGAACGCTGGGGAAGAGGAGGTGGGTGGGGAGGGCAGGAGGGAGCATGAGATGGTAGGAGGAACAGAGAAATTACAAGGGCTATCATTCACTTGGTTCCCCCCAAAACAAAACATTCCTGTGTATTTCTCTGTGTTTCCACCAGGCAGACGTGTGACCTGAGAACAACTCCCTTGTGAGGCAGGGTTTTTCTCATTTCCTGGCTCCTAATCTAATAGAAATGTCTAAACTAGTTGGCTGGCTCTGCCAGAGAGAGGAAAAAAAAAATCTAGGATCAATCACTCCATCTGAAATTGCATCTGCAGAAAAGCTATCAGGAAGGGGCGGGGGGGTGGGGCAAAGCTCTGTTTACCTGGTGCTTCTCCTAGCAACCGCTGGCCCAGCTCTTGGTCTCTTGGCTGCACCCTGATAAACATGTCAGGCAGGGCCTTCCAGAGCAGAGCCCGGCCAGGGCACTGTGTTCCTGCCAGTCGTGAGGTGAGTCTCCTTTCTTTACAACTTGATTTAAGTGCCTGTTCGCCTATTGCCATCCATAGGGTTAGGCCTTGAGTTTCCAGGTTGCAGTCTCTGAAAGTCTCCTCATTAAAGGCATATAAAAAATAATATCCTAGTGGAGAGCTTCCTGGAGTCTTTGGAAACTTCAGTCATCTCCACGGGACAATCAATGCAAGTTTTCCCCCAATCGGAACCCATTTGGCAGGACAGAGTCCTTGAAACCCCCTTGCAAAGCAGTTTGGTTACATTTGCAATTAAAGAGACTGCCCTTGTGATTCCACTCTCACGTGAGTGGTAGAGAGCCTCACCCTGTCCTAACCACACAAGGAAGCTGCAGAATCGATCAAGACTTGATCACCAAAGGTGCTGGATCCCAGGAGACAGGTGTGTCCAACAAAGAGCCTACATTGTCCTCAGATGTTTATCACTTGAAATTATGAACCAAACTATAAACTCTAATCAGATTTCACCAATTTTCTCACTAATGTCCTTTTTCTGTTCCAGGATCTAATCCAAGATTGCATTTGTTTTGTTTTGGTTTTTAATTTCATTTAATTTAAATTCTTTCCCCAGCTTTATGGAGGTGTAATTGGTTTTGTGAGATGGTAACATTGGGGGAAGCTGGGTGAAGGGTCTATAGAAACTCTCACGGAGGACTGGGATTGGGGTGGGGATGGGGGGACTGACAACAAAGGGGCATGAGGGGACTTTTGGGGGTGATAGGAATGTGATACATTTTTATTATGGTGTTGGTTACATAGATGTATACATATGTCAAAAACTCATCAAACTGTACTTTTAAAAGAAATACGTTTTATTGTTTACAAATTATGCCTCAAGAGAGGTGATTTAAAATTTTTTTGAATCACAGTATAAGATCACATCACTCCCATACATAAAACCTTCCAGTGGCTTCCCATTACACATTGAATAAAATCCAAACTCCTAACTTGGAAAAAAATTTTTTAAAAAAGAGTAAATCAAAATGGTTCTAACAAAAGGTTGGTTAAGTTCCTTAAGATACCAAGAGTTCTAATTAACCAATCGGAAAATGGGCTTGGGTCATGAATGGGCAATTTATAAGGAAATAAAAATGGGTAATAACACTTGAAAAGAAGTTTAACCCTGTTAATGATAAAATAAATACAATTTGAAACAAACAAGCAAAAACAGATTGTCACGTGAAATGGTCCGTCTGAGGCTTGAAACAAATAGTAAGTCTTCTTTCACATCCCTTCATTTCAGGAGCTTTCCAAGTCTCTTTCCTAAGATCTTCTTTTTCCTCCATCTAGCCAATATCTCCAGTGAAATGAAGTGTTAAAGAAAAATTATGTTTAAATAGATGTTACTGTGTTGCCCTGACTTTTGGCAGAGACCACCAAGGCCAAGAAAGCATGAGAGGTGCTGAGTACACAAACATCCTTAATTAAGGTCCCGGTCCACACGCGGGACACGCTAAGAGATGGTGCACCTGCTTCAGCCAGCAGTAGACCCACAGCACAGGCTGCCTGGGTAGGAGCTGATTAAGGACGATGTGGAGGATTTCTTTGGAGAGAGTCGTCAGTGTGTCCCGCCTCTCCTCCTCACAGGGGCCTCCGATAAGGAGAGAGGGGCTAAAAGAGAAGCACCCGGGGGTCTTCCTATGGCCCTGGAGTTGGGGACATAAAGAACTAGGTGCTTGATCCACTTGTGCCTGGGAGTTTGTAGGGTGGGGCTTGGACTCCCACTGCCTGGCCCCAAGACAACGGGGGGACCATACTGGAACGGCCTGTATGTCCAGAGTGGGCAAGGCCAAGCCTGGGGAGGTCTCTGTGTGCCAGATGTAGGCCTGCTAAGGGGACTCTTCCCAGCAGGGACAAGGTGACGCCAACAGAGGGTGACTATAGACCAGGAGCTGAGGGGAGAGCTGTGAGTAGCCAGGGGGAGGAGGCATTGCCCCTTCAGGGTGTTACATTCAATACCCTGTCATTGATTTCTCTAAGAAATATAGTAAGGTTTTACATGGATCTGAGCTTATCAAAGCATTGGTGTGTGCAAAAACACACCACAGCCATATTTTTTTCTCCTTGTAGCCTAGAATTTCTAGAGAAACTTAGTCTTCGTGTTTAATAAGAAATGTATTACTTACTACAAAGAGGGACATTATATACGATAAACAGATCAATTCACTGGGCAGACATAATGATTCCAAATGTATATAGACTAAACAATAGAACCTCAAAATACATGAAGCTAAAATAGATAGAGCTGAAAGGAGAACTAGACATAATCCACAATTATAGTTTAAGACTTCGACACTCGCCTCCTAACAATTGATTTACTAGGTAGAAATTTACAAGGATATAGAAGATCTGAACCATACCATCAACCAACAGGTTCTGATTGACGTATATAAAACACTCCAAAGAACAACAGAAGAATATGCTTATTTTTTTCAAGGGCCCATGGAACAATTACTAAGATAGACTGTGTCCTGGGCCGTGAACAAAGCTCAACAAACTTGGAACAATTGAAATCATATAGAGTGTGTTCTCTGATTATGGATTCAAACCAGAAATCAATAAGAGAAAGACAACGGAAAAGTCTCTAAGTGGGAAAAATTAAACACACTCCTAAATAATCCACGGGTCAAGTAGGAAGTCTCAAAGGAAATAAAAATGCATGCAAGTGAATAAAAATGAAAATAAAACATATCAAAATATGTGGAACGCAGCTAAAGTGACACTGAGGGTAAATTTACAGCACTAAATGCTTCCATTAGAAAAGAGGAAAGATCTCAATGAATAATCTAAATTCTTACCTCAGGAAGCTAGAATATGAAGATTAAAATAAACCCAAAGAAAGCATAAGGAAGGAAATAATAAACATTAGAGGAGATGTCAATTAAATTAAGAAAAGCAAAAAAATAGAGAAAATCAATGAAACAAGAAACTGGTTCTTCAAAATAATAAATTTGATAAATCTCTGGTAAGACTGGCAAAAATATAAAGAGAAGAGACACAAATTACCAATACCAAGAATGTAATACGTTCTATATATCACTACACATTCTGGTACATCATTACAGATTCTCTAGCCATTAGAAAGTTGTAAGGGAACACTACAAATGACTTTACACTCATAAATTCAACGTTTCAGAAGAAATAGACCAATGCCTCAAAAACTACGTACTAACAAATCTCAAACAAGATGAAGTCGATAATCCCAATAGCCCTATAACCATTAAAAAAATTGAACTTGTGGGCCAGCCCCGTGGCTTAGCGGTTAAGTGCATGCGCTCTGCTGCTGGTAGCCTGGGTTCGGATCCCGGACGCGCACCGATGCACCGCTTCTCCGGCCATGCTGAGGCCGCGTCCCACATACAGCAACTAGAAGGATGTGCAGCTATGACATACAACTATCTACCAGGGCTTTGGGGGGAAAAAATAAATAAAAAAAATTATTAAAAAAAAATTGAATTTGTAATTAAAAATTTCCCCCAAATTAAACCACAATGAGATATCACTGCATATCTGTCAGAAAGACCAAAATAAAAAATTCTCACAACGCTAAATGCTGGTGAGAATATGGAGAGACTGGATCACTCAGTCATTGTTGGTAGGAATGTAAAGTGGTACAGCCACTCTGGAAAATAGTTTGGGAGTTTCTTGTAAAGTTAAATGTGCAAGTACTACATGTTCCAGCAATTACACTCTTGGGCATTTATCTCAGAGAAATGAAAAGTTACGTCCACAAAAAAATCCTGTACATAGCAGCTTTATTAGTAACAGGCCAAAGCTGGAAATAGCCCAGATGTTCTTCAACAGGTGAATGATTAAACAAACTGTGGTATATACATACTGTGGAATACCATTCAGTAATAAAAAGGAAGAAATTATTATTTTTTTCTTATTTGTCTTAAAGCTGAAAGTTTTCACATGTAAGTGATGATGTGCAGTATTTGTCTTTCTCTGTCTGGCTTATCTCACTTAGCATAATGCCCTCAAGGTCCATCCATGTTGCACAAAAGGATTTCCTTCTTTCTCGTGGCTAAATAATATTCCATTGTATGTATATACTACATCTTTATCCATTCAGACACTTAGGTTGTTTCCATATCTTGGCTGTTGTGAATAATGCTGCAATGAACATGGGAGTGCAGATATCTCTTTGAGATACTGATTTCATTTCCTTCAGATATACACCCAGCAGTGGAATTGCTGGATCATATGGTAGTTCCCTTTTGAATTTCTTGAGGAGCCTCCATACTATTTTCCAAAGGAACAAATTATTGATATGTGCAACAACCTAGATAAATCTCCATGAATTATCTTGAGTGAAAAAAGTCAACCTCAAAATGTTACATACTACATGGTTCCATCAATATAATATTTTTGAAATGAGAAAAGTTTAGAAATGAAGAACAGATTAGTGAAGGCCAAGAGTTAGGGACTGGGGTGGGAGAGGGAGGGAGGTTGGTGTGGTTATCAAAGGGCAACACGAGAGTTCCATGTGGTGATGGAACTGTTCAGTGTCTTGATTGTGATGGATACAAGAATCTACATATCTGATAAAACTGTATGAAACTGAATGCGTGTGCGTGCGCACACACACACACACACGGATTATAAGAAAAACTGAGGAAATCTGAAGGAGATCAATGGATTATGTCAATGTTAATATCCCAGTGATGATGTTGTACTATAGTTTTGCAAAATGTTACCATTGGGGGAAACTGGGTAAAGAGTACTCTCTATATTTTTTCTTACAACTGTATGTGAATCTATAATTATCTCAATAAAACTTTTAATTAAAAGTTATTTTTATGAAGAGGCTGTGAGAGTGTGGGATAAATTATTTAAAACATAACTACAGGCTATAAAAAAGTTAAAATATTCATAAAATTTATATACAACATGATTCTGTCAAATAGATTCAAAGAAAGCAAAAGTAAAAAGTGTATAAAATTTAAAATTAAAGGAGAAATGGAAAAGCCAAAACAAAGTTAAAATTTTATTGTCCAAATTTTCTATAATAAGCACATGATATTTGTATAATAAAATAAATAAACTTTATTAAAATAGACACTTTCATCCACTGTTAGATTATTATTATCAATTAACATAATTTCAGACCTAGGTTCTCAATAAACACTGGTGAAGACTCAGTCTGAATGGTATCATCGTATTTTGACAGAAGAAGCAGAAGTCTGCAAACACTCAGTTTTAATAAAAAAGAATTTTAGGCCCCGTTCACATCTAGCCTATGTACATGGTGGCCCTGGGAATTGTGCAGTGTATAGCTTCCATGTGAGTTCCAAGTGAGTTCAAGAGAGACGAGAATGGGGGTGATGGAGGATATTACTACTCTTTTCTGGGTGCTTAGAACTTGTGGCATGTCGGGATCACCCACTTTGCTCTTGCTTAAGGCTGCTTACATAACTCCACGTTGGATTCCTCTCCTATTCCACTGCTGATGTACTTAGGGCTTGACTCGAAAGTTTTCAACTTGGAAGACACAGAATTTCAAATTGGCCTACCTGTGTCAGTATGAACAAATTCCTCCATAGCAGGGAGATTTCTCTGGGGAAATTTTGAAAGCAAGTAAAAATGCTGAAGGAGTTTGGAGAGGATTGTTTTCTGCACGGATAGTTCTGAGTTCTATTAAGTTGTACCCAAAATTAGATAGGCCAGAAGATATTTGGGGACAAGTATGGTCCCCCCAAAACACAAAGAATAGTGTTTCGTTTCTGAATGAAGGAAAACTATCACCGAATTACAAAATCATTAGAAGCAGAAGGTACCTGAGAGACCGGCTGCCAAGTTGAACAACACAAGGTGGCCCCGTTCACATCTAGCCTATGTACATGGCCCTGGGAATTGTGCAGTGTATAGCTTCCATGATTGTATTCACTGATTCTGCTAAATCCAATCATTACCCCCACTGCACTGAGATACAATCATTTAGAGGGGAAGAATGTGAGGCCTGGAGAGGGGTAATGAAGTTGTCCAAAGTTACACAGCTAACCACAGAATCCAGTTTCTTGAATTTTAAACCAATACTCACTCTTCTCTACAATGCTGCCTGGAAGAAATGTTTTTAGTCCAAAAAAAAAATTAATTCTTAAAAGCATTTGTTTCAGATCTACATGGCTGTAACCCAAACCAGGACTATTTTCATAATGTCGAAACAAGAGTTGAATTGAGTGTAGACTCTAAGAAGTTTCCACACATGTGAAATGGGGATAATCATAGTACCTGCCTTTTAGGATTCTTTGGGGGATAAATGAGTTAATAATTGTAGAACCTTAGAACAGTACCTGTCACATAGAAAGTACTATACAGGTATTAGATGATATTATTATTATTATCAGCATGTGTTTCTATATATCAATAATAATAAATGAAATGTAGATCCTTCCACGAACATGTTCTTTTCATCTATGTTTCCACAGGACCTGGCATGGCTTTGTGGAAGTGCTCTATTAATGTTGTTTGATGATGGATGGATGGGTGGATGGATGAGTGGATGGATGGATGGATGAATGGATGGATGGATGAATAAATTCAAGTTCATATGATTTAGCAACCTGTTAACCACAGAGAATGAGTCTTTCTCACTGGATACTTTTTTCATGGAAAACAAAGAGATGAGGCTAGTCATAGGCGATATGCTAGAGTTTTGGTGTCATTGAATTCTAGAACTGTTAGGGTCTTTGACAACTCATCTTACCCAACTTTTGACCCAGTGTAGGAAATCACATGATCAGTGCCCTAAACATGAAGCTCTAGTTTGAAAGCTGTGGGAGAGAGACAGCTCATTCCATGGGAGGCAGACAGTTCTGTGACTATACCACTGTAATTATTGACAAGTTCTTCCTCAGTCCATCTTCATAGTTATATTGATATGGACCTCCTGGTGACACCAAAAATGAGTCTAATTTCCCTCCCACGAAGTATTTTTGCTCACTCATTTGACAAATATTTGGTGATCATACCATGATTCAAAGGTAGATATGGTTCCTGCTCTCTTGGAGATTCCTTTGTCAGGGAAGAAACAGAAGAGAAAATAATTAGCTGACATATAAGGACACGCTATGGAAAGTGCTATGGAGGAAAGGCACAGGGGAAGCTGTTTTGACTGTGGCATCCCTGAGTCTGCCCTGAGGTGCATGAGAAGGAAGCCTGTGGAAGGGGCCGCTGCTCTTCAGTGCTGCTGAGTCTGCTCATAGTATAGATAGAGAAGTGTCAGAGCCACACATCAATTCAATGCTAGCTTAATGCTCAACTCTATGAGATCAGAAAGACAGTTTCAGCCAGGCTTCTGCTCACAGATGCTGAGATATTCTGTAAAGAAGTATCCCCAAATTAAACAGGCAGATGGACCATAACACAGACCACTCAACTAGGAAGAGACCTTAGAGATCATCTGGGCCACACTCCTTCTCCCCTAGCACATAACTCACACACTCATACGCCCACACAGCCAAATTGAGCCTCCACAAGAGAAAGGGAGTAAACTTCAGGTGTCCTGACTCCCAGCTCTTGAATTCCAGGACATCTTTCTCTCTTGGTTCTCCTCCTACCTACCTATCTCAGAGGCTGCTCTTTCTTAGCCTCTTTTGCTGGGTCCTTCTCATCCGCTTGACTTGGGAACATTGCAGTGCCCGGGGCTCAGTCCTTACCTTCTTTCTCTCTTCTACCCTCACTCTCTCTCTAGGAGATACCCTAAGCCTTTAAATGCCATATATGCATTGATGGGCTCTAAATTCATGACTCCAACCCAACCTCTTCCCTAAACTCCAAGTGCCTACTCATCATTACCATGTACATTAATAGGTGTCCTATGCCAAAAATAAGTTCTTAATTTTTCTTCCCAAACTTAACTCCTGTCTCAGTCTACCCCATCTCAGGCAATGGCACCTCCAGCCTTACAGCTGTTCAGGTCAACAACCTTAGGATTGTCCTTGATTCCTCTCTCTCACACTGTATAACTAATATATTAGCAAATTCTGCCTATTCTATATGCAAAATATATTTAGAATCCGACAACTTCTCCCAACTTCAACCATCCTAGACCAAGCCATCAGCACCTCTCTAACTGGCCTTCCCACTTTGACTTTGTCTTCCTATAGTCTATCCCCTTATAGCATGACCTGGCTCCAGCTTCTGCTGTTCTCTAACCTCATCTATCACCACTCTCCTACTTTCTCACTCTGATCCAGCTGCGCCAGTCTCTTAACTGTCCCTTGGACACAGCAGGCATGCTCCCACCCCAGGGCCTTTGCACTTGCTGACCTCTCTGAAATGCTGTCCCTAGTTTCAGCTGATAACTTCTGCTTTCATGGCTCCCATCTTACAACATCCCCTGTATTCCTTCTGCTAGTGTAATTGAGATAAGGAAACCAGTGGGTTAGATAATGATGGGGCTCTCTCTCCTCCACAGATCGGGAGGGTGACTATGAAAGGCAACTCTGGTGAGGAATTTTCTTTCATGAGATTGAGAGCTATGTCACTATCAGCTCAGGTGTCTGGAGCCTAGAATCTCATGTCAGACTGCTTTGTCATGAAGAGCTCTAAGATACAG
This sequence comes from Diceros bicornis minor, assembly GCF_020826845.1. Taxonomy (NCBI): domain Eukaryota; kingdom Metazoa; phylum Chordata; class Mammalia; order Perissodactyla; family Rhinocerotidae; genus Diceros; species Diceros bicornis. The sequence continues at coordinate 15,751,586 of NC_080765.1, forward strand.
TCCCTGAGGGGTGCGTAAACTCATGTATATCAGCTTATATCTCCTGAGCCCTGAAACCCAAGCTGGAGAGTCACTTCTTATTTTTATTCTTTGTTATAGTTATTTGTGAACAAGCCTTATTCCGTATTCTGGACTGCGAGCATCTCAAAGCTAGGACTTCACGGCTGTATAATCTCTTGTTTCTACCGCAGAACATGACACAAAGAGGTTCATGGTAATAGTTAACATTTATGGAGCGCTTATTATATGCTAATGTGTAGGTTGTTTGCAAAAATGGCTGCAATCATGTCCCTTTTGTATACATTCCCCTTTGCAGTGTGAACCTGCAGCTCCTCCATCAAGTAATGAAGTCAGTTTCCCCAACCATTGAGTCTGGGCTGGCCTTGCGGCTACTTTGACTGACAGAATGTGGCAGCAGTGACAGACATTGTGCCAGTGGCATGCCTAGGCCTCAAGAGGCTTTGTGCATTTCTGCTGTGTCTCTTGGAGCCCTGCCCAGCCTCCTTTTGGAGAAGCCCAGACTAGCCTGCTGGAGCATGAGAAACCACATGAAGCAGCTGAGGCCATTCTAGACTAGCCAGCCCCAGCTGGTCCATGAGTAAGCCTAGCCAAGGCCAGGAAAGCCACACAGAGGATCCTCATCCAAATTGTCCACCCATAGAACTGTGAGCAAATAAATGGTTGTTGTTTCAAGTTGGGGGTTGGCAAACTATGGCTCTTTGGCCAAATCTTTCCTGTCTCCTATTTTGTAAATACAGTTTTATTGGAACACAGCCTCACTCAATTGTTTGTGGAATGTCTATAGCTGTGTTCACATTACAACAGCAGAGTTGAGTAGTTGCAAGAGAGTTTAAAATACTATCTGTTCCTTCACAGAAAAAGTCTGCAAACCCTGTTTTAAATCACTGTGTTTGGGAGTGGTTTGTTATATCCAGGAACTATTCCATCCCTTTAAATTACTATATGTTTTAATTTTCACTTTAACCCAGTGAGGGTTTATCACATCCCTTTTATAGATGTGGTAACTAAAGCATGGTGAAGGAGAGTAATTTGTACACAGTGGAGTCAGGAAAAAACTCTAACAGTCTGGCTTCACAGACTTGTGACGTTGGCATACTGACTCAGTAAATAATTTTGAATAGATGGATGCCTGTCCTGAGTGAATATATAAATAAACAGTTTAAGTTAGTTCTTTAGAGAAGGGAATGTAGATGATGATAACCTTTGTGTCAACAGTGTGGTACTTCTGGGCCCAGCTGAATTCTTCACAGAAGGGAACAGGAATCTCCCCATCTAGACCTTAAGAATTCCTGATGGGTCTTCCCTGTGTGTGCCTCAATGGATGGCTCAGAAGAATTATTGAAATGCATTCTGTGTGGGAGGGAGGGAGGGGGGAAATAAGTGAGGGGGAGAGAAGAAGGAAGGGGTGGAGGTGAAGAAAGAGAAGGTTCGGAAAAGGAAGGAGAAGCAATCCAAATTCTCTTGAGGATAAAGAACCTTCTATTTGTCTTTGATATCTGCCTGATATCTGATATCCATTGATATCCACATTAAAGGTAGAATCAATCTAGAATCAATTGACATTGGGGAGATTTGGAGGCTCACCAGGGGTCTTTTTCGAACAGGGTAAGGAGACCCTCTCCTATCTTAGATCTAAGCTCTGGTCTCTGCTGGCCCAGCGTTTTCTGGAGTGGGTGAGGGGCCTTGTTGATAGGGACTGTCACAGTAGGTGGAGCAGCCTCACCAGCTCACTCATTTCTCAGTAGGACATGTGGACAGCACACCACTACATCCCAGACAGAACAGAAATCTCCCCTGGCTTTCTCAGCATCGTCCCCGAGCCCCAACCATGCCGATACTATTCAATAACCCACATTGACTTTGGGAGGAGAAAAAAAATGTAATTGTTAAAGTGTAAATCCCTTTAAACGCTAAGATCAAAAGGAAGGTTTCCATCCAATGACACATAATTAAACGTGCATACGTGCCCAACTTTGATTCATGAACGCTTATGCACTTCTAAATTGTTGCCAGGGAGATCGGGCCCTGAGAAAATTAAAACCATTACGCCTCGAAAGGATACATGATTTTCACAACTTTGTAACGTGATTTCCTGTTGTGCAGAACTTTATATTTTCCCATTTTCTGCTCCCTGCCTCTGTAGTGGTGTTCAGGGTGGAATGGAAGCAGCTTTGCAAACATCCTCAGGTTGAGAATTCCCTCAGGCCCAGCATGATGTGAGCACAGAGCCAGGCGGCAAGGCCCACCATTTTTCTATTGCTTTATCTTCAACCAGAGGGCTAATTCCCCACTGAGGATGGTCTCAGATGCTTGGGTGATGGAATGGCAGCATGGTAAGTAAAGCCCTTAAACATACGGGGTGTATTAGTCAGGGTTCTCTAGAGAAAGAGAACCAATAAGATATACATCTGTATCTATATCTATATACAGAGAATTATTATAAGAATTGGCTTATGTAAATATGGAGGCTAAGAAGTCCCACAATCTGCCATCTGCAAGCTAGAGACCCAGGAAAGCGAGTGGTGGAATTCAGTCTGAGTCCCAAGGCCTGAGAACTGGGGAAGCTGATGGTGTAGATTCCATTCGGGGTCTAAGCCCTAAGAACCAGGAGCACTGAGGGCAGGAGGAGATCACTGTCCCAGCTCCAGCTATCAGGCAGGAAGGGCCACACTCGTCCTTCCTCCACTCTGTTGTTCTATTCAGGTCCTCAAAGGACTGGATGATGCCTGTCCACACTGGGGAGGATGACGTGCTTTAATGAGTCCACCCACTCAAGAGCTAATTTCATCTGGAAACACTCTCATGGGTACGCTCAGAAATAACGTTTAGCCAAATATCTGGGCACCCTGTGATCCAGTCAAGTCAACACATACAATTAGCCATCACATGGCGTGTTTTGATTTACATCAGAGTGATCTGAAAAATTAATTTTTCTGTACTTCAATGTCTTCTGTTGGGTTCCCCAGACATAGACACTGAGACAAGTATGTGAGGGCAGAAAAGTGCAGGAAACACCAGCAGGGGATTGGGGAATTAAAACAGGGAATGGAAAACAGCTGCAGTAAAGGCACATTGTCAAGCCAGTTACCAGTGTGGACGCCACCAGAGAAGTCAGGGAAACAATGGAGAATGCGTGCTTCAAAGCTTTCCCTCCCAAGGAGCAAGGGAGCTAGGGTGTTTATCCAACTCCCATTGGGCATTGGCTGAGGCTGTCCCCAGGCAATGGTAAATACCCCTCTGCCTCGAAGGCAGGTAGAGATGGCTTTCCTGGCATCAGCAAACCCCCAACCCGGGAAAAGAGATGGAAGTACCAGCAGTGGAAAATCAGCCAGAGCACTTCTAAGTGGTAAGATCTGAGGGAGGTGGCTGGCACCCATGGACTCTGCTACACTTCGTTTCTTAATCTGTAAAATAAGAATAGTAACAGTATCTACCTCATGAGGCTGTTGCAGGGACTAATTGAGTTACTACATGTAAAATACTTAGAACCAAGCTTGATACATCATAAACATTCAATTGCATTGTCTTATTGTCGTCATTATTATTTCTATTACCACTATTATTTGTGACCTCTCTGAAATGAAAGTTCTTTATTAGTGAGAAGTGTAGTTGAAAATGTATTAGGCCAGTATAGGCCTTTAGTTCACTGGCCTCAGTTTCATCATCTGAGATAATGGGTTAACAATATCTAGCCAATAGGAGTGTTCTAAAGATTAAATAACTGCAAGGAAAGGCCTAATGTTGACTGAATAGGTCTTCCTCAAAGAGTTATTGACCCTCAGAGCCAGAGGGGGTCATCTATGCAGTGCTCCCACCCATGCTGGGTCTGCCACATCACCCCCTGTCAGTGGCCCGCCAGGATCTGCTCTGGTGCTCTCAGCAGCTTTGACACCCATCCTGACTCTCTTCTCTGGAACATCCACTCTTTGGCCTGGGGTAGCTTCCTCGGAGCCACATCAGGCTGTCCCCTCCCTTGAGACAGGATACTGACTGCCATTTTAAAGATGAGTACATTGAGATTCAAGGGGTTCAAGAAGTTTGTTCAAGATCAAGCAGCTCACCAGCTGAGAATAATAGAAATGTCCATTTTTAGAGTGGTGGTGACATACGTCAGGATATGGCCATAGAGCAGAATACCATCCAGTAGGGAGAAAAAAATGTATGTCTTTATTTCCTATTGAGGAAAGAACTCTAAGCATAATGTGGAGTGAAAAAAGCAAGTTGCATGGCAAAATAACATTTAAATAACATACGCAAAATATGGTATATTTTCTTGAAGTATATATGCAAGTGTATATGCATTCCACATTGTAGTGGTTAATTTTAAGTGTCAATTTGGCTAGGCCATGGTACCTAGATATCTGGTTGAACACTATTCTAGATGTTTCTGTGAAAGTATTTTTTTAGGTGAGATTAACACTTAAGTCAGTATACTTGGAGTAAAACAGATTGTATCCATAGTGTGGGTGGGTCTCATCCAATCATTGAAGACCTTAAGAGAAAAAAGACTGACCTCCCCCAAGGAAGAGGGAGCTCCACCTCCATACTGCCTTCAGACTCCAGCCGCAGCATCAACTCTTTCTTGGGTTTCCAGCTTGCTGGATTACCCTCGCCAGCCTCCACAATTACATGAGCCAATTCCTTGAAAGCAATCAATTAATCTCTCTCTCTGTCTCTCTCTCTGTATATACACACACATATACATACATTACATAATAGTTACATTGTATATTATGTCTATGTAATACATTACTTTATATCTATTTACACATCTATACACATATATCTTCGTCTTACATCTTACGTCTGTATCTATATCTTATATTTTATATCTATATACATAGCTACACACTTTCACACACAAACATATCTTATTGGTTCTGTTTCTCTGGAGAGCCCTGACTGATATAAATGTACATGCTTATTTACATGGTAAAATTATATTTATATTGTATATAAATGTATATTATGTACATAATATATGTATTTTTTACATAATATATGAATGTGTGTATATACATATATATATACATATATTTATATTTACGTGGTAAAAGCTCTGTAAGGACATACACAAAACTGAGAAGCGGTGACCTGGTGAACTCTGAGGATGGCAGGAAGGGACTGGAATTGGGTTGAGGAGAAAGGAGAATGAGGTCCAGGGACATTTTAGACTTATCTGTAATGCTTTCATTTTTTAATGAAGAGAACATATTCAAATACTACTTTTGTAATTAAAACAAATTCAAAAATGTTGCCGTAGGTACTTGCCAACACCCCCAGAACTATGGCAGGTTCCTGTTTGGTCAGTTACACCATTCCTTGTTTTCTGCTTTGCTAGTTTCCTGTCCCACCATTTTTGGTCTGTACATGGTTCCACTCTCCATCCAGCTCTTTGAATAGATAATTTTGTTTCCTCTCTTTCCAGGTCCTGGCTTCTTTTCTCAGACATCTAATCTAATCCACCAGGCCTCCTTCCTCTTTGCCATGGTAGGCTAGCTCTGGACCATCCCTTTTCTTTCACCAATGTAGGAAGATTAGATACTTTGGAGCCCTTTCAAAGATGAAGAACCAAGTGAACCTCTGTCTTGGGATGAATAGGTAAAGAAACTTGGAGACTGTGTCTGAAGAAGTGAGTCAAAGGGCCAGGATGACCATCTTCAGAAATTTTAAGAGCTGTCATGAGGAAGAAGAATTTAATTCATTTCATATGGTGCAGGGAATAGAATAGGATCAACTGGGTGAACGTTCCAGGAGGTAAATTCCAGCTCTTTATGAGAAAGAACTTTCTGGCATTTGGAATAACACCACAATAGAAGGGGATGACTTATTGCAGAGTGAGCTTCCAGTTACAGGAGGTGTTCAAACCAGATTAGAAGTATCATTCTGAGGTTGATGCACTAAATGTAAACTGAAATTGGATCACCTCTAAAGAATATCACAACACTATGATTCTTAAGAAACACTAGTCCTGTACCTTGGATCAGAGCAAAAGTTTGGTTAGACCAGGCAAAGAAGAAAAGCTGAGCTTGTGTTTGCCTACCACTGGGCAAGGGACCAAGACATCCAGTTTCCACAATGGCCCTTTTAGGCTCAAGGCTCCATGGAGGCTGTGTCTACACCACACCAAAATAACTGGCTCTTGGGTTAGTCATTGGAGCACTATGCAGACAAAGTGACCTTGTGCTTTGGAAAATTTTTCTTGACAGAAACAGAGTAGATCCCAAGTCATCCACAATGAAAGGAATGAGCTGATAGAATTTGTAAATCTCCAAGTGCCTCACTGGTTTCCCAGAAAGTCCCTTGAGTTCTTGGAGCATGTGGTTCATTAGAGCATCTGTGGAATCATTCTTCTGCTTTGACATACATTCATGTTGAGTTTAGAGGTCTCTGGTCTCACTAGTATTGGCCTGGACCAGAGGCAAAAGTAGAATCGATGACTGTAGCTGTCGAAGTCAAGAAAGAAGGCTGAGTGCCCTGAGTAACCTCAGCATTGCCCCCCAAACACTGCCCTTTCATGGACGCTGAGCCGCTGTCTGTGAGTACAGGGACCTTGTCAACCTCATAACTGCATCCTTCACATGTAACTTGGTATAGAGTAAGTGTGATTAATGCTGCTATTTGAATGAGCCTGAGGAATGTGTGATAGACAGAGGTTGGCAAGAGTTTCTCCTGGACCATCATGCCTTGCAGTTAATGAAGTAGTGCCCAAAATAGAAAATTCCCTGCTAATGGCAAACCACATTCTGACTCTTTCCCCGCCCAGAGTAAAGTGGGAACATCCCCATATTCCACGCAAGTAGGAACCAACTCCTCTTGCCCTTCAGGGAGAGTCCCCAAACTATAGCCAGCTGTCTCGTGCGATACCAAGAACTCTACCATTGTGTTGGCCTGCCTGTATGCTGCGATTATGTGTCTGTTTCAAGGAACAAGTAAAACAGTGAGAAGTTGCCAAGACTGAAAGAACCCAGAGGAGAAAGAAACCAAGCAGCGTCAAAGCATTCTTTGCTTACTCAGTGACTTTCAAACGGCCTTCAAGCAAGGCAGCCATACTGCTCTGGCAAAGCGGGGTGAAGAGGCGTGGAGGACCCACTGGCTCTCACAAGAAGCATGCTGGGACGTCAGAGTCTAGGGTGGTGTAGAGAGAAGAAGGCACGACTAGGTGACCTATTTATTGCTTGGCCCTGATGTGGACAGGCAGCGGCTGGTCCATGGAGATCAACAGGGTCAACAAACTCAGGTGTGGTTCAGGCAGGTGTCCATGATGAGGAGACAGGCGATACTCAGAATCAGAAGGCAGCAGGATCGTGATTGTCACAGGTGGGCTGGGAGCAGAATCCAGTCCCCAGGGGAAGAGGTTGGACTATGTATAGCAGACCTCGTCAAGCAGGCTGCAATCCAGGCTGAGCAGACATTCCTGGCAGGTATCTGTAGGTCTGGGCAGGAAAGCTGAGCTGGAAGCCCAGGTGCATGTCTGCACTGGTGAGATCTGGTGAGCACAAGATGTCAGGGACTCCATTCAGTGCACCGGGCACCGGCGACAGCAGCTCAGTTAATCCACTGCCCCCAGCTGCAGGGCTCAGACAGCGGAAATTCTGCCTGTCTCACTCGGAATCATCTCCTGGACCATCCATGGTTGAGATTCTAGGGGAGGGATCAGGGGTTCCGGGTGGGAGGGCTGTGGACTGGGAGATTATACCATCCTCTTTACAGAAGTTTGGGAAAATTGGGTCATCCTTTAGCAAGGCACATCTCTGCGAAACATGGCCAGCATAGCCAATGACACCAACACGAAATGTTATCTTAGAGGCGTGACTGTGGCTACTTTCCATCCTGGGCCTGCCGGATGAAATATTACATAAACACGTTGCCAGATAATGATTTTGTTGTAGCATTTTATTGATAACTAGAAAAGACTAGCTCACGGACTCTCTGTTTGATCCAGCAGAACTGCCCAATTCCCCACTTCCCACAGGTAATTACCTGCTCCTAATTGGGTCTGAAAGCAGCAGGTTTATATTTAAAGGTAGGAGTACAGCACACTTTGTATTTTTCCAGAGACTATGTGGGTGAGAGTTTAGTGCCCTCTGTGACTGTTGCTTAAAGAGCCAGATTACTTCTCCATGAAGCCCAGGTCCTTCACTTAAAGCTCTGTGTCTTTGGGTGAAATGTATCACTTCTCAGAGCCTATGTCTCTTCATTTACAAATAGAAAGGAATGATGTGATGTTTAAATGAGGTTAGCGACACAGGAGCAATCACCCCAGTGCCTGACACACATGAGGGGCTCAGGAATTACTAACGGAATCTGAATATTTCAGCGTGGAAAGAAATGGTCCTAAATCTCTACCTCTCGTTCCTCTGTTGTGTGCTAGAACACTTAATAGTTTATTATTTTCTATTTATCACATTTGATTTTCAATCCAGCTCTATCAGGTCATCAAGACAGGTGAAATTATTCTCAGTTTACACATGAGAAATTGAGGTCTGCAGAGGGGAAGTGGCCTGTCGGAAGTCATGTCCCTTAACTGGATGATGGTGGCAGGGTTTGTCGCAGCTGAGATCAAAAGGAATACTGAGCCTCAGAGAAGAGGTTGCAGGAAAGCTGGCATGGATGCTGAGAGGTGGCAGAACACGTACAGGTCCCAGCCATCCCTCGAAGAGGTCAGGGGAAGCAGGAGCAAATTCTGGATCCCAGGAAGTGGGGATGCCCAGGCACCTGGGCTGTCTGGGGGGCAGCACAGAGCTCCCCTTCCCAAGGGACTGGTGTTCTGGGGAAAGCTGGCAAATTCAAAAGCCCAACTAGCAGTGCGGGCAGGTACAGAGACTGGTCACTGCCTAGCTTTAGCTTGAGATCCCTGGATATACTGACGAGCTTCAGAGAAGAGGCAGAATCCCCTGCATATTGCTGTATGCTTGAGTAGGGACAGCAGAGTAGGGACTAAGTGGATGAAGGGCTCACACGGAGGTCGGTCCTGTAAGGGCCCCTCTCAGTCATCTGGCACATCCATGAAAGTTTGCTGAGGGACGGTAAGAAAGAGGCTTCTGCGGGTGCCTGCTCTGACCCAGGTCATTCTGCCAGGCTGCCTCCCAGACTCCTCCCTAGCTTCTCTGCTCTTCTGTCCCACTTGCGTGCTACATCTTAAATCCTACTCTCTGGTGAGTTCTTACATAACGCTGGGGATAGATTTAGAATAAGCATGGCTTTGGTCCCAGTCTCAAAATGGGGATGTGTTTGTTGAATTTCCTACTCAACTTTCCTACTGAGATTTCAGTGCCTCTAGGGCAGGGCCCTGTCTTTCTCATCTTCGAATCCTCAGTATCTGCCACTGCGCCTCTAATATAGTAGGTGTTTGTGGAATGAATAAATGAGTGAATAAATCTGGCATCTCACACATCAAAATCACTATTTTGTCATTCATGAGGACAAAATAGACAAAGAATGTTGTCCATTTGCTCATTGCTCAATTCCACGTCTGGTACGTGGTGGCATTCAATAAAAACTGCTGAATGAATGAAAGATAGGACTCTGTCTTAGCAGCACTGGCTTCTCCTTTTCCACTGATACCTACAGTGTTTGGGCTGGGAGAGACTTTAGAGATGAATTGGCCCAAGTTCCTTATTTTGGAGACAGGAGAGTGTGACCCAGTGAAGGGAACAAACTCGCTCAAGCACACACTGCTGAGTTGGGACCAGAACATAGGGATTCCGGCTCCCAATCCAGGGCTCTTTACTCACTGCTGGCCCGTCTTCATGAAGCTTACCACTTAGAAAGTAGATTGGACACGCAGAGGCACATTTGCTCAGAGCCCTGCCCATGCCAGGGCAGTGAACATGAGTGCTCAGAGAATGTCTGAGAAGTGAACTCAGGCTAATCTGTTTCTTAGCCAGCAGGACACTCAGGCCCTGCAACTGGCACAGAGCAGGGCCACAGCGGGAGCAGTGACCTGAGCTCAGGTGGCCTTTCTCTCTGAGCAGTTCTACCCCGGTGGCTGACCGCTCACGCTGCTGAGGAGCCCCAGGAACCTCTGGCTCACATGTTCTGCCCCTCATAGGGTTTCCTCATCTTGAGCTCCTGGGCACACATCCCTCATCCTTCACACCAACAGCTGCTGAAGAAGGAACTATACCTACCCTTGGCTGCGTCCCTGAAGGCGAGAATATAGCACAGCGGCACTGGCTTCAGAACGCCTGGGTTTGAATGTTGGCTCTGCTGCTCCCTAGCAATGAAACTTTGGGCAAGTTACTGATCTTCTCTAAGCCTCAGTTTCCTCATCTGAACAAAGGTTTAGAGGAATAAAGAACATAAAACATGTGAAAGTACAAAGCACGGTGCCTGGCATGTGATAAGCGTCTAATAAATAAACGTCAAGGATGACAAGTGATACTCAGATGATGACTCAGTACAGTGCTCAGAGCCTCTGCAGTCGGACTTCCTGTGTTCAAATCCCAGCTGGGCTCCTTGTCAGCTGTGTGTCCTGGTGCCAGTTATCACCCTCTCTGTGCCTCGATATCCTTACCAGTAAGATAAGGGTAATAATGGGGTTATTCAAATAAGTTGATTCACGGACAGCACTTGGCACGTGAGAAGCGCTAAATAAACATTAGCAATTCCACTCTTCTTATTATCAAAGAATTTAGGGGAGCCAGATTCTTTCTACTGAAAGCCTTGAGTTGAAGAGATTAATGTAGGTACCAAGACATTGGTGCCAACATTGAGTTTATTGGCTGTTAATCTCACTTGTTTATCCTTGCTCTTTTCAAGCTCAGCCCACAGCTAGCAGAGCACTATGCTTGTATGATGCTCACAAACAGAGCTTGCTGGGCCGTGACTTCACCGCTGTATGCTACAAATGGCTGCCAGCAGCGAAATTACATTTGTATTGATCTAAAGAACACTTTATTGATCAAACACAGGGAGAGAAACTTTTGAAACATAAACCCATTATTTTAATAAATTTGTTGCCAGGAATAGGGAAAGGCTGCTTTTATATTCCTTTTTGGTGAATTGGCCTTCCCAGGGCATCTACATATACCAGTAGTATATGTAGATGGTCTGAAGACCTACCCCAGCAAGGAGCTCATCACTGACTACCTCTCTAGTGTTCATCTCCCTGGCCCCCTCTTCCCCTTCCATGTCTCTGTCCCTTGAGGCTTTTCGATAGGCTGGCTCTTCTGCCTCTAAACACTTTTTCTCCCCCTTCCTTGCCTGGCTCTCCCTTTCACAGCCTTTAGAAGTCCTCTCTCTCCTTTATCTCGCTGGCTAGTTAGAGAGTCTATCCTCCAGTGTTCCTGGATCATTCTGAGCAGTTGAGGATGACAGTGAAGGCACCAGATTGCCAAGACCTCCCCACGAAGCTCTCACAGGCTGACTTATTAGGTTTGGAGCACAAATTGATCTGAGGCCACTGTCCCCCACTCCTCCCACCCCTGCTCCTGGATCTGATTTCATTAAACTTCATGAAGCTAAATTTACATTGGTGTGGGCTACACAAGAAACTTAGGACCTCTAGGTGAAAAATATTCAGAAGGGAGTAGTCACTCTGTAGCAACTTCTAGGATGATTCAATTAACAAATTCACTCAGAGGCTTTGAATATCTCTGTGCCCAACCTCATGGAGGAACCAAAGATTTGTCCCCAGTTCCTGCCTTCAGTGGGCTGACCATGAAGCCCGAGAGAAGAGAAACTCACAAAAAAAGGGTGAGGCACAATTTACTAGGATTTATAGGAGTGACACACAATTCAATGGAAAAAGAATAGTCTCTTCCATAAATGACGGCAACACAAGTGGGTCTCCACACATGAAAGAATGAAGTGGACCCCTACCTCACACCATATACCAAAGTTAACTCAAAACGGATCAAAGACCTAAGTGTTTAAGAGCTAAAACTATAAAACTCTTAGAAGAAAACATGGATATAAATCTTTATGACCTTGGATTAGGCAATTATTTCTTAAATATGAACCTAAATCACAGGCAACCAAAGGAAAAAAAAATAACAGACAGATTGGACTTCATTAAATTTTAAAACTTTTGTATTTCAGAGGATATCCACAGAATGGAAGAAAATGTATTCAAATATTATTTCTGATGAAAGTCTAGTATACAGAACATATCAAAAACTCATACAACTCAACAATAAAAAGACAAATAACCTAATTTGCAAATCAGTAAAGGATTTGATTAGACAGTTCTCCAAAGAAGATTTGCAAATGGCCAATAAACACATGAAAAGATGCTCAACATCATTAGTCATTAGGGAAATGCAAATCAAAACCATAATGAGATACCACCTCATACCACTAGGACGGCTATAATGAAAAAGACAGAAACAAGTGTTGGCAAAGATATGGAACAATTGGAATCTTCATACGTTACTGATGGGAATGTAAAATGGTGCAGCCACTTTGGAAAGAGTTTGGCAGTTTCTCAGAACGTTAAACATAGAGTTACCATATAACATGGCAATGGTGCTTTTATATTTATATACCCAAGAGAACTGAAATACGTTCGCACAAAAATTCGCCACACAGATGTTCATATCAGCATTACTCAATACCCAAAAGTCCATCAACTGATGAATGGATAGATAAAATGTGATATATGCATACAATAGAATATTATTTAGTCATAAAAAGGAATGGAATACTGATACTTGATGACCCTTGAAAACATTATGCTGGTTGAAAGAAGCCGAACATAAAGCCTGCATATTATATGATTCCATTTACATGAAACATCCAGAATAGGCAAATCTATAGACACAGGAAGTAGAGTAGTGGTTGCCAGGGGCCGGGGTAGGAGGGAATGGGGAATGACTGCTCAATGGGTACAGCATTTCCTATTGGGGTGATAAATAAAAAAGGTGAATTTTATGATATGTGAATTATAACTCAATCTTTAAAAGCGAGTGGCACAGACCCAGGGTGCTTTGGGTGATCAGTTGAAGGAGGGAGAAGTTAGGCCAGGACACAGCTAGAGAGAGGAGTCCTTTCCCATTTCTTGCGACTTCACCCTGAGGGCAACAGGTCCCCAATGTGACCCCTATAACTGAAAGCACAACAAGCCATTACTCTTGGCAAATAGGAGTCTCACAGCCCAGGCTAAAACCCCATGCAGTTTTAAAGGGAACGTACCTTTTGGTTTTGAGTTTCCATTTCTCTTGGAGAAGAGATGCAGAAACTGTTGACAAGTCTGGAAATTGGAAATGTAAATGAATAAGGGAAGCCCCCGGGAGAGTCTGGATATACAGCCTCCTCAGCTCAATCACCTGTGCCACAGAGGCTCCGGGCTCAGGGACTTGGCGGTGAAACCAGCTGAAATGGTTTGCTATCCATCTCTCAGACAAGGCAAGCAACCCTGGGTTTTATGCCAGAAGAAAGCAAACTGGCTATCTCTAATGTACAACACCAAGCGTGTTAACAGTAGAGATCCAGTCTCTAGTGGAACAGAGAGCAACAGTTGGGCAATGTTTTTGAACCTGATTGGCAGGTTGTTATGGTTCAGGGTGGACACCCACTCAGGAATCAATGGAACGGGCTGGCTCTATTTATGGAGGCATGGAGCAAATCCCGCCCGTACACTCTGGGCAGTGGCACCCAGGCTGGATGCATTCCTGCACACCATGTGCTCAGACCCCTTCATCTTACAGACGCTCAGAGAGGGGGAGCGACTTGGCTAAGGTGACAAAGCTTACGGCTAACGGATGAAGGGCTGGAAGCCAGATCGCCTCTCCCCACATTTATTGTTTAGTTCCTTGGTCCACTCTTCCTCTCAAATGACAGGTTCAGTGACACCTGGTTGTTGGGGTATGTCACTCTGGAACTCCAGAGAGTTTCTCCTCCTCCTCCTCTCCTCTCCTTCCCTCCTTCTTCCAATCTCTCTTTCTTTCTGTCTCTTTCTCCCTCCCCTCCTTCCCTTCCTTTTCTGACTGAGTGGAATAAAATCCACCTATGTGGAGGCATCACATAAAGTCAAGACATAGTGATTCTCAAACCTAAGTGAGCACGAGAGGCACTTGGAGGGCTTGCTAAGACAGGGAGCTGAGCCCCACCCTCAGAGTTTCTGCTTCAGCAGGTCCGGGGTGGAGCCTGAGAATTTGGTTTTTTAACAAGTTCCCAGTGAAGCTGGTGCTACTGGCTCAGGGACCACGCATTGCAAACCCTGCTCTGTAGTTTGAAAAGTCCACTTCTGAGACTCGAGGCAAGACTCTTTCTGTATCATTTTATAGAGGTGAACATCTCACTTGCTTTCATAAATCTCTAGAAAATTCTAATAGACACATCTATATAGATCTCTCCATGAAATTCTATAGACAAATCTATATTTTTACAATCACCATCTGGAATTTATTGAACAGCTATAAATGTCAGGTAGGCTAAATCCCATTTCCGGAGTCTTCTAATCCCAACGCACTGCATGCAGGTTGAACTCATTGATGGTTAAGAAACAACCTCCTGTTGCTTCTCACTGCCAGAGCAGGACTCAGGTGTGGCAGAGGTTGGAGCTACCGCGTGATGGAAATGACATCATTGTCACCTGCTGACCCCTCAGCCACAGGCAGTTCTGGGAGCACTCTGTTAAAGATTTTTGTTTCCTTGTTTCTAAAGTATCCATAGAAACACAGAATCTGGGACTTGCATGTCTGGATAGGATTCCGGATATCATGAAGTCATCTCCCTCACTGTGTAACCTCTACCTTCTCTCTCTGTTTCCTGCTACAGCCCTGGCCTTCCTTAGCTCCTGTCTAAGATGCTCAGCTTCATAAAGACTTCCTGATTCCCCAAAGAAGATGGGGTCATTCCTTCTCTTCTGCATCCCCATTGCATTGCCCCCTTTTTGATTTGTCTTCAGAGAAGAAAGCAGGTAAACACCAGAGCTTGAAGGTCTCTTATGGACTTAGCACAGTCCTCTTATTTGCCAGGTGGGAAAGTGAGGCCCAGGAGGCAAATTAGGACGTAAGTTAAGAAACAAGAAACAGGCAGCACCCTAAGAAGTCTAGAGTGCAGCAAGTTTTGTTGTCAGTGAAACAAGGTCTTGGTGGAGGGTCGTTGAGCAGTCAGACCCCCCGGGTGGAAAGGAGCACAGAGAGGAGGGGCTTGTGAGTGGCCTTGTGAGGTTTGAGAAGGGCTACAGGGGTGCAGAGAGAGAGGCAGCAGCTCACCAACCCATCCAGCGTTTCCCAACTGTGACATCGACTTGTTTCAGGACCCAGGCTGGCTGTGAGCCCCAGGCAGAGTGAGTAGACACGACTGGCTGCCTGGTCAGGGCCCGGGGCTCTGGAGAGTGCTCTGCACCTGCTCGCTCCTCCTGGGGCTTAGTAGGACTGACACACTCATGTAGGGACCCAGATCTCATCAGACCTGCACAAACTGAGTCTCGATCTGTGCTGGCCCAGGATTTGTGTGAGCTCTTTGTCCAAACCCTTTTCCAGAAAATCAAGAGTCATCTTAGGCTCCTCCCCTTCTTCTTTCTTCTACCCAATCAACCAGGACAACAGAATATGAGCCACTCAGTTTATGCAACAAGGCACAAAAGAGCCCCATGGTCTCACCTCCATCTTCCCATTCATCCTTATCGTCCCTATAATGTTCCCACCCTTCTTTGGCTCTCAACATGCCATGATCTCACAAGTCTCCATGCCTGTACACTGCCGGCAAGGGCTTGCCCCTTCTGCCCTCTATAGCAGACGCTGCTGGTTCTGCATCTATAACCCTCAGACCTTACACATGTTAGTGTGTTTGGCAGCCTTGCAACTGCCGGGATCTGTGTCTGTGTCTGGGAGCTCTCACCAAGCCAGAGATGACCACTCTGTCCATGCACTGCAGGCTGAAAATGTCTGGCACTCAACGTTTCCCACCAGGATCAGAACTCAACCATGATTTGGTATATAAATACCCCAGCTCCCTTGCCTTTCAGGTGAGATAATTCTGAGACATATTTTGGGTACCTGTTCCCAGAGTTTCTCCACAAAGTGTGATAGCTGGTTTAATAATACATCCTATGGGTTGCTTTTTCTTCCCTTTACTTATTCCTTATTCTTTTTCTGGCATTTGTGTACCTTTCAAATAAACTTCTTGCCCTGAAATCCTTGTTTCAGATTCAATTTATAGGGTGAATCCAATCTCAGACAAAAACTAATGATCTACTTAATGTCTCTACTGAAACATCAACTCCTTTAAAGACATTTCCAGGCAGTAAAGAGTTCTGTCTTCCATATGCCGAGGGCACTGCCTGCATAACTCTGTCAGGGCACATGTTATATTGTTTTCTAAATGCCTGATTGCCTGACAGTGTCCCCCCACTATACTTTACCCCCGGAAGGCAGGGACCATGTGTTACCCTTCTTTCTGTCTATATCATCTGTCTACTGTCTCCCATAGAGTATATATTACATGGTGGGTTGATTGCTCCCAAATACTTGGCAGGCATCATGGTTTGGAGGAAAGAGAATTGAACTTTGAGTCAGAAGACTGGATTGAGGTCCCCATCCTTTAAGATATTACTTGTGTGACCAGGGACAAGCCACCTAACCTTTCAAGGCCTCCATTTCCTTTCTGTGGGAAATGCAGGTTGGAGGCAAGGTCTCTGTAGTTGTCTCCTCCATAAAACAGAAGGTAAAAAGAGCCTTCTATAAGGCACACCACCAAAGACCCCACTAACTGAGGACTGGGTCTCCACCCTGAGGATTTCTCTACTACTACCCATATTTGGTATTCTTCCCCAAGGGTGCTGAAAGGAAGGAAGTATTGAAATCCCAGGAGCTGGGTCAGGGAGTCTGGTGGCTCTCAGAGGCAATGGCTTCATGTTCCAATGAACTCACAAAACACAGTGTAATTTCCCTTCCGCTTCGCTATGAGAAGCGTGGAAGGAGAGCAACTCTACCTCTCCCCCCTCCCCCTTCCTTAGTTAGTCATGATTCATTAATTGCCACCAGCGAATGAGTTTTATTCTAATTTCCATGATCTAATTCAGAGATGTTTTCAGCTAAAGATCAGGATATAGGTTTTTGGCTTAGCTAATGAAATATCTAATGAATTTGCATTAGTGACAATTACAGACAGGACACCTAGAAGGGATGGGCCAATCACAACCCTCAGCTAATGCTACTCACTAACAGCTGCTTTAAGGGAAAAAGCACCATCTCTATGCTGTGTCCCTAATTGACAATACTGCTCTGGAGACTTGGGCCAAAAGAAGGAAATTGAAGAAGAAGCATTTGCCTTTCTCTTGTGCTGTGGTTCTGCCTTCAAACCAACAGCATGATGTGAAAGTGGGCTTTTTGAATGTAAAAATGATCTCCTCAAAATAGGATCAATTTATAAACTTGCATGTAAGTGAGATTATCTGAATATAAAAAAAATTCTGGATCCTAGAAAATTACTCACCAGGGAGGGCAGATTCTTTCCCGAATCAGATGGGAATCTAAGGCAAACAATGACCACAGAAAGTTTACAGTCTCAGAATTCTTGCCCGACTCCCAAGTACTGGGATCTGTGACTCTATGGGGCTCCTCTCTGGCTCCCACATTCTCTTATCCTTTCCTCATGGAGTGAAAACGTCAATTGAAGGTGGCAAAACCTGGATAGAGAAAAGTCTTTAAAATCACAGAGCTTAATCATTTGGCGTTGACAATTTTTATGATCTCTGTTCCGATGTAAGCCAGCTGGTCCAAGCGGAGTCGAAAGCAGCAGGTCTAAGCAAATTAAGGCATAGGCTTCCAGAACAGGGAAGGGAGCCCCAAATCAGATGAATGCACATCAGCACCCCTCTACCTTGTTGCCCCAACCCCCCATTACCTCAAATTTGTGGGGCAGAAGAAGAGGCATCCTGTATAGCCCCCAAGTTAAATGCAGTCACCACCTTTGAGTATGGGAGTTGGATTTTTGACCTACTTTCTTTTCTTCCTTACCCCCTCCTGTCCACCTAATTTACCTTGACCTTGCTGTCAGGGCATCTAATTGGCCTCCTTGGGTCTTTTCTTGGCTCTGTTACTGGGCGTTCTTCCACACTGGAAGGTGAAAAATGCTTCCTTTAATCTTCTGCGTGCTCCTCAATCTTTGTCTTCTGGATTGTCTGGTTTGGGCCAGTTCTTCTCAAGAGTTTGACAGCTTTATGCACCAGCTAATGTTTCTCATGTAACCTCGGGTGCTTTTTCATGGTCAGAAGCTCTCTTGAATTTCAGAGGTCGAGATGGTGGAGTGAGGGATCTGGTACAAGGTTGAAAGTAAAAATTATTACTTCCTTGGGGAAGCCATCATATATTTTCCAGCTCTAGTGACCACGACAGTGAGGAGACACTGACCATGTCTTACACGTCTATGCTGCCCCAGCGCTTAGCATAGCTCTTGGTACACACTGTTGGGGCTAGAAATATGTGTGAAATGAATGAATGGAAGAATGAATGAATTTCAGGCTGTCTTCTCTATGGTAAGAAAGCTGGAGAAAAACCATCATCAAAATTGAGATCTCAGTCCCCAGAGTAAAACAAAATGAGAGTTTGTAATATAGAGACCAAATTTGGGATGGATATTGTGACCTTAAGCCATCCTGTGGAAGAAGGGAGTTGATTGCCAATGCAAATATCGTCTTGATTACCGTAAATATATGCCCAAGCTTAGTGTCCAGAATGCCCCTTGCCCTTTCAAATGTACACTTCATTTCAAACGAGCAGAACATGTCTTGGAAAACACATGTTATCATGAAATGCTAGCACTGGGAAGGGAAATAGTGGTCCAGGCACTGGGAGGTAGGAGGCACCATGGCAGGCATCCTGACTCACTCCAACAGGATGTCTGATCAAACTGTGGTGTGGCCTGAGGCAGCTCTGAGTGTGTGCAGCCAAGCCAAGGAGAAGAAGAGAGAGAGGGACTGGCCCTGTGGCCTAGTGGTTAAGTTCAATGTGCTCTGCTTTGGCAGCCCAGGTTCAGTTCCCAGGCACGAACCTACACCATTCATTAGTGGCCATGCTGTGGCGGTGACCCACATACAAAGTAGAGGAAGATTGACACAGATGTTAGCTCAGGGTCAATCTTCCTCAGCAAAAAAAGAAGAAGAAGAAGAAGAGGAGAGAGAGAGAAACTAGGGGATGGGGCAGAGAAGCAGAAATACCTCCTCCTGCTCAGGAATGGGCAGGAGGGGGCAAGACATTGTGTAGCTTTGGGCCAGATGGCGATGCTTTCTCAGATGTGTGAGGCATGGACTAGTGTAGTAGCCAGAGTGCTAGCTCTAAAATCAAACACGCCTGGTTTCTTAGCTGCAGAGCTGTACCATCTGCTCCATGAACCTCTTCGAGCCTTTCTTGCCCTGTCTATAGAATGAGAATAATAATAGTATTTAGTTTGTGTGATTGTAGGAAGGAATAAATTAGATAATCAAAAATCTCATTGAGACTGTGTGCCAGGAAGTATTCTGAGCTCAGGGAGTAGAGAACAAGAGACACAAGCCCCCTGCTTTTGTGGCATCTCTATTCCAGTGGGAGGTGGCACTTCAACACTCACACAAAAGGAACAAGATAACTTCAGGTTTAGAGACTTGCTGTGGTCAAAATTAAAGTGAAGGTGTGGCAGCAACTCCAGACTCAAGGGTGGAAGGAAGAGGCAACATCAGAGAAGAGAAGGCCTCTCTGAGGGTGTGATGGGTAAGCTGTCACCTATGTGACAAAGAGGAGTCCACCCGGCGAGGCTCTGAGGCAGAGAGTTCCAGGCCGAGGGAACAGAATGCGCAATGCACTCGGGTAGAGAAGAGCTTCGTGTGTTTTGGGCACAGAGAACACCTGTGTGGCCCTAGCGTGGTGAGCGAGCTGGAGAGAGGGCCAGGGGAGGGTGAGGTGTGATTGGGTTTAAAATATCACTCTAGATAGTAAAGTGATGCGTATAAACCACTCATGCCGCAGGTTAGGTGCATATTTATCATGGAGATCATAGAAATGTTTGTAAGGCGTTTAGCACTGTCAGACACATAGTACATGTTATACAATGTTTTATAAAGTATCTAATACGTGTTTAGCTACTTCCTAAAGACAGCAATCCAAAGATAATTAAGACAGAGGCCTTCCTTTAGCAGTTCATAGTCTAGTAAGGACATACCAACAGATCATTATAACACATGGCAGTAAGTGCTAGAACAGACACGTGTGCACTGGGTAACATTTGGCGACTCAAGAGCTAAATGTAGCAGTAATGTGAGAAGGAGGTAGCCAGAAGGAAGAAGAGGAAGGTAAAGCCAGCTGGGAGGAAACAGCATGACGCATGTAACAGTGTGGCGTTTTGCATCAGTTCAAGGTGGTAGGTGGTCCTAGAGGAGGCTGGGGACCAAGGCAGGGCTTGCCTAGTGGGGCATTTGAGAGCCCAGAGAATGAGCAGAACTGTGTCCTGTTGGTGATGGGGAGTCATTGAGAGTTTATGACAAGCGAGTACCTTGCCAAGGACTGTTGTTTTGGAGAATCCCTCAGGCTGGAGGGTGGTCTGAAGAAGGTAGAACAGAGGTGGAGAGACCCTGCAAGTTAGGTCCTTACCATTGTCCAGGTGATAGAGAGGAGGCGAGGGCTGGACCAGGGCGGTGGGAAAGAGATGAAAAGCAGGCAATGGGTTTAATAAATATTTTGGAGGAAAAAAAATCAGCAGCATCTGACACACAGTAAACACTCAATGATTTCTTTTTAATTAAATTGATTGGGTTGGAAGGACAGAGTGGAGATATCCTCCATCACAGCAGTGGTATGAGAGGTAGAGGTCAGGTGCCAAGCAAACACTCAATCCCTGCCTATTATTGTCATAATTACTATGGGATTCAGAGTCACAGACTATCCAGCGAAATGTCAAGGAGGCAAAGAAGACCAGAAAACAGTCCTGGCCTCAGGGGCTCTGGGATTGAGGAATGAGGGGCGGGCTGGTGGGCTTGGATCTGGGCATTACTCCAGGTTGCAGGAGGGAGAGTCAACACGTGACAGACCACACAGTGTGCCCTGCAAAGTTATTGGTTGTGATTCCTGAGCATGGTTTGTCAGAGTTTCCACCCATTACCAGCAGCGTGCCTGGGTGAACACCTCCCACGTTCAAAGCAACAAGGGGGAGGCTGTGGAGTCCTCGGCAAATGTCCATCACCAATGTCCTCTTATGCTGACTATAGGTCACTCATGACGGCCCCAGTCCATCTTCAGCGTCACCGAGAGCATGCTGCCTCATCTCGGCCTTCAGAAAGTCTTGTGATTTGGACCATGTGATCGCTGAAGGGGTCCACAATGACTTTTGTACTTCAGCAAGCGTGCGCCAAACAGACTTGAACCGTGAAATGATTGATGGCCCATTCAGTAGCTCCTGGCTTTGCCGCCTGTTAAGTCGCCTGCTCTAGATGACTTCAGCTATCTTTGGTGAATCTCCATCTCTCACACATGTATCTGATGAGTTTCTTTTACATCTGATCATTGCCTCCAGCACAAACAAGACACCTGGGCTAATGCAATCCAAAGAGATGGCACTTCCCAGGCCCCTTTGCTGTGCACGGAGCAGGAAATATCTTAGGAAAGCAGTGAGCCATCATTGACACTGTTGCTAGAGCCCTGAGTTCTTTGGCTTGTTTGTATTATCAGACAGCTGAATAGTCCCATTTTGCTTTGGGTTGAAATCTAGTTTTCTCCTCACCTAGAATTTCATTAGCTCAGGGCCTCGGAGGATTAAAGACCATCTGATGTCTGGATGGTCTTCGTGTGTGTCAGGGAGAGGTTCCTAACTGTGCTCCTGAGCTCCAACTGTGGCCTTGGCATCTTCCTCGTTCTGCTGACCGTATCTTGTAGGGAGGCTCAATAATCGATCTTGGTAATTCCCCTGGGATTGCAAAGTAAAACTGATGCTTTTCCATTTTATCTTTATTTTTTCCCCAAAATAAAACACATTGTAACACAAAAAAGATAGAAAAGACCTTATCTCAGAATAAAAGACAGTGAACGTGACAGAAAATATTTGGCAATGCTTTACCAACAGGTACATTATAACAACCGTATTTTCCTTGTAATTAGTGAAAACTCCATGACAGATGCTGAATGTTCAGAATCACTGCTCACTCTCTTGATGAAAGCCCCCGGCACCTCATGAAATTCAGTCAGGGTTGAATGAGTGGCTGTAGGAGGGTGTGTAGAACTCACAGAATCACAAGGAAGTTTAGCATTAGAGGAGAAGTTGGATATTATCTCTGGCATCATTCCCATTATACAGAAAGATACTAAACTCAAAGAAGTTTAAGTAATGTATCCAAGGTCACTCTCAATGCTTCTTAGCACTGACCTTGATGCTTTCAGACTAGTCACAGCCCAGGGGTAGAAAATGTGGAAATGATGACACATTCTAAACATGGATGTTTAGTCACCTTCTCATCCAGGGCACTCTGGACCCCTGAGCCTGGAAACGGAGATCTGATTCAACTTTCCCCCGGGATCTAACATTGCACAGTGTAGAGCCGATGAGCATGATGCCCCTGGATTTGTAAAGAAACAGTCTACACAGCTGTACACAGTGGCTAGCTATTCCCTCAAGTGATTTGAGGTTGAAAATTCTACATTTGTACATAGTCAAACCAGATGGATTGAAGTTACACATTTATCTCTGTGTCTTCCAAACTCCAACTGAAAAAAGTCAGTAAAGAAACGTTTGAAGGTTATAAACCTACAGGCACACCTAGAAGGGTGGAGGAAGCTGTAAATGTCAAGAGATGACAACAATGTTTTGAAGATGAACATCTACGGGGAGAAGAATAACTGATTTAATACAGGGAAATAGCTGAACTCTAGGTGCCTGTAAATGGGGTTACAAACAGAAAACCACCCAATCCACTCACACACACACACACACACACACACACACACACACACACAAATGATCAGGAATTGAAGGCACTAGGTAGGAAGGAAGAAGGAGGCCCAGAACATCAAAATTTGCTGACAGTCTAAGTAAGGAGAAATTACTTTCCAAAGATGGGTAATCACCTAAGAAGAAACCAACTTGACCCTTGAAATTCAGGAAAACAAGTCATTGGGAGTGTGTGGCACAAGGATCACAATAAATGTGACTCTCCTTATCCCAACCAAGACCATATTGGTATGTGGGTCCCGTGGTCTGAACTGGACAAGGCTGCCTGGCCCTCTGCATCTTCATGCACTGAGAGGCAGCCCTCAGGGGGAGGCCTCTGTGATCTGCGTGAAACCTGCTCCTCCATTGGTCAGAAAGACGGAGACACTCAACTCAGGACCCCTCGTTTGCTTTTTATAACATAATTATTCATTTCTGGATGGAGAGCAAGAGCCACCATTATGTATAGTGAATTGAATTCCTTTCCAGTTGGGAGCAAAATCCTTGAAAGCATGTGGTAGAACCCAGCTCTGCCTCCAGCTCCAGGATCCCCTAGACACTCTGCCAAGCACTATAATGACCACTGTCCAACGACCTTGCAGTGACCTTCTCCCCACAACCCCTCTGAGGTCTTCTCTCAGGCAGCGAGATGTCAGTAGACTCTGGACTTCCTTAAAGACCAGTGGCTTGAGGGACCTGGTCCTCAGAGGTGAACGTAATACCTCTTGTGCTTAAGCCCTGGATAAGAACAGTATTGGCTCACGCCTTCCCTCCATGCTTCTGGAGTCTTGAAACCAAGCCTGGCCACACTGAGCAGACCAAGGTTGCTGAAAAAGAACAACTGAGGGTGATTTTCCAAGAGCTTCCTCCTGTCCATGAGTCTGTGTTGGCCTGACTCATGACAGATGGTGGACCCGGATGGGGAGGCCGAGGCGAGAGTTCTCCCTCTGTCGCCACCCGCTTGCTCTCTGACTCTGAGCCAGTGAGTCAGCGTCCTTAGATTCTCAGTGTCCTTGTCTATAAAATGATGTGGAGGGACTAGGCTTCTGTATGTGTGTGTGTGTGTGTGTGTGTGTGTGTTGTTATTTGTTTTCAGATTTTTTTTAAAGATGCAAATACAGTAAAAAGAATTCGTGAACCCCCTTGATCCAGATTCCCCAAATGCTACTTCTAACATAACCGCAGTATGATTATCAAAATTCAGGACATTAACGTTGATACAACACTATTTTCTAGTCTACAGACCTTATTCAAATTTTCCCAATTGTTCTCTTTCTGGTCCAGGAGCCAATCTAGGACCATGAGTCCTATTTAGTTGTCAAGTCTCCTTATTCTCCCTTCACCTTTTAGGCTCTTGCTTTATTTTGTTACTATTGTTATTATTATTATTATTTACCACCATTCTCATGTCATTATTATTATTATTATTGTCCTGAAATCTTTAGTCTTCTTTATTATCAAATAAACTAGATTGTTTTAAAAAATTTCCTTCCAGTTTTTATATACTATAAATTGAATCCTTTTTGCTATTTGCATAAGTGGTAATTATGCAGTATTTTGCCAGTCAACTAGGAAGGTTTGTGTAGCACCCTGATCTGACCTTATAGGAGTCAAGCTTCTGATAAAGTCTCCCCTGCCTTCTAGAACCTTTAAATCTAAGTGCAGTAAAATATCTGTGTGCAGGCACCCAGAGTTATATAAAATGATGGCATGGGGATGAATATCTCATTTGAGTTTCTTGAATTCCAGCTGAGCTCATTGACCTCCATCATAACTAGCCTTTATTTTATCCAGATAGATGAGTGTTAGAGAGGGGTTGCACCCTGCAGGGGTGGGCTAGGGGAAGCAACTGGGGAGCGGAGAGGGTGCTGACATCCAGCCTGGGGGCTGCTCATCACATTCACCTCCTGGCTCTGGGCTGTATGTGCCACAAAGGGGGGCCTTTTTCTACTTAGCACGAAGGTGCTAGTGGCAGTCTTGCTCAGCCTGGTGCCCTCATCTCAGATCCACACATCAGAAAGCCAGGCGCTTTAATAGCAGGGGACAGGGGGACAGTGTGAATGATTCAGAGGAAATGTGCCACCACCACTGAGAAGGCATCCTTAAGCCTGGAGGCAGGTGGGGCCACCTGGAATGCCATTGTGACACAGGAAGGTGGCCAAGATGGAGCTGGTCACACATGCGGCTCCTCAGCCAGGGACGGGTAACAGCCAGATCCTCCCTCCTTGCTACCCCCCCTCAAGCCCTCAGCCCCCAGTGACCATTCTCACTGTAGCAAACATTTTTTATTTAGTGCCTTTACTTGGTTATTTACTTGGTTTATTTCTCACCATAAAAGCAATAACTACTCATTAAATAAAATTTAGAAAATAAGAGAAGTAAAAATTAAAACAAAAATGAATAATTGTTGCTGCACCCACCACAAGTAAGCACTATTAACACTTGTTTCTGCTTTATGCCCAACTTTTTAATGGAATTCTTCTATATTATGGGTATTTTTCTTAACATTGCTAAAATTATATACTATCCTCCTTTTTAACTTTCTATTAAATCATAGATGTTTTGATGTTATTACATCAATCAATCTATTACATCAATTTTACATTTCCTCAATTTTAATATCTGCATAATGTTCCACTGAATGACTATACTATGGATTATGTAATCTCTGCATTATAGTTGGGTATTCATGGGGTTTTTAACTTTTACTGTTAAAAATTACATGTTGCCCCTTATTTAGGATTATTCTCTTAAGATAGAATCCCAGAAATGCTATTACTTGGTTAAAGGCCATGAAGATTTTGAGGTTCCTGAGCACTATACTTTAGCTTTTTACTATTCAGATTGCTTCATTCATTCATAAATTCATTCTCTTTGCGGTAAATATTTACTGAGTATGCTCCCGATGCTGTGCTGGGAACTGGGTATTCATTAGGGGAAGAAAAAGCCACAGTGCCCATGTCTATGGACATTGTAAATCTAGTGGAGGAAAAACTTTAGTCAAGTAATCAAACAAATAAAAGTATAGTTTAAAATGGTGATAAATGCTATGAATAAAAAATACAAGATGCTCTGAGAAGGTACAGTAGAGGAGTCGATTGAGATAGGAATTAGGTCAGCGAAGGCTTCTCTGAGGACATATCACTTCAGCTAAGCCCAAGGGTGAAGTAGGAGTTCGATAAACTAAGAGTGGAGCAAAGCATGGTGGGTGTAGAGGACACAGCATGTGCAAAGGCCCTGAGCACAAACAGAGCTTGGCATGTGGGGAATTGAAATGAGACCATTGGTCCCAGAGGGCAATGAGCAAGAGGAGCGAGCACAAGATGAAGCTGGATGGGTAAATTTGGAACAAACAGCAAAAGGATTTATACTTTTACCATAAGTGCAATGGGATGGTGAGAAGCCATTGACAGGGCTTAGGCAGGAAAATATAATAAGATTTGTGTGTTCTGCAAGGGCTGGGGGGCCAGTTGAGGGGATTGGAGATGATGGCTGAATGGTGTGGGGTTTCTTTTCAGAGTAGTGAAAAAAGTGTTCTCAAATGGATTCTGGCAATGAATGCACAACTCTGAAGTTATTAAAAGACTTAAATTGTACACTTGAAATGGGTGAATTGTATGGTGTGTGAATTGTATCTAAACAAAGCTGTTTATAAAATATGAAGCTGGCTTCACTGTGGAGAATGTGTGGTAAGCGGCACAAGTGGAGAAAGCAGAGTGGTTTGTAATAGTAAAGTCAGGATATGATTCATAGATTGTTCTAGGGCGATGACTGCCTACCACAGTCCACCCTCCAGCCTCCAAAATTTCAAATCCCACATATAAAATGCATTCACCCTATCTTAAGGTCCCCCAAGGTCTCAACTCATAACTCTTGTTTTGACCAATGAGCGGGTAGCAAACGTGACATAGCAGAGATTTGAAAAGTTTTTCTACACTGGAACTTGCTCTCTTGCTGTTCTTTGAACTCTGAACCACCACAGAATGAGCCTGTGCTAGCCTGGTGGAGGATAAGAGATTCATGGCCAAGTCATCCCTGTTGTTTCAGCCAACAGGCAGTCAACCAGCAGAAACAGAATCTAATCAAAGATGTATGGGTCAGCCCAGTGAAGTCCAGTGTAAATTGCCAACCCACAGAACTGTGAGGTAAATACACGAGCTAAGGTTTGGGGTGGTTTGTTATATAGCAACACATAACTGATATATATGCCCTCACATCTAGGTGGACTCATGAGACTAGTTTTGGCCCATGGAATGTGGACGCGAGTGATGTATGCCACCTCCAGGCATGGCCCCTAAAGTCTTCTGCCAGACCATCCACTTGCTTTCTCTTGGCCAGTGAGTCAAGAAGACAGAAGGCTCTAAGTAGGCTCTAGAAGACAGTGGACAATCCAAATGGAAGGAGCATGAGTTGAGTCAGTACTTAGAGGACAGCTGTCCAGAGAGTCACCCAACCAGCAATATCGTTGCGGGACTTGAAGTGAATGAACTGAACAAGTGCTCAGGTGAGTTTTTACACTGAGATATTGGGTTTTTTGTCATAGCAACTAGCATTAAGGAACCTAATGTTTGGTATCACTACCTAATACTTGGTACTAGGTAAATCGATATGTACCATCCTATTACGTCAAATCCGTAGATTAGATAGTGGGGAAGGATATGTGTTGAGAAATGGGCGAATTGGGGACAGAATATGAACATATATTTATACTGCTAAGGCATTTATTCATTGTGTTTTAAACAATGAAGGGCCAACAGCCATTTGTCGTCGGAGAGTGACAAGACAAGCTATGACTGTCAAATCCTTTTTTTTTCTCTCACTCTCTTCTTGCACTATGCTACCTAATGCTGTGATCACTCAGTGCTTAGTATACAACCGTTTAAATCAAGGCAGGAATCAGCCGTGTGTAATGGTGTTATCAGTATCTTCATAGTTCTGTTGTTCTTAGTAGTTGCACGATTTCCATTCTTTATTAATTGCCATCTATTGCTTTGAGTTATGGTGTCAGAATTTCTCACCTGAATTTGGTTTAATGTCTGTAGCTTTGCTGTGCTCCCTTTTAACCCTCTTCAAGGGATGCACCAGTTCTCTGCTCATCTTTGGAAGGACTCTCTGAAATAGCTCCAGACAGTGAAATGCATCTCTATTGATTTCTGTAGAATTCCATCAGCAGGAAGCCAGCCTAGGCCTGATGTGAAGTTTGCATGTTCACATCTCCTTTCCATAACATGGAACACATCATCTTTTAAGGATAGCATTAAAATTTAAGTCTCAGAGAAGGTCTGTGAAATGCCAGAAATCTTTGCATTCTCTTTTTTCTTTCCTTTACTCTAGATTTCTGTGTCTAATTCATCACATTCAATGAGAAATCAGTTATGCAGCTCTCCCATCCACTCTCCATTTTCTTTGTACCTAACTTTCTTTGCCCTGCCTTCTTCATGGTTACTCAGTCTTGCTGAAATAGTAAGCTCCAGGCCATTTACATTATATTAATTGGATCATTTAGCTCAAGAGAAGGTACTCAAGATAAGCATTTTCATTTTATAGGGTCTGTCTATGTTGTCTATGACCAAGAAATTATTCGATTGACCCTTCATTGACACTTTAGCTCTCATATTAATGGTTTGTCCACTTAACTAACTAACCAATGGTTGCCAACTTTATTAAAGGATGCTAATGAATAAAAAATATTATCAGAAAACAATAATTAACCTTGAGTATAAAAGTATTAACCAGAGGCAATCAATCACTTTCCCAGGCTTAGTAAACACTTAGAATGTATTAACTGTCCCTAAAGGAGTAATTAAGGAACTTAGCTGTTCTCTTTCAGACACAAGGAACAAAGGGTCAATCAAACACGCAAATCTGGTGATTGAGGATGAACATTAGCCAAATGGTTGACAGTAGCTGTTGCGCTCACAAAGCCGGATGCTCTCTGATAGGTGAGTCTGTAACATCTCCAAGCATGCATTTCTCTAAAAGACAAATCAGGGAATAGCAACACCTGCCACAAACTGCCTGATCATTTCCTGTTTGGGCTGATTCTTTCATATGTCATCCGTATTGTAATAACAATAATAGTAACAATTTATGATGCATCATGCAAAATTGTTTTCCGTATAGGTGATAAATATGTGCACTGATGTGCACTGTTATCAGAAGT
This sequence comes from Diceros bicornis minor, assembly GCF_020826845.1. Classification (NCBI taxonomy): domain Eukaryota; kingdom Metazoa; phylum Chordata; class Mammalia; order Perissodactyla; family Rhinocerotidae; genus Diceros; species Diceros bicornis. The sequence continues at coordinate 15,780,612 of NC_080765.1, forward strand.
GTATGATTATGCAGATTTTATTCCACACTGGCCAGTATTGTGTAGTATCAGGTTTTTAACAGCTCTATTGAGGAATGACTGACATATAATAAACTGTACACATTCAAAGTGTACAATCTGATAAGTTTTGACATGTGTCTATTCCCATGAAACTATCACCACAATCAAGATAGTGAACATCTCTATCTCCTGTAAATTTTCCTATGCCTCTTCATAATTCCTCATTCCTAAACCTCTGACCCCTCGCCGGGCAACCACAGATCTTTCTGTCACTACAGATTAGTTTGAAATTTTTAGCATTTTAAATAAATGAAAACATACAGTATAGTTCACTCAGCATAATTATTTTGAGATTCTTACATTTTACAGAGGTATCGAGAGTTTGTTCCCTTTTATTGCTAAGTAGTATTCCATTATATGGATAAATCATAGTTTGTTTATGCATTCACTTGCTTTTGGACATTTGGGTTGATTCTAGTTTTTGGCTATTACAAATCAAGCTGTTATGAACATTTGCATACAAATCCTCGTATGGCCATATGGTTTCATTTCCCTTGGGTAAATATCTATGGATCGTATGGCATGAGTCCCTTTAATTTTTTAAGAAACTGCCAAACTGCTTTCCGAAGAGGTTCTACCATTTTACATCTCAAGCAGAAGTTTATGAGAATTTCAGAATCTCCTGAAATTGAATATAAAATATTATATACTCATTTCTCTTGGGAGAAGGTCCATAGCCTGCACATTTGCAACTAATATATTTCCAATATGATGTTTTCAATTTAGTTATTTTCTATTCATCTTTTGTCATTGCTTAGTAAGTATCCATTTGGTCTTAATTTAAGAGAAAAAAATCAGTAATTTATTTCTAATCTTTTTTCACTTCATCAAATAAATCTATTTCATGGGAAAGGCTTTCCCCCCCGTCCTCATATTTTTTATCCTCAATCGTCAGGATGCAGAATTCTTCCACAAGCCTCACTTACATTTTCTTTCTATGTACCCAGTATGTAGCTTAATACTTATTTTTGTTGTCCTAGTGCTTTTTGAGGCTACCTTGAAACTACCCCACTATCCAGACTGGTCCTAGACCCAGGGCTTCTCTCAGGGCAAAACCAAGTCTAGTGGAAGGATAACTCCAGATTCTTGAGTTTTTGGTCTAAGTAGTGAGTGCCTTCCTACCTGCTCAACAAGGCATAATGAGAGTTAGCTAGTAAGCTGACTGAACAGAAAGAGGCCTTCTTTGGGCTTGGGGCAGGTAACAACCTTTGTCAGCTGCTGCTAAATATATATTGTTGTTTCCTAACATTGGATAGGAGTGGGGATTGGGACAGGGGTCTTTACTGTATTCCATGGGACTTTATCAGCATTTTCTCATGAGAAAGTGAGAGAGACCTAGCCTGACAATAGCCAGTGATTGTACTATTGGGTATAATAATATATATTATATTATATACAATATATTATTTAGTATAATAAGATGATGTTTTGACCTCGCACCCCTACACACCTGTTTCTCCAGGTGCCTCATCCTTGGTTTGCTTCCTCTCATACTGGTCCCAATGGCTTCTAGAAGCTGTGGCTACTGTAGCTGGAGGTAGGCTTGCTCGCCTGGGGTGGGGTCGTCTACAGAAATCCGTGGAGCCAAGATCTCACCCTCCCCATGCTCCTTATTCCCAGAGACTAGACACTCAGCTACCGTCCATTGGCCTAATACCCCTGGGAGCCAGCCTGAGAAGCAGCATGCACACCCTTTTATCCCAAATAGCCCTTTCTCCATTTTATCGACTTTCTTTTATTCCAGGCTTCTGACATCTCTTCTTTAGATGCTCTGGGGGCAAAAGACTTTGGAGAGGCATCTGGCAGAGGGAAAAAGGCCACACTACATTGATTAACTGGCTTTAAATTAAAAATAACAAAAGACTATAACCAAAGTGAACCTACATAAATAGGTCGTATTTTTTATTTATTTTTTAATTTAATTAATTAATTAATTAATTAATTAATTTATTTATTTATTTATTTATTTATTTATTTATTTATTTTTTGAGGAAGATTAGCCCTGAGCTAACATCTGTTGCCAATCTCCCTCTTTTTGCTGAGGAAGATTGGCCTTGAGCTAACATCTGTGCCCATCTTCCTCTATTTTATGTGGGATGCCTGCCACAGCATGGCTTGATGAGCGGTGTGAAGGTCCATGCCCAGGATCTGAACCCACAAACCCCCGGCTGCCGAAGGGGTGTGCACAAACTAAACCACTGTGCCACCCAGCCAGCCCCATAGGTCCTACTTTTTAAAAAAATGATTAACCATTCTTTCAAAGGGCACACGAAGGAAAAAGGATTTGAGGATAAGACAGGAACAAATGTTTATCGATTTTCTATTGTGTGCCAAACATTGCATTCAGCTCTTGTGTTATCCCACCCTCTGGGGCATATGTTGTTGCCTCCAGTTTATAGGTGAAGAAACTGAGGCCCGGAGAGGGCCAATGCCTTGCCCTTGCTCACTCAGATAATGATTGAGAGAATTGGGATTGAAACTCTGCTGGGCTTGGCTCCAAAACAAGGTCTCTTTCCACACCATTACCGTGTAGAGCTCCTGGACAGAATGATATATAGGGCAGGCCTGGCAAAATAAACATGTTACATTGTAAACATCGGACAAGCCAGGTATTTGTCAGAGCAAATGAATTCTAACTCGAGGTGGGACAGGAGAGCTCTTCCTGCCTGTTACCTCCACGCTACCCTTGAGTGAACAGAGTAATTATTGGTCAAGGCAAAATCGTGGTGTCTGGATAACTCATTAACTCTTATTTGTTTAAAGTCTGATGGTGTATAACAAAAGGATTTGTTCCAGATGTCAAAGCAGCACAATAGGGTTTAACAGTCTGTGCATTGGAAAAGCTCCACCGCAGGAAATCACAGGAGGTCACTGAAGTAGAGAGAGGCTGGTCCAAGCCAGCTCAGCGTGGGAGAAAGCTCCTTGCTCACTCTCCTCCGGGGAAGTCACCATTTTCCATCCCACCTCATCCATATATTCTTTGCCCACAGCTCTGAACGTTAATGCCTTTTCCATTCTCTGAACTGAAGGCATTTGAAAGGATTATTGAGATAAATTCCTTTTGGAGTTTGGTACTGGAAAAACACTTTATCTGAAAAAAAAAATTTATATATATAATAGTCACATATGTGTAATATATGTGTATATATTCACATAATCTAAACTATTTAATTCAACATGCTTTACTTTTTTCTTTGCTTGTCCGGAAGCTCAGAGCTCAATTTCTTACTCAAGTGCAGAGTTCTGCTAAGCCTAACTTCCTCATAAAATTATATGCCCACTCTGTTCCATACTGTTTTACACTATTTAAATGTTCCCCTACTGTCTGTATGAACCTCTATCCACTTTACCCTCAGTTCTTTTTTTCTTTAGCAATGATTACCACCTGGCATATCTTTTATTTATAAGTTAGTTTATTATCTGTCTCTTAACAGTCCAGACATTTTCTATTCTGTTCACTGCTATATCCTTGGAGCCTAGAACAGTGCCTTGAAGACTGTAGGCTGTCAAGAAATATTTGGGGAATTGAATTGAATGATAAGAATTCCCACTAAAAGAATGTGATGCAGAAATGACCATCAACCTCAATTTCATAAGCTTTAGAAGGAAGAAAGAAAAGTCAAGACTTGGATAATATGGAGCGATCATGATCTTTGCTTTTCCAGTAACTTTCCCTGGGAGATTAGAAAATCTATCCACCCATCATTAACTCATTCCAATCTACCCACGTATTCTGTGTCTGTGGCCACAGAGTGAAGGCCCTTCTAGCTCTTCTTGGGGCAGTTGCTCAGGGAGGGCCCTCCTATCATTGTCTCCCCCACCGCACCCCAACTTCTTTCAACTTGACCCATTTTTCACTTTTTCCCTGACTCTCCTTTGGTCTTCGCACCCTTTCAGCTCGTGGATTTGGTCTCCTTGCTTGACACTCTGGTGTCTATGAAGGCTTTGGGGATGAATTACCTATTTAACCAGTTCTGCTCTTGAACACTACCTGTAAACCTCAAGATTCTCGGCCTCTGAGGAGAGAGGGTTAGTGTGTGTGCCACATTCACAACCCCCTGGACGTGGAGCCCCACCACAAAGTCCCTGGGAGCTCAACTCCCAAGTCCCTTGCTTTCTCCGTCTGGGTGCAGGGTGGCTGGGGAAGGCCTTTTGGCAGCTGTTCAAGTTTTCTTGGTTTTGCTCCCGGCGGTGTTACCCACCCCCACCAGCTTTTTGACTTGATTGGACAACTGCAATCTTCTAATTCTCTTGTTTGCCCCATCATTTCTCTAATTTTGCCAAAATGGAGAGGGATATTAACTATATTCTCACCTGATTAATAACTCCCAAGGGAAGCATGATTTTTTTCCATGAGTAAACAGTTACTTATACTAAAGAAATTGGGACAAGTTTCCAGGACTGAGCTGAGCAACCACCCTATGACCCACCCTGATTTCTTGTTTTCTGTCACTGACATGGACAGAACCTCAACCCTCCTCTCCTCTAGGGCAGGTACGTGGTTCAGCCATCATTTCCAAACCCCTCACTACTACTTATCCGAGAAGATTTAGCAGGTCCTGTTCAAAATAGCAGTAAAAGGACTTATTCTAACCTCCCATAGTTTTGAGGTGGGCATGATCAATAGAATCCCTCACTAATAATAAATACAAAACATTGACCTTATTGTGTGACACACAACTATCTCCTTTATTCTCGTACTTCCTGCTCTCCCATCTGCGAGTGCTGTCTTCTTGACAAGAATGTCAGTCTCAAAGACTGAAAATATATCGTATACTTTTTCTATTTTCTCAAAGAATCTGGAACAGTGCCTCTCTCACAGAAAGTGATCAATAAACATTTGTGGTTGAGAATAGATATTAGCTCTTAGATTCATTAATTATCTTTTTGGAGCTGGCACGGACAAAGGAATGGGGCAAGTATATTTCTAGAATGGGGTGGAATCCCCATGAAGGGTCGCCGCAACACACCGTAGGGTCCCATGGCTTTCAGATTCCGCCCTATTAGAACTCCCTGCTGGTCTCCCAGCCCAGGTATTCAGTGATAGAAGACAGCGCCCTCCAGCTAGAGTTGCTCACTATTACTGAGACCTGAAGAGATGTGTGTAGCTGACCTCCCGCCTGTCTCCATCAGCTCAGAGGCTAACAGTGTTTCCCACTCCGATAGCCTTTCTATTTTCCCTTTAACATACTTCCCTCCTTCTCCTCTCCAATTCTCCAAGCCCAGCTACCTGAACTCGACTATTGTAAAGGTTTTATTCTGCATCTTTGGTGCCTCTGTTCTGTTTCAGTCAGTCTGAATTTCCTTTGCCCAAGGCTGAACCTCCTGATTTTCCATCCCCTTCCCTTAATTGCTTTTCCTCAACTCCTTCCTTTGCCTAACACTATGGCTTTCTCAGCCCGATCAGGGTAAGTGCTATAGTAAACCAGCCCCAAAACTCAGGAGCTTAAACCCATAAAGGGTTATTCCTCACCCAGATTGCAGTGCCATATAGGGAGTGGGGTCATTCTGGGACGCAGACTGTATACTCCAATAGGGCCACAGAGTTTCCACTGGATATTCTGCAGTTGGAGAAACACGAAGAGAAGAGAGAGGCATGGAGAATCATGCAGTGTGCATCACTCTGTCCACATCCTGTTGTCCAGAACTCAGCCACGTGCTCCCCGCTGTGTGCCCAGAAGGAAAAGGAAAAGGAAAGTGGTCACGTACCAGTCCCTGCACGAACAATGTCACAGGACACATTGAACGAGACATCTATTTCTTTTCAAATCCTGGAATTATTTCATGGTTAGAGGAAAGAATGGGGTCTATTTAATATTTGGAAGTCAATGATCCCATAGTGGTTTGATTAGCAGAGATTAACCAAAAGATCCAAGTTTTTTGACGATAATCATAGCTGACACTTACTCTGTGCCAAGCACGGTTTTAGGCACTTTACATTTTATTTACTACCTCACAACATCTCTATGAGATAGGGTACTACTATTGTCCTATTTTACAGGTGAACAAACCAAGGAAGAGAGAAGTTAGGTAATTTTCCCTATGGTACACAGGGAACAAATGGCTGAGCTGGGATTCGAACACAGGCAGTCTGATTCTAGGACCTATGAATTTCACAACTATGATATTCTACCCTAAAAGGGCATGGGGTCAGCGAGACATTCTCTTTGATACCAAAGGGTGTGTGGGGAAATGTGAGTGCACCGTTCTTTCATAGCCCACAAGCATGAAGATGGGCCAAACCTTTACAGCCCACCAGCACATGGACCCTCTGGTACTTCTTAGTCTCTTTCTTACGCAAACGGCTACAAATGACACAAACCGCTTGGCAGTTTTCCCTCTAAATTTTATCTGTTGGCCCCACTCGCTATAAAGGAGAAATCGGAGTATTTCATCTTCCATTTTTTCTTCTCCTTCCCCACCCAGCTTTTCAACAATAAAAGATATTTAATGAGAACTTACCTTGCGCCACTTTTCTAGGTGCCAAAGATTGAAGGACATGGAGGAGACACAACAACTGAATGCAGTGCATATTCTGAATGGCCTCCTGGATCAGAAATGAAGAGGTAACATAGTAAAACAATAAGCCCAGCAGATCAAGTGCTGGAAATCTAAATATCCAGTATGCAGCCAGCTGGCGCTGAGTGCCTCAAGGAACACAGGGGCAACGACGGTCAAGGACCTCCTTTCCTGAGGACATTTGGGCAGAGACATGAACAACCCAAGAGAGTCCATCATTTTAAAATGTGCAATGAGAGCATTCCAGGAAGAAGGAATAGCATGTTCAAAGACTCAGAACAACCTTTCGTCTGTCGATAATAGCACCATTTTCACTTTTCGGACTTTGCAATGTTTATATTCCGCTTTGTAAAAATAATTTATTTTGAAAGAATTACAAACTTACAGAAGAGTTACAAGTACAGTTGAAAGAACTCCCATATCCCCTTCATCCATATTCCCCAGCTGTTAATATTTCATTGCATTGCTCTGTATCTTCCTCCCTCCCTCTCTTTGCATCTCTCTCTCTCTTTCTCACACACACACACACACACACACACACACACACTAGTCTTTCCCTTCACCATTTGAGAGCAAGCTGTAGACGTGACAGCCCTTCATTTGTAAATACTCTACAGTATTCCCTAAAACAAAAATTCTCTCCTACACAACCACTGTATGAGCCTCCAAGTCAGGAAGTCAACATTTTTGCATTACCGTCCAATCCATAGATGCCATTCAAATTTTGCCAGCTGTCTCGACTGTGTCTCTTTTTTCTTTATGGTCCAGGATGCCATCCAGGAACGTGTTGTATTTAGTTGTCATGTCTGTTAGTCACCTCCCGACCTGGGACAGCTCCTTATCTTTCCTGTGTCCTGTGTCCTCAACAATTTTAAAGAGTACAGGCCTCACATGCTGTCAGATGACTCTCAGTGTGGGTCTATATGATGTCTCCCTAGACCAGATCCAGGTCGTGCATTCCTGGTACAGATTCCATGAAAATGAGCCTGTGCTCTTCTCAGCACATTACGTTAGGGGTGCAGGATTTCAACCTATACTACCCACCACTGGTGATGTCAACCTTGATCACCTGGTCATGCTGGTATATGCCAGGTTTCTCTACCATAATGACATTATTTGTCCCTTTTGTAACTGGTTCTTATTTTGTGGGGGTATATTCTGAGATCATGCCAATAATATGTACATCATCAAACTGCCACCCACCTACCTTAGCACACCTGAATCAACTTCTGCCTGAATCAGTGACCATAGGTCCATGACATCCAATGACCACTGCGATGGCTGCCAAATGGTGATTTTCTACTTCCATCATTCCTTTCACTTATTAGTTTGAATTTTATGATAAGGTAGAGCTTTGCCTTCTCCCTGTGTTAATACACATCAGTACGGACCCAGAGATTCTTATTTTATTCAGTATATTATAATCTGTAATGCTTACACACTGTTTTGAAACCACGATTTTTTTTTAGCTTAGTCCCACAGTTAGATTGATTCTATGTTTACAGCCAGTCTGTTTATCATAGTGTTACTGTTCATTTCTTGGTTGGCTGAAGTTTATCACCTAGTATTTCTTTAACAAGACCCTATGGGATTTATGTTCTCTCAAATCAAATGGTTTTCTTTTTTTTTCCTATAACAGCTTTATCGATTTATAACGCACATACCATACAATTCTCTCATTTAAGTTGTACAATTCAATGGTTATTAGTATATCCACAGAGTTGTGCAACTATTACCACAATCAATTTTAGAACATTTTTATCATTCCAGAAAGGAATCTGGTATCCGTTAGTAGTCACTCTCCATTCTCCCCACCTTCCTCCCTCTCCCTAGGCAACAACTAATGTATGTAAAATCCAAATAGATTTGCCTATTCTGCACATTTCATACAAATGAAATCATACAATATGTGGTCCTTTGTGACTGGCTTCTTTCACTTAGCGTGATGTTTTCAAGGTTCATCCGTGTTGTAACATGTATTGAAACTTCATTCCTTTTTATGTGGAATAATATTTCATTGTGTGGATACACCACATTTTGTTTATCCATTCATCAGCTGATGGGCGTTAACGGTTGTTCCACTTTTGGTTATTATGAAAAATGCTGCTACAAGCATTCATGTACAGTCACGTGATGCTTAACGATAGGGATACGTTCTGAGAGATGCGTTGTTAGGCAATTTCATTGTTGTGTGAACATCATAGAGTTACTTACACAAACCTAGACAGTATAGCCTACTGCACACCTAAGCTATATGGTGTTAATCTTATGGGATCACCATCGTATATGTGGTTTGTCATTGACTGATACATCATTACGTGGCACATGACTGTACAAGTTTTTGGGTGGACATACATTTTCATTTATCTTGGGAATATACCTAGAAGTGAAATTACTGAGTTATATGGTAATTCTTTGTTTAACATTTTGATGAACTACCAAACTGTTTTCCACAGTGGCTGCACCATTCCCACCAGCAATGCACAACAGGTCTAATTTCTCCACATCCTCACCAACACTTATTATCTATCTTTTTATTATTGCTATCCCAGTGGCTATGAAGTGGTATCTTACTGTGGTTTTGATTTGCATTTCCTTGATGGCTAATGATGTTGAGTATCTTCTTCTGTGCTCATTGTCCACTCATATATCTTCTTTGGAGAATGTCTATTCATATCCTTTGCCTATTTTTAAACTGTGTTATTCATCTTTTTATTATTGTTTTGTTAGAGTTCTTTACATATTCTAGATATAATTACCTTGTTAGATATATTATTTGCAAATATTTCTTCCATTTGTGGGTTATCCTTTCGCTTTCTTGATGGTGTCCTTTGAAGCACAAAAATTTTTAATTTGGATGCAGTCCAATTTACTTACTTTTCCTTTTGTTGCTTGTGCTTTTGGTGTCACACCTAAGAAACTGTTGTCTAATCCAACGTCACAAAGATTTACGTCTATGTTTTCTTCTAAGAGTTTCACAACTTACGCTGTTACATTTACCTTTTTGACCCATTTTGAGTTAATTTTTGTATATGCTATGAGGTATGGGTCCAACTTCATCTTTTGCATCTGGGTTACCTGTTCTCCCAACACCATTTGCTCAAAAGACTACTCTTTCTGCCATTGAATTGCTTTGGTACCCATGTGGAAAATCAATTGAATGTAAACCTGAGGGCATATTTCTAGACTCTCAATTCTGTTCCATTGATCTGTATGCCTATCATTATGCCAGTACTAAAGTGGGGTTTTTTTTGCCTTTATACTTTAACAAAAGTTCTGCTGGGTGTAAAATGATTGGAGTCATCATTTCTCACCTTGAAGATTTTGAGGTGTAGCTCAATTGTCTCTAGCACTGAATAGGGAGAAGGCTGAGGCCTGTCCAGTGGCTTAGAGCCAATGCCCAAAGAATTGTTTCTTTATCTGTAATGTTCACTATTTCTTAGGTTATATCTTGATGCTAATAGTCCCATGTTAGTTCTTCCTGAGAGTATGTTGTGCTTTTGTTATGTAGATCTGATCTTTAGTTTATAGAAAGTTTTCTTGAACTAAATTTTAAAATATAATTTTTTTGTTTAATTATTTTAGTCTCTTCCTTGGGGACAACAATTATGGCAGATTGGAACACTCTTGACTTTATTCTCTCCATAAATATGTAGATAGATAGATACATAGATAGATAGGTAGGTAGATAGATTTGATATAGATAATGCTATACATAGGTGATATAGATATTATATAAATGCATTTATAGAATATACATATATATGTATATCCATTAGTTCTTATTTTATGTTCATTTCTTTTCATTTTACTTGCTTTTCTCAGCTGTTTCCTCCATAATAATTACTGTGCTTTCAACCATTCTAATTCTCCTTTGTACTGTCTTTAATGTAGCTTGTATTTCTAGAAGTTTCATCTTTCTTCTCTACTTCCTTCTTGCTCACTTCTTCCCGCCAGCTTATGCTTCATCCTATTCTGTTGTCTTACCATATATTCTCTGTGTGCCTCTATTTCTGCCTTGAGCTTTATTTTTTTAAGTGCTTCGTTAAAATGTTCTTTAATGAATGAAACTACGGTGACACTGTTCCTCTATTCAAAGACCACGTCTTTCCTCTAAGTATATCTCATAGGCGATTTTCTCATGCTTCTTGCCTCCTATTTTCTTGTTTAGTTTTCTTATAGCTCTACTCATGGTCCCTTTTCTATGACAGTTTGTCTTTGTATGAACTGAGTTTCTTCTGTGTGTAAGGCTTCTGTGTTGGGAAGGGTGGGGGCCATTATCAGGGCCCAAAGTAATTCTCCCTGCTGTCCCATGAAGTTGCTGGGGACTCTTTGGTGCCCATGTGAGCAGCCCTGAACCTCCTCAGCCAACAGAACTGTGCACCCATTACAGTCTCTCTCGCCCACCCTGGCTACGCACACACTGCTCCCTGCAATTAGGATTCACCTGTCCCAGTGCTGTTATTTTTAAATCTTCATAAGCGTATACAGGAAGGGAGTCTAACAAAATAGACTGTGGTTCTCTCTGAGGTGCTGTGTCATGCGATGCTTTTATTCTGTTCTTTATACTTTTGTATAGTTTCATTTTTAACAAAAATGTATATTATCTCTATAATCAGAAAATCAATGCATTCTATTAAAAATAGAAGGGTTACATGGCTACATGGGTGAAAGGACTTGAATGAGTGGGAAAGCTGGATCTACAAGCTTGGTCCCTCTGAATGGCCCCAGACTAATAGCTAATGACAGGCCTATTGAGGGGGCCACTGGGCTCGGACCTGGTAAGGCAAAATGGGCCACTACAGTTAAAGAAATCGCCAGATAAAGCAGGAAAAAATCCCTGAAGCGGGGCTGGACAGAGGAGAAATCCTATCCATCCAGATTATTGTTATAGTCATCCTACCTCCCACGTGCAGGAAACTGAAGCTCTGAGAGGTTAGGTAAATTGCCCAAAGTCCTTCCATTGTGAAAATGTCGATTAAATCCTGCTCTTCTAATTCCACCTCCCAAGGCCTTTCCTCTCCTTCCTACCTACTTGTTAACTCTCCAGCTGGGTGACTCAGTGCATGGTGATGCTATTAACCAAGAGCAGGAATGCCGGGGAGGGAAGAGGAGGCAGCTTGCAGGGAGAGATAATGAGCTCTGTTTGGACATGATGAGTTATTGTGAGCGTCGTGCTCACAGCTCCACTGTTGGAATAACATGGAGGCAGAGGCATCATTTTCTGTGAAAGCCCACTGTTCCTGTCACCTCGCTCCTGTCAGTCAAACAAGGAAAGAAAATAATGTTTCTAGAACCCTGCTGGTGGCTGTCTTTCTCCCAGAATGAAACCACCTAGTACAGATGACATTGGGATCTCAAGGAGACAAGGCTCTGACAGCGCCTGCTCTGAGTCATCCACGGGCCAAATAGCAAATAGCATCAGGATCATCTCTTGGCATCAGGATCATTTCTCGGCATCCACGCTGCTCCGGCTCTTGGATGGGGGCATTCCGGACACCTTGAGGGTGGAGGGGGGGTGGGAGAGCAGTGACAGCCTTATTGAACTATCCTGGAACTTCAGAGATTCACCTTCCCCGTTGTGGTCCTAAGCAGCCATCCTCAGGGGAATTTTACCAGGGCCACGTTTTTCTCTCAGCACTGACAAGCACAGCATCCAGAACTATCTTTGTGCAGAGACCAGTTTGTCAAGACTGACAGTGAGAGTTCCAACAACAACCAAATAACAAAATTACACCCAGCAAAACCAATGCAACCTGTGTGTGATAGACTTTTTGCAAAAGAGGCAGTTGTTGAATTTCAAGTCTATTTTAAAAGTGTGCCTATATAGAAAACAATGGTAGTATACTTCTTTTTCTTTCTGGTTGAGATAGCATCATAGCCTGTGACTGGTATGTTTTTGTTTTTGTATCAGATTTGGATTCAAATTCAGACTCTGTACCCTTGGATAAGTAATTTTACTCTCTAAACCTCAATTTTCTCATATATAAAATGGGCATAATAATACCAATCTCCTAGCTTTCTTATGAGAATTCTATTAAATGAGATAATGTGGAAAACATTTAACACAGAGTCAGGAGCATAGCAAGTGAAAAACAAATATAGCCGCTATCAACATTTTTTTGCAAAACGCAATACTGACACAATTCTCCACAAAAATATTGTGCCCTGCACACAACTCCAGTATGATTTTAACTCTTAAAATGTGGCAGCCAGAGTGCATTTTGATGTCTTCTTAAATCCTCCTGTACAATAGCACAGATAAACTCCCTGCTCTAGCATTTATGCAAATAGAGCCCGTTATCAACATACAGCAGTGACAGTGGGTACCAGAAATGAATCAACTCTAGAGAGAAAGCAGAATAGAGCAGAGACCACTTTTTGTTTTATGTGTCAGTGTGTCCCCAGCAACTAGTACATAGTTGGGTCTTCATGTACATTTTTAGATTGAATAAATTAATAGCCTGCTATATGCCTAACATCATGGAGGAGTTCTGCAGACTTGGCTTCCTTTAATTCTCCTCCACACCCTTGAAATCTACCTGACCCTTGTATCAGTCAGGATCGCCTAAGTTGTGCTTGATAACAAACACCCCTCAAATCTTAGCAGCTTATAGCAAATCTCTTACTTACACTACATGTCTAATTGTTGTTCAGCTGGCAGCTTCACTCTCTAGTTTCCTCACCCCAGGATCCAGCTAACAGAGTTGCCACCACTGCCAGTCTCAGGGGCACAGAGAAAGAGCAGAGTGAGTCACAAACCTGGCTGTTAGCCCCCATCCAGAAGTCACATGGGTCTCTTGTGCTCATGTGTCATTGGCCAAGCATGTCACCTAGCCATGCCTAATATCAAAGGGGATGGGATGGGGGTCGTGCAACCCTGACAAGTGCCTGGGAGAACACATGGAATTTTTGTGAACAGTCTTTGTTTCCTCACGAGGGAAACTGAGACTGTTGGTTCAGTAACTTAGCCAGGTGTCAAGGAAGTGCATCATGGTCTGTCTGCTCCAGACCAGGTCACATCCAATTTGTCTTTTTGGTCTGCTTATTTCCTGTGTCTTCACAGAGCCAAATATTTGGTCTCTGTAGGCGATCTGCTTTCTCCTAGATTTGAGTAGACTGAGTAAATATAACCACGTTGCCATTTCATGTAAATATCAAATTCCAGTGAATTGACTCCTAGGCAGAAGGGCTGTCTCAGAACCACAGGAATAGCTAGTTGGCAAGGCCCCAGGTGACAAAGCTGGCCTTTGTCGCTCTGATATGGCACAGATTTCCAGGCTGAGTCCAAGTACCAAATGATGTCAGGATTTGTTGTGGAGATGTCCTTGCAATTGGGGCAGATTTTCTACTGGTAATTCAAATTCAGGCCTGCTTTTCCAACATGGCTTATTGCCCCAGCTTTCTGAGCAATCGCTGCCTTACGAAAACAAAATGCAAATCTTGCTACCAGTGGTCCAATTCCAAAAAACTCAGAATATTTCTACTTATAGAAATGTGACGGAAGAAGAAAAAGTGTATGCCTCCTTTTCTTTCTAAAACAATCACTTCGTAACTCATTGCTCACCAATGACATTTCCAAATAGCACAGTGATTTGAATTCAACCCTTTTTAATTTTTTCAGTCGCAGATGTGGAGTCCTGGTTATAGTTGGTAAACAGACTGTGGAAATGCACTCACAATACGCAGGTCTTGAATCATTGGTTTCAGCATCCTCAGACACTGAAACCTGATCTGAACCACTTACAAGAATCTGAGTCTTGGCTGGTGTTTTCAGCTTTTTCCATTCCCTAGCATTCTCTTATTAATGTGATAGAAGAAAATCAAATGGTCACAGTCAGACAGAAGCAGATGGAGAAGGTAGAAAAGAAATGTAAACCTGTCCAAGACTTAATTTAGTGGCTCTTAATCAGGGATGTGAATCAGCCTCATTTGCATAGCTTTTTATAATCTCTGTCTCCTCAGAACTCATCCCAAACCACTGAATCAGAACTCCAGGTATGGGGCCTGGGGCACACTTATCTTTTGAAAGTTCCAGGATGTCACTTTTGGTTTCAGAACCACTAAATGAGATCATCAACCATTGAGTAGCTGAGCCCCCATTTCTGACCACCTCACCCCCTCTTACTTTACATGTATAATTCTCGTCAAGTGAACAGTATATTTGTAGATGTCATGTTGAGGTTAGGATGTATTTATTCTGCTAGGCCCTACAAACTTCTGGATGCTGATTAAGGTCATATTCAATGTTTGTCCCTAAGTCTGCTGGAACAATAACCCTCACTTGTCAGGCAGTATGGACTTACACACGCCCTCTTATATCTTTCTGGTGCACACCAGAGGGGAGAGGTTGGTGGTCTCACAAGGAATTCCTGCTGCAGGCTGTATCTCTGGCTGGCTCACCACCCTTACTCGGGCCATCTACAACAGGGTGCTGATCTACCCCTAAACTCTGAATTTTCTGGCTGTGACAATGCTGCCTGTCCTTCTATCCACCTGCCTCCAGATCTCTGACATTGACCTTCCTCGTTGGCTTGCAAGGAAATGATCCCCCTTTCTTATTGTCTTTTTATTTTGATGTTGGGGTGAAGAGAGGGGGTAGGTGGGACCCCATGGCTGGTTTGTGCTGTAGCTCTTCCTTCCCTGGAACCGTGGGCCCTGATGATCAGGCTGGCCTAGCAAGTCAGACTTCTTCATTCCTGGCATTTCCTTCTCCTTCCTGCCAGCTAGCTTCTGTTGCTTTCCCATCTGTAGACTGTTTAGGACTTCTAAACCCACATTTTGCATTCCATTCCCATCATGCAGTTTGCATCTCGTGGAGTGCCACAGCATCAACCTCCAAATTCACAGGGGAGACGCTTGCAGCTCAGATCAGAAAGTAGATCAATGAAGAGGGATCTGGCTGAGGACTTAGAATAGAATCTCACTTTTGGACTCTTTCCCAAGGGATTCGGTGTCTGGAGAAATTTTCATCATGCAAGGCAAGAAGGCAACTTTCCCAAGAAAAGTGGAGAACAGTGGAGCAGGGAAGTAGAGTGATGCTTCCTGCCTCGGTTTCCACTTTGTGACAATTGAGAGCTTTCCCTTCTAAATTGAACATAAGGTAAATCTGCATATGCAGCTATTTAAAAGGAAACAAGGAGACTCTGTTCTATGGCTTGGCAGGTCCACAGTATCCAAAGAGACAGAGTGATATGAGATGGGGAATACTCCGGAGAGATATCCTTACAAGGGGCGGCTGTCATGCTGCCTCTCCTCCCCAGAGGAGGTGAGGGAAAGGGGCTTCAAAGCACCATTAGGAGCTTCCAAATGTGTTCCTTGCTCTCAGGAGACGCCGGAGACTGATGTGTGGGAACGGGAAAGTGGGTCACGGACTGTGCCAGCCTCCTGACCCAAGAGACGCCAGGGAGAGGGGAGGGCTGACCACCTGCCTTGGTGGTGCAGCCTGGGGAGGATGGCGTTAGGACTGGCCAGCAAAGGGTGTGCAAGGGCTTGGGGAATGTGAGTGTTCCTGTGGAGCAGATGTGGGCGACACTGCAGAGAGAGCCACTGTGGGGTTGTCCTGGGTCCTTTTCAATCAGGCTGCCCAGAGAAACAAGGAGTCCCAGCAGGAAGAGGCTGGAGGACCACGGCTGCATGCCCGGAGGCTGAGGAAAGATTGTAAGTCAGGACCTAGAATAGATACATCCAGCCCGGTCCCCAGGTCGCGGGAGCCACACAGTCTTCTAAAGCACCCCAGAGGAAAAAGCAACAACTTTAAAATCTGAACAGACCCAGAGAACAAGATACCAGATCACACCAGAACTAGTTCAAGCAACACCCTTCCTGCCCCTTCCTCCTCCTTCAAGTAGCAGCCCCTAGAGGCTGAAACTGTGGGTGTGGCAGGGGCTGGGGCAGGGTCAAGTAAGAGGGATGCAGAGGCAAAGCAGTAGGAAGAGAAATTTGAGAAAACTGCCCACTCTGCCCCTCTTCTTACCTGGGCCTTCCAGCCAAGTTCGAAGTCGCGTAAACAATCTAGCTTCTGAATCAACCTGTGTTTGTGATTTAAAGTAACTTCTAGATGTTCTATTATCTAAGAGTGAGCAGAGAAAGCAAGGACTTGCCAACCAGAAGAATCCTTACCCGGGGCAAGATTATCTCACGAAATAAAATTTAGAGGGACAGTGAGAGATGGAAGAAAGTTGTGGAGTGATCACAGTCCACATGTCTACATTCAACTTACAAGAGGAACCGGGAGGGAGAAGACAGCAGAAACCTCTATGTCATGACTGTGCTTCTTGAACTGCCTTTTATGAAGTCCGTAATGTTGTCTGTATTATAGAAAAAGTTTGGAAACCAAGGAAAGAGACTTGAGTCCACACTGGGACTAGAGCTTCGAAAAGAAGGCAAAGGATCCATTGTGGCGCATTCGAGGGACAGGGTCTTTTTTTCAGCCGTATTTGGAATGAAAGAGTCCCAAGAGTGAGGTGACATTCAGGCCCCGTGTCTCCATATGGACATGCTCCGCGTGCCAGTGGTAAAAACCTGGACTTCTCACTTTCGGCCTCACAGTAGAGAATCCAATTACCACCTGTATCAAACCTTCCTGGGAGGCACTGGGACTCATACAGAAGGCACAGAAGTCGAGCCAGGTGAAGGTAGTGTTTAGATTGAGTTTTATCTTGGGTGACTGTGCACGGAAAACTTTTAATGGGGCTACATATCATCACCGGAGTTTACTATATGCTGTAAGTTTGGCTGGGAAAGCAGGTTGAAAATACATAAGCACTATTAAATCGAGTGGAAAACATCGCTAAAGGGCAGATTGACTTCGAGAGTGCTAAGTATAGGAAAATTACAATGTGCTTTTGGTTTGTTTTCCTTTAAAAGGTGTCCTCCTCTGCTCCTCGCCCAGAGCTAATGCGTGAAACAATGTCAACCGACAGTCTCATTTGGGTGATGATTTGACTTAAGTTGGAAAATAGGTCAATGGCATTGACTGGAAACTTTGTGACAATGCCCGTTTTTGCTAAGCAGTGTGTGGTCAGACTCACTCCTGGGGGCTGCCCTTCAGAATTGCAGGTGGGCAGGCAGGTCTGGCATGGTGCGATACACCAGAATTTTGTGCTGCTTCTTGGAGCCTCTACTCCACTGGGTGAGGCACCTGTTTCTAGTTGTCTCTGCTGTGTTCTGGGCAACTCTGTGGATGCCATCTTTCGTGAAGCGGCTCTGTGAACTTGAAAGGACATTGAGATTAGAATCCAGTAGACTTGGTTCAAATTTTGACTCTGCCACTGGCTCTATGGCCCGGGCATGTGGCTTAATGGTGCTGATTCTTTGCATGGCCATCTCTAAAATCTGAGGATTAAATGAAGCTATGTGTGTGAAAACCTTCTGTACAATGCTTTGCACACAGCAGGCCCTTGATAGATGATAGTTTATATTTGTGTATATTTTAATAATAAAACAACAACTCTGGAAGTTCGCTACTAAGATATCCTAGCTCATAAAGTAAAAAAATAATTCTTGAATAGGAATGTAGTGGCTGTGAGTTTGACGGACAATCAATCCCCAAATTACTTGAAGTCCAGGAAGTATAAAATTGGTAGTGCTGAGTGCAATTGCAATGAAAAAACAACATCCAGCCCATTTCAGAGTGCTCAAATGATCGTATTTCTATAAACAGTAAAATTGGGGAAAGATTTTTGAAAGTCCTGTCTCTACCGTTCCACTCCCTCCTGCCTGGCAGCCAGCCTACTTAAACATTCCACTTTTTATTTTCTTTTCCCTGTTAAAAGGTTTGTTGAGTGAGCCACTGAAATTTTTAAGGCAACACTGGAAACACCTGAATGGGCAAAGTACGGATTTACTAACAGAGGGTATTAAAAAGATAAATTGTTGTGTATTGAAAGAGATAAAATTATATGTGGATGTCAAGGGAGAGTGGCCAGAGAAAAGTATATGAAGCACTCCTGTGGAGCCAGCGGCTTTTCAGGGTATTCTAGGCACTTCACACACCACACAAGCTTTCCAATGGGGAGAGCACGTTTTTTCCCTACAGTTCTCTAAAGATGTTCTTTACGTAATGGGTGAACTCCTTCTCTGCCAGAAGCTCTCACTTAGGAGCAAATGCTCAGTGAAGCACCTGCCAACCCCCATCTCCCTGGACACCTAGTGTCATGATTACGAGAACTTCTTGCGCTGGTCTCTCTCCCCTGGAGCCCCACGAGCTTTGCCATGTCCCTCTTCCCCCGCCTCTGATGTGGACGCCAGGATGTGTCAACATGGCTGGGGTTTCCAGGACCTCCTATGTCACCTCTGTTGACTCTTGTTGAGCCTGTGGGCCACACCCCCCACCTCAACTTGTTTATGTCAAGAATCCTTCTCTTCAAGAACTTAAAAGCAGTTATTTCTATTTATCCCCATTATACCAACAACATTTCATGACTGTAGCCGTGTTCCAGCCTCTGTGTTAAATGTTTTACATTTGTTGCCTCGTCTAATTCTTAAACCAGGTTAGCAAACTGTTTACGTCACTAAAGAGTTAGTAACTCGTTCAGGCTCCAGCAGCTCTGTCACAGCAACTCAACTGCCACTGTAGCATGAAAATAACCATAGACGATATGGAAACAAGGGAGCCTGGCTGTGTTTCAATAAAACTTTATTTAGACAAACAGGCAGCGGGCTGGCTTGGCCTGCAGGCTATAGTTTGCTGATGCCTGCTCTAAAGAACTGTTTGAATTCAGTTTGTTATTAATACTTGTTTAACGGTGGAGGCAATGAAGTAGAGAAAAGATTAAGCAACTCACAACAGACCATACAGGTTGTAAGTGGCAACCCAGGGTGTGTCCAGTTCCAGTGCCCAGGCCAACACTGTGTTGAAATGCTTGCGAACAATGAAGACGCCCCTTGGGAAGAGAGAGATGGAAGACAGGAGCTTTCCCTAGCAGCCTGCCCCATCTTCATTATCACAAGCCTCCCCCCAGTTTCCCATCGGCTCCACACCAGCAATGAACTTTTCCTTGTGGGCTGGAATCCTGCCCAGGGCAGCAGTTGCCCTTGTTGTTCTGATATGAGTGTCGGGCGGGCAAGTTGACTATGGCTAAAAATTCTGTATAGGATGCAACTTCTAGAGGCTTCCAGATAGGGACAACAACTGTTTCTTACTTTGCCAGGAATTTGAGTAATATTTTTTTGGTACATGTGTTGATGGTATTTACTAATTTAATAATTAAATTATTGAGTGTGTGTGTGTATTTGCACACGTGTGTGTGTGTGTGCATGTGCACGCATGTATATGCCAGACATTGAGCTGAGTCCTGGAAATACACTTTAAACAGTGGAAAGGACAGACCCTGTTCCTGTCTTAGTGAAAGGACTATCTAGACCTGTGTGTAACTGACTACAGTTCGCTTAGGTCTGTACAGCTGAGTCCTTGTGTGTATTTTTCTGATCGACCCTCACAACCTGAGCTAGGTACCATTAACCCCATTTTAAGGGTGAGAAAGCTCAGGCTGTGGGTTGTAGAGACTTGCAGAAGGTCACACAGTGATGACTGGTAGTGGAGCTGAGTCTTCGGCTCGGGGCCTCTGACCCCCAACTTGCCGCCCTTTCCACCACCCTTTCTGCTCTGTTACCCCAGAGCCACTCTCTGCGCTGTTCTCCTTTACTCCTGCACCTCCAGCTGGCAGCGTCTTTGTCTGAACTTTATGTAACCTGGCTCCTTTCCAGACCTTCTGGCGGCTGTCCCAGTTCTCGTTTTCTATCTGCCCAGCATCTCCCAGGTTCTTTTCTTAAGCTCTTATCCTTCTTTGGCAGCCAAATGCCCTCTATTTTATTTTCTCCCTAGGGCACACTCATAGGATGGAGAAAAGCTGAGAGATTGTTCACTTTCTTAACAGGAGCTGCTTTCAATTCAGCCACAGCTGCTACACGTTACAGAAGTGAGATGAATCCCAAGACAGATGGCTCAGCAGCGACTATTTTAAGCCCCAGAGTCACAAGAACAGATCCAAAATAACTCAGTCCAGCAGGGGTCAAATGCAGAGCAGAGCTGCTGGCTTTAGAGAAAGTGTGACCCCAGATCTTCGGAGTCACCAAGTGAGTCAGCTCTGGTGTTTTCTAGTTAATAAGACTTCTTCGGTGCAATTTCTATGCTGATGCTTCAGGAGTGACTTGTCCCTGTAGTCAGCTGTTGCTCTCAAAAAACCTCCCTCTGATGGCTTTAAAGCTCTTGTTTGCATACTTGTTACTGCTACCAAGATTTGTGCCAGGGGAAACTCTGCTCCCTGTGTAGCAGTCAGCTAATTGCAAAAATAATGCTGTGTAAGAAACCACCTCAAAACTCAGGGCTTAAAGCAACAATCATTTATTCTCTTTCATGTGCCTGGACTTGGGCTGGGGGTCAACACATCTGGACTCAGCCTGGTTGATCTTGGCTCCAAGTTGTGGATTTACTCCTGCTGCTCCATCTAGCTCTCTTCCACATTGGACCAGCAGGCTACTCAGAGCATGGGCTCATGGCAATGGTAGAAATGCAAGAGGAAAATTCCAACTACACATGCGTGTTTCAAGCCTTTGTTTGTTCATGTCTGCTAAAAAATCACATTGGCCAAGCAGTTGATACGGACAAGCCCAAGATCAATGGGACAGGAAATATACTCTACCCCTAGTGGAGGGGGGAGGAACTGCAAACTCACAGGGCAAAGGTAGTGGATAGGAGAGGAATGAAGAATTAGGAACAGCATAGCTATCCGTTACACCTGGGCTGCAGAGCACCTGGAGAAGAAGGCTGTATAGAGGGGCAGCAGAGAAACCTGGTAGTCTTTCCCATTTGAGCAGCTGTGGCTGCTCGTTATCATTTCCTCTCCAGGGAGTAGTCAGGGCCTTGGCAGATGGCCTGACTTCTCCCTTTAGAATGACCTTAAACTATCTCTGCACTCTTTTGTAAAGACTGGTTTCCTGCCTTCTCTCCACACAGTGGGCTGTCTGATGCTATTGAATTTTTCAAACTGGCTCCTCAGAGAGTTTTAATAGATTTGGGAAGTTCAGAGATGCAAACAGGATGGATGAGCAGAGAGTAATTTAAGGTCCTAAGCCCCTTAATTTGCATACCTTTGTCCATGCAAGTAAGAGTGCTTTCAGTTTCAACGAGAAGACCAGAGAGGTGGGATCCCATGAGCTCACTGGAGATAGCAGCACAGGTGAGGTGAATGTTGTCCTGTTTTTGAGGCCGTGTGTCTGTGGACTGGCAGTGGGGGCAGGAGAAGGATGGTGTGTAGGGAATTTTACTTATAAAGACCATGTCACACTAGACAGTGTAATTGCTGGAATCACACAGTACTCCTCACAGCACATCCCTCGGTCTAGCACACTGAGCCTCGGTGAAAGGGCCATCTGCCTTCAGAGTCACAGGGGCAGTAATACGATGCCATCACTCACTCTCTCCTGCCCTCCTTAATATGTTTATGGCATTTGTCCCCATATGACATTATTTGTTTGTATATTTGTTTGTTGCCTAGCTCTTCCGCTACCTCCTGTGGGCAAGAACTCTATCTACCACATTTAGGATTATATTCCAAACCTAGACTCTGACACGTGGTATTAATCAAAAAGGAATTCAGAGCCAACCCTGATGGCCTAGTGGTTACAGTTCGGTGGTCTCACTGCTTCAGCAGCCTGGGTTCACTTCCCGGTCTCAGAACCAAACCACCCGTCTGTCAGTTGCCATGCCATGGCAGCGGCTCATGTGGAAGAACTAGAATGACTTACAACTAAGATATACAACCATGCACTGGGGCTTTGGGGAGAAAAAAAAGAGGAAGAATGCCAACAGATGCTAACTCAGGGCAAATCTTTCCCTGCAAAAAAAAAAAAAAAAGGAGTTCAATAGATATTTGCTGAATAAAGAAACCTATAGACTCGCGCCAGTGTGTAGAACAGAGTAGGTGTTCAATATATATTAATTTCCATCTTCACTTTCTTCTTTCCTTGCTACCTGTCTTCCTTCCTTCCTCCATAAACAAATTAATATCCCCACCTAAAACCCTTCTTCATTTCGCGTGATTCTGTGGCTTGTTTCCCAATGTGCTATCTAAACTTCCCTTTAGCTGTATTAACATTTAAGGCCAAGTGGTGATTTCAGAGGGAAAAAAACAGTCTTGACTCCTATAGGCCCAGATCTTTTGAAATTCATATGTGAGGGCACTTGAGCAGCAGGAAGAGGTAGCAGTTAAATATTAGAAATTATCTTGCTCTTCATTGACAGAAAAATATTGGAAGTGGGCAAAGAGCATCATCTAGGAATTAGCTATCTTACAATCCGGTGTGACCTTAAGCAGGCCAGCTGCGGTAGATAGAAAAATGGTCTCCAATGATGCCCACATTCTAATCTCCAGAGCCTCTGAATATGTTAGATTATTTGGCAAAGAAAAAATTAAGGTTACAAATGAAATTAAGGTTTCTAATCAGTTGACTTTGAGATAAGGAGATTATAGCAAATCATTTGACTGGGCCCAAAGTTAAAAATTGCGTTGGCAACTGTTTTAACAATTGTTGAAAAGTAAAGTTTTTTAATGGGGAAGAAGGAGGCAGAAGAGTCAGTGTCAGAATGGTGCTACGTGAAAGAGATCCGACTCATCTTTGCTTTTTTCAAAGTCATTCCATGGCTTTGAAGATGGAAGGGGCTATTAGCCCAGGAATGTGGGTGGCCTCTAGAAGCTAGAAAAGGCAAGAAAATGGATTTCTCTCCAGATCCTCCAGAAAGGAACATATCCCTACTGACGTCTTGATTTTAGGGCTTCTCAAACCACAAGATAATAGCTTTGCTTTGTTTTCAGCCACTAATTTTTTATGATTTTAATTTGTTACAGCAGAAATAGGAAACTAATGTACCCATTTATTAATCAGGATTATTTTTTAATATTTAAAGCCCATGGAGTTGAACTAGATAGCTCCAACAATTTTTCCAGTTCTAGGGGCCTGCCCAGTGGTGCAGCAGTTAAGTGCGCACTCTCCACTTGGCGGCCCGGGGTTCGCGGGTTCGGATCCTGGGCCTGTACTGATGCACCACGTGTCAGGCCATGCTGTGGCACTGTCCCATATAAAGTGGAGGAAGATGGGCACAGATGTTAGCCCAGGGCCAGTCTTCCTCAGCAAAAAAGAGGAGGATTGGCAGATGTTAGCACAGGGCTGATCTTCCTCACACACACACAAAATTTTTCCAGCTCTAATTTCTTCTCATTGGAAAAGTCTTCATTTTCATAAACTGTCAAGGAGGCATATGGGCTAATGACTGGTGTGGGCCGACCAAGGGTGGCTTTAGGTCCGTCAGCTCACTCCGAGCCTGTTTGCTCTTTGGAAGAATCAGTCACCCCGTTCCTATAGGTGCTGTTAGGGAAGAGGGAGAGTCTCCCTCCGCCTTGTCCCTTAAGGTTCTTATGGTTGGTCAAATAATTAAAAAGGCAGGTTAGCAGGAGAAAATCAAACAAAGTTTAATAACATGTATACATGGGAGAAACTCAGGAAAAACTGAGCAACTCGGCCATCTGATTAAGCTGCTCTCTTAAATATCTTCAGCTAAAGACAAGGAGGGTGTTGGGGTAGTGGTTCGGGATTTCAGAACAGAGCAAGACAATTTACATGGAGACAGGAATGCAAATGTTTGTCAGAGGACTCTTTACTGAGCCACCTATAGAGAATGTGGCCCAAGAGACAGAATTTCGATAAGATGGACTTGTTGGTACCTTTCTTATCACACCTGTTTTACATTATAGTATAGATATCCTATGGGAATGGCTGCTTCCTGGAACACGCCTTCTATGTTAAATTCTCTTAGGCAGTTTAGGGGAAGGTTGAATGTTCTTCCTGACTCTTCTGAGCCTTTATTGTCTTCAGCTCGAAATAATCCATATACCGGAGTGGCACATTTTGGGGCAGCCTGCCCTGAACTCTATTAGCGCAGTGAGATGTAATGAGTCAGTCATGGCTCAGTTCATTTCATTTGTTCCCCTCCATCTTTCTTTAAGTCTTCCTTTCTCTAGCAGATGTAGAGGAAGGGTGGCATTGAGACAGCATGGCATATAAGGGACAGTGAAGACACTGGCCTAACTAACTGAAGCAACCTCTGTGGGTTCTGCTGTTGGTTTCGTGTGTTTAGTGCTGAGTCTTCATCACATCCACTTCCTGTTCTCCTGTCTGTGCTCCTCAGCAGGGACTTCTCAGGATGCTTTGCCAGAACAAGGGTGATGGCGGAGCATCCCTCTGGGACAGGCTGTCAAGACTCTGGCTTCCTCCAGCCTGAGCAGTAGTTTCTACCTCAGAAAGTGCTCTAACTATAGCCAAAGGAGATGATTGAGATCCTTGGGGGACAGACTGATTCAGGGAAGAGTCCACGGTTCTCCCCTTGGAACCACATGCAACACCCAGTGGGGTGGTATTGCAGGTCTCCCAGTCAGGATCCAGGCAGAAGAACAGAAGGAAGGGAGGAAATTCAAGCTGAACTAGGAGGCAGCTTGGAAAGATGCAAGTCTTCAGTGTGACTTCAGTCACAGGCAGATAACCAATGACCAGAGGGTACAATTTGATGAATTATGGAGAAAGAGCCCCATCCCAAGTGGCCCCCTATACTCTGTGGTCACACATTTTTTTTTAAAAAGGTACAGTTCATTTTCCATCCAAAACCAATTTATATCTTTTATAGGTTACAATATCTAAAGCAATTCTGTGCTTTTATTTAACGGGTAATAAAGCCTTATATTTTATATTCGAGATCAGATTTAACTTGCAAATTCTGCAAATACCTCTGAAAAGGTAGCAGTTAGCTAAATCCATGAAGGTGTAATCACTGATATGTTATCCTGGCTGAGAGCTGAAAACTCGAGGGAGAGCAGACACACCTAGGGATTCTCAAAAATGGGGAAGGCTGAAAAAACGGAGGGACACTGGGATGCAGGAGAAGGCAGCAGGAGCACTGAAGGCAAATTTTATTGCCCTGTGGGATTTCTCCTACCTGGTCATAAACACTATCTCCAGAGCAGGAACGGGCAGGCACTCTCTGTAATGTGTGTGTGAGGAGAAAATGGCCCCTTTTGTTATACACGGGTCACTCTTGTTGGGGTTAATGCTTTAGTTTCCCACATGGTTACCCCACAAAGGCCTACAGGGAGGGTAAGCCCACCTGGCCTCAAGGAACAAGATATTTCCTTATAATCATCGAAGAGGAAAGAAGACTTCAGACCTATCCTCTGTGGGTACATCCCACGTAACAGAGAGAAGGTTTGGCCTGAGATATTTCCAGATGGTGAAGTCTTAAAATGGCCTCTGCCATGTGTAAGCCAGCTGGGAGTCAGAGGGAGGGCTCTGATGGGGGCCAGTGTCTCTCCCTATCTCAAGAATAAGCAGGATTATCCTGAATCGTGGCATTTTCTGTGTTTATTTTCCTAGCTCTAAGTCAGTATTGAAATATATGTATTCTAAAACTCACCACTTGCTTTCCTTCAACAACATTCAGTTGTTCTCTCCCCTTTCCCTGGCAGTCTATGTAAGCACCAGAAATAGAAGCTCAAATTTGATTTGGTCCCCACTGGTGAGCCAATCTCAGCTATGCTACACAGTATCAAAACATTTACCCCAGCAAAAATTGTGTGGTACATTGCAAAACTGGCCACGATATTTTACAGCTTCTCTATTAAGGAGCCGAGTCTAGTTCTCCACCCCTTGAATGCTGTCTGGCCTTTGACTTGCTTAGAAGGTGGCAGAAGTGACACGATTCACATTCCAACCCCAGACCCCAGGAGCACTTGGAGCTTCATCTCTTGTCATTCTTGGGAATTCTGTAACCATCACCTTGTGAATCAGCCAGGGCTAGCCTGCTGGATGATGAAGATGTGTGGCCCAGTTACCCTGTCCCCCTAGCCAATAGCCAGCCAACCACCAGGCATATGAGCAAAGCCCGGGATTGCCAGCTCACCACAGACACATGGGCGACCCCAGCCCACAACAGAAGCTCCCAGCTGCTGTCAGCTCAAATTGCCCACTCATATGAGCTATAAACGGTGGAGTTTTAAGCCACCAAACTGGGGGCTAGTTTTTTATGCAGCTAAAGCCAATTGATACACCTTGCCACAGCAGAGAGAAACCCGACAGTATTGGAGTTCTGCTGAGGATGACATTGTCAAGGATAATCATTTGTTAATTTAAGTCCTACCTCGGGCCTTGATTATGTGTGTTTATAGGGAAAAACAAAAGCTGTGCCGACAGAGCTTAGGGCTCAGGGTGAAAGACAAGATGTTTGAAATTCAAATTAAGTCTCTTTTACTGATGGACAACAATGACTTTGTGTGCTTTTAGGAAATTGTTCATTTTTCATCAGAGAGGTAGCTGAGATAATAGAAAAATCAACATGGCCTCAAGTGATGACTTTACTAGTTGTGCACCACTGAAAGACGTTTTACCTTAAAATATGTAGGCCGAATATCTTGATCCTAATTCTCTCATCACAAGAAGATAGCGCCCCACCAACCGCTATCCAGCGCTCTCCAGGCAATGTGGTAGCTGCCGCCCTCCACACAGTGGGTGTTACTGGCGGACAAACCAGGGGAGAAATTTTCTGAAACAGAGACCCTGGCTCTCCATTGCTCTATGCAGGTTTCTGTGTTGTTGCTTCTTTTTGGAAATCGAGCTCCCACTGACATCAAAAAGAATCTTTCTCAAAGTGCCGAGAAACCGCAGGGCGGGCAGCGTGCCTCTCCCAGCAGCAGAAAATCAGCTCCCGGTGCACTCGCTGGAGATCAAATTGGGTTAAATGCCCCCTTCCAAGGAAGCCTGAAAAATTCCCCAACGTGAGGTTTTTCATGCGTTAGACCTCGAACGAAGGGCAAGCCTCAAAGCCTGGCCTAGTTCTAAATTTAGATCAGTAATTTTATCCAAGAATGCAACTGTGGAGTGAAGATTTCTGGTTTTCCTTCTCTTTTAATGCCTGAGCGGGGAAAATTAGGGCTACATTTGTGCCTTGACAATTTTGAGGAGGTGTCATGTGGCTATTTCTCAGTGAAAAGAGCAAAAGTAATAGGAGATCAGCTTTAAATGTCAAGTCACATTATTGGCAGACACCTAAGGTGATCTTTGCTGCTGTCCCCTGCTCTTAATTCAAGCAACATTACATGTGCTATGACAACAGCGAGCCGTTTGGAACAGACTGCTTGATCTCCAGGAGCTGGCTGCTGCAAGAATTCTCTGAATAGTCCTTCGTGCATTTTCTCATCCTTAAAGGGGCGCTTCTTCCCTGGGGGTCAGTTTATGTGCTCTCAGACCTACAGCAGTGGAGAAAGAGTGAATGTTGATGTGCCTAGGACTGATTTTAAATTTTTTAAAAAGTTGAATTAATATATGCACATGTGTGTACACATACACACACACGTACAATAAAGCTTCAACTATGATTAAATATCAGATGCCTCTATTGTGGAATCAAATTATTTCAACTCACCTTGACTATCAAATGTTGAAAAGAAAGTTCGATTGTATATATATTCATTTAATAAAAAAGTAAGACCAAAGCGATTAATGATTAGGCTATAAATGCAGTGTGTTTAGGTCTCAGGCAAGAGAGGCCCGTTCATTGTGCTCTGGAATTAAAAAGCTCTCCCGAAAGGGGACAGGGCTGGCCAAGCCAAGAGATCAAATGGCTGCATTGGGAGAGACCAGCATTTCTGCAACGGTTTTCAGTGTTACCACTGAAGATGCAGATGTTTAAACGAAGATTTTCAGAACCATCCATACGCTCTTGAGGCAAATCTTGGACTTACCTGTCTCCCTTATAACCTGAAAAGCGAGGCCCGGGGTTTTGATTGAATTGCCTAGTAATTCTGTCATGAACTGCACTGTTTTTTTCTCCCTTGAACACATTGTGGATGGTAACAAGGGAGTTATTTTCAATCAAAGCATGCTACAACGAAAAAGATTTCTCCTAACATTGTGATCCCTTCCTCTGAAATCCATTTCAGATTGGCGGATAAAACGTGATTATATTTACACTTCCCTGACACAATTCAGGCAGCAAAATAACAGCCTGCCGGAGACATTTTTCTTCTTCATATTTAGATCTGTCAGTGCTGTAGTGAGGTGGGAGCAGGGAGGGGGGCAGAGGTGGCTGGGGTTGGCGATATGTTTCAGTTGGCTCACAAATAGAGACGTTTCTGTGCCCTGTGTGTCTCTCTATCTCCTTCTCATCTTGGAGTTCCTTGAACACCATCCTGAATGGCATTCGGAGTGATGATACAGCATGCTAATCAATAGTGCTTTGTGCAAATCGAATTTCCCATTTTTGCTTTGACACAGCCCATAAATTATTTCAACATAATACTTTAATTGGTTCATGCTCATTAGGGGAGGTACAATGTATGACTCACCGGTATCTGTGTAAGTCACAGTTGCAATTTTATTAAAAATCTAGGTTTCCAGATTGCAAGGCTAAAATGGCGGATGGGACAGTGTAGAGATGACATGGTGTTGCAGAGAGCAAGAGAGCCTTGGAGTGAGTGAGGAATTCTGATTCTGGTTCTCAACCTACTGGGGGCTAGCCATATGTGATATGAGGCGACTCATCCAATTTCTTCGAGCCCAAGTGTCCTCACATGTAAAATGAGTGGGTTGGTTTAGGGGGTCATCAAGGTTCTACGTACGTGAAGCCCTGCCTATACTCTGCAGAGTGGCAATGTCAAACTTGTGGTCAGGTCTCCACTCTCAGGAGAGGATTGACATTCTATTTCAACAAGATTATAAAGATCATCAAGGATCCCATAGACATCCCCCTGGACCTTTCCTAAGTAACCAGTGTTTCTGACTAAATACAACACTCTCCTTCCGGAATCCAGAGATGAAGGTGACCCTCCTCTTTCTCAGGTTCCCTCAGGTTTCTTGATCTGTAGTGGATGTTGTGATCCAGGAATAAAGGACTTATTACCCCTGCTGCTGAGAGTGCTGCCAGCAGATGGTCATCAGCTCTCAGCTTCCTTTGGGGATTGCCTAAGCAGCAGAGAGCCACCTAACCCCAGACCACAGCCTCTTCCTGGAGCAGCCTGTATCCGTGACAAATGGATGAAGGTGTGTGAAAGCTGGGTTCTCCCACCCCAACTTGGGACAGCTCTGAAGGGTCCTTCTGTCTTGAGAACTCCCCACAGGGTTGGCTGATGCTTCTGTTGAGACTGCATCACAGTTCAATATCTCCTTCCACCCATTGTTGCTTCCTTCTCCTCCTTTCCACTGGCACTTCCTTCTTCCTCCTTTCCAAGAGCACTCTCTAATAAACTTCCTACATGCTAATCTCCATGTCTGAGTCAGCTTCCCAGGGAGCCCAATCTGCTCCATGACAAAATGTGTTTCCTCTAGGATATCTTTCGTTCAACCATACAATATGGACCCCAGACTCAAGTTCAGTAGCCAACCTTTGAAAAACAGGAGATAGTATACCAACCTCCAGATTTATGGATTCTTTGGAAAAACTGGAAGGTCTCCAAATACTGAGACAAACACAACAAACAGCTGAGGCTGAGTAACCTCTGTCCCCCTAAGACAGGACCTATCTACCTCCCATATTTGCCACACTCCCCTCAATGCCCTATTGCTCCCCAATGCAAAGCTGAACGTATTTACAGAATACAATGATATTTTTGATGCCAAGTTGTTAACGCCTCTTCTTATCTGCTGATTCTTAAACACAAGGGGTTCAAAGCACCTTGGCAGCACTTACCAGCTTGTAGTTCAGTAGGATCCTTACTATTTCCTCTGGCAAGTATATCCCCTTTGGAGACTAGCCTATAGAGCCCAGAATTTCAGGAATAGAAAATACAAAGCCTACCAGTGGGTGGTTGGTTGTGATGATAAGTAGGGACAAGCCTGCCTCCACTCTTTTGTTCCCAGAGCCATATGTTCTTCCTATTTGGGCCATAGTACCTTATAATAGTCTCTGATTTAATGTACATACTGTATCCTGAAGGATGCCACTCTATCCTTGCAGAGTATTGCTTCCAAGATTGTGTCTTTAGAAGGTTATTTCAGCATTCCATGAGGCCATTTCTTTCTGGATGGTATAGTATATTATATGATGATGGTGAATAGTATGCATATGATCAAATCTTCACTATGAAGTAGGCCTCTGGCTGGATGCTTTGTTATATGGAATTCCGTACTTGTGGATCAGGCATTTGTAAGCCTCCAGATAGGGGACTGATGGAGGCCCTGTGGGCAAAAAAAAAAAAAAACAACCTATTACTGGTCTAGATATATAACCCTATAAGAAGGAACTCCTGGTCCTTTGTGGATGGAGGGGGCCCAATGTAGCCGAGTTGCCACCAATGGTCAATTGGACTCTTTGAAGCACAGTGCCATATTTGCAGTGGCATGCTAGAGCCAGCTTGCACCAGCTCCCAGCAGTCACTTGTGCACATCTGTTTGCAGCTCTATGTAAAGTGACATCATGTTGGTAGCTGAAAATTTGGCATGGTAGAGCGTTTACACCACAGAAGTTGGAAAACACCATAAAGGAGATTTTTTTCAGACAGCCAGTTGTTAAACATTTACCAACACACCACTGCTTATAACTTAAGCTACTTTACACGTTGCAACATTGTTCCCTAGCCCTCAATCCAATTAAGCAATTTTGATTTCTTACATCTAAATTATTGAGGATTTCTGTTTCCCTTTATAATGCATATCTTCTCTTAAAACTATCATCTCACTGGAAACAACTATGAATTCCCAATGAAATCCAGAAACAAGCAAATAAAAAAAAAATTTTGATGACATCAGAGCACAAGCAAGGCAACCAGGTCTTGAGAAGCCAAGCGAGCAATGCTTTCCCTTCCTTAGGACATTTGCTGAGTCCCAGCCTGGAGCCACCATGACCAGCAGAAAGTGACAGCCTAGAGCTTTCAGTACTGTCATGGGGATGGGGTACAAGTGAGACCTCCCGGCTTCAAAGAATTTGAGGATTTGAGGGCTCAAGATCCTGGAGAAAAGGACCTGCAGAGACATTGTGTGCCACTTTTCACCTCATAGCATTTGCTGAATCCAAAGCTGAGCTGATAAAGCAGAAAATGGGAGCTCGGGGAAACATATATAGAAGCAGAGCTTTTAGCAGTCTTGTGGCACTAGGAAAACAATTGGACTTCAGGAAGAGCCAAGGCATTGGCTAAGCACCCAGGGGTGAGTTTTAATTGAGACTCTTAAAGGGCTATACTCCAAGATCAAAAATAGATGAGCCCATATAGAACTTTAAATCTAATCTCGAATCATCTCAGTTCCTGATTGGATGAAGGCATTTGTACCTAATAGCCAGAGTAACTTTAAGTCTTCTCTGAAAGAATATAGCATCATTTGGAACCCTACAACTTTTCATACACAATGTCTGATATTCAATAAAAAATTGTCAGGCATGCCCAGAGACAGGAGCAAATGACCAACAGCCAAGAGAAAAAATAAAACAGAAGAAAGAAACAGACCTACAGCAGATACAGATATTAAGGCAAGGACTTTAAAATAACTGTGATTAATATGTTTAAGAAAATATACTGCAAGATGGAGAATTTCAACAGAGAGTTGGAATCTACAAAAATAACCAAATAGAAATTCTAGAACAAAAAGTAATAGTAATGGCTAAAATTAAAAGTCAATGGTTTAATAGTAGATTAGACCTGGCAGAGGAAGGGATTGGTATACTGGAAGGTAGCTTAGTAGAAAAATATACAGACTGAGCACAGAGAAATAACACTGAAAATTACAGAAAAGAGGATGCAGGGCATATAAGGCATGGTAAGAAGCCTAACATACTTATAATTAGATTTCTGGAAGGATGGAAAAGAGAGAATGGGGCAGAAAGACTATTTTCAGCACACTGGCAGAAAATTTCCCAAACTGGCAAAAGACATTAAACCACACATTCAAAAATCTTTCCAGCTCCCTGCAAGCATAAATACAAAGAATGCCATACTTTGCACATCATAATAAAACTGCTGAAAGCCAAAGTGAAACTCTTAAAAGAAGTCAGAGAAAAAATACACGTTATCTTCAAACGCCCAAAAAATAATTTTTAAAAAAGCCTGAGAGCTATTTTTCCTACAGAAATTATATTAGTCAGAAGATAGTGGAATGTGCCTTTTAAAATTCCAAAAGAAAATTATTTCTAGCCTAGAATTATACACCCAGTGACAATATCCTTTAAAACTAAAACAATATAAGGACATTTTCAAACAAGGAAAAATTGAGAAATTTTGTACGTAGTAAATGCTTACTAAAGAAAATTCTAGAGAGACTTCTTTAGGCAGATATTAAATGACCCCATATAGAAGCACAATTATGTAGCAAAGTATTAAATAAAAAACACTAGAAAGATAAGTATGTCAGAAAACTGAATAACTGTTTTAAGAATGTAAATTTATAATTACACAGAAATCCAAAGGGCCAAGAATAGCTGAGACAATCTCGAAGAAGAAAAAAGTTGGAAAGAGAGACTACCAGCTATCAAATTTATTATAAAATTGTGCCTATTAACACAGTTGATTATTTACAGTGGCCAAAACATGGAAACAATGTAAGTGTTCATCAATGGATGAAATAATAACAAATATGTGGTATATATATATATACAGTGGAATGATATTTAGTCATGAGACAGAACGATATCCTGCCATTTGCAACAACATACATGGACCTTAAGGGCATTATGCTAAGTGACATAAGCCAGATACAGAAAGACAGATGTATGATATCATCTAAAAAGGCAGAACTTAGGGCCGGCCTGGTGGCGCAGTGGTTAAGTGCGTACACTCTGCTTTGGTGACCCAGGGTCCGCAGGTTTGGATCCCGGGCGCACACCAACGCACCACTCAACAAGGCATGCTGTGGCAGCATCCCGTATAAAGTAGAGGAAGATGGGCATGGATGTTAGCCCAGGGCCAATATTCCTCAGCAAAAAAAAAAAAAAGAGGATGATTGGCATTGGATGTTAGCTCAGTGCTGATCTTCCTCACAAAAAAAAATAAAAATAAAAATAAATAAAATAAAAAAGCTAAACTCATAGAAATAGAGAGCAGAAGGGTGGTTACCAGAAGCTGAGGTGGGGGAAATTGAGGAGATGTTGTTTAAGGGTACAAACTTGAAATTAGAAGGTGAACATGTTCTGGAGATCTAATGCACTGCATGGCGTTTATAGTCAACAATACTGTATTATGTATTTCAAAATTGCTAAGAGACTAGATCTGAAATATTCTCGCCACAAGAAAGAAATAATAATTATATGAGGTGTTAGAGGTGTTAGTTAATGTTAAGGTGGTAATCATATTGCAATCTACAAATGTATCAAATTAAGATGTTGTACACCTTAAACTTGCACAATGTTATATGGCAATTATATCTCACTTAAAAAAATAAAATTGGTATGGGCAGATGTTTAGACCAAATTCAGACCAATAGAATACAATGGAGAGTCCAGAAACAAACTCAGACATATTAGCCATCTGATCTACGACAAGTATGTTACTGCAAAATTCTTGAAATGGTGCTTCACTAAAGAGGATGTCCAAATAGCCAGTAAACAAATGAAAAGTTTCTCAACATTACTGACTAACAGGGAAATGTATATTACAACTATAGGGTAACGTTACAAAACCCACTAACGTGGTTAATGTTAAGGGGAAAAAAACTAGCAATGCTACATGTTGACGAGGATGTGGAGCAGCTAGAATTTTCATAGTCTGCTGGTGGGAGTGTAGTTTGGTAAAATCATTTTGGAAAACTTCCCACCAGGTGTGGTGAAGAAGGGAGGGCAAAGGTGAGAAGAGGCGCTAGTCGTGGCTCTTATTGTCTAGTCAGATTAGGAGCCAAGCGACTGCCACCTCATATGCCAAACTGTTGGGAAGAGGAAGAACAATCCTCACAATCTTTCTTCCCCAGCTCAAACTCTGGGTTTGGTGAATCCCAGTAATTAATCTTACAAAGAAGCGTCTGATTTTCTGGGAATAACAGTTCTCAGTTTGAATTTTCCATGCTGACCACTCACATAGAATATTCCAAGAGGGCTTTGTAATATGCTTTTCTTTCCTTAAGGGCGTGAGACTGGATCTACTTGACACCAAAGCAGTGGCTTACTTTATCCAGTTCTGGCTGCTCCTGTGAATGCTGTGGTCCTCCTTTTTCTCCACCTGCGGGCTCAGGGCTGGAAAAATGATCAAAGAACCTGGCAGGCTGTCTCTACTAGGCTGGCTTCTGGAGGACGTGCCATCTGGAATTAAACAAGCCTTTCCTACCTGCTGTCAGTCCTGGACAAGGATAAGTAAGATGATGGCCTTCCAACCTAACCCCCACCATGATGTCTTTGGCCTTGGTTCCTGCATCTTCCTTTTGGCCTGCTAGGATAGAGTTTCAACTCTAAATTTCAGCATGCTCATCAGAATCCCTATCAAGCTTGCTTCATTCTACATTCTCAAGTCCCCAGGACTGGACATTGCTTCTGACATAGCCCAGCTGTTGTTGGTTGTTTCTTACATAGACCCAAAAAGATGTTTCTGCACCACAGGTAGGTACTTCTAAGCAGAAGATCCCGATAACCCCACCCAACCTCCTATTAATACATTTATATTAGACTCTCCTACCCCCAAATTTGTCCACCCCATATCAGGCTGAACCTCACTCTATCCCCAGATTTTGTGATTCATACTATCTGACTTAGTAGGCTCATCCCATCCATGGCCTTTTCCTTACAGGATTTCTAGTATGCAATATGACTCATGGAAAAACTGTGAACAATCCATCAAGCCAATTGTTGGAATTCACGTGTTCTTGTCTCACAGAGATTTAACATTTCAAAGGCTTTAGGGAAAATTGTGTCAGGACAGAGCATACTTAGAATAATAGATTTACAACATCTCTGTTCAGTGCAGCCTTCCTTGGTTATTAGATCTGTAAGTTGTTACTTAAAGATAAATTTTTCAGTTTGATTTAGTTTAAACATTGCCTCTGAGAATTACACATGTTCCCAGAGGCCACAGGCAGTCAGTACAACTTAAATAAATTGGGCATGTTTGAATCGATAAATAAATGCATATGTCTCCGCCCACTCCAGCACCATGTACACGGAATACACTCTGGGGAAAGTTCTCATAAAGGCCTGAGAATTACCACAAAACAGCAGGAAAAATCCTTTCAGGGACAAGGTGAAGTAGGACACCCAGCTACCCGTGGGATGTATCAAGTATACCTCAAAGACACGGGCCAGGTCGTACTGCTGGGGAGACTTTGGAATACAATCAGCAGGTTATTTATTTTTTTAAAGACTTTGTTTTTTTAGAGTAGTTTTAGGTTCACAGCAAAATTAAGAGGAAGGTACAGAGATTTACCATATACCTCCTGCCCCTACACACACACAGCTTCCTTCCTTGTCAACATCTACCACCAGAGGGGTACATTTGTTGCAATTAATGAACCTACATTGACACATCATAATCACCCGAAGTCCATAGTTTACTTTAGTGTTCACTCTTGGTGTTATACCTTCTATGAGTTTGGACAAAATTATAAAGGACATGTATCCACCATTATAGTATCACATAGAGTAGTTTCACTGCCCTAAAAGTCCTCTGTGCTCCACCTATTCATCCCTCCCTTCCCTCCTACCCCCTGGCAACCCCCGATCTTTTTGCTGTATCCATAGTTTTGCCTTTTCCAGAATGTGATATAGTTGGAATCATACAACATATAGCCTTTTCAAATTGGCTTCTTTTATTTAGTGATACACATGTAAGTTTCCTCCATGTCCCTTCATGGCCTGAGATCTCATTTATTTTTAGTGGAGAATAATATTCCATTGTTTGGATGTACCCCAGTTCATTTATCCATTCACATACTGAAGGACATCTTAGTTGCTTCCAAGTTTTGACAATTATGAATAAAGCTGCTAGGAACATCCGTGTTTAGGGTTTTGTGTGGACATAAGTTTTCAACTCCTTTGGGTAAATATCAAGGAGCATGATTGCTGGATCATGTGGTAGGAGTATGCTTAGTTTTATAGAAAACTGACAGACTGTCCTTCAAAGTGGCTGTTCCATTTTGCATTTCTACCAGCAGTGAAGGAGAGTTTCTGTTGCTACACATCCTTGCCAGCATTTAGTGTTGTTATTGTTGTGGATTTTGGCCATCCTAATAGATATAGCAGTATCTCGTTGTTATTTTAATTTGCATTTCCCTAATGACATATGATGAAGAGCATATTTTCATATGCTTACTTGCCATCTGTATATCTTCTTTGGTAAGGTTTCTGTTAAGATCTTTGGCCCATTTTTTAATTGGATTGTTTGTTTGCTTATTGTTGAATTTTAAGAGTTCTTTGTATATTTTGGGTACCAGTCCTTTATCAGATGTGTCTTTTACAAATATTTTTTCCTAGTCTGTGGCTTATCTTCTCATTCTCTTGAGCAGGTTATTTTTTTTATCAGTTTATGAGTACAAGTCACAATGAACTTTGTATATGAGTGATTCCATGAATAATTACAAATTAAGAAAATCATCAAGCCTTGGAGCTTGCTAGAGAGACTGTAGTGTATAGTGGTTAAGACAGTCTATGTATGTGCACCTAGGGATGGGAACGGGAGCCACCAGCTGCTCTGTGTCAGGCTGCTTGAGCTCAAATCCTGGTTATACCACTTAATCGTTCTGCAATATGGGACAAAGTACTTAACCTTCTCTTCCTCAGGTTCTTAGCCTGTAAAATGGAGACAATTATATGGTAAGCATGTTATGATATGAGAGGATATGAAGACATATATGGATGTATGTAAAGCTCTTAACAGTGCCAACACTTAGTAAGCACTCAATCAATATTAGCCATTGTTATAAAGCATACATCACCATATGGGTATTTTTGAAGATACAGGAGAGAAAGGCATTCCTATCCATGTAAATCATATCATTTTGTTGCAAGAGAAGATTAAAATGCAAGATACAAAAGTAAAAAGTAAAAGTGAGTACAGGCCACTTATGAATACATTCCATGTCCTCTAAAACCAAGCAAAAAGTCTGGAATACAGTGGATTCTGAATACATATTTAATTAATTAATCAATTACTTAACATCAGGACTACCCTGCGTAGTATGTAGTTAAGTGAAGGAGACATGGAAAATAAAACAGTCTAAGATGATTTACTGAAACAAGGTGGTATAGAACCAAATCCTGAAGGATTTAGTCAGATCTAGATTAGTAAGGGGTGAGGACAAGGCCCTGGAGGTGGGTCTAGCAGGTTGACAAATTGTTGGACAGGAGGAATGGGGATGGAACTTTCATAAGACATGGAGGAAACCAGCCTGGCTGCAGACGAAATTAGATAAGCAGAGAAGAACCAGATTAGTTGACACTGAATGATGTCACCTGCCAATTTCCAAACCAGTTTGTACATGTAGAAACAACTGATTTTAGGAATCAATTACTAGATTTCAATCCCCCAAAAATCTTCTTACTGAACAGCCACTCTCAAGATAACCAGGTAATGGATGAATTAAACTATTGCGTTCATGTGGCCATTCAAGACCAAGTTCTCCCAAATAACTTATATAATTTCTCTCTCCTCCTGGGATAACTATTACATCTATTATTCTTTGGGGAAATGCAAAGAAGGGTGATTTGGGATTCTTTTTACATACCTAGAATCGCGGGCCATTTAAGCAGCTCCAAGCAAAGTGCTTAAACATTTACCCTCCTCCCAAATGTGTATTAGTTAAAATTAAATTTGATATACAAATAATTTGAAAGCTTATGTCCACACAAAAACCTACATGCAAATGTTCATAGCAGCTTTCTTCATAATCACTAAATCTTATAGGCAACCAAGATGCCCTTTGATAGGTGAATGGATAAAAAAACTGTGATGTACGTATACAGTGAAATATTATTCAGCAACAAAAAGGAACAAGCTAGCAAGCCACAAAAAGACGTGGATGCATGCACATTGCGAAGTGAATGAAGCC
Organism: Diceros bicornis minor; assembly: GCF_020826845.1. NCBI lineage: Eukaryota > Metazoa > Chordata > Mammalia > Perissodactyla > Rhinocerotidae > Diceros > Diceros bicornis. The sequence goes on from NC_080765.1 coordinate 15,819,180, forward strand.
TGTGTGAAGAGGCTGCATACTGTATGACTCCGTTTATATGACATTCTAGAAAAGGCAAAACTAGAGAGATTGTAAATAGATCAGTGGTTGCCAGTGGCTTAGGGGAATGGAGGAGAGTCAAACAGATGAAGCACATGGGATTTTTTAGGGTGGTGAAACTAATCTGTATGATACTGTAATGGTAGATACAGGACACTCACTGTACGTTGGTTAAAACCCATAGAACTTGACAAAACCAAGAGTGAACCTTAATGTATGAAAATAAAAAGAATCATTTAGGAGGTCAGGGGATCCCAGGATGGAAAGGAGAATGTGAGGAAAAAATCGAACTAAGTTACAAATGTGTGAAACAACCTCAGTAAAGGGGGAGTGGGGGACAGGAAGGTGCTGATCTAAGTAATTTGAAAAAGAATGGATGCAATGTCCAGCCTACAGCAATTCCTTGGTAGTCTAGCCTTCCTGGTGCTGCTCTGTGTGGATCAGACCCACCTCCAACACTTCAAGGAAGCCTTTCCTGCTCCCTTGAGAGGACCCTTTGCCTTGTCAGTTAGCCAATTACCCTAGGTGCCCCTAGGGTCCTTTGCCTAGACACTAGGCACATCTTAAGCATCTTAAGGATGCCAGCCATGGTTAGTTGCCCACCTATTGCTACCCTAAGCTACACAGGAGTCTTGGGATTTCTCCCTTCAGGTCCCACAACAACTTAGTGTGAAAAACCAAGGTAGAATTCAGCAGACACAGCAAAAGGCAGTGGCACCTAAAATGCAAGCATGTCAATAGCCAGGGGTGCCTTTCTAGGTGGTGCATGCCGTTCTGTGAATTCAAATGGTGGGTCGGGAGCAGTTTAGAGGCATGTCATCACTGTCTGTCACTGAACCACCCGGCTCACTGCACCAATTGTTTTGAAATCTACCCAGGATTTGTCTCAATCAGGTATGGTAAGTTGACAGACATGGAGACAACTGCCTTGAAAGAATAATTTATTACTTACAGTTTCCAAGAGGAGGGTGATGTCACATCCTGCAGGGCCACAGGAGGAAGCACCAGGGTCAGTCAGGAGGCAGAAGGATCAAGAGGAAAGTGTAGATGAGAGTCTTTATTACTACAGTGATGGGAAGATTCCAGATGTGGATGTCCCCTATTGGGCAGGAAGCAAAATACAGATGTTGGGGTTTGTGGTTGGAAAGTTTGTAATATGATTTCCATGTGCCTGAAAAATCACAGGGATGGTAGGTACATAAACAATTCTGGCCAGTGATTTCAAGGTGCCAAATCATCAGTTACAGACTATCAAGGTTGATTATTACAATGGGATCCTGAAACAGAGAAAGGGCATTAGGAAAAACTAAGGAAATCTGAATAAAGCACAGAATTTATTTAATCATAATGTAGCAATATTGGTTCATTAATTGTGACAAATGTACCATACTAATGGAAGGTGTTAATTATAGAGGAAACTGGGTGTGAAATATATGGGAACTCCCTCTATTACCTTTATAACTTTTCTGTAATCTAGAACTTTTCAAAGATAAAAGTTTATTTTATAAAATTAACTTTTAGAACAATCTATACATTTTAGTTCTCTCTTTTAAGTATTTTTCACATTGGTGAATGTGAATGTGGTGCTTACCATGTGCCTAGTGGCAAAGGACCTTGGGGGCATATAGGGTAATTGGCTAACTGACAAGGCAAAGGCTCCTCTCAAGGAGCAGGAAAGGCTTCCTCAAGGTGTTGGGGGTGGATCTGACCCACAGACAGAGCAGCACCAGGAAGGCCAGGTTCAACAGGTATGTGTGTTTCTGTGGGAAGACGAAAAGAAGAGAATTGGCACTTATCCTTTTCTAATGTCCATTCATTCATTTATCAAATGCTTATTGAGCATTTGACTGTTTCTGGCCTGGTGCTAAAGGCAGATAAAAAGAAAGAAAACCACTAGCCCTGCTCTTAAGAAAATCCCAGTTTAATGGGGGTTAAAGACACAAAACCCCCAAAATTGCCTTAGAAGGTGACAAGTATTGTGCCAGGATTTTGTGTATGATGCTGTGAGATACTCAAAGAAATGTTTGGAGGACTCAAGGAAGACTTCAGCAGAGCAAACAATTAGAGTGTCTTGAAGGGTAAGGAGCAATTTGTAAAGGGGAGCAGAGGGGAAAGAGTGGAAGAGTAGAGCTCAAGAGAAACACAGAGGCAGAAAGTCATGATGTTTGGAAGGTGGTGTTGGGCAAGACATGGAGCCCCTGGTTGGGAATGGTAGGAGATGTGGCTGGAAAGGAATAGGAGGGCTCTAGCCTTTAATAGGAACTTAATAAACACTTGCTGACTGACTGAATGAATTACCAAAGGTCTTGCAAGATTTCTAGAGTCTAGATTTTATTCTATAGGCAACAGGGAGCCACTTCAGATTTTCAAGATGGGAAATAACATGACATGTTGGTGATTACACACCTGCCGAGTGTGGGTCATGGACCATGTGGTTCACGCAGCATCAGCATCAGCATCACTTGAATGCTCGGCAATCACTAGAGAATCTGAGGTCAGATCCCAGACATACTGAATGAGAATCCTCATTTCAGCAGGATCCCCAGGTGATTTATATGCATGCAAGTTCTAGAAGAGCTGTTTTAGACAGATCACTTTGTTGGTAGAGAAAAAAGTAGCCTTTTTTTAAGCTTCCCACCAAAAAGGAAAGAAAGGGAGAGAGGGAGAGAAGAAGAGAGAGGGGAAAGGAGGAAGGGAGAGGAGAGGAGAGAAGGAGGGAAAGCAATGACTCACATAAGTGAAATGGACAAACAACCTCCCCCCTAACTGCGTTCTTCCACCTACATCCTGTCTCGTGGAAGAAGCAGCATCTCTAATTGGAAGACTTCTGGATCCCAGGCAGCCTCCAGAGGAGGGATGTGTAGGTGTCCTTTGAAAAAGCCACCCTGGAATTGAAGAGGGAGGAGAAGGTGCGATGGACTGCTGGTGGCAGAGCGACAGGCAACCATGTAACTCCTATTCCCTCTGCAAGCAGATGAAACATGCACTTAATTTCCACAAAAGTGGCTGCTGGGATGGCAGCTGAGGGAAATCAAAGGCTCAGCGGGGCCCCCATAATTCACGCTCATTTTGTGTAGCCAGAGCGGGTGATGGGATGGCAGGGTAAAAGTGTCCCAGCTCTTGCTAGCACGCTGCTGTGTTGAGGCCCATCCTTCCCCTCTGTCTCCCTCTGCATGCTTGCCCAGGGCAGCCAAAATCTGGATTCGTGCAGAGAAAGAAAATGGAAACGTTCCACTCTGCGCAGGCACAGGCTGCTGAGGCAGCCCTTGCAGGCGAGTGACCCACTTCCACCACCTCATCTATATTGTCTGTGCTGCTGGGGCCTCCTCCTCCAAGGGGCACTCACTGCGATCCATTATATTTACCCACGAATGCTGAATTTACTTCTGATGAGTTACACATGATAATGATATCCGTGTGTCGCAGACTTTTATTTAAGATGAAAGACCAAACAGAGCCTGGCTTGTCTGATGAGTGCCCTAAGTAGGGTGATTATTCAGGGAATACAGGCAGGGCTTTATTGTTCCCGCCCGCCCCTTCATCACTGGGTTGCTGAGAACTGAGCTCATTCTCCAATGAAGCCTGGCTCTGCTCAACTGCTCCGTGCCAGGCACGTTCACATATTTTTTTTCTTGAAGACCCTCCTGAGCACACTGTAACATGGTCCACGTGTCCCTAGTTTACAGACAGGGAAATCAAGGCTAGCAGCTAGCTGATAGCACGGTTGAAAGTCTCTCCAAGACCGCGGTCTTTCCTCTGCATTGTTAATGACAGTATTAATTCGAGGTCAAAATCCTTTAGGAGCCATGATCCAAATTCCCTGCAATATTATCCTCTGCAATAACCATCTCCAGCCTGAAGAGTGCCAAGTTTTTAATAATAACACTAATAGCTCATATTTGTTAGAGCTTTATGCTTTTTTAACTCTATCACACCTTATCTCATTAATTCTCAAGAATGTATCATGAGACCTGCAGAGCTAGGTTAGTATTCCCAGTTGTTTGGAGAAAGGGATTGAACCCCACAGAGAATAAGCAGCAGTGTGGTGGGGAGGGAAGAGATCTGGAAGAATCAGGAAGTGTCAGGGTACCTCACCTTCCCACCTCTGTGCACAGACGTACGACTTCATCCAGCAGAAATTAGAATGTGTAGTGTGGAATTGATGAGACAGAACTGATTGTTGCTTTTGAAAAGTTGAAAATTGCCATGAGGAAGAAGCAGCACCCTTATGTGTGTGTGTGTGTGTGCGCGCGTGTGTGTGTGTGTGTGTTTTCATATGAAGCATATGAGAAGGGAGAGAATCCAGCCTCAGACGAGGTCCCTGATGAATCCTAGTCACCCTCCAACTCAGATTCAATTAAATACAGAGACAGAAGCCCTGAGCAGGGCATATCATGAGAACTTAGAGCCTGATAAAGCAACCATCCACCAAAGGCACCATTTCCCTGAATATTTCATAGGTTTTGTGGGTAGAGAGTGCTAAGACTCCTTGGGTCTATGATCACCCAACACTGAGATTCTCAAACAATTTGGGAGCTGATCACCTGCCCCAGCGTCCTCCCCTGGAACACAATAACGATACTACGTGTGGGAAGCAGATCTGAGATGATGGTTGGTTGGTAGCAGGTAGAAGCATTTTCAGGCTGGTGTTGCAGTTATCATCTTTGCACCTCATCTTAAGGGAATTGATGCAAAATCCTAAAGAGAGTGACTGTAAGACACTAGAAAACTCCCAGGGGGCTACAAGAAAACGAGGGAGCAGAGCCATCCAACACAAAAGAATAAAAGGAGATGTGCAAGACAGCCATGGAGAGGACCACTCCCAACCCTAGTGTGAAGAACTGGCATGGAGGAGCTGCAAAAAGCGTGTGGAAGTGACATCAACTCAGCCTCGCTGGTGGCAGTCTTCATGTGACCCAGGATTGTTAAGGACGGGGAGAGGGGAAGGGGCACAATGGTAGAGTCCAGTTGTGACACTGGAGCAGCTGAAGAGGCAGGAGTGGCTCAGGCAGAGCCCAGGGGAGCAGCTACAGCTGGAGAACTTCAGTGACCTCCAAGATGGAGTGTGAGATGCTCTGAGATGATACCAGAGGGAGCCCCGCCCATGGGAGATAAGCAGCTCCTCGTCTCTACCCGCTTATGTCTTATTCAACCTTTAAAAACCAGTTCCAAGGACACTTTCCGATGTGTTCTTTTCTGAAAGTGGGTTATCCTCCTCCGAACTCCCGGAGCTCTTGACCTTATTACACATATTATTTTCCATCTTCTATTTGGCTGTCTATGGTCCATTTGCCCCAATTAATTTTTCTAGAGTACAACCACCTGTCCCGTGTTCCTCTCTCCTCTTTCCATTCAACGTCCCTTCTAAATCCTACACTCATTGAGGGAAGAGACCTCCTCTCTGAGTCCTCCCCACAACCCAGCTGCAATGCCTCACACAATAATGTTATTGACGTGGTGATTTTGTTTTTGAATGAATAACTGCATGACTAATTGAAGAGGCAAGATGGAGACAGGATCACGGAGGGAGATGGGTGCTTTTTAGTCCTCGGGGAAGGAAATCTCTGTGGCTTTGGCCCTGCTGCAGCCTCATTTTCCCAGGAGGAGTCAAGTCTTGTTCACAGTGGGTGAGCCAAGAGATGGCGGGAGGGAGAGAGCCAGCGCACACTCATCAGTCCGCCTCTGAGGAAATGCCCTTGACAGGGGCAACATGTGCTGTGGGCCGGCCCTGGGTACGTGTTGTTCCAGCTGCATTCCCAGGAATTAGAGCCAGAAAAGGCAGGGAAAGGGACTCATCTCAGAGGCTGGTGGGTGAAGGGAAGGGGAAGGGAGGGCCCGGGGCGGAGACAGCACCTCGCTGACTAATTAAACCCTTTGGTATCTGGCCCCCACCAGCTCTGGCAGATTATCGCTGCTGAATCAGCTCCCTGGCAAGGCCAGACTCACACTCCCTTTTTTCCTGCTTGATTTGCCTAATGGAAGCTGATGGTGAAGTTCAACCCTGATTGTCCGATTTCAGTAGGAACCTCAAGCAAGGAGAGGAAGGCAGACATTTGAGGAATAAAAATAACACACATAATGAGATCCTTTATTTAGCTGAACCACTTCTTTAATGACTCACCTCCCTCCCTCTCTCTATTTCTCTCTCTCTCTCTCACACACACACACACACACACAGTTGTGTACACAAGCTCAGGCCTTAGCTAGAGACCTTGCCTAGGTCCTGTAGGAAAGACAGGCCATCCATCCTGGACAGCAGGAGTCTGCAGAAGGGGATGTCATTTAAGAGTGAAGCTGGGAAATGTTCCCCTACATTCCCCCACCCAGCCTCCTCCTTCCCAATCTCTTTCAATAGATCCATTTTCCAAAATGTGACCTAGGATATTGGTCTGGCCAGCAAAACCTAATACGTGGGTAGGATTTGTGACCTTGGATTGTTCTTTGCCTTTCTGAGCCTCTGGTTCTATAAACTGAGGTCCAGAAGCTTTAGTTAACTTCTGAAAACCTGAGCTCGTCATCGGAAAAGTCAGCCTTACTCTCTTGTGAGAAGGAAACAAGATGGTATAAGCACCGCCTCTAGATCCCACCTGTCAGGTAGTAGACACACAATGAACATCAACTCCTTCCCTCCACTAAAGTGTGATTTTCTATGAGTTTATAGGGAATCACCCAGTAATCCTCAGCATCAGGGGTGGAAACCTAGTTCTAAAGAAGAAGGTTGGATTCTAACAAAGACAGGTAACAGTTCTGGGTGTTTGCAAGTGCTAGGCACCATTCTTAGCCCTTCACGTGCCTTAACTCCTGTAAGCCTCACCACTGTTATCCCCATTTCACAGGTGAGGCAAGGAGGCACAGGGAGTTAAATAACGTGCCCAGAGTCATCACGATGTTAGTCAGTGCTGAACCTGGAATTAGTTTTTAAATTGCTTGAAAGAGTTTCATAAATAGAAAGGGCTTCACAAATGTTATACATTAGTGTCCCAGGTCATATTTGTGCAAAGATCCTTCCATAAGAAGATTTAACAAATGACAAGAACAAAAACCTGAGAAGGAGGGTGATCTGGGCATCGTGGTTGGTGGACGTTAGGCCTGGACTAGGATGAGACCCTGCAAGTGAGCGTCTCCTTACATTTTTCCCTCTACAGGCCTCACTCAGGCTGTGAGGGAGAGATACTAAGAGGCCAAAACTATGTAACCCTGCTGTCTTGAAGATGCTAAACAGAGACCTTCCCAAGCTAATGCCTCTAGAAGAGGCCTCCAGAGAGCAAGTTCAGATCCAGTGCTCAAAGCCAACCCAGCCCAGGAATCACTCATGCCTGGCAGGAAAAGGCAGGCCAGAAGTGACCAGAAGGTCACTCTGGGAAGCTTAAAAATTGAAGTGTGGAGTCTTTTTCTGAATGTTTACTTCCCTTTGGATACAGACCATTCTTTTTCTTTTCTTTTTCTTTTTTTTCCCCACTCTAACAAAACACTTATTGAGCGTTAGTTGCCATTTTTAATTGTGATCATTTTCCTTCATCCTTCATCATTTCATCCTCATCTCCTGTTTCACACATGAGGGGCCTGTGGCACAGAGAATTTAGATAAGTTTTTCAAGATGAAACTGCTAATGAAGGCAGCCAAGAAAGATCTAGAGTCCAAAGCCTGAATTCTGTTCACTGTAAGATGCTCCCTCTGTGTGTATATACTAGGCACAGTAGAGGCAGGGAGGTACAAAAGAAGAAAACACAGTCAGTGACTCAAGGACTTTGGAAGTTACTACTCTATGGCGACTCTTTTTATTTTCCTAACACGCCTATCTAGGGGACCCACAAGAACTGCCATCTGAGACATCTGTATTTCTCACCATGTACACTTCTGGTTCTCTCGGTGTCTCTACCACAGGTGAATCTCCACTTTGATTCTCAGGTTTCAGCTCAGCAAAGCAGCCTTGGCCAACCCACCTACCCCTTCCTTCCCCACCCTACAAAAAGAACAATCTTCATAGATATTTTCATTGTCATTGAGCAATAGTTTATGAACCCATGCTCTACTCATTACCATGCAAAGCAACACAATTGCCCACTTTTTCAAATGTCTCTGAATGACTGTTTTAATTAATACAAATGTTTGACTGTACTTTCAGGAGGGAGGAATGATTTTCATTAATCACCAGTTTCCCGTCATCAGTAGAATGTTAACTTTGAAGATAGAACAAAGTAATAACAATTACGGCAAGAGGAATTCCTCAGCTTTTGCTCACTTCATGTTCCATCTCCTCCATGAACAAGAGACTAGGAAAGTGGCCAGATGAGGGCTGGGACAAGACAGAAATAGCAAGAGGAGTCCATAATCAATGAAACAAGCAGGACCCAACTAGCTCCTCACCTGCCAAGCTCATTCACCTCTACTCAATGCCTGGCACTGGCTTCTGCTTTGTCCCTATCAGGGAGACAAACTGACCACCACCAACTCTGCCCATGGGACCCAAGAGGAACCCAAATAAAATAAAAAGGTTACCCACTCAAACTGAGGAAAGGGGCTTGGGGGTGGAGGTGACACTAGCATTAGTGGTTGAGAGATCTCAATACATTGTAAAAAGATGAAAATCAGATAAAAGTATGTGGATGGATAAACCAGAAAAAGTCTCAGCCCAGAACATGCTAAGGAAAGAATACAGTGGTGGAGAAGCTGCTCTTCTGAGAATAAATCAGGGCCAACTCTAGCCTAGAGGTCTAGGGCGATAGAGTGTGGCAGAGAGAGGAGGAAGAGAGGCAAAAATTTAGTTGAATGTTTATTTGTTCAATAAATATGCCATTTAATCCTCCCTTCTATGCTCGTCTTTGTAGAGCAGGAATGAGAGTTCCAAGATGGAAGCCAGGAAGGAGCTGGACTGAGATTGAAAAGGAGTTTGGGAGGATCTAGGAAGTGTGTTTCCAGTAGAGAAACGGGATGCTCTGATAGATAGAATCACTGACAGACTGGATACTTCTGAGAATATGGTAAAGACATAACATTGTTTTATCAACGGGAAGAAGGAAGGAAAGAAGGAAGGAAGAAAAGAACTCCAAGTGGGGGGAAGAAACTCAGCATCCAAATATAAAACAAAATAAAATGGGAGTATTTCTGAGCCATTAACAGTGTTCAAAAACAGGAAAGAGAAATCTATTTAATCTACATTCTAGGAACCTTTTCTCTTGAGTGGCATGAGTCCCAAGAAGGATGTGTAACCCTAGCATACTATCTGGCTCTGCAGACTAAAAGTTTTACATAATCATGATAATCATAATGATCATGATAGTCATAATCAGGATTTTTTTTTTTTTTTTTTTTTTTTTTTTTTTTTTTTTGGTTTTCAAGTTTTAGAATTAACCTGTAGAAAAAGTAAGGTCTTTATTTTGGTCATGGGGCACCATGTTTGTGTTTTCAATCTTGACCATTGGAAAGTGATGCTATAGCTTACAGAGTTTAGAGAATGGAGGGAGTGATGGAGAAGAAGAAGAGAAAAGGAAGTGACAGCTAAAATGCCCAACTTTGACTGTGTGAAGTCAGGCACCTGCTAACGTTGATGCAAGAAGAGATGGAGGTTTAAATATATTATTTAAAATTATAAAAATAACCATGAGAAAAAACGCTAGTTATAAATATCAACATTTAGGACTGAAGGAGTTCCTGTTGTGTTCTTGGTGGAGTAAATACAATGACCCTCGAGGGAAGAGGGAAGATAGAGTAAGTGATTGACATTTTCCTCTTTTACATTAGCAAGTTAGCAAGCTTTACAACTGATCAATTATGAAATAGTGTTATAAGCATATTATCTGGAAGAGAAACAAAAACAGGAGGACTTATGAATGAGGATCAGAAGAAAAAGACTGTTTCTTTTTTGTTAAAGAACTTTTGAATCGGTTTTTTTTTACATATACATCTAATATTTTCACTAAAAAGTTAAAAAATCAGGGGCCGACGCGGTGGCGCAAGCGGTTAAGTGCGCGCGCTCTGCTGTGGCCGCCTGAGGTTCGCTGGTTCGGATCCCGGGTGCGCACTGATGCAGTGCTTGTCAAGCCACGCTGTGGCAGCATCCCATATAAAGTGGAGGAAGATGGGCATGGATGTTAGCCCAGGGCCAGTCTTCCTCAGCAAAAAAAGAGGAGGATTGGCAGATGTTAGCACAGGGCTGATCTTCCTCACAAAACAAAAACAAAAACAAAAAACAAAACTTAAAAAATCATCCTAGCAAATGAAAAAGAAAAACTTGATTGAAGAGTTACATTCTCTCCTGGGAAATTGTGACTCACCTCAAGATAACAGATTTATTTGCTTTGGACCAAATCTGAGAATCTTAAATTTTGCACACGACTTGAACTTTTGTAAATCAAGAAAAATGCAGCAGTGACTCTCATGCTTTACTTTTAACTTCTGTCTCGCTGTACGTATGGATCACATGCTTTTATGAAACCTCCTCATCAAAGGCCCAAGGCACAACGCAATCAGCTTATCAAATAACACTCGGTTTGAACTCTCTCATAAATCATATCCTGAGCCCCATCACTTAAGAGAAATTCATTTCCCTGCTCCTGTTCTTTTTCCATGTAAGCTATCAACCTTCAGATAGCATGAGCTCCTCTGATACAGAGCCTTCCCAATCTGACTATTTTTCTTTTTCTGGAAGATTGTCCCTGTGCTAATATGTCTTGCCAATCTTCCTCTTTTTTTTTTTTCTTTTTTCTCCCCAAAGCCCCAGTACATAGTTGTGTATCATAGTTGTAGAGTTGTAGCTCTTCTATGTGGGATGCTGCCTCAGCATGGCTTGATGAGCTGTGAGTAGGTCTGCGCCACGGATCCGAACCGGCAAACCCCGGGCCGCCAAAGCCGAACACATGAACTTAACCACTAGGCCACCAAGAATCTGACTTTTAATCCCCCGCCTTCCTGCTCCCCACAATTATTTCCTACTGCCCACTCTTACCTGCTGCAGTCATTGGCAGATCCATCTCTGATTCTTTTACTTCCTCCAAGGCCAGTCATGTAATGCCCTTCAAAGCCACATTGATGGCCAAAAAAGAGACCAGCTGGGAAAGTAAAAGTGTACCCCCTACTGGAAGTTGATTGTATGGGAAAAGAAGATAAGTGGTCCAGGGAGCAAATCTACTGGACACTCCAGACGGTATGCTGGGTGCTTCATATGAATGATCCATTAAATTCCCACAAGCAGCTATGACAGATGAGACATCTATTATAGACATCTATTACAGATCTATTACAGATGAGAAACAACTCTGTAAAAGTTAGGAACCTGCCCTCGTCACACTGTTATTATGGGACAGTGTCGAATTTGAACTTAGGTCTATCTTGTTTCTTGTGTCTTTTTAAAATGCAAATCATACTGCAATTACATTGTGGCTGGCTTTCTACGTAAGACAAGTTGCATTGAATAATAAAATGGGGTTGAATATAGGTGTATTTAACCAGGTAATTTGTAGGCAATCAAGAACTTGGAGCTGGTACCATATGTGGCAACAAGAAACCATCAACAAGATTGAGCATCCAGGAATATGGGCTTTGATCTTGGTCTTATGACCAATTAGCTCTCTGGGCTTGAGTTTTCTCATTTATAAAATGAAATGCTTTTATTGGATGATTATTAAGCTCTCTTGCAACCCTGAAGAATCTGTACACGGAAAGAAATAAAACTCATTAAAGTTATTGTCCAATTCAGATATCTTGCAAATCACTGAGGTGAATGAGGTGGAAAAGTGGATTTAAGGTTAAACAGTAAGACAATAATTGAACTAAAAATAAAATCCTCATATTCTAACACTTAACTTGTTACTGTCCAGCATGGAATGAATTTAGAGTACTGTAGTGTATTAGTCTGCTTGGGCTGCCATAACAAAATACCACAGACTGAGTGGCTCAAACTGGAGAAATTTATTTCTCACAGTTCTGGAGGCTGGGAAGTCCAAGATCAAGGTATCAAGGAGCTGGCAAGGTAAATTTCATTCTGAGTTTTCATTCTTTTAGCTTGTAGGCAGCCGCCATCTTGCTGTGTACTCACATGAGCTCTTCTCTGTGCTCAGGCAGGGGAAGAGAGAGAAAGCAAATTTTCTGGTGTCTCTCCCTAAAATGACACCAATCCTATAGGATCAGGGTCCCATTCTTATCACCTCATTTAACCTTAATTACTCTTTTGACGCTCCATCTCCCAAGACAGCTATACTGGGGGTCTAGGGGTTCAACATATGAATTATGGAGGAGGAGACAGACATTCAGTCCATGTCATGTATTATTAGAAGATAGTGGCATGAATGCATCAGATTTGAATTGCAAAATTATTTCTCCTAACAGTGAAAAAATACCCCAGTAAAAATGATAAGTCAGAAATAATGTAGAGCAGTGCTTTCTCAAACTTTAGCATGCATAAGAATCACCTGGAGAGACTGTTTAAACATATAGTTTAGCTGTGAAATTGGCTTTCAAATTACTTGTGACCAGAGCCAAAAAGAATACCTGCTGGTTATATACCTTTCACTGTCCACAGGAAGTTTGATATAAATCCTGCAGGGGAACTAAATTTTTGCCACCAATTCATTCTAAAATAAATTTATCATCTCTATGACAATGAGAAAATAAGAGGATGATGCTCTGAACAAAATCCGGAAAGTCAGGCCGCCCCGTGGCTTAGCAGTTAAGTGCATGCACTCCGCTACTGGCGGCCTGGGTTCGGATCCCGGGCGCGCACCGACGCACCACTTCTCCGGCCATGCTGAGACCATGTCCCACATACAGCAACTAGAAGGATGTGCAACTATGACATACGACTATCTACTGGGGCTTTGGGGGAAAAAAAAGGAGGAGGATTGGCAATAGATGTTAGCTCAGAGCCAGTTTTCCTCAGCAAAAAAAAGAGGAGGATGAGCATGGATGTTAGCTCAGGGCTGATCTTCCTCACACACAAAAAAAATAATAAAAGAAAACAAAATCCTGAAAGTAATAAAGCTATTTCTTGCAGCAGCTCTCAATAGAAGTTAAGGTTATCATGTGAAAAATAACTCAACAAAATCATTATTCTTGGATTATGGAGTATAGAATATTTCAAAATAAATACAATTTTGTTTCTTCCAAATGCACAGAGTAATTAGAATTGGATCAACACAACATTGTCTAACAAAGATCCGTAAGAGACCCACTTTAATGAATAGATACGACATATGTGATAAGCATGAATTTTTTTTAATGAAGGGATACTTCTGCAAAGCTGAAGAGTTGTTTGTGTCTTAAGTAGTTTAACCCTTCTCCTAGGGCTTGTGTTTATACAATTAATTTGCTTTGAAACACTTTTTTGTTTCTGTAGGCCAATGGGTTTTATCTAGAAACAGGGATGCTAATGAGAGGAGACAGGCTGTATCCGCTTCGGAAATCCTATGTTCTATATCTTTTACATCTAGTTTGTGTAACTGGCCTCTGATGCCTGTCTTTATGGTGTAGCCGAAGGTCTTGTTGATAAAATATCCATGAGAAGTTCTCTCTAAGATAAATGAGATAACAGATTGCATTGGACCGGGCATATTCTCTGATCCCAATGCTTCTCCATAATATTGGCTAAAAATGTTCCAAGATCAGTGTTTTGCACTAGCCTAGACATTGTATATCTCACCTCTTTTCCAAGGCAATGGAGATGTGCAAATATGAGGCAAAAAACAAAAAGAAAACAATAACAAAATTCCATTGTGTTTGAATTATGGATTTGTTCTACTCTGAGAGTCTCAGAGGAGTTATTTTTGACAAGGGCCATAACTGATTAGAAAGTAATGAATTATGGGAAAGAATTCAAAGATGCTGAGATTAGATCTCCATGGAACTGAAACTGATAGCACTTTTATGAAACATCCTCTTGCTGTCAGCTACACACAATGGGGATGTCTTCCTGTTGTTGTGTTCCTTGCCTTCTAAGAACTAGGATGGAGAGCAGAAAGCACCAGGAAAACAGATAGGCATGGCTTTGTCCTTAGCAATTACGTTACTGAGTAATGTTGCCTATTTTAAGCTAAGGGAGTGGGGTGTATGGTATTATCACCTTCCCAGGAGAGATATTTGTATTTCCTAAACTTCTGCTAACTGCTTAAAACTAAATCTAGTCACTGAAACCAAAAGTGTTCACAGATTATGTTTGCCTCCCCTCGAGGCGGAGTGGCAACAAAGATTTGTGGTGGGTTACAAAAACATGCACAGAATCACATTGTCTATTTTTACATCACGACTATCTCATTAGGTCACATCAATGGAAATCCAGCCCAGAATCAGTATATATCAATCACCCCTAATTTCACCAGTCACTCCATAGACTAGTCTATACTTTGGATCTGTGCTATCATATCTCTACCTGGCCAGACATTTTTTTCATCCATTCATTTATTCAAAAAAGCTTAAACTTTGTACTGAGTGAAATATCATTTGCTATAAATCTCATTTGCTATAATTTTTATCCTACAGGGTTTGTATTGAAAAGGCAAGCAGAGTGCAGAAATAGTTCTAGTTTTCAGGGGTCTAGTGGGCAATCCCAGCAACCCTTTTTATATCCATGGAAATTTTATAGACTTGAATCATGTTTCCTTTGGCTTTTCCATCTAATTCAAATCTCCTTTATATTCTTCCCTGGAAGCTATTTGAATCATCTGATACTTAACTGGCACAAAATCATTCCAGAACCAGTGTTTCAAGGATCAAAGAAATCCAGGATCAAAGGAACCCAGATCCTCTAATGTCTCCCTTCAGTCACCCTTCCCAATCCCCTCCACTTTCTGTTAGCTTCTCATTTTTATGCCCAGGCCAAAGGGGCCCTAAGCATCTGCCATACATATAGATGTCAATTGCATTGAATGGACCATGGGAATCCAATTATGATGCTGTAAGATGGCACTATAATAATACATACCAATATAATTAGAGCTAGAACTCTAGTAACATACTTTGTATGACTTGACTTCTTTTAACTTTATTGAGACTTGCTTTATGGCCCATAATATGGTCTACCTTGGTAAATGTTCTGTGTGCACTTGAAAAGAATGTGTACAACAAAGAAGATAAAAAAAGGAATCATAAAAACACTCAGCTAATCCAAAAGAAGGCAGAAAAAGAGGAACAAGAGAACAAAGAACAAATAGGAAAAACAGAAAACAAATGGTGAGATGATGGCTATCACATTAAATGTAAATGGTTTAAACATTACAATTAAAAAACAGAGATTATTAGATTTGAGGTGGGGGTACAAGACCCAACAATAAGTTGCCTTCAAGAGACTCATTTTAAGTATAAAGACTCAAATATAAAGGGAAAAATGATATACCGTGTTAAACTAATCAAAAAGCTGCCATAGATATATTAATCTACAAAGGATATTTCAGAACAAATAATATTACCATGGATAAAGAAGAACATTCCATAATGATAAATGGGATCAATTCATTAAGAAGACATAATGCTCTTAAACATTTATGCCCCTAGTAGCACAGCTTCAAAATGCATGATGAAAAACTGCTACAATTACAAGAAGAAACACACAAGTCCACAGTTATAGGCAGAGAATTCAACACCTTTCCCTCCTTAATTGATAGAACAAATAAAAATAGTAAGGATAGAGAAGACTTGAACATCACAGTCAAACATCTCAACATAATTAACATTTTCAGAATACTCCACCCAATAACAGCAGAATACACATTCTTTTCAAGTTGGTACAGAATAGATATCAAGATAGACCATATTCTGGGCCATAAAGCAATTCTCGGTAAATTTAAAAGGAGTCAAGTCATACAAAGGATGTTCTCTGACCTCAATGGAACTAAATTAAAAATCCACAACTAAAAGATCTCCAGAAAATTCCCCAAATATTTGCAAACTAATAACACACTTCCTAATTACTTATGAATAAAAAAAAAATGAAAGAGGAAATCATAAGGTATTTTGAACTGAATAAAAATAAAAATATATATCAAAGTTTACTGGATGACACTAAAAGCAGTAATAATAGGGAAATTAATAGCATTAAACTCCTATATTAGAAGAGAAGAAAAATCTCAAATCCATGTCCTCAATTTCCACCTTAAGTAGCTAGAAAAAGAAGAGTAATTTAACCTAAATTGAATAAAAGAAAGGAAATTATACAGACCAAAGAGTGAATTGGTAAAATTTAAAAAAACAGAAAAACAGTGGAGAAAACAAATGAAACCAAAAGCTAGTTCTGTAAGATCAATGTAAATAATAAAGCTCTAAGCAGACTGATCAGGGGAAAGAGAGAAAGAATGAGAGAGAAAGAAGAAAGGAGGGAAAGAAAGAAGTTTATAAGGAAGAGAGGAAGGGAGGGAGGGAGAGAAAAAATAAATTATTCACACCATGAATAAAAGAGGTAATATCACTGTAAAGTCTACAGATAATAAAAGTATATGTCAGGGCAGGCCCAGTGGCATAGTGGTTAAGTTCGCGTGCTCCACTTCAGCAGCCTGGGGTTCACCGGTTCAGAATGATAGTAAAGTACACATATTTAAATGTAAAATTTGATAAGTTTTGACACCCATAGAACCATCAGCTCAACCAAGGTCATCAAGCCGTGCTGTGGCAGCATCCCACATACAAAATAGAGGAAGATGGGCACAGATGTTAGCTCATGGCCAGTCTTCCTCAGCAAAAAAAGAAAAAAGAGGAAGATTGGCAAAGGATGTTAGCTCATGGCCAATCTCCATCACCAAAAAAAAAAAAAAAAAGATATGCCAATAATTTCAACAACTTAGATGAAAAGGGCCAATTCATCAAAAGACATAGACTACCAAATCTCACTCAAGAATAAATAGATAACTTGAAGAGTCTTTTATCTATTAAAGAAAATTGAATTTGTAGTTTAAAACTTGCCCACAAAGAAAACTCCAGGCCCAGATTGCTGCACTGTGAATTCTACCAAATATTTAAGGAAAAAATAATACTAACTCAACACACACACTTCTAGAAAACTGAAGAGGAGGAAATAATTCCCAGTTCATTCTGTGATACTAGCATTATACTTACTTCAAAACCAGACAAAGACATCCCAAGAAAAGAAAACTACATACCAATATACCTTATAAAAATTGAGGCAAAAATTCTAAACCAAAGTTTAGCAAATTAAATTTAAAAATAAAAATAATCATACATCATGACTGAGTAGAGTTTACCCCAGTAGTAGAAGTTTGGTTTAACATTAGTAAAGCAATTGATGTAATTTACCATATTAACAAACCAAAAAAAGGAAACTCATGTGAGCACCTAAACAGATGGAAAAAAATCATTTAAAAAACCCAACATCTATTCCACACTTAAAATAAACAAAACAGTCAGCAACCTAAGAATAGAAGGGAACATCCTCAATCAGATAAAGGGCAGCTACTAAAACCCCCACTTCTCACTTTACTTCCTGGTGAAAGACTGAAAGCTTTGCCCCTAAGATGAGGAACAGACAAAGATACCCTCTCCCATCACTTCCGCTCAACGTTGTATTTGGGGTTGTAGTCAATGCAATCAGGCTGAAAAAAGAATTAAAATGCATCCAGATTGGAAAGGAAGAAGTTATAATTGTCTTTATTCTCAGACCACATGATAATCTATATAGAAAATCCAATGGAATCCACAAAAAATGCTACTGGAACTAAAAAGTGCAAAGTTGCAAGATCTAAGAACAATACACAAAAATATATTGTATTTTTGTATGAACAAACAAGAATTGAAATTATAGAAACAATACCATTTAAAATAGCATCAAAATGTAAAATATTTAGGAATAAATCTGACAAAGTATACGGGGCATATACATTGACAACTACAAAATGTTGCCAAGAGAATTTGAAGAAGAAATAGATAAATAGACAGGTTTATCACATAAAATATAAATATAAAACATTTCTAGAAGAAAACGTAAGAAAAAAATTTTTTTGACCTTGTACCCCATATCTCAGATATGACACTAAAAGCAAGATCCATAAAAGAAAAAAATAGATAAATTGGACTTCATAAAAGTTAAAATCTTTTGCTCTTCAAAAGACATTGTAATCAGAATGAAAAGACAAGCCATAAAGTAGGAAACAATATTTGTCAATCATATATAAATAATATATATATTATTAAGATAAACAGAAAATATGCATAAATAGGAAAACAAGTTAAATATCATTAGCCATTAGAGAACTATAAATTAAACCATGATAGTGACGTCAGCATCGTGGTGGAGTGAGCTTCCCCCATTGAACTCTCCCCCTCTAAGACACAACAAAAAGGACATTCATATTCCAGCAGAAGCTATTCACACAACACAGGGGACGTCTGAGGCACCCAGGCAGCCCTACACCCGAGGACTGAGGTGCTAGAATCCCCAGACTAAATGGAAGGAGGAAAGAGAAGCTCCTTTCCTTTCCTAAGGACTTTGACCCAGAGCCTGAGACCACGTGGCTCTCAGAGGAGGGGGAGGGGCGGCTCCCTGCGTGAAGGACAGTGCTCTCCAAGACCCCTCACAGCCCAAGGGGATCCCCCTACGGAGGGAGTGGAACTGTTGCGAGGGTAGTTTCAACAAACTAGCCCCTCAGGTGAGCAGAGAGCAACAGTGAGGCCAGAAATCTCTGAGATGGGGGAGGCAAAAGTAAGCGCACCTCCCCTACCTGGCCTGCCTGACTGGCACTTTAGCACAGCTGTGCTTCAGCTCAGCCCCATCCCCAGAGGCAGTGGCCCCCAGGTGCCCGGGCCCCACCAGCAGGGACAGTGCTTCAGCTCAACCCCACCCCCACAGGCAATGGCCCCCAGATGCCTGGACCCAACCAGAAGCAAGGCAAGCCTGCGTCCCCGCATCAGAGGCAGTGGCAGCTCAGGCCTCAACACACCACAGCCCCAGCTGCTCCAGCTGGACAAAGCCACAGCCCCAGCTTCCCCAGATCCACCATGCCATGGCCCCAGCTCCTTTGGCTGGACTGCGCCTGCCCCCCGGCTCCAGCTGCTTCGGTTTGGCCTGTACTCAGGCTCCAGCTGACTTAGCACCAGCAACTTCGGCCCACTACACTCCAGTTCCAGCTTCTTCAGCCCAGTGGTGCTCCAGCTCCTGCTTCTTTGGCCCAACGGAACTTCAGCTGCAGCTGATTCAACCCATCTGCACCTGAGCCCTTGCTGCTTCAGCCTAGCTGTGCTCCAGTCTCAGCTGTTCCTGTGCTCCAGCTCCAGCTGTTCCCACACTTCCCCTCCAGCAGCCTCCACTCAGCCACGTCTCAGATCAACCAGGGGCTGACGAGAGTGCCTGTGGATTGAAGCAGGCCAGAATACACAGCCCTTGACCCCCACTCAGTGGCAGCAAGAGGAAACTGCGACCATATATTTTCACCATGAGGAAAAGTAAGCCAACACCAACAGGCACCATGCAAAAATATATTAAATCTCCACACCAAAAGGAAAATGACAAGCATGCAGAAGTCAACCCAGAAAGCACAGAAATGTATAACCTTAACGACAGAGAATTCAAAATAGCCATCATAAAAATGAAATACAAGAAAACACAGACAGACAATTCAATGAAATCAGGAGTTTCTTCACAATAGAAATTGAAACTATAAAAAAAAAACCTATCAGAAATCTTAGAGATGAAAAACACAATAGAGGAGATAAAGGCAAATCTGGAAGACTTAAGCATCAGAGCTGACAGTATGGAGGGAAAAATTAGCAATATTGAGGACAGCAATGCAGAGATGCTCCAAATGGAGGAAGAAAGAGAACTAAGACTAAAAAGAAACGAAGAAACTCTCTGAGAAATATCTGACTCAATTAGGAAATCCAACATAAACATTATAGATATTCCAGAGGGAGAAGAGAGGGAAAAAGGAGCAGAGAACTTGTTCAAAGAAATAATATCTGAGAACTTCCCAAACCTGGGGAAGGAGCTGGAAATACCAGTGAATGAAATCAATAGATCTCCTAAATATATCAACATGAAAAGACCCTCTCCAAGGCATATAGTAGTAAAACTGGCAAAAGTCAATGACAAAGAAAAAATATTACAGGCAGCTAGACAAAAAAAATAAATAAATAACATACAAAGGATTTCCTATCAGGCTTTCAGCCGATTCCTCAACAGAAACTTTACAGACTAAGAGAGAGTGGAACGATACATTCAAAATTCTGAAGGACAAAAACTTTCAGCCAATAATATGCTATCCAGCAAAAATATCCTTCAGATACATTGAAGAAATAATAACTATCCCAGATAAACAAAAGCTAGGGGAGATCATTGCCACAAAACCCCCACTACAAGAAGTGCTCAAGAAGGCCCTTATCCTTGAGGAAAAAAAGAGAAACGGGATTTAAAGTTTTGCACAAGGAGGAAAGTAGGTTGAAAACCCAGAAAAATTGCAGTCTTCTATCAAAATGGATTAGCAAACACTTAATTTAAAACCAAATATCAAGGGAAGGTAAGCACCAAGCGTAAATATAACCTCATCATGTTAAACACGAACTCACAACACAAGAAGGAATAAGATGTGACAACAATAATATAGAAGGGGAAGAGGAAAGGGATCAAATCAACTTAGTCTAAGGGAATAAGAGGCCATCAAAAAATGGACTACCGGGCCAGACCCGTGGCTTAGTGGTTAATTGCGTGCACTCTGCTACTGGCGGCACAGGTTCGGATCCTGGGCACGCACCAATGCACTGCTTCTCCGGCCATGCTGAGGCCACGTCCCACATAAAGCGACTAGAAGGATGTGCAACTATGACATACAACTATCTACTGGGGCTTTGGGGGAAAAAAGGAGGAGGATTGGCAATAGATGTTAGCTCAGCAAAAAGAGGAGGATTAGCACAGATGTTAGCTCAGGGCTGATCTCCCTCACAAAATAAATAAATTAATTAATTAATTTAAAAAAATGGACTATCACATCCATGAGATTTTGCATACAAACCTTATGGTAACCACTAACCAAATAATCAGAACAGAATCACACGCAATAAAGAAAGAGAAAACTAAGAGAACCACCATACAGAACTACGAAACTAAATTGGTAGTCTGAAACACACAGGATGAGAAACAGAAGAAATGCAAAAGACCCAGAAAAAGAGCGATAAAATAACAACAAGCCCCCATATATCAATAATTACCCTAAATGTAAATGGACTGAACTCTCCAATCAAAAGACACAGAGTTGGGGGCCAGCCCTGTGGCACAAGCAGTTAAGTGCGCGTCCTCTGCTGCGGCGGCCCGGGATTTCCCGGTTCGGATCCTAGGCACGCACCAACACACCACTTGTCAAGCCATGCAGTGGTGGCGTCCCATATAAAGTGAAGGAAGACGGGCATGGATGTTAGCCCAGGGCCAGTCTTCCTCAGCAATAAGAGGAGGGTTGGCAGATGTTAGCTCAGGGCCAATCTTCCTCAAAAGAAAAAAAGACACAGAGTGGTGGGATGGATTAAAAAACAAGACTCAACAATATGCTCCAGGAAACACATCTCAGCTCTAAAGACAAACACAGGCTCAGAGAGAAAGGATGGAAGACAATACTCCAAATTAATGGCAAACAAAAGAAAGCAGGTGCTGCCATACTTGTATCAGACAAAGCTGACTTCAAGATAAAACAGGTAATGAGAGACAAAGAGAGGCAATATATAATGATAAAAGGGACACTCCACCAAGAAGACATATCACTTTTAAATATATATGCACTCAATACAGGAGCACCGAGGCACATAAAGCAACTATTAACAAACCTAGAAGGAGATATTAACAACAACGCAATAATAGTAGGGGATCTTAACACCCCAATCTCATCAATGGACAGATCATCCAGAAAGAAAATAAATAGGGAAATAATGGACCTAAATGAAAAACTAGGTGAGATGGACTTAATAAACATATACAGAGCAGTCCATCCAAACACAGCAGATTACACATTCTTCTCAAGCGTGCATGGAACATTCTCAAAAATAGACCATCTGTTGGGAAACATGGCATGCTTATATAAATTTAAGAAGATTGAAATCATAACAAGCATCTTTTCAGACCATAATGCCATGAAGTTAGAAATCTACTAAAAGGAAAAAGTCAGGAAAGTGACAAAGCTGTGGAGACTCAACAACACGCTACTAAACAACCACTGGATCATTGATGAAATTAAAGGAGAAATCAAAGCATATCTATAGACAAATGAAAATGAAAATACAATGTACCAACTCGTATAAGATGCAGCAAAAGCAGTCCTGAGAGGGAAACTCATAGCAATACAGGCCCACCTTAACAAACAAGGAAAAGCTGAAATAAGCAACCTTAAGCTACACCTAACAGAATTAGAAAAAGAAGAACAAACAAAGCCTAAAGTCAGCAGAAGGAGGGAAATAATAAAAATCAAAGCAGAAATAAATGAAATTGAAATAAAACAAAAAACGGTAGAAAGGATCAATGAAACAAAGAGCTGGTTCTTTGAGAAGATAAACAAAATTGACAAACCCTTAGCCAGACTCACCAAGAAAAAAAGAGAGAAGGCTCCAATAAATAAAATTAGAAATGAAAAAGGAGAAATTACAACAGATATCACAGAAATGCACAAGATTATAAGAGAATATTGTGAAAAACTATATGCCAACAAATTGGACAATCCACAAGAAATGGATAAATTCCTAGTCTCATAGAACCTCCCAAAACTGAATCAAGAAGAAATAGAGAACCTGAATAGACCAATCACAAGTAAAGAGGTTGAAACAGTAATCAAAACCTCCCAAAAAATAAAAGTCCAGGACCAGATGGCTTCTCTGGAGAATTTTACCAAACATTCAAAGACTTAATTCCTACTCTTCTCAAACTATTCCAAAAAATAGAGGAAGATAGAACACTTCCCAACACATTCTATGAGGCCAACATCACCCTGATACCAAAGCCAGGCAAAGACAATACCAAGAAGGAAAACTACAGACCAATATCCCTGATGAACATAGATGCAAAAATCCTCAGCAAAATATTGGCAAACTGAATACAGCAATACGTTAAAAAGATCATACACCACGATCAAGTGGGATTTATACCAGGGACACAGGGACGGTTAAACATCCTCAAATCAATCAATGTGATACACCTCATTAACAAAACGAGGAATAAAAACCATATGATCATCTCAATAGATGCAGAGAAGGCTTTTGACAAGATCCAATGTTGATTTATGATAAAAACTCTCAACAAAATGAGTATAGAAGGAAAGTACCTTAACATAATAAAGGCCACATATGACAAACTCACAACCAACATCATGCTCAATGGGGAAAAACTGAAAGCCATCCCTCTGAAAACAGGGACAAGACAAGGGTGCCCACTCTCGCCACTCTTATTCAACACAGTACTGGAGGTTCTGGCCAGAGCAATTAGGCAAGAAAAAGGAATAAAAGTAATCCAAATAGGCAACGAAGAAGTGAAACTGTCGCTGTTTGCAGATGACATGATCTTATATATAGAAAACCCTAAAGAATCCGTTGGAAAACTATTAGAAATAATCAACAACCACAGCCAAGTGGCAGGGTACAAAATCAACTTACAGAAATCAGTTGCATTTCTATATACCAACAACAAACTAACAGAAAGAGAACTCAAAAAGACAATCCCATTTACAATTGCAACAAAAAGAATAAAATATCTAGAAGTAAATTTAACCAAAGAAGTGAAAGAGCTATACAATGAAAACTATAAGACATTATTGAGTGAAATCAATGACATAAAAAAATGGAAAAATATTCCATGCACTTGGATTGGAAGAATAAACATGGTTAAAATGTCCATACTACCTAAAGCAATCTGCAGATTCAATGCAATCCCAATCAGAATCCCAAGGACATTCTTCACAGAAATAGAGCAAAGAATACTAACATTCATATGGGGCAACAAAAGACCCCGTATAGCTAAAGCAATCCTGAAAAAGAAGAACAAGGCTGGAGGCACCACAATCCCTGACTTCAAAACATACTACAAAGTGATAGTAATTAAACAGCATGGTATTGGTACAAAAACAGACACACAGATCAATGAAACAGAATTGAAAGTCCAAAAACAAAACCTCATATCTATGGGCAGCTAATCTTTGACAAAGGAGCTAAGGACATACAGAGGAGAAAGGAAAGTCTCTTCAATAAATGGTGCTGGGAAAACTGGACAGCCACTTGAAAAGAATGAAAGTAGACCATCTTCTTTTGCCATACACAAAAATTACCTCAAAATGGATCAAGGACCTGAAGGTGAAACCTGAAACTATAAAACTCCTGGAGGAAAATATAGGTAGTACACTACTCGCCATCAGCCATAAAGGGATCTTTTTGAATTCCATGTCTACTCAGACAAGGGAAACAAAAAAAATAAATAAACAAGTGGGACTTCATCAGATTAAAGAGCTTCTACAAGGCAAATGAAACAAGGATCAAAATGAATAGGAAACCACTAGCTGGGAAAAAATATTTGCAAACCATATATCAGACAAGGGATTAATTTCCATAATATATAAAGAACTCGCATAACTGAATAACAAAAAAACAACTCAATCAAAAAATGGGCAGAGGAAATGAACAGACACTTATCCAAGGAAGACATACAGATGGCCAATAGACACATGAGAAGATGCTCAACATCACTAATCATCAGGGAAATGCAAATCAAAACCACACTAAGATATCACCCTACACCCGTTAGAATAGCTATAATCACCAAGACAAAAAGCAACAAATGCTGAAGAGGCTGTGGAGAAAGGGGAACATTAATCCACTGCTGGTGGGAATGTAAACTGGTGCAGCCTCTATGGAAAACAGTATGGAGATTCCTCAAAAAATTAAAAATAGAAATACCTTATGATCCAGCTATCCCACTACTGGGTATCTACCCAATGAACCTGAAATCAACAATCCAAAGAGGTTTATGCACCCCTATGTTCCCTATGTTCATCTCAGCATTATTCACTATAGCTAAGACATGGAAGCAACCCAAGTGTCCCTCGACTGATGATTGGATAAAGAAGATGTGGTATATATATACCGTGGAATACTACTCAGCCATAAAAAAAGAGAAAATCGTCCCATTTGCAACAACATGGATGGACCTGAAGGGTATTATGTTAAGTGAAATAAGCCAGAAAGACAAAGACAAACAGTGCATGATTTCACTCATAAGTGGAAGATAAACCAACACACAGACAGATAGAACCGTTTGGTGGTGACCAGGGGCTAGGGGGGTGGGGGGTGGGCACAAGGGGTGGAAGGACGTACTTATATGGTAACTGACAAACAATAATGTACAACAAAAATTTCACAATAAAAAAAATTATAACTATAACAATGTAAAAAAGCATGTGGACAAATACTTTAAAGAAAAATAAAGTTATTTTAAGTTATAGGAAAGGTAAAAAAAATAAAAAATAAATTAAACCATGGTAAGATACCCCTCCACACCTATTAAAGTGACTAAAATAAAAAATACTGACTATATCAAGTGCTGATGAGGATGTTGAACAGCCAGAACTCTCATGCACTGCTGGAGGGAATGTAAAATGGTACCACTACTTTGGAAAACAGTTCAGCAGTTTCTTCAAGAATCAAGCATACACTTACCATATGGTCCAGCCATTCCACTCCTAGGTATTTACTCAAGAGAAATAAAAGTACATGTCCTTTCAAACACTTACACATGAATATTCTTAGCAACTTCGTTTGTCATAGCTCAACATTGGGAACAATCCAAATGCCCACTCGTAGATGAATGGATAAACAGAAGGTGGTGTATCCTTATAACGGAATACTACTCAGCAATAAATAGGAGTAAACCATTGATACAGGCAACATCATGGATGAATCTCAAAATAGTTATACTGAGTGAATTATGGTAGATAAAACAAAAGAGTACATACTGTAACATTCCATTTATATAAAACTCTAGAAAATGCAAACTAATCTATAGTGACAGAAAGCAGTTAAGGAGTTGCCTGGGGAGAGGGTGAGGGCAGGGAAGTGAGAAGGCAAAGGAACACAAGCGAACTCTTGGAAGTGATAGATATGTTCATGACCTTGGTTGAGGTGATGGTTCTACGGGTGTCAAAACTTATCAAATTTTGCATTTAAATATGTGTACTTTACTATCAATAAAGCTGTTTTAAAAAGTGAATGTATTTATCAGATAGAATATGGAGAGCTGGAAATGTCCCAGAAAATTCATAATGTATCAAGAAATCAACATGGAGCCAGCATTTGACTAGTAAACAGAATTCGTGTTATAGTCCTAAATATGGTGCAATAGAATGGCAATACCGAATTAATTTTAATAATCTAGGTTTTAATATTATTCGTCCTCACCAGAAACTGAAGTTTATCTTTCTAGAAGGGAAGTATTAGCTGAGATATCAGGGCATACAAATTTGTCTAGGGCATATTTAAGCAATCTCTCTATAAACATGTTTGAAGTATTTTTGTAGGCAAAAATAACCTGAGCTTAGGATTCAAAATAAAAAGATATCCACTGCCCTGAAACTCCATCAATGCTTCTAGGACTTCCTTTTATTAATTGACCCGTGGGTGCTTTGTTGTTATGTTTTAATATTTGTTATTAATTAACCCATTGCTACGAGTGGAATATAGCCGGGTCGCTGAATGCTGGTTCCTCTAAGGTTTCACCACATAGGAATGGCCCTCAGTTTGCTCCGAGAGGGTAGTGTGGGGAGACTTCAATCACCCAGTGTGCCAAGCTCAGATCAACTTGACCCCTAATTGTCTAATTCCTGGTGAATGTCCTGGTGAAGAAAAGTGGAGGAGGCACACTTTCCTCTCTGGTGAGATAAATTATCCCTTCTGAGTTGTTAGCATTTCCATCTAGCAACTCTTGAGGAATTGCTTTTCTCTCTCTCCAAGAAAATTTGGCTCTAAAAGGCTCCACTTGCTTCCCTGAAGCCACTGGAATGAAGGTGTGGCAGGGCCAGGCCCCACTAGCACCATCAGTGGCCTGAACTCAGATCCACCAGCCCCTTCTTTCCCGCCATCAGCATGCAAGAGTGAAGCTCAAACAGAAGCTACCAGAGGTAGAATGTTCCCTTGCAATAAAGCTGCTACATCAG
Source organism: Diceros bicornis minor (assembly GCF_020826845.1). Lineage (NCBI taxonomy): Eukaryota > Metazoa > Chordata > Mammalia > Perissodactyla > Rhinocerotidae > Diceros > Diceros bicornis. The sequence continues at coordinate 15,846,314 of NC_080765.1, forward strand.
CTTCTTGCGTGGTGCTTCTTCTGGCTTATCAAAGGTGAATTGTCTGAGACCTGGCCACCCCCGACCCACTCTGCACCACAAGGCTTAGCTTGTTACTGCTGGTCTGAGCCCACCTTCTTGCCACCCTTGTCCTTCCTTCCCAACCCTCTCACCCACAGCTCATGGAGCTCAGAATAGATCCCAGTCTTGCTCAGACTAAGGCGGAGAGGGATGCTAATTCCAAAATGTGAGCTTGTTGAAGCCAGTTCTTTTTAGAGGAGTCTGACGCTTTCCCAGCTCTCTCTTCTAGGGTCCTTCAACTCAGTGGGAAGCATAAAGGTATAATTTCTTTCTTATCCCCTGCCACCAGGTTTCAAGGTAATCAATTCTGCCGCAACTGCTGCTATTTGATACAAATTTACCACATTTTGGGCATTGTGCTGAGTTCTTTGCATGACATATCTTCTTAAATCTCTTTTAATTCTCAAAACTGCCCTTCAAAGTAGTTATTAAATCCTTTCTCAGGATAGTGCTTGTGTTCACCAAGGGTAAGAAACTTGCTCAAAACTACACAGCTAGTAGGTGAGCAGTGACTGAGTGACTTTTGGTCAAGTTTTTCCTCTCCTCCATTGATACCATAATGCCTTGATTCTTAAGAATCTGCTCAATGAGAGAGCTTTCTACTGTTATTGTGAATCTCATTCTCAATTCATAATCTACTAATAACAGCAAACTTGGGTTGTGAGGCTGCTCGGTTGGTTTTCCCATTGCCTGGGCCTTCTTGAGGTTCAGAGGCATAAGAATATGGGGTCTGGGGTCATGAATCACCCAAGACCTCTTCTCAAAGGTGAAAGGCATTTAACTAACTAAACAAAGCTAAACAGTTAAAGGCCCATGAACTCCACTGGTATTTACTAAACAGATTATAAATGACCTGAAGCCCTTTGAGCAGACCCAATAGAACTTTCATATTTTCATACCTGTTGTTCTTGGCATGAGAGTGAGAACTTGCAAATAAAAATACCCAGTAATTGAGACACCATACCAATCGACTTGCATTCTCCACAATCACTCCATATTTGTGAGGACTGAGCACATTCCATTTTGAGCTAATATGAGTGTGTATAAAAAAAGCTAAGTTTATATGAGTCTGAAAAGCCATCCAGCCACCTCTGGCTCTTTGAATCAGATGAGTCCACGCATCACATCTCCCACCAGGGGACCAAGCCAAGCCGCTGAAGCCATGAAGCCCTTCATGGCTATGGCATGGACTGGGCCTCCCTTTCTGCTGACTGGCTCTCCACCAGACCCTATTGCCACCAGCTCCACTCTGAGCTCCTGAAGTTGTAGCCATGTCTTCAACCCTGCTCTGGCTCTGAAATTTGGGTTTGCCCTTGGTTTCTCCCAGCATTTGATGCAAATGGTCCTCAACCACTCTGAGTTGGCCTACCTCTCTGCCTCTTTTATGACTAGTTTCTTGGTTCTGACCCCTAACATTCAGGGAAGGCCAGCAGTGGGCCTCTGGCAAAGAGGATATTAAGTAGATAGTTAGAGTTATGTGTGTGCGCACGTTACCTCTAAGTTTGTATTGTCTATCAGGTTATGTGAAATATATATGTTCTTTTTCATGCCTATTTAACACAAAAGTCCCTGTGTCTGGGGCTAATGTGCCATTTTATCAGGAGTTTTCTATCATGTGAACATCATAACATCCTAATATTCTCTGCTCTGCTCTTCAACTCTCCAGGGAATCCTTTCTCAGGTATTAATCTTGGCAGCAGCACTCATTAATACGACAAGGCTTTCTGGTTTTAAACAGCTCTTCAGACCCAAACAGGTCATAATTGAATGGAAGATTTAATTGTTTTTTTCCAGCAGACAATCAGGCCAGGAGAGTAAGGACACTGCAGACAAAACACCACCACTCCGCCCCAAAATGAAAGGCGTGTGTTTCCATTCACTAATAGGCAGAAATGTCACTGGATTTCAGAAAGGCTGACTTGGGGCTCAGTTCGAGGAGAGAGCTATTGAATTCCTCCGTCTGGCTGGCAGACAGCTCAGCCGCGTGGCGCTCTCTTCCCCTGTCACTCTTGTTGATTTGCCTTCAAGGTGGTCATTCAGAGGGAGTGAAAGAAAAGGCCACTGTTTGCAATTTCAGGCCCAGAGATTTAGCCTCCATAGCTTGGCCCAGAGGCTCCAGCAAATGGATGGCACATCGTGCCTTAGTCTCGTCTTTTGTTCACATTAACGTAAGATTCTCTCACAGAGCGATAATAACTGCCGCCCCTCCAAAGAAACCACAGCCAGGGGCACGGGTTTGATGGATCAGCAGCTGGCCCTGCATCAGCAAATTCCGTTTTCCACTATACATCAACTCAGTAAACCAGGTTTTTAAGCTTAGTGACAGTCGGCATCTACTCTGCTTTATTACCCGCTGCCTGACTTCGCTCTCTCCCTCCATTGACACTTAATTTTTAAGCTATCTGCATTAGAGCTGGAAAACTTTGTAAAACCTAAATTTCGACTTTTTGTTGTTGTTGTCTGTGATGATGAGAGAGAGCATGTCTGTATACTGTATAGATTGTGTTCTCTACCATTTTGAGGGACTTAGAATCATAGAACAGGTTGAGAATCTGGTTTCAGGGGAGACATGGCTACGGAGCAGGGAGCAGAGTGTAAGGCTGGACACATTTCTAGCTACACTGGAGCCAGATTTCCAGATTTGCCTCCTTGCTGTTGGAAAAGAATCCCAGAACATCACACGTGTAGGTCCATGGTAGAAGTAGTCAAAACACGTTTTAAAGCCAAGTGACTGTGATTTTGTAATGAACCATGCCCAAATTCACTTCTGCCATGATGATTAATCAAAATAAGACCAATTGTCCCTGCTACAGTGTGGTAGACACTGCTGGAAGTTTACCAAAATCAGTTTCCCTTTCTTTTTGAATGTGTGAGTCATAGTCCATGCAGGAAAACAGTTATATTTCTGTAACTAGTCACTGTTGATATTTATGACTTTCCTCCTCCACCACCATTCCCTGCTCCCTTTGTCTTCAGTCATGTCCCAAGTAGGTCAGGGTTCTTGACTTTGTGTGGTGATGTGGACCTTCATTCCTGAAACGTCAGAATATTGAATGACCCTGCCTTTATTTCATTGGTATGGTTTTCTATTGAACATGGAACTAAGAAATGACTTCTCTAGGCACCAGCCCCATGACCGAGGTTAAGTTCAGCACACTCCACTTTGATGGCCCGAGTTTGGTTCCTGGGTGCGGACCTACACCACTCACTGGTGGCCATGCTGTGGTGGCAACCCACATACAAAATAGAGGAAGATTGGCACAGATGTTAGCTCAGGGCAAATCTTCCTCAAAAGAAATGACTTCTCTAGAGAATTCCAAGTTTGAAGCATGATCCAGAATGTCACCATTATATAGCAGCTACTCAATTTACCCTAAATAATCAAAATCTATCACTTTAGCCAGAAGAATAGCAACTTTCTTTGCCTGTTGGTTCAATGGCATAAACAACTCCAAAATGGCCTGGTGGTAGACTAAACTTCCTATTTAATGGAACCCTAGATGTGTACTCTGTTGGAAGCACCTTCCTGTGGGAATTCAGCCTAAAATGGCAAGGATGGGAAGCAAAATATCTGAAAGTTGGTTATTGGGTGTTTTAATTCCCGGACCTATGTGTTCAGGCTATGAGAAAGACTGCCATAAGGTGATCATTGGTGAAAGTGTATTCCACATCAGATTCAGAGTACCTTCTCCCAACTGGCACTATAATCAATTCTTAAGTAAGCCATTTCCCCATCTATCTGGCCAGCTGCTTTTGTGTAATGTGATACATGATAAGACTAGTAAATTCCATGGGCACAAGTCCACTGTCACACTTATTTTGCTGTGAAATAGTTTCCTTCATCAGAAGCAAGTTTGTATAGGATACGGTGACTGAGAATAAGGCATTCAATAGTCCGCGGGTTTTAGCGCTGGCAGAGGCATTGAAAGAAAGGAAGGCAAGTATGTATCTATCCTAGTAAGAACAAATCACTGCCTTCTTTATGGTGGAAGGGGACCAATGCAATCAATCTATCGCCAAGAAGCTGGCTGGTCCCCCTGGAGAAAGGCACCAAAGCAGGGCTCAGCATTGGTCTTTGTTGTTGGAAACTTGGGCCCGCAAACCATATTGGTGAGCTGATACACAGACTTGATCCCCACCCTGGGAACTTTGTACATGAGCCCATTAAGAAAGCGTGGGATAGCTGGGAAAAGAGATGGACTGATATCTATAGAATGTATCATCTTGTCCACATGATTGTTGAGAGCCTCCTCTGCAGTGCATCACCTTTGCTCGGCATTAGCATGAAACACAAATGTGTTGACACACTCTGTTCATCCAATACCTCTTCCCCAGATCTTTGTGGCCGGTCTTCCACTTCTGTGCTTTCCAATTACTGACCAGCCAGCCAGACACTTAGCCACTGCACCTGAATCAGGGTAGATCCAAATTGCTGATCTCAGTCCAGTCAAAGTGGACAATCAAACAACTTCCCAAAGGGCTGCCATTGGGGAGGATTTTCCTTTATTGGTATCTTTCAAGAACACTCCTGATCAGAGCTGTAACTCCACAGCAGTTCATTTCAGATTGGTGACTACACACTGTGCAGAGCAATTGTAAACCGGACCCAGGCTTTTCCTTGTCAGTAAAATAGCCATCGTTGAGGCCATAGATGCAGACTGAGCGAAAGGAGTCTCCATAGCAGGAACAGAGGAAGCTGGAATCTGGGCCTCCTGTTCATGCAACTTACTTCCCTTCCAGAGCTGCTTAAGCCTGATCTCTTTCATAACGTTTCAACTTGATGATAGATGGTTGCTGTGCATATCCAAATGTGGTAAGTCAGTTGATAGCCAGTTCCTAGTTGATAGAGTAACAGATGCTTTGGTGCCCTGCCCAGATTTCCCCAACACTCACCATTTTGGTACATGCCAATAGTGTTCTGCTTTAGTCATCAGTGATTCTCTACTTGAGGGCTTTCTGTGGGCCTGTGCACATGGCAAGTCAGAGTGCAGAGGAGTTAACAGCCCTGAGAACAGCCCTCAGCCAATGACAAATGGGAGCTGGAGAGAAAGTACACCAGCTTCCTCGTCCCTTAAGTGGGATGTTCCATACAATCTCCCCAGGGTCTCTAGTGAGATTAACCGCTGTGAGTTGCTCACAGTAAAAACTTATTAATGGACCCACATTAGCTTCTTTCTCTTCCCTGTATCACATCTCTACTTCTTTACCAGTGCTTTCTGGGATCCTCTTTCAGACAAACCACATATACTCAAATCCTGTCTCAGGTATGCTTGTGGGAGAATGTAGGCCATGACAGACAGCTCAAATAACTTGGTAACTTGATATCAGGTGCTCAGTTTCTTTTCATAAATAATCAGGAGCTTCATCTCAAGAAATTATTTGTACATAAAAGTACCCCTGGCTTTGCTCTAAAACCTAAATCTGCACACAGCTAGTAGACTACATTTCCCATTTCCCTTGACTTTCAGTGTAGAAACAAATCTGAATTCTAGTCAATGGAAAGTAAGCAGAAGGAATGTGTGCTACTTTTTATGAGCCCAGCTCATGGAAAAAAAGCAAAAAAAACCTCCTATGGATGCCCATCCATTCTCTCCTTCCCTTCATGTTACCTGCAATGGCAATACACAATGGGGCATAGGAAAGCACACAATGAAGACAAGACACTTGTCAGCCTGGGTGCCTGAGTGACCGTATGGAACACCCCTTTCCTAGCTGCACTGGATTTGCACTAGACTGTTATGTGGATAAGAAGTAAACTTCTATTTCCTTAAGCCAATCAAAATATAGGTATTTTGTTTTTTACCTTTCCTGATATATATATATATCCTGAAAATTAGTGTTTTCAATATAAAAGATGGGAAACAAAAAACAATGAAAACATTTTCAGAGAAAATCAAATCACTAAACTAAGCTTGATTGTGTTATTCTAAACCCCTAATTTTCTCCACATCAAAGCTGCTCAAAAACAAAACAGAACAAACAAACAAATCTATAAAAGTTCATCAAACTTAAATATCACCAGCACACACTGGTCATCCCAGAGTTAGGCAGAATCATTTTGCTCTTTCTGAAAATAACTGCTCACATGCTTTGTAATCTTTGCCCACTTTACCAAGAGGAAATCTTTGTTCTCCTTTCCAATATTTTATACTCAATTTGCTTTTCTGCCAGGAAGATGTTTTTTCCATCCATCTATAGAGTTTCTCCAAATATTGCACTCCCTCATTTTCCCATGGGGCTGCCCATACCACCATTGACAGATTCAAATCATAGGTTGGAAGTCTCTCATTGAATAAATGGATTAAAGACAGAATAAATGGAAGTTACAATTCCAGTAATTGTGAAATAGTTTATATCTGATTAAACTTCATGCAGATAACAATGATAATATTGGGATAAGCAAAACAAAACAAAGAACAACCTTTCTGATGACACTGGAGAACAATCAAAAGCAGGTAGAAATTGGAATGGATTCAATGCTTGAATGAAAGAAAATGCACTGGGTGAGAGCTATGTTTATATAGCTTTTCCCCTAAGGGCTATTCTAGTATGCTCACTCTAAGTTGCCTTGAACTCAAACAAAAATATATAGCCTTTTAGCCTGAGGTGTCAGAGGGAAGAATTTGGGGTTTCCAGAGTAGCTGAAAATTTAAGGAGAAGAGAAGGTTTAAAAAGAGGGATCCTCATAAAGAAAAGTCCCCAAATCTGCATGCAAACTCCCCTTAAATCCTTGACTGACATCTGAATTATGCATATGGGGAGAAGACGTAAAGATACATAGCAAAGAGCAACAGCTGAAAAACTTGAGCAGAGATTTCAGCTGTGACCTACTGGAGGAGAGAGAGAGTTCAGAGTTTGAATTTCATCAAGTTACAGAGTGTTGGTAAACACCTTGAGCTTCTTGTTCATTTCTAATAAGGGCCATGCCCTACATGTAAAGACTATTTCCGAGGACTAAGGATTCATCCTAAGACTAAAAGAAAAACTGAAACAGACCCACTCTAACAAAGAATAAAACAAATTAATCACAAGTTCAAGGTATCTTGTGCTACATAATGATGTGTCAGTCAATGATAGACCACGTATATGATGGTGGTCCCATAAGTTAAGTACCGTACAGTCTAGGTATGCAGTAGGCTCTACCATCTGGGTTTGTGCAAGTACACTCTCTGAGGTTCGCACAAGGACAAAATCGCCTAACGACATATTCATCAAAATGTATTCCCATTGTTAAGCAATGCATGGCTATAATTAGTCAGTAATTAGATCACTTGCTAGAGCAAAAACCATCTCATCCAAGGAAGATAATAGAATTCAGAGTTTCTGCAGCATCCACAATGTCCAGTATACAATAAACAATTATTGGACATGGAAAGAACAGTGAAATGTGATCCATAGTCAAGAGAAAAATCAGTCAATAGACTAAGACCACAGATAACTCAATGTTGTAACTAACAAACAAGGAATTTTAAGCAGTAATTAAATATATGATCAAGCATGTAAAGTAAAAGATGGTTATAATTAGTGAACAGAAAAGGAATACCAACAGACAAATAGGAACTATAAAAAAAAGAACCAAAATTAGATTCTAGAACTTTAAAATATAACATTTGAAATAAAAAAATTCACTGGATGGGCTTAGCAGATTAGATACAGTAAAAGAAAGTCATTGTGGACTTGAAAGAAAACAAAAGATTGGAAAAAAATTGAAGAAGTTCTCAGAAACATGTGGGACAATATCAAAACTCTATTATATGAATAATTGGAGTCCCTGAAGTAAAGAGAAAAAGGCTGGGAAAAAAAATGAAAAAGTAATTGCTGACTTCCCAAAATTTGGGGAAAACCATTAACTTACACATCCAAGAAACTCAGAGAACCCTCAGTAGGATAAATATAAAGAAAACCATAAGTAGGTCATGATAGTTACACTGCTGGAAACCAAAGATGAATATGTCTTCAAAGCCAGCAGAGAGAAATGACACGTTATATATAAGGGAACAATGATGCTATTTATAAATAACTTCTCCTTTGAAACAGTGGAAATCAGGAGACAATGGAACTGTCTACCTAAAATCCTATATCTAGTAAAAATATTCTTCAAACATGAAAGCAAAATAAAAACATTTCAGATGAAAAAAATTTGAGAAAATTCCTTGTCAGCAGATATGGATTTAAAGAAATGCTAAAGAACTATCTTCAGGTTGAAAGTAAACAAAACCAGATAAAAACTAAATTCTATAGAAAGGAATAAAGAACACCAGAAATGATAAGTCCAATCACTCCTCGTTCTTCATGGATTCTGTATTTGTCAATTCACCTATTTGCTAACATTTTTGTGTAACTCAAAAATCAATACTTGTGGCTCTTTTTCGGTCCTTCACGTTCTGTAGAATGGTGAAAACTTTGAGTTGTCTGAAGTGCATGTTCACAGGTGAGGTGACACTCTGACTTCTTGTTTTAGCTTTCATACCGTAAACAAGTGACCTTTTTGTATTTTATTTAGTGCCAAGTTTTTCACATTTTTACACTTTTGGTTGGTGATTTTGCTTTTTAAAATGGCCCCTAACTGTAGTGCTGAAGTGCTGGCTAGTGCTCCTAAGTGTAAGCAGGCTGTGATGTACTGTATGAGAAAATACATGTGTAGGTGAGCTTCATTCAGGCACCAGTTACAGCGCTGTTGGCCATGAGTTCAACAGTAGTGAAGCAACAGTATACATTAACTAAGGTGTCTTTAAACATGAACACACATAAAACAAGGATAGGCATTGATCACTTGGTGAAAATGTTGTGACCAGAGTTTCCCAGGAACCTAACCCCTAGGAAGGTTCTCCTAGGAGCCACAGTTTAGTATTAGTGAACTCAGTGTTCACAGCGACTTTATAGACTTTCTCAGTGTTCAAAGTGACTTTGTTACTGTGAATAATGAGTAACAACTATATGTGAGTAAATAGAGAAGGCAATTGTTTCTTATTAAGTTCTTTAAAGACACATAACAAATTAGTGCCAAAATCTTAATACTGTTTTATGGGTTTATAAGATAAGGAGATGGAAAATATATACAACAGCCACACAAAATATAGGGGAACAGTGAATGGAGTTATATTGTACTGTTGCAGGATTCTTACACTTTATGTGAAGTGATGCAATTTTAAATCCCAGTAGACTATGATAAGGATGCGTGTTATAATCCTTAGAGCAACCACTACAAAATTAATATGAAAAAATTATAGCTTAAAAGGCTATTAGTGAATTAAAATGGAATATTAAGAATATTTTACTAATTCAAAGAGGTTCAGGAGAGAAAGAACAGAGGAACAAAAAATAGATGTGGCAAATATAAAACAAATAGCAAAATGGTTGGTTTAAATACAACCACCTATTAAGGAATACCTTAAACGTAAATAAACAAAACACTCAGATTGAAAAGCAAAGAATGTCAGATTGGATAAAAAGAAGGGTGAATGAATGAGTACACAAATGAACGAACAAGCTATCTTGGAAAAATAGATCAAACGGAGTTAGTGAATATTTTGTCATTACTGGAAACCATTTACAGAACTATTATCCCCCATTCTCAGCTCACACAATGTAATGGTGGGTCTAACCCCACTCTTGGCTCCAAAACTGGGCATGTAACTCAGATCCGGGCAGTCACAGCACAATATCTCCCTATCTATAGTGATTGATTAAGAAACAGGCATGTGATCCAAACAGTACTAATGTAAGTCACAGCCAACACTTTTGTTGGAATATTGGAAAAGAGAAGCTCTTATCTCACAAGTTTCTAAGCTGTTAAAATGTAAACCTGCATCTTCTGGTGGCCATCTTTTCCTGTTTGATAATGAAGATAACACAGAAAAAGCAGAGCTGAAAAATATAAACAGGTTTCTGATGTCAACATTTTGGTCTTTTGGATCCAGGCATGCCTGCAGCCATATAGACTCTGCCTTTCAGTTATTCAAGTAAACGAAAAATCCCCCTTCTTTTGGTTTCTCTCACTTTCAGCCAAAAGAGACCTGACTAACACAAGTAGCAAACCAATTATGTTCCAAATAATCCATAACATGGGTTGAAATAAGATAAACTCATTAAATGAGTCTGTTTCTAATTTCTGTCTCAGTTTTTTCAACCAAAGAATTGAGAAACAACTAAAAGAGTTTGAGAAATCCTTGCAAACTCATAAACCAGAAATGATATGGAGAGCTGCCTTCTACTCTTCATAATTGATGGATGTTGTTCATGAAAACATTGTGCCCTCTAATTTCTACGTGGCATATTAGTAGGCCCCCTAGGGTGTGCTCTCAACCATCAACAGTTCCTTCTTGGCTGTTCCCCTTAGAAGGAATCTTTACCTTTTGCCCAGACTACTCAATGTCCACGCTAGATCTATGTTTAGAATATTAAACCTCTCCTCCCCCATCATGGAAACACTTACTATTTGTATACATAGAAACTAAAGTCGGATGGATTTCAAGTAGATCCCTACTTGCCTATCATTGATGTTTTGGAGAATTTAACATCATCAATAGTTTGTATGACTTAAAAGGGAAATTATCTCCTAATCTTCATAAATTACCTCTCAAATAGTTGACTTGCTTATATCTCTTTACTCTGTAATGAAAGAATTCGTTTTTAGGGACTCACAAAATTAGCTTGTCTATGTTTTAAGAGCTTCCTCTACAACCATCTACTGTCACAAATACAGAGAGTAAGTCCAATGCCAACAGATTAAGAAATGTACACCAATGTAGATGTGATTTATTGATCAGCACTCCCTCTGCATTTAATTCAAGAAGCTGTCTTGAGAGGTTTTGCAATAAAAGCAAAATGGCTAGAATGCTATTTGTTTATTCATACATGGTAAATTCTCGAAAAATGTCCAATGGATTGAATTGAATATGTATGTGTTGGAACAGACTTGTGCACAGAGTTATGGTTTCAACAGATGAATTTTGGAACAACAAAAACATTCAGTCCATAGAAACTTGGATAACTTTTCGATTTCGTTGGCAAGAAAACTGGACTCAGTTCTTTGGCACTCCATAAATACACCCAATAGAGCTGTCTTTAATCTATTTTTCACATTTTCACAGCTGGCCCCTAGGACTTGATGGGCAAATGAGATCTCACCGGTGACTCAAGCCACTTTAGCTCAGGAAATATAAAAGAAGCAGTTCCCAGTCTTACTTGGAAAAGGTAGGCAAGCTTGTCTCTGGAAGCCCAGTACTGACCCCACAGCCCCAGCGGACAATCTCTTGGCTTTGGAAATTTATATAAAGTGTCTCCAGGGCCTTACCATTTTTCATAACATTTATTTTAAAATCAACTGCTTATTTCTGATCCTCTAGGCCTCTGCTAAAGAAAAGTTGATACGTCTTAGAAAAAAAGCAGACAGACATGAGGTGTACTACTCTACCACATTACTCAAATGTCAAATTCTCCTCCTGCCTATTTTCAAAATTAACCTTCCACCCCCTTCTCCCTCAGCATCCCCAAATGAAATTCCCATATTATTTTCTTCTTTTTTTTTACATCTATTGGATCTCCAAATTTAGTTGAAGGCATAGCATGGCTCAGGGTTGATTTTAAAAGCCATAGAGACCCAGGTATTTTTTTTTTTCATTCCACCTCTTGTTAGCAGAAAATACACACACTGAAATTTCATTCTCAGCCGTGACCATTACAAGAGATAATGTACCTTTTTCCCTTCTACAGCCCTCCCCCCATGGAATTTCTCCAGCCCTGACATCCCTGGCAGAGGCTGTGCTCACAGCCCTGTGCATGCTGCAGCTCTGAGCACACTCCATCATAATTGTCCATTTCCTCCCCCGGCTTCTCCACGAGAATGGATCTATGTTAACGTAGAGAGCCAAACTATTTCACATCCAGGGCCTAGGACAGCAGGAGACACAGGTAGGTGTTCCATAAATGTTACTGACTAAGTGAATGAATGAAGGATGAATAGGCACCCCTGGTATTGAATGAATTGTCCTGCCTCTGAATAGCAAAATGCTGCCATCAGTGAGACTTCTCTTCTCTGCTCTTCGTAACAGCAAAGGCCCACTCTCCCAGGTCCTTAACGCCCTCCATGTTGACAGGTTTGCAGGGCAGCAGGTGAGGGTGGGGGGTGCCTTGTGAGGCCCTCCCAGAGCCAGGGCAATGGGTTTACTGGTGAAGGAACCCCAGCTCTGACCTCACTAGTCCTGAGCCCTGACTGTAGTAGCTGGCCATGGCTCACCTATAAGGACCTTTCCTCATCTTCCTCCCAGTACGCTCCCAGGGAGGCCCTCTGCAGCCTGACACCTGGGCCGTGAGAAAGGCACTTTCTCTCTACAGCTATCTTATTATTTACTTTGAGGCCTGTAAGTTCCAGGATCACAAATTCCAATTCAGAAACAGCCAGAAAAATGATTACAAAAGGACACGCTGATGCTCTGTTTTAGAAAAAGATCTGTTCTCTCCTGATGCATTTGAATACGCTATTTCCTCTGGCTGAACTCCATTTCTCAAGTCGATAAAAATCTACTTTGTCTGGCATTCACTTGCTCATGCATTCAATCAACAAACATGGCCAAGCAGCTCCCATGGGCCAGATCTATCCCACACTTCACTCCCTTTGATGAAGCCTCCCCCGACTTGCTAAGTCGAAGTTAATGGTTTGGCCAAAGTACGTTTCACATTCATTTTAATTACACATTTGCTGCTTTCACTCCTTCCCTCCATGGTGAGGAACAACTGAGACGCAGAAATGTTTAGTTTTCCAGCACCCAGTGTGTCAACCGATGCACAGGAGGAGCGTGCAAGTGAGAAACTGTTTCCGAATCCCACATTGGCTACGAAATTCCACTCTTCAGAATTGGAGATTTTTCAGGGATAAATACTATATGTTTTCCCTACAGGTTTTGAATATTGCATGTGGATTTCCTGTTGTTCCTTTCTGACACTAACAAGTGACTTCTTTATGAATAACTCCTGTTGTGCACCCACGTTTTAGGTGATCTCACACCATAGTCTGTATTATCGGAGGATGACCTTGGGCAGAGGTCCGCAAGTGTTGGGTCCTAAAAGGAAAACAGACAAACAAACAAACAACGAGACCCTCATTTCCTGAGAATACTTAGGGGTCAAATCTGGAATCTGCAGAAATTTCAATGTCCAAAGGACAAGCCAATAGTTCAAAACTGTGGTCACTTCGCAGCCGAGTGTTATGTTGGAATAGCTTGTGGCCTGAGTTTATGAAATGGACCATTGTGTTACCAGCCATACGCTCTAAGTACTGCACATTATTAGTTAACCTACGAGATGTAGTTTGTCAGAGAAGGCCCAGCATAGGCCAGCGCCATCCCCAAAATGGGACAAAGCATTGAGTAGCACCGTGATTTCTAAGCTATCCTCCAAAAGTAGACGTGTACTCACTTACAAAACAAGCAGCCAGCAAGGCCCTTATTAATTGGCAATGCTTTGGTGGTGGTCCTGTAGGTCAAACAGCTAGATTTTCCACAGACATAAAGGAAGGGGATGAGAGAGAAAAGAAGAGAGGGGGAAAGAAATAGAGATGGACAGATAGAGACGGAGAAGGGGAGGAGAGGGAAAGAGAGCCTTGAGGGAGACACAGCTGACGGTAAGGATGCTGCTGGGGGTGGGGTGGAAGCAGCATTCTTCCATTGGCTGAACCCAGAGAAAGCCTGGGAAACGCAGCCTGCAGGCCAGGCTCCACGGAACAGAGCCAACTGGGGAAAGTAAGGCAGGCTGCGAGGTTCTGGAGACCCCAAGCGGACACAACACCTCTGGAGCCTGCACAGCAACGTGGGACCAAGGGCTGCACGTGCAAAGAGCAATGACTTGAGCATTGTTTTTCAAGGAGCCACTGCTTGTAGCAAACTTTCTTGAAGATATTTATTCACCTCAGTCAGAGTAGTGGAGAACTGACCACGGTACCTTGCAATTCCTCTTTGCCGACATGAACAAATAGCTGTTCAGCCCAGAAGTTCTGTTCTGAGTCTGGGAAGCAGCCTGGCCTCTTCCTGGACCTCAGGGACTCCTGAAAAGCTGAAGCATGGGGTGACCCTATGAGAGGGAACTGCTGAGCTGGGACCAGCACACACTCCCCCCGCTGGGCTCATTAGAGCTCCAGTTGGACAGAATATATTAACACCTCAGAGAACCCTTTTCCTGTGCAATGACACAGCGAGAAAATGTCTCATATCTTTCTCCGGGAGTGTCTGTGAGCGTGTGTTGAGCAGGACGGGGTGGAGGGGCTTTCACTTCAGCTCATCTAAAAGGAGGACACTTTCCAAACCCTAGTTCCTGGCACTGTAAGAGGGTAAGAGCCAGGGGCCGTGGGCACCAGGCAAACACCAAGCTCCCAGCCCTGCCTCAGCTCAGGACCCACCCCACCCCAGATGCTGCAATCACAGGATCGTGGGGGTAAAGATGTGAAACTCAAGGTTTTAGGTCCAGAGGAGAGTCAGCTATGAAACTTGCTTGATTTAGGAGACCTTGGTGTAAATCTTAGCTGTGCCAATTTATTTGTTAAATGACTTTGAGGCGGATAATAGAAACTTCCTTGAGTCTCACTCTTTTTATCTGCAAAGTGCCATTTCTCTTATCATTGGAAAGCTTTAATAAATAGGATCCTGGAAACATGTGAGTGCTAAATAAATAAACGTATGTATTTTTGTTAACTTTCCACAAATGAGATTATGATGGGTACTCTTGACTCAAAATGATGATGATGATGATGATTTCTATAGTTATTTTGGTGGGAGGAAAAGAAATACTTCTCTACATTTTAATTTTATAAACTGAAGCATGTGAGCATGGGGAAAGGGGATAGACACTGCTTCTGGGATGTGATGGGGGCTGTAGATCTTCCCTGCCTCTGCCTCTGTCCTTCTCTCCTCAAGAGAGCATCACCTGGTTCACAGTGGCCTGAGGAGTGGACATTTTGTTTGTCCATTACAAGGCAACTCGAAATGAAGATCTACCACTCAGGAGGGATGTTACTGGCAGCTGCACCCTCCAACCAGGTCCATTCTGCTCCTGGCTATCTCTCCAGCTGGTCCCCTCCCACTGCTGTCCTCAGAGCATAACCCCCTGTCTACCAATCTCCATGGCAGCAGCTATGAGAGTGACAGGATAGGCCACAGGGAGGTGACAGTCATATGATTGATATGTCAGGATCTGCCCATCTCTCTTGCGTTTTGAATCTTCCTGTCAACCATTTAGTCCTGAACACTGGAGTTGCAAGCAGAAGACTAAAGACTTGCTCCTACCTTCTCTGGTGTCCATTCCTCTTTGTCCTTTGTCTCTTTATTTTTCCCTTAAGTTTTCCCCCACTTACCTGCTCTATAATATACTTGGAAGATGTCCACTTGCATCCATCTCTCCTACCTCCACCCTAATCCAAGCCACAAACATCTCTCAACTGAACATTTGCAATGGCCTCCCAACGGGTCCATCTCCTCCAGCCCCAATCATCCACTTTCCAGGCTGCAGCCAGAGTGGGCTTTTACAACACAAATCAGGTAATGTCATCCTTTTCTTGAAGTTCTTTAATGGCTTCCCATTGCTTGGAGGATCAACAGCAAAATTCTCAATACAGCCTCCATGCCCTTGTGGGGTCTGGCTGACACTTATCTCTTTATCCCCATCATCATCCCTATAACCCCGTCATCAACCATCCAGGCAGCCACATGAGCCTTCCGTTCTTTAGATGCACTGAGTTCTCTCCCCTCAAGGCCGTGGCAGTGTTCCTTCTGCCTAGAATGTTCTTTGAAACCTCCCCCACGTTCCTTCTTCTTGAAAGTGCCTACTTGTCTGATCTCAGCTCAACTGTTTCTTCCCCAGGAAGGCTATTCCCTCCAAGATGAGCTCACTACCTCTGCCCACCTCTCCAAGACCAGTTGGAGTCCCCTGTTTTACACCCTCCCAGCCTTTTGTTCTTTTCCTTCAGAGCACTTTATCATGGTTATAATGACATGAGACCTTTGATAGCTAGGTGTGTGCACTTTATGAATGCAGGATCCATTCTGTCCGTTCTCCACTGTATCTCCAAAGACTGCACAGGGATTGGCACAAGGTAGACCCTTACTTAGTATTCACTGAATGAGTGAATGAATGAATGATGTTTGGCAAGAGCAATTAGCCTCTCTATGTCTCAGTTACACATTCTGTAAAATGGATACCATATTACAATCATCCTTATCTTCTTAGAGGTGTTGCTGTGTGAAAAACTGGAATTCCCCATTACACCAGATGGACTCCCTCAGCCCAAGGACCAAGGTGCACCTACTGGTCTGGGCTTTGTGTCCATTCTTATCCCAAACTTTTCATCCATAACAGACAAGCTGGAAATCAATGCCAAATCCAAGTATTCCATGCCCGTTTGAAGATCAGTTATTAAGACTGATTAATTCCTAAGGGCCAGTCCAACATCTGACTCCTTTCAACTCAAATTTCCTTTCCTTTGGTTACCATCCAAAGCCCTGGCATGTCTCATGCCAAGACTGAACAAACGTTATGTCAGCAGAAGCTCCAGGAAACCATGAGGAAACACTGCCTGCTCAAATCCATGGGGATCTCCTGCTCATTCAAATGCCACCTCCCCACACCTCAGGCAGCAGCTGGCATATGGGTGCCCCAGACTGCATGTCCCAACCCTGGTGTGCTGGCTAATCCTCAGACTTACTCTAGGAAGACCTGGCCAATCTCAGAGTCTAGAGCACTCACCATTCCAGGGCTGCGAAACAGAGGGCAGGATTTAAATTTCTTTGGCCAAGCCTGTCCAACCATAGGAACTCTCATAGGACCTCTCTCATAAGAACTCTGAGGCCAGTTTTTATCCTTAATTATTTAATTCAAAGGCCAACCATGACCACATTCACTGGGCCTTGGGAATAGAAACATCCTTCTTTGCCAACAAAGGTCTACTTGACTTTTCAACCTATGACATTTAAACTCTTGTGTTTGTTTTGTTTTAAGCAATTCTGGAGCTTCAAGTACAGCTCCTCAAACTGACATTCTCTAAATGGAATGGTGGCTTTGCAAACTGATGTGGATGTACTTGGCAGTGTCTTGAGATGCTGAGTTAACAAATCTGTCCTTTCAATCATCTGAATTCAGTCTGATACTTTTTGGCCCAACGTCAACAAACACTGTGCATGCATGTGGTTATAGAGCTGGGAGTTTACCCGGCTTAGTTAGATATAGATCAAAAGAAACAGATGTTTGTGTTAAGAATTGGACTTAGGATTGTCCTCCAAATGTAATTGTCCTCTATTTCCAACATGTCTAATGTTGTTGGGTAATCTACATTTCTATGTAGCATTCTTTTTGATTTCATGGATTAATTTATCCTAGGAATATTTTTAATCATGTTGCCTACAGGAAATGTGTGTAATTCTCTCTTTCCTTTCTTTAAACATAATTGAGATGTAGTTTTGTGCCAAGCCTTGTGTTATGTCCTTTGATAAAGAAATAGTCTTATTATCTATTTCTGTCTCATTTTCTAGTAGAAGAGACAAAAAAGAAAAGAATGATGGCAGTGCATTATGATACATATAATATGGGTATAAGCAAAGTCCATAGACACCCAGAAGAGGGAGGTTTTAAATCTGTCTGGTCATCAGGGAAGGTTTCAGAGAGGTGGTGGAATTTGAACTGGGTCCCATGAGGAATACAGAAGGGACTATTAGGTGAAGAAGAAGGCAAAGTCAAGAGAAAATGGGGCAAAGGATATAGACAGGAAATTGACAGAAAAATTTTAAAAGCCAAGGAGCATACGATGATATGTTCAAATCACAGTAATTAATTCCTATCGGACAGGGAAATTGAGAAAACTGGATGATGCCTAGTGTTTCTGAGATGCAGAGGATACAGATGTTGGTGTAGCCATTCTGTAGAACAATCTGTCAATATTTAGTCAAATTAGGTACACTAATGCTCTCTGGCCAGCAATTCAACTTCTGAGCCTCTATCTCCCAGGAAAATTCTCATACAACTTCATTGCAGCATCATTTGGGGGTTCTGGGGAGCTAGAGGCAGCCCCTTGCACAGATGATAGTATGCACTGAATTAAAACTGGGATGAACACAACTATAAACCTGTTATGAAAGAGGAAAGACATAAAGAGATTGAAAATGAGGGAAAGGCATTGCAGACAAAGGCAATGAGGCCTGGGAGAGAAGGCATATTGTTTTCTGAATATCAGAAATGTTGGTATTTGTGCTGCATTGGATATGCTTAGAAACAGTGGAAGAAAGACTTGGACAGGTAGGTTGAGAGATTGTAAAGGGCCTTGTAAGTCATGATAAAGGGATAGACATCTTATTTCACAGGCATTCAAGTTCCAGGGCAGAAGTAACATGATCATACTTGGATTTTTAAGCTAACCACTCAAGCAGCAGCACGAGGGAAGAACTGAAAGGTGGTGATAAGTGTCATGTCCCAAGGGCCAGTGGAATCCTAGTAATAGTAGGGAACTTCTCAAGTTTTAGCTGCATTTTCCCTTCCATGGATAAGTAAAATGACAATGACCTGTGAACGGTGTCACTAAGGTGCCCAGAGCCCCACCTCTGTCAATCCCTCGGAGCTATCTCCTATCTCTTCTCCCAAAACCATGAAGCTATCCCCAGAGCTCTCCCTACCCTTCAGCCAAACTCCATTCATCATCTTCTTTGTACCTGCTCAGTGCAGACGGAGGCCAGGGACTGACTGGCTAATAAGGCTTGGTTTTTACCTTTCATACTTTAAATTTTCTTCCTCCCACCCAGACTTGCTCTGGGTCATTTCCCAACTCCTTCCCCAGGAAATGGAGGAAAAGGGATGACGATTTATCTTGATAACATGAAAAGACTTCTGAGGGAAGTTTTTATTTGGGCTTAACGTTGGAAAATCAATCAACATGATTCACCATATTAACAAACTTAAAACACACACACAGACGCGCACACACACACACGAACATCTCAACAGATGCAGAAAAAACATTTGACAAAATCCAACATCCACTGGAGGTAAAAACTCTCGGCAACTTAAGAATAGACGGGAAACTTCCTCAACTTGATAAGGACATCTAAGCAAAACCTATAGCTACCCTCATTCTTAACGACAAAAGACTGAATGCTTTTCCCATAAGATCAGGAACAAGACAGAGATATCAGCTCTCACCAGAGGTTCTAGCAATGCAATCAGGTAAAAAAAATGAAAAGATTGCAAAGAATAAGTAAAACTGTCTTTGTTACAGATGGCATGATTGTGAAGGGAGTCAGAACATGCCACTCCAAAGTCTGCCACTTTTCTGTATGGATTATTTTGAGCTGAAGGCAATTGAGAATCAACAGATGCAGAAAGAAGCCTTGGAGTTTCCCTTAACTAACTAAAAGCAGAAACTCCTGAGAAATGTGGCTGCTATAAATCCCCTCTCCAGGGGAGTTTTATGGCGGTGAAGAAGACAGAAAGTCGGCATTGAGAAGAGCCTGCGCAAGCAAACCTAAGATAACCTTTATCTTCCATTAGCTTCCCCATATATTTACCTTCCCACGATTTACTGTCCTTAGACAGTAAACCCAAACTCCCCTTTCCTTTGTCTAGTTACTTCTCCTTATCACACTTTGTTAAAATGGGATATAGGCTTCCGAGTCTAACCGCTTCTTTGGTTTTTCACTTCTTTTCTGTTTATCTCTCATGCATGTAAAATTAAAAATATTAATCAAATTTGTATTCCCTTTTCTCCTATTAATATTTCTTTTATCAGTTAATTCACAGGCCCCAGCTACAGAATCTAAGAAAGTAGAGGAAAAGTTTTACCTCCCCTACAATTGACAATGTAGAAAATAGGATAAAATCTCTAAAAACCTAGTAAATGAGATGAGCATGGTTGCAGGATACAAGACCAATATACAAAAATCATTATAATTTTATCTATTATAAATAACAATGGAAATTTGAAATTAAATTAAAAATACATTTTATGAAACATGAAAAAATATTATATACTTAGAGAAAATATGACAAAAGAAAAGACCTGTATACCAAAGACTACACAACACTGAGAGAAATTAAAGAAGGCTTAAATAAATGGGGAAACATACTATGTTCATGGGTCAGAAGACTCAATATTGTTAAGATGTCAATTCTTCCAAAATTGAGCTATGCATTCAATGCAATTCCAATTGAAATCTCTGTGAGCTTTTTTATAGAAATTGACAAACTGATTCTAAAATTCATATGGAAATGCAAAGTACCTAGAATAGCCAAACAACTATGAAAATAAACTAGAAAGCTGGAGAACTAACATTACCTGATTTTAAGACTTATTTTAAAGCTACAATAATCAAAACAGTATGGTATTCATGTTAAAATGGTCAATTAGATCAATGTTAACACGACAGAATCTAGTAATAGATCCAGATATATGTGGACAACTGGTTTTCAACAAAGGTGCAAAGGCAATTCAGTGGAGAAATAGTAGTCTTTTCAACAAATGAGGCTAGAAAAAGGGGATAACCACACACACACACATACATACAAACACACACACATATGTCTATTCATACTTCACAGCATATAGAAAAATTAACTCAAAATGAATCATACAACTGAGGGTCAAACCTAAAACTATAAAACTTCTAAAAGAAAATAGAAAAAATTCATTGTGAATTTGGGTAACCCAAAGACTTCTTAGATGGTATACCAAAAGCACTACCCTTAAAAAAACAAATTAATGAATTGGTTTTTATGAAAACTAAAAACTTCTGCTCTCCAAAAATCACTATTAAGAAAAGCCACAGACTGGGAGAAAATATTTGCCAAACATATATCTGATAAAGTGCTTGCCTCCTGAATATAGAAAGAACTCTCACCATTCAATTAAAAGAAAACAAACTAACAGAAATATTGGCAAAAGATCTGAACAGACACTTCCTCAAAGAGTATGTAGGTTGGCAAATAAGCACATGATAATATGTTAAACGTTGTTAGTCATCAGGGAAATGGAAATTAAAACCACAATGTGATACTACTACACACCTAATAAAGTGGCTAAAATTAAAAAGACTGACCATACCAAGTGCTGGCAAGGATTTGTTAGAACTGGAACGCTCATGCCTTGTTGATCGGAAAATAAAAAGGTACAGGCACTTTTGAGGATAGTTGGGTAGTTTGATTAAAAATTAAACATTTACCATATGTTCTGGCCATGCCACTTCTAGGTATTTACCCAAGAGATTAAAAAAAAAAAAAATGTCCATACAAAGACTTGTACATTCTGAATGTTCATAGCAGCTTTATTTGTAATAGCCAAAAACTGGAAACAAACTAAATGTCCATCAACAGATGAATGACTAACCAAATTGTGACATTTCCATACAATAGAATACTACTTAACAATACAAGGGAATTAACTACTGATAGGCACAACGACAAGAATGAATCTCAAAATAGTTCTGCTGATTGAAAGAAGTCAGACAGAAAAGAGTACACATTGCATGAAATTCCATTTATATAAAATTCTAGAAAATGCAAAGTACTGCCTCAACTCAGTGACTAAAAGCAGATCAGTTGTTGCTTGGGGTGAGGGTGGGTAGGTGGAGAATGCAGTGGGACACACAGACACAATAAAACTTTGGGGGATGGTGGGTACATTCATTATCTTGATTGTGATGATGGTTTTGATGGGGTTCAGGGCAGGCCATCCCCAAATATGCAACTTTAGCATATTGATTATTTTGAATTAAAGTTACTTAAGAAATAGCCAGTGCAAGAAGGACACTCTGATCTTCCTCTGTTCCCCTGAAAGAGGAAATAAATCTCCGATGTGAAAGATACCCTCCCTGCACCAGGAGGTAGAGAGACATCCTTATCACCAGAGACAGGGAACTCAGGCCAAGAAGGCTACGTAAACAAACTCTGCTTAGTTTCTTCACTGATTAGTACCCAGGCCTAGGTTTCTTTGTCTTGTCAGTTCTTCATAAATGTATTGTTCTTTGTCTAAAACGTATACAAGCTGCCTGCTTTGATCACTTTTCTGGGCCTCATATTCTTGTGAAGCCCCTGTACATACGAAATTAAAATTTGATTTTCTCCTGTTAATCTGTCTCATGTCAATTGAATTCTTAGACTAGCCACAAGAACCTAGAAGGGTAGAGAAAAACTTTTTTCCCCTTCAACAGTTTCACAGGTATATTTATATGTCAAAACTTATAAAATCGTGTACTTTAAACATCAGTAGTTTATTATATGTCAATTATACCTCAATAAAGACGATCAAAATATTTTATTTTTAATTTTGAAAATGGAAAATAATAGTCAGAGAGTGCAGGGAAAGATGAGGAGAGGCTGGGTGATGAAAACCAAAGGAAAGATCGTACCTCAGGGGAGAGTCAGTGGAAGGAGCTGGAATGCTGACAAGAGATGGAATCAGAAGAGAAAGATAGTGTTCTCATGTAAAATGAAGCCAGTAAGGGGGCCGGCCCCTTGGCTTAGCAGTTAAGTGTGCTCGCTCCCCTACTGGCGGCCCGGGTTCAGATCCCGGGCGCACACCGACGCACCGCTTGTCCGGCCATGCTGAGGCCGCGTCCCACATACAGCAACTAGAAGGATGTGCAGCTATGACATACAACTATCTACTGGGGCTTTGGGGGAAAAAAGGAGGAGGATTGGCAATAGATGTTAGCTCAGAGCCAGTCTTCCTCAGCAAGAAGAGGAGGATTAGCATGGATGTTAGCTCAGGGCTGATCTTCCTCACACACACACACAAAAAAAGTTAATCCTCACAACAGCCCTATGAGAGAGATGTTCTTTCTGGTTTAATTTTTTTTGTGTGTGTGTGAGGAAGATCAGCCCTGAGCTAACATCCACGCCAATCCATCTCTTTTTTTTCCCCCAAAGCCCCAGTAGATAGTTGTATGTCATAGTTGCACATCCTTCTAGTTGCTGTATGTGGGACGCGGCCTCAGCGTGGCCGGAGAAGCGGTGCGTCCGTGTGCGTCCAGGGTCGGAACCCGGGCCGCCAGTAGCAGAGCGCACGCACTTAACCGCTAAGCCACGGCGCCGGCTCAGGATTAACTTTAACTCTATGTAAAGTACAATGATTGTAATAGGCAACCAATAAATGTCAGTCATTAGTATTAATGAGACATCCAGGTTAATGCTATAGCAGTTAATATCATAAATAATTTCCAGCTGGGACGAGGATGGAAATCAAGTCTAGCTTCCTGGAGGAGTTACCATTTGATCAAAGGCACAAAGGATGCAATGTGCTGTTATTTAAATGTTATGACTCTGTGACCTGTTTGCACACATAAACTCTCCATGGCATATTCAATGTGTTCTCTTTTTATGTCTTTCCTCCGGAGCTCAGCCCCAGCCCCCAGCATAGTGCTGAACCATGTTAAGATGTCAATGAATGCTAGAGTCACCAAGTCATGGAATTTTAGATTTATGAGATCTCAGAGATCAGCTAGTTCAACTTCCTTATTTTACAAGCAATTGAATTGTATTTTAAAAGCAACCAAGCAAAAAGGAAAGACACTGAAGTAGGAGGCAGGTTTTTCGAACTCATGGTGGCCTCAGGCAAACCTCTTAACCTTTGTCGGCTTCCTGTGTTTTATATGTAAAAGTAGGGCAAACTTGCTGCCTGAGGATAGTAGGCTAAACCTGATATCTCCCTCCTCCGCAAGAGGATGGCATGGATTCTTATATCTTCCTCCTTTTAAAGTTTGAAGAACATTAGAGGTTCAGGTCAGAGGTTGCTTAATCTTATAAGTTATCAAAAAATAAAATAAAAAAAGAATCTACAAGAGAAGGTGCACAGATGTGGAGAAACCATGCTGGAAATTCTAGAGTCTCAATTTCAAAGCCAGCTCCTGCACGTGAATTTGAGATGACCTTGAGCATGTCAAAGCGTGCTAACCATTTCGCTTCTTAACTCTATATCCTCACAAGGAGATCCCAAGATGTCAAAGGATGAGCCTCTTGTCCTCACCACCATGGAGAAGAGGACCACAAGCTCAGAGAGGTATCAAAGAGGAATTTGTAGCATATTTGATCGTACACTAAATATTACAGTTGATTCTCACTATTCTCAGTAGTTGCCCGCTATTAAGTCATGGCAAATGCTGAACTGGCGAATACTGAATCACTGCTCCTAGAAGACAGCATTAGGTTCCTCTGGTCACACGTCCATCAACCCACCCATACACAACCTTGTTTTACATGTGCTTCTGTTTAAAGACACCTTAGTTAATACATATTGTTGATTCATTACCATGGAACAGCATTATAACTCATGCACGAACCAAGCTTATCTAACACACCGTGACATTTTGCACTTAGGAACACTAGACAGCACTACAGCACTGTGCTGGGGGGCCATTTTAAATAGCAAAATCACCAACAAAAAAAGCACAAAAATGCAAAAAAAAAAAGTAGCACTGAATAGATCATGCAAAGGCACTTGTTCAAGGCATGAGAGCTGAAACAGGAAGGCGAGTGGCTCCTTTCTCGACCTCGGCTGGGAACGTGTATGTTGGGCGACTCACATTTTTTGCTGCCCTGCATATGACTGCTAATGACCACAAAAGTACTGTGAATATTGATTTAGGGAGCACAGATAAATTTTAGTGAGCAAGTGGGTAGATTTGCAAATATAGAATCTACGAACAACGAGGATCGACTGTATCTCTTGGTAGTCAGCAGCATCCCCCCTTCTAAGCTCTCCCCTGTAGTGCCACTGCTAGGAGCCTGAAAACTACATTTCTCAGGCCCCCTTGTCAGTTGGATTCTTATTGAGATTCTGCCAATGACAGGACCTCACATCAGATGTGGAGGTGGGAGAGAAGCAGGAAAAATTCTAATCTTTGGACACAGGTGGGCAGGCACATGGTTTCAGGGTTTCTCCTGTGAATCACCTGCTTTGGGGGACAGTTTCCTGCAATTCCTGCAACTGCCTGATTTCCTGGGATCATTGATGATTGCACCTGATGTTTGTGTTACCAAGCCCTAAGGGACCGGTGACCCACAAATGGGTCCTTTTGCCTGGAGCCACACGTGCCAATGGAACCAGGTTCGGAATAGCAGAGCAGAAACTTTATTCATTGATCAAGGAATGTGGAGAAGGAGAGCTTGTGCTCTAAAACACCTTCTTCCTAGGGGAAGGTGAGCAGGGTTCATATGGGATGTGAAGGGGGAGAGGTCTCCTTGCCATCACTCGGGGCGGGGATATTTGGAGCATGCACAGATCTTCCTTTCTTGCACATGTTTCCTTTTGCACACAGCACCTTTTGCACACATTTCCTTTTGCGCACGGCACTCCATTGCCTTCTTGGACTTTTCTGGTTTGGACTGGTTCTGTGGTTTGGCCCTCTGGCAGTGTTCTGCCTTGGTTCCTATAAGCAAACACAACTTAAAAACGAAGCATTAGACATGGAAAATGTTTTAGGGACTTCTCTGGGTGACATTTGCATCCCCAGCTTTGCAAAAAGTCCTATGGAGTACCTGTGATGTTGTGATTTATAATAAGAAATATATATTTGGTCTTTGTCACCGTTCCTGGCACAGAGTTCCTGAAATCCTTGTAAATTCTTAAGTGATGAGAGCAAAAGGAGCATCTTTTGTTCTAACCAGGCAACTCTGGGTGGGCTTCTAGATGTCTCCTGGATGGGAGCTGCTCACCAGAAAGACCAAGCCGTGATTGGAAGCTTGGAATTTTTAGCCCACCCCCATTCTCCAGACAGGGGAGAGGGGTAGGAAATGGAGCTAACAATTGATCATGCCCACATAGCATGGAGGCATCTATAAAATCCCAGTAGTATGGGCTTCAGAGAGCTTCCAGGTCATTGAACACATCCATATACCGGGAGTGTGACGCACCCCAGCTCCACAGGGTCAGAAGCTCCTGTGCTTGGAGCCTCCCAGGCCTCACTCTATGTGTCTCTTCATCTGGCTGTTCATCTGTATCCTTTATCATATCCTTTAATAAGCTGGTAAACATAAGTAACTGTTTTCATGAGTTCTGTGAGCCACTCTAGCAAATTAATCAAACCCGAGGGGGGCACCCTGTGATTCATAGCCCATCAGTCAGAAGCACAGGTGACAACCTGGACTTGCAATTGACATCTGAAGTAAGGGAGCAATCTCGTGGGACTGAGCCCTTAACCTGTGGAGTCTCCAGGTAGATAGTGTCAGAATTGAGTTAAATTGTAGGACACTCAGCTGATGTCACAGAGAATTACTTGGTGGGGGAAAACCCCCCACAGATTTGGTGTTGGAAGTGTTGTGAGTGTGATAGTAGTGTGAGAGCAAAGGAGAGACACAGGAGGAAAGACTGAGGTTTTTCCTACTCAGCACCTAATTCCCTGTGTTAAATCCCTTCCTGACAGCAACATCCAGAGTAGTTTCTGGGGCTCTGCCTAAGATCCCAACAGCAAACCTTTATCTAACCGTATCACTTAGATAGACTGAAACTTACTGCTTTATTTCAAAATAATACATTTGGGGACAACACATTCCCACTGATCATCTAACGAGAAAATTGCCCTCTCAGCATCCCAATTTGTATCACCTCGACGGTCATGTTCTGAACAGTATGTCAAATGATTTGTGTTATTACATATTCAGATAGAACTAACATTCATGACTTGCTTATTAAGTTCCAGGCAAGTACTGTAGAAAAATTACCTGATTTGATCCTTACCACAACCCGGTGGGGAAGGCAATATTAGTATTTACAAAATGAGCCTCGTAGAAGTTTAATTCCTTGACCAGGGTCATGAAAATAGCAGTGGATCAGCGATTCAATACAAAGTTTCCCATAATGGCCTGCTGCTGCTTCCTACAGCTGAGTCCTTCCAGATGATTCCATATCTCCTCATTCCCTCCCATCACCTCAATCTTTCATTAGCTTTTAGCAATTTATGGGGAGAAAATTGAATGACATCAAGTTTTAATTATAGGAAAGAATAGTTTGTGAATTTTACATTTTATCCAATGCTAACAGTTAATGACAGATGACACATTTTCTCAATCACTGATGCAATTATGAAATCAACTCATCCTAGAGACAACACCCCTGGCTTGTACGTCCCACCAACATTAGTCTGACAATGAATGCCCCCTTTTCAAACTTGCAAAGTGCAGGTGGGCATGGATAACGTCTCGCCTGGATAAACCTTTGTAAGATGCACAATTTGAAACACTTCTCTGCTGACTCTCAAGTCTCTCCAGGCTCTGAAGTCACATACTACGCAGCTCTTAGTTTATTCACCGCTTCATTTGAGCCTTGACAGTCTAAGCAATGTTATACGCTGAATGGCACATATTCATTTAATTCATTTATGAGCACCTACTATGGGATGGTCGTGATGCTTGTAACGAGGCGTGCTCTTGAAGTGGGGGAAAAAGATCTTTTTCATGGATAGGCATGAACACCTCATTTATGCCATCTAATTTGCCCCTGTATGGGACCCTTAGAATCTTTCATGGGAGAGATGGTGAATGATGCTTTGAGCTCTTATCTTCTTAGAATAAATGAGAAGGCTATTGTCCTGGACTGAATGTTCGTGATCCTCTAAAATTCATATGCTGAAGTCTTAACCCCCAATGTGGCTGTCCTTAGAGATGGGACATCCAAGGAAGTAGTTAAGGTTAAATGAGGCCATAAGAGTGGGGCCTTGATTCTTGATTCAATTGGATTAGTGTCCTGCTCCTTGGTAGGGACGGAGCATGGAGGATGCTTTCTACTCTTCTCCCATGGCAACCCCAGCCTTGGGTTTTCTGGGAGTGGAGGGATGAGAACTTCCTCAAGAAAGTCTGCTCAGAGTCCCTAAGCAATTTATACAGGAGAAAGCAAGTAGGATGCCTGAGACAGGAAAATGTCTTGGTAAACTTTATTAACTTCCCTAGCTTAGTGGATAAGGTTGGGCTAAACTGGAAGGTGAGGGAATGATTGCAACCTCTTCCCCAGTACTCGGTGTTCCTGTATCTTTAGCTCTGCCCAGGCAACATCTGGACATTCTGCAGGACATGCTGACCTGAAGGCCCCCCGTTCTCTTTACCTACAGACTCACCTAAACAACATCATTGAGGACCCTTTATTTGTCAAAAGGCTCAGTTACAAAAATGTCTCTTCTAAATGCCCTCTACCACGCTCTACTTTGTCTCTCTTTTCTTAAGCTCATTTGTCTTGTTGTTAATTGTTGCTAAATAGTCATTAATTGAGTGAACATTCACTGCTTCTCTATTATGTGACATGGAGGAGAGTGGTAACACCAGGACAGATGACCTTTTTATTAAACCCCCTAACACTTTGCTTTCTCACCAATCTCATCATATTCACAAAGTTGGAGTCATAGTATCAATATCAAATTGATTGACATTTCTCAGTGGGAGTGGGGGTGGGAAGGGTTCTGATGAACTTACTGAGTTGAATCTCCTCCTGCCTAAAATATCTCGAGTAGTTTCTGATTTCCTGATCAAAACCGACAAACAGAAAACTGAAATGTATAGATTGATTTCAAAGTCGTAAATTTGAGGTCAAAAGTTCCCATTGACTTTTCATTCTTGGGGACTTGTACCTTTGTATGTGAGCCCGGAGGCCTAAAGGTCTGCTGCCTTAGGGAAATCGGTCATTTTATTTGGCCTCAGTTTCCTCAGTTGTCTCTAATATTCTAGAGCTCTGCTGTCCAATACAGTAGTCACTAGCCTTACATGGCTATTTAAATTAATTAAATTTCAATAAAATTAAGAGTTCAGTTCCTCAGTTGTACTAGCCGCATTTCAAGTGGCTGGTGGCTACCATATTGGACAGCACAGGTACATAACATTGTCGCCATCACAGAAAAGTCCACTGGATGACCCTGAAGCTCTAGTAAGGACCACAGCAAAGATTTATACAGGGGCAGTTTGCCCAGTGATTAAGAGCCCAGGATTTGGGATCTGACAAGCCTGGGTTCAAATCACAACTCTGTCTCATTCATATTAGCTGTGTGACCCTGGGCAAGCTGTTTACCTTCTCTGTGCTTCAAGGTCCTCATCTGTTATATGGAGATAATATTCACAGGGTAAATTGTGAAAATCAAATGAGATTCAACTCAGTAAGTTGGAGAGTGCTAACCTCAGACTTCGACACTTGTAGCCATTATTCTTAGTAGTTCAAGGGCTTTGTGAAATAGACAGAGTGGGTCGTTTTGCTCGGGTGAGAAATCTGGAGGCTGAAAGTAAGGCACTTGCCTGAGAGACTTGCATAGTAAAAGGTAGACCTGATGCGTTTAGGGATTTAGGAATAAGATTTCCCATCTGGCTGGCTTCCTGGGGCAGGTCAATTTGAGACCTTTCATTTCTGAAAAGTAAACAGCACAGGAGGTCAGAAA
This sequence comes from Diceros bicornis minor, assembly GCF_020826845.1. NCBI lineage: Eukaryota > Metazoa > Chordata > Mammalia > Perissodactyla > Rhinocerotidae > Diceros > Diceros bicornis. Next base: position 15,875,743 of record NC_080765.1, read on the forward strand.
CTTGGCAACATCTGGGTAGAAATGCCCGTTGGCAGCAGAGCCAGCAACTTGGGACTTCAGCAGGACATGCAAGTGAATATGAAAAACATAAGCTATTAAAACTACCTTATATCTGTAGTTTGTGTATCAAAAATAGCTGACTTTTAGGATTAATTAATCACTCTTTTATTCAATGTTTGCTTTAACATTTGTGGCATACCACCTTCACATCAACGGCACTTTTTGAATGAGTGTGTGGGAGTGGGTGGGTGGGTGAGAGGAATGAGGGGTTGGTGGTTATGCAGGTGTCAGATAGACTTTCAACAGTTGGCTGTGGCCACGACGCAGGCGGCTCCGCCACTTGCTGATTCACAATACGAGGAGGCAAGATGACAGAAGCCTCGCATGTCAAAGTCTAGATGCTTAGCATGTGTTGAGAACACTGGATAAGAGTCTGCAGATCTAGATTATTACATATTACCCACGTGGCCCCAGAATACCATCATTTAGCCTCTTCATGCCTCAGTTTTATACATGAGGGCATCTGTAAAATGGGCCCAATGATGTCTGTGCAGCCTATCTCACAGGTTTATATTGAGAATCAAATGTATGTGAGGTGCTTTGTAACCGGTCTTTCCCTCCTCCAATTCCCTCTCCTACACCCCCCTTCCCTCTGCCTCTGCCAAGACAATAAGTTCCCTGGAGGCAAGTACACTGACACTTTCATTTAATGGTTTTACAAATACTGTTTACTTTTCCAATATCATCCTCCTTTCTTCCTTACTAACAGAAGCCTTAAGAGGGAACATGACAGGTCAAAGCCAATCATGACATCCCTGTCCCCTGCCCAGGTTCCTTGCACCTAGGGAGTGACCAGTGACTTTATCTTGACCAATGAGCTATAATGGGGAATTGGCTGAGAGTGAGCAATATGGGGAAGTTTATGTTTTCTTGATAAAAATATCCTGACTCAGCTGACTCAGCCTTTCCTTCTTCCTGCCTTGAAGTGGAAGTTATGTCTGGAGCTACAGCAGTTATCTTGAGATCATGAGGAAGAGGGCGAGTGATAGCAGAAATATCATTCCAAACATCATAGATCCTACTAACTAATACCAGTAATTATCTGATTCCAGTCTTCTTGACATATAAGAAAAAGAAAATCCTTATTTATTTGAGGTACTTTTGGTAGGCTTTCTGTTACTCAAAGCAGAACACAGTCCTAACTGACATACAGCTCCAGCTCTAGCACCTGCCAGTAACTGGTCAATAGCAGGTGCTCAGATATGCTTGTTGAATGACTAGATGAATGCACGAGTGAATAAACGAATCATCAATCTTTATACCCTCTGCAGCACTTAGCTCAGAGCCTGACATCTAATAGGCACATGATAAATACTTGTTGAATTAAATTGCAGAACCAAAAGTCATCCTTTAGCACATTGAGGAGAGGGGCCAGAAATACTTCTCTGAAAATCTCAACTGCCCTTTTAAATAACACAACAAAAACTGCCAGATCTCTGAGTTGAGGGAAATAAGAAATTGAGAACATCTAGTACCCAAAAGTGGTGCTCCAATTTAGAAAGCCTAAAATAATACCACTCATCACTCTTGTCTCCTGGCAAAGTACAAATTAGTGGCTTGGAAAATTCCTCCAAGCTCGAGGGTGACACAGATATTAGCCTAAATAGGAAAAGCCCTGGTGGCCTGCTAGGCCTGCTTCCCAGGGAGGGTTTACTTAGCTCTACAAAGTCCAGAAGATCATAGGGCACCTAATTTAAAACAATCACTGGGAAAAGTCAGATAAGATAGAAATGCTCAGCAGCACAGAGCGTTCCCAGTGCAGACAGAGGCGGCTCCCTGCAGCTCCCCAGCTGCCAGCACGGAGCATGAAGGGCTCCCTAAATGATGAGCTAGCATTGCCTTGTCATCCTTGTCCCTCAGTCATCCTCTCACCTTCAGCAGGAGAAACACAGGCCCACTAAGCTCTCCATGGAGATAGCTATGCCGATGGCACGGCCTTCCCTCTTGGAAGCATCATCTCTGGTCCACTTTGTCCCCCCCGCAAGAAACAGGGAAGGGAAAACACCAGGCAGATTACTGAATATGAATTATTAATTCTTATTAGCATAGGAAAATGCTCTCAGTGACAAGCACTGCTGAAATATTGCTCAGGGCAACTAGGCCCACGTGCGTGGAGTCAGCTAGACTCGTATGCATGGAAACTAAGCATATGTTCAAATAGAATAGCAGTGACTATGAAGTGGTCGCTCTGCCCCAGACCCAGCATTCATAATGTAGGTACAGAGACAGCAAAGTATGGCCGTGCAAGCACACGCATTCGAGTCAGACAGGATTCTGATGCCAGCTAAACCATCTGTTAGCTAGCTCCTTTTATGATCCTCAGTTTTCTCCTTGATAAAATAAGTTTAATAATATTTAAGCCCGAAAGCTAAATGTGACTATTAAATAAAATAATGTACATAAAATTCATTGCGGAGTGCCTATGACTTGCGTGAACAATAAATCTGCACGCATATGCACATCCCTACTTATTCAGACACTGTTCTTTACAATACTCCACAGAAGAAGAAACCGAGGCTCCGAGGGGAAACATGCGAGTGACAGAGCTCAAACCAGCCAAGGCTCCCTGACGTCGGAGCCTGTCTCCCCTCTCCAGGCCCCCTCGCAAGAGATCGGAGCTCAGCCGAGAACCAGGCAAGAAAAATGTCTTAGAGACACAGCACTGCTGTTCTTGGAAGCAATAGAAAGTCTCTTTCCAGTTCCTTCCACTCTCCTTCCTCATCCCCAGGCCAAGCCTTAGTTCTGGATGACACCTGAGCCCAGGAATGCTCAGCTCTTCTGGGGGTCCTCAGGGCTAAGGAGCAGGCTGAGCCAGATCAAGTGGAAATTAAAAAGGGCCTTGGGGACTGCACGCCCAAGCTTCATTAAGACCTAATGAAAACCTGCCATGAAGCTGAGCACAGGCTTATGAATTTTTTTTCTCTTTCCTTTATGGCGGCCTTTTATATGAATCCACGTCTGGAAAGCCGACCGTGAACCTAATCAGAGGCAGAGGCTGGGCCCAGCAGCCTGGGACGACTGCAGCCACACCTTCCAAACCAAAAACCAGCTGTGTGATCTGAGGTCAGGGCAGTCTTAAAAAGGTAAAGCACAGGTCATTGGGGCAAAGGTCACTTCTGAGATGATTGTGAGTGGTTACCACATTATCCAACAGTAGGATCAGCAGCTCAGGCTGTGGACAGGGAGATGAATGGGGGGAAGGAGAGAGGTGGGTGGTAGGAAGGATCCAACATTTATTATTTACCAACTCTCTCAGCAATTTCATGAGCAATGGTCACTTCACCCCCCACCACCCAACCATCACAACCATCCCCACCAAAAGACCTCTGAACATCTTAAAGATCTTTAGACCAACGAGTCCAGTATAGTGGACACTTCTAGAGTTTATAGCTGTTTAGTGTCCGTTTCACCTTTAATATTGGCATCTTGATTTCCTTTTGGGAAATTGCTTCTCTCTCACGAGATGCAGTCCGGAACAGCCAAGAAGCAGATGTGGGGGGAAGAGGGAGAATCTCCCTCTGCCCTTTTCCTTAAGGTTCTTATGGCTGGCCAAATAATTAACAAGACAGCTTAGCAGGAGAAAATAATACCAAGTTTAATAACATGTATACATGGGAGAAAGCAGGGACACTGCGTTTCTCCACACAATAGCAGAAATTTTCGTCTTAAATACCATGTTTAGCCAATGACAAAGGAGGATTTTGGGGGTGGGGGGAGTCAGTTACAGGAGATTACCACTAAAGCACAGTAAACAAGAGAAGGTTATTATGTAGCTTTAAGGCCTCAACTTCCACATTGATAAGTCACTAGAAATGAGCTCATCCCCCTCTCTTCTCCAAACAGAGAGGGAGATACCTTTACAAATGGAGATTTCCCTTATAAATGTAAATGATTGTCTGGCAACTCCTCGCAGGGTCATCCAGAGAATATGGCCAGAAAGACAGAATTTCTGATAAGAGGGGCTTGTTAGTGCCTTTCCTATTGTAACATTTACCCTACGTTTTTACAGCCATCATGATAGATCTGTTCCAGGAAGGAGCCACCACGTCAAATTCTTTAGGCAGTTAGTGGGGGAGGTCAAATGTCCCTAGAGAAAACAACCAAGGTAAAGAGATAGATTTCAGGGTGGCCAAATCTTGATCTCCCACACAGACATAACAGCACCTAAGCAAGATCAATCAGATACTCCACACCAGGATGTGAACCTTGAGCAGTGACAATGAGCACGAAGATGGCACATGCTTGTTTATTCCAGAAGCTGTGTTCTGATGGGGCTATCACAATTCGTACTACCTAGACTCTTGAGTTTCCTTGGTCCTTATTCTTTTGGGCCTGTTTTTTAGCATTCTGTCATTCCTTGGAGCTCCCTCTCCTCCAAATCATCATGAACAATGGCAAAAGCAGCTAATTATGTTATGGGCAGTATGCTGTCATCAGTAACCAAGCTTGGACACGAGGGAGCACCAATACAATAACATACCTCGGGGAGGTCATCCAGCTACCTGGGGGCAGGTTAATTACACAAGGCCCTCCTGTAATGCAGTGCTCTGCAATTGGTCCTGTTGGAGCAGACCTTTATTCTGGATTTGATTTTGCTTCTGTTTCCTGGCCTGTCAGGCCTCTGCCAGCACCGTCATCTGTCAAGGTACTGAATACATTATTCACTGTCTCACACAACATTGCTTCTGACCAAAGAATGTACTCCCCAGGCAGAGAAGAAAGGCAGTGAGCTGATGCCCATGCAATCCACTCTTATCATGAATCCTATCACCCAGAAGCATCTGCCTTTACAGCTTGGTGGAATGGCTTACTGATGGCTCAATTACAGTGCCAACTGGAAGACATACCTTCAAGGTTGGGTGCTGTCTTTCTGAAGGTTGTGCATCGAGGTCCAGGGTATGGTGCTGTTTCCCCCATAACTGGAGCACATGGGCTCAGTACCAAGGAGGGACAAGTGAGAAGGGCCTCTCTCGTGAACATACCTCATGATCCATTTGTAAAGTTTTTACTTGCTGTCCCCATGATTCTGACTCCCTTAGGAGAGAGATGGGAATTGGAAGCTGAGACTATCACCCACATATTGCCTGCTATTCATTTCACTGGGAAGAAAATGGTTACCCTGTTGGCTGGGATGACCGAGTGAAGCATTAAAGGGAAATCAGGCTGCTATTACACAATGGGGAATAGGAAAAGTACAGACAGAACTCAGGGCATCCTGGGGACAGTCATACCACTCTGACCTGCAATAAAGGTTCATGGGCGACGAGAGCAGCTCTGCACAGGCAGGTACACCAAGGGCTCAGAGCCCTCAGGATGTAGACTCAGGTCATCCTAACCTGCCTTGGAGCCCTCCAATGGCTGACATGCTGGGAAGGGTGAGAGAAAGTAGAATGGGAAATGGAAGAGAGAAGCATTAAGGATTGGTGGAACACCTGCTTTGGCCCCACAGGCAATTCAAGCATTCATCCATTCATTCTTCCCTTCATTCCTTCTACAAATATTTATTCAGCATCTCCTATGTGTGAAGCACTGTCTGGGCCAAGGGACAAGTAATGAATAGAACAGACAAAATTCCTTTTCTTCATGGAGTTTATGTAGATAATAAACCACATAAAAATATAATATCTATTAGGCTAGAGGATGCTAAGAAATACAGGGGAAAATAAAGGCAGAGAAAGAGAATTTGGTGTTGGAGGAGAGTTTAAACCATGCAGTCAGGGCAGCCTCTTTGAGAAGGTGACATCTGCATAAGGACGTAAAGCACTTGCGACGGAGTAAGCCATGTGGATATTTCCAAGTAGAAGGGATAACCAGTGCACACATCATGTGGTGGGGACAAGCCAGCCGTGTTGGAGGAATAGTGCAGAGGCCAGAGTGGCTGAAGTGGAGTGAGCAAGAGGGATGGGGTCACGGTCAGGGAGCCACGGGCACCAGATCATGGACATCTTGCAGGCATGGTGAGGAGTTTGGTTTCTAGCTGCAGAGTGCTGGAAGCCACCGGGGGTTAGGGCAGGATGGCCTGGCTGCTGTGTTGAGAATAGACTATAGGGGCCAAGAAGAGGAGCAGCAGGAGAGTTAGGAGGCTACGGCAGCCATCCTAGCAAGAGCTGATGTGTTTGCATCAGGGTTATAATAGGGAAGGGGTGCAGAGTGGTTGGATTCTGGATGTACTTTGAAAGTAAAACCAACGAGACTTGCTGACAGATTTGATATAGTATGAGAAAGAGAAGGAGTCAAGGATGTCCCCAAGGTTTCTGGCCTAAGCCCCAGAGATGGGAAGATTGTACAGGTTTTAGGGGTAGGTCAAGGCTCACTTTGGACGTAAAAGTGACTCACAGATATACAAATGGGAGATAGAGAGGGGCAGGTGGATATAAATAAGGCGTGTGGCTGACGTTAAATATGCATTGTCATATTTTAACTAATTTCCCTCCTCTTTTTGCCTCGCATGGTGTGTAAGCTGGGTGGGTGATAGTTAAATTAACCATCTCCCTCATGGACTGCCGAATATCCAGATGGGCTCATGCAGAAGTGGAGGCGAAGTAAATATCAAGCAGAGATTCTGGATGTGGAGCTGCAGGCATGATTGATAGCAATTTAATTTGCTCCTTTTTGGTAAAGAGGTGGGAGTGTTTTCAGTTGTACCTGGAATATTGAATTATGTTAAGAGAAGGTATTTTGAGAAACACACGTGAGGGAAGAAGTGTGGCTATCGATGTTGCATTGCAGTGGACAGTTGTTAGTGTCTGGCTTTTCAGCGCCCATTCTACCTTCCTCCTGCTTCCTTCTGGGGAATAACTTTTTCCAAGTTGTGGACCTCAGGTGTCTCTTCAGTGTAATGAGGGTAATGATAATGCCTGCAGGCCACATTCCAGGTCTGCAACTTCCAGCTTTGGGGACCTTAGACTACCCTCTCAACCTGCATCTTGAAAATGAGGATTGTGATGCTTGAGTGGGACTCAATCTGCAACCTGCCAACCATGGTCTGTGCAGGGATCATTTGTCTGGCTTGCTTTTCACCCTGAATCTGATTCACCCTTTATTTCCCCAATAGACACAGCTCTCAGCCCTAAGCCTGATCCAGTTAACTGTGTGGGTCTTGCCCTGTTGTCCTAGTCCCAATAAAGCGTTTCCATCCCACCAGTGTAGGATTAAACCCTGCCTGCTGTTCTTTATTGGAATTCACTTTCCTGGAAGGTTTCCAAAGGGTCAGGGTGAATAGAGATGTGGAGCCAAAAGCATATGCCAGAAAAGAGTCAGGCTGAGCAGACAAATACCCTGACAGCTGAGAAATCCAGACTATCATGAAAGGAAAGTAAGCCTGAGGTGGGTATCAGGAGCCAAAGAATGACCGAAGGGCTTAGAGATTTGGGGGGAAGCAGTTAGGAGATGTCCAGGACAAGGGGTTCATGGGAAGGTAATGAGATTACATCCCAGAGGCAGAAGCAAGGGGGTGCTGCTCCTGGCTGGCCTTGTGGCTCTTCTCTGCACTGAGTCACATGGATAATCTGGATCCATTTAAGTGCTCAGAGACACGAAAATACCCCTTGTCTCCATTTGAGTGGATCTCCTGGGTCTATGATTTTGACAGCCCTCCGATGGTAATTATGATGCTGTCAGAATATTCAGATGCTACACACCTTCTGCTCAGATATTTCAGAACTGCCCCTAGACCACAATTAGCCATGTTCTTTCACATAGAGCTTTGGAATCTTAGCCCCCCTGCTGAGAGACAAGGTTCTCCCTGTCCTGTGCTATACGGGCCCTAACTCAGTGCCAACCTCACTGTCCCCTCCCTCACTACCTCGGAAATGAACCATTGCTGTCAATTTCCTGTCCGGAGTGACTTTCAGAGCTGCACCGGGGAGCATTTTATTGAAGTTAGGAAATTGGAAAGCATCTCAATTTCTCTTGCACCAAGATTTTATTATTTCCTTTGAAGTGAATTTTCAAATACACCAGACAAGTCTCTGCTCAAATGCAAGTATGAAAATGCATGTAAAAATCAAAAAGAAGAGGTTTTTTCGGTTATCTCCTGTTTTTTTCCCTCTATGCCCTTGCTTTCTGCCTTGCATTTGTTCATAGAAAGATCACCCCTACCCATCCCCAAGTGGATGGTCAAACAGAGCACCAACATCCCAGAGAAAAATTACTCTGAGACTTTTCTTATTTCATCCACCAATTTTAGCTATTTATTGGTTGGAGACAGTGGTCATCCTAATAAAATATTGCTTATTTTTACAAACATTTTTCTCTGTGTTCTATTTATAATCAAATGAAACAACAAGCTATTTTAATTACATACCATAAGTCTCAGCTACGTAGTATGGAATAATAAAAACAAGTATTTTGTGCTTGGAAGTGACATTTTAGGTCATCAAGAATCCTTCCATAGCATTGATGACAGACGAGGATCCTTTTGAGGGAAATTCTAGTGGTCAGTCAAAAGTTTTCATTTGCCATTACCAGCCTTCTAGATCTGATTAGAAAATGCCTCCATGACAGGGTCAGACCCAAAGGCATTTCCCTCTGGTGGTCTTCCTCAGTGCCTACTGCCTGGAATACTGAGGGATTCCACAGGGGAGCCAAGGTAGGTCCAGGTCTGTTCAAGCCAGGATGCCACCAACCCAGGATGGGGTGAGCCCTGACACCTGTACAGCCAGGAAGCCAAAGCTCTTCCTACACAGCTAGCCTGCCCAGCATCAGCAGGCAAAGCACTGGTCTCTGCTTGAATCCCTCTCTATTCTCTCCTACTTACCTGGCTCCAGTGTGTCCAGTATTTTCACCGCAAGCATCTTTGCTATAGACGTATTTGCCACAAGCATTATTGGCACAAACATTTTCACCACATTACAGCAAAATTGACTTAGAGCCAATCAGTCATGTGATGAATATGCTTGTGGCAAAGATGCTTACAGCAAACGTACCTCAAACCCCTGCCTCATGCCCTAGGCTTTTTCTGGGCTCTGAGCCCTTCCTGGAATGCCAGGCCACCGAAATGAGATCTCCATAGCTAGTTAGCTTTTGGAGTCTTTGCAGGGCTTAATCCTTGTCGCTTCCTGGAAGCTCACTGGATCTCACTGTGAATGGAGGGAACTCGCCTAATTTGGACCAACTCCACCTGATCACTCACGCACACCAGGCCCCCCTCTCAGTGAAGCGAGTAAAGATACTGCTGGTACCGGTGTCTGCTCAACCACGTCTGAGCCTATGATCACCTTTAAACACCACATCTCAACCTCTGGGGCACATTTCTGACACTGGCCCTGTCTCTGTAGCTTCTGCCTAGAGCCTAGTGATCAGTCTTTGCTGCTCCTCCTCCCTCCTGACCCTGAGTGGCCACCTATTCCCAGCATGCCTCAGGCACACTTGAAGCTTTGCAGATATGCGCAGACTGTTCTGATCTGTTCAGTGTTGACTGCATTCAATGTATCTCCTGTTCCATGGATGTACACATAGGCAGCATTTGAAGATCATGTGAGAGCTCATTTCTCAGCAATTCTAGACCTAAGCCCTGCCCAGGAAGAAGACGCAGCCTTCACCATGAGAGGAATGGAAACGATTCACTTTCTAGCTAGGACATCGGAAGCCAGGAGTTGTTTGAAGGCTTCGGCAAGGAAGAATAACTGGGACTTTTGCTAGCTCATTTGTTGCTATCAAATTCCTGACTCAACCCACTTGTCAGCATTTCTGGACAAGTCAGCATTTCAGGGCTGGGCTTGTTACTAACCCCCATATGTAGGAAACTCCGTCCTATTCAAGAAATGAAGCTACTCCTCAATTCAAGAACCAGTATCCTTTGCTCCCGTAGTAAGTATATCCAACTCAAAGAACATGACTGAAAGAAAGGCAGAGCAAACCTTCAAAACCCTTGACCACTGGGACGTGGTACAAATAATGCATTCCCTTTACATAAAGCAGCTTAGATAGCAAAATGTCAGGAAATTCCATGAAGCCATCTCTAGCTCTAATGCTAGAGGAAGTATGATGTCCTTGGGAAGGAGAAGAGCTAGTGTTCATTCTCCAGAGAAAAACTGCAATTAAAATCCCTGTGGACTCAACATTTTTCACACTCTCCACTGCAGGCGTATTTATTAAAAGAGAACTAGAACTTGGCTGTCAGCTGAGTTAATATACAGGCTTGGAAGCTCTGATCCACCAAGATGGGTCTGATGAGCCAGCCCTGTGGGGTCAGGAGCCCAGCAGTGTATATTTCAGGGAAGCAGAAGCCATGAAACACTACCATCTCAGCCTCTTCTATGCCCTACCCACATGGGCACTCTCAATTAAAACTAGCCATTATCTTGTAAGTAAAATGCTTTCAAAGTGAATGCTTTATATTATTATCTCTATCCTACACAGTTTATCTGCCTGGTCTTCGTTTGTGATAAAATCTCAACTTTTATTTCTATCTAACAGGTCTTCTTTAATTGAATCCATAGTGACTTGATTTAATGGAGAGTTAGTGAAAAGCCAAGTAAAAAGATGTGATAAAAAGCATCTACTCATAACTCACTGAGGCTAAATATTATCTCAAGCACAAAGATTATACTTCCTAGGCCAGCATTCAGTGTGCTCCATAATCTGACTCTGACCAATATTTCCCACCACCTCTTCCATAACTTGTACTTTGGATTTTGAGGCATCTATTATTTTTTCAGCCCATACTCCTCTTATTTCATTCTGGGAAATACGCTTTATATTTTACCCTCTCCTCCATTTCTTCTCACAAGTGCTCCTTCCCAAGTCCAAATATGTGGTTTTAGAAGTGACGTTCATATTCTTTCAAATTCTATGTTTTTACAAGATGCCCCCTCTCTGCTCACAGTATCTGGTACAGCGGTGGGCACTCGACCTGAGCTGGGCACCAGCACAGGATTTTAGAACTTGAACGAGTCTGAGTTTCTCCTTGGTAGAGAACTTGGAAGGTGTGCTAAAAGGAGAACAAGAGCCATGTTTCCCTCCAGGAGGAGAAAGATGGTCCAGAAGAATGAAAATGACAAGCTGAGAGAATCAGAGATGGGGGTAGAGAGTGAGTTCTGGTGATTTTCACACCACTTGTCCCATTTGTCATTACCACTAGCTATACCTCTGCCCATCCCACAATTTTGTGAGCCTCACTGTTAGTTTCCATTTTTACCTAAGCTATGGCAAGTTGATTTTTATAGTCACTTGCAACCAAAATAATTTCAATGAACACATATGCTATGTGCTTTTCCAACCATTTGACTGCCTCTGTAGGTGCTGTTTCCTCTCTGAGAACCCATTCCTTCATCTCTCACTCACAGAATCCTACCTTTCTTTCAAGACTGAGTTAAATGCCAAAAACTTAATTAAAAATGGCAGCCAATATTCCCAGCCAAAGTGATCACGCTTTCTTCTGCTCTGTTGCACTCACTACTTCTTTATGGCAGTTATATTCTCCCTTATAATAAAGCTATATACGTACTTGTCTGATCTTACCACTTGTCCTCTATTAATTGTAAATTTCCTAAGGGAAGAGACTGTGTGATCATTGGTTTGCCAGTCCCAAGCACTGGATCTGTCATGTGAGAAGAAATACTCATTGAGCTTTTTCTTGAGTTGTATCTCTACCTGATTCCTCCAAGCCATGGGAGCAGAGTTCTAGAAGTAGTTAAGTTTCTTAATCAAGCAAATTCCATCCAACAACACTATGTTCTAAGCATGAGTTTCAGGCTCCTGGAATAGGCACTTTACCCACAGCAAGGCCATTGACATAACAGCCTTTTTTTTTCAGTTCCTGCTCAAAACAGGTATGCAAACACATCATTTCTGCAGAGCAGCATTACCCATGGGGACTTCCCTTCATTTTCAGCCCTTATGAGGTCATGGAATGATGCTGCTGGTAGGGCATTCAAAGAGTACTCCTCACTGAATTTGAGGCCTGGATCAGAACATAGGATCAAACTAGGATATGGAAACTAACAAGAACCAGCAATCTATAGAAGTTGCTACCCTAAGAGATCATCAAGATTCCATAGCCTGAAAGGTCAGTGGTGGAAATTAAACATATCCCATGCTTTTACTCACGTTATTTACTCTTGGAATGGCCCATTCCAACCCTTTCTCCCTGACTATTGAAATCTTTCTTATCTTTCAGGGTATCTCTCAAAACCCAAGTCTCCCTTAAACATTCCCGCTGTGCCCACTATTCAAATTAATTTCACCCTCTTCTGTACCTGCTCAGTAACCCCTTTGCATCCCTCTTGTAGCTTTTATTGATTAAGAGAATACATCCCACTTCGCTTTCCATTTGTACTGCCAAAGTCTCTTCCTGACTAACGCACAGGCTGGAGTTTGTTTTTTTTGGTGTCCTATTTCCCAGCATGGAGCCTGGCACAGATTAGGTGCTCAGTCAATATTTATTGTTGGCATTATCCCATAATTAGATGGTGACAACAGGAAATATTTATCTTCTTGCGTCTAGGTAACACTGAACCTGATTAAGCAAGGCAGATAGGTGTCTGGGAAACTCCTGTGGCATTCCAATGGAGGAAAAATTCATACCTTATCTCAGCAAACACTATAACACTGGTGTAGTTTGCTCAGTGATGATAAATATGTTTGCATTGTCATTTTGTTTTTCATCTGCTATTTCTTCCTCTTTGCTGGATTGCAAAATCCTTGGGCAGAGAGATACTATTACCTTTCTTTATAACCTTCACTGAATTTAACATGAGATAATAAGCAGCATGGACAAGTAATAAATGATTGGCTAATTGATTGACTCAGTTAAACATTTCTTCAGCTTTCACTGTCTGCCAAAGATATGTAAACCAGGACACTTTTCTTTAAGGGTTCTCAGTCCAGTTAGAAAGACATTGCATTTTATTATAGTTTGTTGTTTATGAATTTGATGCACAATGGAGACATTCACCAGGCCAATAGGAAACAAAGCAAGAGGTGACAAATTCTGACCCAGGAAGTGCTTCGAGGAGGAGCAGATATTTGAGCTTCACGTTGGAAGTACATTGGCCACCAAGAGGAGAAAAGGCTTTAGGTGGATGGTCTCCTGTGAAAATGTCATAATTTCATACCTAAATACAGCACGGGCTGTGTATGCCTGACAAAACCAGCCCACATAATGCCTTGCATGCTACTGAATGGGTCTCCACCCTGAATACAGCATGACGAAGTGGAGACAGCCACCTACAGAGCATCAGAATGCTGGGTTCTAGTCCCGGCATTGCAACTGCAAGAAAGTCTCATCCTCTCTCTGAGCCTTAGTTTCCTCATCTGTAAAATAGGTATGATAATCTCATTCAAATGAAATTTCAAGTATGAAAGTATTTTGAGACTCTGTGATCGTCCCTACATGAGGTTCCTTCTTTCTTTCACTCTAGTGCAAACACTATAGTTATTTAAGTTTTATCATGATCTATTGCTTTAGTTTCACTTTATTCCTCTCCTTCAAAGGCTCACTGCTTTCATGTTGATAGAAAAACTACAGCCCCACTGCTAACCCAAGGAGGAGTGGACAGAGCAACGGTATGGAAGAAGCAGTTAAAATATAAAATAATAGCAAGGGGCTGAAATTGCCCCTGACTGCCCATTGCTGCTCTAGTTTTTATAGCCCATTAAAACCTACAATCACTGTAATGTTTATGCATTATTGGGGAGATAAATTGCATAATTTTCATTTTGCAATTTAAATGTAATTATGATCTTACTAATGACTAAAACCTGAGTTTGCTAGACTATCAGTTTTTCTAACCCTTGCCAAAATTATAGGTAATTACTTAAGGTTTACAATAATTATAAGTCCATCTCTTAAATAATTAATGTGCACTTTCACGGTAGAAAACAGCTAGTAATCAAACGACCTCTGCTTACGCTGCAAACCCATGCAATTAGGGCTATTGTGTAGGTCTGTGGAAATATACCCATTTGCAAGAGTCCCTTTAGTTGGCAAGCTGAAACACAAGGTTTCTGTATTTTATAGCATCAAATAAGGGAGATTTCCCCTGCTGCCACAAGCCTGGGAAAAGAAAGTGATCTGCAAAATGGTAGGAAATTCAATATTAATCTACACAATGCTGTTGTAGCTGGTGGGAGTTGAGCTGGGGAGGAGGAGGGAAGTGAGGCATGCTTTCAGTGCTGGACTTTGAGGAATGGGAAGTGATCTAGTTTTCACAAAGGAACTAAGTGTGGGGCTTGGGGAGGATTATCACCTGCCTTCTGGTCCCTCTTTTCTTCTTTAGGGGACATGCCAATTCCGTCGCATAACAAACATAGAACAACATGCTGGGCTTTGAAGACACACAGGGATAAATAAGGTGAGGTGTCCGCCCTTGAGGAATTAACCCACCAATGTGCATTATGAGATTGGCACACAAAATTAGAATATACTCTGATAAGTGCTATGATTTTCTGCAAGTACTGGCAGATATGAGAGCACTGAGCCATTAATAGTGTTTCTCACTATTTATTATTCTACTCACGAAGAACTTCTATAGGTTCCTGAGACTAGAGTGGGACAGTAAAGAACATTCCAGGGACCCGCACACACGCATGCACCCATTCCTGCCCCAGAATTGTGGGTCATGGTGAGTCAGAGCAATGATGATCATCTCTTAGTTACAATGCCAAGTGTTCTGGATTTAGGAAACATTGGAAAATGAGTTCCTGGAGTCGTCTCCTTCTCAACATTCTGGTTTCACTATTTGCCTCCTTGGCTCTTTCTATCCTAATCGTGCTCAGCTCCACGCCTGTCTCCTCCAAGAAATCTTCTCCAAATACTACAGAGCCCCTTGACATTTGCCTCCTCACACAAAATTGAAACTATTTGAAGAATGTTGTGATGTTTAACTTTATGCTTCAACTTGGCTGGGCCGTGATGCACAGATATGCAGTCAAACATTATTCTGGATGTTTCTGAGGGGGTGTTTTTGGATGAAATTAACATTTAAATCAGGGGACTTTGAAAAACAGGTTGCCCTCTCAATGGGTGGGCTTCATCCAACTGGTTGAAGGCCTTAATAGAATAAAGACTGACCTCCCTGGAGCAAGAGGGGATTCTGAAGCAGATGGCCTTTGGACTTGAACTACAACATCTACTCTTCACTGGGTCTCCAGCCTGCCATCCCACCCTGCAGATTTAGGATTTGCCAGTCTCCATAATAGCATGAGCCAACTCCTTAAAATACATCTCTCCCCATATACATACATGTAAATATATATAATTTTATATTTTATTATTAATTAATGTATTATATGTTATTAATATTTATTAATATATGATTAATTCTACATTATATGGAGAATTATATATTCACACACATCCTATTGGTTCTGTTTTCCTGGTGAATGCTGACTAATACAGGGGTCTCAGTCTAAGTTAGTAAACTTGACTACAGTCTCCTGCTCTGGGAAGAATTTGGACTCCGCATCTCTAAGGCCTTGCCCTTGGCCAGCTGAATCCTCATCCCTTCAGTAATGACTCTAATATGGGCTTAAAATTATCCTATCTCGGGTACACACACACTGGAAAACCAAAATACCTTTAGGACTCAAACTTGGATTGAACAACCAAGCCATTTGGGGGAATAGTGGAAAAACAATGAGATAGAAAGCCCTGTCCAGCTCCTGCCCAGATGGACTTAGGCTTCATGTATGGGTGTTCTCGTAGAACCTTGGCATTTTTCTATTGTCACACTCATCACAATGTATCAATTGTTAAGAGTAATATTTGTCTTTTAGCTGCCTTCCCCTGAGGCTATAAAACTCCAAGAGTATAGAGACCAATCATATCTGTAGCCAACTCAACGGTTCAATAAATATATTCTGTCTAAATGGCCAATCAATTCCATGAAAATGGTTAGGCTGAAGATCTGTGACAACATTTCTTTTTAATGACTCAATTCAAACCATCAACCTACCTCCACCATCATCACAATTTCCCTCCATCCAAGCCACTAAAATTCTAGCCAATCTGGCCTTATAAAAGAAAACCCCAGAACTTTGGATGAGGAAGGGAACACTCTCTTCACAGAGCCCATCTGTTCTCCTTTATCTTCTCTCATCCATATTCTTGTCTCTTACCAACAGGCTGGGTGGTGTCTAGTCCACAGAGGACACATTCTGTCCTAGTAGAAGTGACCTGGGTCGTGAGTGGCCCATGGCCCTGTACATGAAGGATACTCTTCCTGAACCATTGTTGATCAGATCTTTCCTGTAGACCAAGGAAAATCTTAAAAAGAAGCAGTGGGGGGCCGGCCCGCAGTGGTTAGGTTCACGCACTCTGCTTTGGTGGCCTGGGGTTTGCGGGTTCAAATCCCATGCATGGACCTATGCACCGCTCATTAGGCCACGCTGTGGCGGCATCCCACATGCAAAATAGAGGAGAATTGGCACGAATGTGAGCTCAGGGCCAGTCTTTCTCACCAAAAAAAAAAAAGAAGAAGAAGCAGTGGGTGTAGCTGTCCAGTGAGGTGGAGATTTGGGGATCCTGGCTGCAGTTGTCTTTTCTACCTTCACGACAAACACGTTTTCAAATCTATCATTAAGGTGCACCTCTTCTACATGCCAGCGTGGGGGAGAAGACATCTACATTCCTGCCCATTTCCTCCTTTTAGACTTTCCTATCTTTCGATCTGTGATTTACGTAGTATTGTGTGTGCCGGGGGGTTTGTGGGGCATTATTTCTTCCCCCTCCTTTGGTTCTCTGTTAGAATTTGTTCTTTTACGTCCTTGTACTTATCTGATTCTGGAGCAGAGTGTTACAAGAGACGGCAGTTGTGAAAGGAGTGATCATCCTTTCTGTTTCCTGTTATCCCAGTGATGCATCCTCTGATGACAAGGAAGGCATCTGTTCAGAAAGTGAAAGCTGGCCCAGAGCAGGCAGGGTCAATCCGTAGGAGTCCCCTCTTCAGGACGCTGTGCTTGGCACAGAGGATCTGGAAGGTACATTAAAAAAGTGAGACCAGAGAGCCTCCTGTTTGGGATGCCTACTCTCAGAGGCAATCATTCCAGCTTGAAGCAAAGAAAGTAAAATCTAGGACCCTGGATAGAAGTGACCAACTGTGTGATCCAAACACGGGGACTCCTTACCCTTGCTTCACCTTCCTCACTTGGTGAAGTTATAGAGCTCTTAATGAGATCTGGTGTGATATGGTAGACTCTATCTCTTCTGCAAATCAAAACAAAACAAAACAATATTCACTGCTACTCACTGCCCAATTGAGATTGAATTTCAGCCCAAGTCCTCCACTCACTGCTGTGTCCTCCTACGAAAGTCATTGTCTCTCTCTGGCCTCACTTTTGCAAAAGTAGGAGTTAAAAGGCTCTTGTCCTGGCAGTCTTTGATTCTACAATCTGGCTCTTCACACCAGGACCGCCAATAAATGGTGAGAGATTTACATTTCTTAACTATAATCAGCAGCTTAGTGGAAACACCGCGGCTTTTGCAGCAGGGAGATGTTGGATGTCCCCACCCTGCCGTGTTAGGGATTTGCAGGTTGTCAGCGTGTAGGATTGCCTGAAATCTGCAGTTTCTGGAGAAGCTATTCAATACTGTCTCAAAATCTCCGGGAGCACCTTCGGTTGAATCCCCCACCTCTTCTGCACATACAGCAGCCCCGTGCCAGTTGTTCTCAAAGGGATGCTTGACAAATTCCATCTCCTCTGACAATAGAGCTCCCTACTGGCCTCACTGAAGTTTAGGAATTGGTGGGAAGAAACCTTATCCATGCTGTTACCTTCACACCTCGTCACCCTCCAGCAAAGGGTCTGCCTCAAAGGACAGCACAGACTCTGTTCCCAGCTGTGACAGGAAATTGTCCTCTGAGACGAGTCAAATTTCTCATCACTCAGCATGTCACTCCACGGTGGGAATCAGCCCCCTTGAATCCACAATGTGATGGCATATCAAGACCCATGGAGCATCTCCCTTCAGAGTTAGAGGGGTGAAAGCCATCAGTCCCTGGCTGCTCCAGCCCGACCCAAACTCACACCGAAGGTTTGAAAACATGGCACACCCTGTCCTCGAGCCAACGGGAGCCTTGCTGAGAGCAGGTGGGTGGAGACTGGGAGCAGATGGCACACCCAGCTGCAGGAGGCGTTGCGCATGCTCACTGCATTCTTACACCCCAATTTCCTCTGTGGAAGCTCACTCCACTTTCTCAAAATCAGAGTGTCACTCCTAACTGTGGGCAAGGCTGCAGACTTCTATATGAAGGAGAGAAAGTATGACAAAGAACAATGAGCTTTGGAATCAAATGCATTTTGTTCAAATTCCAGCTACAATATTCTGAGCTCTAAGGTCTTGGGCAAGTTGCCTAGATATTTCTGGGTCTCAATTTCTTAGTGTGAGAGACTGGAATAGCTTTCTGGTGCAGTTGTGATAAACATCAGAAATAGTTCTTAAAAGGTGCAGTGCCTGGCACATAGTAGGTACTTAATACATGAGAGGTGTAATAATTACTTTCAAGTGCAGGCACTACTTTCAAGTACTATTTTCAAGTCCCACTTCCTGGCCATCAAACAGGGCTTCTGTGCCCCCTCTTGGTATCCTTTGATGTCTTCACCATTGCCTTCCACATAACGTTTTTCCCCCCTAACCAACACTTTGGTTGATTTAGTCTGGTTGCATCTCAACTCCAGGTTCACTTTCAGACACGATCTTTTATATCTCCCTTGATCCCACTGTGGAACCTGCAGGCCAGGTGTTCTCACCCACCTACACTTGGCTCCCAGATGGTAGTCCATTGAGAAGCTGCCCCATATCTGGCTCCTTCTTTCCAGTAGAATTCTCTAGCAGTTTTCCACTGGGATGAGCCCAGACCTGAACCTCAATCCTCTGCTTATACCCAGTCACCCCACACCTTACCAGCCTTTCTCCCCAGGAGGCATAAACCTATTGCCTGTACCTCCAGCCATAATTTTTGGCCCAAACTAGACACTGCTTCTTACCTGACACCACCCCAAGTATCTGCAAGGCCAAGAGGACCCTGTCTCAAGAGCCCAGCAGCTACAGCAGAACTGATGTCAATATGGACACTGTTTACTGCAAGCTTGGGTTAACCATAGCTCTTCAAACACTTATGTGGACTGTTGGTCCCTCTCTCTAGGGCACCTTCTGGCCAGGTTTAGCCTTATCTTTCTCCCTCCTCTTCAAACTGAGAATGCCAAAGTTGTGTTCGCTATTTGCAAGCCCAGCAGAAATATGGCATCTCTAGGCTATGTAACTTCTGCAGTGTAACAGCTCAAGGAGGCAGCCATGATTTCTTACCAAGAGGAGACTAATTTTAAACCTCCACCAGCTTCTGCATGAAGGAGATGATGATTTCACTGTGCATTTCTATTTATTTTGTAAAAGGAGACATAGTGGACCAACTGGGAAAATCTCGTAGAATAGCCTACCATTCATTTTATAAATGGATGAGATTATTCTCACGCATATAGCTGAAAAACACATCTCTTCTGTTCTCTGGGTCTGTTATAAAAATTGTAATCCAAGTCACAACATTTTCTGAGAAATCCTTGTGTGAGTCTTCAAACAGTAAGAAAACATTTCTAAGGACATTAAACTCTAGAGCCTCTGCAAGTGAACCAATCATTTTAAACATTGTATCCTTGGTTAACAAAAAGAAACGAATAGCTTCTTCCCTTACTCAGCCTCCTAGTCATTTTCATGGATGGAGGTGCAAAGAGAATGCCAAAATCCTTTTACTTTCAATTGAAGGTAATGGGGTTACTAAAAGCAAGTTATAGAATACCTTTTAAAAATAAGAGGGTTGTTGTCTTCATCGAAAAAATGAAGAATTGGGAATTCAAAGCCATTGATTCCCATTTTCTTTTTCCAGCCCCATTTCAGTTGTTTCTACTGCAGCCCACTGCCCCATGCTAACAGACATTTCTGCTATGTTCCTTCTTTGCTTTGCTATAGTAACCGCTAGTGACCTTGGTGGGGTCAAGCCACTCAAGGCTTCAGTTTCCTTCTCAGATGGCTAAAAAAACAGCCCTCATTCCACTTAGTCATCATGGGTCTATGATAGTCACCATGGTGGGCTCCTCAAAGTTGCCGGCTGTCAGTAGCAGGTCTTGAGACGCCAAGAGCTGCTAGAAAATCAAGATATGGTGCCTAAAGAGCAGCACTAGAACCTGTGCAGAGTTCAGGAGTGAGTCTGCTGCTGGGCACCAGCTCGTTTCCAGAGCACCTCTCCCCTTCTCCCTCTTCCCTTTCCTGCACAGGAGCCTCTATCTTCCTGTGTGCTGCCCAATGGGCAGCTCTTCGTCCAGTGAAATCAAGCATTCTTTATGATATTTAATGATGACTACATTGATTGATTCCCATTTCTGAGCATGACCAGCAGAACTCTATGTCTTTCAAAGTCTAAATGCAGCTATTTCCAGCCAACTTTGCATTCTCACGCTAAGAAGTGTGAGGAGGAGAATTAAGGCTCAGTTGTGGAATCCCTCTTTCCTGTGCTCCCTGATGGGTAGCAGGCACTGTGTACAGAGGGTCAGGGTGGGGAGTCATTAACACATGCTGTGTGTCCAAAACGGGGCCAAGTACTTCCCGCGGCTTCAAATACAGGCTTCCACTTTAGTCCGGAAGAAAGTCATTTGTTTCAGAGTTGGGTTTTCAGGGCAATGCTAGATGGAAAAAATAGCAGCAGGGCTGGTTGAGGGGGAGGCTGGGGCAAAGCCGTGATAGAAAGCCCTGCCGACCCCACCCTCGACCAAGAGGAAGTTGTCACATTCTATTGCATTTAATTAAACTTAACTCTACATTCAGTTTCTAAATTGTGACATTTAAAAATTTAAACTAGATGTAAAATATTTTCATTTTGTCATAAAAAACTGTCAATCTTTATAAGAAATAGAAACATTTCCCCCACCGCCACCCCCCCCCAAGAACTCTGTAACTGTCCCTTTAATTAGGCGCTCATTAATAAATCTATCTTGTTCTCAAATCCCCACGCACTTGGTACAGTAGTTCATTAGCACAGGAAGAGGAAATTTAGATTTCCTCAGATAATAGCATTTGTCGCTAATCAAATTAAGGCAGGATGTGCAAATGTATCTAAAACTGGACAAGCTGGTGAAGGGTGGGGGGGGGGGTCATGACAGAAAAGATCATCTTTAAAATTACAGTCCCGCATCCTCACTCTACGAGGCAGTCCTGAATATCTCGCCTTATTTTCGCTATGAAAACATTTTTATTGATCACAACATCCATGCTGATATGGGGCTTGTCAAATCTTGTCACTGTACCTAAAAGCAATAGAGAGTCACTACCAATGGACTCTCTGAAACCCATTCACTCATTTATTCACACAATTAATATTGACTGAGCTCTCATTCTGTTGCCTTGTGCCAGGTCTTGGGGATGTGGAAGGAGAAGAAAGACACAGGGAAGGTATTCTGAATTCTGTGTCCCTCACCAGGAAAGCAGATGGGATCACACACATGCCCACCTCTGAATGCTGCCACAGCCACCATCACATAGACACACTCAGTTGCTCGTTCGTTCATTGAGCATGTACTATGAGCCAGGCACCCTAGGGAGCTTACACTAGGAGAGTGGGGAGACCAGCTGTACGCTACAAGGCAATAAAAGTGCCGTGAAGACAATAGAGCAGGGTAATGAAATAGATTGAGAGGGACGTGGAGCAGTGAGGGTGCTGATCTCATTAGGGGGATCAGGAAAGGTTCCTGAGAAGATGACCTTTGAGTAGAGACCATAATCAAGTGAGGGAGCAAGCCACAAGATCTGAGAGCCATGCAAAGATCTGTAAAAAGACCCTAAAAACTATAGGTAAGAGGTAGAGGAAAGGCAGCCTGGCCTTAGAGACCACACTGTTACCCACCTTACTGTCCTGTCCTTCTGCCCTTCTCATTTGTGATGACATGGATGGACCTTGAGGGCATTATGCTAAGCGAAATAAGTCAGACAGAGAAAGACAAATACCATATGATCTCCCTTATATGTGGAATCTAAAAAAAATACCAGGGGCCGGCCCGGTGGCACAGCGGTTAAGAGTGCGAGCTCCTCTGCGGCAGCCTGGAGTTCACAGGTTCGGATCCCGAGTGCGGACCGACACACAGCTTGTCAAGCCATGCTGTGGCGGCGTCCCATATAAAGTAGAGGAAGACGGGCATGGATGTTAGCTCAGGGCCAGTCTTCCTCAGCAAAAAGAGGAGGATTAGTGACAGATGTTAGCTCAAGGCTAATCTTCCTCACAAAAAAAAAAAAATACCAAATGCATAGATACAGATTGAGTGGCAACAGGTTGGTGATTGCCAGAGGTGGGGGCCAGGGGTGGGTGAAAGGGGTGAAGGGGGTCAAAATGTACAAACTTCCAATTATAAAATAAAGAAGTCATGGAGATGTAGTGTATAGCATGGTGACCATAATTAATAATATTCTATTTTTTATTTGAAAGTTGCTAAGAGAGTAATCTTAAAAGAACTTAAAAGTTCTCATCACAAGAAAAGAAAAATTGTAATCATGTGTGGTGATGGATGTTAACTAGATTTATTGTGGTGATCATTTTGCAATATATACAAATATTGAATCATTATGTTGCACACCTGAAACTAATATAATGTTATATGTCAATTATATCTCAATAAAAAAAAATTAAAAATAAACAATGCAACTGGTGATGCAGTAGTGTTATTCCCATGACCCCCTGGGCAGCTTCCAGGAAACCAAAGTCTTTGAGTTCCCAGAGGAGTATCGTTGCAAAGCCGAAAGCTAAAGGACCAACGAGCCACATTGAGGCTGGAGGAGAAGTGGGAGAGCACAGTGACTCAGCATCCTCGTGCAGAGCGTCCTTCCAGACAGAAGGTGCGAGTACCTGTGCCAGCTGCTGCTGAACCTTTGAGTCAAAGGAGCAAAGAGAAGTGACCACTGGATCCAGCACAATGAAGAGTGTTGCTGACTTTGCCAAGAACGGTTTCCATGGGCAGTGAAGACAAAAACCCAGCTGTTGTGAGTTGAAGAGAAACTGCGAGATAGCTAAGTGGAGACAGACAATAGAGACAGTGTTGTCAAGGAGTTTGTCTATAAAAGGTAGCAGAGACCTGGGGTGGGAGCTGAAGGAGAACTCAGGCCCCAGGGAGGGAATTTTTTAAAAGATGTGAGTTGCTACAATATCTTCAAAAGCTGATAGTAATGGCTCTGGAAAGAGGGAGAAAGCCAACGATGAAGAGAACATGATAATTGCAGAACGGAGCGTGTTCAAATGGTGACATTTGTCTTACGGAGTGCAAGGCCATTTCACCCACTCTGTAAAGAGGGAAGGCAGAGAATGTGGAAAATGCAGCCAGGCAGGTAGATTGCATGGTGGCAAGGTCAGGTAGTGCTCCCACTGCTGCTATTTTCTCAGTGAAATACGATGCTGAACCAATCTGAGGAGGAGAGAGTATGAGAGGTTAGAGGATGTGAGAGAATCGACTCTGGAAATGTAATAGAACACCTGGGCAGTGCTGAGGTTCAACTTGAGAATTGTAGTCATAAATTTAAAGGGAGAGCTGCCAGCCCTGTAGAGTGGTTTTCTCTGGCCGTGTTTGGTGGCTGGGCACAGCGGGGGAGGTTGAAATTTGAGTTGGAGGCAGTTAGGATGGTGGGAAGGAGAAGAAGGGGTAGTTAAGGATGAGAGCAAGGGAGAGATGATAAGAATGGAATGTGGAATCTAAGCTGAGCAGGAAGGAAGTGAATACACAAGAGGGAGAACAGAGAAGTCAATGGATTAGAAGACCCAATGGCGTCAAAATTGGAATGTTAGAGGAAGTGAAAGGGAAACGTGGTGATGGTTGCCATGGTGATGGTTGCCCTCTGAAGGTGGAAGTCTTGCATCTTAGTGGTAACACTGAGGCCTGCCATTGTCTTGTCCATGTAGCAAAGCTAGTTGAGGATAAAAGATGGGACCAGGACAAATGGAGTCCTAGAGGGTTACTGACTAATGTAGGAACCCTAACAGATCAACTTTGATTGACCTCCACTAATAATGTGGGATGGAAAGCAAAATAAGTTGAACCAAGGGCAATGAGGTAAATCTGAGGGCAAGAACTGGTACCAAACGGGAATTGAAAGTACATCCAAAACAGAGAACGTGAAACTAGAAGTGAATAGAAATCAGAGGGCATAGAAGGAGCATGTAGTGTGGATGTGTCGACCTGTCAATGCTCAGAGGCCCAGACAGAATCTTCTGAATTTGCTAGTGTCGCTGCAGCTTCCACACTCAGGTGTCTCTGCCCTTGGATCTCAAAGGCACACAGTGTGTCTTTTGACAGCAGTAAGGTGTCACAGTCCCGTGGATGATGAGCAATATGGTGGGGTAGAGGATACTAGGTCAATGCCCGCTGGGCAGGGCCACACTGGGCTATGTAGCTGGTAGGATAGTGATCATTTCTGGGGGTTCAAGTGAGAAACAGACCGCACGCTCCACTTCTTCCAGGTTGGTATTTAGAGGGCAGTGAGAGAGTTAAGGTGATTAAGCAATGGAAGAGCACTTTGGAACACAGGGTTCTAGACGCCGCTCTGCCACAAAATAATTAACTAATTAATTAATAATTTTACTTTGGCAGATCCAATAACTGCCAAAGAATGTTGGGAGACATTATGGTCTAGAATAATGTATTTCAAATATTACGTGCATAACAATTACTTGGCAAGCTTGTTAAAGTTCAGGTTTCTGGGCCTGGCGATTCTTATTTAATGCATCAGAAATAGGACCCATGCATTTTCTTTCTAACCAGCTCCCAGGTGATGAGATGCTGCTAAACCCTGGACCACACTTTGAGTAACACTTGTCAAGGAGGAATGATGGGAGAAAAAAGAGGAATCAGGGACATACATGGTTAAAAGATCCAGAAAGGAGAAGGAGAGGCTGAAGGTAATCACCAGGGGCTTCACAATTTGTTTGTGAAGTGGGACTTTGCGGGAAGGTAGCCATCCTTTCTGAACTTAAGTTAAAGTTTGATCATGAAAGCCTGGCATAGCATGGTGATAAGTTTGGACTGCTTCCTCTAAGCAATAATTTTTGAGAGTGGAAGTGTTGACAGAATGAGAATAAGGTTGTAGGAATGTTATTTTGGCAGCAGATTGCAGGAAAGAGTGGAACCATCCTCAGGAAGACTAGACTGAAGGTTATTACTCACCGAAAAATGGGAGGATTACAAAAAGCCGTGGAACAGAGAGAGCTCAAGGGAAACAGAGAAGTAAGGTTGAAGCTGGAAATGATGGGGAGGAACAATAGGGCTGAATGACAAATTAGCTGTAAAGGAAAAAGCAAGGGAAGAGCCTACAGTGACTCTAAGGCTTTTTGACCTTCTAGATCTTGTATCTTTGGGACAGGACTAGAGAAAAATCACCAGAAATATATCTTCTTCTATTTGGGCATGGAATGAAGTTTGACGGATTTCTTACTTTGAAAGTCAGCATCAGAGACAAGCATGAATAAGCTAACTTGCAAAGAACTCCTGGCTTATCAAATAAGAAATGTAGCAGTTATTTAAAATAAAGGCCCCCAAATTACCAGTTTTATGGTTAGTCCATTCATGGTGGAAAATGGTTTTCTGACACGATTATCATATCTACAAACATCATGACCTATCCTTATAGAAATGTAAAAGTCAGAGATGAGCTTGTTTTGTTGTGAGTCTGGAACGTATAGGAAGCGCCCAAGGATGACCTTATTTTTCGTTCTCTTGGGTGGCGATGGATTATGTCTGGTTTTTGGTTGCTCTGGTTGTTCTCTGATGGTGGGACTCCACATGCATGGTAACTCATAGTGGTGCAGCAAGTGGCTGCTTTGTCTGCTCCTTTCCTACCTTTTGTTCTGACTAAAGAGACGGTGAAGTGGAATGGAACAAGACCTGGGCTGGGAGTCAGGAGGCCTCACTTGGGGACATGGCAGGTCATTACCTACATACCTCAGGGCCCTCTTCCCAAGGGAATTAGCTTCTGAGGGTCCCAGGTAGCTTCCAGAGCCAACAACAAATGTGTACGTAGAGCTGGAATTCTAGCATGGTCCCTGCTGTCTTAGTGGGTGCTCCCTTCCAAACACATCCTTTTTCTCATGTCAACCTCAGCGTGAACTGCACTCTACAGGGCTGCTGGGTAAAGCCAAAATCCTGCCTTTCCTTCTTTTTGCCTCCCACCTCTCCCCTTCTCTCTTCTCCCCTTCTATCCACTCCCCTCACTATCACCCCTCCCATCCCATCCTCTCCCCTCATCTAGTCCCAGCCTCTCCTGTCTCCTCCCCTTCCATTCCCTCCCCTTCTCTCTCATCCCTTCACCTCCTCTCCCTACCCCTCCTCTTTTCTTCCCTCGCTTCCCCTCCTCTCCTCTCCCCTATGTTCCTCTCCCCACCCCTCCCCTTTCTTCCCCTCCTCTCCTCTAGTCTCCTCTCCTCTCCCCCTCCTCTTCGCTTCACTTACTTTCTTCTCATCCTTTCCCTCTTTTCTCCCTCCTTTTCCCTTCATTTTTCTTCAGTTCTTGTACCCATCTCTTTCTCCCTTCCCTCCATAGATACACTCTTAGGCTCTCTCTCTTGTTCTCCCCTTCTGCATAAGAATAATAGAAATTACCCATGTGTGTGCCCCAAGGAGTCCTCCTATATCTAAAATTTTCCTTGATAAATCTGCTACCAGTAGGTGAAATGCCAACTTTTGAAATCCATCCTTTTGGGTGGAGACATTGTCTATAGACGCCGTTTATGAAAATGTGAGTCATTCCCAAAAGGGTGATGTTACCATAGTGTTTGCTAATTCATCAGATATCTGTCAGTCATCTCACCGAGCACCAAACTGTTGGAAGGCAGATGAGAGAAGAGGTATTGCTGACCTGAGCTGGGCTCAGCAGGACAAGCAGTGCTGGACCCTGGCTGGTCATGGCTGTGGAGAGATCCTGTGTTCTCTTCTGAAGAGAGGAGGCAAGTTCTAACCCCATCTCCATATTATTGTGTAATCAAAATTCACCATTTTCCGAGTTCTTAGCTTCCTTAATTATAAAATAAGATGTGGGAAAAGTTTCCCATGAAGCTTGAGAATGATGGCTTTCAGAATAAGAGGTAGAGGGGAACAGCAGTATGAGGGAAGAGAATAGCATAAGCAAAGCTACTTCACAGCTTTGCCCAAGGCCAGCCATGTAGAAGTGCAAGTTACTCACAGGTAGACAGTAAATTGAGACAGTCCAGACTTACGCCTAGAATTTCAACTTAATTACTAGTAATGCCTCTTCACTTTTGATCTCAATGTGGATCAAAAATCATATGCTCATCCTTTCACAGTGAACGTTTCCCCAGGACTCAGAAGAATAGGCACACTCCTGCCTCTACCATGCAGAGACCTTTCACATCTTTTCTTTTTTTTTCTTAGCTGAAGCCAATCCACTCCAGCGCACCTCATTTGACTAAGATACACACGTACAAAGCAGCAAGGTAGCAATGCAGAGCTGTAGCAGCTCTCATCCCACATAAGAATCCCAAATGCATTCTTGCATACAGAGCCTCCTATTGAGAGAGCTGGCGTTGGCCTTTGGTTGTTGGTCTCAGGGTACCACATACCCTAACATGTTCAAAGCAAAAAAGCTTTATGCTTTGAGGCCAATGTGGATAAAATCAGCTTAGTATAAAAATGCTTGTGACAGAAAGGTTTCTACATCAGGTATTGCTGCAAAAAAGCTTGATGAATGTTTGGGGACTTATTAACCCAGGCACTTGTGACCAATTTGCAATGATGACTGTCATCTGTAAGGTTGCAAGCTGGGAGGTGCCGATTCCCTCTCCTGCAGTAGCAGCCATAATATTCAGTCCTGTCATTGGTCATTGAACAGGCATCCCCCTCCTCCTTCTCACTCTGAAGAATTCTTTTCCCCAATAGGACAATAATTTCCCCATCTTGGCTCGGCAAGACCTCCATTTTATGAGATCTTGGAGGCTCAAAGCAGCTATCTACCATCCGCAACAGCCTACACTTTCATCCTCAGCAGGGGATCTCCAGCCCCTTCTCAAACAAGCATTATTAGAACCGTTTTATAAAACCCAGACTGAGAGAGCTCCCTGGTGCCTGTTAGGAGTGGTCTAGTATGGCGGTCTTCTCAGCAGGCTGCACACAAGAACCACTCCTCCCTTCCTGCCCACCCAACCTGTGATCCTGGAAGGAGCCAGGAGGGCAAGAACAGGGCAAGAAACTCGTGATGCAAGCCACAAGCCAAAGGAAGGGCAGTCATGAGACAGCCGTAAAGGGTGGGGTGGTAGGCTAAATCATGGCCCCCAAAGGTATGTCCGTGTCCTAATCCCCAGAACCCATGAGTGTTTCCTTATATGGCAAAAAAATCATTGCAGATGTGAGTAAAGTAGGGAGCTCGAAATGGGGAGATTATCTTGGATTATCTGGGTGGGCCCTAAATGTGATCAGAGAGAGATCTGACACACATGCACACACATAAGAAGAGAAGGCAAAGTGACCACAGAGGCAGAGACTGGAGTGATGTGGCCACAAACCAAGAAATGCTGGCAGCTGGAAGCTGGAAAGGGCAAGGAATGAATGGATCCTTCTCCAGAGCTTTCAAGGGAAGCATAGCCCCTCTGACACCTGGATTTTGACACAGTGAAACAGATTTCAGAATTTGGCCTCCAGAACTCTAAGAGAATAAGCGTGTGTTGTTTTAAGCCACCCAGTTTGGGGCACTTTGTTACTGCAGCCACAGGAATCTAATGCAGGCAGTCATCGCAGTACCTGAGATGTAAGACCAGGAGGGGCTGACCAGAGAGTCTGTGGGTGGTGGCGCAGGGGAAGGACTGGGTCAGCCAAGGCTTAAGGGAGCTGGAACCAACTGCATGTTAGAAAGATTGGCTTTCGGATTAGATTGCTGTGAGTTCCATCTCTGGCTTCATCCCTTACCAGCTGTGTGATGTTAGGCATCCCTTAGCCTCAGTCTCTAATCTTTGAAAAGAAAATGATAACACCTAACTTTCAGAGTTGTGATGAGAAATACAAGAGTTAAAAAAAAATGAAAAATGTCTCACACATGGTGGGTGTTCATTGAAAAGTAATGCCTATTGACGCGTGGGAAAAGAAGTTTATTAAAAGACTAGGCAGAATCATCTTAGCAAGAGAAGCGATTGTGTTTGGGAAAATACTTCGATGCCTTCTTTGGATGTCAATGGGGCAGATACTTCCTGTTTTCTGCCACGTGTCCCCCTTTCTCTTCCCCCTCCTCTATCCCATACTCCACGTGGCTCCAATGGGTTATAGCACAAAGAAAACTGAACTTCTCAGCCCAATAAGGAAAGCAGAACTCAAAGTTTCCAGAAATGAGAGAATGCTCATTGTGTGTCCCAAAAAGATATGCCCAGGGCCTAATCCCCACTACTTGTGTATATGGGCTTATTTGGAAATAGGGTCTTTGCAGATGAATCGATTTAAGAAGCCATATTGGATTAAGGTGGGTTGTAACTCAATAACTGGTGTCCTGATAAGACAAGGGAAATTGGGGCACACAGACATACACAAAGGAAAGATGGCCATGTGAAGCCAAAGGAGACATGCAAGAGAATACCATGTGATGACAGAGGCAGAGATCCGAGTGACACAGCTGCAAGCCAATGAAAACCAAGGATTGACCACCAGCCGTCAGACAGCCATCACCAGAAGCTAGGAAGAGGCAAGGAGGGATTCTGCCCAACAGGTGTCAGAGGGAGCCTGGCCCTGCCAACGGCTTGATCTCAGACTTCTAGAGACAATAAATTTCTGTTGTTTAAGCCACCTAGCTTGTGGTACTTTGTTATGGCAGCCCTAGCAGACTAACACAGGGAACTGAGACTAGAAGACAAGAAACAATCTGCCCCAATAAGCACGCCACTGCGGAACCAGGAGAGCAGCTGGCCTGTGGGAAATCCTTGTTGGCTGGAATGGCCCGGGAGCCTGTAAGAGAGGTGTTGCTAATACTCACTTCTGGAGGGTTTGCTGTGAGACTAACCCACAGAGAATCTTCTATTCCACATGGATACCCTTGGATATTCTTGTTGGGGCAATCAAGCATGTGCTGCCTATCTGCTTCCTCTGGGAAGAGAGAGGAGAACCCCATCCACTGAGGTGAGGCCTGGGAAGGGACAGGAAATCAGAACAAGAGGGGCCACAAGACACAGACATTTGGCCCCTTCAGAATCGCAGAGATTTTACAAGAGGATCGTTTTGATTTTCCGACTATAGGACAAGGTGACAAGTCAGGGCCAGAAGACTTGGGGACCCCACCAGGTGACAGACAGTACAGGCTACATTCTTATTAACACTATGGCCTGAATATAAACCGAAGCAGGGGTCCGAACCACAGGGTGCGGGACAATGAGCTGAGCGATCATTTGCTTCTGAAGACACCACCACGTCCCTTCTTGGCAGGCAGCCCCTGGTTGGTTTAAAAAGCCAAGGTGCCAGCTCTGGCCTGGGAGGCCAGCTTTGCTCAGGTCCCCGTGCCTTTCCTCCTTCTGGAGAGTGCCATTGCTCACAAGGGGGCGCCTGCCTCCTGGAGCCCTTCCTGGAAATCCTTCCACACGCTGGCTCACGTGCCAGTGCCCGACCTTGGCCTGCCTGGGAGAATGTGAGATCAAAGAAATGAAAGTGCTCCTTTCTGGTACTTCAATCAGAGACAGAAGCAATTAAAATATGAATTAATCTAAGTGAGATGAAAATGCAGATGTAGAAGAAGAGCATTCTGATCACCTTGAACCTGCGCTGCGCCGTTTAGCTCCTGTGATTAAAGATATTCTCATGCCATTAAAAACCTTCTCTTCCAATGTTACAAACACTATGTCAGTCAAACGCTCCCAGCAGCCACCATGAGGACTGCCCTCTCCTCGGTTCAGTTC
Organism: Diceros bicornis minor; assembly: GCF_020826845.1. Taxonomy (NCBI): domain Eukaryota; kingdom Metazoa; phylum Chordata; class Mammalia; order Perissodactyla; family Rhinocerotidae; genus Diceros; species Diceros bicornis. The sequence goes on from NC_080765.1 coordinate 15,906,645, forward strand.
CTTGATCCTTTCGGCTCTGTGTGGGGGGCCGCTCTTAGAAGGGGACATTGAGGTTTGGGGAATTAAGGGGATGCAGGATTCGGAGCTAAATGGAAAGAGCCATTGCATGTGTCTCCTCTCAAATGGATCCTTTCGGGCTCCTTGACTCTATTGTGCAGGCTGAGTCCTGGCTGTCAGGCGGCACTGGGAGGACACAGCTGAGGAAGGAGCAAAGAGCACACTCTCAGTGCTTCACAGTCCTCTTGCCCTTTCTGGTTCCCCAACTGTTTCTTTGAAATGAGTGATAATTGTAGTATTTACTTCTAGAGTTTTTCTTCTGCTTCTCAGTGGTCTGAAGGGCCCTCTGTTGACTCTCTGTAGGGAGGGGCAGGCTGTGACTCTAGAGGAAGGGATGGACATGAGGGAGTGTCTACTGATAACCCTTTGAACCACGGACCTTCAAGGCCAGTCTTCTAGGCAATTATTATCCTCAAGCTAAGGACACATGTCACTAATGAAGATGGGATTATAGTTGAAGCTGTTCTCTTAATCATTATTATACGTGGTGGCTTTCAAAGGCACTAAGTGAAAAATGAGACCAGTCTTCTAGGCAGAAGGCACTACCAGTCACCAGAAGGGATCTATAAAACAGTCTCCTCTTTAATCTGAAGACCTAAGTAGAGCATCCAAAACTCGCGAAGTTGTTTCAACTTGAAGAAGGAGGAGAGTGGGGGTCTGGTGGGCCTCCCTTCTAACCTTTGTGTGTCTGTCTCTGCTCCCACTCCTCAGTTCCGCAACATTTTAGCAGGTGAGAGGAGAGGAGAGGAGGATCCCTCCTCTGCTTCCTGCCACCAGGTTATGAATCCTTCTAATTCTCCCAACCTCTGGTCTCATTTTTCACTTAGTGCCTTTGAAAGCCACCACGTACAATAATGATTAAGAGAACAAGCTTCAATTATAATCCCATCTTAATTAGTGACATAGCCATGTGTCCTTAGCTTGAGGATAATAATTGTGCCTACCTCAAAGGATTTTTTGTGAAAATTAAATCAGATAATGTGTAAAGTGTTTAGAACACTCCTAACACATAGTAGGTGTTCAATAAATGTCAGTTATTATTATTACTGTTATTGCATTATCGCTATCATTACTACTACTCTACCATGACCAGCTTCCGCTCCCTGCAACTAATGTCCCATATTAGTGTGGGTTCCTATCTCTTTTTGTTTGGGCTCCCATGCAAAGCACCCCCTACCACTTCATTTTCTGAAAACAGCCCCACTGCCCCTGCTAGATCTATAAGTTACCCCGGGTCTCCCCCTCCGGGGCCTGTCCATTGCCGGCCCAATGTTTGTGACATTGCCCGTCACAAACACTTAGAACCTATAGCGCAGTGTTCACCTCACTAGAGTGGTACAATCTTGCAGGAGTTTCCCACCGATTTGCTTCGTGTTTTGATCTTCTCAGCTCTTCATCATAATTAGGTACCAGCTGGACACAGCCTGGGAAATCACTGCATGAGGAGGCTTGCTTCTCTCTTGAGCACATTGAGCTTTTGGCAAGTTGATAACTGGCCTTTGATACTGGGACTAGAGCTTTATTTCACCCAGTTGGGTGGCCTTCTACCCATGTCACTGGAGGGTAATGGAAACTGAAGGACCTGGAATGGAGAGCATTTTTCTCTCTTTTCACTAACTGCAAAAAGCAAGGTGAAACCTGGTCACTGGCTGGAATGTAAGGACCTGGCATTCTAGAAACATTGAGCCAAATGCGTTGAAATTGCTTCAGTTGATAGCTTGCTTATCATTAGTCAGTAAGCCATACTTAACCTACATCGAATTCCTGCAACACAAGATTCCATGCACCCCGAATGCATGTGTGTGTGTGTGTGTGTGTGTGTGTGTGTGTGTGTGTGTGCACACGTTCTTGTGCACATGTGCCATCTGAAAATGAGAACGCTCCCACTATCAGTGAGATGGATTGGGCCGTAATTGATTTTCCATAGACAAATGCTTTAAATTTTGGTAAACCCATTGTAACATCTTAGTCAAATTAAACTGAGCCCTTTCAAGTCAGATTTATAGTCCATAGGATTCCACTTAACTGAGACAAGCGATGCAATTTCAGGGCAATTTAAAGGGTATTTCATTTAGAGACAGAACCAATCCTTGTCAAGGGCCTGGAGGAAACAAGAAATCTTCCTCCCTTCATTTGCTTAGAAGCAGTTGCAGTCCAGTCCATGAGGGCTGAGCAGTATTGTGAGCGGCTCAGTGCAGTAGATTTTACGACCTGTGTTCATTGAAGGGGAAATGGCCAAAAGGAGGGCATGGAAAAGAGGGTAGGGCCTGTCTGTAGCATTCAGAGCCTTTCTAGGAAAAGGTGTCCAGTCTGGGTGCACAGATTACTACGAGGCACCTCTTCACCCCAGGCTGCACTCCTTGTCAGGGCATAAGACTTGGGATCAGAGCACTGGCTGGATTTCTGGCCCCGTTTGCCCTCTGGACCAGCACCCTTGAGTAATGGGCAACGTGGACGACTGTACACAGCAGCCCTGGGAAAATGACATCATGACTTTACATACACATATTACCTTTTTTAATGCTCATCATACTAGGAGGTTGTAATTACTGTCTATATTTTGTAATTACTGTCTCTACATGTCTAAATACACACGGCTGGGAGAGATTAAACACCGCGTTCATATTGATGTAGGTTGAGCTGTGTAACTCTAGTCCAGGTCTGTCGGATTCTAAAATCCAAGCTCTTTCCTAATTCACTATGGAATGTGAGTTCAGCTGAAGGGCTTGGTAATCTTTTTTCCAGGGAAAAAGAAAGATCTGGCGGGGTATGAGCCTCAGCTCTTTGAAGGTGCTGTTGGAAAGGGAGAGCAGACATGTCCAGCTTCTGCCACGAGGCTCCTGCAGATGTGAGGCGGCTCAGTTTTGTCTGTCTACAAAGTTCTGCCTTACCTCAAGCTGAAACCTCCCTCCTGTTGTCCCAGAAGAAAGACAGGACCAGTGCCTGAACCAAGGATGGCAGGTCCCTGTTCCAAGGCCCCACAGGCAGAGCCGGAAAGAGAATGGGGACCAGGAGCCAGACACTTCTCCCCTCTGAGTCTCAGTTCTGCTCCTGAAAAATGCACCTAAAAGTCCTCTTCCTGCCCATCTTTCAGGGTTGTGAGAATCAAAACACGAAGCAAATGGACTACAACACTCTTGCAAGTGAAATGAGGAAATAAGGAAAAATACTGAGTTTTTAACAAAGCTAAATTTATTCAATTTAAAGGACTCTCCTTTATGCTTAGATTAAACCTTTCTTACAGTTTTGTTTTTAAAAATATCCTTTATTAAATTAAAGAAGCTAATCAATAGTTGTATGTGTGTCTATGAGTGTGTATGTGATTTTATTGTAGCTTATTTCTGTTTTGTAAGTCCCTTGATTTGGAAAAAATTTAAAATTAGGCAAGTCTTTGTCAGTATCCAAAATGCACGTGTGTGTGTATATGTGTGTATGTATGTGTGTGCGCGTGTGCATATGTGCCTGCATGTGTGTATGTGTAGACGTGTGTTCGTATGTGTATGTGCATGTGTGTGAGTTTTACGTTTACAGGTCCATGGTCCAAACATTGTAGGAACCATCATCTTAGACATAGAAAACGAACATTTCCTGTCATTTAATACTCATGACAACCCTGCAAGCTAAGTGTCTCTGACTCAAGATAATGCTGTTTCTCACAGAATTTGTGTGTCTTGTCCAAACTTTCACAGCTGAGTAGTTGAAGATTTGAACACACTTCCCTCTGATGCCAATATACCAAGGTTTTGTGTTTGTCATGTTGTTTTCCACTTCACCACATTGCTTAATAGCTTCCCTTTATTCCTGTGGTTCCACAGCTGGGTACTCAGAGGGAATTTGCTGGCTCCTAATATAACCAGTAAAATTTCATTAATCCTTCCCCTTGGTGTCCACGATGTCAAATATATATGGCTGCAGAAAACGTTTGAGCCAACTAGACAGATGTTTGCAGTCTAGAACTCAATGGAACCAAAAGCCATTGGAAAATTTACACCCCATTCCCTGGGCTTCTTGGACTGCTTAGATCAATGATTCTCAGGAATTTTCAAATTCACTAGAAATTAAACTCTAGAAAGGCAAGAGATTTTGTCTTGTTTTATTCCCTGCTGTACTTTTTACACCTAGATCATAATAGATCGTAATAAACACTCAAAAAGTGTTTGTTGAATGAATGAATGAAAGAAAATAGACTCATCTGAGTATCTGATAAAAGCTCAGGACTATCTTCCCAGAATAATGCACGTAGGCACTTGGACAATACCATGCACAGCATTTTCAGGTTCAACAAGCCCCTGAAGCCTATCTGTGATAGGCAAAACTTAGACTATATCCTTGTGAAGAAATTTGGCTCTGGACTCTTTCTTCCATGTTGATGGGCTCTTGGATGGTGTGAGGCCATCGGCACTTTGGATCACCCATCGCTTCACCTATTCGATGGGAATGCCTGGACCTGGCATTTCTAGACCTGTGAGGATGAAAAGAGGAATAACAGCCACCACTCAGTGCGATTATATAATCTGCCAGGCACTGTGTTACACATTTTACATATAATTGATCTAATCCTCATGTCAACCTTACCAAGTAGGCATTTTTAACCCTATTTTTCATTCTTTTTAATTTAATTCTGTTATTGTTGAGGTATAATTGACGTATAACATTATATTAGTTTCAGGTGTAATATGAATGATTCAAGGTTTGTACACACTTATTTCACTTAGCATAATGCCCTCAAGGTCCATCCATGTTGTTGCAGATGCAGGATTTCATTCTTTTTTATGGCTGAATAATATTCCATTATATGTACATACACACACACACATATATATACACACACACTCATATATACCACATCTTCTTTATCTATTCATCCATCGACAGACACTTAAGATTGTTTTCATATGTTGGCTACTGTAAATAATGCTGCAAGGAACTTGGGGATGCATATAACTTTTCAAGTTAGTGTTTTCATTTTCTTCAGGTAAATACCCAGAAGTGGAATTGCTGGATCATATGGTAGTTCTATTTTTAATATTTTGAGGAACCTCCAAACTGTTTTCTACAGTGGCTGCATCAATTTACATTCCTACCAACAGTGCACAAGTGGTCCATTTTCTCCATATCCTCACCAATGCTTGTTATCTATCCCTATTTTTCAGATGAAGAAATTGAGGCCCAGAGAGGTTAAGTAATCTGGCCAAACAACTAGGAAATGGCTGGTTAAGGATTTGGACCCTTGTCTGCCCTCGCTTTTCCCAGTGTGGCAGACTGTCTCACTGCTTGCAAGCAACCCAGACATTTTGAAAGCTCTGTGCCATTAAGTCTAGGAGATGTCCTTTGTCAGATGTGTCCCTGACTTGGACATCCAAACCAAATAAGCAAACAACCAAATAGCTAAGTAAGAAAATTAGCTGTTTTAGGGTCAAAAATTTGGACTTTGTAGGTGTCGCTCTTCTGTTTTTTGAATTTTAAGTGTATTTTCACTTACACTTTTCTTAAAAGCCCCATAGAAAATTGCAGCCTGTTTCAGGTGTGCTCATGAGAACAAGGGGAAGGCATTGGCATCATTTAGGAACCTGGCCATGAGACAAGTGGGGCCAGCATGAAGACAATTCACCCACTGTAGCTCTGACTCTTAAAGGAGTGGCCAAAATCCAAAGTATTTTGTTGAAAGAGATGCAGTAAATTCACTCCTAATGGCCACTGGGTTCCAATTCAGTGGGTGAGATGAGAGCAAGACTAAGGGATCTTTTCCTTATTTGAGCATCTGGGCTCTAAATCCTTGTCCCTGGAGAGCGAGGTGGCAGAAGCAAGTAAGGAATCAGTGCCCCCACAAAGATGGCTGGGAATAAGGTCACTGTTCCATTCTCCATCAGATCCGATATAGAAGCCAGTTGACATGATCTGGGTAAATACAGTGAGAGCTACATGTGGGTGCAGAGTTTCACAGGCTCCCAACTCCTCAACCCCGCCGTGCTAGATACACTATGAAGGACGGCAAGACCACTCCTGTTATTGAGGCCCAACTTCCTAAGGCACAACCTGCCCTAGTCTGGGCTGGTCAAGGACTGGGCGAGGCTGTGGATTCAGGTTCTGGCCCCAGGAACTTCATCAGAGGCAGAGCTTGGGCAGGCAACAGCAGACAGATTTTGCTACTTATCAGAACCTTCATTCTGCACAACCTCAGAGCACCATTCCTATAGGATTCCATCCACACCCAAGGCAAGAAAGGAAGATTATGGAAAGATGAGAACAAAGAAGGCTAAAAGGCAAGTGCATTTCACCTAAGCATATTCAATAGTCAGACCTTGAAAATTCGGAGCCAGTTGCTTCCACGGCTTGACAAGATAGTGAAAGTTTAAGAATCCCAGGCTGCGAAATGCAGTCTCCTGACAGCCATTTTGTCATTTAAGAAAAAAAATCCAATAGAGATACAAAGCAAGTCCCAAAATAAGACTTGGGTTCAAATCTCAGTTGATATAACTGCACACTTAAAAATTTTTCATTTTTACCTGAAATCAACAATCCAAAGAGGCTTATGCACCCCTATGTTCATTGCAGCATTATTCACTACAGCCAAGAAGTGGAAGCAACCTAAGTGTCCCTTGACTGACGATTGGATCAACAAAATGCAGTATATATATACAATGGAATACTACTCAGCCATAAAAAAAGACAAAACCGTCCCATTTGCAAAAACATGGATGGGCCTGGAAGGTATTATGTTAAGTGAAATAAGCCAGAAAGAGAAAGACAAACACGGTATGATCTCACTCATATGTGGAATATAAACCAACACGTGGACAGAGAAAACTGTATTGTGGTTACCAGGGGCAATGGGGGTGGGGGGTGGGCACAAGGGGTGAAGGGAGACATATATATGGTATGGACAAACAGAAATGTACAACCCAAAATTTCACAATGTTATAAACTATTAAAACATCAATAAAAAAAATTTTCACTTTTATTATGAAAAATTGCAAACACACACAAAAGTAGAGACAACAGTACAACGAAGCACCATGTTGCCTCAGCAACCATCAGATTTCTGCCAATCTCTTTTCATCTACCTTGCTATATTTTTATTGCAATTTTTTAACTTCATCTTAATGCCCTCAAAACACATCCCAGTGAAGATATCGCAATAGAGAAAACCTGACTCCTGTTTAAAGTAGCTATCATTTTTTATAGTTTAAAGAACAAGGAATTTGTGGACAATGAAATCTGTTCATTAAATCTAAAGAGAAGGCAATTTCAAATCACGCATATGCAAAGGAGAGAAGGACCACCACCAGCACACCAAGTAGATGGAAATAGTCTTTCTCTCAATCTGGCAATGCAGGTTCCCTGGGATCTGTTGAATCACGCTGTATTCCCCAAAGTACTCAGGTCTTTTATATTAGTTTCACTAGGGTAGCTCCGGTTCTTACTTGTAGCAGAGCTTGGTAAATGAGAGGCCACCTGAGAAGCAATTAAGCTAAACCAGAAAATCTTTCCTGTTCATTTCATCTTGTCCTTAAACAGTTTACACACCGATTGAACTAGGAAGAGCTCATGGTGGTTTATGATGATTACTCCAGTAGGGGTCAGCGCCTAATGAGTTGGGTACTTATCTGTGACCCTGACAAGATGACTGTAAATGAACAGATAAGAGGACCAATGGGACTAGTTCTCAAAGCTGCCCACAGAATCATGATAGCAGAAGCCGACGAAGTTAGGTAGATTGAAAAATAGAAGCTAGTGGAGTTAAGTAGATTGAAACACTTAAGGATTTTTAGTTAGAAAAATAAGGTGTTTATCTTAGCTCTCAACAAATGACAAAATGCCTATTTAACACTCTTTCTTTTGGTGCCACACTTCCTCTTCTTTCTTCATAATACCTGGTACACTTGTGGTTCCCATGAAATGATTCCATTGAGGTGGATATCTTCACTTATTACAGAAGGTGAGTGTCAATGTCAGCCTAGTGGAATGGTACAATGAAGCTTACTTGCATGTACCATCACAGAAACAGACTGAAAATGGCAAAACAAAAAAATCTTGGTAAAAGTGCATTTGCAGAGTAAGCAGATAAAATCATAGCGACACATCCTATGGCATAATGAAAATTCTCAATAATTGGCAAACTAGAACAAGTAATCTCCTTTTTTTGTTATTTACTAGCTGTATTAGCCAGTTTTTTTCTGTGAGAATGTTGTGTAACAAACAACCAAATCTCAGTGGCTTGCAGCAACAAATGTTTGTTTCAATCTTGAGGGTTGAAGTTTGGCTGTGGTTTGGCTGATCTTAGCTGGGCTCAGCTAGGCTACACTGGATCCAGGTCTGTTCCCTGTATTTTCATTCTAAGATCCAAGCTGAAGGAGCAACAGCTGCCTGGGGCATATTTTTCTCATTACAGATGCTTAATAGGGCTGGTGGAAATTTGCCAGCTTCTCTAACCCTTAGCTAGGAACTGGCACATTGTCACTCATTACCCATATTCCGATTATCAAAGCCAATTGTGTGGTCAAGTCCAAAGCCGGGTAGAGATGTATACTGTACCAACTGTAGTGGAAGGAACTGTGAAGTCATAGGGAAAAGAGTGTGAATATATAAATTCTCTTCTGAGAATGAAGAGTTGGGAACACTAATCCAGCCTTAAATACAACAACCATGAAAAGAACCCGTTTCTGCCAAAATGGGAAGAAATGTGTGTCAACATCTCAACACAACTTAAAACAAAATTTGCTGACTTGTAGCCCTTTTTGGCAAGACAGTGTGCGCTCAAGTTCTTGGCACCTTATCTTTTAGCTCCTTTGACAATGGCACCAACTATTCTATTTACATACCCTCAGTATAGAATGAGGCTGGAATTTTCCTCTTTTCAAACAAAACATCCATTACTACTTTTGTCACGGAAAAAGGTAAGTCAGATACCAAGCACATCAGAGTAGAAAAGCAGCCCTACTCAGGTTAAAATAAATTATTTAGGAGGTCGGCCCGGTGGCGCAAGCGTTAAGTGTGCGCGCTCCACTGCGGCGGCCTGGGATTCACCGGTTCGGATCCCAGGCGCGCACCAACGCACCACTTGGCAAGCCATGCTGTGGCGGCATCCCATATAAACTGGAGGAAAATGGGCATGGATGTTAGCCCAGGGCCAGTCTTCCTCAGCAAAAAGAGGAGGATTGGCAGATGTTAGCTCAGGGCCGATCTTCCTCACAAAAAAAATAAAAATAAATAATAAATAATTTAGGATGAGAGAGAGAGAAAGGAAGGAGGGAGGGAGGGAGGAAAGGAAGGCAGGAAGAAAGAAAGGAAAAGAGGAAGAAAGAAAGAAAGAAAAGAAAGAGAGGAAGAGAGGAAGAGAGAGAGAGAGACAAAGAAAGAGAGAGAGAGAGAGAAAGAAAGAAAGAGAAAGAAAGAAAAAAGAAAAAGGAAGGAAACAAAACAGAAAAACAGGAAGGAAGGGAGGAAGGAAGGAAGGGAGTCACTTTGCAGGAGGGAGAGAGAGAGGGAGGAAGGAAATCACTTTGCAGGTCCACCCTGTGGGTGAGTCAAACAAAAGCCATCCACATGCCAAGGACAGCCAGATGGCCAGTCTGTGACCTCAGTGTAGGAGATGACGCCTTTACCCCTGTGGGGGGCTGAAACAGCAGGACCCTGAGCAGAGGTAGATACAGTTACTCCCAACTTCTGAGTCAGACCATCACACCACATCCTCATTATTTTGTAAGAAGGGACACCAATCCCATAAATAGCAAACCTATATCCAAATAGAAATACATAAATGCATTTTTAAAGCAAAGCATCCATGATTAATTATTCACTCCTTTGAACTACTCATTCTATTACTCCCAGGAGTGTAGATAACAGAATTTAATATCCATATTTAATTTAGGATCCAGTAGCTCAACAAGAAGAATGAGCTCATGTTTGTGGAATGTCTATTGTGGGTCAACACTATGGTAGGCACTGCATAGACTGTAGAATGAGTATAGATGCTCCACAAGTTGGTGGTCCAGGGGGCCGAAGATGTGGCTCAAAGAGCGATAATGGTGGGGATGGCCCGTCCTCCTCTCACTCCTATTCTCACCACGCAGGCTGTGTGCCCTGGGCAATGGACTTACTTTCCTAAGCCTCCCTTTCTTCATGGAAAGCTGAGTACTTCTCAGATTTGCAGAAAGAATCCGTGAGAGTATATTTAAAGTCCCAAGTTTAATACCTGGTGTTATTAGACATTGGGAATATTTTATAACAACATTTCTGTGCCTAGGTTTCCTCATCTACATAAGGGGATAATAACAGTTTCTGGCTTGGAAAATTGATGTGAGGAGTGAATGAATTAACATGTCTACAGTGCTTAGAATGGAGCCCAACACTTAGTACTAACTCAATATGTATAACTATTAGCTATTATTTTTTTAATACTTATTACTATTATTATTACATAGATTTTATTCTGGGAAAAATCTCTCTCTACATTATAGTGGATTATCCATGACCCAAATGAGATTTTTTTTTTTTTTTTTTTGTGAGGAGATCAGCCCTGAGCTAACATCCGCCAATCCTCCTCTTTTTTTTGCTGAGGAAGACGGCCCTGGGCTAACATCGGTGCCCATCTTCCTCCACTTTATATGGGACGCCGCCACAGCATGGCTTACCAAGCAGTGCGTCGGTGCGCGCCCGGGATCCGAACCAGCGAACCCCGGGCCGCCGCAGCGGAGCGCGCGCACTTAACCGCTTGCGCCACCGGGCCGGCCCCCCAAATGAGATATTTTTTATAAGCAGAAACGCACTTTATAATTCCAGGAATGTGCTGGCCCTGCTGCTCACACCTTTTCTGTGGGCAGAAGTAATAATTAAGTGCTTTGGTTTACAAGAGAGAAAATGAGACCGTCTCTCTGACTCTGCTAGTGTGCATATGGAGGTGGTAACAATATTAGCGGTGGAGTTGCTGCATTCTATTCACGTCTATCCTTCTATCCACAGGATCAGACCCACAGAAGACGTTAAATGTGTCCATGTAAATGTGCACATGCTCATCAGATGAATGAATTAAGCTAAAGTTGGAGCAAATTCCAGGGAGAGAGGCAGCCTGGCCTCCAAATATCCTAATGACCTTTCTGCCCCAGGTTTCCTGGAGCACAGCTCTCCACTAGAATTGCCTGGATGTAGGACCCTCAGAGACTTAGTGTAGGCAGGCCCTCGGGAAGGGGATGATGAGCTGGTGGGGGAAGAAGGGCAGTCAAGGGAAGAGAAGTGTCAAGAACAAGAAAATGAGCTCCATAATTTTGCATTAGCCTCACTTCTCAGGTTGCAAATTGGATTCTTTTGGAAGGATTGCAAATGAGAAAAGCAGGCGGGCTGGATTCTTCGCGTCGTCAGGCACGTGTCTCTGAGGAAGTAGCTTAATATATTTAGTCCTCAGTTTCCCCATTTACAACAATAACATTTAATCGTCTGAAAGGTACTTGGAGATCCTTGAAAGAAAGGCACTCCATAAAAGCAAACGGTTCTCACTATTCTTTGGGGTCTTTACTCCTGGCATCCAGGCAGCTTGTGCCGTGGATGTTGGAGATGGATGCGGCCGGAGAGAGCAGTAAAGGAGGAGGACGTGGGGAAAGGATTTGGGCTACAGGGGAAGAGAGAGAGCAGAATGGCAGTATGTGGATGGTTGCTTAATTAAGAGCCCCTCCTTCTCGGGAGGAAAAGCTGGCAGAAAGATTTGTTTAATAGGAACAGAGTCCTCGGAACAGTGCAATGAGACAAGAAGCGGGCCTAAGTGGGGCTTAGCTTGGGGGAAGGTTCAGCGGAGAAGTGAGGGCTGCCATCTGCTGCCTCCCTCCCTTCACCTGGCTGAGAAAGGGCTCCCCGCAGCGCACGGCCTGTTCTGGAACTTGAATCCTGAGCAGCAGCTGTGCTGTACCTTCTTAGGCACCTGGTCAGCTCCTTTCTCTAGGCCCCTAGGAATCATGTAAGCTGCCCTGCCAGGTGATGGCACCGGCTGTGTTGGGGGTGAGGGTGGGTGGATTGCAGAGCTGCTAAAGGTTCAGAAAGTCTATCTCCAAAAAATATCTAGGTCAGTGGGCTTAAAACGGACATGATTAAAGAGCCGAATTCCAAACACAGGCACACACATGCACACAGAGTCTGGCACATGTGCCTAGTCAAACGCAAACACATGTATATACATAGACCATGAACACACACATGTACAGAGTTGCAGAAGGTTGTGTATTCGAGAAAGGGAGAGTGAAATTAGAGATGCTTCATTATTTGCAAGATATAGTGTTATTCAGACTAAGAATTTTAGAAACAAAAAATGTGTTTTAGATCAAAATGAAACAGATATTTTCAAATCAATGCCCCATACTAAGGCACTCTGCACATAATTGGAACTCAGTATTATTGTATGAATGAGTAGGGGCAAGGAAGAAAGAAAAGGAGAGAGAGGAAGGGAGGGAGGAAGTTTGACTAATTCCAAAGCAGAAAAGATTCTAGATGAGGTGAGAATGGTCTTGACAGTCAAATTGTTCTTCCTTCATCTTGACTAACTACAAAGAGGTAAGTCCCCTTCTACAGAAGTATTTAAGAGGGAGAAGGGTGACTCTGGGTTCAGGATGGCTTAGACCCAATATTTTCTCCATGTCCTGTTCTATTCTAGAATGTTTTCTCTCTTTTTTGGTGGGGAGGGGGCAAGTAATGGAGTTAGAATCTTTCTTCTCGGCCTTTGCTTCAAGAGGTGGCCAGATAACCAGCTCCCTTGTGGTGGAATCAAAGCAGGTTCACAGAGGGAGGAAGCTGGCCCTGGGAGGTAAAGGACCCAGAGAAGAAGCCTGCATAGTGGGACCAGAACTCTGGGATCAGAGCGTAGCCATCTGTCCAGGAGTTCTGGATTGCTTTTACACCTCTGTTACTTTTCTTTGTTTCTCTTTTGCTTTTCCTTGCTATTTTGTTAGGTTCTTTGTTTATTTTTAACATTTCAGCCTCCCTCAGCTGTGCTAAGGAAAACAAGAGAAAGTTATTTGTGTCCACACAAACACACACACACATGCCAACAGATTAAAGGGGATGCAACTCCCTCTTCGAGAAAGTGTGGTAACAGCAGTGCGAATCCAAACAGAACCCCTCGATCCAAAAGGAGGACAAACCTCAGGGGACAGAGCTATTTGGAGAGCTCTTGTTCCCTTCCTTGAGAGTTTCCTTCCAGTGCTGAAGCCTTGAAGATTCTGGCCTTCTTTTAAATAAAGGCAGCAGTGCTCGCATGAGGAGTCCCAGAAAATAAGAGGAAGTTTTCAATGAACTGCAAGAAAACACAAGGCTTGGGCCGGCCCCGTGGCTTAGCGGTTAAGTGCGCGCGCTCGGCTACTGGCAGCTACTTGGGTTCGGATCCCGGGCGTCCACCGATGCTTCGCTTCTCCGGCCATGCTGAGGCCGCGTCCCACATACAGCAACTAGAAGGATGTGCAACTATGACATACAACTATCTACTGTGACTTCGGGGGGGGGCGGAAAAAGGAGGAGGATTGGCAATAGATGTTAGCTCAGAGCTGGTCTTCCTCAGCAAAAAAAAAAAAAAAAAAAAAGAGGAACATTAGCACGGATGTTAGCTCAGGGCTGATCTTCCTCACAAAAAAAAAAAAGAAAGAAAGAAAACACAAGGCTAGATGGAGAAAATCAACCTCAAAGAGTCAGCACCACTTCTAACCCAGCCCACAAGTACCAGCTGCAAAGAGACAGATACAAGCTAGACGACATGCTCCTTCCAACAGCCACCAAGCAGAGGTGATAGGATGGGGCCACACAATGTGTGTTCTTTTGGCAAATGTGGCTTGGGAATAACAAGCACAGGAAAAAGTGGACCATTATTTTCCAGGAGATGAGAAGCCAACTCTCTGCCAGCATTTCCTGGTCCCCGAGGGGTACCTGTTTCCACAGCAACCACAACTTGGAGAGAACACTGCCTTCAAGTTAACTGTCCCAGGAAGATATTTAGTCTGCGCTATGAATTCTGGATGGGCAGAAAGAGCACAGAACATGAGTCACAAACCTCACCAGGACTTAAGGAAGTTGAAGAAGTTGGTTCTGTGGTTAGCACATCAAGGCAGCTGTCACCACCAATCTTGAACTCCACCCTGGTGACTTCTTGCCAAGTTCCTGTGGCTCCTGTTCCCCCTGAACTTGGGTCCTCATCCTGGCAACTTGATGGTGACGATGATGATGATGATGATGACAATGATGATGACAATGACAATGATGATAATGACAACAATGACAATAATGACGATGATGATGACTACGATAATGAGGATGTCAAATGATGATGATGAAGATGGTAATGATGATGTGACAGTGATGATGATGACAGTGATGATGATGATAATGATGACAATGATGGTGATAACAACGATGATGATGACCACAATAATGAGGATGGCAAGTGGTGATGATAATGACAACAACAATGATGATGATGATGATGATGACGATGATGGCAATTATGATAATGACAATGATGATGACGGTGATGATGATGGCAGTGAATATGATGACAACAATGATGATGATGACAATGACAACCATGAATATAATAGCAATCATAACAGAAATGAACATTGATTGCTAAGTGCTTTATATGCATTTTCTTATTTTGCTCGCAAAAGCCCAATTAAGTAGGTGCTATTTTTGACCCACTTTACTGATAAGGAAACAGCAGCTCAGAGAGGTGAAATAACCAGCAAGAGGACCTGATAGGTGAACTCAGCTCTGTGTAACACTGAAGTCATTTCTTTCAGGAGCAGGAGAGCTCAAGAGCTCAGATTCTACAAGAGACTACCTCAATTCAATCCTAGCTCAACCCTTACAGCTGTGGGACCTTCAGAAAATCACGTAAGCCCTCTGCATTAAATGTTATCATCTGTAAAACAGGAATAACTGTAGTAGCTCCCTCTTAGGTTTTTTTGTGAGAATTAAAAGAGTTAATATATGTAAAGCAGTACTCTTCAAACTGAAACCTGCTTACAAATTACCTGGGGATCTTGTTAAAATGCAGCTTCCATTTGGTAGTTCTGGGGTGAGGCCTGAGAGTCTGCATTTCTGATGAGCTTCCAGGTTCTTCAGCTCTTCAGACCACACTCTAGTTAGCAAAGCTGTAAAGCACTTGGGACAGTACATGATAATCAGTAAAGAAGTATCGGCTGTTATTATTACTATTATTATTTTAAGCTCTCCTAGCCACATCCCTGTGCCTGAACGTGTGACTTTTTCTGAGGGTTGTATCCGGGTAGCCACTTCACCCTCTGGGAACTGTTAGCTTATTTTTAGTATATGAACATAAAGATAGAAGAGCCACAAATTTGGAGTAAGCATGAATGCCCTATGCCTATGAATAGCTTTCTCCCTCTATTGCCTGCATGAATTGATTAACCAAGTGCATGGTGGCTTAGCTGCTGCTGGAACCCTCACAAAAATGCCTTTGCCCCCAAGAAGAAAACAAAGAGACATGTCTGCTTTCTCCTCCCTCTGACTCAAGCAGGAGGTCAAAGGGGGAACAGAGTGACTGTGTCCACATGCCAACATGAGTGAGCACTAGGATGCAATGCCCATATTCACCTTCAAGTAAGTTGAGGGTGCTGTTGGCAGGCAGCCCTCACTTGTCAACCACTTCAGGGTTGCCTCTGCTGCAGCAACAACTGGTAGAGGCAGGGGTATGAAGGCCTGGCCATCTCAGTCCAAGCACAGACAAGTCTGAAGGGCTCCGTCACTCTAGAGCTCCCCAGGCAGTTGGTCAAGGCTGTGCTTGAGCCTTGAACATCACCACTGGACTTGTCTCCCTCCCACTCCTGCTTCCTCTAGCTCCCAAGGGCACTGTATCAGTTTCCTACGGCTATTGTAAGCAATTACCACAAACTCGGCTTCAAACCACACAAATACATTCTCTTATAGTTGCAGAGGTCATACGTTTCACTGGGCTAAAATTAAGATGTTGGTTTCATTCTTACTGAAGGATCTACAGGAGAATCCATTTCTTTGCTTTTTCCAGCTTCTTGAGACTGGCTTCTTTCTTGGCTCATGGCCCCTCCATCTTCAAAGCTAGCAGTGCAAGCATCTTCAAATCTCTCTCTAAGACCTCTGCTTTTGTTGTCACAAATCCTTCTTATTCTAACCCCTTTTGACTTCTGGTCCTCCCCACTATATGAAACCTTGTGATTATATTGGACTCATCCAGAAAATCCAGCATACTCTCCCCATCTCAATATCTTTAACTCATTCACATCTGTAGAGTCCCTTTTACCATGTAAGGTAACATATTCATAGGTTCCAGGGATTAAGATGTAGACATTTGGGGGGGCTATTATTCTTCTTCCCAAGGTACCCCTTAATATATATGGTGCACATCGGACTCCATCTCAGAGACTGCTTCCTGGAGAACTCAATCTGCAACACTACTGTTCATAAATGCTGCTTCCATAGCCTGTCTTATTTCAGCTCTAGATTGTCCTTGCTGACAAGGGGTGAGAAAGGGGAACAGCCATGTATATTACCTAAAGCATGCAACAATCCCCAAAACAAAACTTCATATTCTGTGACATCATGTAGAGTTGACTTTAAAGAATCTGAGTATGTCTGTCTGTAGAGGAAAGAATTAGCTTTACTCATAGAGAGGTCTGGTCTTTGCTCTCAATCCCTGGGAGGTGATAGCTAAGCCCTTGGAATGATCTGCCTACTAAGAGTGTCTTTGTTTACCTGGAGCTTTAGGCCACACCAGACAGTCTAGGTGATTTATGGTGAGGGCCTTGGACCACACAGCATGAGCTCAAACTTCGGAGGCGCTCAGGACGAGGTCAACCATGTGGGTGGTCAAGCATGTCTACATAATGAAGCCCCAATAAAAACTCCGGACACCAAGGCTTGGATGTGCTTCCCTGGTTGGCAGTACTCCATGCATATTGTCACACATTGTTGCTGGGAGAAGATAGCACTGTCCATGATTCCAGTGGGAAAAGACAACTGGAAGCTCCTCGTGTGGAACTCCCCTGGACTCTGCCCCGTGCATCTCTTCCCTTGGCTGATTTCATCTGTATTCTTCTGCCATAATAAACTGTAACATCGAGTCTAACGGCTTTCAATGAGTCTGTGAATTCTTCTGGCAAATTATCAAACCTGAGGCTTATCTTGGGGACCCTGAACTTGCAGTTAAGTGTCACAAGTGATGGTGGTCCTGGGGTCCCCTGAAATCTGTGCTATCTTATGCACTGTATTCAGGAAATTTCCTCCCCAAAACTTTTCCCCACAAGAACTCTATGTCTTCTTTATTTTCCCCATTCTGATTGCTTGATCAGCTAGTCTCTGTACCCACCTTCAAACTAGAAACAAGCATTTTTCCTCTCTGGCTGTTGCAAAGCACCAACCCAGGGCAATGCTGAGTCATTCTGGAATCTTCTTGGGACCTGGGAGGACAGAGAAATGTCTTGATTTGACAGCTTAGACACAAGGTACACTAAATGTCAGAAACAACTCAGTTCAACCTATGTTTTTTATGGTACTCTCACAAACTGGAAATACAGAGATGAGAAGGACACCCTCTGGAAAGGCAGCGCACATGGAAAAGACAGATCAAGACAACAGTGTGGTAAGTGACTTACCCCTGTAGGTGCTGATTACAAATAGAAAGAGATGTCAATGAGGGGCTTTCTTTGCCCTACCTGCCAGTAAGCTCGGGAAAAAAAATTGCGTTAATGTTAGCTACGTTTACATTTACAATCAGCAAAGCTTTGTTTTTCTTTTCTTTTTGGCCCTGCATTTCTGTTTATATCTTTATTTTAATAAATTTAGCATGGATTTACTGTTTATTTTTATATTTGTACCTCAAGTGTACAGAAGTAGTCATAACTCTGTCTCATGACACCCCTTGATAGTTTCTCCCTGCATACTATAGTGCTTGCTTGCTTTGTTTCTTTGTTTGTATATTAATTTACTTTTAACCATGTGATAAGCATCTATGAACCCACTCCCAAACCAAAAACTAGATCCATGACAGTAACTTACGTTGTGTATTTATTCCCTATTTCAAAATGTCTAAAAGAATTTGTACTTTACTTTTTTGAGAGTAAAATTAAGAAGCTGTTATTCAGGAAATTTTCCAAATAAAGGCCAAACTAAAGAGAAAAATATTACCTATACTCCATTCCCTCATTCCCACCCACTTCATCAACAGCAGTTAATATTATATTCTGGCATATTTACATTTAATATTTTAATATGCTTTAAGTTATAACGTATGGAAAGTTTCACATCTTGTCTTTTTTTTTTTTACCACTTGCCATTATGTACTAAATACTTCACTTAACATTATATATTACATTATTTTTTATTATTTTTGACACTGAACATTATAAGCCACTGAACATTATATGCCATATTTGGATGGTACCATAAATGATTTAGTAATTGACTTATCAGACATTTAGGCTGTGGTTTTTTGGGGGGAAATATAATAAATAGTATTATCAAACAGTATTTTATACATAATTTCACTGTTTTTCAGTTTTCTGTATAGAGTTCTCATTCTTAGAGACTAGATATCTGGGTCAAGGAATACTCACATTATAAACTTGTTGGGAAACATTGTCTAATTGTTTCCTAGCAAGATTATACCAATTACTCCCGACCTTGGCAAGAAGGGCCCTGCCCCGGTCCCACACTTTCCTGGGCCCCTCTCTGGCCTTCCTCAGGCCATGGCACTTCTTATGAGTCAAGGGTTCCATGGGCCAAGGGGATAACCTACTGGGAGCATATGACCCCTGACCGTCTAGATCATGCTCCGAGTGCCTGGGGTCCTGGACTTGCCTGTCTCAGTGTACCACACCTGCTTCCAGGGCTTCAGGGTCTCTTCCATGGAACTGTTTTCTCAAGAGCAGACCCCAGCTGCCATGTGCATACTCCTCAGCCTGTTTGTGGGGTGGTTGGACATCTGGAAAGATTTTGGTTGTGCAGCCAGGGTGTCCACATGCACGTTTACCAGCCCCTGATAGTGCAATGGAGCTAGAGGTGGGAAGAACAGGAGGGCAGGCCAGGGGTCAGGAGCCTGGGGCTCACTCCCCCTATACAACCAGCGTCTATCAAAGAACCCCTGGGAATCCATGAATTTTCATTCACCCAAGTCATTAGGAAGGTGTATTTGTCAAGGTAGGAAGACTGAAAATATTTAAGTTTGTTAGCTTTGTTTGTACCTTTTAAATATGTAGACACATGGTATGTGAGCCTCCAGCTGTCCTCTTGTCCTAGGGGATGAACTGGTACCCATTTCTATTCTCACCAGCACATTTGACTGTGCCTGCTCACCAACATTACGGATGATTATCCTTTGTTAATTTGGTGGGTGAAAACAGTATCTCATGCTTGTGTTAATCTGCATTTTAAACGTATTTGGCCATTCATATTTTTATTTTGTTATAGTTTGTGTCTTTGTTTATCTGCTGGGACTCAAAGTTTTTCTTAGAAGTTTGTAAAAGCTATCTCTATATTAAGGATAGTAACCTCTGTAGGTGTAACAACTAACCTAGAGCTGGGTATGTGGTGTCGGTCCAGTCTCTACCCCCAGCAAAAACTGCTTGTGTCCAGCAGGACAGCAGATGGGGCCAGAAGGTGAGGAGCTAGTGCAATACGAGAAAGCTCAGGGGGCCCCATTTGATTACAGTCATTAAGTGGGGGTCACTAAAACAATGAGGGGCTCAGAACCAACCAAAACCAGGAATATGAGAGCAAGGAAGAGAAGACCAAAGTAGGGCATTCTGAGGAAGTTCTCAGAGTGTGGACCATCACCTGTGGTTTGATTGCCGTTTATAAATTCCTGGACGGGTGAACACTAGATTCACATAAGGGTCCTGCTACTAGGCATGTACCAGTATTGAACACCAGTACTGGTATTCAATAAATGTGTGAAGAATTGAATTCTTGAACTAAGCTGTAATCTAGCTGAACTAAATGCCCAACAGCAGAGTCAACTCTTCCCCCAAAATCATCTCCAGTCAACAGGGAGTTGATCTTGTTAAACCACAAACAACCAAGACACCACCTCAGGGGCCTTCATCTCATTTTCTTCTTCAAACACTCAAGCAGAATCTCTTCATTTCTTTCAGATAGTTGGCCAGTAAATGCTTTAATTACAAGTTGAAAGGAATAAAATAAAATCATCTGGTGGAATGGTTTTAATTAGAGTTTAGTGAGTCAGGCAAGGAATTAGTGCATCTAAGAATGGAGAGGATATACACATATTTGTCTGCATTGAGCTTCACTGATTTAAATGAACATTTGACTCAGATTCCTCAAGTTAAACAAAGGCGTCATAATGGTACTACTAATAATCACACAGCCTGAACCGATAGAAAATGGAAAAAGCTATCATTTACTCTTTATCCTCCTGAATCCTAATGGCAGGACTTCATGGCAACGCCACCAGCCTTAGTTTTAGGAGATGCCATGAAATTGTTAAGATTATTAAGATTATTGATTAATTTCAAATTAAAGCATAGGAAGAAGAGGGAACGGTGAAAGAAGAGAAAGGGAACTGTCATGCTTGAACGTCTGCTATACGCCAAGTACTAGTGCACAAGGAGTCTATGTCCATCATCTCCTCCTTTCCTGCTTGCTCCAGCCTGTGCAGAGGGTGTTATTATAGATGCAACAAAAAAAGGCCCAGAGAGATGAAGTCATTCCCAAGCTTGGATGGCCAGTAGGAGCAGAACCCTGGATAGTCAAAGCCCAAAGTTCATGCTTCTTCCAAGAGATTCGGAATCCCTTAAATATAAGGGATTTATTTTAACTCCAAAAAAAAAAGAAAATGGAGTTCCTCTAGGAACAGTTCGATTTCTATATTTCAGGTGTGAACTCACTCTCCAGCTGGGAGGTGAGAGCTGTAGGAGCTAAGAGCGAGGCTGGTTCTTCCCACAGGCCCAACAGGTGCCACAACACGGGTTTGCCATCTTGGCCACACATTGGAATCACTGGGGAGCTTCAAAAAACACTGATGCCTCATCGTGGTTTAAATTGTGCAGTAGAAAGATGTTCACAGGAAAGAGGCCAGTGAAACGGCCACCTGGGCAACACCTCACAAGGTGCCTGTCATTTGAGAGAGTTTGGCAGCCAGCTTTCAAGTTGAGACATTCGATTTTATCAGTTTACCCATGGATTAGCTTTTTCTGGGAAACAGATTCACAAATACTTAAAGACAAGGAAATTATATTACGGCACAAAAACTCTTGATTCTAATCAAGTTAATCAAGTTCTCCTAGCTTCAGAAACTTCATCTGTAAGATGAGAATAATACAACAACTCAGTTAGCTACGTATTATTTTAGAAACTATGGAAGCCACTGGTGCTTTTCACCAAATATTTCCCACTCTCTGCCTATTGGCACAGGATTGCGTCCTTGGGGCTCCCTTGAGTCAGGGTGGGGCTGTGTGACTACTATGCAATGAGTTGTGAATGGAATTGAGTGTTTGTCACTTTCAGGCAAGAGCCATTTATTGCTGGTGCGTGCTCTCCAGAACTATCTTTCTATCTAGCATGGTCAACAGTGACATTCAAGATATAGGCTATTCCACCAGCCTGGGTCCCATAGTAAGCAGAACTCCTCTGCTGACCTGCAATGGACACGTAACGTTAGGAAGAAATAAACTTTCAATGTTTAAGCTGTGGAGGTTTAGGAATTGTTACTGCAGCACAGCTTAGTTTAACCTGTCTGATTCAAAAATCAAATGAGATAATGCATATCAAGCGTCTATCACAGTTCCTGGCTCACAGCTGGTATTCGATAAATAAATTCAATAAAAGTCGGTATTCAGAAAATTCTTCCTTTTCTAAAATGGAGAGGCGGGACACTGTCTCGAGATGACTTGCGAGACACATTTGAACACAGTCACTCCATCCTGGTGAGCAGGTACACACAGGAAAACAACTTACACATCGGAAAGTATGTGCGGAGCATTCGATCCAAACTAGTTAGCATAATTTCTGTTTGGGGAATTTGCTTGCTTGGATTTTCCTCTTTCTTTCTGTTTTTTTAATGCATAATAGGCTCCTAGAAAATGGTTGATGAACTGAATCGAATTTCACCCCTTGGACATCAGCTAACTCTGCTGTCTCTCAGAACACCGTGGAAAGGGGGCACAGGGAAGACACCAAAGACCCCAAGTCGCAGGGAGGACCCTTGACTTATTCTGATGCTCTCCCCACCCCTAAGCCCCCCTCTCTTCCTTTCTTCCCTCTTAAATGATTCTAGATTTAGCACTTCGTCCCATTTTACATCATTAGCTGCATTTTTACCTCTGACTTGGGATGACAACCCAGCCCTTGTTTGCATGAGCTTATAAACACAAACTGGAAATGTTTCTCATTAACATGCACTGGGGAATCTCAGAGAAAGGTGAGCCCAGCTGAGGCGGGGTCAGCAAAACCCTTGGCTCATTCGTGTGGGCTCTTGACCTGCGCTGTTTTCCCGCTGGGGAGTGAAACTAACCTTTGTTTTCTTAACATAAAACACAGGCTGCTTCCACCGGAGCCAGGATTGCCAGGCCCGCTTCCCTGCCTCCCAGCCTTCCTCTCCCTGCAGCTGGGGCCTCGGACAGCCACCTGCAGATTCCACCCACCTGCAGTGACTTCTCAGGACGAAAGAAGAGTGAGGAACAGGAAGAGTGTCGGCACTCTGGCTCCAGAATCAGGTCCTGCCCTCAGGATCCTGAAGTGTGGGTTTTGTAGAGTCCCAGCCTCATTCCCTGCCTTGGTTTTAGTTCTAGAAACAGAATCTACACCTCATTCTGTGCTACCACCCCAGTCACTGTGCCCTGCTCTGCTCTGGTCAGCCCCTCCCAGGGACCAGAACCCCACATTAAATGTCACAGCTGAGGATGTCAATGGATGCAGACTACTTCCCTCTCCCCACTGCAGGCTGCCCACAGAATCTCCTATTGCCAAGACTTTGCCCATCCTTCATTCATCCTTCAGTGAGGTCTGCCACCTTCTCCATGCCTCATCTTGGATTCTCAGATGCTGCAGCCCGCCAAGGCTGCGATTCACGGCTTTTCCTGATAAACCCTACTTCCTACCAGGCTCAGCCTGAGCCAAGTGGGACAGGACCCGGTCCAGCGCCCAGCTCCTCCTGGGATGCGCCCCACTCCTCTGCTGTGTTTAACTAAGCCAAGCCTGGGCAAGATGGACAAATTGATCCAAAGATAAATAAGTGACCAAAAAAAAATATGGTGCATGGATAGGGTAAAAATCATGAAGATGATCCTCAAAGAACCAAATTTTAGGAAACAGTGTTTTATGGGACCATGTCATCAAAATTTCTTGTGCACTAAGATCGTGAACTTCTCTCTCTTCTTCTGTATAATGGGGCTAAGACCGTTTACCTGGGTGGTTGTTGGAAGGGTCAGAAAAAGGTAGGCAGAACACTAGCCCAGTTCCTGGTATACACGTTCATGTGGTATTATTGTATTGTTATGGTTGGGGTTGTGGTTGGAGTTGCATACCCCATAATCAGAGCATGCCCCTTTGCCTTTGTAGTTCCCACACAGCCAGGAGCCTTCATGGCTGCACTGCAGGGAACACAGGAGAGATGCTCGTGCCTGGGGTCCCTGCTCAGGCCGTCATCTGGTTCAATAAGGCCACAACGGGGCAGGAGGCAGAGCCTGCAGAGGTATATCCCAGTAGATCAGTATCTCCTCCCAGGCCTGACCCAGCTGCCCCACCTTTTCTGAACACTGTTTAGCTTCAGCACACCACAAGGGCTCAAAGGAAATCATCTCCAATAGGATAAAGGATTCCCAAGGCAGGTAATTCTGTAGACTTTTCCCATGAGGTCAAAGCTCCTGGCAGCCCAGTGTACTCTCTGCCTTCAAGTGCGATTATGTCTACGCTTAGCCAGATGAGAATGCCAAGTGCAGAGACCTGAGCAGTCTTATATAACCCCAGTAGATTCTGCAGCAATCATTGCCTGAGTTAGCTAATGGCAGGATACGAGGACCTCCTACTGAGATTCCATTACTTTGTAATTTTCACCTTGTTCACTGTTGCAATAAAGCCCCTCTGTCTTATAATTCCCCAGCATTCGTGTCTCATCTTGAGAACTGCAGTATGTAAGATGCTTTCTGCTGGGGATTCACTGAGATAAGTTATTGAAGTCAAGCAGAGAGGCAGGTTCCAGCACTTGGCCGTTCATCTCAAAATTTATGTTCATGCTTCCTTTTGAAGGTCTAATGTAATCACAAACAATGTGCTTTCTGTATGTTTAAAAATTCATAAGTTTCCTGTACAATGAAGGTGGAGGGGTAAGGAAACCCCTCGCTTGGGGCTTATTAGCAATAGGAGGCTTGGAACAGCTGACTCGTTTTCGATGTAATTTCTACGGGACTAAAAGCCATTATTATTACTCAAAGCCATTCAGCGGGGAGGAGAAACAATGTCCACACAGCCTCATTAACCTGGCCTGGGAGTCTGGCTGCGTGATTGGTCTATCCAGTTATCTCTTTCTTTCTTGGAAACTGCCGCCCCCTCTCATATCTTGCTCTTTGGTCTCTGAGATATGGCCCTTCTTGGATGGGCCTCTCCGTGGATGGAACACAGGTTCCATCCCAGTTCTGAACCTTAGCGTTGTCATCTCACTGGTCTCCCTGCCCACAGCGGCCCCTCTCCATTCCACCTAGCTCACTGTCAGAACAGTGTTCTCAAAAGAGCCACTGCAAGAGCCCCTTCTAATTGCCAAGGTGAGAGGCAAATTGAAATGTCTGACGGTGGGATTTGAGGCCAATCTACTCTGTCTCCCCCTGAAATCCAGCAGCACTGTTGTGAGAGCTGCCCTTTGAGGGACCCCAGGGAGACTCCAAGAAGGGAACAGAGTAAGTCACGGGGCCCTTGTGCTGCCGTCCTCAATCCACTGCTCTCCTCCACCGACAGCTTCAGACAAAAGACTTGTGGAGGATGATTTAAGAGAGTGGAGGTTCTAAAGCACAAATTATTCTAACACAGGTTACACAACACTCCTACTGTTGAGAGGTTGGGTCTCTGCCCTCACATTTTGAATCTATGAAGGCTTATGATTGCTTTGACTCATAGCAAATGGCAAAAGTGACCTTATGTGTCTTCTGATGCCCTTGACTTGCTCTTAGAACTCTGAGTCTCCATGGAAGAAGTCTGATCACCAGGAGGCCACCACGTTATAAGGAAGCCCAAGCCACACAGAAGAGCCATATGTAAGTGCTCTGGTTGATAGTCTCCGCTGAGCCCAGCCTCTGAGTCATCCTAACCCAGGCACAGACTTGTGAGTAAAGAAGCTTCCAGATGATTCCAGTGCTTAACCATTGGAGTCACCCTCAACCGTTTAAAACCTCTCAGCTGAGGTCCTAGACATCATGGAGAAGAGACAATCCATCCTGTATCTGTCCAAATTTCTGCCCCACAGGATCTGTAAGCACAATAGAAGCTTGTGATTTTAGGCCACTGAATTTGGGGTGGTTAGCTGCACAACAGTAAAGTAAATGAAATGGAGGGAGATGGTGAAATTCCTCCCCCATCCTTCTCCAAACAGGTCCTCTACCCATATTCTGGGTGCCTGAAAACATGTTGCATCCCCCAAGGCTTCAATAGGAGAAAAGCCCTGAGCCCTTATTGCTGAGATTGTTTCCTCATTTGGCAGGACATAAGAGGCTCTGGGACTCAGGGCAGATCCATTTGATGAGGGCTGGGTGGAGAGGGGGCTTGCAGCACAGAGAAGTACCCAGGGGTGCAGGCTATCTGGAGCACTGCAGGGGAGGGCCCTGACAGCTGATGTTGCAGCAGAGGCCTGGGCATGAGCTGTGGGTGCAGAGGGAGAGAAATGGGCTAACACAAGTGACAGGCTATAACAGGGAGCATGCCATATAGCCAAGGTCAATATCATCATCCAGATACATCAGGCTCATTCAGCTCCTGGGTATAAAATATCCAAATCTTCAAGAAATTCTGATTTCAACTCAATTCTATTCACCTAAAAGTACCCAGCATCTACTAAACAGGAGGCCAGGTGTGGGAGGAAAATATACAATCAAAGAAGATTCTGTAACCTCAAGTCTGGGCAAATCTTTCTCTGCCCTGGGTACACCGTCTCTCTGGAAAATTACTAAATTATTCAGAATTATACATATAAAAGCCTTTGCAGAAATTGCAGCCACAGGAAGGCCAAGGCCCATTCTGCTTCACGGTTTTGCCAGTTGGAGGAGTCTCTTCCTTTGGAGGGGAGGGGTGAGGCGGTCCTCTCTCTGTGCATCATACTCAGAGGAGAGCAGAGAAGCTCTGAGCATAAATGCAGTCCTCAAATGGAAACCTCGGCAACACCCTGTGGCTAATCCCACCGCTTTGCCAGCTGGCTGCAAAGGAGAGCCTGGAAAAGCCTCGTTAAACCACACAAAGCCGGCCTAAGAAGCGACAAAGTCGGTTGCAGCTGCCTCATGAGCCGGCTGCGCCTGATTGCCTGTGATCCCCACTCAGCCCGCGGCGCGTCTGCTGACACAGCCTGTTGTGTGGGAGACCTTATTATTGCAAATTCCCTTTCCACCCCGCGGATTCCTCGGAAATTGCAAACATGTCTGTCTTTGGGCAGCCCGCCTGGAAAGGTCACTGCCACAGCTATTGGGCGCCACCGCCATTTCACTCATTCGGACACATACAAACCTGAATACTCAAGGTCAAAACAGTCACTTGCTGCTGCTTAATACTGGCTAGACCCAGGTTGGGCCTTGAGCAGAGGCTGACAAGTCTTTGTCCCCACAAAGTGGTCACTCTTAAGTATCCCCAGAGATTCTCATTTCATTGATCTGGTGCGAGTCTCTGGATGCAGTATTTTTTAAAGCTCCCTAGTTGAGATAATGTGCAGCAATGTTGGGAACTACTGCCATGAGAAGTGGGGCTAATATTTATTGAGTGCCTACTGTATATGAGGACCTATAGAGTATAAACTTTCTTGTTTCTTCTGTAAAAGAGCTATGAATGATGTATCTCCTTCTTGGAGGAGTGAGGAAATTAAAGTTTACAGAAGTTAAAAATAATTTGTTCAGGGGCTGGCCCAGTGGTGTGGTGGTTAAGTTTGCATGCTCCACTTCGGCAGCCCGGGATTTGGGGTTCAGATCCTGGGTGCAGACCCACACACCGCTCATCAAACCATGCTGTGGCAGGTGTCCCACATGTAAAGTAGAGGAGATGGGCACAGATGTTGGCCCAGGACCAATCTTCCTCAGCAAAAAGAGGAGGATTGGCAATAGATGTTAGCTCAGGGCTAATCTTCCTCACCAAAAAATAATAATAATAATTTGCTCATACCACTCCATACCCACCAAAGTGGCTGAAATGTAAAAGACTGCCAATACCAAGTATTGGTGAGGAAGTAAAGCAACTGGAACTTTCATCCGTTGCTGGTCAGAATGCAAAGTGGTGCAGCCACTCTGGAAAACATTTTGGTCATTTCTTATAGAGTGAAACATATACTTATTGTATGACCCAGAATTCCACTCCTGGGTATTTACCCCCACTAAAATAAAAATATATGTCCACACAAAGATTGCCACTCAAATGTTCATAGCAGCTCTATAGCCAGAAATCAGTCTAAATATCCATTGACAAGTGAATAAATTAACCAATTGTGCTGTATCCATCCAATAGAATGCTACTCAGTAATAATAAAGAGCAAAGTACCGACACATGCAAAATGTGGATAAATTTTAAAAACATATGTCAGGTGAAAAAAAAAGAAAAAGCCAGAAACAAAAGAATATATACTAAGTGGTTCCATTTATATCCAGTTCCAGAACAGGCAAACTCACCTGTGATGACAGAAGGCGGATGGGTATTGGGCTGGGGTTGGGTGTTGAGGAGTGAGGTGACTGCAAAGGGTCATGAGGGTCCTTTTTGGGGCGATGTGGAAGTGTTCTCAATCGTGAATGTGGTGGTGGTTACACGTGTTATAAATTTGTCAAAACTCATCAAACTGTATACTTAAAATGGGTACATTTTATTGTTTCTAAATTATATTTCAATGAAGTTGATTAAAAAATAATCTGGGAGGAGGAAGCCAACGTGAGATTTCAGCACAAGTTGGTCTGATTCCGAAGCTTCCACTGCCACCCCCCAGAAAGCCCATAGGGACATCATGTCGCAGAGAGAAGGCCCATTAACTGCTTACTCAGGATGAAATTGGAAGCTAACAGAGGCTGGGCTCCAGGAGGAGGGAGATGGGCTGAAAGAGCAGAGAGGCACTCATGAACATGTTCCCGACTTCTCCATTGTGATGAGCACTCTGAATTTATCCACTTATCCTTATACGTCCTAACATCCCTTTCCCTTGCAGGGAAGAATAAGAGAATTTCCATTCTGGAAGATGAAATAGCTTTTACCAGGGGCAGTAGAAAATTTCCCAAATTGAATTCTCTGGGGAAGCTTGTTAAAAATATTGATTCCCTGGCCTCCCTCTTGATCCACTGAAACAGACGGACGGAAATGAGATTTACTCATCCACATTCTTAAAAAGCTTCCAGGAGATTCTGATGGTTTGGGGACCGCTCTAATGCCACGTTTCCTCCCAGCTCAGCTGCATTTCCTCCCGGCTCAGAGATGCATTGTCTCAAGGATATTCTGTTTTCTTACCAACTGCAGTAATATTTGAGCCTGGAGAGTTTTCTGACCAACTTGGAAACAAGTCATGGAATTGAGCTAGCCCCCAAGTCTCCCTTTGAGCCATCACCCCACTCCCATTATATGAAAAGTAGCATCTGCAGCCAAAGGCTGGTGACCTAGAATCATGGCACGGCCTGTTTCCAGACAGAAGCAGTATTTCCCTCAAGGAGACTGCCAGGGATGCGGTCTCTGCTATGTCCCCCTTTCCTCTTTAAAAAATAAAATAAAAACTACAAGCAGATTTTATCAATCAAAGTACCTTGAAATACGAATAGAAGATTGTTATACACATAGGAAGAAATTGTGTGTTCTTAGAGCCTTCATTGATTTCTGGGAATATCAGATGAATGTGTGTGAAATTATAGACCTGGAGGATTGCTGTCGAGGCTCTAAATTCAGGTTCACGGAGTCATTTTATGAGGAGTACGTCATGACAATTCTTTGATTGTAAAGAGCTGTGTTTTCCCAAGGTTCCTGCATGCAAAGCAGCAGAAGGCATAGAGCAGCAAACAAGGGAAAGGAGCATGAACATCTCAGCCCTAGGTTCAACAATTGTCACCCACCTGTGACCCGGTACTCACCAATAAATTTACAAACTGTCCTTAGAGCCTACATCCTTAACAGAGCTTTGCAAGCAAAACCACTCAGGTGGCTCTGAAGATCTAGGGAAAGGAGGAAAGAAACCCAGACTAAATGGATCCGACCTCTGTCTAACGAGACTGCTTTCAAAGGGAACAGCGTTAAAATATATGCTGATACACATGGCTGTTGCTCTTAGGGTGAAAACAGACTCTTTTGCATGACTTGTCTGAACAGACCCCAAGCTACCTCTCCTCCCTCATCTCATAGTCTAATTTCCCTCCTTCTCTCCTCCTCAGGCAGATGGCCTTATAGCCTCTCTTGCCCCAGGGCCTTTGCCCAAGCTCTTCCCAGCATCTCGGTTTTTCCTCTTTTCTTTCTTCACCTAGTTAACTTCTACTCATCCTTGAGATGTCAATTTAAGCATCCCTTCTTCTAGGGCAGCTTTCTTGATCCTTCTGTGTCCAAATTTCTGTTATAATAGTTCACACATTATGTAATTCCCTTTCTAGTAATGATCATAATTATGAAATTATAATTGCTTGTGTGTTTATTTGACAAAGTTGTACGAGGACAGAAACTTTGGTCAGATCTTGTTCACCTCTAGAACCTCAGTATCTAGGACAATCCTGGCACATAGATACACAAAAATATTTGTTTAAGGAAAAAAACAAATGAATGAATGAATGAATGAATGATCATCTAGTGCAAATTCCTCATCTTGAAGATGGGGAACTGAAGCCCAGTGAAGAAAGCGACAGGCCTTGAGGAACCCGCTGCAAATTAGTGACTGAGCTGAGACCAGACCAAGAGTCTTGCAATTCTGAGCTCAGATCTCTTTCTCTGATGCTCCATTCCTTCTAAACAAAAATGATGATTCAGTTGAAACAATCAAAAAAGAATGCAAACCAGCCAAAAGAAAATCAGAGACAGAGTTTTTCACTGAATGGACCATTTTTGTGCTCAAAGAGAAAGGACAGTGCACAAAAGAAATCATGAAATGAAATGGAAGGTATTATAAGCAAAATACTTGATATGAATAATAACGAACAAAAACATTCCTGCTTATTGTTTATCTAATTTTGAATTTTAATGAATAGCAGGGATGGTAATTACCCAATTCCTATGTTTATATAAAACCAACACATGAAACCTCACAGTTCGATATTTATGAAGTGTCAGGTTCCCTTAAATACTTAGCTTTGCAATTAGAAGGGAAGCTATTCATTAACATTTTAAACTAGATAAATAAAGAATAGAGTTGTTATTTATTCATTAAAATTTTAAAAACTGGAAATTACACACTCATCTTTTGGGTGTATCCATATTGTTTAGTTAACTCTGAGTCAAAATGCTACTAAAAAGCATATGTCTACACACCTAGAAATAGATGTAACACCTATTAGCAAACGGAATGATTTAATCACGTCAACAATTCAGATTCATCTTCCATTGCTATTGAGGACCCGTTTCCAGATACCTGATGATTTAGAAAGAGCACTGGCTTTAATGTCAGATGGAACTGGGTTTCAATTACTTCTGAGTGACTTTTGGCTAGTTGCTCATCCATGCTGGACTCAATCCTTTATCTGTAAAACGGGATTATAATTTTACTTGACAGGGTTGTTGGGAAGCACAAAAGGACGTGAAGTACAGAGACTGGGTCAGAGTAGGTATGTCATGAGTCGTGATGAGCAGAACATTGCTCTGGCCCCAGCTCTGGCCCGGCTGTACAGAATGAGCATTTGGCTTTCTACAGGTGGTGCTCCTAGACATGACGAGAAGGTCAAGATATCAAGTGTGGTCACCCACAGGCTGGTAGTATTTGAGGATGCTAGGAGGCTCTCTGCCTGAGGATTAAAGACCAGGGCTCTGTAGTGAAAGCATTCTAAGCACCAGGCAGGGACCATGTGTATTTGGCTCATCACTCTATTCTAAGGGTCTAGCATGCAGAATATAGTTAATTGTTCTTTGATATTTATGAATGAACAACTGCACAACTGCCATTGTGGCATCAGTACCTCTGATGCTTCCTCCGATGCTCAGGCTACCTCTCTTTCACATCACTTGTGTTGCCTGGTTCTCTCCATCCTCCCAGGGGATTGGCACCCAGAGGAAGCCTGCCCCAGGACCTTGTCAGCTGGGTCCTTTTCCTGACAGCTTGAAGCCCCAGGGTTCCAGGACTCTACCTCACTTTACACTTCCTTTGTCTAATTTTCAGATGAGTTTGGGGGTTGAGAGTATCAAACTGTTCATGTACTGCTGCTGCTCTGCCCTTTTCACGAAGCACAGTCCTCTTAAATCTCTAGACAGTGTCTGGGGCCTGGAAGTTCGATATTTGCCATGCCCTTGCCAAGATTTGAGACGGCATTGCTTCAACTCCCTGCCTTGCTTGCTGTCTGCCCATTTCCTAACCCTCTGTCTGGCTTTAACCATGATTTCATTGTCCCATGTCTTCGCCAGTTTCAGAGCCTCTCTCTGGAAGCTCTGCCACCCTTCCCTCTCGGCCAGCACATGCTACCATGTGGCAGTGTCCACCAACGGAATGTGGGGCTCCCCAGCAATGGGAAATGAGCAAGGGCAGATAGTTGCCTTTCTGAAGAATGACCTGGAATCGCCCTAGACCTTTGATGGAATCTACTCCCTACTTGGTTAACTAAGAAGGATGAATCAATCACATGCTGCCAGGGCCCTAAATGTCTGCCTCCCCTGCTCTCTGGATGTAAGGTCTCTCAGTCCACTGAGGGAAGAGGGAGTAGAGGTATCTCAGTCCAGTCCAGGACACCAACCAATGGTTCTTGGAATGGGACAATTGTGGGTGCCACTGTATTAAGCGTGTCTTTTTTTCTAATGTTTGGCATCTGGGGCCTTACTGACCCCGGGGAGACTGCCCCTCCTGGGACTAGCCAGTTCTTAGAGATAGTAAATGACTGTCCTGCAAATGCATCTTTCACATGCAAACCAAGCCATCCAGACACCACACCCAACGACCTCCTGTACTGGGCTCTTAAACTCCAGGCCAATATTCCTCTGCCTTAATCTCCCCAGGGCCAGGTACGAGATAACTTTGTACAGTCCCTACACCCCAGAGCCTGCTAAAATTATTCAAACTTGCCAAACCTAAGCCTGCTTACCCTGACTCACCTGCTCCACAGAAACCACAATAAAGGCTCTTGCCCATGTTTTCCTCCTTGTTCCCTCTGCCTCCAGACTGACCCTAGTGCTTCCCCATGTGGCCCTGCATGGTATGGCATGACCCCTCCTCTTGGGAAGTGTGAGTAACTATTTTTTCACTGGTAATCATCTCCTAATCTGTTGGACGCACCATACCCAAATAATAATGAAACCTACATTCTAGAACAGCTACTCATATTGTCCTATGATCCAAGCCCTAGGAAATCTATTCTGAACTTCTGGAAAAGAATGAACTCTTAGAAATTAACAACATGAGCTGAATAATGAGCTGGAGCATCGGATGCACTACAAGAAAACAGAGTGAGAAAATACCTCCTGGGTGCAGATGGGGGGCTTATATGGTGGAGGGACTGCAATCTCCCTCCACAGCAATATGATAAAGGAACATCATGATACAGCATAGGAGTGAAATGAGAGGAATGTTATAGAATATTCAATGGCAGCAAGATCACCCCATATGAGCAACTTGATGGTGTAGTCAAGACATGGTTGTAGTAACTGCAAGCTGAAGCCCCTCTGAGATGGAATGAAGAACTGAATCACGGCTGAAGAATGCTAATAGCCACTATGGAGCATATGGAGCCTGGTCATGTGTTTCTGTTGACTGCATGCCTGTTTGTAACAAAGGTGCTATTATGTGCTAAATTGTGTCCCTGTAAAATTCATATGTTGAAGCCCTAATCCCCAGTACTTCAGAATGTGGCTGTATTTGGAGATATAGCCTTTAAAGAGGTAATTAAGGAGGCTGGCCTGGTGGCATAGTGGTTGTTTGCATGCTCTGCTTTGGCGGCCCAGGGTTCATGGGTTCAGATCCCGAGCAAGGACCTACACACCACCCATCAAGCCATGCTGTGGTGGCAACCCACATACAAAAATAGAGGAAGATGGGCACAGATGTTAGCTCAGGGACAATCTTCCTCAAGCAAAAAGAGGAAGAATGGCAACAGATGTTAGCTCAGGGCCACTCTTCCTCACTAAAAAAGAAAAAAAGAGGTAATTAAGTTAAAATGAGGTCGTTAGTGTGGGCCCTAAGCCAATATGACTAATGTCCTTATAAGAAGAGGAAATGTGGACACAGAAACAAACAGAAGTTGATGTGAAGATACAGCAGGAAGAGAGCTATCTACTGTCTATCTACTATCTAAGTCAAGGAGAGAAGCCTCAGAATAAACAAGGAACCAACCCTGCCAACAGCTTGATCTTGAAGTTCTAGCCTCCAGAACTGTGAAAAAACAAATATCTGATGTTTAAGCCCCCCAGTGTATGGTACTTGGTTATGGCAGCCCTAGCAAACTAATCCAGATACTGTTCTCCTCTATCACTCACACGTGTTTTGAGAAAGAGACGAAAGGGCTCTATATCAAAATGGAATGTATTTGCTACCTCTTTTTTTTTTTTTTTTCACCCAGGTGCCAATAGACATTCTTACAGCCCCAAATTAGACGCAGATAGCAGAGGTGAGTGAAGTTACCACATCAAAACATGGGAATGAATGGTGGGTGTTTGAGCTCCAGCCCACAGAAACTCTTATCTCCCAATACCCACATCCCTTGCCCACAGTGCTGGCATCATCAAAGGCACTTTTGAAACGTAGAAACCCTGAATCGTCCATAAATTCAAAACTTGAATCGACCCTATCATGCTGTGGCTATGTTGGATGATCAAGTAGAGTTAAAATGGCGAGCCAAAGCTTTTTAGGAACATGCAAATAAGTCTGCCAGACTTGCAGAACTTTGGGAGTTCTTTAAAATGTAGTATCAGGATAAGAAAAGGCTTATACCCTCACCCTTGCTGAAGACGGCAAAGTTATTAGGGAGAGAAAAACCCTGTAGATGGGTCTGGTTGGACCTGTGGCATACCTAAACAAGGTTAAAGCCAGCTGCTTTAGTATCTATTTAGAGGATAAAGAGTAATAGCCAGATTTCAAATCCAAGGCAGTAATTCCTTAATGGCTACAAAGCATGGACAAATAGGGATACTGGCAAACCGCCTGGTGTAGTAAGAGCTCTGGTCTTGAAATTAGAAAACCTGGACTCCCTATCCACTGGTTATTTATCTGAGTCATTTATTCTCCATAAACATCTGCTTCCTATTCTGAAAAAATCAGCATCACTCCATACCTATTGCTCACATTGTTGAGAGTTTCAAATAGGAAAATGTTTTCACAACACTTGGAGAACTCAACATGCCAAGTCAAAGTAGGGACTCCTCACTCTTTAAAAGGAGATCATGGGGCTGGCCCAGTGGCATAGTGGTTAAGTTCATGCACTCCGCATCGGCAGCCCAGGGTTCACAGGTTCGGATCCCCGTTGTGGACCTACGCACTGCTTATCAAGCCGTGCTGTGGCAGTGTTCCACATAAAATAGAGGAAGATGAGCACAGATGTTAGTTCAGGGCCAACCTTCCTCAGCAAAAACAGGAGGATTGGCAACAGATGTTAGCTCAGGGCTAATCTTCCTCACAAAATAAAATAAAATAAAAAAATAAAAGGAGATCATGCCTTCATCCGTAGGACGATAGCAATTTCAGCATTTAGAATCACGCAGAAAACTTGCCAGCCCTACCTTCCTGCTCTATTTTACTTTTGACTTTTTATTTTTTAGATAATTTTAGACTCAGGGAGCATTTCCGGTTATAGCCTTCATGCAGCATCCTCCATTGTCAACATTTTGCATATCCATAGTAAAATTATCAAAACTAAGAAATTAACATTAGTACAATACTACTAACTAAACTCCAGACTTTATTTGGATTTCCAAATAAAGTCCATTAGTTTTTGCACTAATGTTCTTTTTCTGTTCCAGGATCTAATCCGGAATCCCACATGGCTTTTGGCTGTCACGATTTCTTAGTCTCCCCCAATCTGTCACAAACCTCTCCCTGTGTTTCCCGACCTTGAGACTCAGTTACTTTGTAGGCTGTCCCTCAATTTGGATTTGTCTGATGTTTTCTCATGATCATATCAGGAAGGATATTAGCGAGGTGATATGCTCTTAGCGCATCATATCCAGGAGTACCCCATGCTGTTCTGTTTTATAGCAATAAGATGTTAACCTTGATCACTTGTTTAAGGTGGTATCTGGGGGATTTCTCCACTGTAAAGTTCCTATATTTCCTTTTTAATTCATAAATGTTACTTTTGGGGGAGATACTTTGAAACTATGCAAATAACATGTTTTTGCTTAAACTTTCACCCACTGATTCTAGCATCCTTCAGTGAATCTTTTTGTAATTGAGATATAATTGATGTATAACACTGCATTAATTTCAAGTGTACAACAAAATGATTTGTACAAGCTGTGTACAACTTGTGAAATGATTACCACAAGTTCAGTTAACACCCATCACCACATATAGTCACAAATTTTTTCTTGTAATGAGAACTTTTAAGACCTATTTTCTTAGCAACTTTCAAATATATAACAGAGTATTACTAACTATAGTCACCATGCTGTACATTACATCCCCAGGAGTTATTTATCTTACAGCTGGAAGTTTGTACCTTTTGACCCCCTTCACCCATTTCATCCATCTCCCACCCCCCCGCCTCTGGCAACCACCAATCTGTTCTCTGTATCTCTGAGTTTGGTTCTTTTTAGATTCCACATATAAGTGATGTCATACAGTATTCGGTTTTCTCTGTCTGACTTATTTCACTTAGCATAATGCCCTTAAGGTCCATCCATGTTGTTGCAAAAGGCAGGATTTCCTTCTTTTTATGGCTGAATAATATTCCATTGTATATATATATATGCCATATTTTCTTTATCCATTCATCTATCAGTGGGCACTTAGGTGGTTTCCATGTATTGGCTGTTGTGAATAATGCCACAATGAACATGGGGCATTTCGTCGTTGTGGTTATACAGGTATATTTTATATATGCTGATGCGATCAGAGGGAAAAAAAAACAGTGCAAATACAATTACAATTCATAATAATCTTGCCTGCAGCAATTATTACTGTGGTGTTTGAATGGTGGTTTTCCATTTCCCTTATATTATTTCTAATATTTTTATTATAAATAAATTTATTATAAATAAATAAATTATTGTAAGTCTACATTTATTATTTTGAACTCTTCTTCAGTAAAGAATTGTCTTTCCCTTCCTTCCTTCTTTCTTTCTTTCCTTCTTTCTTCCACTATGCATTTATATCAGCATGAACTCATGGATTTATATTTTATACTTTGGGTTTTACTTCGTTACCAGCTTTGGTCACTAGTAGCTTCTTCAGCATTGATTCCTGTGCCCTTTTAATATGCTCCATCTTTGTTTGTTTTTGTTGGCTTCTTTGGTTGCTTGGTTGGTTGGTTGGTTGGTGTCATCTTGGATTTTGCCTGCCCTAGTACTACAATGAACCATTTCCTCACATGCTCTACCTTTTATCAAGGAGCACTCAAAAATCAAAAACCCACTACAAAAAAATAAGAAGTAATTTATGTTGTGAAAGATAAAATGCGGGTTTATTTATTATCTAGGTTTATAAGACCAGATTCCCCTACCATCACCACTTCCTCCCGTGTAAAAAGAACTGTATAGTCTCATTAATAAGCAGTTACTGGACACACAGAATGTACGAGGCCCTGGGTCCACCACGATGAGTCTCATCTAATGCCTTTCCCTCCACTCAAGGAGTTCTCAGTCTTTGAAGCGATGATTTTAGCAGCTGTGCTCCAAATAAATGGTTTGTAATACCCAGTAATAAAAAGTACATCAAACATTTATACATAACCCTACTCTGCCCATGGAGAAGATCAACTTGATTTTAGATTTTCTAAATTAGATACTCAGACAGTGACTTGGCACATGTGGTAGGCTGAATAACAACCCCCCAAAATGTTCCCATGGCCTAATCCGTGATACCTGTAAATGTGTTACCTTAGGTGGTAAAGGGGACTTTGCAGATGTGACTAAGTTAAGGATCATGAGATGGGGAGATTATCCTGGATTATCTTGGTAGGCCCAATGTAATCACAAGGGTCATCATAAGAGGGAGGCAGGAGGGTCAGAGTCAGAGAAGGAGATGAGATGATGGAAACACTGACATAGAATCACTTGCCCAGGAAAACAGGTAGCTTCCAGGAGGTGAGAAAGGCAAAGAAACAGATTCTCCCTTAGAGCCTCCAGAAGGAACCAGCCCTACTGACTCATTTTAACTTTCTGACCTCCAGAACTGTGAGAGAAAAAATGCGTGTTAAGACACCACGTTTGTGAGAATTTGTTACAGCAGCAGTAGGAGACTACTACAGCATATAAGCCCCATGACTGCCAATGGCCACAATTTTTGGTCACCTCTGATTTTCTGTGAGTCATCAGGCAGACTTAGAATCGTGAGTTTGTGTGACTGAAAGACATCTGTCATGATGCCAGCCTAAGGAAGACAGCTCCATTCACAATGTTGTCAGATGAAAAGGGACCAGGAAATCTCAAAGTGGGGCAGGGGCATATCAGGAGAATATCTAAGTGCTTTAAGAACAGGAAGCCTTGTGCTGCTCATGACATTTCATTCCCAATAACTTGCCCTCTTGCAGCACACACACAACCTGTATGCAGCCTCTAAAAAGGAACATTTAATTGAACACCAGCCAAGACCAGAAGGTGAAATATCCATTCCATGTTTTCCCCTATCACCTTGGCTGCCTCTTTTAACCCTTCACGGGGCAAAGAATAAAACACTGCGCGTGGCTAAGCTAACTGAGGAAGGCTTTGGACGTTCTCTTTCCTTTCCCCCAGTCTCCTAACAGCTATTCAACTCTTTGGCAGGGAGGGAAAAGAAAAAAATGCCTTTTCAACACCGTCTGATGTCCAGACTTCTATAAAATGCCAACTTGCCTCATTGGATGCCTGCTGCCTCTGAGCTCTGTGTTTTCCTTTGGTTAAAGACCTGTTTGTATATATTGGGATATATAGATTCCCGAAGTTTCAAGCCTACCTCATCACAAAATGTATAACATAAGTAAATAAAAGTAGACAGATCCATGAGGATCCCCCAACTGAATCTAAAGGCAAGAAATTCTTCAGAAAATGGAAACAGCTTGCCTTCATTTTTGTCTTCATGTTGTAGAATTTCTTCTGCCTTTAAAAAGACTGAGAGCTGTTCACTGCTAAAGATCAGATCATTGGTTTGATGTGGTTTGGTAGTGTGCATGTTATCCAGCCTGATACCCTTTGCCTATTTCAAAGACCGAGGGAGTAGCTCTAATTCCCATTCGCACCCAGAGAGATCAAACATGAACACTTCCCGAGGAAATGAGAATAAAATAGGCAGCCCAGGGACGCTTCTGTGCCCCAATTATATTCCATTTTCAGTTGTGTTCTACTTCTTAAAATGATAGAAAATTGTGGAGTGTTTCTAATCTTTGCAGCTCGCATTGAATCCATCTTCCCTGAATTGTTTTAAAGTGGGCTTGCTAAGAAGGGCTTTCAAAATAACCAAGTAGCTGGTCTGGTTGGTTTGAGACTTGGTCAATTGGAAAATGCTTTGCTTCATCAAAAATGTCACGAAATCAAGTCAAAATATCTCAATTTTGAGCTCTATGGATTTATTTTT
The DNA here is from genome assembly GCF_020826845.1 of Diceros bicornis minor. NCBI lineage: Eukaryota > Metazoa > Chordata > Mammalia > Perissodactyla > Rhinocerotidae > Diceros > Diceros bicornis. The sequence continues at coordinate 15,945,703 of NC_080765.1, forward strand.
GTTTCTTTCGTTTCAAATCAGAGAGGGAAGTGGCATCTATTAAATATCTGAAATGTTCCATGTGCCATGTTGGTATTTTACATATTTTATCTCACAAGTACAGGACAGACATGCTCTCCCTCCTTTTAAGTGTAAGAAAACAAAGATGTGCTTTTTTTAAAGAAACCGTTGCTGTTCTCCAGGCGACCCAGCACGGAAGTCCCCGTGTGACTAAGAGGCAATGCGTCATGATGAGAACAACAAGTGTTTTGAAACTGGATTAGAATGTTTGCACAACATTTATGAGCTCTATGGCTTGAGCGAGTTACATAACTTCCTGAACTGTTCATTTATAAAATGGAGATAACCATATCTAACTTGTAGGGCCCTTGTATTATCTGTGTGTTGTGTGTGTGTGTGTGTGTGTGTATCCATACACATATGTATGTTAAATGCCAGGCCCCTGTCGGTGTTAATGTGTAATATTATAACTAATATTATGCAATCAATAAGTAATTATTGGTCACGTCTTAATTGGCAGCAACTATGCCAGGCACTGGTACTGTATGGTGCATCATGGCTGCCATTTTTAAGTGTATTTTCTCACCTAAAACAATACAATGGATTCTTCCTCTGCAACTAACAGTTGCCAAGAACCGCCTATGTGTGAAAACAGGGTTTTAGGCACTATAGGAGACTTAAGGGTCACATTGCTAAACCGTAAACAAAACGATCATGGTCCGTAATGATCCTATTATATTGGTACAACAGATCTTTCCAAGAAAGCGATCTGCAGACCACTTGGTGTGTCTTCAAAGTGCAGGTAACCCCGAGAATACCTTTTCAAGAGGTGTTCAGCATGTATAGCTTGAGAAAATCAATTCCAGATTCTCATCTTGCATTGGTAGTTTTCGCTAAAACTGTTTTAACTGAGAACTCACCTGCAGTTGAAGAGACATGGATTCTCAGTCTCCACTTTTAAAATCACCTTTCTCACATTTTACAAAAGAGAGACAAACTTCTCACCCATCCCTACTCATGCTACTAAAAGAAAAACACCTTCTGGGGTGTTGAACAAAGGAGAATTTAAAATGTTCGTGTTGGGGTTGGGGAAATATGAGCTCTAGCAACTGAAAAACAAGTCCTTTTGTAAGTCAAGTAGTTTCTAATTCTTTGCTTTCAATATGAGGACTCAATTGCATTATAAACAGGAAGATCATTAAAATTAGTTTTTGATGGTATATTAAAACAAGTGCTTTGCAGATAACCCCCCAAAATTGTCATTTTTTAAAAATTCTGCTCCCATCTACTCATTTAAGGACATGAGTATTCTCAGCACTTAAAAAAATAAAAACTGAAAGTGGGAATAAAATTTATACCAACTATTTTCATTTAAGGAATAAGCAATATTTATTCATAGATGCACGACCTAAATGAAAACTTTCCTTTCTAGCTCATCAAGAGATGTAATTTCTAATAAAATGTTTATGTTTAGTAATGATCACAGTATGATATATATTTATATTGTTTGGGTAAACTGGATATAATAATAATTATACTGTTTGTAACTCAGTCCATATTTTTTAAAAATAAATCTTGGGCCGTAGAAAATGAAAAACAATTTCAACTTATACATCAAGAAAGAGAAGAGCAGCATCTGGGGCCAGCCGGGTGGCGTATCAGTGAAGTTCGCAGGTTCCATTTTGGTGGCCCAGGGTTCCCAGCTTTTGGTCCCAGGCGCGGACTGACACACCGCTTGTCAAGCCATGCTGTGGCAGAGTCCCATATAAAGTAGAGGAAAATGAGCACGGATGTTAGCTCAGGGCTAATCTTGCTCACAAAAAAAAAAAAGAAAGAAAAAAGAGAAGAAAGAGAAGAGCAGCTTCTGACATTCAGGAGCTGGACTTGGAGTTGTCAGGAGGTAGCCTGGAGCTCACAGCCCGACCACGGTGCTCTCCATGGTGTTGGGTGTCAACAGTCTCCCCAACACCAACATCAGACTGGGGGTCTGATGCTCTGTGTTTATGATGCACTGAGACAAAACAACAGCATGCAAATAAAACAACTTCAGAATCTTATCTAAGCACAGATGAAAATACATGTGTCTTAGTTCAGGCTGCTATAACAGAAATACCACAGACTGGGTGGCTTACACAGCAAATATTTATGTTTCACCATCTGGAGTCTGGGAAGTCCAAGATCAAGGTACTGGCAGATTCAGTGGCTGGTGAGGACCTGCTTCCTTGTTCCTTGATGGTCATCTTCTTGTTGCGTCCTCACATGGCAGAGAGGAGAGGGAGCCCCCTGGGGTCTCTTTTGGAAGAGCACAGATCCCATTCATGACGGCTCAACCTTCATGACCTAATCACCTCCCAAAAACCCCACCTCCTAATATCATCACATCGGGGTTTAAGAATTTTGGGGGACAAGGTCTATAGCACAAAGTTATTGTAGAAACCACAAAAGTACCAAACATCACTGTTGCTTCTTTACCAGTTACAGCTTGAACCATGCTCTGGTCTTCTCTCCTTCCAGATAAGATTTATTAGGACAACCAATCATAGACTTGCCGCCACTTCCTGACAGCATTCAATCCACAGTAAATCCTGCTTGGTTTATCCCTGCCCAATTACCTTACCAAAATCCAAATCCTATGATAAGTCCTCTTGAACACTCTCTCACTGACATGTCCAATATTTCCCCACGGTGTGCATTCTCCCGTGCTGCAATGAGCGATAAGCCCGACTTGCTCAATTACAACTGTGCTCCTGCGGTGTTTGGCTGGACAGCATTGTCAGAAAGGCATGTGCCACCAAGATTCAGCTGAAGCCCTCACTGCCCTGGATGAAAATCCTGGACCCAGTGCTAGTATTCACATCTGAGACCCTCTGGGTCTCCCTGTTTGAGGTGCCCTCTGCACATGGCTCAGAGATAACTTCATGCTAAATTGAGCTCCAATATTTTCTTAAATTCCTCAGCGTTGGGTTTATCTTGTTTCCTAGGAATATGTTTCTTTCCAACATTTCTGTTTATCTGAACAGATCTATAGTGTTCTTTGGTGAAATTGTTTTCTAGTCTTCTAACACCTGCTCCTATGGTCTGTCTGCGTGTCTAGTGTGTCTAGAATGTTGTCTGTCACAGGAAACATCTATAGGGAGATGTATCAGTGAGGGTTCAACCAGGGAAACAGAACCAGCAGGAGCTATCTATATTAAGATGTTTATTGTAATGAATGGGCTTATGCTATTGTGGGGGCTGTCTAGGCAAGTCCAAAATCCAGAGTGCAGGCCATCAGGAAGGCTGGAACTCTCCAGCACAGGCTAAAACTTCTATCCACAGGCAGAATTTCTTCTTCAGGGAAGCTTCAGCTTTGCTCTTGAGACTTTTCAACTGCTTGAATTGGCCCACCCAGATTATCTAGGATAATCGCTTATGCTTAAAACAGCTGATCACGGACTTTAATCATATCTACAAAACCTCTTCACAGCAGTATCTAGTTTAGTGTTTGACTGAATAACGGGGGACTGGATTATAGCCTAGCCAAGTTGACACATGACATGGACCATCACAGGCAGAAGCTGGGACTAGGTCTGATAAATCTGTCCTTAAGCCAGGCCCAGGGGCTGGGGAGCTCATTGTTTCCTGAAACTGCGCTCTGTTTGGACAAACTTTGGCTTGGGTCACCATCTTAAAGCCTTATAAGGAGGTTTCTCCAGTCTTGTGTTGCGTCCCTGAGAACTTTGTTTATTTTTGTCTGCCTGGGATCAGGAGGTTTTATCTGCTCCCTGACGATGGCTGGGTGATGACTGGCCTGTGGCCGGGCCCCAGAGCCAGGACGTTCCACAAGCACGTCCTGAAGGATGCAGCAGCCCTCCCAGGCTCTCCTCCGTCCACACTGGGCCTCTCCCAGGCCAAACCCCAAGGCGTCTTGATTTCTCGCCATCATGCTAACTTGTGTGCTTAACTGGCACAGTTTCACCAGGGACAATTCAAAATCACTGTGGCCACTTTGGGGAGATTTTGACAGGAGAGAGTATTTGAAAGATACCTTCCAATAAAAAGTGAAGAAATCCTCAAAAGGAGGTTATTTGTCTTGTTTATCTACAAGAGAGCACTTTGTTGAACCCAGGAGTCGTCTCCTCTTTTGTTTCAGTACTTGGGAATTAATAACTGCTGACTTTTTAATTGTTTGGGCTGATAAAACTGTCAAGTGTGTACAAGTTAGATCAAAACCAGCTGCGTGCCATTCTCTTTTGTGAGCATATACGTCAAAATCTGTGTTTCTACATCTCAACTTTCTGTCCTCTTTTTGTAGAGAAAACATAATTCGCCTTTTAGAATGATAATTTCATATTTGCCTAAAGCTGGCTGCATCTCATTTCTTTCTCTCTCTCTCCCTCTCTTGGGGAAAGAAAAATTAAAGATAAAAAAAAAAATTATTCAGCTATTATGTCAGCACACTGGGAATATCTACCCCAAATAAACACTCAACAATCTCTAAAAAAATGAGGAAATTATTAAGCAGTGTTATGTTTTTTTTGTGGACTCCAAAAAAGTATATTTATATAACAGCCTTTGCTGCGTAGCTATGAGGTGAGAAAAAATGGTTTTAGCTCCAAGCTAAAACAAGAGTTTGGGGCACAATTCAGTCTTGAAAAGTTAGTTTACCCTGTAAAAATACTGACAGCACAAAATTTTATTTGCATTAGCACAGAATTAAATGTCTCATATTTAAACTTTCTAAATTGCCTACTTTGATTTTACGAGTTACTTAAGTTACCGCTGTCTCCCTAGCTTGTTTAAAATTAAAAATTTATACATATAAAATGATATTCACATAAAGGAAATGATAGTAATGGACGTCTCTTTAAAGAATTTAATTTTAAGAAATTCTTACAATGCTACAAATCATAAAGATTTAACGTGTTAGCCCAATGATAGTTTTCAGAACCATAACTAACTTTAAGACCTTAGACAAATGGGTAAATTAATTAATAAATGATCTTTGGATACCTGGACATTTTCTAAATAAGAAACAGATACAAAAGACGGGTCACTGAACATAAGTTATCCTTACTTCTTAAAATGATGATAGATTAGCAAGTTATAGAATTGTTTTTAGGTGATATCATACATTTTTATTTCTTTATTCATTTATTTTTTTATCAAAATTATTAAAATGATATGATATGAGTGTTCATAGAAAAAACAGCTAAACAGTTCTTGACTTCTATAATCTAGTTTTTTGTTTCATCTGGAGAAAAGAAACCTCTGTTAGGGAATTATTCATGCCTTTTTCAGAACTTCTAGAGACTTCCTTGGATAACCCTGATTTAATTCTATGTATTGATGGTTCATACTAAAAAAGAAAAACGAAAATTGCCAAGATACTCTGCTATACAGAGTTGAATTCGCTCTTGAAATTTAAGCTTCTCAAAGAAATTAAATGAGTTTAGATGCCTAATTGAATTATCTTTGCCCAAGCCTACTAACTCACAGATGATAAAAGAACAAACATGTGTACAATAAGAGGTAAGTGATTTGGGGTTAATACACGATTTTTAAATGATTTTAAAACAAAAAAGATTTCCTGACCACTACAGGAACCCCTATAAAATGGACTCTAGATTGGCTCATTCCTATTGTGATAAATGATTCTTATATTCCCAACAGAGTCTGTGCCCCACTAGGATGCTACTCTTAAGTGATTATCAGGCTTATCCCTGCCTGCTTCACACTAACCTACTGGTGTGCTTGGGGGTAATGATGAGAGACTACTAGATATTTAAAACTACCACCCCTCCCAGGAGCCTCTAGAATGAAGCAAACATGGGATACTCCAAGAGGGATGACTGATGCCCTCTTCATGCAAACTCTTAGTTGCAGTTCCCACAGTGATCAGAACCTTGCTGTGGACCCTGGCAGGTGTCGTAAATAATACAACATCTGCTCTGGGAGCCCAATAAACAAGTCTGCATTCGTTAGCCAGAATTGCCATGGACAATCACATTGAGCTTGATTTCCTCTGAGCTTGCGACACCTATGTAAATACTGTAGGGTGAGTAAAAACCTCCAAGAGTAGAGGAGAAGAAAAGGCCACCTGGGTCTCTAAAAGAGGCCCTGCTGGATTCCGGGGTATGTTTTCATTGCCGGGGTTTGATAATCTAGGCCTCTTGCTTTGAGACCTGTTACAAGACTCCTAATCATGTGGTTTCTGGTAATTGCCTGTGTTACAGTTGGCCAGTGTACCTGGTCTAGAGTCTTAAATGCTTCTACGCAGCCATTGTCACATTAGATGATTCAACAACTCATTCTACAACAGAAGGATAAGGAAGGATTGACCCCGGTCTAACTACAGGCTAGGTTCAGGAGACACCCTCTTGATCTTGATCAGCCAAATCCCAGCAATCTAAATCTCATGAATTAATACCCTGTGGTCTGACTTCATCTGTCCTTGCCTAAAGAGGGGGACCAAGAAAGAGAGAGCATTCTCTGATGCTTTCAGCTAAGCCTTGGATTTGTTAGGCACTGGCTCGTGCTCACAGCTAGACCCTGGGGTTCATCTCTGGATGTCAACAATCTCACAAAGCACCAAGATCAGACAAATTTATCTGTGATCGTGAAGTGAAACAATAACCAAGGTCACTTCATAACTGTGTCTAAGCATAGATAAAACATCACTGTGAAAATAACAAAGATACAACCCCCCTCCTAACTAATATGAGTGACTGCTAGTTCTTTACCATCACAGCCTCCCTCTCGTCTTTCCTCCTCCATGTAAGATTGATTAAGATAACCCATCACAGAACTGCCCCCACTTCCTGACAACATCCAATCCAGAGTAAAGCCAAACTTCTATAAACTGTCCCCAAAATTACCTAATCGAAGCCCAAATCATATAATAAATCCTTTCTACCTCCCTCTTAATGGGATACCCAATGGTTCCCAAAGGTATGCATTCTCCCTTATTTCAATGAGCAATAAACCCAACTTCTTCAACTACAGGTGTGTTCTCGTTGGCCTTTGGCTGGAGAGTATTTACAGTACAAATTTTTGCTGCAGAGAAAAACAGTAAGATAATTAATAAAAGTCTTTCAAGCTCAAAACTACTATATTAGGATAGAATTCTGTGTGTGGAGTAGAGGAGAGAATGGAAATACGGACTCAGTAAAGGAAACAGTAACTGTTTTTACTGCTAAAGAAGAGCTTGTTTGTGCATTTTTAAATGGATGATGTTATGTATCACAATGCTATGATATGTAGATGTCATTGGATATTTATAAAAGAAGGCAGTAGGCGCCAGCCCGGTGGCATAGTGGTTAAGTTCACGCACTCTGCTTCAGCAGCCTAGGGTTCGCAGGTTTGGATCCAGGGCACAGACCTACACACCACGCATCAAGCCATGCTGTGGCAGCGTCCCACATACAAAGTAGAGGATGATGGGCACAACTGTTAGCTCAAGGCTAATCTTCCTCAACAAAAAGAGGAAGATTGGCAATGGATGTTAGCTCGAGGGCCAATCTTCCTCACACACAAAAAAAGAAGGTAGTAATTATTTTATTTTTAAAATGACAATATTAATAGTTCACTGGAAATTATATCCTTTGTAGCTATTTATAGTCATGATGAAAATATTTAGATATTAACTTAAAAATGTACAAAAGATGATGAAGAAATCAGCCTAGCCAGAATAAGTTAGTAGGGCATGTCAATAATAGAAGAAAGAAAGTTTAGAAGGAAAGTTAAAGTTTCCTCATAATGGTAGATCCTAAATGGATCTCACTGGGAATACCTTCAAATCCACATTATTCACATTCTTTCCAATTAGTCTTTTTGAAGTTTGCTAACTTCTGACTATAAGGACTGTCCTTACCCACTTTTCTGACTATTGAAGGGTCTCCTGTCCCTTGCTTTAGTTTCACAAGGCCCCTCCTCCCCTGCTGATTATGAAAAAACCCTTGTGTGTAAAAGAAAGCCTATTATTTTGATGTATTAAGGAATGGTATGATGGTCACCCAAGCAGTGTTTGGCGAGCCCATCTCTCCTTCCTTCCTACAAAAACTTTTAGAACCTAAAATCTTATTTTAAAATTGCAGTCTGGATGAAGCAGGCATCACAATTCTTCAAAATTGTCTTAGGGGATTCATAAACAGAAAGGTTTAAAGACCCCTGTTCTAGTTTGTAAGCTGTTTTATTTGCCACTATGGGCCCAAATCGAGCAGAGTTTCTGACATATAAGAGACCCTCCACAGGTAGCTGGTGTAGGACTGTATGAATGAGTGAATAATTAACTTGGGGGCTGGAGTTGACACTCTGCTTGGTGGTTAAGTAGTAAGAGATGAGACATAGGGTATGTGATGGTGGAGCGGGGAGAGGTGCTGACAGAAGGGTAGAAAAGGATGGCTATAGCAAAAGAACAGAATAATTTCCTTGTCCCACCGAATGAAATCAGGGAGCATTTTATTGGCTAGTGGATTCCTTGAAGAAGTTTTCTGTGCTTACTCTTTCAGAATTCTCACTCCCCCACCACCACATTCTCCCTTGAATACAGTCACAATAAGGCTTTTGTCCCCACTCGAGAAAAAGCTCTTGTGGGGGATATTCATGGTCTCCACATTGCCAGATCAGGGGTCAATTCTCATGCCCTTTCTCACTTGACCTATCAACAACATTTGATGCAGATCTTTTCTCTTTCCTTCTTGCTTCTAGAACATTCTATTTCGAGTCTGCTTCTACCTCTTTTAGCTCCAACTTTTAAGTCTCTCGTGCTTGTTCCTCCTCACTTTCCCCATCTGTAGATGTGGGAATATCACAGAGTTCAGCTCTAATGCCTGTTTTTCCTCTCTATGTACAATCATTTCCTTAGTGATCGTATCTATTCTCATGGCTGAGAATACCTCCAAACACTGATGTCTCCTAAATTCATATCTCCAACCCAGACATCGCCTCTGAACTCCGGGTGTGTGTCTATGTGTCTCCTTAACATCTCTACTTGAACACCCAGTTGAATATATCTCAAATCTACGTTTGAAACAGAATTTCTGATTTCTTTGTTTCCTCTATCCTTCAAAACTGCTGTCCTCACAATCCTCTCCATTTAAGTAAATGTCAACTCTATTCTTCTAATTGCTCATGCTAACAATCTTGAAGTTATCATTGAGCCTTTTCTTTCCTTTATATTCCCCTATCGAATACTCCATCAAATACTATTGGCCCTGTCTTCATAATATGTTCAGAATCCAAAATTTTTTATCACCACTGCTACCATCTTGTTCCAACCCACCTTCACCTCCTGCCTGCATTACTGCAAAAGCCCCTCAGATTTATCTCACTACTTCCGCCTTTATGTTATAGATTATTCAGGAAGAAGTAAGGTTAGCTGATGACTCAAATAATCCCCAAATTATCAGTTGCTGAACGCACACAGCATTTTATTTTTTCTCATAACTCAGTCTAATGAAGATAATACAGCTCCTTTTGAAGCATTGATTCAGAGACTTGGTTGTTTTTACCTTTGTGGTTCTGCTGTTTTATGACTCCAAGGTCTCCCTGGCATCTTGTAATGGGTAGGTGAGAAGTAAGAGAAGAGAGCATAAAGACCCACCAATTATTGAACCATCTTGGTCTTAGAACAACACACTTTTTTCTGCTCATACTCTATTGGCCAAAATGAGTCACATGGCCAATCCAATGGCAAGGAAGCCTGGGAAATGCAGAGATGCACAGAGACTCTTGGTAGTATTAATGGTTCCTACTGTACCCTGCTGCAATATATTTCCCACACAAAACTGAAAATGATGCATGCCACATTCTTAAACACCAGAAAATTTTCTAGTATACAGGAAGAGATTAATTTTCATCCATTTACTGCCCTATTTATTTACTTGGTTGTCCTTCGGCTCAGCAACTCTTGAATTAAATGTATTTGCTGCCCTAACTGTGTTCTCTAGAGCAGACATTGTTGTTTTTGCCTCACTATCTCCCCTCCCCTTTCTTTGGTAACAGCATCTTGATTTTCCTTCAGGCACCATTCCTCTCTTACCCCTCAGTGTGCATGCAAAGAGAAGTAACGTCCTAGGATCACATGGCACCAGATATGGTATCACTATCCCACAATTCCACTTGGAGCACTACTGTTGGCCATGGTGGAGTGGACATCGATTATGCTTTGCCAGGTCAGCATCTATTTTCCCTTATTCTGGCAACAGTTTCTGATTTTTCCTCAAGAAACATATACTCCCAGTGACTTAGTTTGGGCTACTGTAACAAAATATCACAGCCTGGATGGCTTATAAACAACAGACATTTATTTCTCACAGTTCTGGAGGATGGGAAGTCCAAGATCAAGATGCCGGCAGATTCAATGTCTGGTGAGGGCCCACTTCCTAATTCATAGACAGCGGTCTTGTCACTCTATCCTCACATGGCAGAAGGGAGCTCTCTGAGGCCACTTTTGTAAGGGCACTAATCCCATTCATAAGATTAATTCATGAGACTAATCACCTCCCAAAGGCCCCACTTCCAAATAGCATCACATTGTGGGGCTAGGTTTCTATCTATGAGTTTTGGGGGGACACAATCATTCAGTCCATAACACCCATATTTAGCCACATGAATTATTTAGAGCTGACTCCAACCCTGGGCTCTAATATTGGGAATAAGAGCCACAGAGAACCATTTTTTCATTCATTCAAGAAATATTATTGAGCATCTACTATAAATGAGACGTGGTCCTAAGTTCTGGGGAGATTGCAAAAGGCAGCAAAGACAAAAGCTCATGGGAGGATTCAGACAATGTTTTGTGTGTATGTGTAAGTTACTCTCCCCCTTAGAGGAAAGCCTGGTTGAAATTGGGCCAACATATAGGAAAGTACAGCTGAGATTTACATTGAGGCAAATAATTTTGAGCACCTGATTCCAGCAAGTCTAAAGCCAAATCTACCTCTAGACTTTTCCACTATGGGAGCCATAAATGCCTTTTTATTCAAATCACTTTGAGTGGGTTTACTTCCCTTTCAGCAGAAAGAAATCCTGGCTGCACTGCCCATTAGGGATGATGTAGAATTACATGATGTAATGCCTATAAAGCAGGCCATATATGCTAACGACAAAGATAGCTCTCCTTTGCAAATCAGCACAAATATGCGGAAATTAAGTGAAAACTATTCTCACTGGATACGATGGAGAGGAAGTGGGAACAGAACCTTCCTTGAATTTTAACTAAAGACCTCTGCATCCTGCCAGCCCCACCATTCTACAGAACCACAAGGGAGCTCTTAATTAGCTTCAACACAAATAACTTGGAGAATAAACATCACAAAATAGAGATGGCCTTTTTTTATTGCAGTAAGCTGCCTAGAAAATAACGTGGCAGAGCACTCCTAAGTGGGTCCATGTTTAAGAAAGGCGAAAACATACCTGGGAATGTGAGTAAAATGCTTTAAAATACTTGCCATGGATATTAATTTATATATTGAAGGTATTCATTTACTCACTGACCTAGCAAACTGGAAGAGATTAAAAATTTCATCCACACATTCAATTATTTATCAGCTCACATTTTCTTTAGGATTTAGAGCATCTGAATAGACATCAGCAAAGGAAGGAAATTCGTGCAGGATGTACATGAACTGCAGTTACACTTGGAATGCTCTTGCTAAAGTTGACAGACAAATCTTAACTGAAATATTTAGTTAACTAAAATATGTACAGCTATCACAAGAATTGGTACTATTTGTCAGAAACAGTCTCAGCAATTGTTATGTCTATGTTCCAACCGCTCTCATCAAGAAAGTTGCATTTAAGTAGCCCAGTACCAAAAGACCACAAAGAAACACAATTTAATTATTTACCTAGTTCTTTTGTAACCCTTTATATATTAGATAGAACCACACCATCAGGTTCACCATAGATGAAATAGATGTCATTCTCCATTCCCTTTCCAGGGCAAATTCCCGTGTATTTACCCCACGCCATGCAGTTACCATGATGAATACACATAGATTGGACAATAAACATTGACTAGCCATACATGGAATCATTAATAGAGGAGGCATTAAAACATCTTAGCATTGAAGAATCCAATTATGACTTCTGAAAGACAAAGAGATCTAAACGGAATAAACGGGGGCTATGAAAAGGTGGAAAATTGATGCAGTAGTTATTTGGAACTTCCCTGCTAATGTGCATGAGAAATTGCTCAGAAAAAAAGCACAACTGGAAACCTGGGAAGCCCAAAGCTTCTCCCAAGTGTAATTATAAACATGCTAATATGCAAGGTTAGATGCCAGCGAGCTGGGGCATCATACCTCATCACAAAGAAAAATGAGTTTTGCCACGTTGGCATCTCTGTGCCCAGCAAAGGATGGCTGCGGTGGCACCTTTCACGGCCCGTGTAGGCCCCCATAATTAAAACGTTGAATTAGTCATGTAAACAAATTATCTTCAACAAAGGGGTTTACAAATGTTGGCTAATTAGTTTAAATTCCCCAAAGCTTTCCACTGTTTTTAATTCAATATCGCAGTGTAAATTCTCCAGTTAGGAAAAGTCTAATAGGAATTGGCAGAAAACTAAATAATTGATGCTGTCAGCAATTGCAGCAGCAAGCGCTGCAGTGGTATCGTTGCCGGTAAGCAGGATGGCAGTGATTTCCAGTGAGAGTAAAGCATGTAGTGTAACGAATTAACAATATCACCCGTAGACAGCTGGTGCTCAACAGCCTCTCCATAGGCTCAGTCTCTAACTGAGAAAAATGGTAAAGGACGTATAGATAGACATAGCTCTGGCTCGGATTATAGCAACCAGAGCTTTAATGACCAGCTGGGAAATGGTAATGAGCTAGCTATGTGACATCAACAAATCCTCAAGCCTTACCGTCACTACCCTTACAAACAAGGGTGATGGTATCAACCCTAAGGCCTCCAGACTCTCTCTTTTTTTTTATTTATTTTATTGAGGTCATATTGACTTATAACATTGTGTAATTTCAGGTGTACATTATTATATATCAGTTTCTGTATAGACTGCATTGTGCTCACCACCAAGAATCTAGTTTTTATCTGTCCCCATATATAAGTGCCCCTTTACCCCTTTCTTCCTCCCCCTGCTCCCTTCCCCTCTGGTAACCACTAATCCATTCTCTCTATCCATGTGTTTGTTTATCTTCCACATAGGAGTGAAATCATACAGTGTTTGTCTTTCTCTGTCTGGCTTATTTCGCTTAACATAATACTCTCAAGGTCCATCCATATTGTTGCAAATGTCACGATTTTGTCTTTTTTATGGCGGAGTAGTATTCCATTGTGTATATATATACATTGGAATATACATTGTGTGTATATATATATATATATATATATATATATACACCACGTCTTATTTATCATTCATCAATTGATGGGCGCTTGGGTTGCTTCCACACCTTGGCTATTGTGAATAGTGCTGCAATGAACATAGGGATGCATAAACCTCTTTGAATTGTTGATTTCATATTCTTTGGATAAATACCCAGTAGTGGGATAGCTGGATCATATGGTATTTCTATTTTTAATTTTTTGAGAAGTCTCCATACTGTTTTCCATAGTGGCTGCACTAGTTTGCATTCCCACTAGCAGAGTATGAGGGTTCCCTTTTCTCCACATCCTGTCCGACATTTGTTATTTCCTGTCTTGTTAATTATAGCCATTGTGATGGGTGTAAGCTGATATCTCATTGTAGTTTTTGATTTGCATTTCCCAGGTGATTAGTGATGTTGAATATCTTTTCATGTGCTGATTGGCCACCTGTATATCTTCTTTGGAAAAATGTCTGTTCATATCTTCTGCCCATTTTTTGATCAGGTTGTTTGTTTTTTTGTTGTTGAGCTGTATGAGTTCTTTCCATATTTTGGAGATTAATCCTTTGTTGGATACATGATTTGCAAATATATTCTCCAAGTTAGTGCGTTGACTTTTCATTTTGTTCATGGTTTCCTTTGCCTTGCAGAAGATTTTTAGTCTGATGTAGTCCCCTTTGTTTATTTTTTCTTTTGTTTCCCTTGCCTGAGGAGACATGGTGTTCAAAAAGATGCTGTTAAGACCGATGTCAAGGAGAGTACTGCCTCTATTTTCTTACAGGAGTTTTATGGTTTCAGATCTTACATTCAAGTCTTTAATGCATTTTGAGTTAATTTTTGTGTACGGTATAATATAATGGTCTACTTTCATTCTTTTGCATGTGGCTGTCCAGTTTTCCCAATACCATTTGTTGAAGAGACTTTCCTTTCTCCATTTTATGTTCTTGGCTCCTTTGTTGAAGATTAGCTGTCCATAGATGTGTGGTTTTATTTCTGGGCTTTCCATACTGTTCCTTTGATCTGTGTGTCTGTTTTTCTGCCAATACCATGCTGTTTTGATTACTTGTAGCTTTGTAGTGTATTTTGAAATCAAGGAGTGTGATACCTCCAGCTTTGTTCTTTTTTCCTAGGATTGCTTTGGCTATTCAGGGTCCAGACTCTTAAGGATCTGAGAAGGGAAGCGTGGGGTTGTCCAGCTATTGTCAATGTTTCAAAAAGTCTAATGGAAACTGTATATTTACCCATCATGAGAGGGCCTAGACCAAAACTTCTTAAACTGGGGTATGTAGACCCCAAGTGTATCTGGTCATGTGCAGGGAGGAAGGTGAAGCTGCCCGGTAAATATGGCAATATTCCCAGAGCACCAATTTTATCTGACAACTCACATATACACTCATTTACTATTACTCCTTTTAAGTTTTTAAAAACATTCTAAAATAATAAGTAAAGCATTGTTTTAAAGGTTATATAAAACTAAAAGGCCTGTGTTGAAGACAGCAAATCTCTGCCCAACACTTTCCCTCTCTCACTCTACGGAAGCAACCATTTTTACGCTTTTAGCTATTTTTTTCATTAATTCCATTTTTTTCTAAATAAGGTATATCTACCACTCTCTGTTAATTGATCTTAAAACATAATATAGTAACTTCCAATTTTGATAGATAAGGATCTAGTTCTCCTTTCCCTCATTTGATCTTTCTAATACACTTACAGTATAAGTTTCATTACACCCATATTCAGTGTTTGTATTATTATGGCTATAATTATCACTGCAGAGCTGAGCAGTATACTGTGACCACCGTTTTTTCTGTAACACCCCCCCCCATATTTAATAATTGTTTTTCCATTGGCTTAGTTTTCCTTGAGCCTGAGGAAAAATCCTTCCACACCCTACCACGCCTCTGAGATATATCTCTCAAAACAAGTTTTTATAACTCTACAAGAATCTCTGTTTCATCTGTTCTCTGGGGGTATTCCTTCTGGAGCCCCCTCCAGCTGCAGTCTGAACTGGTTTCTGTTTAGAACGCCTACACCACTGTCATTGTGGACTTCACCTGACTGTTCTCTTGGAGATCCTTTACCTCTGTCTCTCTCTTTTTTTAGTTTAATTTTTTTATTGAGGTATAATTGACATATAACAATATTTTAGTTTCAGGTGTATAACATAATGATTCG
Organism: Diceros bicornis minor; assembly: GCF_020826845.1. NCBI lineage: Eukaryota > Metazoa > Chordata > Mammalia > Perissodactyla > Rhinocerotidae > Diceros > Diceros bicornis. The sequence continues at coordinate 15,961,191 of NC_080765.1, forward strand.
ATACTTGTATATACTGTGAAATGATCACCACAATAAGTCTAGTTACCATTTGTCACCATACGAAGTTATAAATGTGTTTTTTCTTGTGATGAGAACTTTTAGGATTTACTCATGGCAACTTCCAAGTATGCACTACAATATTGTTGACTATAGTCACCGTGCGGTACAGTACATCTCCATGACTGATCTATTTTATAACTGGAAGTTTGTACCTCTTGACACCTTCATCCATTTCACCCACCCCCCAAATCCCCTTCCTTCTAGCAACCACCATTCTGTTCTCTGTATCTATGAGTTTGGTTTTGCTTTATTTATTCATTTGTTTTGTTTTTTAGATTCCACATATAAGTGAGATCATACAGCATTTGTCCTTCTCTGTCTGACTTATTTCATTTAGCATAATTCCCTCAAAATCCATCCATGTTGTCCCAAATGGCAAGATTCCTTGGTGGGGATGTAAATTGGTGCAGCCACTATGCAAAACAGCATGGAGGTTCCTCGAAAAATTAAAAATGGAACTACCATATGATCCAGCAATTCCACTACTAGGTATTTATCCAAAGAAAATGAAAACACAAATTCAAAAAGATATATGCACTCCTATTTTCATTTCAGTGTGATTTACCACAGCCAAGATGAGGAAACAATCTAAGTGTTGTATCCGTCATTGACGGTTGAATGAATAAAGATGTGGTATATAGTATAAACGGTGGAATATTACTCAGCCATAAAAAAGAATGAAACCTTTACCTCTCTCTTGTCTTGAATACTCTGTTACATAAAGTATCATAGGTTACATATAATTTTCTATCCAGTTTTTGAAGGCACAGTTTTTTATCTTCCAATGTGCAATTTTGGAAGTGTGATACCCTGTTTATTCTCGGTCCTTTGATTTGCTTTCTGGAAGCTTTTAAAAATATTCCTTTTAATCCCTTTGTTCTGAATTTTCATGATGATTTTCCTGATATGTCCTTTCATTCTGGAGATTTTTCTACATTCTTTCTTTAATCATTTCATCTGCACTGTTTTCTTTGTTCTATCTTTCTTGACCTCCTCAAATATTTCATCTCCTAATTGATTCTCTCATTTTCTTATATTTTGTTTCCTATTTTCCATCTCTTTATCTTTCTTTTCTCCTTTCAGGAATTCTCTAGGTTGTATTGTCCAATTTCTTTTTTTTTTTTTTACTGTATTTTTAAATATGATTATATTTTTAAATCCCAAGAGCTCATTGTTGGTTCTCTAATTGTTCCTTTTTAGATCACCTTTCTCTAGTTTAAAGGATACTGTATCTTGTCCTCTTAATGAAGATATCAAGGTTAGTCATTTTGCAGTTATCTTCTGCTCCCTGCATTTATTTTTCTAATTCTTTTTTTTCCAGTTTGCTCTTTTGCGTATAGAGAACTTTACCTAAAAGTCTATTGATCCTTGACCATCTGTTATTATTTAAGAACAAGATGTTGAAAAGCAGATTGGAAGTTCTGCAGCATAGATGAGGCTTTTCAACTGATTGGCCTTACTATTAAGTGGCCAGCTGATATTGTTGTTGGAAACCTCCTCAACCCCCGTGTTAGTATTTGTATATCTTCTCTCTGAGCAAATTTAATTTCTTTGGAGAAAGAGCCCTGCTGTGTGGAGGTTATACACCTGGCTGCTGGCATCCTGAAGATGGTTAAGAGATAATGATTAGATTTATTTGGAGAAGTTTACTTAATTCTCCAGATGCTCTCCTCTATAATAGATGCTTCCAATCCTGGGGCATCTCTACTTCACTTTCTCCAGAGAATATGGTTCTCCTGTCCTGTAGGGGTGGGGAGCATGATTCTTTCCCAGCACTCTGGAGGAGTAGGAGGTGGGGATGGGGGTGCTCTTCAAGCAACTGGTGACTTCAAATTCCAAGTCTTTGTGGGGTCATCAGAAAGAATTGTCTTGCTTTCATAGATCTCTCTCTCTTGATCATCACAAGATCAATACAAACCTATGTTGTGTTCCCTTCTGCAAGCACATAGGTTAAACTTTCCTCCACTCTACTAGTCCCCATTCGTCCCTCTGCTGTCACAGCTTTACCTATTGTGATCATAGAGCCACCATCTTTATGCCCTCTCTAACGTTTCTCCCAGACCTACACACAATTCACTGTGTAGAGACAAATTATTTAAGCATTTGGCTGAGATATTAGTTAAATGATTAAACAAGAGTACAAGATTTGAGATGAGACAAGAACTATAAGTTTGGAGACATTTTGCAAAGATGTATGTCCATAAGTTTGAATAGATTTGGGAACACTGTGTAATCATTAAGCCCTATCTGAAATATTGAGAAAAGAAACCTAAGTTTGGAATTTGCCCTGATGTTTGTGTCATTTTTCTCTATCAGAGCAAAAATTAAAAGGAGAGATGGCTTGCTATTAAATCTATGAGTGCTGTGATGACATAAGACATTTACCAGATGTATGAAAAGGATAGATGGTTTTATGCAGTCCACTGGGTCTGTTTTCCTTGTCTTTAAAATGATGCTTGGACCATTTTTAATGGTGCCTTAATCAGTGGACCATGACTGCAGAACCAGATAGAAAAGGGCTATGGTCAGTTGATGGATCAACAGAATGGACACCTGCTCCATCAACAACTAGGTGCTAATAATCAATTCAATTTGTCTGAATTCAATCAGTGGTTTGGCAGACAGCAGGCAGGCTGACAGAGTTAAATTACCCCACTCCCGGCTCTCTCTCCAAAGCCTTTTTGTGGTGACTCAGGCAGGAAATGGCATGTCAATGTTTTATGTGGAAAGAAAATTAAGAAGAAAGAGTTAAAGGAAGCCTCAATGTTTAAACACTCATTTTAGCTTAAATGTCTAATTAAGATTGTGGTGTCTTGATGATTTAACAGATCCAAAAGCAATGTTTTCTTACTGCAACTGATCACAGTTCAAGGCCCACTAGCCAAGCATGAAGTTTTGTTAATGAGAAATATAAGCTTATAGTCAGGCCTCTGGATACTGCTATTAAAATGTACCTAATCATGTTCTTTAAGCAGAATTAGATAATCACAATGAACTGACTTTTTCACTCAGACGGTGAACCTTTCCATTTGATAGATTTGTTCATAAGTACTTTGACTTGGAGTTAATTGACATCAAACATCACTGTCTCCAAAGTTTACAATAAAAAATAAACTCTAAGCATTAAATATTTTTTCTTTGGAATTGACTCTGCATGAAGTGAAGGTTTTTCCCATTCTATGGTAGACTTGATGGCTCCTGAAGCACTAAATGTATAATCTTCCTGTGAAACGCAACCCAGGCTGCTCTAGCTTACAGAGTTGACCTGGCTGTTATCTTGTGCCTCCTTCATGTCTATCCTGGCTTCCATAGGAGAGTTCACCCAGCACCTGCTACACCACATGAACGGCGCACTCACGGTATAGGCGAGTAGGAAGTGGAGAAGAGTGAAAAAATTAGGGAGGACATTGCCAACCGTGGATAACAGAGAAACATGGAGAGAGAAACCAGGCCGGTAAGCAGGAAGGGAAATGTAGACCACCAGGACCCCACAGCAGGACAAGAGCCTGCAGGAATCGGAAATATTGAACCCAGTTACAATAGGAGGGTCAGGATACAGGGATACGGAAGAACGGGGAGGGAGGTAATTTGGTAATTTGGTTTTGCCTTCACAATCACTAGCTGGGGTTCCGTTTAAAATGTTCTGTAACTTAAAGGACATTTGTTCATACCTAATAAAGAAAGTGGGATTATATGATCTATAATGAGATAGATGCTAGAAACATAAGTATGAGCAATATTGATTACTGATCAGAATTGTGTCATGACTAGGGGGTGGGAGATAAATATAAAAAATTAACTTATAGAGTTTATTTTACTCTACAAGAAAAGAGAAAAATTTTGTTTAAGGCCCCCTTCCTAAACAATCTGTAGTTTTATTGACCCATTCCACAAGCATTTATAAAAATTCTATCCTATGCTAATCACTGCGCACAGATTTGGAAATGCAAAAATATGTAAGATATAGTCCCTGCCTTAAAGAAATTACATTCTGGTCTGTATTTAAAGGCATCAGCCCAAAGCCATGACTATAGGACATTACATCAGCATTATAATATTAGCCAACATTTAACGATAGTGCTTACTTTCTATTAGACACTGTTCTAAGCACTTTAAATACACACCTCACTTAATCCTCACAATAGTTCAGGGAGGAAGGCATTTTTATTATCCCCATTTTACAGATGTAAAAACTGAGCCCCACCCCAAAAAAAAGGAGGTGGAGTAGCTTGTCCAAAGTTGCACAGCTTGGGCAGAATGTGAACCCGAGCTATCTGGTCATTCTCTTAATCACCACCCTCACCTGTTAGGAACACGGTATGCTCGGGAGCTGTAGAAGCTCAGAAGTGGGGCATCTAAATTAGAGAGGCGATGACAAAGTGAATGTGAAAGGGGACACCAGTAAGAGTTAACTGGAGCAACTAACTATGTCTAATTACAACTCAATTCCTCCTGGTAGAGTTCAGAAGATAGAGTCAAGACACTCTCATTGAGGAAAACATATTTTAAAGAGTCGATTGAGAGTTGGGAAGAGAAGGGAGGTAAGATGGAGGGCAGGAGTACATGTTTGCAAGGTAGCTGGTGAGAGAGAAGAGAGGCTGAGGAAATTACACCTGAGCCTTGGGCCCACCTGGCACAGCTTTCCCAGGTGAGGGAGTGGTGCATGAGGGGCTCACATGGCTGAACCTCCAGAGTTCTAGCATTTTCTGACCTCTTCCAGAAGGACTTCATCAGGAGAGAGCTAAAGGTCAATAAGCCTACAGGATAGGTGGGGACAGTGAATGGAGACTAACCCCCGGGCACCTCTGGGAAGCCTCTGTCAGTGACCCACGTTCAAATCAAGGTGTAAATGCTGAAGTTGATTCCCACTCTTGGTGTCCAAACCATATAGCTTCTCAGAGGCCACAGTTACCCTCCAAGGGAATCAAGACCCACAGACCCTCCAAGGAGAATTTCTGCTCTGCCAGGAGCTGTGGCTTACCAGGGGTTAAGTATGTACAATCCCAGAGGGAACTGTGTGCTTTCCAGGGAGCAGGCTGCCCCGGGGGTTCTTGATGGACATGGAGAAGGAGGAAATGACAGAGCAGTGGATTACTAAGGGGTGCCTGCCTTGTTCTGTATTTTGGAATATGTATGAACAAATAAGGTCACTTTGGGGAGCAGCCACCTTACTCATTTACACTGTGAATGTCTTGCCCGGGAGCCAGAAAGGGATTTGGGTCCACACACCCTGGCCTCGCATCCTCAGCCTCCGAATCAAATGCCCCTGCTTCTGCTCTCGGGTTGGACCTTGTCCTGGACAGCCTTTCCTGTTCATCTGACAAGGACATGGGGCCTTCAAGGCCTAAATGCTTAATTTCAGTAACAAAGTAAAATGAAAGAAAGAGACCTCTTTCTACCTATGAAAGACCATTAAACTCAGGCTTCAAATTATCTGTTGCTAAATAAGGTGTTTCAATTTTCAGCCATAGTGCATTGGGTGTGAGACTTGAATTATCCTCTTGGGCCCCTGGGGCCTTGCTTCCATCCAGTTTTAGCATCATGATCCAGTCACAAGCCCTCAGAGGAGAAGGCACTTTGTTATCAAGCCTCAGAGATTTCTTGTGTTGGGTTGTAGGTCACACTGTATAATTTTTGGCTCTTTCTCCAGAGGAATCTAAAGGTCCAGGCCCTGGAAATTCTACTACCTGGATCTATTTCTTCTCTCTCTATTTATTTCTTCTGATTCATATTCATTTGAGCACCATTAAAGTGAGTTCTACCCCTTAGCAAATTTACTAACTTATTGTTCTAGCCCAGGGGTCTCTGAGTTATAGGGCATGTAAGACATTCCATTGGAGTGTGCTAATAAAATAGATAATCTTTTATTTGTTTTAGTTTTAGATCATCCTTTCTTAATCTATTTCTGTGTTTGTTTTAAAATGTACATGAGATATTAATACAACAGTATGTGTGTATACATATATACGATACATGCTCAACTGTTTAAAAGGGGTATAGAATCCAAAGAGTTTGTAGATTACTGTAATAGCCTAAAAATGTAGCCTCACATCTTTTGCTTATTCATCCATATATCCAATCATTATTTCATTTATTCATTCACTCTGCAAATATTTATCGAGAACCTTGTATGTGGCAAGCATTTGCTGGGTGCCAAGGATATGTGGACAAACAGAGCACCATATTAGCCCTTGAATAGCTCACCATGTGGTGGGGGAGGCAGAAATTCAAACAAATAAGTACAGTACAAAATGATAAGTGCTAAAAACAAGAGTCTGCACATGGTGCTCTATGAGCAAAGAGGAAGCAACAACCAACACTGAATTGAATAAGGTCAGGAAAGCATTTATCATGGTGACTTCTTGAGGATGAGGTCCTCTCAAGCAGAAGGAGCAGGATAAAGGCAGAGATGCATGAGAGCACATAACATGATGGGACAACAGCACCAGAGCCCTGACAGTTTGAAGCATGTATGAATTACAGTGCATCTGGGGTGGTGCATGTCGTGGGATGTGGGTGGGAAGGACAGGCAATAAGTGGCAGATGCTGGAAGCTGACATGAGTCACCTGAATCCATATACACAAATATGAGTTCGGATTTCATCGTCTAGGTTCCTTCTACTCATAAGTGTGATCCACAGGCCAGCTCCATCAACATCATCCAGCAGCTTGTTAGAAATGCAGGATCTCTGCATGCACACACACACACACACACACACACACAATTCTACACTTTAACAACCATCAAAATCTACATTTTAACAAGATCCCCAAGTAATTCACCTTCATATTAAGTTTGAAAAGCAAAGTGCAAGCAAAGTGAATGAAAAGCATTGGCTCAAGGGTCCAGGTGTCTGGGTATACACCTGACACCACCAGCTATGTGCTCTTATGCAAGTTTCTTAACCTCTTCGTACCTCATTTATAAAATCACTCTAATAGAATTTTCTATCTCAGCATTGTGGTAAAGATTAAATGAGTAAATCATTTAAAAACAAACAAAAAATCCTTGGTACAAGACCTGGTCCATAGTAAATGATCAACGAGTATTAAATTTTTTTTTTCATTGCTCAGATATTACAGAGTTCTTCACTCTGCTTTGTGCTCGAGGGACACCTACTGTGTTCTGCCTATTTGAAGAGCAAAGATGAATGAAAGAGTCTGAGCTTAATAAATAATCAAGCTGATGCTGATTGCCACCCAGTCCACTTTCAGAGAATGTATTGTTTATTACTAAAAGAAATTTGCATCTTTTGAGAACCTGTCATGAGATGGTGTGTTACACAATTTACACATTTTGATCTTCACAACGGAAATACTACTGTCTCCATTTTCCTGATGAGGAAATTGAGTCTCTAGAGATTAAATAAACTGCCTATGGTCATCCAGTTAATAAACAGCCGACCCGGGATTCTGCCAGATGCGTCTCACCCCAAAGCCCGTAATCTTTGCAACAAGCTCCTCAGTCCTAGAAAAGCACTCCCCTCCAATAAATCCAGCAGCTAATGACTTATAATATCATCATAGGATATATGCTTCTAATTTTAAAAAAAATTTAATTTCAAACTTACAAAAGAATTGCAAGAGGAGTAGAATGAATACCTGCATACCTTTTGCCTAGACGCGCCAACTGTTAACACTTTTGCCACATTTGCTTTACTTCCCCTTCCTCTGTCTCTCCTTTGAAAATAAGCTGTAAACATCATGTCCTTTTATTGCTGAATACAATAGGGTGTGTATTTCCTAAGAACAAGGACATTTGCTTACATAACCACGGTACAGTAATCAAAATCAGGAAATTTAACATTGAAGCAATACTATTACATAACCTATAGATATAATTCAAATGCTGCCTATTATCCCATTAATATGTTTTAAAACAATTAGTTTCTAGTCCAGCATCCACTATTGCATTAGCTGTCATATATAATATTTGTCTCACTGTAGAAATTATACATTCCCTTTGTAGAATTCTTGAAAATTACAAAAAAATTATTAAAAAATAAAAAGGCTATTGCGATCATGTATTTCCTCCTAGAATTTTTCATGTGCATGCACACGTGTGTGTATTTGCAGACTTGAACTCATACTTTATACAACTTGATCTATCTTTCTCAATTAACATTATATTCCAAGTATTACCTGTCATTAAAATCTCTTTGTAAATAAGATGTTTAATGACTTCACAATATTCCATCATATTTACTTCATCTGTCCTCTATTGTTTGACATTTTCTATCCAATTTTTCTCTTATACATAGCACTGTAATGAAAATCTTTGTGCCATATTATATACTAAACATTAGCATAAATTACATAGGTGTCAGCAATTTTTGAGAGCCACTCTTTCATTTTAGATCCTTTAAGTCAAAAAAAATCTTCGTGTCTTAAAGCTTAGGCTTTACACAAATCCTACTGAAATAAAGTCAATGCACAAACAACCACTTGGAATTTAAATAAAAATATATACAAGAGCTACATAGCTAATTTGACCTTTTTCCCCCATTCTAACATTTGTTTCAGGAGCTCAGGGATAAAACCACTACAGAGGGACTGCGGTTCCAAATTGAACCCAGTGTGTACCCTTCTGTTGGTCTAACTTACCTGTCACAGTCTATGAGAAGCCTCCTGACCCGTACCAAAAAGACTAGTTCTGTTTCCTCCTGACTTTATACCTAGTGTAGCCTTCATCACACAGACTTGAAATTGCCTAATTCTTTTTTTTATAATATATTTCTTTTTTATACTTTTTCATTGGCATTGCTTTTTTATGACAATTTTATCGAAGCAAAATTGTTGTGTAACATTGTATTGGTTTAAGGTGTACAACAAAATAATTTGATACATGTATATATTTTGAAACAATTAGTACAATAAGTTCAGTTAGCATCCATCCCTTTACACAGTTACAAAGGTTATCTTGTGGTGAGGACTTTTATGATTTACTCTTTTAGCAACTTTTACTATACAATACAGTATTTTAAACCACAGTCACCATGAAATTGCCTAATTCTTTATCAGGATTCTTGGTTACAAACAACAGAAACCATTGCTGGGTAACATCAGAAGAGAAAATTATTAGGGCATCATGCTCAGAAAACAGAAGTTGTGAACATGTATTGTCAAGGTCACAGCTTAACCCAGCAGTTGGATTAGAGTGATGTTGGTGTCTCCACTACTGGACACTGCCACGACAGCTTTGCTCTGGTCTGCCACCGGCACCAGGAAATACGTGTCTTTTACCCATGCATTTATTTGAATCACTCCTTCAAGATTTGAAACTACTGGGCTGTATCGTCTGATTGTCCTAGTGTAGGGTGTATCCCAAGCTCTAGCTTCAGGAAAGTGGGGAAAGGAAATATCTCCTCCTTTAATTTTCAGAGTAAGGAAAAACCTAAAAGAAGGAACTTTGAAACTGAATAGCCATAAATAACACTGGAGGTCACCAACTTGTTTATGTAATACCTACATAGCATTTCTCATTCTTCCTACTATTATATATCCATTATAAAGTGTTCTGTCTAACAGCAGTAATTATCCTCCTGTATTCAAAATACAACCACATTTTCCCTATAAATCCACAAATGGAGAGGAACCCAAGTTTCATCAGTTTCATCATCCAGCTTTCTTATGGGAGATCTGAAGTCAAATTTCCCTTTATAGGCAAAACCATCACTGTCAGTCACCATAATATCAGGATTTTCATTACATTTGGAAAACAAATGAAATTGGAAACCTGTAATTTTCTTTACTTTGGGTAGATCTAAAGCCTCATTCCTAAGTTACCTAAGTCCTTGGTGATCCCGCCTAGATGGAGATGCAGTGGACACGCTGGTATGAAGAGCACACAAGGTTTTATCCATACTCTTCCCTGAACCCAGCAGCGACAACCTTATTTCTGCTGGATAATTAGATTCAATCTCCTTGTTATTATAAAGGATTGTCTGACAGATAGTGTCGTAACTGAATCTTTGATAGGTCATTCCACTGTTCCATATGGCTTGCAACTTCACAGTACATAATTAGACAAATGAACACCATGGCTATCAGTCCATTACCTTGCTTCTTTCACTGTAAAGTGAGTTACTCATTCAGGAGCAAATGTTGGTGGAGCAACCATGTCAGTGTATAGGACATTTAGGAAGCCCACAGAGGCTATTACTGGCAAAAGTATAATGGACAAGGGGAAAAAATCTAAATCCAAAATAAGTGTCTTTTTATTGAAGAGATTGTATCCCACTCTGGGATGAAAAGAAGTCTAATAAATCAATAAACCCGCATGTTATTGGCTGCTGTTCATCACTAAATACGTTGCGATACTGGGACTCAGTTTTGGTTACTGATTATCTGGGCACACAGCAGCGGCAGAAGCCAAGTCAAATTTGGGCAGGTTAAGTTCAAGTTCTGAAGCAATGTATAACCTATATTGCTGCCTCTGTAGACATGGGGCTCCCAAGCTCATTAAGCGAGCACTGAAGAAGGAGATGACTGGCATATTCCTAATTATTGAGAGCTTTGCAGTAAAGGCCTTTTGTGGGCTTTCACATGGGACACAAACATTCTTTACATTCTGAGCCCATTCTGGGAAATCCATTCACATGATTTCTTCTAAACTCTTTGATGTGAATATTCTAAGCTTGTTCTCATCAAGTCCTAAATCACCTTGACAAATCATTTTCCAAATTGGATAATAAGAAATACTGCTTGATGCTCTATTCTCTAGGGAGATTTCCCTTCTCCACAGGAAGTGGTGGGAGAACCCAAAGGCCCAGCCATTGGTTCAGGTCATGGGATCTTGTGAGCCCTAAGGAAGTTGGTCACTGTGGTGGCAGCTATAGTAAAGCAGACAACTAAAGCCATATGATGTTAAGAGAACTTAAAGTGGTACCTCAGATGAAGGTGGTTCTCTGCTCTGAAAGTCATGGTTTTCTTCCAGAACTCTAAGGGTCTGCACTGAAACTTTCCTTTTGGGTTTTTCCAGAGGCGCCTCACAGGACCCTTATTCATCCCAGATATGTCCAGCATCATTGGATCAGTTTGATCAAAATGGCCAAGTTGCATGTCAGCTTGGACTGCAATCCTGAACTTCTGCTCTGTGTGCCACTCAAAACTAGCAGTATTTTAAGTCACGTAATAAATGGGTTAGAACACTATTTACAAGTGTGGTATATGCTGCCTCCAAAATCCAGAGGCCCGCCAAGCACTGTGCCTCTTAGGAGGAACAAGGTACAGCAGCTTGTCTTTTATCTTAGAAGGAAACTATGCTCTAAATCACTGGATATCTACAACTACCTCAATGCTACAGACACCTTAATCTTCATAGGAATTATTTCCTCCCTCTGGTATGCACATGCCTTGTCAGAATATCACAGCACTTGCCACTAACTACCAACTGGGTGAACATAGCACAATGTCAAAAATGTAGTGGGCCAGCGTGATATCTTATGGAATGTCAAGATGATCCAAATCTCTAGATTGTATTATGACAGAAAACAGGAAGGTTTTTATAGGCCCAAGATCCACAGGAAAAGCTGTACTGCTGTCCTCACTATGTAAATGCACACTGCTCTTGATCCTCTTACTAATGGGTATCAAGAAGAAAGCACTCACTAAATTGACAGCCTCATACCAAGGTCCAGAGGCCATGTTGATCTGTCTGGTAAACATATCACATCTGGCACAGCAGCTGTATTTGGGGTTATCACCTTGGTAAGTTTACAGAGTCTGTTATCTTCTGTCAAGATCCATCTTGTTTTTCAGAGGCTAGAATGGCTTGTTGAAAGGCACTACAAGGACTTACCACCCCTGCATCACTCAAGTATTTGAGCTTGACACCAATTTCTGCCGTTCCTCCAGGAATTAAGTATTAGTGCTGAATATGTCATGGAGGCTTCATTTGGCCCTTCCTAAAGTAATGACCCTTAATCCACAAGATCCTCTGCCAACCAAAGAGGGTAAGAAAATATAATTGAGAATTTTATCCGTTGCTAAATATATCAATTGCAGGTATACATTTGGGAACTAATGAAATAATCATGTGTAGATCTGAGGGCCTAATGAACCCAACTTGATTTGTGCCAAATTTCCATTTATCACTTGGTCTCCACAACCTCCTACTCTACCTATGGGGCTAGGCTGGCGTATCAGATCCTCTGGTATCAATTTCACTTTGTGACTAACAGATCTCAAAAAATCAAGGCATTGTCCATTTCCCAGTGTACAGTTACCTTGACAAAGAGATAGAAATTCATTTCAGGAAGGATTTGAGGAAACATCTACATATATATCTGTATCCAATTGTATGTATGTATGTATGTATCTATCTGTATTTAATGATGTTGAAGTTCCTTTTTGTTTGCTTGTTTGTTCTGGGTGGGAAAGATTGGCCCTGAGCCAACATCTGTTGCCAATCTTCCTCTCTTTTTTCTTAAGGAAGATTATCCCTGAGCCAGCATCTCTGCCAATCTTCCTCTAATTTCTGTATGTGGGATGCCACCACAGCATGGCCTGATGAGCATCATGTAGGTCCCTGTCTGGGATCCAGCCCAAGTGGAGCACACAAACTTAACCACTACGCCACCAGGCTGGCCCTCTTGAAGTTCCTTTTTTCTGTAGGTCCTTTTCTTATGGGGACCCAGCCTCCCTTTCAATCCCTAGGCTCTGGGTCTCTGAATTGACTTAGATCTGGAAACTGTTGTGAGTCTTCTTATATTCACCAAATCTGATTTTTCCTAATTATACAAATCAAGCAACACCTTAGCTGGCTGCCCATCTGTTTCACCCTGAGGAACATCATGATTAATCATCATGATAGATACCTGCAGATCAAGGTACATTAACTGCTAGTTTAGCCTTCCTGCCCATTACAGCAATTATATCAACCTTGCCTCTGATGGTTAAGGGCTGCCACCTCTTTCTGCTTCCCACAATCCCATCATCACTGTTCATATTAGGCAGTCAAGTTCCCCTACCATCAACCCTGGCCTACAGAAAAGAGTCACTATCAAACATCTCAAAGATATTAGAACCCCCTGCCAATGAATTTTTTATTGCCTTAGTGAATAAAATGTTCTTTTCTTCAGTTTTTATCAACCTTAACTCATCAGACTAGTGAACCAGGTGGTAAGATAATTAATATCTCTGAAGAATAAATTGCATAGCACAGATTCAAAAAAATGATTTAAACTTGAGGTAAGATTATGAAGATGTACTAATGACCTAACAGGAGAAAGTAAAGTACTTCTGAGGTTTTTACGAAATAGAGATAAAACATTCGCAAGACCCATAGCCAATCCATTAAGAAAACTACATCAGAACCAACAACTGCAATTGGAATGACTATCTGATTTAATTTACGATAATCTATCGCCGTTCTTTGAAACCCATTCATCCCTGGCCTGTGCCATTGATAGTGGGACTATTCTTTTCGATTTTTCAGAACTGATTTGCTATTTGGTTAAATAAGAGGAACTTCAGGGACATCTGTTCAGCCCATTCTTCTAAGTTTCAAAGATAATTATTTTGACACAAATGGATAACTATTATAACACATGAGAATTGGGAAAAATAACTTCAGTAAATTTTTAGGAGCCCAGTGGGCATTTGTGAGGTGGACTTGGGTTAAAACTTCACTCTAACTGCTGGAATACAATGACATCCTATGTCCCCAGGATTAGTACTAACTCAGGGCCACTGTTTTATAATACCTAGACAGCGAGTACATTTATCCTGGTAAGTGGTTACAGGTCCCTTTGTGGGACCTAGGAGTGAGATTTCTCTTGCGTGTGATATTGTTAAGGAGTCAGTTGGAAGCCATATGATAAATTCATGGCAAAATTTCTATGCCTTGAAGTTCTTTACATTATATCAAGTAGTTTTTCACGTCTAAACCTCACTCGGAGTGGGCTAGTGAGTCCACATTTCAGTCAACCGAAAACAAAGAGAAGAAAAAATTAGAACTGCAACTAGTTTTTGAAGTAACAAATTGAATCCAGGATCTCTGATGAGTTTACTCCTGTCGGTTAATTCAGATCGATCTAATATTGTGGGATACTTTCCTAGGTCAAGCTCGTTTAGAATCCATTTACACATATTTTCCTCAATTTTATTTTCTTTTATAAAGTAGCAAATTCCTGTCATTCTTTTGTTATATAATCATTCTCCTCACAGTTCTGACATTGTAATTGGTACCTGAGGGCATGGTGGGATCTGACTCTATAGTTCTGGAAACTCTGATAGTTGAAGGAATTACAGGGTCATCAATAAAAGGATAAACAGCCTCTTCAAACACAGGGGAAGGGACCTCATTGGTTGGCAGAAGACATTAAGCATGGGTTTGGAGTTTGCATATCCTCAGAGGACTTGGAATCCTCCCATAAATCCCCATTCTAGTCTTTGGCATGCCGATCTGTCTTGAGCAATGCCTCAACTTTCATATAAGAATCCTAGTGAGACTATTCATTCAACTGTCACTGATATTCAGCAACCAAAGAATTAACCTCTTTATCTAGTTTTTGGCTATCTCAGATCTCCAGCTGCAGGAGTTAAGAGGTTGTTGATTTTTGTTTTTTTCTTTAATCCAGTCATCATGGAGTCTTTGTTTAGTCTGTCCTTGAACTAAGAATTTAGAGACTTGAGCTTGTCATTCTCTTTCAGGAACAAGCAAACAGTCTTCCTTCCCTAAAGACATTGAATTTCTCAGGTTCTTCATACTGATCCATTGTATCAGTCACTTAGTCATCCATAGATCCTAGGTTAAGTGACCGCAGTGATAACTGTGTCTTGCCATTGCAGATTGCAAATAGCCAAATTCTTATTCCTGAATACTAATCAATATTATTCCAGTCAGGATTATTGACTGCAAAGTACAGAAACTGACTCTGGATAACCAAGAAGAAAGAGAAAAACTGTGAACAGGTATTGGATAGCTCAGAGAATTATGAGAAGGCTGGAGAACTAGGCTTGGGGAAACTAGAGATAAGGAAAGGCTAGCAGTCTTGAGTTCAGCCAAGGTTCACCAAGATCCTGTTGGAAATGATGCCACTGTCTATACTGCTCTCTGTGGCGATGGACATTATTATCACCACTACTGGTATCACCACCTCCAGCCACTTGCCACAACCGACAAAGCTCTCTCCATTCTGCTCTCTCATCCTCTGTGAATAATATTCACTCTCTCTGTGTTTTTGTGTAACTTCCTCAGGATTCACAGGTCCAGGCTCAGTGAAATCTCTATCTTCCTCTCTAATAGTTTGAGATACTCTCTTTAGACAAGAATTTTGCCTTATATACACATAAACTAACACAATTTCTCAATCAATTCAATCAACCCACCTTAGGTGGCGTTATGCTAGCAAGAATGTGAAACCATTCCTTGCTTTCCAGTCCTAATATTGATGATCCAACCATTGAAGTTGCCCAGCCAGGCTCAATCACTTTAAAATTTGCCCCCAGCTCAGTGAAGTGCCCTGAGCCAAGCATAAAAGGAACATTTGTAAGTATTTTTCCCAGTTCCACCTCTTTGAGTGGAGTTCTTCACTCTGTGAAGTGGAACTTCTTTCTGTGGTCCTAAACTTTCCACACTGAAATTTCAAAGGCATGCGCCTTGCTCTTGTATTTTCTGAGTCCTGTTTGTGGGGCTGTGGCAAGCACAGTGGGAACGCAGCTCATTGAAGACCACAATGTGGGAGTGACCCAGAGGTCAGACAAAATGATAGGATATTCTCAACAGGGCTGTTCAAGGGACTGGGACTTGGCACAGCCTTTATTCATCCAGTCCTCTCGATGGGACACAGATTTACATTGCATTTCCTCTCACTTTCATTCTCTTCCCAACTTCTCTGTTTGTTCACAAGTTACCAAAACATCACTAAGGAAATGGACTATAGCCTGTCTACTGCTGTTGACTGTGTTCTCCCTTCCTGAATGAACCCATTTAACTGGAGAGAACAGATGTAGCAGAAACTTTGAAACTAAAAGGCCATGTCATCCTCAACTTACAACTGGAAATTTGGGTAACCCTGACTTGTTATTCCCTCACAGCAAGAGATTGGTCTTACTCAGCTGCAAAGAGAATATGGACCTGATTAGAAAATTAGGTGGGAAAGAGATTTTTTGCTAAAAATTGCGTCTTTATATGAGTAATTTCTACACTAGAAATTTAGTTGGCATACTGATTTGGTATGGAACATTATACTTTGGCTATTTCAAATACAAACGTAAAATCAATAAAAGCAGGAAAGAATGTAACTTTAATTTATACACTCAGGAAGAGGAAATACACCCTGTCCTCATTAATCATCTCCATATTTATTCACCTTCTCCAAAAGAGAAACTTCTGTTCTCTGGGGTTGCAGCATTTGTTCCCTTCAATACTTGGAGCAAAAATTTCCAGGCAGATGTTCTTCATATAAAATGTTGGTTGGAGAGGATCTGCATTAACATTTCAATCATTCACCATTTTTGCACAATATTAAAATGGATTGAGTTTCCCTCCGTGGAAGAGAAGACATTAAATCACACATTTGGAATCACATCAAGGATAGAATGAGATGTGCTCCACTCCAAAAGCCAAGTCACCAACTTTCCTGGTGAACGGTTTCCCCAGCTACCTTTCCAAGTCAGCCTAGCAGGGGAGAGGAGACAGAAAAATATTAGGTATACTTAATAGGAGCTGAAGTGCAGCCAAATAACATACTTCCAGGGTACACTCTCGCATGCTGGCACTCTGAAAGATGCAATTTCTCCATTTCCAAAACTCAACCATTTTTCAGCTGCACAGTATCATTCCAATAAAACACTGGTATTTTATTCATCTCTTCCTGAAGTACCATACTTTTATTTTGTAGGCGTCTCTAAATCACATCAATTCACAAAAGACCAATTTCTTGCTGCTATAGTCAAATCAGATGTTACATGCACATACACACACACCATGGTTTTTTTTCTTTCTCTTGCTAGTTAGTCATAGATTAGAAATTTGTAGTCTGAGTCACAGAGCCCCCTAGGCAGGGAACGGGGCTAATGAATGCGTGGTGCATATCCAGTATCCATTGTCCCCTCCAGGCCTAGATTAGTTCCCTTCACCCCATTTCCCAGCCCACAGCTCAAATTGTGTTTTCTCCAGGGAATTTTGCCTTTGTTACCCAAATCCTTCTATATCTCATCTTCATAATTATTTGTCAGAGTTTCCACAAATGTGAGGGTGCTGATATCATCAAAACAAACATATTTCAAACATAAGTATTTTTGTATTTCATGTAAAATATTAGAACTGAAGGGACCTCAAGGATTTTGTAGTTCAACTAGCTCATTTTGCATATGGGGAAACTGAGGCTACAGTAACCTAAGTCAGTACATATAGAACCTACGTCTCATGCTATGGATTGTGTGCTCTTTCCTCTGCTTCATTGGTAAGCAAACTTTTTCTTTAAAGGGCCAGATAGCAAATATTTTAAGTTTTGTGGGCCATATACAATATCTGTAGCTTTTTTTTTAATAACACTTAAAAACATAAAAACTATTCTTAGTTTTAGGGCCTTACAAAACCAGACAGACGACTGGATTTGGTTCAGAGGCTTTAGATTGCCAAGCCTTATTCTATTTCGTATACATACACCACATATCAAAAATAAGGGGAACATATTAGTCAAGAGTTACCACAATAATGTTGTGTAACAAATGGCCCCAAAATGCAGTGACATGCAGCAACAGGCATATGTTTTCATGTTCACAGGCCTGCAGATTGGCTAGAGTGGCTTTGCTCCACATGGCTCATTTTGGAGCCCCAATCAGAGGGAGAGTGACTACTTGGGGCACGTTCTCATGGTGAAGGTCAAAAGATCCCAAAACGGTAACAAAAAACATGCAATGCCTGTTAAACTGCCTTAAATGTAAACTTGGACTCAAAATTGCCAAATTGTGGCTTTCACTCACATTGCACTGGCCAAAACACATGGTCAAAAGCCCAATATCCACAGAGCAGGAATGTATACTCATCCCTTGGAGCCGGTGAGAGATGGAGTGACTCTTTGTAGAATGATATTCTAAAACCATGGACAGGATTCTGGGAAGATGATGGTGGTGGTGACATAGTTATTAATCTCCCTGAATCCCCCTCCATAAAAACAGACAGAACAACTAGGATGGCAAATCAAAGACCTGTGAATAAAGAACCCCCATAGATCCCAAAATACAAGCAACGGCAGCCATCAAACTTACATAATTTAAGCATCTTTGTGGAATGAAGCAGGAATAGGGCAACAAAGATTCTGATGACCCCAAGAACAAGAGAGACTCAAAATATCGAACAGCTACTCAATGGAAAGTACCACAGACCAATCTGAGAGTATCATCTGTAACTGGAAGCATTTTTGTAAGATCAAATTCCTGGATGCGTGAAAGAAGCCTATGATTAGGTTTGCAGCTACTGGAGCAGACTGGGCTCTATTACTCTTAAACCGAACACCCCTCCTGGGCAAAACTCCTTATTGATGAGAAATTTCTGGAAGTAGAACCCAATTTGAGTAAAGCAGAGACAATTGGAGAAAAGAAAAAGAAGGTCCAGATAAAATTGGGGAACAGAAGAGGGAGATCTCAAATAGTACAAGATCTCTTTTTAAACAAATTAATTTGTATAAATAATAAAAGAGGTTACAATTTCAACTCTAGTTCTGCTCTCTGGGAGGAACTACCTTATATTCACTCCCTTGGATTGCTATGATAAATTAACACAAACTTAGTGGCTTAAACCAACAGAAATTTATTTTCTCATAGTTCTGAAAGCTATAAGTCTGAAATCAAAGTGTGAACAGGGCCATGTTCCCTCTGAAGGCTCTAGGGAAGAATCCTTCCTTGCCTCTTCCTAGCTCCTGATGGTTCCCAGCACTCCTTGCTGTTCCTTAGTTTGTGGCAGCATAACTCCAATTCTCCCTCCATGTTCCCATGGCCTTCTCTCTCACTGTCTTCTCTGCATCTCTGTGTGTCCTCTCTTCTTCTTAAAAGGACACCAATCACTGGATTTAGGGTACAACCACCTCATCTTAACTTGACTACATCTGCAAAGACCCTATTTCCCTGTAAGGTGACATTCAGCGACCAGTGGTTCGGACTTGGATATATATTTCGGGCGGACACAAGTCAACTCACTGTACACTTTAACTGTGTTTCTCCTACTTTTTCCTCTGGGAGTATCTTCTTTGTCTCTTACTCTCTGTGGCGTCAATGGAAGTGGGTATTGAGAGTATTCATTGCCACACAAGGTCTCTGACAGTGAAGAAAATTCCCTAAAGAGCCTGGCAGGCAACTTCTTTTATAAAATGTTTTGTGCACACATGTTTGTAGAGTACAGCCTCGGATCCTGCTGTGCCTTTAGAAGGAGAATATCTTCATGACTTTAGCTAGGCAAAAATTTCTTAGACTACAAAAAAACACAACAATAGAAAAATTTGATAAATTACAGTTCATCAAAATAAAAAATGTAAGCTTATCGAAAGACAGCATTAGAAAAATGAATAAAAACAAGCCACGGACTGGAAGAAAATATTTGCAAAACATGTATCTGACAAACTACTCATATCCAGAATACAAATCAACAAGAAAGGAAGACAATCCAATAAAGATGGGCTAAAGACTTGAACAGATACTTTACAGATGAAGATATATGAATGACTCATAAGTCTATCAGTCATCAGGGAAATGCAAATTAAAAACACAAAGAGTTACCTCACACATGCTAGAGTGGCTAAAATAAAAAAAGATTGGACCAGATCAGTGTTGGTGAGAATATCAAACAACTAGAACTGGTAGGTGGAACTGTCATAAAATAGTACAATCACTTTGAGGAACTGTTGACCATTGCTCATGTAGAAGTTAAACATTCATTGGCTGTGACCTAGCAATTCACTCCTAGGTGTTTGCTGTTCTTAGTGCCATCAAGTTGATTCCAACTCATAAGCGACTCTGTGGACAGCAGAGCAGAACCCTGTGAGGTCTTTTCGTGCCATCCTCTCACCTTCTGGTGCTGTATCAGACAATGCTCCACTGCTATTCATAGGGTTTTCATGGACAATCTTTTCAGAAGTTGGTGGCCAGGTCCTTCTTCCTGGTCTATCTTAGTCTGGAAACTCTGCTGAAACCTGTCCTCGATGGGTGACCCTGCTGGTATTTGAAATGCCGGTGGCCTAGCTTTCACCATCCTCATGGCAACACGCAGCCACCACAGTATGACAACTGACAGAGGAGTGGTGTGGTTCCCTGACCAGGAAAGTAACCTGGGCCACCGTGGTGACAGCGTGGAATCTTAACCACTAGATTCCTAGGGTTGGTTCCTAGGAATTTACTGAAAAGAAATGAAAACATACAACTACAATAAGGACATACACCAAAATGTTTTTACCAGTCTTATTCATTATTCATAATAGCTCCAAACTGGAAAAAAAGCCCAAGTGTCCATCAATAGCAGAACCGATAAACTGTGGAATACTACTTAGCAATAAGCAATGAACAACTGATACAAGCAAGGACCTGCATGAAACTCAACATCGTTGTGTTGAGTATAAGAAGGCACAAGAGAACATATTGTATGATTCTGTTTCTATGGGCTCCCGTAACAGGGAAACAAAACTTGTGGGTTGCAGTCAGCAAGTGATTGCCTCTGGAGAGAGGTACAGTGAGAGGGAAGGAATAGACCAGAACAGGGATCAAGGGAACCTTCTTACGTGATGAAATGTTATGCGTCTTGTTTGGGATGGCATACAATTGTCAAAACTTATCAAAATGAACATTTAAGATCTGTGCATTGTATTTTAGGTAAATTAAACCTTAAATAAAAAATAAATAAAGTCCGAGTTTCTTCATGTTGCTTGGAACAATTGCTAATACCTAATTTTTATTTGTCTCTCCAACTTCATCTTTTGTTTAAACTCTGGGCACAGGTTCAGGTTGAATCCCAGACACAGATGTTTGCTCTACAAATGTCCATAGTTTGAGCCTCAGAGAAAATCCAGATTCTAATTCTGCTCGCTTGTTTCATCCTCTCCTACCTTTATTTATTCACTCAAACGACATTATTCTAGGCCTCGGATATACAGCGACAAACAAGTTCAACAAGACTCCTGCTCTCCAGAAGCACATAGGCGAGGTGGAGAAACAGATAAGAAACAAATATAAATACTTGCAGAGAGTGATGTCTGATAAGAAGCAAGCAAAGCAGAGTTATAGGAAAGCAAGTAACCAGTTGTCAGAAGTGGGATATTAGGTAAGGCGTTTAGGGGGGACATTAAGAGGTGAAGACCTTAGAGCTGATGTTGGGGGAGGGGAGTGGCAATGCAGAAATCTAGAGGAAGAGTATTCCAAGAAAACAGAATAGGGAGGTAAAATTCCCAGGAAAGAATCAGCTTTGAGTGTTAGGAAAGGAATTGGGAAGCAGGAAGGCAAAGGCCTGCGCAGAGAGAACAAAGGGAACCAACCGGCTAAGTGACCATCGGGACAGGGAGGTGGAAGCAGACTATGTGGGAATTCGGATTTCATTCATTCTTTAGAGGTTTTAAGCAGAGAAGTGTCAATAACCTGCTATAGATTGTAAATGATTGCTTTGGCAGTTGTGTAGCAAGCATATTGTAAAGGGGCAATCGTGGAAGCAGGTAGGTTGGTAGGAGGCTCATATGGAAATCCAGGTGAGAGATGAGGATGGTTTAGACCAGGACAAACCAACAGAGATGGGAGATCATGCACAGAGTAACCAAATTGAGAGACTCTTGGTCAGGTCTACATCTAAGGCTATCCATAGACTTAGGGACTTTAATTTCAGACCCATTCTGACCACTCACTTTCTCTGAAATTCCCCATTGTATCAGTTAACTAGGGTATGTCTTAGTTCATTTGGGCTGCTATAACAAAATACCATAGACTGGGTGGCTTATAAACAACAAACATTTATTTCTCACAGTTCTGGAGGTTGGAAGTCCAAGATCAAGGCGAAGGCAGATTTGATGTTTGGTGAGAGCCCACTTTCTGGCTCAAAGATGAGTGTCTTCTCACTGTATCCTCACATGGCAGAAGAGTCAAGAGAGATCTCTGGGGTCTCTTTTATAAGAGCACAAAACTCATTCATGAGGGCAGAGCCCTCATGACCTAACCACCTCCCAAAGACCCTACCTCTAAATACCATCGCCCTGGAGACTAGGATTTAACATATGAATTTTAAGGGGACACAGCATTCAGTCTCTAGCAGGTCACAGTGGTGCTATGTAACCAACTACCCCAAAACATAGTGGCTTAAAACAGCAATCATTTATTCACACTAATCTATGGGACATCTGGGGGTTGGCTCACACAGGCTGAGCCTTCCATGCATCTGTGGCTCAACACGGGGGAGGCAGTGGCTAATCTAGCTGAGCTCGAATGGAATGGCTTGACTCTGCTCCCACAACTCTCACCTCCCTCCAGGGACCAGCAGGCTAGCCCAGGCATGTGCTTCTCATGAGCATGGCAGAGGTGTAGTCATCTAAGTGCAATCACGCAGGTACTCTTTTAAAGCCTCCTCTAGTATTATGTACGCTAACATCCTATTGGCCAAAGTAAGGCTCAAAAGTCTAAACCAGGCATCAAGAGGCCAGGAATACATGCTGTCTCTATGGCAGGAACTGGACAGTCACATGGCAAAGGGTATGGACATAGGGAAGAGTGAAGTTTGGTTCCATGAATGCAATTTGCCACATTCATTTTCAGGTTCCTGCCTTTGGCCACAAGAGTGGTCAGTCAAATACAGTGGCTGCTTCAGTGTAGCCGGCCCCTCCTCCCCTCTCTGGGCATAGCTCAAGGCACAAGTGTTATTAAGGCAGGCTTCAAAGCAGCCATTGCTGCTCAGTAAGGAAGATTTTGTTGCTGCTGCAGCAGCTGCCTCACAGTTCCCCCAAGGAGATGTTCTAATCGTGGTGGTTTATTAATATTAAAGAAGATGGTCACTGTGACAAAGAAGGATGTAGCCTTTAATAGTAAAAACAAGTGGACTTCCTAGAGAATGTTGCACTGCAGACAAATACAAACTAGGAATATGGCTGGGGTGTCCTGAAACAACTGTACAAAGTTAATATTTCGAGCAACACTGTCAACTTCAAATCTGGAACACTGATGAGTCACCATGTCCATGAACTAAATGACACCCACAGCTCATCCGTCCCCAGGTAGGCGAGACTAAAGCTTCAGACCACGGTCTCATCAATTACCCAGTAGTGACAAAGAGCCTGAACCTTTTCACCTGGCAGATGCTCTCCCGTCGGGGTAATGAGAAGCCAACTCCAGGTGAGGGTCAGACTGACAATGAGAGGATATTTTGGACATCTTCTGAATATGTGGGAAGAAAGGAAGAAAGTTGGTTCTCTCCTTTGGGGAAAGAACTGTTCCAGCTCTTTATTTGTTTTCATAGCAAAGTTATGCATGAAATAATTTGTAAAATGGGTGCTCCGTAAACAAATCTTCATAGAGGCACTGAGCTCACCAAGTGTGAGGCATGTTGAATCAGCCAAACAGCCCATGCACTTCCTGTAGGGCTTAACCAATTGGAGGAAGAGTCCTTGCAACTGTGGCCTTTATGTGCGTGTGCGAGTGCGTTTATGTGTGTGTTTAATATTCACATTTGTTATATGCTTGTTCTTTAGAAAACACAATGCAAGAGCTGAAGCTGGAAAGAAAGGGAATAAAATGGACAGGTTCTGCTCTCATGGGCTCATTTTCTTCCAAGTGAGGAAGAAAAATGTAGAAATAGGTAATTGTGATGCAAGGTATTATCCTGTGTGTGTCTATGTTTGTTCGTCTTTGTACACCTCTGTGTTCATCTGAGCATCCTCTTGCCTTATTAACATGCTTGCAAGGTCCTCATGGTTCCAAAGCCACTCTTGTAACCCAATCAGTAAACTTCAGTATTCCAGAGGTCATAAGCATGACATACTAGGATTCTAAAAAGAGAGGCTAATGTGGAGAAGATTCTCCAGGTTGCCCCCACTTACCTTGTCTTCTGAAGGAAGGTGACCTTCACCTGGAGTTGGCTTCTCATTCCCCTAGGTGATGAGGCAGGCAAGGGGAGTGGGAATAGACCAAGAAGTTAAAGGAACAGAGGAGATTCATGCTCCACCAGCCAAAAGCCCCCTTAAATTAATCCAACCATACAGAAGCATATTAGGTCAATGCCCGGAGTAGAGAACCTGTAAGGATCCAGATGTGGCCTGTGACCTAACAGAGTTCTGGGCAAAGCTTCAACTTTTCTAGTCATTGCAACATAGCTCTAAGACGAGCCTTCTGTTCAGCGAAACTTAGCAACTCAGAGTAGAGTTGTAAATTAGCAATCAAAACATCATATGGCTCTTTCTTGTGCTCTTCAAGGCCTTGGCTTTCGGTAGCCATAATAGAACATTCCACAAAGACTCTGCATGTGCTAAGGTATTCCTGAGGTTCATTTGGCTAACGAGGATTTTAAATGTGGCTCAGATCCCACATCTGTGAACAATTTGGCTTAATATATGAGAGCAGTGGAGGACTTGTAAACAAAGGCTAACTTGATGTTTTCTGAATGTCCATTTTCTGTCAATAAAATTCCGAGTCATACCAGAACAAAGTAAATGTTCCATATATGCAAAACATATACATTATGTAACCCATTCAAATTTATTTCATTTACTCATACCTTAATGAAATTTTTATTCAAAAAATAGTGATTGTTCCTCACGGTTCTGCAGGCTAGAAATCTGAACTCAAGGTGTTACCAGGGACACGCTTTCTTGAAGGCTCTAGGAGGGAATCTGTGCTACATCTTTGTCTTAGCTTCCGGTTCACCAGCAATCTTTGGTGTTTCTTAGCTTGCAGCTGCATAACTCCATTCTCTGCCTCTATCTTCCTTCTGCATGTGTCTCTTCCCTTTTTATGAGGACACAAGTCATATGGGGTTAGGGCCCACCTTAATTGCCTCGTCTTATCTTGATTAGATCTGCAAAGACTCTATTTCCAAAAAAGGTCATGTTTGTAAGTGCTGGGGGTTAATACTTCAACAGATCTTTTTGGGGGACACAATTCAACCCATAACAGTAGCTCAGAGGTGGAAAGGTAAGACATTAGCTGGTCTTGAAGAGGTGATTTACAAAGTCAGTCTCAAAAGATGAGCAGAAGTTTGACTGACAAGGGAGAAAGAGATAATCCAAAAAGAGGGAACTGAATTGTTTGGGAGCTTAGAAGCATTAGACAGAATCTTGTGCTCAAGGAATGCAGTGAGTTCAGTGTAGCAATAGAGCAGTAGTTTAATGCAGTGCTTGTGGTAGCTTGTCTCCAGGATGGATGCCACCAATTACTTGCCTAATTTATGGACATGCCATTCTTCTGTCAAAAGATGAAGTCTTTTCTTTCCTTCTCTTCAGTCTATGCTGGACTTAGTGACTTGCTTGACCAATAGAATGAGGCAGAAGTGACACTCTGAGTCTTCTGAGGCTACGTCATCATCTTGCAGCTTCTGCCTGGGTCTCCATCGCTGTTGCTATTGCACTTGTTTCTATTGATTCTATCGGTCTATTGTTTCTATAGAGCAGGACCTGCACAAAAGTGGCCCTCAATAAATATTTGTTGAAGTGGTACCTACTGCAGAGACTGGAGAAGTAAAACAGGAGGTTTGATCCAAGTTTGCATGTTTGTGAAAGGCATTAATCTTAAGGACCAGGAACCTGGGAGTGAGCAGTCATGAGGAAGAATTTAAATGATTGATGTGATGGTCCAGGCTGGTTGTAGAAAGAAGCAAGGCCTCCAGGGGCCCAGCAGGCTGGCATAAAGTGGAGGGCACTGGGAAATCTGGTCTGCATGCAGGCAAGAAGAAGCTACAGAGGGAGAGAAGGGCAGAGAGTTGGAAGGACAGGAGGCTGTGGTCGTGAAGAATACTGGGTTGAAGGAGAGAGCTCAGAGACCCCAACAAGGAACAGGTGAGTGGGGCCTCTGGAAACTTTCTCAAAACTAATGAGTATATCCTTCCCTGTCCCCATTTCTCCCTATCTGTCATTCTCTCCCTTTTGATCCCTCCGTTTCTTATTTTTCTTTGATAACTTTATTATTGTGAAATAAAACACAAACACAGAAAAGTGCTCAAAACATAAATCCATGACTCGAGGAATTATCTCAAAGCAAAAACCTATGTAACCAGCACCCAGGTCAAGAATTAGATCATTACCAGCATCCTAGAAGCCCCTCCTGTCCCCTCTCAACCCACTCCCTTCTCCCTCCCTAGAGGTAACAGCCCTTCGGGCTTTAACAGGTTCCTGGTTTCTTTGTAGTTTCTCTTTCCTGTTTTCTTTCCTCTGCATGTCCCTATTATCTCTTCTGTCCTACTTTCACTAGACTCTTTGAATCTCTTCTCAGGACTTCTGTATTACTCACGGGTCTCCAGAGAAACAGAACCAACAGGATATAGATATAGATATAGATATAGATATAGATATAGATATAGATATAGATATAGATATAGATATAGATATAGATATAGATATAGATAGATATAGATATAGATATAGATATAGATATAGATATAGATATAGATATAGATATAGATAGATATAGATATAGATATAGATATAGATATAGATATAGATATAGATATAGATATAGATATAGATATATACAGAGGGTAGATGATAGATAGATAGATAGATAGATAGATAGATAGATAGATAGATAGATAGATAAGGAATTGGCTCACGTGATTTTGGAGGCTGAGAAGTCCCAGGATCTGCTGTTGAAAAACTGGAGACCTAGCCAATGATAACAGAAGATTGATGTCTTAGTTCAGGCAGTCAGGCAGAGATAGAGAGAAAATTCTCCCTTATTCTGAATTTTTGTTCTATTCAGGCCTCCAATAGATTAGATGAGGCCCATCCCTATTGGGGAGGGCCATCTGCTTTACTCAGTCTACTAACTCAAATGTTAATCTCATCCAAAACACCCTCACAGACACACCCAAAAAAATGTTTAACCAAATATCTGGGTACCCTGTGGCCCAGTCAAGTTCACACATAAAATTAACCATCAAACCCACCTCTTTTACTGCCACCACTATCCCCTCTGAATTGGTCACCAAATAGGATGGAGAGTTTAATACCAAGAAATAAAACTCTACATCTCTTGTTCTTAATTTTAAAGGCTAATGAGATAAACAGATTTTATCTTTCTTTTTAGAAGACCAAATGCCTAAATAAAGCTGCTTTTTGTATACAACTCTGATTATCTTCTCTTTCTGGGAATCATGTTTCTGCACGTCTGGCCCACCCAGACCTTGTGTTCATCGTGTGCTCATGGCCATCTCTGCCAAGGTCTGGGTCTCCAGCTTTGGCCAGAACTCTCAGTTGAACCTGGCAAGCATGGAATTCCTAAAATTCTGTAATTAGTTTTGCATTATTTTTCATGGGAAAGAACAAGCCACTAACAGTTTAGTTATCTTTTGTTTAGTTATCAGTTTTAAAGACAGTGATTCTTTTCTCTTCAAGTATTTAATCTATTCACAGATAAGAAACCTGAAGCAAAAATGTTATAATTTTCTCACAATCACTGAGCCAATTGATGATAAAGCCAGTCTATTGCCTCTTTCACCCAAGCCACAACTCTGGGTATCTGAGGGGTTCCTCCTTACTGGTCTCCCGGCTCCACTGCCGATAATCTATTCTTGATACCATGACCAGAGTGGCTGTTTTATACATAAATCTAATCATTTCACATCCCTACTCAAAATCCTCCAACGGCTTTCTATATCACTTGGGATGAAATCTAAAATCCTTACCACAGTCTACGAGGCCCTGTGTGATCTGACCCTGCCTTCCCCTTAGATGTCATCTTCTACCTTTTGCCCCCACATACATTCCATCTGACGACTCCTAACTTTCTGCCAATCTATAAATACACACCAAGATAGTCCGTGCCTTAGGGCTATTGTACCTGCTACCCTAAGAAAGTGTTCAGACTTGAGAACAGAGCTTTGTTTTAAAGCCATGTATCACATAATTATTTACTACAGGTAAAAACTAGAAGAAACCCAGCTGTCCAGCATTAGGACAATACAATGGAATATTGATGAATCATTAAATTTAATGTCACAAAAATGTAGAAATAGCTAAAGCGATGAATTTACCCTCAGAACGATCACAATCTAGTGGATGATACAAGTTAATAAACAACTAGTATAGTGTGATAAATAACTATAAAATAATTTATAGTATAGACACAGAGGAGAAGAACTTATATGTATAGCAACACCAGAGTTGGGCTTTAAAGGTTGAGTAGGAGTTTGCTATGCATATAGGGAAGCAGCACTATCATAACATCAGAAGAAACAGCAAGTACAATGGCCTGGGGGCCTAAAACAGCATAGTATTTTCAGGGAGCAATACTTCCATTTGCTAGAGCACTGGGTGCAAAGAGGGAGTGGGGACCTGGAGCACTGAGTGGCTCTTTTTGGAAGGAGCCTCCTGAAGGCTAAAACAAGTATCCACAGATGGATCAGGGCAAAAATTTGACCAGGAGACAAAGGGGTAGAAATCTGCTCCAAAACCAGACCACACATGATTAATCAGGCATGAGCAGCTCTGTTTCCAAGAAAGCCTCAGGTCTCTAAGCCATCTTCACAAATGCTGGAATATTTGAATTTTTGCTTTTTTTTCCCCTTAAAGTTTCCATATCTCTGCTGAAAGTACCTATCTGATCTTGCATTTTGTCTCCTTTTGCATTAGAATCTTTAACATATTAATCATAGGTATATTAGATTTCCTGTCTGATAATTCCAACATCTTCATCATATCTGAGTCTGCTTCTTATGATTGCTTTGTCTCTTCAGACTGTTTTTTCTTATCTTTTCTATGCTTTGTAACTGTTGAAAACTAGATATGTTAGATAAGAAAATGGGTACTGAGATAAATATTTTTATGCTTGGAGATGATGCCCTTCTGTCTACTTTAGTGTAGGGGTTTGTCTTCCTCTAGCCAGGAGTTGGGCTGGGTTTGAAGTTTGTCATTGCTATGGTTACTCTCAGCGTGCCATATGTTTCAAATTCCTCTAGCAATGTTTTGTGTATAGGATGTGGGTTAATTTGTGGGGAGGTTTGTCTCACTGTCTGCTCCCTGTGTAGGATCAGGTCGTCTGCCTGGCTTTGGGTCTCCACAGAGAGAGCTATAGCTCTCCCAGCTGCACTCCCCTGTTCTCTTTATTCCACTATAAACTTTACTCGATGCTTGTTAGCATGGCGGTGGGGGCTTGGCCATTCTCTGTTGTTCTGATTCAGCCTCCATTTGGGGCCGGCACCAGTCCCAGGGATGTGGCCTTCATAAATGTTCCTGGCCTTCCTCCAGATGTAGTGAGCCTAGCACTTTCTCTTGTCCTTCTCCCAGGGACTGAGCTCTTTTTTATTTTTCTGTTCCCTGCCCCTAGCTACAATGGGTTGCCTCCTGTGCCCTCGGACTATAGTTTTTCTTGTTCTACCTTGCTACAGACTGACTTTTTTCCTTAGAGAAGGTGAGGTAGATGGGTCTGGGTGGAATTTCAGCAGTAGCTGCTGTCCCTCCCTCAGCCAACACCATGGGGGTGGAATTCTCTGGATCCTCCCCATTTTTCCCATGAGCACAGGATGGAATTCTTGGAGAAAAACCTCCTGGTGTAAACCTCCCTATGTCCGTGGTTCCTAGGGACGTCCCATTTGCACACTAGCCTGCACTAAGTTTTAGCAATTTATAAACAATTTCTAGCTGAATCTTCTTACCCACTTATGTGGGTAAGCAAATGCTATTTCTTCCTACAGACATCCAAATCTTTCCAGATTTCAGGTTAGTTGTTTGCCCTGCAAACTCAGTTTTCTGATGGATTCAAGAAAAGCAATTAATTTTCAGTGTGTCTGGATTTTTTCTTTTGCAAGGGTGGGAGCAATGCTCTTTCCAGCCCTCTGCATCTCTGAGCTCAGTCGCTGGTATATCTGATTAGAGTCTTCCTTCAATTGTTCCCTGTGTCCAGGGATTTGGTTCAGTAACAAGTGATTCTGTGTTTCACATTTCTCTTTTGCCAAAACCTCTACCTGGAATTTCTACCTGCCTCCCTCAAATAGCCTAACCCATGTGATGGCAGTTTTGCAGGATGCTACATGCTGTCAATATACCATAGATACTGCTGGGGCACAAAAGTAATGCCTTACCAGATTTCTCCAAGCATCTGAAATCAGCTCTTAAAATGTCAACCATCCCTTTGATGCACTGCAGCTCCCATGTGCAACATTATAACTTTCCTCTAAGGGAGGTGGAGGGCATGGGATTAGTGCTATTCTGTATCCACATAAGTCAATGACGTATTTATTAAATACCTACTATGTACCAAGGGTGATTTTAAGCTCTGCAGAGGACTATGGAACATGACCCTTGTTCTTAAACTTTGGAACAAGAAAAGGCAATAATCCAGACCTCTGGTTACATAAGTTTTGTACATAATTTTCCATTGCTAAAGGGGTCCCTAAAACTGTCAAGCTCATGAGTGGGAAGACACTTAGTCCTATAAATGCAGCCCAATCCAGAGCCTCAGTATTCACAGTGGTAGATAAGCTGTCCCTCATTTGCTTCTGATATATCCCTTGACTTCCCAATTATTAATCCTTTTTAATGGCAATGACTACTTGGATTTTAGCATCCTTCATTAGACATAGCTTTGCCCTTAAACTAAAACCCATACTTCTCCATACATCCAGTTTCATTATTGCTATAATCTCTGTTTCTCTTTTTCATGACTTTTCTAGTTTCATCATCCCAGTGTAGCTGGCTATCATATGGTAGCTGTCTACCATCTCTCAGTGGTACATGGGTGGTTGGCACCACTGAAGCCCAAGACACCCCTTTTCTTCTGTTCCCTCCCCTCAATGCCAGCCACAGAGTGACATTTGGAGGCCTAGGAAGCAAAGCAAGTGAAAGTGCTGAGGATGGAGCCACAGGTATTGGTGACATAGAAATGAAATACTATTATTGAGGGATAGGAAAAACAATCTCTGGGGACCTGGGCTCTTAGGCCAATAGTCTAGTACACAAAAACAAAGCCAGAACAGGGAGAGAAATAGGCAGTTAGAGGCATGGAATTTGGAATCATACCAACATGGGTTCCAATCCAGGCTCCCCAAGTGAGCCTACTGGGTAACCTTGAGTAAAAGACAACACTTCCAGGGCTCAGCCCCATAGGCTTGTGTGAAGATTGCATGAGATGCTTTATACAAAGCACTTGGCACATCGTCTGGCCCGTAAAGCGTACTCAATAAATCCAAACAGCTCTTATAATTGTAACTGATACTGTAAGTGGGCCTTGGCCACAATGGAACAGGAAGGAGCCCTGTTCCTAACAGAGTGAATCCACAGTTAGAGAAATGAGAGAAACACGATAAAATTCCTGCCTGCCGAGTGTTAAATATAGACTCTGGCCGAACCTGGATGTAGCAAGGTGAGTCATTTCAACACCTGCTATTGTCTGTTTCTGGTCCATTTCCCTTGCCAGTGAAGAAACAAGGAGGGATACTACCATTTCCTGAAACTTCTACACCAGCCTCCATGCTAGGTACTTTTTACTTTCATTCTTCTTAGTTCACCAACTGCCTTTCACTCTACACGTTCCAACCTCCACAGCAGTAATGGAGAGATAGGACACTGGTATCATAAACTCCTTTTTGAATACTCAGTCAATCAACACTACTCCATGAGTGTATATTAATGTGAGAATCCTGCTGTGTGGCTGTAGACATTCCGCCTGCAAGAGTTCCTGTAATCTGCTCCCAGGACATTCTGCCTTAGGGTATTGCTATTGTGGTCACACACCAGCGTGATAAATAATCCGAACAAGCTTTCGCAGGTGCAATATTTATGGTTCAGTGTGAAGCAAAGAATAGTCAGAGGCAATGGGTAAAAACTAATTTACTATAATGTCACCCTGGATATACAGCAAATAGCTGTAAACAAGTATGTACAATATAATTAAAAATATGATAACATTATAAAATAGGATGATGGCTAGTTAGAGAGGAAGATCTATCAAGTAGGAATATGTGTATATCACTTGAAATATTGCCTCAATTACTTGAAGTCATCAGCTCAGGCTCCTCATCTCAAAAACAATCCTTACAAATGCAAGCTTCAAATGACAAGTGCTGTTTATTGCTGTGCTTGGTTTCCTTTCATTCCATCTGTCCACAGGAATTTCCCTTCAGTGTCTATTGAACAAAGAGCTGCGAGACAAGAGTAATACTCAAAGTCTTGAACTCTACTCTGTCTCATTCCTGACACCTCGATGGATCTTAGCATGAGAGCTGAGCTGGAGAAAGCATCCTTAAATCCCTCAGAGTAATACACCCAGGAATACTCAGGCACAAAAGCAAGTGGAATGGTTGATTAATAAACAAAATTACTTTACGTCTGCCATTCCAACAGGTGAGCCAATTCTCTGGTTGCAAAGTAGCTCAGACAATCACCAGGTAATGTGAAAACCCATGGCTTCCTTGGGATCCCACAAGAGAGACAGTGTGGTTCCCTACTGCCTGTTGCTGTGTAGTTTCCCGCTCTGAAACTCTTCTCAATAAGAGTGTGTACTCTTACAAAATTGACCTAACTCAACATTGACTCAACACTCATCTCTAGTTCTGAACCATTCTCCTCAAGCGACTCCTTGTGTTTAACTCCTGGTTCCTTCTAGCTACGAAACGTTCTCTTTTCCCACTTCCATCACGGCCTCAACACTCAGCCCTTAGCTCACTTTTTCTTGCTATGATCAGGATTCT
The DNA here is from genome assembly GCF_020826845.1 of Diceros bicornis minor. Taxonomy (NCBI): domain Eukaryota; kingdom Metazoa; phylum Chordata; class Mammalia; order Perissodactyla; family Rhinocerotidae; genus Diceros; species Diceros bicornis. Next base: position 15,994,051 of record NC_080765.1, read on the forward strand.
TCTCACTCACCGTTTTTCATTATCTGAAGCAGCTTGAGGAACCACTCCTACTTGATTAATGCAACATCTAGCACTTTCCATCATTCATTTTTGTCATGTGCATCTTCCCAAAAGGTTTGCCTTGCCCTGGGTCTGCCAATAAAGACCAGGCACCCACTGCCTCCTGGTTTGCTTGGTTTCTGAAACCTCCCTTATATTATGTCCTGGTCCACCTAGACCCAATCCAGTTTCCTGCTAGCGTGCTAACTATATGCATAGTCTGAATTAATGTGAAAAGTATTTTCATTGTCCTCATCATGACTTACCTGGAATGTTCTTTCTCTTTCTTTTCACTCATTCAAATGTTACCCACATTCCATGTTCCAATTCAAATTCACCACTTCCATGAAGCTTCCCTCACTTTTCTCTCCTCAATTAAGCTCTTGTTTTAATTATAGTCAGTAGCAACAAGATCTAAAACAATTATTTATAATTGCTTTATATCTCCCCACAAGATTTAGGATTTCTTGAGAATAAAGATTACATTTCATAACAGTTACACCCTTTAGCATCTAATATAAGTGTAGGCCTATAGTAGACAATAAATTATTTTGATTGGGAAGTGGGAAAAACGTTTGGCAATTATAGGATGGATATTTGGAGGCCACATAAAAAGAACTTTCTGGCAATAAGTATTGGGCCAAAAAAAAAGAATGAATCTATCAATTAGGGTCCAGTCCAGGGGCCACCAAGTATGGACATCTTGTTAACTAACCCCCAGCTTTGGACTGAGGTCTGAAGTATTGACCACAGGAGGAAGGAAGAAATGATGCATATGGTAGTCAGGCAGAGCAGATAAAAAGAATAAGAGCTAACACTCAGTGCATAATACATGAAGGGCACAGTTCAGGACACTTTACATGTATTAACTTATTTAATCTTCACGACAATCTTTTGAGGTTCATTACTCCATTTTTTAGATGAAGAAACTGAGGCACTGGGAGGAGAGGCCACTTGCCTAAGGTCACATAGCTATTAAGTGGCTACATTGCTTCTCGGTGTAAATATAATCAGTGCCCTAGAGAAGAGAACTGGACAAAAGAACATAAAATATATTTAAAGGAAAGATTCAAGAAAAACCTTGAGAAACAAAAGATTTGAATTATATATTGAAAGTACACACTGTGTCCCTGGAAAAACTTGACATAGAGTCAATACTACTAAGACAATAATGTTACTAGGCTTCAAAGATAAAGAAAGAAGGTAAAAGCAAAGACAAGCAAAAACATAAACAAATTTCTCCTATAAAGAGAAAAAAATCAGCTAGCCTCCTGTCATCTATACCAACATTCATCACTGGAAAACACTTGAGCAATATCAACAGAGTGTAATTTAAGAATTTCATATCCAGCCAAACTGTCACTCAAGTATAAAAACACAAACACCTTTGGTCCCACAAGAGCTTAAGTAACATATTCCCCAAGAGCCTGTCTTGAACAAGCTACCAAAGAATAAACTTCAGCCAAGAAATGAATACATAATGATGAAATGTTGGCAAAACTGCTGGAGTTAAGCATCGAATCCAATTTACCGCAGGACTAAACACAAAACAACTGAAAATGTTATAAACAATGACAACTTAGAAATTATATAATTAATTAAAAATAAAAGTAAAATGGAGAAATAAGTTAAAAGGTAATATTGGTGCCCTGGTTTCTTCATCTTTTATGATTGGGGATCAAAAGATATTCTTTAAAACTGATCAGTTAAGAATGCTTTAATTTAAAACAAATAACAAAGTCAGAAAAAAACAAACTCCATACTTGTCCCCCCTATATTTTTTTGTTAGTGCTGTCAAATCGATTCCAATTCAACCCATGTACAGCAGAGCAGAACCCTGCCCAGTCTTTTTGCACCATCCTCTCACCTTCCAGCGCTGTATCAAACAAGGCTCCACTGCTCTTCCAAGAGATTTTGCGGCCAATTTTTTCAGAAGTGTGTCGCTAGGTCCTTCTTCCTAGTCTGTCTTAGTCTGGAAGCTCTGCTGAAACCTGTCCACTGTGGGTGACCCTGCTGGTTTGAAGTACCGGTGTCACAGCTTACAGCATCACGGCAATAAGAAGCAGCCACAGTATGACAACCGACAGATGGGTGATGTGGTTCCCTGACTGGGAAATGAACCTGGTCCATGACAGCAAGAGTGTCAAATCTTAACCACCAGACCACCAGGGCTGGCTACTTGCCCTTTAAGGTTAGGCTAATGAGGTTTGTTCAGTACTTTCCTGTTGGGATAAAGCAAGATGTATTGAGACCAATTCCAAATGTAAAGAGGCTCTATCTGCATATGTGATGCAGGAGCTAAATGGAGGGATAAGCTTGTACCATCTATTCCAGGGGCATTCTGGGGACACTTCTTACTGATTCTTATTGAAGCTGGAAGACAGAAATAGAAATCCCCTCACATTTAAAGCTATGGGTTACGTGAGGTGTAGCAGATAAAGCACAATCTCAAATAAGAGATAAAAACTACGTTAAAGATGCCAGAGATGGAGATGTAGCAAAATAATGAATGGAAGATGGGTTTAGAGAAATTTGAATAGAAGAGGAGCAATGGAAATAAGTATATACACAATTTAAGTACCAATTTAGGGATTAATAATTTTGCACCATTGCTCGAAACTTCCCATCCAGTGCCAAGAGCTACCTAATCACCTTTCAGTGATATTCTACCTGTGCTTCATGGTCCAATTTAATACAATTCCCTCCAAGAAGCTTTGATCAGCTCAACTGCAAAAGATCTGTACTGTCTCTGTATACCTAGGCTGTGCTTCTATCTCTATACTGCCCAAACTCAAGAGCCCATTACTCTAATCCCTCTCTCGACAGTATCCTCTAATCCCTTAACCCTGTATTCACATGCTCCAACAACCCTGCAAATGGATTGAAGAAAGAGGTACAGATGTTGAGTATCCACTGTGGGGAATGAGAGAGGTAGCTGAACAGACATTCAAAAAGATGTGGAATGACATTCACACTTCAGCTGAGGTTAAAAGCAATACATTTTTAAACATAACAGGTGGGGTCGTATGTAACAGAAGTCCACCCTTGAATCTAACAGGCTTTAGGATCCTACCTACCTGGCTTTGAAGTCTGGCTCTATCACTTCCTAGCTCTGTGGACATTTAAGCAAGTCATTTCATCTCCCTATTCATTTGTTCATATCTAAAACAGAGATCATAATAAACTGCTAAAGTTTTTTCTTTCTGAAATACAAATTCTCCTTTGACCTTGACTCTCTCTAGCTATAGTCCAATATCGCACTTTCTTCCTCTATAGTCCAGTTTTTGAAATAGCACTTTATTTCTGTTTCCATTTCTTTATCTCTCATTTACTCCATAAACAGCTGCAACCCAAGGTCACTAATAGTCTGCTCAAATGTCATTTTTTCAGTGAGACCTTCTCTAAGCCCTCAATTTATAATGCCAACACGCTAGCATATAAAATAGCAACTGCTTCACTCCAGAGAACTCTTGTCCCCCTTTCCTGATTTATTCGTCTCCATTGCGCTTACCAACGTCTAATATACCATGCAATTCACTTATCTATTCTGACTACATCTGCATCCCTCATTGAGAACATGAGTTCCATGAGGGCTGGCATTTTTGTGTTTTGGTCAGCACCAACATCACTGATGTTAATAAATATTTGTCAAGTGAACAAATGAACATGTGCTATTCAGTCTTTAACTTATTTAACTTCTGAGACCTTTGATGCTGTTTTTGCTTCCTTTATCTTTTTATTACTCTCTTGTCCCTTAGCTTCTGTGACACCCTCTCCCAGGTTTTCATCTTCACTTCGATGGCTACTTTCTCTCAATTTAGGTTGCGCCTTCCTTCACTCACATGTTAAGGATCAAGATACCTCCAGGGTTCCGTATTTTATCTCTTTCTCTTCTCTTTTTTTTCTTAATTTTGATGATATGTGAGGGACTGTTCTAGGAGATTTCTGTGCATTAACTCATATAATCCTCAACCTGAGAAATGGGTATTTACCATTAATATCTCACTTTATAGATGAAAAAATTGAGGCACAGAGAGGTTAATATATATCCCAAGGCTGTGAAGCGAGTAAGTGGTAGAGCAAAGATCACTCCTGGGCAGTGTGGGTTCAGAGACCTTGTAGCTCTCAACCTTTCGGTAATGCTGACCCTCCAGATATATTCTGAATGCTTCCATATCTGTATCTTTCAACCTGGACCACTCCCCTGAGCTCCAGACCACATGCAGACCTCGCCACATCCCAGAGGTACCTGGAACTCCATACAGTAAATGCTGAACTCATCATCTTTCCCCCAAAGCAAATCCAATGTTTCCGTCTTCCTCAATAGCAACCCCACCCACACAGCTGAGCATCCAAGCTACAATTCAGAAAATGAACCTAGAGACTCGCCATTCCTTCATATCCATCCAATCTAGCAACAATCAATATTATATCTACCTTTTAACCATTCTAGATTCTGACCCCTTCTCATTGACGAGCACATCCACTGGTCAGACTCTCTAACTCTTCACCGCCTTCAGTCCTGTAACTCATAACGTCATTCTATACGCAGATGCCAAAGTGAACTTTCTAAAATGCACACATGATCACACTCTTCCAGTGGCCTTCCTTTATCAAACTCCTTAGTCCAGCACTCAAGGCCTTCTGTGATCTGGCTGCTGTCCATCACAATCTCTCTGCCCTCTCATCCTCCTGGGAGAGCTCCCTGACCCACCATCTCTGAGCAGGACAAGCTCTCTCCTTATATTTGGACATATCTGTGATTGAATTCATCTTCCTCACCTCTAGATCCCTAGAAACTAGCATGTGCCTGGTACACAGTAGATGTTTGTCCAATAAATGGTCACCTCTGCAGCAACTGCTCTATTTCCCATCCTCCCACTCGTGTAAGGCATCTACCTTGGTAATCCCCATTTATTCTTCACAACTTAGGTACCGTCTCCAGGAAGCCTTCCCAAACTCACTCAGTCTCCCGACCTAAGCTTTACCACATTTTGTGCTCCTATAGCCCTCAGCATAGTTTTATTACAGAGCTTATTATCTGAGTGGTGATTGCTAGCTTGTTTTCTGTCATCCACCCACACCCCTACTCTCCAGATCCATTATAATGAATTTTGCTGTGTATAAGATGGGTGGGCCTAAGGGAGCCTTACAATGGACTCAATGAAGAGTTTCCTAATGACATTATAAAATACGTTTGTAAGAAGTTCTATTTTTTGAGCAGAGCTATCTTCATGAGGATACTTTGGAGAAATGGCTTTCATTTATTAGTATCAGGAATAGCTTTGACGTTGCAGTGCGACTTGTTAATGAACCCAGTGAAAGCTGAAGCTAATCAGGCTCCCTCTTCCCGTGGGCCGCCTGGAAAGCTGACAGCCCGCTGTGGTGCCTGTGCAGAGTGCCATGGTTTGCCTTTATTGTTATAATAGCTATCATTTGCTCAAGTTTATAGAACCCTGTCTTCAATCTTAGTAATAATGACAAACATTTGTTGAGTGTTTACTGTTCGTCAGGCTTTGTGTTAAGTAACTTAGGCTTGTGTAGTATTTAAAATAACCCACTGAGTTAGTGTTTTAGCAGCAACAAGTTGTAGGCCACAAACTCAGCGGCACATAAGACAGAGCATTCCTTATTACTGTGTCTTCTCTGCTCCCCCAGGACTGTGTCTACGTTGGGAGGGGCTTACTTGGTATCAAAACATCAGCAGATGGCCTGGGCTGGGGCTGGGGCCTCTACTCCTGAGTGATTTCATCTGTCCTCACTGGTATCCCATTAAGGAGTGTCCGTTTCTATGTGATTTTCGGTCACTGATCCACACGCAAGGCTGTGTCAGGCCAGTCTGCCTAAGACCAGCTCTCCCAAGTCTACCCGGGTCTTGGCACCCCCTCAGGTTCTACCAAGAGATCCCTTTGTTTCCAGATCCCTTGAGCTTACAAGTATTCTCATTGCCTGCCACAAAGGGTTCAACTTGAGGGAACATAGGACATGAATACCCATCTGTTCTCAGTGTCTACTCTTCCCTTCCATCCTTCTCTTCACTCTTGCAGGGAATACGTTTGAGTCTTAATTTGGAGGGGAAGGAGGAGCTGATCATGAATGCTCATTTGATGTATCTGGTCCTCTCAGCCTAGGCTTTCGGGACTCAAAGCCAATAATTAATTGTTGATATTGCTGTGCCATCTTTTCTCAGAGCAAATAGGTGAAGAATATTCTCACTGACTGTGTGGGGGGAGAGGACCCCAAGACCACCCCAAGCTTAATGATTTTCTAAGAGCGCCAATAGTACTCAGCATATAGTGATAGCCACAGCTATGGTTTGTTGTAACGAGAGGATACATATAAAGCAAAAGGCCTCTGGGATGAAGTCCGGGGAAATCAGGAGCAAGCTTCCAAGAGTCCTTTTCCAGCGGAGTCACACAGGACCCCCCTCCCCAACAACAAGTCGTGACAAAGCATGTGAAGTGTTGTCCACCAAGGAAGCTCATTAGAGACTCAATGCTCAAAGTTTTTATTAGGGGTTGGTCACTGACCAAAATCCAGACTCCCAGACAGAAAGCGGGTGTTCAGCATAAACCACATTGTTTATATGAACAGTTTGGGCACAGTGAGCCACTCTTTTCGGTTAGAGTGGTGGGAACCTCCCCAAATCCAAGTTTTCAGATGACGGCCAAGGGCCAACCTTGTAAGCAGGCCTTTCAAAGTTCAGCAGTTAAGCCTGCAATGTTAGCTCTTTTCTGCACACCCACTAAATGGGGAAGGGCCAGGAGTCCAGGAACATGTAAGTCTGTGTGCGTTGGCGAAGGGGAGGCCAGGGGATAAGCCTTAGCTATATTTCAAAATGTCACCCTGCCACAGATTTGTTACTCCCAGTTTGTAGATAAGCAAACAAAAGCTAGGAGAAGTTAGGAACTGCTTTTAAACCAGTGAAGCTTAGGGTCGGCCCCGTGGCTTAGCGGTTAAGTGCGCGCTCTCTGCTACTGGTGGCCCGGGTTTGGATCCCGGGTGGGCACCGACACACTGCTTCTCTGGCCATGCTGCGGCTACGTCCCACATACAGCAACTAGAAGGATGTGCAACTATGACGTGCAGCTATCTACTGGGGCTTTGGGAAAACAAAAGGGAGGAGGATTGGCAATAGATGTTAGCTCAGAGCCAGTCTTCCTCAGCAAAAAGAGGAGGATTAGTGTGGATGCTAGCTCAGGGCTGATCTTCCTCCCAAAAAAAAAAAAAAACAGTGAAGCTTAGATGTAAATCTAGGCTTGTGTGAATCCAAAGTCCATATTCCTAACTGCTGACTGTTCTTGCCTCCATTTCACGTGCCTCATCTTATTTTTCCCCTATGTTCCATCCTGCATTAACTTTATTATCTTGTACTTGAATCATTTTCTTTAAATCACCTCCAATCTTTTTTGTAAAAAAATAGTAGAAAACACACTAAGTTACTTGACTATTCCTCTTAATTCTGACCCCCTACTCCCACCACCCATGAGCTCCTTGAAGGTGGAAGTTATCTTGCCCATCATCATCATTATGAGCATTTGTGAAAGGAAAGGATTCAAGATCAGAACACGGATGCCTTTGAAAGCAACTGACAACATGGAGGGGCATACCTGAAGGTCGCCAAGGCCTGGTGACAGCTGGTAACGTCTGGTGGTGCCACTTTCTCCACTTGACGCTGCTTCCAATTTAGTTCCTTTGACCCCAGTCCATCTTCTCATACACGGGGCTCAGCAAGACTGTCAGTGAGTCATCCATTTATTTGAGAGACCTGTTGTCCTTAAATGAGAGAACGATTCCAAACTTCTGCACATCAGTAGCTGGCTGCATCCAGGAAAGAGATTAAGGAGAGGAGAACCAGATAGAGAAGGAAGAGTTATGAAAAGGTTCCGACAAATAGTGAGCTGCCAATGATGGTTCCCCTGGCTTGACCTGGCAGCCGCTGCTCTTTGCCATCCTGTGTTTGTACACTGCACTGACAAGCGGCCATCGCCAGTCTCTGCATCTGAACCTGTGTCACATATTTGCACACAAGTATCACGCAGGGGCCCTGATTTCTCAGCGAAGAGAAACCGGGAGCAAAGGTTTACCTTCACAAACTGTAGGCAGTCACACACAATGACAAGTTACTTGAGGAATATGTAATCAGTAGATTTAAAGGAAACATCAGTAATGTATGTAACATGCACCCTGGAGAGGGAGCAAATTGTTAGCTGGAGAATTTTGTTTTTAATTAAACAGGTAATGTATGCCTGCGTTTAGTCCTATAAATGAAAATGTATTCACCACAGAGACATGAATCCTATTAGGCCCTCCTGTACATAAACTGTATGGGTGATTACCACTGATTACTGTACTATTAGAGACCTGTGCCTGGAGTGGCTTGATTGTCGCCTGCCTGGCTCCTGAAAGGGCTCCCATGTGCTTTGCCTGGATTGTGAGGAATCAGCAGGGCTTCAGATTGCCTGGCAATTCAATTGTGGGTTTGAGTAGTTGCAGTGTGGGATGCAAATGCACACTGTCTTTATGCAGGCCAGAGAAAGGAAAAGAGGTTCATGTGGGAGAAGGCGGCATCAAAGAGGCTTCACGACCTTCTGATCTTGAGCACAGAGCCTGTGTGCAGACCCACCCTGGCAAGTACCTGCTCATATCACTGAATGGACTCAGACTGTGGTCACTTTTATTTTGTATTATTTATAAAAATCACTCCTGCAGCATAAGATGTTCACTATGGACATTTGTATCTCATTTTGGAAATCATGAATGGAGAGAGACCAGTGAAGTAAACTGAGCTCACCAGACTTGCCCCACCATGCCTCTCCTTCCTGACCTGCAGACAGGCTCTGCACGCTGCTTCTAACCATGTCACGTCCAGCCAACTCATTCACTCTTTCTTTGTTTTCCTCTGGCTCTCCAGTCCTTACTTTTCCTTCCATCAAAAACACTTGTACAACACAAAAGGCCACACATTCATATGAAATATCCAGAATAGGAAAATCCATAGTGTCATAGTCAACTCAGGCTGCTATAACAGAATACCATAGACTGGGGGGCTTAGACAACAAACATTTGTTTCTCACGGTTCTGGAGGCTGGGAAGCCCAAGATCAAGGCACTGGCAGATTCAGGATCTGGAGAGAACCCATTTCCTAGCTTACAGATAGCTGCCTTCTCATTGTGTCTTCACATGGCCAAGAGAGCAGACAGCTCTAATCTCTGTCTTTTCTTATAAGGACACTAATCCCAACATGGGAGGCCCACTCTCATGAACTCATCTAAACTTAAACATCCCAAAGGCCTCACCTCCCAATACCATCCCGTTGGGGGTTAGAGTTTCAACATATAAATTTTGGGGGAACACAAAAAAGCAGTCCACAACACACAGAGACAGAAACAAATTAATTATTGCTAGGGGCTGGAGGGGAAAATGAGGAGGGACACCTTAATGTGTAAAGAGTTTCCTTCTGGGAAAATGAAAATATTCTGGAACTAGTTATTGGTAATAGTTGCACAACATTGTGAACATACTTAATGCCATTAAGTTGTATGCTTTAAAATAACTAAAATACACTCATGTGCCACATAATGATGTTTCGGTCGAAGATGGACCGCACATACAACAGTGGTCCCATAAGATTCGTACCACATAGCCTAGGTGTGTAGTAGGCTATACCATCTAGGTGTGTGTAAGTACACTCTATGATGTTCGCATAGCAATGACATCACCTAATGGTGCACTTCTCAGAACATATCCCCATCATTAAGCAACACACGACTGTAGTAATTTTATGTGTACTTTATCACCACCACCCCTACAACAACAAAAACATTTGTCTTAATATGAGGTTAGTTTATATGATAAAAACAATTAGAATTTAGCTGTGAACAGTTGATAATTCCATGCTTTTAATCATGTTCTTCAAAGCCTGAAGCTAAATGAATAATTAGTAGTGGGAATTTCACCAACTATAACAGGCATTAGAATAGATAGTCCAGAGTATCTCTTGTCTTTGGCCCTCAATGTGACAGTACCCCTGTGGAGTGTTTGCTATTTGGTTTACATATAAATTGTGTGAGAATGTTTTCTCTCTCTCAGGTTTCTGGGTTGGTAGGAAGGGCATTTTTATGGAAAATTGTTGCTGGTTAATTCAACAAACTCAGAGTCTTAGCAGGCCCTGTCCTTTCTCTCTGAATTACTAAATCAAGGGTCTGTCTCCAGCCAGCCGGCAACACCTACTCTGCCTCCTTTGGACTGAAACGTACCCCTTTATACACAAATGCCCGCTCCCTTCTCCCTCTCCGTAGTCTCATTCCTACCCAACCAGCCCCATCTCTACCTACACCTCCCTTTCCAACCTGTCAGAGCATAATTCTCAAATTGTTAAAAACATAATTTTCATACAAATAAATAATGACTACATGTCAGAGTTTTATTTAACTCTTTACTGAGGAAACCAGCAGAATGACAGAACTGATTTCATGGACTATGAGAAACTAGGATTTCTTTTCCCCAATCCACGGGGAAAAGAAGGCTAATGTAAGATTGCCAAGGTAGAGGCAAAACTAGTTAATATCCTATGGGGCAATAAAACTTTTGGGGTTATCTTCTTTTCCAAGCAGAAAAAAAGAAAATCATCATACCTCACCAGTTTTCTACAAATTTGCCTTTAACTTTACAGGACAGTTTAATGTCTGGGCCTGAATCCGTTGTTGGTCAAACCCAGTTACAATCATCAGAGTCGAATGACCCTCTTGTGCACATAGTAGAAAATGCTCTAACATGGCATTAAAAGGTCATACTAACTAGAAGGCTGTGCAGCTATGACATACAACTACCTACTGGGGCTCTGGGGGGAAAATAAATAAATAAATAAAATCTTTAAAAAAAAAAAAAGGTCATGCTATCATCTGTTTTGCCTTATTTCCAAGTTTTGCATTTTCTTTAAACAAAGCTTTACTAGATTTTCTTTTTTGTTTTCCATGTGCCAACCTGGCTCAGCTACAGTCTCCAGTTATTCAGTCATACACTATTCTAGGTGTTGTTAACAAGTTGACTTTAAGTAATGGAGATTATTTTGGATAATTTAGGTGGGCCTGATTCAATCCATTGGAAGGCTTTAAAAGCAAGGCTGGGGCTTCCACAGGAGAGGAAAAACTCCTCTTGTAAATAGCCGCTTCATCCTGTCCACGATCTTCCCTTCCTGATGGCATGCCGGGTGGATTTTGGACTTAGCCAGCCCTCACAATCACATAAGCCAATTTGTTGTAATAAATAAATTAATATATATCCTCCCTACTGGTTATGTTTCTCTGCTTAAACCCTGACTGAAACACTCTTTTTTGTGATATAAATCCATTGTTCTTCTAAGAGCAAACTCCCACCTTCACAAAGTAGAACCAAGTATCTTCCAAGAAGTAGGTACTCCTTAAATGCCCGATGGCCCACACCATCCAAGAAATATCCTCTACTACCAAGTTCCAACAGATGGGTCAGCTGGTCCTTAATGTACAAAAGATGACTGAATGAGAAACGGACTTATATTGTCTAGAGGAAAGAATAATGACTCATCTGTCCTCGAATAACAAGAGGGACTGAAAGACTCCTCATTGACCAAACTTTAGTGAGGCTCCTTTAAGCCCTCTTTTTGACTAGGCTTAATCCTTGGCCTGGTGAGCCCAGTTTTATCAAAGAATCCTTCTAAGCCAGGTTTTCGAGAATCCCCCACCCTTGATATCCATTCAAGCTCCTCTTCCTCCACCCTTGATATCTAATCAAGTTCCTGTGAACAATTTTTCATCCGCTCCCTCACCCAGCCCATTGGCTATAAACCCCCCTTTGCCCTGTTGTCTTTGGAGTTGAGTTCAGTCTCTCTCTCCTATTGCAGTAGTCGTGAATAAAGTCTTTGCCATTTTAAACAAGTGTCAGAATGATTTTCCTCTAACAGTACTCGAAAATATCTGCTCTTACCTGTCTCCATGAAGTCCCCTTTATGTGTCCATCAGAACAAGAGGTGTGACTTTCTCTGGCATTGCTACCATGTTGGGAGAAGAGGGCACATTCCTTAATAATGGCCACAATAGCATGTATCGAATGTTCATTTTTCCTCTGCCCTAAGTACTTTTCAAGGATTATCTCCTTGCCCCATACTTCTGCCCAGACTTTTAGTAGTCCCTGCCTGCAACTTACACCATGAGCTAAATATCCTCATTTTGTTTGTCTATTGTTATTGATACTCAGGGAATACACCACATTTTCTGGCTGGCATTGTCAGCAAAGTCAATATCCATGCCCACGGTGTCACAATACTTGGTTTCCTCACCTTGAAGTGGGTCAAGTTTGTCTTTGGTCCTTTCAGCCATACCAGGAGGCCTCTGTCCCCTATTCTAAGCATCATTCTTCCCAGGAATCTCAAGCTTTCTGGATCTCACTGCTGTTAAACTCCAACTAAAGGCTCTATTCTATATCTGCATCTACCTGAGTGTGAATCTCAACTCCAGAGGTTTGCATTTGAAACCACTTCTTTCACCGAGGGTGTTAAGGCTTGGTTTTCTTCTTTATGAATCCCAGGTACCAGATGCGAGGTTTAGGGGAGGAATAATTTTAAAGGTAGAAGAGGAAGACTTTGCCAGGACATTTGAAAGCCCACTCTATATAGGTAACCCTTTCTCCAAAGGCTGACATCCCTAAAGAGCATAGAAGTCATAAATGGACAAGTCAAGGTATGAACATATTTGGAAAAATGGAGTCACTGCGTACTGTGGAGAAGTGGTTAGGTCTGAACAAGAATTGATTTATGCTAAACCTTTTACCCCTAGAACTAGCCTGATGCCATGGCCTTGGTCCGTGACACATCAGCCTGAGCCCAGCTGACTTGAAAAAAGAAATGGATCCAGAGAGTCAAAAGCCTTTCTGTCACTTTCCTATACTCTAACGGTCTCTGGGCAAATGACCATAGAGACGCTCAGGGTCCTGATGATGATAACTGCAGCCAAGTGCTAAGAGGAGATCCCAAGCCCCACATGCCAACACCTGGCAGAGGCCATCTGTAAACCAAGCAGAAGGTCAAATGGAAATATCATTTAAACCCACACCTATAATTACCATCAACAACAGCAGTGCCTCTTGCTCACCAGATAGAGCCCTCCATCCTGGATTGAAGAGCTCAGTAAAGAGTCCAAGATGAAGAAGCAGTTGCCAGCAGGTCCTCCCAGAAAGCTTTTCTTCCTGGGGCTGGAATGGCTCCCAGCAGTACAATTATAGCTGTGCAGCCTGCTTTCTAACAAAGGCTGCTGAGGAAGACAGCAAGCCAGGTGGGCCTGTCCAACCCACTTAGCCCAGGTGGGACAGGCCCCGGGCATGTCAAGGTTCTGTAATTAACCATTCACTGCTGCCTTCCACGAACTAAAGCTGTAATTTCCCAAGACTATCCAAGGTGACACAGCCTCCTCTTCTAAAGGCATTAATTAGGAACATCTCATTCCCTGTGGCAGGGGTGGAGCAGATCTTTCCAATTGGAGTGTGTATTTATTTAGAGCTATTACCACATAATATTTACAAGATACTTAACATGCATTAATTACCCTGTAATGAACTCTATGGCTATAATATCAATGTTCTGTCAGGACTGTAATATACTCCCCCCACACACACACAAACACACTTTTTATCACCTTAGGGAAAAAAAAGAAAAATTAAAATTAATTGCATGCCCATTAAATGCTTATTTTTAATAGAAAACTTGCAAATGATGTGAAAATGCAAAACAGGGTACAGAGTAAATCAAAAGCAGATAACACACACTTCTAGACACACTCTACTGTTTTTATGAGCATGTTTTACAATCCATTCATTATGCTGTCTGTCCTTTTGAAAGCTGGTTATTATATTGCTCATACAAAGAAACATGTGAATGGCTGTGCAGCAAGCCATGAAAATCAGGACAAAACTGAACATTTCTGCTGCTCTCTGAATCCGCCTCCCTCAAATCTCTGCCTGGAGGATTCTTACAGGAGGCTCATCCCTGTAACACCCACTCAAAGCCTTGTATAAGGGAGAGAAAGGGGGAGATTTGCCATAGTAGTCTATGATTCAAGACCGTGCTTATTTAAAGCATGGCCAACAGCCATGCTATTTCTTCAGGTGGCGGCAGTTTGAAGGCAAAGAGATGAGCTAAGGAGATCAGGATTGTGCAGAATGATTTGACTCTTAAAAGCCCAAGCCACCCCCTACAATTTCTCCCCAAATATAAGTCATCTTTGTGTTACCCGGGACAAATCACCATGCAGGCTCTCTCAATCCCAGGAGCACCCTAACTCACCGAGCAGAGTTTAACTGATTTAATTTTCAGAAAAATCTTCTTAACTTAAACCAAAATCTTGTCTCTCTATAAACTTCACTCATGTTCTAATGTTGACCTCTGGGCCCACAGTCATAAAAGACTATACTTCCTCTTTTACTTGACCACATTTTAAGTATTTGGTAACAGGTATCTAATGCCTGAGAGAGTTCAACATTTTTTGGTGATGTGAAGAATGTCTTTAGAGGTCATGCACCAAGCAAGTCAGTCTATTTATATGTTTATCTATGGATAAATACAGAAACCCTACGTTCCAGACCATGGTCTTCCCATGGTTGTTCATAGTGGCCCTGCTGTGCTGGGAGCCCCACTACCTACCCAAAAGATAGAAGTTTCTATCTCCCTTTCAGGAGAAAGGGCCCTTCAGTTCTTGGTTTGCTTCTCAGTGGTAGTCACCTGCCTGGAGTCGATCCAGTGCATTTGTGCAGTTCCTAATTACAGTTTCCAGTTTTATGATAAATGCAGGGAGCTTCTTTTATAGAGCTTACAACTCATGACAAGCATGCAATAAAAGTATGAAATGAACATCTCATTCCAAGAGGAGGATTACAGACAAGAGGACTAGTTGACATGAATACATGCTGGAAATGATCCAGACAAGAGGAAAATTGAATACATTTCCTAGGTAATGCCCAAACATTGCTTATTTTATGCTACTGAAAAATGTGAAAATTATATATTAAATTGTCTCTTACTCACACAAAGAAATACTATGGCATAGTATTGACATCTCTTTGGGTTGCATTTCCTGGAGCATGAAATTGAGATCATTCATTCAACAAACATGTATTGACATCCACTTTGTGCCAGATACTATGTTAGATGCTGGGGACAGGACAGCTGTGGACACTGCCCTGGAGGTATTCATGAAAGACACGGATATACGACAATGATTACAATGTGTTGTCTGCTGCAATCAAGCCACTTCTGATTTGTCACAAAACCACAGAAGGGAGAAGAACCAATGATTGAAATTTAGGGGCATGTGAGCAAGAAGAGGAAGAGGAGGCTGAGAAGTTGTTTGAGTTTATGTCATGCAAGGCCTTGGATGCCTCACTTTTAGCAAGTTTGGGGGTTATTCTGAAGGAGATACGGAACAACTGGAAATTTTTGAGCTGGAAAAATTGAAATTATTTTTTTGTGATAGGAATAGAAGCTGTGTGTCAGTTATAGAAGACAGAGTGGCAAGGTGACTCAGGAACTGAGGGGTTATTTCAGTAGTCTCAGAAGGCACTGAGAAAGACCTGAGTGCCAAGTGGAAATGGAGAAAGAGGAGACAGAGGCAAGAGATAATTAGGTAGTAGAGTCATAAGAGTCTGGAGAATTGGTGGATGGGGCAGAACAAGGGAGAAGGGGGAATTCAGACAGATGCCTAGGGGTCTTGCTTGGCCAATTTGGTGAATGAAACCACCATTAACTAAGATACATTGTGGATTCATTATGGGTTCAACATTTTTAATAGTGGACATATTGAATTTTTGGTGCCTATGGAATATATATGTGAAGAATTTAGAAAAAGCAGTTCTGAAGTTCAAGAGAGAGGTAGGTGATAATCGAAAGCATGGAAGTAAACAAGATGACTCAGAGAGACTGACAGTTTGAAACATATCGATCTCATTTAAAACTTAGGGATGGATAGAAAAGAATGAACCCAAAAACAAGACTGAGAAGGCAACATCCCAGGTGTAGTAGAAGGAGAAATCAAAAGATTTCGGTGT
Organism: Diceros bicornis minor; assembly: GCF_020826845.1. Lineage (NCBI taxonomy): Eukaryota > Metazoa > Chordata > Mammalia > Perissodactyla > Rhinocerotidae > Diceros > Diceros bicornis. Next base: position 16,010,161 of record NC_080765.1, read on the forward strand.
GGCAAGGAAGGTGGAGGTATTCAACAAGGAGGGCCAAATGCCTGCAGCCCTGCCAAGATCCACATGTAACCACTTTCCACATCTCACCCCTGAGAGCAATTTAGATCTACCGATTTTCCTTTACTGAAGTCCAACTTCGCTTGGGCCAGAATTGGCCTGGCGTCTTTTGGGCCTGTTACTTTGCCTCTGAGCTTTGGTCTTCTGCCAAAACCTTAGTAAAGACATCTGCGGAATCTTCCACAATAAAGCCTTTACTTCCCAAGCTGCACTGGATCTTCCTATTTCCCATAAAGGCCCACCCAGCAGTCCCCTATGGTAAGCCAGTGGTTCTCAAAGTGTGGTCCCAGGACCAGCGGCTTCTGTGTCTCTACTTGGAAATACTAATCCTTGGGCCCCACCCCAGACCTATTGAATCAGAAACTCTGGGGGTGGGGAGCAGCAACCCATGTTTTAACAAGCCCTCCAGGTGCTTTTGATGCCCACTCAAGTTTGAGAGCCACAAGATAAGCTGATGGCTGTATCCTTCTAAACATCACAGATTCCCTGAAAAATGTACTAAGATTCCTGTCTTTGACAATGGATAGATGGAGTCTGAAATGAAAAGGAGTCTGATGTTTTCTTCTTAAATTACAATATATTTCAATCATAGATGATATCCGGAGTCTAATCTATATGATGAATATTTCCAAGTCTTTGGGTCTTTATTATTAGTTAAATGGAGGAAAATTGGCAGAAGGTAGAGTGATTGGCTGTTCAATTATCAGTCATCAATAACTAAATGCCAAACTCATGTAAAGGGAATCTTTTTCTTCATCTTTTGACAAGATCATGGCTATAATAGGCTTTAATATTTCTGTATTTTACACTAAGTCACATAATGTATATTTCTTTGAAATAATTGAACAAACAACATGTTTTGTATTTATTTATTAGTTACAAACACATTCTGCAAGGGACTTGAAGCAGCATAAAGAAAATACATATATTAAAATAGTAAACTAAAATAAAATATTAAGATAAGATGCTAGTCTTAGCACTGAAGGGGGCCCAAGAAGTTTCCTCCTGTGCCAGATATTAACCTTTAAGCTGCTAGAGGTAGGACAACTGGTAGGTGATCTGGGGGAGGGACCATAGTAACAGAAAGGCACTTGGCAGAGACGGTGACTATCAATCACACAGGCTGATTATCATCTTACCTGAAAGAAACATTAAAATTATCATAATTCCCTGACATTAAGACTGTCATAATTCATTAAGAATGAGATTATGCATGTTGCGCCATTTGTATGCACTTGATTGACCCGGCAGTGCCATCCATTACTTGTTCTCTGTCCAGAAGACTCCATGCCTAAACACAACCAGCACGACCGACAACCTTCAAATCTTCATCCAGTTTCGACTCTGTTATTTTATCAAATATGGATTTAATCATATGTCTCTATATACATTTTTCAATTATGGTTTTTCCATTCTCACAAATCAATTTTCAAGTCCTTATACTGGTACATAATATGCAACAGTAAATATTTACTGAAAGAATGGAAGTACACCGAAGTGGAAAAGCACTACAATAGAAAATTGAATGATCTGGGTTGTGGTTCAACAACCACACTAACAGATTTTTTTATTTTAAGTAAGTTATTTCATTTCCCTAAACCTCAGTTTCCTCACTTCTGAAATGAAAATATATAAAAAGCTTCATTATTCTCAGCCTTTACTACCTTGGATTAAATAAGAAAAGAGAGACAGAAAACTAAAGACCTGTCTGGAAATTTCACAGGCATAACCAAAATGTCTGCTACACTCTTCGGAAGTTTCTGGAAGATCCAGGCGGGGGCTCCATTTCAAGTGAGCAGGAGTTGATTTATGATTTAGTCCAAGGACCATGAGAAACTCAAGGGTCTAAATTTCTGTTTCCTTGAAATTATTCCGTTCCATTGAACTCAGATGAAATGAGGCAAAGGCTGGCTCTCGTAGAAACCTGGTGAAGCAAAACTGCTGATTCTCACGAACCTCCAACGTGTCCCTGATAAATCTGCTGACACCACCTAAACCAAAGCCTCTCACAAGGTTAATGGGAGCCCCGTCAATGGGAAGGAAGATGTAAAAGTGTCTCCTGACCTAAATTCTGGGAGCTAACCCAGGTCATTTTTCTATCAGGCTTTGAAAAGAGATCCAGCCTGATGTCACAGCCTTGTGTCAACTTCCTCAAAGTGACAGCTGAACTTCAGTGCTTAGAATACAAGTTTAAGGCTTTTAGAGAGTTTCAGATGATACTGAACAGTCAAGGGTACTTTAAGGTTTCCAGAGAAGTGGGGTGGGTTGTCTTTAGGGGGGCAATTAATAATAACCAGAATTTCTTGAAACCTTAATGCCATGCAATGGCTGTACTTTACATATGACATCTCATTTAAATCCACACTCAAAGTCACTAGTTTATGATTAAGGCAACTGAGGCTTAGAGAGAGCTCCAAATGTACATCTCCTGCGAGATTTTCAATTGACTTAATCAAGAGCAGCTGATATCATCCAGAAAGGAAAGCGTTAGATCATTGTGGAATCTGATCTAAAATGCCAGTGAAATTTTTGTCCATTCTTTCCTTTCTGTTAGGTAAGATCACATTTTGCAAACTCTTCTACAGAAGTTAGCAACATTTCAGGAGTGTTTGCCAAAGATCTATCATGTTATTCAGAGGGAATAAAGAAAGAAGCCTGAGGGTTCCTGATGCGGTGTGAACTCTTAAGAAAGATGGGAAACAGGAAACAGGAAATGGATTTTCAGGAAAGAGGAAATGCAGTGGGGAAATTATCACAAACAGGGGTGTACTGGTAAAAATTACAAAATCATCAAGAAACAGGTATAAAATAGAGACGTCCTTGGAAACCTCGGTTGTTGGAAAAGTCCTGAGTCTTTGCACAACCAAACCACATCTGGGAGAGAATTGGAGGAAAATGACACAGCAATGTGATATTAAGATCAGGAGTTTTTCACCGACATAAGGGGTGTTGGAAAAGTAGCCCTTCACTTACTGAGAATAACTTATAAGAGGGGTGCCGTGCATCCGTGGTGAGCTACACTCATCCTCCAAGATATGCCACACATGCCTGATCCATGAGACAGGCTTCCAGAAGATTTGGGAGAAGAGATGTCCTTCATGGTGGGAAGAGGCAACTCTCCTTTCTTCTCGCAAAGTTTGAGTAAACCTGGAAGGGAGGCATCTGAGCCACTCGTGGGGTTGCCCTTGGGCAATACTGGTGTAGATAAACACACATCCTTGAATCTCTGGGTTTTCTTAAAGGGATCGTAGCTGTGCCAAGTGGAAGCAGCTTTGAGAAAGCTTAGTGAGTACTTTATGAGCTGCCAATACCAGTCTTAGACCAACTCAAGAGAAGAAGGAGAAAGGGGAGTGGGGAGGAGGAGAGAGAAGTGGAGGGGAAGGAGGAAGAGGCGAAGGAGGAGGAGAAGGAGAAGAGAGCAGTTATGTTAGCTTTGCCAAGTTAGCATGACGAGACCATCAAAAGCTGAAACCGGAGGGTGGGCAGAAGAACATGGACAACTTATCAAAATCAGATTTCTGTAGTAAGAGAGGGAGCAGAGGTACAGCCAGCTTTATCAATGAAGCTGGCAAGATGGCAGGCGCCAAATTAGAGCACCATGTGTATGCAAGCCTAATTCTGGTAACCAAATCCAAAGTCAAAGGGAAACCGAAACTTTGCCCTTGACTTTTAAATGGACCCATTTTCTCTGGGAAAGCACATGATTAGGATCCAGTAGACAGCCAGGATTTTATCTCCAGCACTGGTCCTGACAATTACCCATTCACCTCTAATCACGCTTCCCCTACTCTCAGGTTTCTGGTTATCTATTGCTGCATAACAACCCATGCCAAAATATAGTGATGTAAAATAACAGTTTTATAGAGCTCATGGGTTCTGCGGGTCATGACTACAGCAGGGCACAGTGAGAATGGTTTGTGTCTACTCTGTGATGTCTAGGGCCTCAGCTGGGAAGACTCAGATGGCTGGAGTGACATCTGGGACCTGGAATCATCTGGAGGCCCTTCCCTCACGTATCTGGTGCCTGGTCTGGGAGGACTCCAACTGGCCTCAGTGGGCATCATTGGTCCACATGTGGCCTCTCATGTGCTTGGGCTTCCTCACAGCATGGTGACCTCAGTGGTGGCTCAGAGACCCAAGAGCAAGTGTCTCAGAAAACAAGATAAAAGCTACTTGGCCTGGCGTTGAAGTGCCAGTGTCACTTCCATTGTACTCTGTAGGTCAAAGCACTCCCAGGCTTGCCCAGATTCAAGAGGAGAGAACAGAGACCTCACCTCTCCCTAGGAGAGTAGGGAAGAACTTGGGTCATACTTTAAAATTGCCACTCTCCTCTTCTTGGACATCTCCTGCCCTGCATCTCCACGCCAAGGTTTGACTCTTCTCTGGACTCCTTGTTCTTCTTGACATACGCGTCTCAGAAAACAAGATAAAAGCTACTTGGCCTGGCGTTGAAGTGCCAGTGTCACTTCCATTGTACTCTGTAGGTCAAAGCACTCCCAGGCTTGCCCAGATTCAAGAGGAGAGAACAGAGACCTCACCTCTCCCTAGGAGAGTAGGGAAGAACTTGGGTCATACTTTAAAATTGCCACTCTCCTCTTCTTGGACATCTCCTGCCCTGCATCTCCACGCCAAGGTTTGACTCTTCTCTGGACTCCTTGTTCTTCTTGACATACGCATCTCCTGCATTCTTCCTCAGACACAATTTTGGTCATTGTATTTCCACAAGCTATGGGCAAATGGTTCCCAGGATTGTGGGACTTGGGCTGGCCTTGTGTATATCTGTGGTAGGTTCTGTGCATGTGCTGTTCTATTGGATCCTTATAGCAACTCTTTGATGAAGGTATAATTATTCCTCCATTTAAAAAGTGAGGAAACTGAAGCTTAGGATGGTTAAGCAATTTGTACCAGGGTCCCCAGGTAAGTGGTAGAACCACACTTTAAACTCAGTCTTAACTGCCATGCTATACACCTCTCTTACCATTGCTGTTTTGTGAATACTTCTGGCTCTCTGTACTTGGGCATGCAACATATGGTTGCATTTTCTGCCCTTCCCCCCACCCCTGCATCATGGTTGGGCCGTGTAACCACTACCGGCCAATGAATTGCAAGCAGAGGTAGGTAATACGTGTCATTTCTGGGACAAGCATTTAACTACTGGTGCAAGACCCTTCTTGCTTTCTTTTCCCTCAACCACTGAGACTGGCATTATTTGAGATGGTCTCTGCTGAGTTACCCTGAGTCCCCAAGTGACTACAATGAACAGTGCCCCCGCCAACCCATGAGGGGCATGTAGTATGAGTGAGAAATAAATGTTTGTGGTTTTAAGCTACTGAGTATCAAGTTATTAAACAGTATAATCTGGACTATGTCATTGGACTGACCATATCATCTCTCTGATCTTCAGTTTCCTTGACTGTAAAATGGGATCATAATTACTACCTAGAGGGACTATTGGAGCGATTGGAAATAGTGTATGTGTGTAAAATATCTAGTTCAGTGTTTTTCCTAAAATAGGGCATAATAAATGTAGGACATAGTTATCACTATCACATATAAGGAGGATGCATGGCTCTGAGTGGCATGGGGACTAGGTTAGCTCAGCCTCACTCATGTGGACAGCCCAAAGGCTTATTCCATCAGGGGCCCCTTCAGTAGCTATGAGCCTCTGTCTGGCACATGTAGGCTGTCAGCAGGGTGGCTGCTGGCTGTAGGAAGTCAGAGAGAAGAAAGGCAGAGAATGAGGAGACACAGATGGGATGGCTTTTTATGAACGTGATGTTTGCCAGCATCAGAAATGGGTAGCGTCTAAGACTTAAGCCAGTACTGGAACACAGAGAACAGAGCCAACCACTTCTCTGCTCTTCTATCCTAGTTTTGGTCACAAGAATAACATTATGAAACCGAGGTTCCCAAAATAGAGCTCTTTCATAACCAAATAACAACCAGGTAGGAAAATCATATTTTCAAAGCTGAGCTTCATTTCCCCTTAGATGAGGAATTTTGAACACTTCCCCTAGTGGGAACTGAGGAAGTGCCTCTTATTCAAATGGATGCCAGTCTATGATTGTCCAATTATTCACTGCATTCTGTCTTTGATGGCCCAGATGTTCTCAATTTCTTGTAATAAATTCTTTCATCTGAAAAGTCGTTCCACTCAGAAATGCAAAATCCTCTCCAGTTCGCCCGCTTTTTTTGATGAGCTGGTATAATTGGCCTTCAATTAGCTTATTGTTTTGCAATAGAAAGCCCAAGTTTAATTTCATTTCTGTAAACCTGTAGACAAGAGCCGACCATTCTACCATTTAAGTCATTCTCCTCATTACAATCCATTTTGGCTCTGCCCACCCTCATCTCCATAATCAGGATGAGATTGTGGGAAAATCGTTTCTTTCTCTCCTTATTTTTCTGCTTAAAAAAAGAGAATTTTTTCCCATTGAAAAATATTTAAATTTGATTCAATAACAATATTTATTGGATACCTCTTCTATACCCTCCTATTCTTGAAAAAGCAAAGTACATACTTATTAGCTTATGTAATGATTAATCAATTTAATATTTTTAGTCACCAATCTAACCATACACCCAATATTTATTTTTTTAACCAATATTTATTGAGCTCCTTCTATGACCCCATAAACCATGTAAAGCCTTGTGGGAGATACAGACAGGTATGAGATAAGTTCCTGGCCCAAGGGGCATCTATTTATGGAGGTTGGGCATATTCATAACAAAAATATAACAAAATACCCATAACACATAATTAAATTTACTCGTTCAAAAACATTAATTAATTTAACAAACATTGATTAAACACTTTGACATGGTTAAATACTAGATGGTCAATTTTGGATTCCTGTCTTTACCCTTCACATTTTTGTGGCATTAAGCCCTCCCCATTTTTCTAGATGGTTTTGTATCCAATTCCACGTCTTGTATTAAGAAGATTTCACTTTACAGATTTAAAGAAAATGAACTGCCTGATATGCCTCGATCATGTGTTTTAGGTCGTGGCATAGAGAGATTATGTCCCAGAGCGGTTACAGCATCAGCCCTGGAGTCAGACAGTCTGGCTTTAAATCTGTGGTTGTGTGCTTGCTGTCTGACCCTAGTCAAGTTATTTATCTCTATATGTCTCAGTTTCTCTATCTGTGATGGTTAATTTTATGTGTCAACTTGACTGGGCCACAGGGGCACAGATATCACGTTATTCTAGTTGTGCTGATGAGATTAACATTTGAATCGGTAGACTGAGTAAAGCTGATTGCCCTCTCTAATGTGGGTGAGCCTCATCTAATCAGTTGAAGGCCTGCCTGACTAGAACAAAAGGCTGAGTAAGGGAGAATTCACTCTCTCTCTACCTGACTGTCTTCAAGCTGGAACATCAGTCTCCTGCCTTCAGACTCAGACTGAAACTATACAGTCAGCTCTACTGAGTCTCCAGCTTCCCAACTGTAGATCTTGGGATTTGTCAGCCTCCATGATCATACAAGCCAATCTCTTATAATATTTAAGGTTCTGTTTCTCTGGAGAACTCTAACTAATACATTGTTTATAAATTTGGGAATATAGGACCTAAATCATTAAATGGCATAATATAGAGAGAGTACACAGAACAGTGTCTAGCACAAGTTAGTGCCTCTGTACCTATTCACTGCTATTAATCTCTAAGCTATGGTACATAGAGCTTTCTGGCCATTTATATCTCAAGATTGTCTCTGCACTGCCAATGCCTTCATCTTGGGCTGCACCCTCCCAAGACAGAATTGATGCTTCTTTGAAGCAGTTGACTGATGTATTAATTTTCCCCTTTTGTTATCTCACTTGAAATCACATCATCTCCACTCTCCACTCAGTGGAAAATGATTCTGTTGGGTCACACACAGATTCAAACAGAGAAACTAGAAATAATCAGAAATTACTTATAGCACTGAAATGTCAGGTGAGTCTGCCTGGGCCATTCTTCCAAGAACATTTTTGCCAATTCTGTAGATGAAAGAGGATTGTGAGGTTTTGTGAGTCTTTCTTTTTTCTTCCCCTTCTTCCAGATGAGAAGAGCCCTCAACAGACCTTTGTGGAAGAATAAATGTCCAAGGCTACCAATTTGGATCTCAAAAGCCTAGATTCAAAGGAGCCCTCAGTTCACGACAGGCACTGCTATCTGAGATAAATGCCTGAATAGCTATCAGTTAAGGTACACACAGAGCAGATGGGAAATGGATAGCTACATCATAGATGGCTCTGTGAATTCAAGAGGTCTTTGTCTGAGGACAATAGCAATATGAGCAAATATTCACATTGCCTGTTGTAGGCCAGCCAGAGGATCAAGCAAGAAATCAAATTAAATCTAATTGACTCAGCAATGCCAGGACCCTTAGTACAGAAATCATGCACCACCAGGCATCCTTTCTCAGGTCTCCTGGCCCGACCCTTGGAAATGGGGCTGGATTATACTCAATCTCATGCTACCAGGTATCTTTCTGGTTAATGAGGTTTTATTGTTTATAATTAAATAGGGTTGATTCACAACCATGAAATGGTACCCTCGTGCCTTTCACCAAGTGAGAATCCTATCAAGACTCTAGACAGTGCAACTATGACATACAACTATCGCCTGGGGCTTTAGGGGAAAAAAAAAAAAAAAGACTCTAGACATGATATCAATAGGAAATATACTCTATTAGTCATTTGAATGTTACTAAATTTAAGCTCTATTAGCAGGATGACCACGAAAATAATCATCTCTCATCCGTAACTGTGCTGTCAATCAATTTAAACAATTTATCAGTAAGGTTTGGTTTTATTCACAACTGCTGTAGGCCACATTTTACTCAACTAGAAAAAAATTGTCTGTATCTATGTATCTTTTTTGCTCAGATTGGCTGTCTCCTCATATGTCCTATCTCAAGTGAGGCACCAACACTCACCTAATCCATCATCTTTGACACCTCGCTCTCTAGTCCATGTCCAATCAATCACAAATCCTGATAATTCCATCACCCCTTCCACTCCTTCACTCTGCCATTTCTCCTATTCAAGTAGGAACTGTCATGGGTGGGTAGCCCCAGCAGAAAAGCATTCTGGGAGTTCCCAGTGGAGAGGAAAGAATGAGTTGAGGGCAATGGGGTGGTAACTTTGGAAACTGATGTAGGTGAGAAGAGTGAAACTTTCCAGAGGTGGGCTCGCAGTTTAAGTCATGAAATGTCACAGACATAAGATAAATGAACCCAAACCAGAGTGTTTATCTGAATGATCTAGTTCAAGGGGATGGGCTGACAAAGAAGGCATGATCCTAGACAATGGTCACATCAACCTTAAGCAGAGGTCAAAACCGTGACTGCAGAGGTGTCTGTTTGGGTTCGAATAAGACCAAATATGCAAAGCAGGATCAATCAGTTTTAAAGCAAACAAGTAAAAGAACTAGAGGTCAAACTCAGGTCTAACAGCCTCCTCCCCAAAGACAAACCATTTAAAATACTTTATATACATATAAGCCCCCAGCAAAGGTCTCAATGGCCGTTGTTCCCCAAGGGAGAAGCAATCAACAAATGTATGAATGATCTTTCTGCTTTCATTTCTCAATTGATCCAAGCAAGGCACTTGGCCATGGTTTGGACAATTATTGATTATGTGTAACTGGAATTGTATTTAAATCTCTCATCTCACTTTTATTCTCAGAAATGCATTCTACTAACACTCTGAAGTGCTGATAACTATAATCAAGCTATCATCATAATCATAATTACAATAATGATAATAATGATATACTTGTATCACACCTTACAGTTTATAAAATGCATCCCAAGATGCTTTCACGTACATTATCTCACACATAAAAGGGCATTTTCCTACATTAACAGAAATTGGTCTTGAGAGTAAAAAGGGTAAACAAAGCGAACGGTTATTTATGAATTAGCACTTTATGGTCTTTGCAGCAGGCTCATCCTATATCCCCTCAGATTCCATTACCATTTGTGTGCATTCCTGTCTGACTTCTAAGAGCCAGCAATTGCATCTTTGTCGACTGGCTGGCCTCGGGCTGCTAGAATCCTCTCAGCTTCTGTGTCAGGTGGAATGGAATGACTGGGAATTAACATCTTCCCAGGATGTTCCCATCAGTTGACCAATGACTGACAGGTGTGGGAATATAAGTACCCTAGCTCCTTTTCCCCTTGGCTAGGATAATTCTGAAGTGTTTGTTTTGCAGCATTTCCTGATGCCTCCCTGCAGGCTTAAGTTTAGTTGCCCACAGTACTAGCTGGGGTTTGGGCTGGGTCTCCCCCATCGTGTACTACCTCCTTATTAGCCTACATGTCTCTGCAACTCCCACATAAATTATGCATCCTCAACCCCCTCTCAGACCCTGGTTCTTGGACGAACCCTATTCAGACAGTGTCAAAAGGAATTGTGAATATTCTGAATCAATGGATAGCATCTGACATACAAAAGATAAAAGTCATGCTAAACTGAACAACCTGAATATCCATCCGAACACCCATTTTTATCCTTAAAAAAGTCTCTTGCTTGTCCAGGGCCAGCCCTGGTGGCCTAGTGGTTAAGTTTGGCACACTCTGCTTCAGCAGCACAGGTTCAGTTCCTGGGTGCGAACCTATACCACTCATGCTGTAGCAGCGGCCCACACACAAAATAGAGGAAGATTGGCAACAGATGTTAGCTCAGGGTGAATCTTCCTCAGCAAAAAAAAAAAAAAAAAAAAAATCTCTCGCTTGTCCATAACTAGGTAGCAGCTGCTATTATTCTTTATTTGTCAATACAGTTCAAGTATTGAGCTCTGCGTGGACCATATGTTGGACACTAAGAGTAAAAATGAAGTCATTGACCTTGACCTTCCAGAGTTCACTGTCTGGAGATTAGAGACAGATACTGAAACAAAGCATCAACCCACAGTGGAACAGTAACCATGAGCTGAGGGTGTGCAGAGGAAGGAGGCACTGACTACTCACCAATGATTTCCTTAAGGTATAACCAGACTCAGAAACACACAAAAACACAAGATCCAGGGAAATAGCCACCTCTGATTGCACCACAACCAAATCAGAGAGGCCTAGTGTTTGTGTGCTTAATTCACCATCAGAAGAATGGGTGTCAGTAAGGCATCATCTCACAATCTAAAACAAAAGGACAAAAGCAGAAGTGCAGATCTTAGCAAATCCTGATATCTCAGCAGTTGTCACAAACCTCGTTTGTCGTATCAGAAAAATTGATGTCTCCCAACCAGTTCTTGTACGACCTGTCTCCGAAGACAGAGTGGAAATAGACTAAGTTACAATCATGTTCTGTTGGAAGAAAACAAACACTTGCCACAACAATGCATCAAACAACAAAGAGCAGGGTGTTTCCTCCAATCTCTGTATCTCTGCTTCATGGATTGAGTGCTGAGATGTTCACTTAAGTGTAAAATCAGCTATCCCCACCCCTTCTTTCCAATTTCAAACATGAGCAAGATAATCACAAGACAGAAAAAAAGACAGCATTTCTTTATACAGTGAATAACAAACAAGTTGTTTCTCTAAGAAGCTGTGTGGAACAGATATGAGGTGTCTAGAAAGGCTGTGATAAATTTGATGGTAGACTCAACAATTACTAATAGGTTTGTCCAAGATCAATCAACTACATAGGATAAGAGCAGAAATTTAAATAGCAGGCTGCTATTTACTTAGAGAGCTATCTGCTTTTTTTCTAGACGGCTACATTCTGCAAGCCTTCTTTTGTGTAGTATGATTTCTCTTAGTCCTCAAAATGGTTTCTATTATAGATAGATAGACAGCAAGACCCCAGAGAAGGGACAGCTGCAAGACCCTTCCAGAGAGCCCCACAGAATTTCCTTGGACCCAGCAGAATGATGCTCATGTGTCCAGGTGTGTCGCACAACAGGCAGAGAGAAGCAGGTTCTCAAGAGTTATGCACACACCTATGCAGCTCTCTCTCCCAAATTATCCTCTAAGAAGTTGACCATATTCTATGTCTCCAGTTCCTCACCTCTAGTTCTCTCTTTATACTTACTCTAATCGGGCTTACACCTCTCTTGTTCTGCAGAAACTGCTCTTGTCAAAGTCATTAACAACCTCCATGTTGCTCAATCCAGTAGTCCATCCTCAGTCTATGTTGTACTTCATGAGTCAACAGTATTCATCACAGTTATTCACTTCCTTCTCATCAGTTTGCTTTCTTCACTTGGCTTCCAAGACACCAGACTCTCTCATTTTCTTCCCATGTTGCCCTTTCAGGTCCCTTTGTTGGATTCCTCTTCTTCCCAAACTCTTAAAATTAGAGTGTCCCAGGTCTCAGTCCTTGGTCTCTTCTCTCTACATCTTTCCCAACCTCAGAGCTTTCAACACCATCTATATACCAACCACTCCAAAATCCACACCTCTAGCCTAAAATTCTCTCCAGATCTCCATACTTGTGCATACAACTGTCACTCAACGTTTCTAATTGGACATCTTCATACATTCACTCTGGACTTCTGATTCTCCCAGCTCAACCACTCTACCTGCAGTCCTCCATCTCAGTTGATAGCATTCACACAGATCAAAAATCTTGAAGTCATACTTGATTTTTCTCACACCCTGCAATCAATCCATCTGCAAACCCCATTGGATCTACTTCTTCATTATGTCCAGAATCTGACCGTTTCTCACCACCTGGTCTGAGTCAGCATCATCTCTGCATTGTAACTGGTCTTCCTGCTTCCAGCTTTGCCCCTTCATTTTATTTGCCAAACAGAGATAGAATTATCCTTTTTAAATGTGGGTTTTTACAATGAGATATCAGCTCACTCCCGACAGAATGGCTATAATTAACAAGACAGGAAACAACAAGTGTTGGAGAGGATGTGGGTAGAAGGGAAGCCTCATACACTGCTGGTAGGAGTGCAAACTGGTGCAGCCACTATGGAAAACAGTATGGAGATTCCTCAAAAACTTAAGGGTAGAGCTACTATACGATCCAGCTATTCCACTGCTGGGTATTTATCCAAAGAATGTGAAAACATCAATGCATAAAGACACATGCACCCCTGTGTTCATTGCAGCGTTATTCACAATAGCCAAGACTTCGAAGCAACCTAAGTGCCCATCGAGGGACGAATGGATAAAGAAGATGTGGTATATATACACAATGGAATACTACTCAGCCATAAGAAACGATGAAATCCAGCCATTTGTGACAACATGGGTGGACATTGAGGGTATGATTGCAAAGTGAAATGAGTCAGACGGAGAAGGTCAAATACCGTATGATCTCACTCATTAAGTAGTAGATAATAAATACAACAAACAAACACATAGAGACAGAGATTGGATTGGTGGTTACCAGAAGGGAAGCGAGGAGGGAGGAGGGCAAAAGGGATAATTAAGCACATGTGTGTGGTGATGGATTGTAGTTAGTATTTGGGTGGTGAACATGAGAACATGATGTAATCCACGCAGAAATAGAAGTATAATGATGTACATCTCAAATTTATACAATGTTATAAACCAATGTTACCACAATAAACGAAAAGTAAAAAATAAATAAAATAAAATAAATGTATGTTTTATCATGTTCATACTTTGATTCAAACTCTCCAATGGCTTCCATTTCATCAGAAGAGAAGCGAAAGTCCTTCTAGTGTTTGCTTGATCTGAGGCACCACCACCACCTCTCTGTTCTGTGTTTGTTACACTCCCATTCCTAACTCCAATCTGTCTGCACAGGCCGCCTTCTGTTTCTTGAACATATCTGAGAAATTCATGCTGTAAGGCCATTAAACATGCTTTTGTCTAGAATTCCCTGCCCTTTGATTTCTGTTTAGCTTATTACCCTCCCGTGCCACCTCCTTCAAGCCTTTGCTCAAATGTTACCTTTTCAATGAGGCCAATGCTGACCACCCTAATTAAAAACACAACCCACTACCTGACTTTGGCATTCCCTTTCTCTCTCTCCCTGCTCCATAATTTCCCATATCACCTTCTTGTATGCTATACAATGTAGTTATTTATGGTGTTGGTTACTTATTGTCTTTCTCTCCCTGCCAAAATATAAGCTTCACAAGGACGGGAATTGTATCTTTTTGGTTCACAGATCTATCAAACGCCAATGTCTAGAACAGTGGTCAGTGCCTGCTAGCAACTCAACAGATATTAGTTGATATAATTGCAGGAGTAAATGGAAATAGCTAGTCAGTATAGAGAGTGGGGAGGAAAGAAACCAAAGGAATGAGGTAGAGATGAAACAGTGGTCCAGAGAGGCCTCTATCCCTGCCCTTCCCTGAACCCTTATTTTTCACCTTTTCCCAGGTTTCCCTGTGTGGGGATCCTGTAAATAAACCTCCCATTCCTGTGATAATTTGGGTGAGCCCCATTTCCTACCACTAGAGCATCCATAACTAGAATGATCATCGTATTTCTCCCCTCCCTGGGAGTCTATAGACGCTGCTCACGATTTAATAGATCAAGTTCAAAGGTAGCATCCAAGTTGAAGGTTCTGTGCCATGCGGGTGAATATTTCAGCTGTCTTAATCCTATTCAGTCTTTAAGAGATACTTCTTTTAAGAAAATTTCCCTGAGACCTATAGAATACTCATTTGCTCTACCAGACATTTTGGAATTTGATTATTTTAAGTTTATCAGATGATACATTTGTGTTTCTCCTTGATTGTGAAATTGTGTTTCTCTACAATAAATCTGTTACTAACTTGAGAGGATATACAACAATAGCTGATATCTATTGAGACCTTATTAGGTGCCGTGTACTGTTCTAAACTCTCACGTGTATTATGTCATTAATCATAACAACAACCTCATTAGGAAAGATGTACTATTATCTTCATTTACTGATGAAGACACTGAGGCCCAGAGAGTTTTACTAGCTTGCCCAGTATTACAAAGCTAGTTAGCAGATGAGCTAGGGTTTGAACTTAATGCAATCAAGCCCCATATCCCAAACTCATAACCACTAGGCTATTTCAGAACTTTCCCATTGATGTCTTGTAGTACATTCAGAGGTGGTATCCAAAATGCGTCCCTGTTACTCGAAGTATGGTCCACAGACAAGCAGCTTCAGCATCACCAGAAGCTTGTTAAAAATGCAGAAACTACTGTCCACCCACCCCCACCTAACCCCCAAACAGAATGTGGATTTTAGCAATACTCCAAGCAATTAGCATGCATATCAAAGTTGAGAGACACTGAAAGATTTAACAACTTAAATTTTATTAGTAATAATCATGCAGAAGGAGGAAGGTGAAGAGGGGTCCCAGAGAAGAGCTGGGGAGTCAGAGCGGGGGTAGAATGTTGGGTAAACAAAATCATGGCTTTTTACTGTCTACCGTGGACGTATTTCAGTATTTCAATAATAGGATTATTTGTAAGTACTTACCAACTGAAGATTAGTCTCTGAGAGTACTAAAGTGCTATGAATGGCTTACAAATGTGTTCTATATTGACCCCATCCCCTGAGCCTTCTTAGCATTCAAGTGGAACTTGGAGTCACCAGAGACCCAAAGCCCATGTATGGAAGCATGAATAGCTTAATCTAGGGTTCCTAATAAGGTGGGCTAGCAGAGGGGTCTGACAGTGCATCCTCAAATCTCACGTAAATTAGAGGTCCATAGACCTACTAGTGTAGTTTGTGTTCCAAATATCTAAGCAGTCAGGTGCACAGGCAAAGGAACAGGAATTGGAGTTGAAGAGGCTGAGCTATCAGCAGGTGCTCCTGGCAGAGCAGCTCCAGGGGGCTCTGAATCTCTGCCTTCACACATTTCAGATGCTTTTGCAGCTAATATGCCCTTTTGGTGGCATCCAGGCTAGCTGCAGTGTGACTGCTCTAACAATGCATGTGTTTCCTACTAATTAGAGCATCATCATTATTTTGAAATACTTGATACAAAAACATTCTGTTGGATTTGAAACTCGTTTGTATTATCACAAGAAATTTCAACATTACGTTTGTCAGTGGAAAAAAATAGAATCTGTTAGCTCCTTTAAATATACTTTTAATTATTGCAAATTTTGAATAGTTGTAAAAGTGGTTTTAAATTTTTTATCACCTACCAAAGTGAATAATTTTTCTTGCCAACGGTAACGATCAAAAATTTGAAAAGAACATCATTAAAAGGTTGTTATCAGAAATTGAGTATAGCCTTGTCAAGCATAAACCTGATATGAAAAATTATGTTCATGGAAAATAATGGCTGAGTAAGAGCCAACCAGACCAGCCTATCAGCAGATAATAACTATAAACTGTGGATATCACACAAAACAAATAGCCACTTGAAAGCACTGGAGAGTGTACAGGAGCAGGTGTATTCCATTGGAGAGTCCATGCCCACAGGAAAATTGTATGGAGTTGTTATTTTTACAACTTTTAGTCTGAGGTCAAACATGGTTGGCCTGGTGCATGGAGCAATGAGGATGCTGAAGGAAAAATTACAGCTTTTCCACAGGGGAAACATTGAATCTGCATCAACTCTAGCCACTGGAGAGAGAAAGTCAAAATACCAGAGATAGAACCCCAAAATTCCGTCTTTCCATAACTCTAGCTAACCCCTAAACCATGCATGCATGGAAAAGAATCAGAGCAACTCAGTTAAATACTAAAGATCTGAACTAAAGTTGGAGTTACCAGTCAAGAAACAAGGATTGCAGTTCAAGCCCAACAAAGTTAATTGCCCACCAAAACAAAACCAAGAAATACTCTTTAGAGAAAAATAAAAGAATCCAAAATCTCTACAACTAAATACTCATAATGTCTAGGAGATAATAAAAAATTTATCTGAAACACAAAGAAATAAGAAAATGGAACACATTCACAAGAGAAAATTGACCTGTAGTCAACTCCAACACAACCCAGATGTTTGACTTAGCAAAATGAATTTTAAAACAGCTATTACAACAACCCTCAGTGAAATAAAAGAAAACATGCTGGTGATGAACAAACAGACAGGAAGGCAAAGACAGTAGGCAAATAGAAATAATAGAAAAGAACCAAATGGAAATTCTATAAATGAAAAATACAATATCTGAAATTTTAAAAGCCACTGCATGGATTTAATGGAATGCCAATGACAGAGGAAAAAGTAAGTGAACTTGAGGAAAGATCAACCAAAATTATCCAATGTTAAAAACAAAGAGAAAAGAGACTGAAAAAAAAAATGATCAGAGATTCAGGAACCTATAAGTAATATAAACCAGTCTAACATATGTGTAATTGGAATCCCAAAAGAAGAGCAAGCAACAAATAGGAAGAAATGATTGTCAAATATTCCAAATTTGATGAAAGACACACATTTACAGATTCAAAATCCTCAGCAAACACTAAGCAGGATAAAACTGAGACATATTATAGTCATATAGTTGAAAGTCAATAATAAAAAGCAAATATTGAAAACAGCAAGAAAAAAATCATCTCATTACTTGATTAATAGGTGACTGCTTGCCAGAAACTATAGAGGCCAGAGGAGAGTAGAACAAAATTTTTCAAAGTGCTGAAAGGAAAATTTCTCAGCACAATATATATAGTGAAAACTTTCTTTAAAAATGAAGGGGAGGGGCCGGCCCGGTGGCACAAGCGGTTAAGTGCACGCGTTCCGCTGCGGCGGCCCGGGGTTCGCTGGTTCGGATCCCGGGCGCGCACCGACGCACTGCTTGGTAAGCCATGCTGTGGCGGCATCCCATATAAAGTGGAGGAAGATAGGCACCGATGTTAGCCCAGGGCCGTCTTCCTCAGCAAAAAAGGAGGAGGATTGGCGGATGTTAGCTCAGGGCTGATCTCCTCACAAAAAAAAAAAAAATGAAGAGGAGAGAGGCAGAGTCAAGATGGCGGCATAGGCAGACTCTGAACTCACCTCCTCCCATGGACACAGCCAATTTACAACTACTCGTGGAAAAATTACCCCTAAGACAGAACTGAAAACTGGATAAGAGGAACTCCTGCAACAACAGACAATCCTAACTGAGGTAGAAGAGGCAGAGACTGCCTTCTGGAGAGGAAAAACGCCGCCTTCACAAGCCACTAGCTTCATGGCCGCCAGGAGCCGCCCACAGGTATGCAGCCCTCCCTGGAGGCGCGGGGCCCTGAGCCGGGGAGCGGCCCCACTGTGGGCATTTTGTGGACCCAGCATAATCGAGATGAGTGGCATAATATCTGGCTTTGCCTGCTACTAAAGTATTGGGGAGCACCCCCAGAAAACCCGGTTCACAAAGAAACTAAAACTGGCTCTTAAAGGGCCCACGCACAAACTCACCCCTTTCAGAAAGCATCCTAAAATCACCAGAAAGAAAGGTGCACAGTGCTTTGGTGACAAGAGACTCACCTAATAGGCCCTGAGTGCATCTCGGTGAGGGGTGAGACCTCTCCAGGGACTGGGACATTGGCAGCGGCCATTGTTGTGGCCTGGTGTGAGCATGCTGACACAGACGCCATTGGAGTTCTCCCTGAGGCCTGCTAGCCCAGGGTCTGCTCCACTCGCTAGAGCACCGATTTAATCCAGCTCAGCCAGGGCAGGCAGCCCACCCTAGAGACTGGCCCCACCCAACAACAAGCCCTCAGGCAACTTGTGGGCCTGCATAGATTGGTGACTAGATTCTCTGCAGCCTGGCAACTGAGCCGACTTAAGCGGGGCAGGGTGTGCACAAGGAGCGGGTGGAGAGTGTGGGGCGGTGGCAGAGTGTGTGGGGCTCCCGCCGTGGAGAGACTGGGTCCGCTTGGGGAGGTCGGGGCGCTCACATGGAGCAGGACTGTGTTGACTGTGTGTGTGGACCTGTGGGTGGCAGGGCTTGTCAGCTGCAGAAGACTTGTGCTTCTCAAAGACCCACATAGGGGGTTTGCCCCACCTTCCAAAGCCTGAAACAATTGGGTGCTCCTGTGCCTGAGGCCAGCCCCACCCAGCTGCAACCCTCAGAGAGCTGACAAGAGACCTAATAGGCTAGAGGCTTACAGCAATTGTAAGGCTCCGAGCCTAACAACCTGCCACGCTGGGGGCCTACTCACTTAAAAGAAATACTGCAACACAAATGTGGTATTAGAACTTACAGCCAACTGTGCTGGGGCTCCCCACACATGATAAAGAGACTGAAGGGCCCACAACAACTACAAGCAGCTGAGCATTACAACAGCTGGTCAGGAGCATAACTCAGCCTCCCTGGGCGCCTACAGGGAGAGCAAACAGGCCACAACAGAAGGACACACGTAGCCCACATAGGGGTCACCCTTGGAGCATTGAGAACTGAGGGAAGCACACTGGAAGCCTCCTAAGGCATCACTTACATAAGGTCACCTATCCAAGAGCAGGAGACGTAGCTGACCTACCTAATACGTAGACACAAGCACAGGGAAAGAGGCAAAATGAGGAGGCAAAAGAATACATTCCAAGTAAGGGAACAGGACAAAACACCAGAAAAGGAACTAAGTGAAACAGAAATGAGCAACCTACCTGACAGAGAGTTCAAACTAAGAGTGTTAAGGATGCTCACTGATCTGGGGAGAAGAATAGATGAACTCAGTGAGAATGTCAACAAAGAAATGGAAGATATAAAAAAGAACCAATCAGAAATGAAGAATACAATACTGGAAATGAAAAATTCATTAGAGGGACTCAAAAGCAGAGTAGAGGATACAGAAGAACGGATCTGTGAGCTGGACGAAAGACTAGAAGAAATTACCCAAGGTGAACAGGTAAAAGAGAAAAGAATTAAAAAGAGTGAGGACAGTCTAAGGGACCTCTGGGACAACATCAAGCGCACTAACATCCGTGTTATAGGTGTCCCGGAAGGAGAAGAGCGAGACAAGGGGGCAGAGAATCTATTTCAAGAAATAATAGATGAAAACTTCCCTAACCTAAGCAAGGAAACACACATCCAGGTACAGGAAGCACAGAGAGCCCCAAACAAGATAAACCCAAAGAGCCCCACACCAAGACACATCATAATCAAAATGTCCAGAATTAAAGATAAAGAGAGAATCCTAAAAGCCGCAAGAGAATGTCAAGTTACATACAAAGGAAACCCCATAAGGCTATCAGCTGACTTCTCAGCAGAAACCTAACAGGCTAGAAGAGAATGGCACAATATATTTAAAGTGCTAAAAGGAAAAAACTTACAACCAAGAATACTCTACCCAGCAAGGTTATCATTCAAAATGGAAGGAGAGATCAAAAATTTCCCAGATAAGCAAAAATTAAAAGAGTTTGTCACCAAGAAACCAGTGCTACAAGAAATGTTAAAGGGACTGATTTAAGGGGAAAAGGGAAGACCACAAATAGGAAAAATTATCTATTTCCATGATTAGAACGTAATGGATACAAATGCACAAAAAAGACGTTAGATATGATATCAAAAACATAAAAGGAGGGAGGAGGGGAGTTAAAGAGTACAGTTTTCAGACAGAGGTCAAACTAAAGTCACCATCAATTCTGTATAGAAGAAGAAAGGAACAGAGAAAGACTACTAAAACACTGAGAAAAAAAAAAGTTAAAAAATGGCAGTAAGTACATACTTATCAATAGCTACTTTAAACGTCAATGGACTAAATGCTCCAATTAAAAGGCATAGGGTGGCTGACTGGATAAAAAAACAAGACCCATATATATGCTGCATACAAGAGACACACTTCAGACCTAAAGACACTCACAAACAGAAAGTGAAGGGATGGAAAAAGATACTCCACGCAAATGGCAATGAAAAGAAAGCTGGGGTAGCAGTACTCATATCAGACAAAATAGACTTTAAAACAAAAACTGTAAAAAGAGACAAAGAAGGGCATTACATAATGATCAAGGGAACAATCCAACAAGAGGATATAACACTTGTAAATATCTATGCACCCAATGCAGGTGCACCTAAATATATAAAGCAATTATTAACAGACATAAAAACAGAAATAGACAGTAACATAATAATAGTAGGGGACTTTAACACTCCACTTACACCAACGGATAGATCATCCAAACAGAAGATCAATAAGGAAACATTGGCCTTAAACGACACACTAGAACAGATGGACCTAGTAGATATATACAGAGCATTCCATCCAAAAACAGAAGAATACACGTTCTTTTCAAATGCACATGGAACATTCTCCAGGATTGATCACATATTAGGCCACAAAACAAGTATCCATAAATTTAAGAAGATTGAAATAATACCAAGCATCTTTTCTGACCACAATGGTATGAAACTAGAAATCAACTATAGGAAGAAAATCAGAAAAGCCACAAATACATGGAGATTAAACAAAATGCTACTGAACAATGACTGGGTTAATGAAGAAATCAAAGAAGAAATCAAAAAATACCTGGAGACAAATGAAAATGAAAATACGACATGCCAGAATTTATGGGATACAGCAAAAGCGGTTCTAAGAGGGAAGTTTATAGCGATACAGGCCTATCTCAACAAACAAGAAAAATCTCAAATAAACAATCTAACAATGCACCTAAAGGAACTGGACAAAGAAGAACAAACAAAGCCCAAAATCAGTAGAAGAAGGGAAATAATAAAAATCAGAGCAGAAATAAATGAAACAGAGACCAAAAAAACAACAGAAAAAATTAATAAACCCAAGAGCTGGTTCTTTGAAAAGATCAACAAAATTGACAAACCTTTAGCTAGACTCACCAAGAAAAAAAGAGAGAAGGCACAAATAAGTAAAATCAGAAATGAAAGAGGAGAGGTTACAACAGACACCTCAGAAATACAAAAGATTATAAGAGAATACTATGAAAAGCTATATGCTAACCAATTCGACAATCTGGAAGAAATGGATAAATTCTTAGAATCATACAACCTTCTAAAACTGGATCAAGAAGAAGTAGAGAATTTGAATAGACCAATCACCAGTAAGGAGATCGAAACAGTAATCACAAACCTCCCCAAAAATAAAAGTCCAGGACCAGACGGCTTCCCTGGTGAATTCTACCAAACATTCAAAGAAGACTTAATACCTATCCTTCTCAAACTCTTCCAAAAAATTGAGGAGGGGGGGAAGCTCCCTAACTCATTCTACGAAGCTGACATTACCCTGATACCAAAACCAGACAAGGACAACACAAAAAAAAGAAAATTACAGGCCAATATCTCTGATGAACATCGATGCAAAAATCCTCAACAAAATACTAGCAAATCGCATACAACAATATGTTAAAAAGATTATACACCATGATCAAGTGGGATTTATTCCAGGTATGCAGGGATGGTTTAACATTGGCAAATCAATCAACATAATACACCACATTAATAAAATGAAGAACAAAAATCACATGATCATCTCAATAGATGCAGAGAAAGCATTTGACAAGATACAGCATCCATTTATGATAAAAACTCTGAACAAAATGGGTATAGAAGGAAAGTACCTCAACATAATAAAGACCATATATGAGAAATCCACAGCTAATATCATCCTCAATGGTGAAAAACTGAAAGCTATCCCTCTAAGAACAGGAACCAGACAAGGATGCCCACTGTCACCACTCCTATTTAACATAGTACTGGAAGTCCTAGCCAGAGCAATCAGGCAAGAGAAAGAAATAAAAGGGATCCAAATTGGAAAGGAAGAAGTGAAACTGTCACTATTTGCAGATGACATGATTTTATATATAGAAAACCCTAAAGAATCCACCAGAAAACTTTTAGAAGTAATAAACGAATATGGTAAAGTTGCAGGATACAAAATCAACATACAAAAATCAGTTGCATTTCTGTACACTAACAACGAAGTAGCAGAAAGAGAAATTAAGAATACCATCCCATTTACAATTGCAACAAAAAGAATAAAATACCTAGGAATAAACTTAACCAAAGAGGTGAAAGATCTGTACACCGAAAACTATAAAACATTTCTGAAAGAAATTGAAGAAGACACAAAGAAATGGAAAGATACTCCGTGCTCTTGGATTGGAAGAATTAACATAGTTAAGATGTCCATACTTCCTAAAGCCATCTATAGATTCAATGCAATCCCTATCAAAGTTCCAACAACATTTTTCACAGAAAAAGAACAAAGAATCCTAAAATTTATATGAAACAACAAAATACCACAAATAGCTAAAGGAATCATGAGAAAAAAGAACAAAGCTGGAGGTATCACACTCCCTGATTTCAAAATATACTACAAAGCTATAGTAACCAAAACAGCATGGTACTGGCACAAAAACAGACACACAGATCAATGGAATAGAATCGAAAGCCCAGAAATAAACCCACACATCTATGGACAGCTAATCTTTGACAAAGGAGCCAAGAACATACAATGGGGAAAAGAAAGTCTCTTCAACAAATGGTGTTGGGAAAACTGGATAGCCACATGCAAAAAAATGAAAGTAGACCCTTACCTTACACCATACACAAAAATTAACTCCAAATGGATTAAAGATTTGAATGTAAGACCTGAAACTGTGAAACATCTAGAAGAAAACATAGGCAGTACGCTCTTCCACATCGGTCTTAGCAACATCTTTTCAAACACCACATCTGACCGGGCAAGAGAAACAATAGAAAAAAATAAACAAATGGGACTACATCAAACTAAAAAGCTTCTGCACAGCAAAGGAAACCATCAACAAAACGAAAAGACGACCTAAGAATTGGGAGAAGATATTTGCAAACCATACATCTGATAAGGGCTTAATCTCCAAAATATATAAAGAACTCATGCATCTCAACAACAAAAAAACTACCAACCCAATTAAAAAATGGGCAAAAGACCTGAACAGACATTTCTCCAAAGAAGATATACAGATGGCCAACAGACACATGAAAAGATGTTCAAAATCACTAACTATCAGGGAAATGCAAATCAAAACTACAATGAGATATCACCTCACGCCCGTCAGAATGGCTATAATTAACAAGACAGGAAACAACATGTGTTGGAGAGGATGTGGAGAGAAGGGAACTCTCATACCCTGCTGGTGGGAGTGCAAACTGGTGCAGCCACTATGGAAAACAGTATGGAGATTCCTCAAAAAATCAAGAATAGAACTACCATATGATCCAGCTATTCCACTGTTGGGTATTTATCCAAAGAACTTGAAAACACCAATTTGCAAAGGTACATGCACCCCTGTGTTCATTGCAGCGTTATTCACAATAGCCAAGACTTGGAAGCAACCTAAGTGCCCATCAAGGGACGAATGGATAAAGAAGCTGTGGTATATATACACAATGGAATACTACTCGGTCATAAGAAACGATGAAATCCAGCCATTTGTGACAACATGGATGGACATTGAGGGTATAATGCAAAGTGAAATAAGTCAGAGGGAGAAGGTCAAATACCGTATGATTTCCTTCATTAAGTAGTAGATAATAACAACAATAAACAAACACATAGGGACAGAGATTGGATTGGTGGTTACCAGAGGGGAAGGGGGGAGGGAGGAGGGTGAAAGGGACAATTCGGTACATGTGTGTGGTGATGGGTTGTAATTAGTATTTTGGTGGTGAACATGATGTAATCTATGCAGAAATAGAGGTACAATGATGTACACCTGAAATTTTTACAATGTTATAAACCAATGTTACTGCAATAAACAAAAAAACATGTGGAAAAAAAATGAAGGGGAAATAAAGTCACAATAAGATAAGTGGAGACTAAGATATTTGTTGAAAGCATACCTACTCAAACAAAAACTGCTAGAGGAAGCTCTTTAGACAGAAGGGAAATTATACCAGATAGAAACTCAGAAATTCAGAAAGAAATGAAAAGCATTAGAAATGGTAAATATCTTGGTAAATATCAAATTGTTTTTACCTTTTATTCTTATAATTTCATTATAATGCATGACTCCTTAAAGAAAAAGTTACAAACTTGTGGATTTGTAATATACATGGATAGTATAAACACAGGGACCAATATGGACCTTAACAGTGGCAAAGTTGACATATTTTCCATGAAATGGTACAATGTTAAATGTCAATGAAGTGTTAAAACATAAGGATTTACAGTGCAATCTCTAAATGGACCACTATAATGTAATACAAGAAGTAAAGCTAAAAGCCAGTGGGAAAATGAAATGGAATTCTAAAAAGAACCAAATTATACTCCTCCCCCAAAAACGACAGGAAAGGAATAATAGAGAAAGAAACAAACAAAAATCTAAGGAAAAAAACGTAAACATAAAATGGCAAAGCCATACCTAACCATATCAATAATTAAATCAACATTATCAACCACATTGACTTAATTGATATTAATAGAGCACTATATCCAGCAACTGCAGAATATACATTCTTTATAAGGTACATGGTTCACTTACCAGACCACATGCTGGGCCATGAAACAAGCCTCAATCACTTTAAAAATGCTGAAATCATATGGATATGTAGTCTAATCAAAATGGAATTCAATTAAACTAAATCTCTCACAATAAAGTATCTGGAAAATTTCAAATATTTGAAAATTAAAAACATACTTCCAAATAATCCACATATCAAAAAATTACAACAGAAATTCAAAAAGTTTTGAGCTGAATAATAATGAAAATTCAACGTGTGAAAATTTGTTTGAACATATGAAAACATATGAAAATACAGCTAAAGTAGTGTTCAGAGGGAATTGTATAGCTTTACATTCTTACATTAAAAAAGAAGAAAGATCTAAACTCAATTTCCTAAGTTTCCAATTTAAAATTCAAAAAAATACAGAGAAAATAATACTCAACATAAGCAGAAGGAAATAATTAATAAAGATGAGACAAAAGAAATCAATGACATTTTTAAAGGACAAACAATAAGGAAATCAATGAAACCCAAAGTTGATGCTTTGAAAGGTTTATTTTCAATAAAATTGAAAAACCTGGTTGCCAAGAGAGAGAGAAAGAGAGAAAACACAAATTACCAATATCAGGAATGAGAGAGGAGATGTCACTTTAGATCCTGTCACATAAAAAGGAAAATAAAGGAACACTATGAACAACTTTGTGCCCATAAATTCAATGACTTAGATTAAGTGGACAAATTCCTTGACAGATACAAATTACCAAAACTGACCCAGGAAGAAATAGTAAACTTAAAAAGCATTATATATTTTAAGGAAATTTAAGTTATAACTAAAAACTTTCTATAAGGAAAACTCCAGGCCCAGATGTCTTCACTGGTGAATTCTATCAAACGTATGAGAAAGAAATGATACCAGTTCTACAGAAAATCTTTCAGAAAATAGTGGCATTACTTCCCAACTCATTTTTGTGAGCCCGTATTATACTTATAACAAAACCAGACAAATATGTCACAAGAAAACTATGAACATCTACATATATCTGTCATAATATAGATGCAAAAACCCCACAACATTTTAGCAAATTAAGTCTAGCAATATATAAAGGGATAATAAATGTAGACCAAGAAGGGTTTGTACCAGAAATATAGGGTTGGTGTGACATCTGAAAATGAATTGATGTGATTCACATTATCAATGAAATAAGGAGGAAAAAACAAAAGATCATGTCAATAGATGCAGAAAAAACATTTGAAAAAAATAAAAACTCTCAGAAAACTAGGAATAGAAGGAAATTTCATCAATCCGATAAAAGGCATCTATGAAAAACTCATAGCTAACATCATACTCAGTGGCGAGTGACTGAATAGTTTCTACTTAAAAAGCACGAACAGGGGCCGGCCCAGTGGTGCAAGCGGTTAAGTGCACGTGCTCCGCTGCGGCGGCCCGGGGTTCGCTGGTTCGGATCCCGGGCGCGCACCGACGCACTGCTTGGTAAGCCATGCTGTGGCGGCGTCCCATATAAAGTGGAGGAAGATGGGCACCGATGTTAGCCCAGGGCCGTCTTCCTCAGCAAAAAAAAAGAGGAGGATTGGCGGATGTTAGCTCAGGGCTGATCTCCTCACAAAAAAAAAAAAAAAAAAAAAAGCACGAACAAATCAAGGATGTATGTTATCATCACTTCTATTCAACATTGTACTAAACATTTTAACTAGTGTCATAGGCAAGAAAAAAATTTGTTAAGCATTCAGTTTGGAGAGGAAGAACTAAATTTGTATTGGTAATGACATGACCGTGTGCCTAAAAAATCTTAAGCAATCTACAAAAATCTACTAGAACTAATAAGTGTATTTATAAAGGTTATAGGAGAAAATGTCAATATAAAAATTAATTGTATTTCTGTATACTATTAATTAACAATTAAAATATGAAATAAAAATCAATTTACAATTAGAACCAAAAATAAGTAAAATACTTATGAATAAATTTAATGAAAATGTACAAATGGTTATACTGAAAACTTTTAAAAAATTGCTGAGGAAAATTAACGACCTAAATAACCTACATAAATGAAGAGACGTAAGATGTCGATAGATTAAAAGATTTAAAAATTGCTAATATTGCAATTCTTCCCAAATTACTCTATAAATTCAAAATAATCCCAATCAAAATAATAGCAGGTTCTTTTGAAGAAATTGGCAAACTGATTCAAAAATCTGTATGGAAAATCAAAAGGCTTGGAGCAGCCAAAAGAATTCCACTTACATTTCCTAATTTTAATACTTATTATAAATTTGTTGTAATCATGATAGTGTAGAACTAGCAAAAGTTATACATCAAGATCAATAGAACAGAGTAGAGTCAAGAAATAGACCCATACATATACGGCCAATTGATTTTTGACAAAGATACCAAGATAATTCAATGGAGCACGTTTAGCCTTTTCCACAAATGTTGCTGAAACAATTGGATATTAGTATGGAAAAAAATGAACATCAATACCTACCATACATCATACAAATAAATTAATTTAAACTGGATCATAGATCCAAACATTAGACATGAAACTATATAATTTCTAAGAGGAAAACATAGAAGAAAATCTGTATGACATTGGGTTAGGCAAAAGTTTCTTTAAAAAGATACAAAAAGCATGAAAAATCGATAAAATTGGGCATCATCAAGATTAAAAACTTTTGCTCTTTAAAGATACATAGTTAAAAATATAAAAAGACAAGGCACACCCTGGGAGGAAATTATTTATATGTACATATATATATATGATAAAGATCTTGTATCCAAAATATTAAAAGAACTCTTACAAGTTAATAAAACCCAAGAACAATATTGAAATGATTTGAACTGACTCTTCACAAAAGGGACTATATGAATGGCTAATGAGGCCATGAAAAAAATGCTCACCATCTTCACTCATTAGGGAAATGTAATTTAAAACTAATATGAGATTCCACTGCACATCTACTAGAATGGCGATCATTAAAAATAGTGGCTACACTACATGTTGGTGAGAATGTGGAGCAACTGAAATTCTCATACGTTACTGGTGAGAATGTGAAATGCTACAGCTACCTTGGAAAACACTTAAGCAGATTTTTACAAAGTTAAACATAAATTTACCATCACCAAGCAATCCCAGTGGAAAATTAAAGAAGCCCTAAATAAATAAAAACACACGTCCACACGCAGACTTGTGCATGGATGTTCACAGCAGCTTTATTGATAGTAGCCGGATATTTGAAACAACCTAAATGCCATCAACAAGTAAATACATAAATTATTATATATCTGTATAATGGAATACTATCAAGCAATAAAAAGGAACAAAATATGGATACACACAACAACATGGATCAGTATCAAAAACATTTGTGCTAAATGAGAAAAGGTCAAGCCACAAAATACCACATACTGTATGATTCAATTCACATGAATTCTAGGAAAGAATCAGAAATCAGATCAGCAGTTGCCTTATGCCATGAGTCAGATTAGGCGATCAACTGCAAAGGAACGGAAAACTTCACATTGCACTTGTGGACATGAAGGAGATGTTCTATACCTTGATCATGTTCATTATTACAAGACTGTATACAATTGTCAAAACTCATCATTATTCATTTAAAATAAGTGTGTTTTATTATACATAAATTATATCTCAATAAAGCTGTAGATGATAAGAAAAGTTATATTGACAGAAGTATGCTCAAGTTTCTCATTAAAAAAATTGGAAAAGATTGCCTTTAGAAGTTTTACATCATTCAATATTTAATGTCTTCCCTAATATTTTCTATTTTATTTCTCTTGTCTTAATCACATAATATAAAGAAAATACAATGGATTTTTTCTTGAGCTTCCTATAGACATCTTCAAATCCTTCCAGTTTACCTAAGTGTTCCGTGCAATTATTATCATTTTCTGTGGATGCTAGAATGTGAAAACATTTAGGAAGCAATACTCTCTACTGCTTACATGAATTCCTCAACAAAACTAAGGGTAGGGTTCAATAAAAGGTTTGACTCAAATGGTGCGCTATTTTTTTCCATCATTTTAGCCATTTTCAAATATAAAATTCAGTGGCATTTAGTACATTCACAATGTTGTGAACCATCACCACTATAAAGTTCTAGAATATTTTCATCACTCCAAAGGGAGACTCCATACCCTTAAATGTTTTTACTTTTGTGCTTCACACTCTTGAATTTTCAGATCACTTGGGTCTTCTACTTCTCCACTCGGAACCAGGAGTGAACAAATGCACTCTGGTAGCAGTAAAGAGACGTGCTTAGAAAGTGAAAACAACTCTGCAAAATGTTTTTCACACTCCAATCAAAAAAATATTGCACACACATGCAATGGTAACTGCTCAATATCTTTTCCAAAATGGCGGTTTCCTCAAAGACAGCTAGGGAACCCTATAAAGTCCTGACATGAGGACTCAAACCTCCACTCATTTCCGGATCACTCAGTGAAGAACCTACATACCATATACTCAAATCCACTCTGGCAAATTTCAGTAATAACGAGAATTTATGGGGAAGGATTGAGGTAGTTGGGTCACAGAATCAAACAACAGACAAATCAGGCCTTAGGAAGGGCAAGAACCATGGCATTTCAGGGGGTTTCATGGTGGGAACTCTTAGGGTGTTTCTAGATGATGCCATTCCAATGTCTCAATTCAAGTATATCCAGATACCACTCTACCACCAGTGTCTAGTCCTGGGAGAATCTGATCGGACTCAATCATGTGCCAAGCCCGGAGCCAGACAAGCGGGGTAACATAATCAACTGGTCTACCAAACCCTCAGGGAAAGATGAAGGGGTGCTTTGCCAAAGAAAAGTGGACTGTTACTGGGTGCCTGACATTATACCTCAGATGTAGCACACAGTTAATAATGGATAGCTATAATCATGTATTGACAAGGTAAAATAAGGCTGAGGAAATAAATCTAGTTGTAGAGGGTGGTACTTGTGAGAACAACCAGGCAAGCTATGTCCAGTGTCCAGGGAACAGTGGATAGGGCAAAACAGCTAAATCCAAGCAGCAAGCAACTGTCTCATCACAGTCCATTCACAGCAGGCCCCCAACCAGTGTCCTAGATGCCACTGTTATGCAGTTGAAGACTCAAGGGACTCCCTAGGAATGGGACTGCCAGTCGTGACCTTGAGCATTATTGTCCCAGCTAAGTGAGCAAGGACTCCAGGCTCTTCAGGAACATGTAATGACAGAGAAACTAAGGTAGAATAGACTGTAGTAGAAATGGTACAAAGTAGAAATGGTGGTATTATAGGCCTTTGAAATCAGGCAGACCTTGGTTTTACTTTCAACTCTTCCTTTTCCTAGCCATGTGAACTTCAGTGAATTATTTAATCACTCTGTGATATCTATTACCATTATTACCATGAATAATAAGAATTACATAGCCGTGAAAGTGGGAAAAAACAGATATAAAGACTAGAACCCATCTCAGGAGCATAAGTCATCTTAATACCATATCCCACCGCCTGTTGTTCTCCACATCCTGGTCATAAACAACTCAGAGATGAGATAAAGTTGAGGCTGCTTGCAAAAAATTTGACTTCATTTGACAGAAGCTAGTGAAAGCAATGACCAACAGAGCATCTTTCTGCAATTATTTTTTTCTTTATTAGTGGACAAAAATTATCAAAGAGAAATAAACAACTCAGCCCTCATTTTCACTCAGTAGGTCAAACGATGTTGCACAGTTTCATTTGGAGAGCTGCAGATTAAATTGCAACTTCTATTTACAAAAGATGTATCTTCCAACATAATGATGTGTGTAAAAGAAGGCACACTGCTCTCTAAATCCATACACTCTATTTTTCTTCTCAGAGGCACAACATAAAATTGTCATTTCAATGATAGTGTCAATAATTATTTAATGCATGTAGAACACATTGCCTTCGTTGAGAAGCCAGCAGTGAGCAGTCCCCGGCCACTACAAACAACACAAGCCTCATGGGTTCAGTAAGACAGCTGATTGACTGCACTGTAGGTACAGAACTCACACCACTCACCAGTGGCAGACAAGTAGGATAGAGTGGAATTTAATGTCTGTCACTCGCTTAGTGTGTTTGTAAATAGAGCCTTGATGAGGATCCAGTAAAAGGAGGCAAAGTCAAAAAGAAGAGAGAGAGTAGGTACTATAGGGAAGAAGAAAAAAAGGGAGCATTTATGGAGAAGTCATTTGCTTTTTATCTCATAAAGACCAGAAATTCTTTTTGGCAGATGGATGTACCTTAGATGAATAAAAATGAGAAAATAAATTACTTAATAAATTACTTAAATGTACTGCGCTTAGTAGATAAAATTTTTTAAGATATCATTTCCAAAACAGAAAATAACAAAACAGTATTCTTGATGGTATGTAGGATAGGGGACCACAGTTTCAGATCTCTGCACTCACTTTTAAAGCTGGGACAATAAATCAGAAAACATTTTTTCAAAAAAGTTTCCTGTAGCCTGTCTTGTTCCCTTAGGGTCCCATTCTTCTTGTTCATCCCTAACTTACTTCCAAGTGCCCAAATGTCCACGTCATCTCCAATGGTCAAGGGGACTCCTTGCATTATGCCCCAGCTGATTGTTCCCCATTCTACATACATTTTTCTCTTCAGTACTTACCTTGACAAGGTGTCATATCCTTAGAGTCCTGTGCTCTGCCAGTTAGTCTCATAAACGCAATGAAGATATCAGGAGAACGCTATAAAAGTCAACCAATCTCTCAGACCAGAAGTCTTTACTAAACAGTTCTTACTCAAAATATGCCAGGAGTTGTGGGAAACCTGAAAATGAAATGAAGGCATTATCTCCTGAGGAGGGACCACGTTAAATGCTCAAGAGATGAGCACTGTTGTTAACACTGAGCACTGACTGTGTTCCAGGATGACGATGGTGCTTTTTACTTAACCTCTTCACAATACTATGAAATAAGATGCCCATTTAGCTGGGCCTGAAACTGAGACTCTTACAGATTAAGCAAATGGGGCAAGATTAGACAGAATAAATAGGGAGGATTAGGATTCAGTTTTAAAATTACTAATTTCAAAACATGTGTTTTTCCACACACTTCCTATCATATAAGACACCTTATAAAGGTGAATGTTCGCTGCAGAAACTTTAATACCTGAATGAATGGCTTGTTTGGGGCCTGCATAGGCAGGGGCATGGGTTCAAATTGTAGATGGAAGCCATGATCTTTCTAGACAGATCTTTTCTCCAAAATGCATTTGTTTACATTTGGATTCAGGAGCACAATTGCCATCATTTTAACATTTAACCCTTCTTAATTAATAATAATAGCAATAACAACGCCTTACATGAGGATATCATTTTGAAATTCTTTTAAGGCAGGAAGGGAAAATATTATTATGCCCATGTTGCTGATAAAGCAACTAGTTCCCCAGGCACACAATGAATTCAAGAGACAGAATTTAAAGCAGGTTTTCCATCCGGTAGTACAGTGCTTTAAAAGCTAAACTACATGCACCTTGACGAAAGGAAATGTTTAATGAAAACTTAATGCTAAATAGAATAGTAGACAGACTGTTAGAACTGGAGCAGGACAAGGTGGTGTCATTTATTCCATGTCTTAGCTTTCATACACTTCCTCTAATTCTTCAAAATAATAGTTAAACTCATATTAAACAAACAAAAAAAGGATTCTCAAACTTGGGTAAAAATAACATATGTGCAATCTAACAGAGGAGATGTTTCTTCTAAAAAATTATTACAAATAAGAAATTAAAAATATATTTTATTTATTTAACAAATTTTCAGTAACTGAGACTAGATCAGAGGCTATATACTATGAGGGGAATAGATTTCACTGAAACAGTCCAGTAAAGTCACCAAAACTAATAAACACACAAAGAATAAAAATAACAAGCCCTGGAGAGGCGGTGGGGTTATTGGTATCTAAAGTTGCCAATATATTATCTAAAATGTCCAGCTTCCAACAAAAAATTATGAGACAAGCAAAGAAAAAGGAAAGTGTGACCCACACACAGGGAAAAAAAATCAGGTAACAGAATTAGCCTTTGAGAGGTCCCAGATATTGGATTATCAGACAAAGATTCAAAGCAGCTGCTATAAGTATGTTCAAAGAACTAAAGAAAACCATGCTTAAAGGAGTAAGGCATGATGACAATATCTCATCAAATAGAAAATATCAATAAAGAAATAGAAAAAATATTTAAAGAAGTAATGGAAGAAAACTTCCAAAATTTGAAGAAAACCATTATTCTACACATTCACAAAACTCAATGAACTCCAAGTAGGATAATGGTGAAGTGATTCACACCCAGACATAGCATAGTAAAAATGTAGAAAGACAAAACAAAGAGAAAATCTTGAGAGCAGCAAGAGAAAAATGACTCATCACATGCAATGAGACCCCAGAGATTAATAGCTGACTTCTCATCAGAAACAATGGAGGCCAGAAGGCAGTTAGATGTCATTAAAGTACTGATAGGAAAAAAAAAATAAGCTGTCAAATAAGAATCTTGTATCAACAAAACTATCTTTCTAGAAGAAAGACTAAATAAAGACATTACCAGGTAACACACACAACAAAGGCAGTGGTAAGTGTAATTATGTAGGTAATGATAAAAAAAATTTCACATTTCTTCTTCTTTCTTCTCTTAATTGATTTTAAAAGCAATTTTATAAAAAATATGCATGTAATTGTCTTGTTGGACCTATAACATATAGAATGTAATATATTTGTAAATAAAAGCACAAAAGTGGTGGGTGGGAGCAAAGTTGTATTGGAACAAGAAAATGGCACTAGATAGTAACTCAAATTCACAGGAACATATGAAGACAACCAAAATTGTAAATATAAAGATTAATATAACAGATTCTATAAGTATATATGTGTGTGCTTTTATTTCTTCTCTCAACATCTTTAAAAGATATAACATTTTTAAAGTAATAATTATAGCCGTAAATTACTGGGCTTGTAACACATACAGATGCAATATATGTATATAACTATAATAGACAAAAATAGAAGAGGGAATAGAATTATATAGGAGTAAAATTTCTATATAACACTGGAATTAGTATAAATTTGAAGTAGATTCTGGTAAGTACAAATGTATACTGTTAGACTTAAAGTAATCACTTAAAAATATGTTGTTAAAAAAACCATTGAAGGAATTAAAATGTCACACCAGAAAATATTCACTTAATGGAGATGAAAGCACTAAAGAAGGAAGAGAGGAATGAAGAAAAGACATGAGAGATATAGAAAACAAAAACTGTAGTGGCAGACAAATCAAACTGTGTCAATAATAACATTAAACATAGCTGGATTAAACAATCCAACATAAAGGCAGAGATTGTCAGATTGAATAAACACACAGGATCCAACAATATGCTCCTTATAGCAAGACATTTTAGATTTAAAGATTAAAAAGGTTGAAAGTAAAAGGATGGAAAGAAAGAGATATCATTCAGACAACCACCATAGATAGCTGTAGTAGCTATTCTAATATCACACAGAAGTCAATCCATCAGGAAGATATAACAATTATAAACACATATGTACCTAACAACTGAGCCCCAAAATACATGCAGCAAAAACTGACAGAATTGAAGGGAAAGATAAATAATTTAACAATAACAGTTGGAGACATCAATATTCCCATTTTCAGTAATGGGTAGAACAACTAAGCAGAAGATTAACAAGGAAATATTAAGAATTGAGTAACACTATAAACCAACTAGACCTAATCGATGTATATAGAACATTTTACCCACCAACTGCAGAATACACATTCTTCTTAAGTGCACGTGGAACATGCTCCAAGATAGACCGTATGCTAGGCCATAAGTCAAGCCTCAATCAATTTAGAAGGATTGAAACTGGATAAAGTATGTTCTGTAATCACAATTGAATTAATTAACATGATGAAAAAAATGAATAACCTAAAGAAATGTGAGATGACTATAAATATGAGGAAATTAAACAATGCTTTCCCAAATAACAAAAGGGCCAAAGAAGAAATCATAGGGGAAACTACAGAATACTTTGAGATGAATGAAAATGAGGACACAACATACCAAAATTCATTGGTTGAAGCCAAAGCATGGCTTAGTTAGAGGGAATTCTATAGCTATAAATGTGTATTTTACAAAAGAATAAAAATCTCAAGTCAATAACCTGATCTAATTTATGCTACTGGATGAAAAAAGAGTAAACTAAATTCAAAACAAGCAGAAGGAAGGAAATACTAAGGATTAGAATTGAAAATTTTTAAATGGAGAATAGAAAACCAGAGAGAAAATAAATAAAAGTTGGTTCTTAAAAGATCAACAAAATTGAAGTCTTTAGCTAGAGGGACCAAGAAAAAAGAGAGAAGATTCAAATTACAAAAATCATGAGTAAAGGAGAGGTCATAACTATTGACCTTACAAAAATAACAAGAATTATAAGGGAATACTGTGAATTTGCGTATGCCAACAAGTTAGATAACCTAGATAAAACGGGGGTAAAATGCCTAGAAAGACACAAACTCAAAAAACTGACTCTAGAAGAAACACAATTGAGTAATCAAACAACTTCCCACAAGGAAAGTCCAAATTCACTGGTGGATTCTATCAAATGTTTAAAGAAGAACTAACACCAATCCTTCACAAACTCTTCCAAAACATAGAAGAGGGAGGAATACTTTCTAACTCATTCTATGAGGTCAGTATTATCCCGATACCAAAACCAGACAAGGATAGTACATAAAAAGAAAACTACAGATCAATATACACCATGAACTTAGATACAAACATCCTAAGCAAAATCTTCACAAATTGATTCTAGTAATGTACAAAAATAATTATACAACACAAGCAAATGAGATATCATCAGAATTAAAATTTATGTGCAACAAAGGACACCATTTAAAAAGTGAAAAGACAACTCACAAATGAGAGAAATATTTGCAAATCATATGTCTGATAAGGAATTCGTATCTAGAATATACAAAGAACTCCTACAACTCAGGCAATAGGTTAGGTTCTGGGGATATACCAGATAAGGACTCAGGAAAGGTTCCTACTCACTTGAAACTTATACTTTTGTGGAGGATATGGGCAATCAACCAAAAATGAACAAATATAATTTCAAAAGAATTCTTTCCATAGGGACAGTTAAATGGAGCAATGTAATAGAGAGAACTGACTTTGGAGAAGTAGATCAGACAGGATGGTCAGAAAAGTAAAGATCCAGATTCAGAATTTATTTTGGAGGACAAGCCAACAGCACGTAAGGATGGCTTGGGCGGGGGCAGTGCACGTTTGTTTATTTGTTTTGCTTTTTTAGTGGGGTAACTGAGTGGTGCCATTTCATGAACTGAGGAAGACTGGAGCAGAGACACTTCTGTGGACGGGGCAAATCCAGAGTGCAGATTGGATGCGTTAGGTTGTAGTGGCCTTATTCCACACCTTAGTGGATACCTGAGGTAGTCGCACGGCTATACAAGACTAAAGTTCATTGGAGAGCTCGAGGGTGAACAAATTAATATGAGATTAAGTTATGTGCCAGAAGATAATATTTATAGTCATGGAATTGGATGAGATGATAAAAGGAATAAGTATAGAATTAGCGAAGGTCTTAGGGCCAAGACTTGGGTAATTTAAGATTTAGGAGAGTGAGAATAATAGCCAGAGAAATAGGAGGAAAACCGGTAGAATTAAGCAAGCTAAGAGAAGAAGGTGTATCAAGAAGGAAGAAAAGATTGCCAGTGTCAAATGCTTTGGAGAAATCAAGTAACAGCAGGACAAAGAAGTAGCCACTGGACTTGGCAATGTGGGTGTCAATGGAAACATTGGCAATGGTGGTTTCAGTGGAGTGGATCAGGAGAGAAGTTGAGTTAAGGAGATGACATACAATACAGATAATATTTTAATAAGTTTTACTGTGTGGGAGAGCAAAAGTAATGGTTTGGTATCTGGAGGGTGATATTTTTTCCCCCAGTGCTCAGGAGCAAGTGAGGAGGATAGATCATTGGGCTTAACCAAGCATGGGGTTCAATCAGTTAAGTACAAGCAAGAGAGAAAACCAGGTAAGATACATAAGGGGATCTGCCAGATTATAGAATGTAGGCTTGGTTGGTAGAGAGGTGAAGATCCCAGGGAGCAGACAGTTAGGGGGAAAACGAGTTTTAGAATAAATGAATTGGCATTCTCAGTGCATAAGTGACTGGAGTGAGTAAAGAAAATAAAATAGAATGATAAGGAAGTGGTGATCAGAGGGAGGGAGGCTCAAAATTGAGATTTCGGAGGTGGTATGTTGTTATAGAAAAGGAATACACATGGGGAGAGTGGCTGCAGTGTGGCAGAGGAAAGGCCCATTGTTGGTGAGGAAATCAAGTCCCAAGAGTCCAAGTGGTTATACCACTCACCATCCAGGGGGATACAGAGGTCCCAATAATGATGATGAGGATAGGAATGAGAGGAAGTCAGTGAATCATATCCTCAAGAATTGTTAAATGAGACGGAGGGAGAGAGGGAGGAGATAGCAAGGAGAGCTTGGCTGGAAGGAGTCTGATCGGATTTCAGGAGCTTCCCAGGAGAAATGTGGTGGAGGTGGCAATGCAGGGAAATGCACGTTCGCTCCTGGAGGATAAGAGAGAGCACAGCCTCCACTCAAATGTGTGTTCTAGAGAACACTTCAGAAGAGTTTGGAGGCTTGGGAAAGTAGTGGAAGTAAGAGTTGTACAGAGTAACATGGAAGTAAGAGCTCAGAGGTGATGGATGTCTGGGAAGCTTGGGATTCCAGGGGCCACAGGGATGTGAGGCCAGATGAAAGAGGTCCCCAGTTCTCCTTAAAGATGGAGGCAACCAGTACAGACCATAGTCTGGAGCGTTTAGGGGTCATCTAACGTGAGCGTGAGAGGTCTGAGCACGCTATCATGTCCTTATTAAAAGGTATGATTTAGCTTTCCCACAAGTGACTATGTGAACCATGAGAGTAATTCTTCAGAGACATGGAGCTGAATGGGAAGTTTGACAATGCGCAGAACAGAGTAGCACAAACTTATACGAATAAAGGTTTCTAGTATATGGTGAGAAAGACAACATTTCAGTTTCTCAATGTATGTCCAGTGCCTAGGGAGAGCCTGGCACATGACAGAGTCTCAACAATGAGCGGACTAATTAATTAACAAGAAAGATTGCAAGGATACTGGAATATGTGAAAACTTTGCCTCAAGAGAAGTCAGAGGAATAAAATCTTGTCATAAAGTCATCCAGCGGAGAAGAGCCACCAAGTGTATCCTGGGGCAATTGTGGATGCTTTCATAGCCCAGGGGGATAGTGTGGTCTCTAGTGGTTCAAATGTTGTAATTACTGCTGATTTGTTTGGTGTTATTGTGAGTCTTTGATCCTTGCAAGTGTGCCCCACTCCCTAAAAAAAATTCCAGTTTCCAAAGTGTGGTTCAAAGACAGAAAGCTTGAGATTTAATACATTGTGTGGCTTGTGATTAGAATAATCCTCCATTGATAATTCATATATTCAGCACAAGGTCCACTAAGGCCCGTCCGCTTTCCAAGCGCCAAATATTTCTTTCCTAGGGAAAACAAAATTTGCAACCCTAAATTGATCACACTCCCAGTTATCTCCTATTATTTCAGTTACATGACATTGAGCTCTCAAAACAAACTTAATTTTCATCACATCGAATAAAAAAAAAATACCAGTCACACTGATCTATTAAGAAGAAGGTAGGTTACACAAAATCAAATGGCAATATATTGCTGCTGCTCTGAAAAAGAACTGCCACTCTAGAGAATTCTCCCTTCCTAAATGGCTATAAAGGCCCTACGCTCCAAAAAAGTCAGAAGAAAAATTACCTCCCAGCTTGTGCATTTATTTTTATGGCTGCAGTTGATTGCTCCCTCCAACTCCTGCCTGCAACAGACCCCAGCGCCTGTCAATTCCCAGACCTAATCCTACACCAGTTTCCAAAGCCCCGACTGGGCCAGTTTTCTGAAATGACATGATACGGTTGGCTTTTGCTAGGCATCCAAGTCAAGAATTATAAAGTGAATGAGTCTATCTGTCTTTATAAGTGCATTGTGAACTTTATAGTTTAATATTAAACTTGCATCATAAAAAATGGCTCATAAATGGCTAATAAAAGCCTAGTTTACAGCTTATAAAGTGCATCAGTACTTTACACGGGTTTGCTTAGGAAGATTTATGTGCAAGCTCTTTGTCTCCTGGTTAAAGATTATTTCTCCCCAAAAAAACATTAAAAATAACTATTGAAAAATGACCCTTTGGTTGAACTCTGTGTGGTACCGAATTTGAGGCATCCAAGAAGTTCAAGCCCAGTGTGCTGGTGCTTATGGATGTCAGAGGACACGCCTGGGGTTCCAGGGAGGCCCAGAGTGGGGTGCACCAGGAGGTCTCCCTGGGAGGCACAGTAGGCCCAGACAAATCAGCAGTAACCTTGACATCATCATGTCTACACAACCCTTAGTATGAAATCGAGTGATATCCCAGTCCTGAGGGCACAAAGACCTTTGTGAAAACAGCAGAAAGGCCAACATGCCCAGCCCTAAACCACAGAGAGTAGGTGGGCTCCCGCCAAGAACACTGGGAAACTCCTTTAATGATTTTGTAAGATGGCCTCACTTGCTCCTTCTGCCTCCCTTTCTGTCTCCTCTGCTTAATGTACTCATGAAATATGTGACTGCAATCCACTCACCCCCTCCACCCTATTTCACTTTTTATTACCCATTGCACTGCTTTATCCAGGTTTATATACTTTATTATGTTCTCTGCTGTCACTTCTCTTATTTCATTTTTTATTTTTATTGTAACTCAGCGATTGGCAGCTGTGTTGCCACTGTCTCCCCTCCCGCCTCCCTGTGCCCCTCTGCGCTGCCAGAGACCAAGGTCTCTCATTACATATTGATTTCTAACTCTGGAGACATTGGCAAGGAGGCAGCGTTCTGTGACGCAATGCCCTGGATGTGGGGGTAGGAACCTGGGTTCCTGCGTTGATTTTGCCACTAGGTAGCTCTGATGCTTTGGGGCATTTAGTTAGCTTTTGAGCAGGTCAGATGAAAAGACAAGTGATACAACTAAATGATCAGATGCCGCCTTATCTACAAAATGTGGATACGGACTTCTCCACTTCCCACCCAAGATTGTTATTAGGACGAAATGAGATTACGGCGGTCAAAGATCTTCGAATACTCTAATGCTCTCTCCATAGCTACAAGATTAAAGGGTGATTTCAGCACCTTCATTGTCAGCATACTATTTTTTTATATCTCAAGATCAAGCAATCAAAAATTATGTCCCTCTGCTTTTTTTATGGGAGCAGTCCCAAGTTTTCTCAAGACAGGCATTCAATCATTCTTGTATTTACAAAACTAGGTGCCAGAGAGAGGAGATCAAAGAAATAAAGAGCACAGATTCTGCCCTCACTCTGCTTTCTAAGAAGACAAAGAGATCGAGCTATTACAGAAGAAATAGCACGCACGGGGGCAGGGGCGTTGCCTTGGGCCTTTTGGAAGGAGACAAGCTTTAAGCTACATCTTGGAGGCAGAAATGGTTCTTCATAATTCTAAAGTAACATCGAATGAGTTTTAATTTTAGTAATTTGGAAAGTAGGGAGCTTCTCTTTAATGAATTGCTTCATCTCTGCCAAATATTGGTGTGTAGAGCTGCTTAGGCCCACCAGGGAATGATAAGAATTCAGGACTTCCTGCATCTTCGTTTCAAAACATTGAAGGAAAGCCAAGTCTTTTAATCATCAATTGTAGCAAATACAAAATTAGGGTCCTACATGGGTTGCATTCTTTGTCCTCTTTGATTTGAGGAACTTCTTCTTCCTCCAACAAAATATGGGGCTTAAATAAAAGCTTCATGACCTCAGGCCCCCTGACAATGCTCAAAAGGAGAGAACCCCGGTCCAAGATCAGTCCTTTCCCTGGGATTCACTTACCTGAATCTTAGAAGAGATAATGCCTTTAACTGATGATAATAAAGCTGAGAAGATGAGACGAGATGCGGAGAGGGATTTGGTGGCCTGGAGCCCTGGCATCCAGATATTCCAGTTATTCTCCAGCCATTCCAGGTTATAGGAGCAAGTAACTTCTCCATTTCACTCCAGCCAAGTGCACTGGGTAGTCTGGCACTTATGATCAAAAGCATTCTCATTAAGATAGCATGGTGTCACAGTTCTTCAGGAGCAAGCCTCAGTCTACTCTTCCCAGCTCATTTCTAACCAGTCCCTTACCTGCCACCTAAACTCCCATCGTGAAGAATTTCTGTGGTTTCTCCAACCCCACCATGCCTGTTCACAGCTCCACAGGTTTGCATATTCTTTATCCTCTGTCTGGAACATTCTTCCCTGATCTGTCTATCTGGAAAGCTTCAATTCTTCCCTCAAGGCTCTGCTCAAACACTACGGCCACTCTGAAACCTCCCACTATGCTGCAAACCACAGGTTTATTTGCACTGGATGCGCAATTGTTTAAGTACCTAATGGATACTGTCAACATGATTAACTCTGAGTTAGACCCACAGGGGAAAGCAAAAATCCGTAGGACCAACAGACACTGCTTCTGCCATCAAAGAGTTAATCGTTTAGTTGAGGAGTAAAATTAATTCCATGAAACAATATGAGAGAATGTACAATCAAGCTCCAATTTGGGCAGTACAGATTTTAAATGCCAAAGGAGTTGAGAGAAGGAGAATATCCATCACAGCTGATTCTGCAAAAACTCCAACTCATGGCTCACATGTGGATAGCAGCTGAAAATAGCGTGCTCTCACCGATCCGGCCTGCCACCAGCAAATTATTGAAATTTTCTCCCCATCAAGGGTAAAGAAGGAAAAAAGCAGGGAGGGAGAAGAAATTATGGAATTATAAACATTCTCACCTACGAGAGGAAACAGTAGAAATGCAAATGAGGTTGTCAAAATTTGCTTCACCTCTTTCACCAAGCAATTCCACTTCTGGGTGTTTATCCTAGAGAAATATTCAGAATGCACAAAGAGTCAGCATTGTTAGTAATGGAGAAAAACTGCAAACAAGTTCATCAGTGGGAAACTGGTTGAACACATTTTGTTATAGCTGTACTGCGGAATCCTATTGTAGCCATTAAAAGAGAATGGTCTGTTTCTTTATGTACTGTCATGGAAAGACCATCAAAATCTATTATTAAACAGAAAAAAGAGCAAGTTGTAAAAATATCACTATAGTATGATCGAGTTCACATAAAACACAGAGGCAGAAAATACAGTTTCTCTGTACAATCGTTCATTCATTCATTCAACAATTATCTATTGGGCTCCTATTATGTGCCAGACAATGTCCTGAGTGTTAGAGAATCCACAAAATAGCAAAACTCCTTAGCGTCCCAGAGTTTCCATCATAGTGAGATGAGACATGAAGCAAATAAGCAAGGAAGCTACGCCATACATCAGATGACAGTGAGAGGCATAGAGAAAAATAAGGCAGTGTACAGCGGGAAAGGAGTGCCTGCGGAGGGGACGTTGCTATTTGAATAGGGTGGCAGAGAGATCAGACACCTGAAGGAGGTGAGGGTGCGGTGGATATCTGGGAGGAGAGCATTCTAGGCAAAGGGACCAGCCAGTGCCAAGGGTACAGTGCCTGGGACGGGCAGAGTGAGTAATGAGGGGATCGGAAGGATGTCGGACAGAGAGGTAGTGGGGGCCACTTCATGCAGAGCTTGGAGGCCATCCTGAAGACTCCAGCTTTCACCCTCAATGAGACAACAAGCCCCTGGAGTGCTGCGCAGAGACATACTGTGATCTGAGTTCTGTTTCCCCTGGGCCACTCTGGCTGCTGTGCTGAGAACAGATTGTTGGGGAGCAAGAGTGAGAGCAGGGAGACCATTTAGGAGACTAATAAAATGACCCAGCAAAAACTGCTGGTGACACGGGCCAGGATGAGAGCAGGGGAGCTGGGGAGAACTGGTTGGGTTCTGGCTGCATTTTGGAGGTGGAGTCAACGGGATTTAGAAATGGAGCGAGTGTGATGCATGTAAAAAGAGGTTCTTTTCTTTTTTCCAAGGCAAATGAAAGAACTAAGTGGCCATTAGCCGAGATGGGGAAACTATGGGAGGAACAGGTTTAGGGGAGGATACATGTATATGAAATGAGAACGTGAGTATGTAAATAATTTACGTGTGTTTTCCCTATACTCCCTTCATGTCTTTTCTTCTCATCCCAAACTCTAGCTAAACTCCGTAATTCCTAGAACCAGGGATTTGTGTAGGGCAGAAACAGAAGTAGCCTGCAGTCCAGGAATCCTTCTTATTGGGTAAAAGACTTAGCAAACCTCATTGAGAAAATGGTGTTGAGCAGGGGAACGAGAAAAGTCTCTTGAGGGTAAAGAGCTAGAGAAAAGACATTTCCCCAAGGCTGGGTAGGAAGGGAATAGGCTGAG
Source organism: Diceros bicornis minor (assembly GCF_020826845.1). Classification (NCBI taxonomy): domain Eukaryota; kingdom Metazoa; phylum Chordata; class Mammalia; order Perissodactyla; family Rhinocerotidae; genus Diceros; species Diceros bicornis. The sequence goes on from NC_080765.1 coordinate 16,053,898, forward strand.
ATTTCAGGATTGGGAACCAGGTCCCACTCTTTGGCAGTCCTGCTAGGGACATAGCAGATAGTTGGAGAGTCAGCAGGGTGGACTGGTCCTTAGGCCCTGGGTCTGCAGCCTTTGCAGAATTTGCAGTCCTGAGCAGAGTAAAGGGCAGCAGAGAGAGCCATAATTTAGGAAGACCATGAAGGCAAGGACAAGGGACATCTGAGGAGTAAGTGTGGGGACTAAAACCCCATGGGCACCTGCCATGCCTTAGAACTACATAAGACTCACCACTCGGCCCAATGCAATGGCAGAACGCCAAAATGTCTACAATTAAATTTTCTGCCGGTTTGACAGAGCGAGGGGTTGGAATCACATATTACACTGAGTTATGGAAAATGAAAAACAGTCTTTCTTGAACATCTGAATTTGTATGGCTAGATTTACGTCCACCAGAGGGGAAAACGTACATTGAATGGTCTAAAAGACCACAGTTCAACTGCTTTACTCTATGAGTTCTGTGTTGTTTGATTATTTCCCCACAAATATACGTCTATGGCATACTTGCGTAATTAGTATTATTTTTTATCCTCACCTCATTTTGAAGCCCAGCTGTTGAGAAATCCTGGTAAAGACCTCTTTTTCATCCAGTACTAATCCTTGCGTCACCACATTTTGCTATACAGATAGATTTTTATCCCATGTAATAATAAAAGATTTCTCAAGGAAAGGAATATAAATTCATTTTTCTCATAAATAAAACTACATTTTAAACACACCAGGTAAAACAACTCAATACAGAAATTTCACTAAAGCCACTTGTCAAGTGAACATCATCCTGTGCACACACACTCCCAACAAATCTTACTTCAAAGTTCCATGTGCCTGGTATAGCTGATAGGGTTTAAGTACACCATGCTTTCAGACATACAGATCTATCTCCATAACAGCTCTCTTGTAACATCATCATGTTCCAGAAACTAAGAATCTTGAACAGGAGGGAAAGATATATAGTTTGACTGTGGAGAGTTGCTGCAGGAGTGAGATCAATGATATGCAAGTCACTTCAAGGAGGGAGGGACTGCCTCCCAGTAGCTGCCTTGTTGAGGGAAGGCAAGACCCTGTGATCTCCGTGGGCCATTCAAAGATGGAGTGATCAATAAACACAGCCTCACAGAGTCCTCATGGATGACTTGATGGTCCTCAAAATGCCCAATGGGCCAAGGGAGTCCTCCCAGGCTCACAGACCCATGTGGAATTTGAAGTGTGAAGAGCTGCAATCTACCAAGACGCCTGGAGCCCCCATCAGCATCAATGAGCCTGACTTGTGGCCAAACTCCCTTGGCTTCTGTGATAAGTCTTAGATCTGCAACCTGTCCAGGCTCAGGAAACCACGTGGGCTCTAATCTGGGAACCTGCTTTGTGCCTGAGGTGACCTTGCTCAAGTCTTCCTAAGGGAAATCTTTCAAGTTGCTCCAAAGATCACAGGACCAGGTGTTGTGAACACCTGGCTGTCCTACTGGCTGAGGAATCTGCCTCCTTTCCTGTTTTCCACAAGGCCCTTCCAAGAGGAACTCTGATCCCCTGAGTCTCAGCCCCTCCTAAAAGCACAAGTGGGCCAGTGTTCCCCACTATGGCTATGGAGGTGCCCCCTCCACTGCGGGTTCTGAAGCATCCTTCCTCTCCATGCAGTCCCCCCAACAAATCTCTTTCCCGTGCTTAGGCCATTCAAGTAGGGAGTAAGCGATCAATAAATTTAGCCCCATCAAGTCTTCACATTGCACCTACCCCCAGGATCAGCTACATAATTTGTGGGGCCCAGTGCAAAATGAAAGTGTGAGGCTCCTTATCTGAAAATTATTAAGAATTTATTACAAGTTAAAAATTGTTAAGAATTTTAAGACAGGGCTAGCAGAGCATTAAACCAAGCAGGAGCCCATTCTGGGCGCTGTGGGACTGTACAGATCACACGCCAGCGAAGCTGGCCCTGCCTACCCCATCTACCTAAGGCCTAAGGCCAAACCCTCGTTAGTAATGAGATGGCAATGCTTTCCTGGGGTTTCTCTCAAAAGATAGTGGGCCCTGGGCCTGATCAGAAGAGAACTACCCAGGTCCACCCAGGATGCAAGGGTGGAGTCACACCTTGGGTAGGGCGGTGGGGAGGGAGAAAGACAAACTGCTAGGAGGGAAACTTTCTAGGTCAAAAGGGAAAAAGAAATCACTTGGGGAGTCATTTTAAGAGGCTAAGGAGGTAGGAGAGGGAGGGGGATTTTTGAGTGTCTAGAATAAGCATTGGCCTTACCGAAAGCATTGGCCTTACTGGAGAAAGCACATTCCTTATTACATGGTTAAGAAAATGAAGCTCAAACAGAATGAGAAATTTGCTTAAAGTTATGCGAGTAGTAAGTCATGAACGAATGGAGGGTTCCTGTGTCTTTGTCTTAAGGAAACCACTTTGAGACAACTTTTTCATATCCTCACTAACAATATTAAATTCTTCAATTTGAATGTCCCCAGTGAACAAATAATAACAACATGAACTACTGAGTGCATTTAAACTGTTATTATGTACCAGACACAGTGCTGAGGACTTTTGCCCATGTTTTGTGTTTAAATCTCCCCCAAACACTAAGACATGGGCACTGTTGTTTTCCTTATTTTGTGGTTGAGAAAACCAAGTGATGAGAGCTCAAGAAAATTGCCCATAACTCACATTTCTAGTAAAGGGCCAGCCACATTTGGAATCCAGAAATCTCTGTCTCCAAGACCATTAACCACAGTACCCTTCTGCTTTCTTTAACTGTGGGGCAAACATTTCCAGCACCAGGTCAGAACTTGAGAGAAGGTCCATGCAGATGAGATGAGCCTTCTTTAAGGCCATGCCTCTGAAAGGGTATGAAGAGTCATTCTGCCTACATCACAGGCAGTTACAAAATATAGTGTTCCAAACGTACAGAACTTCTAAAGAGTATTTCCACTGAGAGTTTGGATCTGCATTAAATTTAAACATCATCAGAATGTAAACATGGTAAGAGCTAAAAGTTTGTTAAAAGAGGTAGCAATAATGAAATCTAAAATAGGCAGGAGAGCTGGTCCAGGAAACATCACCAACTGGTGGTGTCGTTGGGTCTCTGGGGTTTGTTACTCCATTGGTTAAAATGAGCTTAACTGAAGGAAGTAATTTCTAAAGACCTAATTAAGCTCTACGATTTTTAGAATGTCTCTTGTCTACAGAAGTCCCACAAAACTTGCAATATTGCTTATTCATTCATTTGTTTGTTTGTTCATTTATCTGGTTGGTTGGATTCAAAGGTTTCTGGGCTCACTTTCCTGGGAAATTTCTTTAATCAACTGTTAACAGCAAATCAAGACCTCCACCAGCTGAAACACTGGAGAACAGGTAATGCATAATGTATCCTATGACTGCTCTGTAGAACCAAGACTCTAAGGACTTGGAAGTCCGATTTCTATCCTAAATGCTGTAACAGTGATGTCACTCCATCTACAAAGAGCCTTTAAATAGGCAGATCCGCCATCAGGGTCAGGACTCAGAAAAGAGCCGTGGACACTCGACTACAGTTCTAGCCCCACATCTGCCCTTAGGCAGCAACATGCTTCCCTTGCGCCTTGCCTCCCGCTCCCTCCTGTGCTGTTTTTGTCTTCTGAACTTCTTGGTTCAGTAATCCTTCCTCAGGCCCTCACTTGCCCTTGGTCGTGAGCACACATTAGGCCTCTATATTTTGACCCTCAGAATTGTTTCTTGCACACAATTTCCATTTGTCCTCTTGGCTTCATCTGCTTCCGACCACTCTAAGGAGCCACCTACTCACTCAAGCTTAATCTCCCAGGATACCACTTGGCCGGGGCCTCAGAGCGCCTGACCTGGCCCATCACAAGAGAGGTGTGGAGTTACTGGACATCAGGAGGACTTGGTCTCACTTCTTACCTTTGCTTTAGTTTCCTCATAGAACATTGGATGTCATAGTACATCATGTTAGTTCATTTTAAAGCTCAAATCTCTAAAATTTACAACTCAGGACTAAAACATCAGTGATTGAAAGTGATGAAGAAGAGAAAGGGAATTGAGGAGAAGGAAGGGGAGAACTCCAGTGATAAACCCTAAGAATTAGCATACATCTGGAAAGTTACCCTGTTACCACGGGTACCAAATGAGGCAGCTGAGCTCAGTTAAATTCACCGAAATTTGAGATCAGTCGTTTTACAGAAAATGATTTTGATGAAATTAATGCAATCTGCCATTCTGGTTTTTAAGCAGCAATAATGATTCCCTTGGCTAAAATGTTGGGCTTTTGGAAGGGGAGGGAAACTTTAGTATTACCAAGTGAGGTATCCCCCAAGAGTTCTGCCTTAGATCTGTAGCTGAGCCAAGACATCTGGCAATTTCAAAAATTGAACTTGATCTTTAACAAATATAGACATAAATGTGAAGAACATAAAATCGCTCTTCAGAATGAGCCTTAATGGGCTGCATTGCCTTTCAGAAACATTTTCTAATGAGCCTTCGGACACAAAGTGATTTCAATTTGTAATGCATTTGAGGCAAAACCAAGAGGAGAAATTACATTTGCTTTTCCCCACTGGGTTGTTAAGGGTCCCAGATTCACAAGCCTCCGACACTCAATTGTGGGCAACGATCTTCATGTTCAATCCTCTCCCTTGCTGGGGCTGGCACCCGGAAGGCCCAAGTATAATGGGGCCCTACAGAACCTTACAGACCAACAATCCATGGACAGCCCAGGCAGCAAACAGCAAGGGAGGCCCTGTCTGTGCCAGGCACCATGCTAAGCACTGACTGGAGAAAGAAGAAAAAAGGATACAGAGATGAAAGAGAAACAGAACTCATGGGCCAGGAGTGGGTGGCACACCTAAGTCTTCTAGAACCTAGGTCTCCATTCTCCCAAGTACATTGGAGGATTGGCCTTTGAGAATCAGGCCTCTGACCTTGGAAACTTCATTCTCCCTCCTACACCCCTGCAGATGCTCTGACTATCAATATATACCCCAGGTTACTTCCTGAGTTTCTCAGAGAGACCTGTTCCCTGATATGCGACATCCTGTGCATTTGATTCATGTTTTGCTGATGCACCTGTTTGGTACTAATGTCATAATGTTTTTACCGCTTTCCACATCTTCACATCAATTTAACCTGGGCAGAGCAGACTCTAAGCTTGCTACGTGGGCTTTTCCACAGGTCACCAAAATTTAGAGGAACCCAACATATGATAGAGATATTTTAAAATTTTAGGCAAATTTTAAGTCTCTTTCTGTTCAGTTCTTCCGTTATGTCAACATCTCTAGTTAGGAGCACATCACTGGCCCTAGGCCGGGCCCTGAAGCAACCAATACAGATAGATTGAGCCAAAGAGCCAAGATCAAGGGAAAAGGGTTCCTGGGCCTTGGGCATCTTTGTGAGTTCCAGAGGAACACCCTCACTCTGTTAGGCACATCTGGGCTGAGGGCTAGTCTGTAAGAGTCTATTTTGCAAGTTAGAATGTGTGCCTCTCAGGGCAGACAGAGCTCCAAGTGTCCACAGCTTGGGGAGCCTCTGGCTTTCTGGACTTCCTTAGGTTATACACACAAGTACACATCTTGGCAAGTAGAGGCAGGGCTGGACTTCAGCCCCAGTCACCTCTCAGCCTATGTCTTTGTATAGGTCATAACCTGTTCAACTGTAAGCAGTGGCCCTCTGTCAGGAAATGGCTATCCTTCTTGGGTCCTTCTTAGATTCTTTTCTGGGCATTTGCCCCTGCTAAGTCCATTGACAGGATGCCTCTGGCCTCCAAAATGACCTGGGCCTCGACTCATCAGTAACCCATTGCCTTCCCTGGGGCATGCCTACCCGGACTTCCCTAGAGAACAGTGTCACTCTTGGGCAAGCCCACCATGCTGCCTCGCTTCCAGTCTCCTGAGATGCTAATATTCAGGATCCTGGAAAGATTGTTAAGAATTGTTCATAACCAATACAGTAGAGTGGCCAAGAACCTTGTTCTGCAACTGGGCTGTCTACGTTGCAATTCATGTTCCAACCTTTCTTAGTTGTATAAGCTTGAGCAAGTTTCTTAAGCAATTTGCAGCTCAGTTACCTCCCCCAGAAAGTGAGGATAGTAGCTTTAACCTCACAGCATTGTTGGGTGGACTAACTGAGTTAGCACATGAAAAGGTCTTAGAGCAGTACCTGTTCCATGCACTATTTAGCACTTGTTAGGTGCTAAGTATTAACTATTATTATTGTTGTTTATCCATCGAAAGATGTTTTATAATGAGGTACTTACAGACCAAACTGTCCTACTACATGCCCCCAATATTGTTCAAAATAGTTTTAGGAAGACAAAAAATAATTCTAAGTAAGGGATATGGGTCAGCCCTTCCTACTTTGCCTTAGTGCTGAGAGTGGAGCACGCATACACAGGACCATATCACACATACGTATACAGTCATGCACTGCATAACAACGTTTCCATCAACGATGGACCGCATATATGACAGTGGTCCAGTAAGATCAGTATCATATAGCCTAGGTGTGTAGTAGGCTGCACCATCTAGGTTTGTGTAAATACACTATGATGTTCGCCTGACAACAAAATCGGCTGACTCATTTCTCAGAATGTGTCCCCGTTGTTAAGTGATGCATGACTGTATTTATGTACATATTATGGGTACATAGTGGGACCATATTTCATGTGCTATGAAAAGCTCCTTTTAAACTCTTTAAGCTCATTCTCCTTACTTGTGAAATGAGCAATAATTACATGAGACAATCCATCTAGTGTGTCTACCAGATCTTCTCTCTCTTCTTTCTAGGTCTCCACACAAACTCTTGTTCTTCTGTCACCCTCACCATCCTGCTTCCCTTCTCTCTCCTCCATCTCTCCCCAGAGCATCAGAGCAAATGTAGAAGAAAAAAAAAATTCACCCATGATCCACCTCCCAGAGAGGGCCAATAAAAATATTGTGTTGTATTTTCTCTCTTGAGAAAGGTAGAGCTGTCTCCTCTGGACCTCGGTTTCATGGCCTGCGTAATGGAGACAGAGAATGTGGACGCCAGCCAGAAGGGGTCTCATGAGTTTTAAATGAGATTGTGCAGATCTGAGTGCCTGGCATTGCATTCAATAAACATTGTTCTTCCTTCTAGCTATGGTGCTGCTTAGAAGGCTGATCTCAGTCAACGATATTTTTTCTAAAACTCAGCACACACTGGCCTGTGTATAAACCTTTCCTGTTGGTGCGATTTTTCTGCCTGGCGTCTCTCCTCTGTCCTTCCCTACCACCCTGTGTTTTGCTGATGGCAAATCAATGGCACATTTTTCTTAAACAGCCTGCACTTGGTATTTTACTACCGACCACGAGGGCCCCCGCCTTTTAATTACTCCTGCTGAGCCCAGCACTATATATAACACTAATGTTTCTGGGACTGCCAGCAATTAAAGCCAAAAATAAATAACACATTACAAGCTGCAAACCCAGCTAGGCCTGGGAAATGCTATGGATGGATAGAAGGCTTTTGTTTTTAATTGCTCAAGTTTATCCAGACCCTGCAGAATGTAAACACCTGACAAACAGCTGTTTGCCAAGGGATGGAGAAGAGGAGGCCTTCACTTCAATCTCTTTTCTCATGTTCTTTTCCTTGCTCTGGGCCCCAGGGAACTGACTTATTCTGCCTCAGTGTTTCCTTCTGCAAAAGGGGGATGTTCAAGAACAAGCCAATGTGTGCACACACATTGACAAGCATGCAGCTCTTGGTCATGCGTCGAATTGGAATGAGCTGTATTGATTTTTGTTGTTATTTTTGTTTTTCTAGCTTGAATAGAATACTGAAAGGACAGTTTTGATGAATACTTAACTTATTTCATCTATTGAATTTGTGAGTTTCATGCCAAAGACTGTCCATATCCAGGAAGAGCAATTATAAAATCAAATTGTTAAAGCTCTCTTTGAAGCTCAACTTGGACAATTAACTATTTTTAATTCTCGCCAAAGGAAGTCCTTGTGCAGTACCCACATCAAAAGGGTGGCTGTGCTGCCAACAGCTCCCAACTGTGGGATGCAAGAGTAAAGGTTTGCCTGGAAGGACCCTGAGTCACGTCCAGCCTCTGCCTCTCACCATCCAGCTCTGACTTTTTTCTACCTAATAGACATAAGATTAAAGGATCCACATGTCCTGACATTGTAAATGCATCTGACACATTTTGCAAAATGGTTCTTAGAAAGATTGCATCAATAAAAACTCTGTTTTACAAGGTCAGAAATGATTCTCCCTATTGGTGCTGCTGGATGCCTTCTTAATGGCTCTGCCCAGCACCAAGAGCCATGTGGACTCCAGGCCAGTTTCCTCTCTGCTCCAGCCCTCTCTGCAGCAGCCTCCTTGGTGTGCCTGAGAGAGCAGGAAGGTACGTGCTGCTGCCAGTTAAGGCAGAACTCGGCACCTGCCTCGCCAGCAGATGGCTGCACTGTGGTTGTGTCCCCCCAAGTCTTACTGCCAAGAAATGCAAGACATAAAATTCAAACACACAGGGGCAAATCCACATGCATTTTCCTTTACCCGTGGGTGTTGGCTGCTTTGCAGCAGGCAAAGCATCTCTCTTAAAAGCAACAAATAATAGGCCTTGACAGCAGCAGCACTGAACTAACGCTGACTCATGAATGTCATCATTGTTCTTCCTGCTATGGGCATTAGTCCGTGTTCAGACCTAAGCCAGAATGTCTGCATAGAGAACAAAGCTGATTATCTCTACAACAGCTTTACCCTAGGCACTTTGCTAATGCAGGTAAACAAGTGCAAAGCCAGGCCTCATTTTGGGGGACCAAACATCCAAGGACTAGAAGCCAAGACAGCCTACGGTTACATTGTCCATTTGTTCCCATTGCTTCCTCTTGACGGTTCCCTTCAAAAGGAGGGAGCCCATGAATGGCTTTTGGTTCCCTGAGAAGTGCCAGCCTGCCTTATTCATGAAACTCAGGAATCATCATGTGTTGACTGCCAACAAGCCAAAAAAAGTACTAGCGCTCTCCTTCAACTCCAGCGTTGCGTACCCTTCCCCAGCACCTGCCAAGGCTCTAGGCATCCACCGTCCTGCCCTGGGGGAGGGCTGAAGGAGAGGGCAGCGGACCTGCTTCTGGCAGCCAGCCGTCTGGCACAACCCAGCTGGAAGCTCAGGCTCATTGCCTCTCCATCTCTTTTCAAGTCACATCCATCAACATCCTTTTTTCACGCTGTCAGGTTCCTAGCCCCCACCTCCACCCCTGCCCACTCTCAGATTGGCCTACTTTCCTTGAACAAATGTTTTATTTCTCGCATTGATGGATATCTTGGCACCACACCCCTGTTATACACTGGATTGAACACCATACCCATTTAATTTGAAGGGTAATCATTTTTCTCTTGCAAATATGGAGTGTAGATGGTTAAGGTTCCTGTCCACTGCTCCCAGTGCTGTTAGACATTTTGGCCTCTGACCGAAGTGTTAGAAATGGCCAGAGGAGGACAGAAGAATTCTTCCAAAGATGGCATGGGAGGTGTTGACCCATGGGGGAAATGAGAGGCCAAGATGCCATAATCTGGGGGAGGTTCAAACTCGGATACCTCCATGGCTGGACAGATAAGACAAATGTGAAAAACTAGCCTTTGTGAAATAACAGAGAGCGGTGGGGCAGAGAAGTGGAGAACGCACACCCCTCCAAAGGGCATTTAAATTCAATTTGAAAAATAATTGCTATCCAGAAAATCCCATCCACAGATCTCTCTACAGAAGCTACCAGTTTGCAGTCCCTGGATGGTGGCAAGTACCTGGCTTAGAGGGACAGACACCCAGAGCTTTATTGCAGGCAGTTCAAACTGGTGTTCTGATTTCACTCGGATCACAGAAGCACAAAGAATATCTTTTCTTTATCCAGCCATAAATATTGATCAGATGACTTTTTAAATCACGTAATTGCTAATTGCACATCTGCTTAGAAATGTCCTTTGTCCAATATTCCCTCAAAGCAGCTGCACAGGAACCTCAACTGTAATTTCCCTAACACATCTGTCAACATTTACGCCCAGCTCTATACCACCTACAGAAATGTACAAGGCACTTAAAACCACAGCTGGTTTTCAGCACTCACACTGTAATTCACCAATTACCAAGGCTTAAAAAATCATTCCAGGGTGGACCAGGAATTATGTAAGCCACAGATATAACAGTGATTATACCTGGCCCTTCTGGGTGGCTCTCACCTCAGCCACAGGAATCACTTTGCAAATACTAATTAGTTGCATTCATTCGGGGATGCCCCGTGTGGAACGCGGCAGCCATTGGAAACTGGAAGAGAAGCCCTGAGCCACTCTGTCAATCAAACGGGAAGGTCAGTGGCTCAGAGCCTAGCTTTATTCCACATGGTGTACCAGAGAACAGAATGAGGCAACAGAGGTCGTTCTGGCAAAAGTCGTAGGTACCAAGGGAAAAAGAATGGAGTAATAACGGCCTAAGGGTTCCCAAAATTCATAGAGAGGAGGGGAAATTGAGTTATGATTGGAATCAGAACTGAATCGACATCTCTCAATCTGATTGCCTACACCTGCTTTAGATTTGCCAGACCTCTTGACATGAACTCCAAGAAGTTCATTTAACTGATCTCCTGCCTCTGGCCTCTCTCTTCTCCAAGTAAACATGCTCACTGCTATCAATCTTCCCATATCACAGTTTTAATGAGGTTAAGAATCTCTAACTCCCTCTAACCCCACCACTGCCATTACCTTTAGTGAAGGTCAGGGCAAAGTCCAGCCTGCTGCCGGTTTTTGTAATAAAGTTTTATTGGCACGCAGCCATTGTCATTCATTTACACAGGGTCGATGGCAGCTGTTGTGCTTCAACAGCAGAGTTGCGTAGTTGCAACACAGGTCATATGGCCCACAAAGCATAAAATATTTACTATCTGGCCCTTTAGAGGGAAGGTTTTCCAATCCCTGGTCCAAGGCAGTTCTTTTAACATTTTTCTTGCAATGCATTTGGAACCCAAAAGGGTATTCATTGGCTTCTTACAAGTGCAAAAATACTTTGAAGTCTCCTGGCTTATCTTAAAATCATATGACTTTTGCACTACAATATATCTGTTTGTCTTAGTATAAAAATCACAGCTATTTTGTTTGTCCCAAATCTGCAGGTAAAATTGATGTGCAATGGTTTTTTTTTTGCTCCAAAATAAGAAGGATGGATTCAGGGGTTAAATTCCAAACCTTTCAAGCTAATATTTAAGGGTCCAAAGTGTAGGCCACTTGGAAGATTGAATGGAAGTTGATTTAGTCAGGGCCCAGTCAGGAAAACAGAAGCCACTCCAGGTAATATAAAAAGAGGGAATTTTACACAAGGGATTGATTGCAAAAGGGATGGAATAACTAAGACATGGAGAGGCGACAGTGAGACAACTAAGAGATTGGCACCTCAGAAAGCTGCTACCTTTCCCCATCACCACCACCCGGGGCTAGAGACAAAGAGAAGAGACAGGGTTCTAGAACTCAAGAGTTAGGTCCATCCGACAGAAGGTGGAACCACAGAACCACAGTGGGCCTGTGCAGTGATGGAGGAGCCATAGTAGCTACCAAGGCTCCTCCTTTCCTCTGCCTTCCACCCTCCCACTGGCGCCCCCTACACTGCTGAGCCCAGCCAGAAGCCAGGTGGTGGGCCTGGGAACTGTAGTTTTGCTGCACATTACAGAGTGAGAGAAGGGCAGGTGATGGGTCTGAGAGCAAGTAGGCAAATGACTGGCACAGAGGGCCATGAGGGGAGGTTGCCACCACTAGAAAGAGTCCATCCAGGTGGCCGCCAAGAAGCCAAAGGGAGTGACAGAGCCTCAGTCAATACATCACAGTGCAGGATCTGGTCCTCAGTGTCCTGACCCAGAGCCATCCTCTGACCACAGATTATTGACTCAAAGAAACATTCGCTCTGAAGAAGCTCATCTAAAACGCTGATGCATAAGAAACCAGAGTAACCATCTAGCTGATGAGACATTTGAGAGGCCTGAACATTATTTCCCTGTATGAAAACTGCAAAGACATCCAAATCATCTGCAGACTTTTCGGCGCATGGAGGCACAACCAGGGGTGCTCGTTTTATGATCAGTGTGTTTTCAGGCATCTGGTTCCTATAGGCTAAGCGATCATCTCTGTGGAAAGGCTATACATGCCGTCAAAAGCAGATCCATCTCATCTTTGGGTCAAGGCCCCTATCCACAGAACCAAGCCTACATGAGCACGGCTGGCATTTGCTCAGTGACTAACCCATCATAGTTTCATGACTGGCTAATGGGCAACTCTTTCTTTAGATAGGCTAACACAATTGATCATGTCTTAATATGGCCTGGGAGACATTCTGCCTCTTTGAGAAGACACATCTTTGCTTTTATTCATTCCATGTTGCTATTATGACTTAATTGTCAGAAGACAGCCATTTCCAGAATATTGGCATAGCAAGATGGGATAATGAAATGAGGTAGGTTTACTACAGCCCCTTGCATGCCACAAGCAGGCCCTCTCTACATTGTCTTTCTGTGTGTTTCTGGTCCTTGGCTGTAGAAAACAATCACAGCGTGCTGACTACATCCTATGCTTCCCCACTCGTAGGCCTTTGCTGATCTGCTTTCCCCCAAGGAATGCCCATTCCCAAGCTCCCTCCAGTGCTCAAGGCCCAATTCGGTGCCCCTCTTTCATCAGTCTGTCCTGATCCCCAAGTCAAGCTAACCTAATTGCCACTCCTCCAAGACCTCAGAGTATCTTGTTTGAATCCTTCTTTATGTAAAATATTCTAGCTTTATTACGCCCATAGGTCTTGTTTGACTTCCAAAATTACATACCTAAAGGACAGGAACCATGTCTTCCTCACCTCTATATCCCTAACAGTGCTTGGTATACAGTAGAAGCCCAATAATGGGATTGAACAACCCTGATAAATGATCTGGTTTCTCTCTGAAAACTTTCCCCTAAATCATCCTATTGTTAGATAGCTTTGATTTTTAGAATGTTCTTCCTTATTTTGACCTAAAATCTTATCCTGTTCATTCATTTGTCTTAGGTTATCCTCTGTTGTTGTTACACTGAATAATTCTATTCCCTCTTCCATGTGGCTACCCTTTAGATATTTGAATAGAAGTATTCAGCTATGCCTGAGACTCCTTTTCTCTCAATCATACCTTCTACACTTTGGGCTCTTTGTAATGCCCATCACTTTGGTTCTGTCTAATGAGTGTCCATTCCTAGGATCTACCCTCCACATCTACTGGACTTTCCCCTCAAATTATGCCTGACATTGAACATGATTCCTAGGTAGTCATATATGTTCAGTTACTTCTGTGTGCTTTTGGAAATCGCTTTAGATAACTTTGTTCTCCTGCAGCCCCCACTCCCACTTAAGGTTTTCAGCTCTTCTGTACAATGCCGGCTATCAGACCACTTTCTTCCAGACCAGCTCTAGATCATTGCATTCCTAGACTCAAACTACAGATGCCAGAGCTGGCTCTGCTGTTGGGGATTGAGCTGTCCATGCCCAGCCATCCTCTCATCTGCCACAGAGGTCTTAGTTAATATTCAAAGTGCATTAATGTAAATGTGTTCAATCTTACAATAATCTTCTTATATAACCCAACCTTGAGACAATCCATCACAGAGAGAGAGATTGAGAGAGAACGAGAGAGAGAGAGACAAAGAGAAAGACTAAGTGTCTCTGGTACCCTGCACGCCCAGGGCCAACCGCTCATCGAGGCCACCCTCAGCTCTCACCAGACAAGAGCAGTAGCCTGCCTCTAACCTATTCTCCGCACAGCATCTGCTGTGAGCTTTTGTGAGCTTTTGAATGCAAATCTGGTCATAACACTCTCCTACTTAAAACACTCCAATGGCTCCCCTTTGTTCTTGGGACAAAGACCAAAATTCCTAACATGGTCTTTGTGGCCTTTGATAGATCCTTTAGAAAGCACTTAATTGTCCCTTACTTCCCCTCCACCAGACTCAATCAAGCAAACCTCTCTATTACACAGTCTCGCAGTCTCGTGTACCCTTACCACGGTCATGTAATTTTGCATTTAGTTGTGTGACTCTGTGATTTATGTCTGTCTTCCTCTCTAGAGTGTAAGCTCATGTGGCAGGCACCATGTGTATTTCTGCTCATCACCATAGCCCAGCATCAGGCACAGGACCTGATACATAAATAGTCCTCAATAAAGTATTTGTGAATGAAAAGAAAGAAGGATGGTATGGTAGGCTGAATAAGCGCCCCCCAAATGTTACCTATGTCTTAATCCTCAGAACCTATGAATGTTACCTTCATGGCAAAAGGGACTCCAAGATGTGGTTAAGTTAAGGATCTTGAGATGGGGAGATTCTCCTGGATTATCCAGATAAGTCCAATGTGATCATAAAGTCCTTATAAGAGGGGGGCAAGAAGGTCAAATGAGGAAGTAGGAGATGTGAGGGTGGAAGCAAGAGGTTAGAGTGATTCAAGGAAGGAGTCATGAGCCAAGGAATACAAGAGGCATCCAGAAGCAAGAAAAGGCAAGAAACAGATTCTCCCCTAAAGACTGCAGAAGGAACCAGCCCTACCAGCACCTTGACTTTAGCCCAGTGAGACTGGTTTCAGACTAATGCCCTCTTTAACAGTCGGAGAATAAATCTGTACTGTTTTAAACCACAAGTTTGTAGTAATTTGTTACAGCAGCCATAGGAAACTAATATAGATGGGAAGAAGGAAGGGAAAGAAAAAGACAAAGAAGATATTTCTATCTCTATTTAACATTCGGGAGAAGGTTAAGAAATACTTTACCACAAAATACTTAAGATCAGAAAGATCGAAGTTCACCTATCCAGGTAAGGATCACTGTTCCTTAAAGGAGGCCTTCCTACATGAAAATGTACTGTGCCAGACTGCATCTGATTCTGTCAGGGACTTCCAGCCGCCCACCTTCTAGCCCTTACACTTTGCATGGCACCCTCCTCCCTGCTGTGTTGACAACTAGAAACTCGGCTTACTCTGCTTCAGTGGCGTCTCTGCATCCTGCCATGCATCTGACCCTCCTCATGCCCTGTCTCCAACCCCCCGTGACTCCTGCCTAAGCCCTGGGAACTCAAAGGGCCTAAGCAGCCCCTGTGACACCTGAACTGCCCTTCATGAGTGGTCTTGGGGCAACAGCTGGAGGCCATGTCTGCTAGGTCCTTGTCTAGTGCTCTGTCCAACCCCCACAATGCCTCCTTGCCTACAGGTCAGAAAGATCAGGATTCTTCGGGGCTCTATCTGTCGAGAAAAAAATGACCCTTACTAAAACCTTGCTCATAGGAGAGACCCAACTCTATTTCCATCTAAAAATCCTGCTCAAATGTATTCCAGAGCTTGTCTTTTCTCCCTTACTGCAGGCCGAGGCTTGCCTGGCACGTGTCCTAATTTCTCTCCGCCTCAAAGAAGCCCCCTGACCGAAGGGGGCCGGTTTTCCTATTCAAAGGGGGCCGGTTTTCCTATTCAAAGGAGTGCAACCTCCCTGCCTCCGCAAATGACATGACATTTGCATAAAGCCTGAATTGAGATGCGCTGGAGCGGGTGATGCATTCAGAAAGCCCCTTGCTCTGTTCCTGTCCGTCAGCCTCGCCAGAGATCATCTGCCCCATGCCTCTGTCTCCGCACAGCCAGCCTCAGAGGCAGCGCAGAGAGGCAGGAATTGGGCCAGCTGCCTGACGACTTTAATGTTAAAATGTGTTGAACATTCACAGGCCACAGAACTCTGCTAAGTGAACCAAATGGGCCTCCCTAAAGCCATATGCTCACTCCGTCACATCCCAGCTGCAGCCCTCCCGCAAACAGGGAGCAGGCTTGCTGGGGAAGCTTTGGGAATTTTTTTTTCCCTTCCTGTTGAACTGCTAATACCAGACGCTGATGTCACAATCTGAGAACTGGCAGAAAAGTCAGCAGCAAGCAGAGCATCCCCAGAGAGCAAGAATCTACTCTTTCCTAACAAGCAATTTTTACAGGCATCTTTAGACTTTTGCATGCCCCCCGTGCATACTTAAAAAATGAGATCATTACTGAGTGATTAGGAACTGTAGCAGAGACTGACTAGCTCTTCACCAAAACACTTTCTTCTTTCTCCTGGGCACACAGCTAGACCACATTTGTCAGCCTCCCTAGCAGTAAGATGTGGAGAGTGACTGAGTTTTGGCCAATGGAATGGACTATGTTCCACTTCCATGAAAATGGAGTCTTCCGTGATCTAGAGTGACAAACACCCCAATTTGCCCAGGACTGTCCCCAGTTTTAACACTGAAGGTCCTGCATCCTGAGAAATCTTTCAGACTCTGACACACGGAATGGTTGGTCATCCTAGCGGTCTCCCCCACCCCCACTATGACCTGCCAGCTGTATACAGAGGCTCCCAGGCCCAAGATCATGGTTCTCAAACTTCAGCCTACATCAGCGTCACCTGAAAGCCTTGTTAAAACAGATTGCTGGGTCCCCGCCCCACAGTTTCTGATCCAGTGGGTCTGGGGTGGATCTAGGAATTTACATTTCTAACAAGTTTTCCAGTGCGACTGGTGCTGCTGGACCAGGGACCACACTTGGAGAACTCTGCCCCAGTGGTTCTCAAACTTTGCTACATATTAGAGTTACCTGGGGAGTTAAAAAAAAAAAAAATCCGTCACTTAGGCTGTTGCCCAGATCAATCACATCAGAATCTCTGAGAGCAAGTCTTAGTTGGCAGTAGATTTTAAAGCTCTATGAGTAATTCCAATTTTCAGCCAAGTTTGAGAACCAGTGCCCAAGATCAGTGTTTTCAAACGTTAATGTCCCTCCAAAGCACCTGGACATATTATTAAAATACAGACTCTTATTCAGTCATTCTGGGAAGGGGCCTGGGATTCTGCATTTTTAACATGTTCTTAGGTAAGGATGGAGCTATTGGTCTGGGCAATCACGCTTGGAGAAGCAAGGCCTCCAATCAGTGGCTCTAAGACTTTAGGGTGCATCGGAATCACCTGGAAAACCTTGTTAGGCCACCAAGTTTGCTGGGCTCCACCCCTTGAGTTTCTGATGCAGTAGGCCTGGGGTGGGGCCTAAGGATTTGCATTTTTAATAACTTTGCATTTTTACAAATTTCCTTTTAACAAATTTGCATTTTTAACGATTTGTATTTTTAACATTCCCGAAGAAAGTTCTGGCTACTCTTACCAAAAGAAGAGAAAGGAATGGATTCTGAGCGACAAACCACAAATGTTCACTACCTTGATACAGTTCCTCATCCATTTTAGGGAAGCACTCATGCTCCTGAAATGAACAGCAAAGAAAACATCTCCCCAGAATTCTCCCTTTGATTCTAGGAAGTGGTCACAATGACAAAAATCCATTCTTATCTCAATATTAGCTGTGTAGTTTCTAATAGAGGCCAAACCAAGCCAGGCTAGAAATATCTCATTGCCAATACTGTTACTACCACAAAAACAACAGCGACAGCCATGACTGGAACTGCTTCCACCAGGACGGCTATCCTACTGCTGGCTAACACAGATAGTCGGCTGTCTACGTACTGTCTACAGGCATTGTCATAGGCACTTACAATTTTGTCCTTACAACAACCCTAGGAGAGAGGCATGATTATCGCCTTCACATTCCACCTGAGGAAACTGAGGCAGAGAGAAGATAAGCAACGTGTCCAAGGTTGCGAAGCTAGAACCAATATTTGAAACCAGACAGTCTGACTCCAATGTCCATTGTCATAATTATCGCCCTGTACTGTCTCCCTCAGGGACCAGAAAAAACAATGACCTGAAAAGAAACATCCAGACATTATTATTTAAGATTATTATCACTAATATCCTTGTCTCCTTCCCAAGTCTTAAACTTCTGGTATTCACTAAGGCTTTAATTATTTACAGAGAAAATATAAAATCACAGGATAAAAAGGATGTGAAATAGTCCACCAAAACCTGAAGGATCACTGAAGATCCCCAAATGCCTGCTTTGTAGCAGAAGCCTTGGAAAATTGTAAGCAAACTCTTTCCAGCCCCCGTCCTACAGGTATATTATGCTGAGAGCAAATCAGAAGCATTTTCCAACCCATGACTTTGGACGAATCATTTAACCTCACTTAGCTTCAGTTTTTTCATCTGGAGAAGCGAGGCTAAGAACAGAAGCTGCCTCCTAGGATGTGGTGAGAATTAAACAAAGTACTACACGTCAAGTATTTAGTTTACTGTCTGCCCCATAGTAAGTATTAAAGGAGTGTTAACTATTATGAGCTATTGTTATCATCAGTTAAAAAAATCCACTTTGTAGGATTAGTATGAAGATTAGAAATAATATATGTGCCACACCTGGCACTAAATAAATGTATAAATGCTAGCTGTGATGAATAGCCCAACCATGGGCATGCATCATGCTACCTTGAAGTGAATCAGTATTTATGCAACACTTATCCTGTTTCCAGCATTCACTCATTCACTCAACAATTATTATTGAGAAGGGGTCACATTCTGCATACCTTTTGAAGGTGGAGCCAATAGAATATATGGATGGATCGGATATGGGGTGTGAAAGAAAGAGAGAAGTCAAAGTTGATCATGAGCAGGCAATCCTGTTCACTACAGTGGGAGCGAAACAAGCAAGGATAGAAAAAGAGGGACGTGAAGCTGAAGACACAAAGTACAGATCACGAGGAACCGTGTGCGTGAGAAGTGTGTTCTTCACTCAGAGGGCAATGGGGAGCCATTGATGGGCTAAGAGCAGAGGAGTGCTGACTTGAAGATGAGACTGAGTGCGGTGGAACCAGTAGAAATTCTTCATAATGTAATAGTTTGGGTGAAACATAACAGGGCCTGAATTAAGGTACGCACAGCAGAAATGGATAGGAGGGGAGACATGAGTGAAATGTTGGCGTGCTGGTGTGAATCATTGGATGCTTGATATAAAGGGTGAGCCAACAGAGGAATCCAGATGGAGTCCCAGGTTTCTGGCTTGGTAGCCATCCATGGCAGAGATTGCCCGTTACCAACCTTTCATTTTCTCCTTCTTCTGTTCCATCAGAAACCCAGCTACTTTATGCTCATCTTTAAAAAAAATATATTTCCCAGAATTTCTTCCAGATAAAGGTAACCGGATGACACCATTCTAGCCAAGGGGGTACAGTTGTCCCCGGGTATCTACATACATTGGTTCCAGAACCCCCCAGGGATACCAAAATCCATGGATGCTCAATTCCCTTATATAAAATGGCGTAGTATTTGCATATAACCTACGCACATCCTCTCATATACTTTAAATCATCTCTAGATCACTTATAATACCTAACACAATGTAAATGCTATGTAAATAGTTGTTATACTGTATTACTTAGAAAATAATGACAAGATAATAATAATAAAATAATGACAGTTGGTTGAATCTGTGGGTGCAGAACCAGTGGATATGGAGGGCCAACTGGATAAGTGTTGAATGGAACTTTCCGGAAAGCTCCTTAGAGTGGCTCACTCAGCTGGAATACACCATCTCATCTCACCCTTCTTCTTTCTTCCTACCTGGAACATGGCCAAGAAAGTAGGTTGGGAGGGGCCATATTGAAACTGCAGAGGGGACCACATGCAAAAGACAGCTAAGCAAAAATGCTGGGTTCCTGATGATCCTGTCAACCATGGTGCTGGCCCTGGACAGTTGAAGTGGCTGCCGAACAAGGAGAAGGTTGTAGGAAGAGTGAACAATATAATTTTCATCACACAAATGTCCATTTTATTCTGGTCTTGGGGAGAGCAAAGTGTATCATTTTCTTTTGGCTTTTCACCATTTGCCATCGAATAGAACCAAAGAACCATAGAATTTAGGGTTTGGCAGTTTTGATTTTTAAATCCCTCTTGTCTGTTGAGAGGAAATCAAATGAGGTGGAACTGCCTCTAGTAACTAATACATCAGTCGAGAAGGAAAATCCTCTGTGAGGTTGTGGCTTAGCCCCTTCATCCATCCCGAGACTGTGCTGAACAGTCTTAATTCATGTCCATACATCAATTTACAAGTTACTTAGCACTTTTTACATACATTTCACCACAGCTGCTCCTTCAAAGAATATCTATGGGTATATTTCTACCAGGCAACGTTTTGAAAGGAAAAAGATGTGTCATTTGCAGCCACATGCAAAAGAATGAAAGTGGACCATGTGCTATCGCCATTCACAAAAATTAACTCAAAATGGATCAAAGACCTGAAGGTGAGACCTGAAACTATAAAACTCATAGAAGAAAATATAGGCAACACACTGTTTGACATTGGTTTTAAAGGAATCTTTTCAGATGACATGCCTACCCAGACTAGGGAAACTAAAGAAAAAATAAACAAGTGGGACTTTATCAGATTAAAGAGCTTTTATAAGACAAATGAAACCAGAATCAAGATGAACAGACAACCAACCAGCTGGGAGAGAATATTTGCAAAACATACATCTGACAAGGGGTTGATCTCCATAATATATAAAGAACTCACACAATTGAAAAACAAAAAAACAAACAACCCGATCAAAAAATGGGCAGAGGAAATGAACAGACACTTCTCCAAGGAAGATATACAGATGGCCAATAGGCACATGAAAAGATGCTCAACATCACTAATCATCAGGGAAATGCAAATCAAAACAACACTAAGATACCACCTCACGCCTGTTAGAATGGCTATAATCACCAAGACAAAAAACAACAAATGTTGGAGAGGATGTGGAGAAACAGGAACCCTCATACACAGCTGGTGGGAATGCAAATTGGTGCAGCCTCTATGGAAAACGGTATGGAGATTCCTCAAAGAATTAAAAATAGAGATGCCCTATGATCCAGCCATCCCACTACTGGGAATCTATCCAACGCACCTGAAATCAACAATCCAAAGAGGCTTATGCACCCCTATGTTCATTGCAGCATTATTCACCATAGCCAAGAAGTGGAAGCAACCTAAGTGTCCCTCGACTGACGACTGGATTAAGAAAATGTGGTATATATATATACAATGGAATACTACTCAGCCATAAAAAAAAGACAAAATCGTCCCATTTGCAACAACATGGATGGGCCTGGAGCATATTATGTTAAGTGAAATAAGCCAGAAAGAGAAAGACAAACACTGTATGATCTCACTCATATGTGGAATATAAGCCAACACATGGACAGAGAAAACTGGACTGTGGTTACCAGGGCAGTGGGGGTGGGGGTGGGCACAAGGGGTGAAGGGAGTCATATATGTGGTGATGGACAAACAAAAATGTACAACCCAAAATTTCACAATGTTAGAAACCATTAAAACATCAAAAAAAAAAAAAAAAAAAAGATGTGTCATTCTGGGCCTCAAATGGAATGAAGTTGAAATGCATTCCACCTCATAGAAGCCAGGATGGTTCTCCTTGATGAAGTGCCCTCATGATGTGGCTGCCCTGAATTTGTTTAATATACCACCATCTAGGACTTTGCCCCTGCCCTCCTTCTCTGCTGCCCAAAAACATGATATTGTTAGTTCATATGATCAGATTCCTCTCTCAAGGGAGAAATCACATTAACCCAGCTTACAGGACTGATGTCTAAAACCAAATAGCAGCTTCTCAATTTACTGTGAGAAAAGGTACAAAAAGAGTGTTTGAGGAGCATATGATCAGAGTGAAAAAAATTCACTTGATGGACTGAGTGTTTAAGAGCCTTGTAATAAAGCAGAGTTGGCCTTAGCAACGGGACCAAAACTCTTGCTCTTGGTTAACCACAACTTTCACGTCCGTCCCATGTTCATGGTGCCTGTGTCTCCAGAACCAGAAACACTTAAAGACCTTTCCTAACGGTCCTTCCCCGCAGGGGACCTACATTTCCCGCAGGGATTCTCCTGATTGCCAAAGTCTTTCTCTGAATATGTGAATAGCCGGAATAAGGTGGCTGTCTTGTCTTACTATCTCTTTCAGGTGACTTTGCAGTGTTCTGCTCTGATCTATTATGTATCCATATTAAAGTTTAACGCTCAGAAGTCATCCTTACTTCCCTCGTTTCTCAGTTCTTAAGCAATGACTCACTTTAGACCCCAACGGCTGACAAGAGCAATGAAACTAGACTGCTTTCTGCCTGTGGCACAGGAGCCCTTCTCATAATTTCATCGCCTAATATTACGTGTAGTACCAGCGAGAATTCAAACTCTGGGCCACAGGGAAATTTTTCCGGAAGGCCCCATATAGCCCTCTGCTTAGAAAGTAAGCCACAATTTCCCTAGGAAAGGGCTTCAGGGCAGGATCTCTCTGGAATTCCAAGGCTAGCTGGGCATAATTATGCCTCTGTAGGTAGGGGCCAGTGCATGATTCATACTTGATTCTTATTTGAATTCATACTTGATTCATACTGGAATCTTATCGGGCAATCACTGGCATGGTAACAGAACAATTCCCCTAACTGGTGTCACTTCCTGTCGTTCAAGCCCTCTCTCTTCTCCCTAGCAGGCCAGATTAATCATACTGTATTTGGACAGCTAAGTGGTGAGCCCACGTATAAAAAGGGTTTTTTGGCAGCAGGGCAGGGTTCTGAACACATTACTGATGAGATAGTCAGTTTCTCTGGCACTGGCATGATGAAAACAACTTGCTGTTGACACACAAGTCACCATATGCAAAAATACATCATTCCAAGAGGCAATCTGCATGGGTGGATGTGGCACTGAAAAACACAGTCAGAGGAAAAGAGGCTATTGGCTCCTTCCTCTCTCTGAGCTGGCACCTGTCTCCAAACAAATCACACTGAGTCAGTCATCAACCCCTCCACCCCTGGCTATCCAGGCCAGAAATGTCGAGGGGATCGGGGTATCACACTGCAGCCTACTCCCAGCACTCCCAAGCACGCTCTCTGGACCTCAACTATCAAAGGTGGTTGAACCAGTTGGGTTCTAACGGTTCTTCCAATTCCTGTCTTCTATTTTAACTGATGCGTTACTAACTACGAAATCACAGCTCTTCAGGCACATAGGGATCAATTCATTCCATAATAGAAAAAAAGAGTGATTCATTTGGAAAATATTTATGAGCATCTTCTATGTATAAGCCATGCTCCATTCTCCATGGGAGACTCAGTTACTGTGGAGGTGCTACTTTGGTTCTACCATTTTGTCTTGGCGACTATTTGATGCAGTTGGAACAAGAAGTCATTGAAATGAAAAGGGTTTTATTTTCTAATTTGTTTTCTATGTTCTGTGCATTCCAGTCCCTCTCACCCCACACTTCAGCTCCATCCCATCCCTATGGATCTCATCAGCCCCTCAGAGCTGCCCCTAGACTTATGGATGTGGTGGGGTCGAGGAGAGGGCAAGGGGTGGGTAAGAGTCAAGAATGGGCACAACTGAAGACTGTGGTACGTCAGCGATGGTTGGGGTTAGAGCCTGACTTCACTGTGGGATCTGAGGCCAAGTGCAGGCTTTGCTACTTACCAGCCTTGTGTCCTTGAGCTCTGCCTCCATTGTGCAAAATGGGATTAAGAACTGATCTGCCCCATAGACCCATTGCAAGATCAGGAGGAAAAAAGTGATAAAACACATCAATGCTTAGCATGGGGCCTAGAATAGAATAAATGCTCAATTAAAATAAAGCAACTAATATCATCAGGGATGAGTGAGATTTAGAAATTTGGCTCTCATCAAGGATGTCTATGTCAATTACTAGGGGATATCATAAGAGCCATATACATCAAAATCAGCCACATCAAAGGGACCTGTCTTATATAAAATGCCATCCCTGCTCTCACAAAACTAGAGTCAGTAAATGTACATGACTGGCAATTATACGAAAATACCAAGTGGAAGGTGGAGATACCAGAACCGATGTTCAGAGGAGTGCTGCCCACGCACTGAGGAGGCAGGGAGCGCTTCATTCAGGAGGTGTCACAGAGGGCTTCTCGGAGGTGGTGGGTCCAAAGTCAGGTAACATTTACATGGCAGGGATTGGGGAAGGGCATCCAGTCCCAAGAACTGTGTGAAGACAGACAGGGAGGTGGACATTTTAGGACATGACTAAGGCAGCGAGGAAGTGAGTCACACTCTGTGCACTGTGTCTGCCCCAGACCCTGGGAGGGTGTGAAATGGGGAGAGGGGGCCCAGTGCTTCCGTTTATGATACGAGTTCTTGAGTGTCACTTGTAAGGGTAGGAACTCAAAACCTGCAGTGTAGCGGATAAGGCTCTAGTACAAGGTTGCCTACGTTTCGATCTCGGATATGTCCCTTACTAACCGTGTGACCTTAGGCAAGTTATTTAACCTCTCGTGCCTCAGTTTCCTCAGGTGCAAGATGAGGTTGATCGTACTGACAGTGTTGCAGGGATTAAATGAGACAATGCAAGTACAGCACACAGCATGCATTCACTAATTGTGAACCACGATAGCCACCTATAATGACTCAATGGTATAACATAACATAATAGCACATAATAATGTAGTATAATATCCCCCAGGCTGGAAATGCATGGGATATTATGTGTATTGCTACCAGTTTTCTGAGCACTGCCTAGCAACTCATCAAGAAATCCTGAATCAACACCAGGTCACGAGACTGAACTGGAGGGTTAAGATGTGTTCAGATTAGATGTTCTTTTCAGCAACAAATAACACCGGCATTGTAAAGAATGATAAATATCTCTGAAACTAATTTCAGCCTCCAGAGAGACAACAATGATGACAGCAATTGATGTGTATTGAGCACTTACCATGTGCCAGCCACTGCTCTAAGAACTTCAAACGTATTCATTCCTTCCATTCCCTCCACATCCCCATGAGGTGAGTTTTATTGTTGCATGAATTTTAGAAAAGAGAAACTGCGGGCTTACTTAGAAGGGCTTGTTGCATCCAACATGGGCCGGCCCAACATGAAACAGGAGCTCATGTCTCGAGGCAAGGAGGCTTCCACGGTATTCCTGCTGATTTTTGCTTTAAACCATAGATAGGCCATGTGTGGGAATGGCTGACTGTCCCAATACCATCATCACCAGGGGAAACCAGCACCAGGTTGGGATGCCTGCCTAGGCTGATGCAACCAGAAGAGCCAGCCCCAGGGGGCAGACATCATTGGGTGGTGAACACTTCTGCTTCCTGATTAGAGACTGTGATCCCCTCTTCCTGGAAAAAATGGAAAGTCCATGTCTCCCAAAGGGTCAGGATCAGACTGTCTTTCTCAACGCATGCAAGGCTACAGGGCCATCATTCCCTCTGACCACCAGCATCACATCCCACATACTGAGTTCAGAAGCATCCTCATGGGACTCCCACAGGAAGGTTCCTGATGACAGACAGCAGGAAGGCTCAGCTTTCCCAAGAGATTTTACTCACAGAATCTACTCCCCACTTCACCTCCAGCTCTATCACTTAATTTTGTTCACTCTCCTCCCTGTGGATCACAAGCACCAGTTTTCTTTCCAGAGACAGACAGACACAGACAGAGACAAAAACAGAGAAGAATGATGGGCTGAAAATTTTTCACTCAAAAGCTTTGATCTGGAAAAAAATAGAGGCTGTCTATTTATCCATCCTTCCTCCAAACTTCCTAAAAATGCTCCTTTTATCACTTCCATATGTAAAATGTTTTAATTATTTATCATCTATAAGCTTAAATTTAAGGCCCTTCCAAATCTAACCCTAAGCTATATATTCAAACATATTTCCAGTGATCCCCCTTGAACCCTCTGCTCCAGCCCAGTGGTCCACTCAGAGCCCACAGTCCTTTACACTTGGGGCACGTGTCCCTTCCTTGATGCATTCATTAGCATGATCCCTCCTGCCTGCAATGGCCTTGCCCCTTCCCCCTTCTCCTCTTCTTTCAGGGACATGCTCATGCCCAGCTTCCTTCATAAGGCCTGCCCAGACCGCTCCACCACACAAGACCCCTCCCTTCCCTGAGGAGACTGTCGTCACGTGCTGCACTGGGCTGGCTGGCAGGGACATGCTGCCCTTTTACTGCTAGTTGATATGTACAAGTTTATGAAAATTCAGCATTAAGATATTTTACTGAGCATCTGCTAAGGACAAGATACCGTGCTATGTCTACCCTGCAGAGATTTAAAGACATAATCCCACTCTTCAAGGAGTTCATAATCTGATGAAGAAGACAAACAGATGTGTAACCAAACTCAGCAGCTAACAGAACAAAATAAATGCCCTGTAGATGTATGAGTAATATGTGCATGGTAAAGGATACGGCATTCTGACACATACCCCTCCCACGAGGCCCAAAATTCCTGCTAATAAACCAGTTGAGGCGATGGACATAGATGGCAATGTACCTAGAAGTCAATTGTAGAATCATCACTGAGGTCTGTTCTATTAGTACAAACATTTTTTTGCTTTTCTTTAGAAAGTGTCCACTTGGAAGGCACAGGTATGTCTTCCCACAGGGAGGTGGTATAGGATGTTCCCATCCATATGGAGAGACAAGGGTCAGGAAGATGGACGTGACATCTGGAAATGGGTGTCCAGAGGTACTCTATGAGGCACCATCCCGGGTGGGAAGGAGGAGAGGTCTGAGGCACACATTTCATCAGTTGGCCTGGGCTTGAGCAATCTGGTGTCATCCCAGTATAAGAGCTTCTATGGGGGAGAGCAGACAAGACAGGGGTCCAGGAGTCAAGGATCCCCAGCAAGACTCAAGGGGTGAGACAGACGTCAAAGGTCAGAATGGCAAAAGCCCATGTCAGGGGTCAGAGAAGGCTTGAAGGTCAAGGTAGTGGAGTCTTAAATATAGTAGCATGCAAGGGTCAGTGCAGAGGCACAGGGAGAAGCCCACTCACCTGCAGGTAGAGTCTGCCCTTCACCCTCCAGGCCTTCCTGCCTGGGCTAGTTCCTCTTGGGGGAAATGACAAGCTCCTGCAGCCAGCAGAGAATCTCAGTCCTCGTCCTTCTCAGAGCCTGAGACCCAAGTAAAACAATTCCCACCAAAATCTCAACAATGCTGTTCCCTTCCTTTCACGGACACCAAGCAACACCCAACTTTAAAAGAAAAAATATGCTCTGAATACTCAGGTACCTTCAGTGTCTGACATGAAGGGTCAGAGAGGGGTAATTTGCAACTGTAATTTAGTAGATGGGCTGCAAGTCTTCCCGAGTGTCTTCAAAAATCAGTTTATATATAAACCTGGCATCCAAACCCAGTCAACTCTAGACAGTATGGTAAACTTGGAGAAGTTGGTTTGTGGTCGCCCTCAAGACCACTTTCCCATAGGATTCAGGGACCCTGCCCCACCAATACACGTGGAGATGTCCCTCTTCTGTCTTTGCTAAGCACATGTCTATAAGGAGCCAGAGATAGACCTGGTTGACCCTCCCAGGAATGAGGAGAGGCAGTACAGCATTGTGGTTATGGCATAATTTGCTGTGTGACTTTGGATAAGTTATTTCACTTCTCTGTGCATTTTTCACAACAATAAAATAGTAATGATAATAGTAGTACCCACTACATAAGCTTATTGTAAAGATTAGATTAAATATATATAAAATTCTTATGTCACAAGTGCTGGATAAATTATAGATATTACTATTTGCTTTTTTTTTTCAAGTGGGCAATACTTTGTCCAAAGAAGTGAGTTTCTCAGAGCTGGACTGAATGCACTGAAGCAACTGAGTGGTTGGTGGTGTTGAGCAAAAGCACAAACCCCAAAGCTCCCCCTTCCTACTGTGTAGAAATCCATCTACTACGGCCCTTGTCAGGCTGGCCTTGCCCAGATTTAACTCCATCCGTTATATAACCCAGCCTGCCTTTTTCTTCTCTATTGTTCTCAATGGTCGTATGATAGCTTTATTTCTTTCCTCGATATAAATATCATTTCTGTTTTCTGTATTTACTACTCAGATTGATGCATTATACCACAAGCTGTATATTTGTCTTCATTCTGAAGGAGTAATAGATCTTTTTTCTTTTTTTCCGTAATTCAATAATTTGGTTTTCTATACAAAGCAATTCAAGTTTCTATTCCTGAGGGAAGGGGGGAAAACAAAACAAGCAAATAGCACCACCTCAGAATGGAAAGAGAGAAAAAAACAAAAACAGAAACAGAGAGACCCAGTTTGATGCCGAAACCCTGAGGGCGAGAGAGAGTGAGGTTTCACAGGGACAAATTATCCCCTCAAACATCCAAGGTCTTGCACACCATCTGAATCCCACACAACTATTATTGGCAGGGGCTGATTAGGGCAAGAAGGCAGTTAACAGGTCTGAACAGGGTGCTGTAAATCAGCCAAGAGTCTTCTTTTCCAGATGCTCACAGAAGCCAGAAAATAAAATCTCTCTGAAATTTGTATCAGGAGCTGGAGAGCACCCAACACTGACGAGGACAACTGAGCACAGGTGACCAGGAGGAAATTATTGCTCTCTTGGCTAACGGATGAGGTGAGTCTTGACTCTTCTCCACTAGCGGTTAGTGGAGTGGAATTTCAGCGCGAGTCAACCAAACATCACGTTGGTTGTATAGACCCCAGGTGAGGCAGAAGAGCGGGGTGACTTGAGTCTGCACTGCCACTTCCCAGCTGTGTGCCATTGGGCAGATAACCTCTCTGAGCCCCTGTTTCCTCAGGTATAAAACAGGAAGAGCAATGGCACGTGCCTCATGGCACTGTCGTGGTGTGACGAGGAAGAGCAGTGATGTGCATCAAATCCTTAGACAGGTCCTGGCATGTGGGAAGCACTTAGTGTGCATTAGCTACTTTTTATGGCTGTTTTATAGAAAAGAACTTAGTTCACATCCTAATTCACTGCCAGCTACCGATATAGCAATCTTGAAAACTTCGTGTCATTCTTATGAATCTGATTGCAGTTGAATCCACGCCCCACAAGCTACACCCATAATTTTTTGAGTCAGGTCTCTCTTTTCTTTGGTGAGGCTGTTTTAAAGCCACACTCTTAAGAGTCTTAGAAGCCCTTTTGTCAGGCCAAAAGGTTCTACAAGGCACTGTCTTAAATCTTTCTGAACTCTTTCTTTTTTTTCAATTTTATTGAGATATAATTGACATGTAACGACATACATGTTTAAGGTATACAACATAATGATTTGATATATGTATCTCTTTTTATTCCCTCCCCAACGCCCCAGTACATAGTTGTATATCCTAGTTGTAAGTCATTCTAGTTCTTCTATGTGAGCCGCTGCCACAGCATGGCAACTGACAGATGGGCGGTGTGGTTCCACGACCAGGAAACGAAACCGGGCCGCTGAAGCTGTGAGCACCGATTGTTTAACCACTAGGCCATCGTAGCTGGCTCTTGATATGTGTATCTGTCGTGAAATGATCACCACAATAAGTCTGGTTAACATCCCTCACCTTGCATGGTTACAATTTCTTTTTTCCTTGTGATGAGAACTTTTAAGATCTACTCTCTGAGCATTGTTAACTATAGTCACCATGCTGTACATTACATCCTCAGGACATATTCATCTTATAAGCGGAAGTTTGTACATTTGGTTCCCTTCACTCATTCACCGCACCCCATCCCCCACCTCTGGCAACCACCAATCTGTTTTCTTTTTCTATGTGATTGATTTAAGATTCCATATATAAGTGAGATCATACAGTATTTATCTTTCTCTGTCTGACTTATTTCACTTAGCATAATGCCCTCAAGATTCATCCATGTTGTTGCAAATGGCAGGCAGGATTATTTTGTTTTTTATGGCTGAATAATATTCCATTGTGTATATACCATATTTTTTTTTTTTTTTGCTGGGAAAGTTTTGCTATGAGCTAACATCTGTTACCAATCTTCCTCTTTCTCTCTTTTTAGTTTCTCCCCAAAGCCCCAGTACATAGTTGTATATTTTAGTTGTAAGTCCTTCTCATTCTTCTACGTGAGCCACCTCCACAGCACGGCTACTGACAGACAAGTGGTGTGGTTCCGTGCCTGGGAACCAAACCCAGGCCACTGAAGCAGAGCACACAGAACTTTAACTGCTAGGCCATCAGAGCTGGCTCTGTACCACATTTTCTTTATCCATTCATCCATTGACGGATGCTTAGGTTGTTTCTATGTCTCTGCTACTATAAATAATGCTGCAGTGAACATGAGGGTACAGATCTCTCTTCACGATAGTGATTTCATTTTCTTCTGAGATATACGCAGAAGTGAGACTGCTGGATCGTATGGAAGTTCTATTTTTAATTTTTTGTGGACCCTCCATACTGTTTTCCACAGCAGCTGCACTATTTTACATTCCCACCAACAGTGCACTCTTTAAAAAGGGTCTTACAGCCATTCCCTTGATTTAATCTTATCCTAAAGCCATTTCTTACTGTGAGAATCTTTTGCTGCAAAAAACCAGAGATGAAAATAGTTTTATTTTTCAACCCAGCACTTTCTGAGCCTTCCACATTTCCTCTACATTCTGCATAAAAACTGAACAGTTCCTTCTTTAGTTCTTCTATATCGTATTATATGCAGATAAAATTAATTAATTAAAGCAACTTGACCCCTTCAATATTGCAGTTGGAAATTTCCTTAGCCAGGATCTCAAGTTCATGTGGTACATTTTCTATCTCCCAAGAGACCTCAGGATTCAGTTTTGCTAATCATTCCACTACTCTGTACCCTGGGCTGCCCTCTCTCCAGCCTCTAATAGCCCTTGCAGCCTCACTGACAAATTCCTCCCTACCCTACAGCTTTCATACACCAACTGGTCCCAAACCCAATGCCACACATTTTAGGTTCTTGTTATGGCAGCACTCCATCTCTGTTTCAGTTATCTGTTGTCCCTGACTTAGGGGCTTAAAACTCCTAGCATTTCTTCTTTCTCAGGACTTCACAGAATCACAAGGAGCTTGGTTGTATTGTTCCTCTGCTGGTTTCTCCTGGGCTCATTCATTCCCACAGTTGCATTCAGCTGGGTGGTTGGCTGGCTGGAGTCAAAGATGGCCTCGCTCATATGTCCAGCAGTTATTGCTGGCTTTTGGCAGGGCTGCCTCTGTGCTCCTCCTGGTTTCTCACCCTCCGATTGGTTAGACTGGGCTTTCTCAGAGCATAGCTATCTCAGGATTCCAAAAGAATGAAGGTAGAAGCCTCAAGGCCTGTTAAGATCTAGCCTTGATGTCACCAGTGCCATTTCCATCATATTCTTGCAGTCAAAGTAAGTCATGGGGCCAGTCCAGATTCTGGGGGAGAGAAAACAGACTCTACCTCTTAATGGAAGGAAAGGCAAAGTCACATTGCAAAGGAGAACGTGAGATGGAACTAACTGTACATAATCTCCCACACGTCTCATCACTACTTAGGGTCTGAATTTATTCCCATGTGGAACAGGAATGATTGGCAGAATTTGGCATTCCGTGTTTCTCAGGATGATGATGAAATTGAGTGATCATAAATAGGTCCCATAATTGGTTCACTTTTGCTCTCTGTAGAAGTGGAAATCCATCTCCTACATCCAGGCACCTCTTTTTCTTCCTTAAAAAATTCTACATCAAGTCTTACCTGACAACTTATCTCAAGCCTTCTAAGCTGTACCTGGCTATCACTCAAGCCTCTCCAAGCGAGGCCTAGGTTCCATGGAAAAGGAACATGTTAAGATGCTTTCAAATGCATGAGAATTTTGAGGAGGCCATAGGCTGGTTTCCATCCTCTGCTGCTCCCTCGCTGAATAACACTGGGGAAGTTACTCTCTGAGTCACAATTGTCTTGTGATAATAAAATACTCCTTTGAGGATTCAGGTATGACTTTAATGAGATAATGTAAAAAGAAGTATTATATACACTCTTAAATGCTTATATGATATCATTTAACTCTATTATTATTATTATTATTATTATTATTATTAATAGCACAGGAGTGTCCTTTGCCAAGTATTACTCATAGTGCAAGTGTTTAAACTCAGGCCACAGTTTTTTGGCAGAGCCTTCACTTAAGAGGCCAGCATTCATCCTCAAATAATAAAAGAAATTTCTTACATGGTAGAGTCTGATCATTACAGTTTGAGGTAGTTGGCTAATATTTGTGCAAGCTCTCCTGTGGGTCCTTGCCCTCTCTGGGAACTGGTTCCAGAGCTTTCCCACACAGGGAGACTCAGACATGCTGTCTGGTAGCTCCTGTTGAGCAGACGGCCCCTGAAGCTCAACTCTGAGCAAGGCCTGAGGGCTGTGCCCAGGTGACCAGGTGTGGCATTGCAGGAAAAAGGAGGAGGAACAGCAGGGAAGGGGACAGGATCCACACACGAAAAGCAGCTCCAGGTGAGAAACCTCTGCTTCCCACTTCCCAAGAGACTGTGATGTTATCTCAGGGCCCAGAATCAGCATCAGATTTTGGGAGTGAGATTTGAGCTGAACCAGCCTCAGGGAGGGCAGTGTCAGGGGCAAGGGCAATGTTGGGGGGGGGGGCAGTGTCAGGACAGCAGTACCGGGGAGTGGGGGGGCATTGTCAGGGGGACACTGAGGTCCCACTCTGCAGAGGACAAAGTCGTGGCTCTGGTAGAACCGAGTACTCACTGTTTGCGCAGGATTACACCACCCCCCTCCTGGCCATCAAGGGAAGGGACCTCTTCACCAAAACTTACAAAGCAAGCGGGATCAAATGTCTTTATTTCATTAAAAAATCTTTTTTTTGTCTATATCCATGTCTCTCTATTGGACACTGGCTAGACATTGAGGAAGATGTTAAAATGAATAATATAATATAGGCTCTGTATACTTGAGACATAGACAGTCTAGGGTTCTAGGTTTCCCTTGTGTTTTACAACAGTGTGAATTCCAGCTCATTCATTCATTTATTCATTCAAATGATGTTCATGAAGCGTATGCCAGCCTGTGTTGAGCACTGGGAATCCTAAAGTAGACCAGGCAAGCACCGTCCCTGCCCCATGGTGCTTCCATTCCCAAGGACACAGATGACAAACGACTGATGGGCAAATGTGGTAAATACATTACCATAAGTGGAAATAAACTGGATACTGAGATACGGGGTGTGCAGAGGGGCTGGGGAGGGCTCTGAAGAGCTCCCTCACGGGGGAGGGAATCTGAAGACTGCAGAGGACGTGCATGCAAAGGAGATGGGGCAGAGAAGAGCAGGCCAGGCAGAGAGACAAGCAGAGCATATGCAAATAGCACGAGGAGGGAGAGACCACGGTGGGGCAGGAGCCCAGTGAGCAAGGGGGAGATGGCTCCACTGCCATGAAGTCAAGGCCCTCTAAGACCCAGCCCCCCGAGCCTGCTGGGTCTGTCTACTACAACCCCATGCCCTCAGCTCTAGCCCCCAGATTCCCTGACCTTTCCTGCCCTGTACCCCTCCCTGCCCTGTGCCTTTGACTCCACACTGCACCCCAAAGGCACCATCCCTGCTCTCCCACCTCTCCAAATCCAACTCTCAGGCCTCTTTTAAGGTCCCCGTAAAGGCCTGTCTTTCCATGACCCCAAGTCTTACCTACACACTCAGCTGAAAACAATCTAACCTTCTATTATGTCTGTTTTCAAATGTGTATTTGTATATGTATGTGTATATATATGTACACATATATGTATGTATATGTATTTTGTATGTATATTCTATTTCGATATATGTGCTTATCTATATATATGTGCATATGTGTGTGTCTATATCTCTAAATTATATCGTTTTGACCTGAAGAAACTGGCAGGATTATCTGTTTCAACTCCCTCTTTTTACAGAAAAGGGGATTAAGTCCTGAGCTTTAGGAGACTTGCTTAAGATAACACAGCTGGGATTTGAACCCAACAAGACACCTGGCGTCTGATCCCTCGGGGTGCCCCTAGAGGGGAGTCGTACAGGACTGAGAAGCCTTATTTTTACAAGATAAACATGTTCATGGCAGGCTCTTGAGACGCCTGAATACTCAGTCCAAAGAGGGATCCCCACTCGAAGCTCTTTTCACTCCTCAACACGTTCACACCTGCTGCCCGAACACTTAGATCCCCACGTTGGTTTGTACATCTTTGTATCCCCCACAGTATTTAGGAATGGAAGCCACTCCATAAATGTTTGTAAATGAATGAACGGTTGAGTGGGACACGAATAATGGGACTTTGCAGGGAGGTCTGGGGGGAATAAAGATTTTCCTAACAATTTATGTTGCTCTTGACATGCCATGCTTTTTTCCTTGCCCAGGAGGCCAATAGCACAAATACACGCCTTGCCATGAAAAATTCACAACCGTGCATTAGTCAGATACCCTGGTGACATTACTTGCAAACTGGAAAGCCAAGGTCACAGCAAAAGCCGCTGTAAATCAAATGTGTCTTAAACACAGCATCTTCCTGTTGGGAAATCTGACCCATTTACTGTGTTTCCCCCAGGATAAAGGCTACTTAGCACACCTCCTACTTAAAGAGAGAAAATGTCTGACACTCAACTATATCTGATGCAGACCTGCAGGACTGGCCGCTGGCTCCAAAGCATCAATCCGCTCTCCCCTCCAATAGCTCAAAAAAGCTTATCTTCTACACGGTGCAGTAGGCAATTGCAGTGGAAGATATAAAAGGCTTTAAAACAGCATTTCCCAAACTGTTCCACATGATATTCCTAGGTGTTTCACAAATAAAAACATTCCATGGTCAGATAATTTGGGGAAGCCGTGTATATTATATCCTATTCTTGAGAGTTTCATAAAGTGCCTGTGAAAAACACTGCAGAGAAGAAAACCGTTTAACCTTGCTTAACCTAGGGTCTCCCAGTCACTTTGACAACAAACCCTTTTATACCACGCAGCCACAGCAGCTCTGTGGAACTTCCAGCTCTATGGTTATAGCTATTTATAACTACAGAGGCTATTTGAGGTCCTAGTGCCAACTTCTCCCATTTTAATGGGTCCTTAAGAGACAGAAGACTCATAGAAGAACACTTGCCTGCATGGGAGAACGGGACTCAGCTTTCCCAGGCAATTGTGGCGGAGAGAAATCTGCCCCCAGCATTCTCATTCACACATGTCCTCTGGTACCTGTCCAATGCCCTAATATTTAGAGGTTGCCAAATAAAAACAAATCTGGACTTCGTAAGGAGAGACTTTTATTCAAAAGGATTGTTGCAAAGTGTAGGGGGTGGGACCATTGCAATAGGGGGAATACTCTGACCATAAAATCTGTAAGCATCTCAGAGTTAGGAGGAAAGGGGATTTCTTTTTTAGAGGGGTAGGCAAGGCTGGGAAGACCCAGATATGGGGTAGTGGGATGAAAATGTGGCATGATTGCATAGTAAATCAGAGAATGTTTTACCTCGAGGCCACCCTGTTCTCAGGAGGGGCTGTCTGCTGCCTCAGGCTGAGGGTGGACCAAAGGTCACGGACCTGGAGGAAGGAGAGAAGCTTAAAGAAAGCTTGGGTAGCAAATGTTTTGTTCCAGTTGATCAGTGTGGATAAAACAGTGCAGCTAATCATTTATGGGGCAAAGAATGTGAATTTGGAGAGTCTGTGACTGGCCTTCTCATCGGTAAACAAGGGGGGTATCTGTGGGTCTCATCTAAGTCGTAGAGAGGAAGGGTGGTTCTTTGCAGTTAGCCATTTTCCAGAACACAAAGGGTGAGGGGAATTCCTTTAACCTTCGCCATTTTCCGGGAGCGCAGGGCTCAGGTACAATTCAAAGTTGTCAGGGCCTGTTCACAGCTATATTAATCCAGTAGCCATAATACCTGAGTTACTCTCCGCACCCCACTCTTCACTGGGGTCCTGGCATGGGAAGGGGTGGCTCTTTTAAACCTTCAGAGTTATAGTGGATGTGGGAAGATATGTACAGTTACAGGGAGAATTAGGGCTCTAAAACCACATGGTGTGGACGTAGGCAAACAAGGTGGGACAGAGACACCTGGTTACCCAACCAGTATGGATTCTTCTCTCCTTCCTCAGAAACACAACCCAATACTCCAACTTTTCTTGCAGGGAGGTGCAGCTACACGACTCAGTTCTGACCAACAGAAGTATGTGGAAATTATTGGGCTGGATATTTCTTAAATAGGGATAGAGAGCTGGGAGAACATTTTCGCCACTCTGCTTTTATCCCTGCCTCAACCCAGGCTGTGAATGGGGTGGCTGGAGCTCCCACTGCCATCTTGGATCATGAGATGACCTTGAAGATGGAAACTATGCACTCAAGAGGTGAGGAAGGAAAATAGAAGCGACCAGCTTCCTGAAGATGAGGTGAGTTGCCAGCCAGCTCAGGACTACCTACCTCCTTGCTTCTATTTTTTGAGAAAAAAGAAAAAGACAACAAATTGCTTTGTTATTAAGCTATTGTAACTTCCAGTCTGTATTGGATCAACCCAATAAAATTCCTGACACACAGAGATGGGGCAACAGGAAAGGTACAGATCAGTAATACGAAGAACACTTTCCACTATTATCCTTTGAAAATCTCTCTCTGTACCCTAAGGCCAAGCTCACTAAATATAACATTTACTAAAAATCAAATTCTATCCGGAGCATCCCCTATAGACTTGTGTAGTGGTCCACAGGGCACAGGTAGGGCTAGGGGCTGTATTACAATACACTTGGAACTCCTTTCACTGAAAGGCCGGAATATGGTATGAGAGCTTTGGGTGTGAGCCAAATGGTCCCATGGTCTTTGTCATGCTGATGCCACTAAGTGCCAAGCTCTCAAGGATGTGCTGCTTACAGCCACCTCTCCTAGGGAAAACAAAGAGAAATTCCGGTACAAAGAAGACATGTAACTGGAATTCCCTCGCTCAGGCAGAAGATGATGTAATTCCTCCACAGAGCCAGCCTCAAAACAAGCCTCAGAATAATAGAAGCAGGTGTCTTCACCCAGACCTCTGCTTAAACATGCCTGCACACCCGGGCTGTGTCCTGGTTGGCTGTGACCCGTGTCCATCACCAGGTTAGCATGATAATGTCTGATGGAGGAGCAGAGGTCTGAGAAAGTCTATCTCAGAGGCATGATCATTATGAAGAGTGGTTTATGAAGGCTGAGAGCTCTCAACTCTCCCCAAAACAGATTATTCGAGTACTCTTTCTCAATGATACAAAAAAAACACTGTGGTGATAATCAGCAGAACTGAGTTTTTTGCTGATGTTGGCATTAACTCATTTCATGGCTTTCAACAACCCACATAGTCTTGAATTCATGTTTCTTCACATGTATATTAGTGGCTTATTGATACTGTACCAAAGTACCACAAACTTACTGGCTGAAAACAACACAAATTTATTATCTTATAGTTCTAGGGTTAGGAAGTCTAAATGGGTTGTTAGGGCTGTGTTTCTTTTGGAGGCTCTAGGACAGAATCTGTTTTCTTCTCTATTCCAGCTTCTAAAGGTTACCTGCACTGCTTGGCCCATGGCTCTTTCTTCCTCCATCTTCAAAGCCAGCAGCATAGCAACTTCAAATCTCTCTCTGATTCTGTCTCCTGCCTCCTCCCTCTTATAAGGACCCTTGTGATTACATTGGACCCACTCGAATAATCCAGGATGGCCTCCTCGTCTCAAAGCTCTTAACTTAATCATATCAGCAAAGTTCCTCATAGATTCCAGGGATTAGGTTGTGGGCATCCTAGGATGGGATCCATTATTTCACCTAACACAATGTGAAAATTTGCAAGGTAGAAAGAAACACTCCAAAGCCCCTTCCATCCATTCACACCTGATTCAC
The DNA here is from genome assembly GCF_020826845.1 of Diceros bicornis minor. Classification (NCBI taxonomy): domain Eukaryota; kingdom Metazoa; phylum Chordata; class Mammalia; order Perissodactyla; family Rhinocerotidae; genus Diceros; species Diceros bicornis. Next base: position 16,091,454 of record NC_080765.1, read on the forward strand.
CTCTGTGAATTATTTGTGATTATTTCTCCTCTGTGTGGTTCAGATCCATCTGACCTTCAAAAACTGTTGCAGTACCACAGTACTAGCCCTGTTGACCAAAGAAACTGAAGATGCCTTGATGACCTTAGTTACCTGTTCAATACTTCAGCAAATACCTATAGAACACCAACTGTGTGCCAGGGACTCTGCTATGCCCTATGGGTTTACAAAGTTAAATAAGACACAGTCATAGCCTTCAAGTACATTTCAGTACAGCAACAGCAGGGAATTGGGGTACTGCCTTCTGAACATCCATCCATTACTTTATAGGTTTGGGTTTATCAGGCAAGCATGAGTAGGGGTTGTATTTCGTTCTAGTTCTGTACTTGCAATTTGGATAACGTGTCTGGTGTTCTCAATAGGGTGGCATTTTAGACAAAACTTCTTTGTTTTCTTGGACTATACTGGGAATTTTAGGACATTTAGCATCTGTGGCCTCACCTAATAAATGTCAGTAATGCTCCCCAGTCATTGGGGGTCACACACACACACACACGTACACACACTTTCAAATGCCCACTGTAGGGTAGGACTGCTCATGGTTGAGATGCACTGTGTGAAAAGTTGTGGACAAAACAGATAGGCCTTCCTTAGGTTTTCCATTTAATTCTTAGATTTTTAGCACAATTCTAGTAATCCATGCCTTTTCCAGTATTTTAAGATGCCCAAAGAGCACATTAAAATCATTTCTTTTATGATTAAATATGAACAGTTTAGCCCATGATAGCAATAATAGCCATCTTATCACTATTTTGTGGTCTTAGAATACGAGTTAATCATGTCCTTCTAAATTGTACTCACAGCTGGAGACTGAAGACCACAGGGATTTCTGAGTGCCAAATTATACCAGAGATTCTTCTTGGGGATGGTGAACTGGAGAGAGAATGCACTGTTATGTTTTGCTTGGTAAGGAGTATGAACTAAATATTTGACTATACAAGAAGCCTTACTTTTCAACAATATTAGTTCAATTCCTTTTGTTTGTTTGGTTTTTTTTGGCCATAAGTAAGTGCTGATTCCAATGACTCTGACTGGTTTATTGCTGTTGTTGTTGTTGTTGTTGTTGTTGTTTTAGTATCTTTCTTTACAGTGGTTCCCAGTGCTGAAGTCTAATACTAGGATCCAGGGTTGAGTCCTTCATAAGGTTTGATGCAGCATGAGATACTACTATGTCACCTGCAAGGTTTCCTGGTTTCCTTTACTCAATCTATTATTGGCTTCCAGTCTCTTCCTTCTTTTCAAAAGCTTCACTCTATCTCTATCGTGTACCTTTCAATTTCATACCTAGGAAATATCTGTAAGGCACTGTGTATTTGGGGAGAGAGTTATGAGCACCTACTTGGACCCTTCAACTCTCTGTCTCTTATTCTCCTGGTCTTCACTTAATTGTTCAGCTTTCTTTGCTTCCCCTAATGTTACACACAACTGGCTCCAAACTTATAGCTTTCACTTCCTCCTTCCTCCTCCCCTTCTCTGGTTCTTCTTACAGATGGCCAAGCCCCGCACTGTGCTCCATGCATCATCCAGAGGCAACACAGAAGTGCAAGCTGGGGCTGACAGACCTGCCCCTGGCTTAGCCACAACTTCCCTCCTGCTGACATCCTCAGCCACTGCTCAAGGCCCTCATATTCCGACTCTGCAGCCTCTCACTCAACTCTAATATGACATATCCATGTCAGGCCTTCCCCACTGTTTTGGAAAGCCCAGCGGGACTCTGCTCACCGGCAAACCACCCACCTCTCTGTCTGCCTGACTTTTGTTCCTTGAGCTACTTTATTTTTTTTTTAAATGTGAGTATACGACTGCATTACTGTTGGGTAAATGTCTAGCCATGGAATATCTGGGTAATAAGGTGGGCATATACTCAGTACCATATTAGTAGATACTACAAAACAGATTTCCAAAGTGGTTGAACCAAATTACATTCCCACCAGCGATTTTTCAGTTGCTCCAAATCCTGGCCAAAAATTGGTCTTTACATATTAGCCACTCTGGTGGATGTGTAGTGAAATTACACAATAGTTTTAATTTGTATTTCTACAATTACTAATAAGTGTGAGCACCTGTTCATGTGCTTATTGGCCACTTGGATTTCCTCTTTAGCAAGTTCCAGGTCAAGTCTCCTGTCCATTTTTCTTTTGGATTGTCTTTTTCTTATTATTTTACAGGAGTTTGTGTGACCTTGTGCTACCTTGATCTCGACATCACTGGGTGATGTCATTGGGGTGACAGTCATTCTCTGCCTGTGTGGCTACCTGCCCCCCAACCTCCCAAGCAGGCTTGCTGACGGAGAAGGAGGTAGAGTAAGAAAGTCCCTCCAGAACTGGGGTCCATCTGCTCTAGAAGCAGTGTTCCAAGACTGCTCTCTGCTGCTGTGAGCTGACTTCCAGAAAGGCAGCCCAATGTCATGGTTCAGCACAGGCCCCTGAGTTCCACCTCTGACCCTTCTACTCATGACCAGTGTGGCTGATTTTGCACCATGTACCCGGTCTGCAAAATGAGGATGAGAGTGGACCTACCTCACACTGTGAGAGGAAATGAGTTATTTAATGTAAGACATTGAGAACAGCGTCTGCCACTTAGGATGCCGTCAACACACACTAGCTGTCATTATTCAGACGTGGCTCACTGACCTCTTTCACTAATGGCACAATTGTAACTTATTTGCTTCCCCTGATTAAAAGAATTGTAAGAAAATCAAAAGGCATCAAGTTCTAAGTCTGTCTTTGCTCCCATCTCTCTAGGTAAGTCACTTAGGGGAGAGTCTGTGGGCTGGGGTTTTCTTACCTGCGAAACAAAGGGGTTGACCTAGATCATCATCGCAAAAACCTTTCCAGCTTAACTCCCCACAGTCGCTCTGTTTTATCATAGCCAGGGATGGAAGGGAAAGACCAGCAGACACAAATGCTCCACCTGGCTCCCTTCACAAGAAATCCTGCACCTGCTGTGTTCTCCCACGTGCACAGGAAAAAGGTAGGTCACAAGGAAGGAACTGAACATGCCAGAAGAATCTGGCATCACACAGACACACACAGACACACACACACACACACACACACTTCCATGTGAGTTCTGCACAGCTTGCCTCCTTAACTGTTAAGCTCCATAAATGTAGGAACAGTGTCTGGTTTGTCTACCCTCCCGGCCCAGGGGCCTGGCACAGCATAGATGTAGGGTAAGTGGGAGAAAGGGGGCACCTCACTTTCACAGCAATTTGCAAAGCTCCGTGGCCCTGCAGATCTAACAGCTTCAAGTGGGTATGTGGGCCTCCTCACTGTAACTCCCTTTCCAGGTCCACTCTGCAGGTCCTGCAGCCCATCTCTTCTCTAGGAGAGTCCTAATGAGCCTCTGTGCAGCACAATAGAGCAGAAAGAACTCCAGATGGGGATCCAGGAGATCCAGTCTCTAGTCTTCATCTCACAATTTACTCTCTGTGTGTCCTCAGCCTTCTAGGTCTCACCGAATCCCTCTGTAAAATAAAGGTGATGCTAGGGGGCCCACCCAGCGGCATAGCGGTTAAGTGCACACGTTCCGGGGTTCGCAGGTTCGGATCCTGGGTGCGGATGGAGGTACTGGTTGTCAAGGCATGCTGCAGCAGCGTCCCATACAACGTAAAGGAAGATGGGCACGGATGTCAGCCCAGGGCCAATCTTCCTCAGCAAAAACAGGAAGATTGGCAACGGATGTTAGCTCAGTGCTAATCTTCATCACAAGTAAATAAATAAAATAAAATAAAGGTGATGCTGCCCTCCAAATGTTAGGGACTGAGACTAGAAAGAAAGATATTAAAGTATTAACGGTGTTTATCTCTCAGTGATAAAATTCCGGGGGACGTTTCACTTCTCCAACTTTTTCTGTATTCCCAAAATGTCTGACAACAGAAAAAAAAGTTTTTATAATAAGAAGAAACAATGCATGTTATTAAAATGTAAGATAATTCTAGGCCCTATGTTTTTCATATTTAGAATAATGATAATAAATATAATATCATTTTTGAGTACTTTCTCCCTTTATTTTTAAAGCTAACCACATAGTCACACCTCAGAGAGAGGGATCTTCTGCTGATGGTGAAAAATTTAGCTGTGGACTGTTGGAAATGTTACCAAAAACAGTGTGGCATTAGCTAAGTTGTTTAGCCTTTCAAGTACTTACTCTCCTCCTTTATAAAGTGAAGGGACGAGATTAACGTTTTCCTAGTTCTAAAATTCTATGCTTCCTTCCACGATCAGCCCGACATACTTGGAACAAGCCTCCAGAGAGCTGAGATGTATATTGTTGGAACAAGGGTAGCAATGCCATGAAGCCCAGTTTGTCATTTCTGTTGGAGAAACCTCTGCATCTTGCAAAGCATCAAATCTACTGGAAAATGAATGCAATAGGGGTATTTGAAGTGAATTGGTTTTATGAGGATAACTGGGATCAGTATCAGGCACTTAGGGCCTCATCAGACTGCTTTGGCTGTGGCAAGAACAGACTCTCCCAAGTTAAATCTGTAGTTGGCACTTTCCAGCCAACTTTCTGGAATCAGTAGTTTGAATTATTCCAAAGTTATGGATAATTAACAACAACAACAAAAATCTATCTAGGGCTATCTCAGCCACCATGCCCCCTATTCCTTGCCAAACAAGAAAGAAAACCTTTATGTAGAGGGAGAAAGCATCCTTTCTTCTCTGCCCCTCTCTTTGTCTGTCTCTGTCTGTGCCTCCCAATGGCAGTCACAAAGCGAAAGCTGGCTTTCCGGCAGTCTGAAAATGAACAGCAGGTACTTGTTGGCAATCACCAAGTTCTTATCGGTGACTTCTGAAATAGCAAGTAACAGCAAACAGTCTTTGCGCTGTCCTTTTCTGATTGAAATCCTCTGGTTATCCCCGCTCCAGAAGGGAAGTAACACCAGCCATTAGGATCCATTCTTAGCTAAATAAGAACAAAACATTCTTCAAAAGAAAAATTGACCTTAGATGATATCCGGGCTTTCCTTTTCTTGTCCTATTTCTTGATATTAAGGATGATTGTGTGATTTATTTATCATCGATGCAAACTGCAGTTGAGCATTAAAGCATTCAAGAACATAGCTGAAGCCCAGGAAGGATTAGAACTTGCCTGTAATCTGAGGTCTTTCAAGGGCTCAAAATAGTTAAGTAGCTACTCTCTACAGGGAGGCCTGGTGCTGAGGGAAATCCGGGTGCCTCCTTCCTAGCACTCCTGGAAAGTCACCTTAAATCAGTAGGTCATTAATCAAGCCTCCTGACCAAAATGGGATGAGACTGAACATCTATGAGAAGCTTTCACACATCCTCGTCTAAGGATGAGTGAGCCTGCCTCTCTTTCCCTAAGGCCCAGAGCGCTGCAGAGCAGCTCACAGGGGACCCTCCCTCTTCTGGCCTTCTGCACTACTCAGCATCAGATCAGGCCAACTTCCGCTTCACTGCGTCAAATCCCTCAGACACTGATCCAGCACTCACCGTGAGCCAGACGTCAGGCAGGACCCAGAGGGATTAGAAACATAAGACTGTTTATGCCCTGAGCATAAAGCAAGTCACAAAGAGACACAGACAGCAATGTTGTCCCTTCTGTCTGATGGACACAGCCAGAGCTGGGACCAAGAAGCACAACTGCGGAGTCAAAAATAGAAACATGTAGTGGGGGCTTATACAGAGGACCCTGAAGACCCAAGATAAAAAGTGATCAGCTCAGCCTAGGAAGGTCATTCCCCGTCATGTGACTGCAGCAGGATGGTGGCAATAGAGATGGCTATTAGTGGACAGACATGAACATATTTATTTGTTTGCTTATTTTAGAATTACTTGTTGATGGTTCACAGATGGAGCAGGAGGGACTGGGAAGACTTAAGATTAACCCCCCAAGTTAACAGCTTTCCTAGCTGAGTGATGGTGGTTCCACTTACCAATAAGGCAAGGACCGAGTTTCCAGGGTTTATCGTGTTTATGTTCTAGCCCTGCCTACAGCCCCTGACACGTGCCAATTGACCTCAGTATCCCAAGTGTGTTGGGGACCCACATGGAAGTGCCTGAGATCAGGGAGTGATGGAGATACTGCTGCACTGGAAGAGATACCACAGAAGTCCACGTATCCAGTTCTGTGCTCTTGCCAAGCACGAACGCTCCCTCTCAAAGCTCAGATACTGGTGTCAACTCTCAGTAGGGCTTCTCCAGGCTCCACTGGAGGCCCACGAGGGTATTACTTCCTCAGTAATTCCTCAGAAAGGCACGCCATTGACAGGAACAACAGGAAAACAAGGAGGGGCAAGCAGATCTCATTCCTTCTCCTACAGGTTTCCAGTCTCCCTGCAGTGCCCCCTACTGGCAGAGCCTAACATGGAGACAGTAGGCAAAAAAAAGAAATGCGGTGTGGCAGTCCCAGCCCCAATGTGGCAAAATAGAGTACAGAAGGGGTTTGGGGCTCAAAAACGAGACCTTAATTATCATCACACCACTCAGGACCTTTACTCACACTCACTGATACCTTGATACCTAATCTGCAGGGTCAGAGATGTTTACAGCTACGAGGTGTAAACAGCTGAATATGAATCGAGAATGGTGCTCAGTGGGCAGTGAAGCTGACCCTTCCTCAGAGGAATTAATGAGGACACAGCTTAATGCTCCTGAGGCTGATATCATTCTGCCTTTCAGGGTCTTCTCGTTGTACACCGTCACATAGACCTCCCTGCAGGTGTCAGGTGCTCAGTGATTCTTACCCAATAAGAACAGCCTCAGGAGAGAAGGAATCCCACAAGAAGGTCGGTTGACTCTCCTGGGAACAATCAAAATTTCTTGTCATGAGATAGTGATAGTGGCCCCTACCCCTCAATGCCTCCCCTCCTCCCTGGCCTACAGCTGTTGGTGACCCTTCATCCTCACCCTGTTTCCCTTCTGATAAATTCCCTTAATATCATCCTTGATTCTGTACTCAGACTGTGCTTGAGTGGATGGAGACCAAGTTCTGACCCTGTCAGCACTTCTGACTTTGAACTCGTCCCAAGGCCAACACCATGTTGAATTGCTTTCAAAGAGGGAAAGAATTGGGGCAGATGCACAACCCTGACCACAGCCAAGCAGAAATGAGATTAGTACAACTGGTAAACTCAACCTCAAGGCCATACTACCCACACTCATTACTCTCTCTGAGAAACAATAAGGCCCAGTATTTTAAAAAATACTGTACACCAATGTCTGGAGTTCTATAAAGAGAATAGGCCAAATCCACAAGGACAAACAGGGAAAAATGTTGAGTACACAGAGACCTGTAAAATGGGTATAACAATACCTGTTGCACAGACTCCCCCAAGGTAAGATGAGTTGAAAACACAAGCTGTCTGTGAATTGGATAACATTTAATATCAATTGAAAGATGGTTTGTACCATTCCTGCACTTGACCTCAGGCCATTTCCACACTTACAGAGGTGACAGTGAGGGGAAAGCCTTGGAAGCAAACCTGCTTGGCTTCTTTTTTTTGTCACTGTGTTTCATCGGCAACTTTTGCTGTTCTCCTGCAGAACAAACCTCACTCCATCTCAGAAGGCAGCGAGTGAACACAGTTGTGTATGTGTTCCAGAAGCTATTAGGCTGATTTCAAAATACCTTAGCACATGCCCCATTTTATCCAAGTGAATAATATGGTTTCCCTTCTGTAAGCAAAACCATGATATATAGGCAAACTCCACGTTAATTGGATAAACCAGTGGTAAAACCCCAAAAGAACAATTAACTTTCATATGAAATACTCCCAGCTGAAATCTTGGAAAACTTGCATGTAATTAGCACTCTCTTTCAGCTCTCCGAAGTATAAAATACAATACATTAGGGCTTGTAACACTAATATCGCCGGGAACACAGTTAATGTGGAAGTCTAATTTGCCACTAATATGTGGATGGCAGGCTATTTGGCACTTTCACCTGTTCTGGCTAATTGTTTTCAGTGTGATTTAGAAACTCCGTGCCCTATGATACAGTTTGCATGGTGCATCAGATCCCCAGTGCCGGGCTGTGGTAAGTCATGAAACACAGGTTTCAAATACAGAAGTGACCTCAGAGGTCACTTGGTCCAGTTCCCAAGCAATGACTCGTGGACCTGTTGCATCATAATCAGCTCAGGACAGTTTACAAATAATAGTTTCCTGGATTGCACCCTCAGAGATTCTGATTCAGCAGGTCTTGGCTGGACCTCAGAAATCTCAATTAAACATAAATAAATGAACACCTTTCTGAATGCAGCCAGGAGATTCTCTGGTACAACCGTGCTTGGGAACCACTAATGTTCGGAACCTTCTCAATGCTCCCTACTCAATGCACAAATTCCCTGTATGACTTGAGTGACCAGTTGGCATCCAGTGTCTGCTTGAACACTCCCAGGAATAAGAAGCTCTGTGGCTCAGCTCCAGTCAATGGTGGCTGGTTGGACCCTTATGCTGAGAGGGCTTCTGAGGCTCTATCTAGATTCAGTGAAAGAGAGGACCAAGTGGATTAATGCCCTGCGCACAGGTGAGGGCGGCATGCCAACATGTACTTGCCATTCCTGATAAGAGATTATCTATGCTGAATCCCATTCAATAGCTTGTAGTTTACGAAAAGTGAAAACAATGGTTTAGTTCGTAAGTTAGCCTTGTATCAGAGTATTGCAAGGGAAACGACCAGAAGGTCGGAGTCTGAAAACTTGGGTTTTAGTCGTGGCTCCACCACTTCCTAACAGCACTACCTTGAGAAATTTGCTTATCCCTCCAACTGTCGGTTGCCTGTTTATCACAAAAGGACATGATATCTGCCTGGGGGTGCTTTGAGGCTCCAATACGCTTATGAATGCCAAGAGGCTCTGGAAATGCTAGTTTACAAAAAAGTAAAGTACTCTCATTGTGAGTATGCTATCAAACGTTAGCAGTATTTTCCCAGGAGTACAGGTGCTTGAGCAGGTAGCCAGATATATACATGTAGTAATACAGAATTCGAAACACCGAGCCTTTCCTCCCGTAATGATATCAAGATTTCTTTTGTTAGCAGAACAAAGGCTTGTTCAAACCCAGAGCAATCAGAAAGCGAGTTCGCCTGGTTTTCAAATAGCTTTTGTGAACATTTTGTAAACACCTACCTCTCTGCCTTTCCTTCCGCCTTCAACTGCAACTACCAGCCTGATCATTGAGCGGAATTGAACTGACCTGCCATTGGCTTAAACTCATTTGATAGCGTTCTGTAATTCAAATGGTGACTTGACCTACTGGACCTAAATGACTCCTGTTATTCTGAACTGAATAGACTTAATTTGTTAAACGTTAGATGAGATAGACACTAATTAGACTGAAAGATACCAGATTGTGAAACTGATTGAGTGATTTGTTAGTTTGTTAATAATCTCCTTAATGGCAAGGAATAGGTCTTACCTACCTCTGTACCTTACAGTTTTGTGCACTGAATGAGCTCAAGACCTGCTTGTTGAGTGAATGAATGACACACGGAATGAATGAATAGTTCACATGTGACTCCCAGATGAACCAGGACTATTTGTGCAGCTATGACAATTTATAAGTGTGTGTGTGTGTGTGTGAGATGCAGAGCCGCTAAGACAAATGTATTACTCGCTTTAGAATAAAAAGAACTATGTCTACCCATCTCCAATAGAACCAACTGATTTAGTCAATTTGTTTAAAAAAATTATTTGAGCCTTCAGGCCAGTCATTTGATCTTCATTTCTGCAAGACAACTCTGGTGGTATCTTTACTCATGAAAGGCAGGATAGGACAGTGGTTAGCGGGAACAGCCCCAGCGCCAGGTGACCCAGTGTGAATCCCATCTGTGCTTGTACCAGCAGTTAAACATATTATCTATGTTTTCCAGTTCCCTTTTTTGTAAGATGGAAATCATGATAATAGTATCTACATCTCAAGCAAACAGGTGGATTTTGAGGATTACACGGAAAGCGCTAACACCAGCATTGGGCACATGTTTAATAAAAACTTGTGCACTTAAAATGATATGCTTCCAGATAATACTAATACAAGCCATCAACTCAAGAAAAAGCACCAAACTGTTTAGTAGGATTCATATCCCATCCAAAGGAAACAGATGTTTCTCTACTCAGTCTCCCACAGTTCAGCATTGCAAACTGTCAATTCTGCTAAAATTTTAATCCTATAGGAACTACAGGGAAGCTGGAACAGAGTGGGTAGGATTTTAGCAAACTGTCCTGTGTTAAAAGCTACCATTTTCTGGTGTCTTAAGCAAAATACCACAGACTGGGTGGCTTACAAACAGCAGAAATTTATTGCTGACAGTTCTGGAGGCTAGAAGTCCAAGATTGTCATCAGCATGGTCAGGTGAAGGCCCTTTTCCTGATTCACAGCAGGCACCTTCTCGCTGTGTCTTCACATTGGGGAAGGGCTAGGGATTTCTCTGGTACCTCTTTTTTAAGGGCGCTACTTCCATTCATGAGGGCCTCACCCTCATTACTTAAGCATCTCACAAAGGCCCCACCCTAATCCCATAATCTTTGGGGACTAGGATTTCACCAGGTGAATTTAGGGAAGACATCAACATTCAGACCATAGCAGCTGGGCACTCTGCTTGGCACCAAAAGGATGAGGAAGATTCCATTCATATGTACTGTCATCTTTAATCCCCACAGCAGCCCTGAGAGGTAAGTTTATTCATCTCAAGTTACTGGCAAACCAAGGAACGAACAACTTAAATGAGTTTCATAGATCTCTCAGGTAGAAAGCAACATGCTTAGGATTTGAACCTAGGCCTGGATGATTCCAAAGCCTTCCATTCACACACTTAGTAGTTATTTATTTAATGTTTATTATGTGAAAGTCCTCATACAAGAGGCAGAGGACTAAGACAGCTGCCTTCCCTATCCTCATGAACATTAAGTTCCATCCTGACTTTACGTGAAAATCACCAGCTATAGAATAAAACCATACCTTAGACACATATTTGACATTAGCACAATGTAACCTACGTTTTAAAAGCTGCTGATTAATTTTTCTATGGTTTAAAAGAGAAAATAACTCAAATTTAATCAAACCCATTATATGTACAGTATGGACATGTGCTCCTGTAACTGGTATCAAGGACTTCTGGTCTTGGAGCACTATTCTCAGATTTAAAAATAAATGACATTGATTTATCATTAGAGCTTTTTATATAAGAATTTATCTCAACAGAACTTTTAAAGATATAAAATATATAGTTTATGTAGCCTTAGGTTTCTTAACAGAACCAAATCAAACCGAATAATAAAGTAAAATGGAATAATAAAACGATCAAATAGCGTAAGATCAAGTCAGAACTGATTTGGAAGCACCTTTTATAATTACTAGGCTGGAAGCAGTCTCTGAAGATTCGGCAGAACTGAATCATGAAACGAATTAAGACCACACCAAATTATTAATACTTTTCATATGCTGTAAAAAATCTTCCTTGACTCCTCTCTGGGAACTGGAGCAAAATATCTCAAATAGCAGGCAGGGAAAATTGAGGAAAATTAATAAATAGGATATTGCTTATTGTTCTTTAATATCCACTCGGCTAATCCTTTGAACATTTATGGACCTTGATTCTTTTCTAAGAACTTTCAAACGACTTATCTCATTTAATCTCTGTAAGATCTCTGTGAGATTCTTGAGAGGGGCCTCCCGGTACAGTTGGTGGAAAAAGGCCTGAGGGTTAGACCTCAGGCTCTGCTACTCCTGGCTGGGCACCTGCAGATAAGTTCCTTAACTGGTCCTCGCTTCCCAGGCCTCGTCTGGACAGGTAGGATGACAGCGCTGTGCTGGACTCGGAGATGTAGCAAAGAGGGCAGTTGCTTATCTAACAGCCTCCAGCTGTTAATGCCTTCAGGGTCCACCTGCCCTTAGAGACTGAGGTCACGCTATTCTTAGGGCAGCTGCTGGCCAATGGCTGAGCAAGGCAGTGGGACTCTCACCAGGCCATTTCCACGCCACAAGCAACTCCTCCACAGAAGGGCCATCTGTGCTCTGGAACTCCCCACTGGGCTGGCAGAGACTTTGTCAGCTCTGCATTGGCCCGACAGCTCCCCCTGCCCAAGTCTGCTTCTTTCTACTTCGCCCTTCATAGGTGTTCCTCCCAGTAAACCTTTTGCATTCCTAACTGCCTCTCAGCCTCTGCTTCCAGAGGGCTCAGGTGCTTACCTGCTACCTAGGAGGACCATGATAAGATAATGTAGGTGAAAGTCTTAGCCCAGAGCTGGCCCTTGACAAGTGGTCAATAAACGTTAGCTATTGCTTGTGTCCTCATCCCTGCTTTGCACTTGGAAGAATAGGGGCAGTGCTGTCAAATGATTAACCAACTAAATTAAGTTTTCTCTGCCAATCAGCAATTTTTAAAAAAGCCATCTCAAAGGAGACTTCTTGACAATCACATTTGACCTTGTTCATCAGTCATAGCCAAGATATATCTGGGTCACTCTCAAGAATGTGAATCGTTTATGTCTCAAGATGGCACTTGGCTTGCATGAGGATGGTGTGTGAGAAGCTCTGACGCCTTTGGGACCAGTTCTCCAGATTATCTGCTCTGTGGTCCACAAATTGCCAAGATTCAAGACCAGATCTGTCTGTTTCAAAGGCCTATGCTCAAGAACACTGTGTAATAATGACCTGCACCAGGGATAATTCAAAATGAAGGCACTGAAGACCGAGATACGATTCTGTGTGAAGCAGATGGCATGGAAGGTGTGAAGTGCGTTGCAGTAACCTGAGTGAGATATAGAGGAAATGGAGAGGAAATAAACCTAGGCTTTAGAAATACTGTCTAGCAGGGGAGAATGAGCTGAGATGAGAGTAAATGACTTGCTAGCCAGTACTTTAGCTCTAAGTTGCCATGTAAACCTGCATATGAGGAGTAGGGTTTGAGAAAGACTTATAAAGCTTTGGATGCTAAATAAGATTACCCCAAATTTTGACTACCTCAAGCATCCAAGTTACTGAGGGGCTACAGTGAGATCCAAGAAGATGGAATCAAACAAAGCAAAATCAGAAACACATTGAACATTTGGATGGAGGATCTGACTTGGAGTAAATCCCTTTAGCGTGTATATTAACGGCAGCAAAGCAAAACAAATTCATTTAAGACTGCAAAGAAGGGAGAGTGTTAAAAGTTTCTAGGGCACAGAAGGATGGTAAGTGGAAATTAACAGTGCAATATTACTAAATTAAGACATACAAAATTAGATTGATAGTCTCTATATTCGGTATGCTATTTTTTCTTTTTTTATATATTTCTAGGGACTTTCAGACTACTGATCTTGTCTTCCTAGTTTTCTCCATAAGATCTTAGAACATTCCATTGTAAATCAACCATGGTGGCATTGTTGGGGAGCAGATAGACAGAAACATAACTCCTACAGTTTGAGAAAGATGACTAGAAATGACTCTTTATAGAATTCAGCTTTCATTTTCCCCCCAATCATTTGATGCTCACAGCTATGGACCACGTTTTTCAGTCTCTGAGTTTCCCTAAGTATCCCTCAGCAAAGCAGAAACTGGCCACCAATTCTGATCATTTACCTGTTCTGATGGATCCTTTCTCATGAATCTTAGCACACCCCTAAAATCCAGGCCAAATCCCTTCTGGCAAACTCCTGGTTTTGTGATCCCTGTTTTGCCCTGTACCATCTTCCCTGAGCTCTGTGTGGCCCCCTTGGACTTCCAGCTTGGATATGGCCCTGAAGCCCCCTCCCAGCCCCTGGCTCTTGTCTGCCCCTGACTTCATGTGCTCAAGCTGGAGCTAAGTGGTGCCTATACGCCAATCCAGCCCAAAGGACCAGCGCCAGCCTGACATGGGGAAGGAACTATCCACTCATCTCCCTCCTCCCAGGCCCTGGATGCTCAGATTCGATGGGCGTCTAAGTTCTGTTTGTCTTTAGAATTTCTAATTTCTTCGTCATCTTTTTCCGATGCGGTCTTGATTTCTTTCTATACCACTTTCTCTTTGGGGATGTGTGTTCAATCCAAGCATCTGCTTACAGCCTCCTTTTGAATTCTTGGGCAAATATTCATTGAATTTCTGTTGCATTGTTCTCCTCCTCTCTCCATAAATTATCCTGCCTCTCTTAGAGACCACCATGTCTCCCTTACTGAACTCTGGGCTCTTCGTGTGCATGAAAAATCCCTCTGAATTTATCTTCATCTCCAGTGCAACCTCACCTTGATTATTTCTCATAGTCTGCACGTTCCTGCCACTGTCTGATATTAATGCACTGCATAGTCCACAGAAAAGTTTGCCAACTTTGTTTCTTCCTTGTTTCTGCTGATCGGCCTCCTGAGTGAAGACGCTGCAGGGAACAAGACCGCTGCCAAAGCATAAACCCTTCAGGCATCCCAGCTCTCAAGGCCCTGTGCCATGCACTGTTACTAGCCCGGAGCCCTGTCTCACAAACTCAGCAGCCCATTTCTGCCCTCATCAGGAAGGGTGACTTCAAGGCTGAGCAGAATAGTGGAATGGCCCCTACTGGCCTCAGCTGCCATATCTGGGCCCAGGCCACCCCAGAACTTCCCAGTCCCAATATGGGTCACAGAAGCCCAAGGCTGATAGGGATGTCTGTTTATACACTGAGGATCATTCTAGTTAAAAATCTGAGAGATAATCTGACTATGACATAGTATAATGTACTTAGAAGAGAAAATGTAAGCACCATACAAACGTCAGGCATTACTCTAAGGGCAAACCCACGTTCACACTCCATGGGACCCCGCACACTCCAAAAGACACCAAAAGGAGGGATTTCATTCTTTGCCAGTCCAAATAGGGACTGAGGGTAAGGGAAATTTTCCTTGTCCCTACATAAAATGGAAGTGCATTTCCCTTGTGACATGGTCAGGGAAGACCCTCAGCATGGCAAGCTGGGAGAATCCCGAGTCCTTCACTGGGAGGCCATGGGCCGGGAAACACTCTGGCCCTTGTGTTTGCAAAAGGCTCCACCTCTTCTAGCTGCACAATCTGGGACAAGTTATTTAATTTCCCTGAGCCTTCATGCCCTCACATAAAATGGAGACAATAATAGCTATGTAACAGGATTACCACACAAAGGAAATGAGAGGACATATTTGATTACTGTGTCTGCCCTTCTCCCTGGCTTCTGATCTAGTGACGACCTTCTGGGTTGGTATTGTAGTTGGTGATTTTGTAGGACTTTCACCTCTAGGCATCCTGGACTTGGGCGAGGCCAGTCTTCACACAGACAAGGATCCACAGCACCATGGTGAGGCACATGCCAGTGAAGTCGGACTGCCTGGGTTCCAATCTTGGATTGCTGAGTGATCTTTGGTAGGCAATGAGCAAATAATAGAACTGATAGGATTGTGTGAGGATTAAAAGAGATAATCCCTGTGAAATATTTACCAGTATTTATTAATATCTAAGTCCTTGATTATTTTGACATCTTATCATTTTCCTAGGATGGGGATGGGGACTCTGAAGTTGTTTTCAGCTAAAACAGAAGAACATGTTAATGTTTCTAGTACCTCTCCATGTTCAGAGTTTTGTGTACATTGATTCTCAAAACTGTGAGATGAGGGAGGCAGTCAGAATTGCTCCCAGTTTACTGAGGAGGGAATTGAGACTTGGAGTTCAATGGCTTTTCCAAAGTCACATGGCCAGTAAGAGAGAGAGCACCAATTCTTTGGACGCCTAACCCAATGATCCACAGTACCTGACTCTCACACTGGCAGTCAAGTCAACGGGAGCCTGTCCTCCAGGCTAGAGTTAAGACCATTTTCTTTTAGACCTTTAATAAAACCATTTGTTTGTTTTAGTGCCACGTGTAGCTTCTCTCCTTCTCTGCCTGCTGCTTGCCTCGTAGCAAGAAAAGAACATCAACTCACTTATTCAGCTGGTCTTTGAGATTCCTGGCATCAAGTAGAATCACTCTCTGAGGTCAATCCAAATGATTATTTCAGAGACTCAATTTCCTTTAGAGAAGGCACATTGTCAGTTCAATCTACTGTGGAATTTGTGGTATTAATGAATTGAAGTATACTTTAGGGATTTCTCCCAGATGCTTATTTTAATTTAAGCTCTAGGGGTTTAACTTTCCAAAATACTCAATTTTGTTCATTATGAAAACTAATAACTGGCTTATTTCACTGCTAATTTGGGTACGAAGGTTAATTATCTATAGTGGAGTGGTCTCGAGCTAATCTAAAGACTACCTGAACACGCCGCTGTGGCTAATTGATTCCCCCATGCACTGAGAAATGAGGATTTCTTTGTGAAAAAAAAGCTCCACTGACTTGCATTCTTTTTGCCTCTGCTTTGTAAAGAAAGTGTCTTTCCAAGATGGTGGGCAGTCTTTCCATTTTTAGGGTACTGTGGAATCCTTTCCATTATCTCTGTGAGAATGTCCCACTCAGTTCCACTTCAGCCTCTTCTTTTCCCCAACAATACATCTGGTCACCACCTCTACCATTGTTCATTCAGCACAAGTTTAGGAAATGTGCATATGTATTTTACATTATGTTAGGATGATCCTGATGAAATCAGAATGCCTTGCCTTCTAAAATACACCAAAAATAATGATGATAATAATAATATTGTCTTACTCTCTTTATGGTTCCAAAAGGGTAAAGGCTTTCATTTGCATTTCCCGCATCTTCCTAAGAGTCCTGTGAAGCATACCGGACACTTTATTTATCCCCTTCTTTAGCAGATGAAGAAATTGAGACCTAGAGAGAGCCAGGTTCACACAACAAGCAGTGTGAGGCATGGGAATAGAACACAGGTTTCCTGATTGCTAATTCTGTGCTCTTTCTACCTAATCACACCACCTCTATGCTGATCTGTAAAGTATTCCAAAGCCACATTGTTTTTAGCATTATCTACTATTTCAGATACTTTGCTGTACAGTTTTGTTTTGCACTCCAAGAAATCCAATTTTGTCTCCAGGAAGTAAGATGGGCTAACGCTTAACGCTGCCCGTAGTGTCCTAGGGAACACTCCGTCATTTGACGTTCATGGTTTTTCCTATAAGGCCAGCTCTTTCTCCCTCTGCTGGCTCTGTTTTTAGGATAGAAGGCGAGGTAGCTGAGTCTAATTGACATTTCCACTCCTCCCAAGGAAGAAACCAGATTGGGCCCTGAACTTCCTATGCACAAGTTATAGTCTTTGGAGTTCTCTTTCCCACCCACGTATGATTTATTTAAAAATTACTTTCTAAGCCAACTTGAAGCAGCTCAAAATTAATTTAAACTCCCCCAAAACTGAATTTGTCAATGTCCACCATTGTAATTTGTTACGTTGCATTATAACCGACTACAGAACCATGGCAATGTCAGAACTCCGATGATGTAGTGTGGTCTCCATCTACAATGTATCATAAGAGCAGTTTCAGCTTGGATGATAGATGGGGCAAGCCTGGAAAGAATTTAAAAAGAGACCTAAATTTCTAGAATTTTTTTATTCCCTTTAAGTGGCTGAAGACGTCACCCCCAATAGATTACTGAAAGTCTAAATCATTTTTCCTCCTTTTTGCTCTGCACCAAACAGAGTTCTGCAAAGGCAATTAACCCAGCATGTTGGCAGAATTGCTGAGGCATAATTTGCTTGTGCTATGGCCTTGTAGCTTTGCCCATGACATTGCCCCATCAATTGGGAAAGGGAGAATGAACCTGCTTGGCTCAAAGGCGTCATCAACTATCTACAATCATGGTCCGCTCATCCCTTTGGCAGGCTCCAGGGTACCAAGTCCTTGGTAGGGTTTGTCCCCAAAGGAGGAGAAAGAGTTCGCCTGCAGTCTGCACACTATGCCTGGGCTCCTCTTTGAAGCCGATGCCTGTCAGACAATCTGCTGGCTTAAACGTATCAATGCCACGCTGAGGCTCTACAACCGTGGAGAATAACGAAGACATTCTGCAGTGAGATACATCCTCTATGGCGAGAGGCAAATATGGTGCATCCACCGTATGGATGCACATAGGACATTCTGGTCTTTGTCAGAGTCCTAGACTCCTCTAGCCAAATGAGCTCAACAGTCCAGCCATCTCATTTTACGGAGGAGGAAACTCATGCCCAGTAACTCACACCAGGTGAACAGCTGGAACTCAGAACCGGGTCTTGGGACCTCGGGTTTCTATGTTTTACATTCTCAACCATCAGTTCTCTATGGCAACTGCCTAAAGTGCTGGTGTGTCCTGATGAATTATGAGCTCGGTTGCAGGTAATTTGTTATTTGTAATAAATTTAAAACTTGGGAACTATTTTGCTTTTGAAAAATATGAATTAAAGTAGCTGTCTCTGGGAAGACATCTCCACTCTTTAGCCATCCCACTTGCTTTCTTGAGTGAAAGAGAAAGGGGGAGTTGTAACCATTGCATTGGGAATTATAGATGCCCCTGGACAGTAAAATTCATATTAAAGTTCAAACAACTTGTAGAAGATCCTTATGGAATCTAAAGTGGGGGCAGAGGTCTACCAACAGTGTGGGGAGAATTAGAATATAGCTGGGGCCACTGTGGATAATTGCTTCAATGTGACAATTTGCCATGAAGACGACTCTCTGGGACAGTGTTTCTCCCAACCAAAAACACATACTTGCATGCATGCGTGCAGACACACAAGCACATAGATGTAAATGGTGTGGGCATGTAAACAGCTCAGAAAAAGCCCAATAACCTGATCACAGAGCTGTGCCAAGGATTGAGTCATGGGTAGAGAGGAGGACACAGGGGGGTGCACGCTGACCACTTGACGCTGGGATCGTCTGTGGTTCTCCCTCTGACAACTGCAGCTTTCAAACAGACAGAAATATGACCAAGGGCAAGGAGGGAGAGGCAGGGATGAAACACACAGTGGGCTGCTTAAAAACATCCTCTGGACCGGCTAGGGCCCTGATTTGTCTCCCAAGTCTCACCACTGTGGTGTTCAGTTGGTCAGCAATGGCCCCAGAGCTGCTCATATCTCTGGTCCTACTTACATTTAGTAGCTCCTGGGGTTGCCCTGGAACCTTGCCCCTGTAACAGGGAATGAGATAGTATGGGAAGGCAGATTATGGTCAGGTCCAGCGCATAGCCTACGGGGAACGACACTCACTGTGTGACCTTGGGCTGGCCAATCAGCATCTCAAGTGTCAGTGGTCTCATCTGCTTCTCAGCACAGCACCTGACCCATACAAGTGTTTAATAAATACCAGCTCTCACGTTGATCAAATTTGGAAGGTCCAGCTACCGCAAATATAATATTTATGGCTTTGCTCTATCTAAGCTTGATCAAGGCTTGGTTTATTCTTATGGTTTCTAAATCATGGACAGCATCACGGCCCTACCCAAGGAAAGAGGCAATAGTTTCATCCTTGCCGAAGTACTGCTAGAAGACGCACTACATTCTGATGCAGAAGATGAATACACTGTACTTGAATAAACCAACAAGAATTAATCGCAGCTGTTCTGTTTCCAGCAACTATTATGCAATTTACCCTTGCCGCGGGCTCCTTTACAAATGGAAATACTGAGCTTATGCACTGGGAAAAATATCATTTAATGAAATATCAAAATTTAATCTTAAATATGGAAAAGAACTCAAAATGCCCATTCTTGAAGAATTAGGTATGGTATTTCCACAGGTTGAGTGGATTTTTCTTAAAAAATCGAGAAATTAAAGATCCATCACATGTTTAATGTTCCTGCTAATCATTCTAAATCATATTCTATCATGATCAGACCTAAAGTGTATTTTAGTCTGCATTCTCATATGCATGCCAAATACTAAAACTGAGTTATAGTTTCATTCACTTCTCCCAAACTAAAGCACTGCGTATGTAGAAACAGCATCATTCTGCCTCTTGGTATTTAATAAAATGGGGCCAAATTCCACTAGTTTTCCCTGTCATAGTCCTATACATGTTATAGGAGGAGTCAATGTGGAACTGGAGGACGAAATTCAGCCCCTTGACTACAAGCTGCTTTAATTTGTCTAAGTTTCCAATGTGCTAATAAGAATATAACAGTACACCAAATTCTGGATGAGGTTCCGCCAGAGTGAGGCCCTGTAGCCCTCTGAACAGAGCTTTTTTCTTGAGCACACAATGCTAGTTGCAGATTTTCTGCTGTGAGTTTTAAAGAAAAGTTGTCTTCCCCACCACACCCTCTCAGAAGGCAAATGGATAAGTGCAGTGTGTTTCAAAATGTGTTCAGCAGAGCCCCAGGCATGGGAGGGACATATCCAGGGAGGGTTGGGAAGGGGAGAAACTCTGGTTTTGGATAGTCTAGCCCATTGTTCCTTCTGTCTGATCACCCTCCACAGATATTTTTTTGCACTATATGGTCCACCTGCAGCTGCCTGTGCTGCCTAATGTTGTAGAGAAGATGATACGGTGGGGCTGGGAGTAAGAAGAACATCCTTCCTAATTCTTCTTCCTTTATTGTCTTGGCCATTGCTGCTCCTGGATTACAGGGAAAAGAACATGGCCAACTCCTTAGATGTTGGGGGTTCCTAGGAGAGAGCTCTGCAACTTGTCTCCCTTGACCACATCTCAGAAGTGGAAGAAGACCAACAACAAAATCAGCAGGTGGATTTGAGGAATCAGAGACCAGAGGGTCCTGGGTTGCGTCATCCCAGGCAGAGCTCAGAAAAGCAGCAAGATCCTGGCAAACAAAAGGCTACAAGACGCATCTAGCCCATGGGTCTAAGGGAGCCTCGTGGCTTTCTACCTCTCAGAGTCTCTTAGATGAAGGGTATGTTTTCTGGTGGTCTAGTAGTTAAGATAAGCATTCCTACCGTTGTGGCTCACATTCGTTTCCTGGTCAGGGAATCACACCACCCATCTGCTCATTATCATACTGTGGCAGCTGCAGTGATGCTGAAAGCTATGCCAGTGGTACTTCAAATACCAGCAGAGTCACCCATGGCAGACACGTTTCAGCAGGGCTTACAGACTAAGACAGACTAGGAAGAAGGACCTACCTACTCACTTCTGAAAAAATTAGCTGTGAAAACTATGAATAGCAGCAGAGCATTGTCTGATATAGTGTCAGAAAGTGAGAGGATGGCACAAAATGACGGAGCAGGGTTCAGCTCTGCTATATACAGGGTCGCTAGGAGTCAGAATCGACTTGATGGCACTAACAACGCTTCTGGATGTCTAATAGCAGTATAGACTTGGCACAAGATGCCATGAGAGATGAAGAGGCTATGCAGAAAAAGAGTTAATCTAGGGGGCTTGAGATTGCTTTCCTTAGAAAGGCCTGCTTGCAACGTTGGCCATTGGCTGGCATCTAGGAACTGGGATTTGGAGAGGATTCTCACCATTATTGAATTGAGTAGCTCACTGTGCCTGAACTATTTGTACAATGTGGTTTATGCTAAACACTTTCTTTCCTTCTGGGAGTCTGGAATTTTGGCATGTTCTAAGCAGAGGATGCCTACATGACCAGCCCCCAATAAAAATTTTGGACACTGAGTCTCTAATGAGGTTCCCTGGTATATAGCATTTCACACGTGTTGTCACAACTTGTTGCTGGAGGAATTAAGCACATCCTGTGTGACTCCACTGGGAAAGGACTTTTGGAAGCTTGTGTCTCGTTTCCTCAGACTTCATCTCATGTGCCTTTTTGTTTTGATGATTGTGCTTTGTCTCCTTTCACTGTGATAAATTATAACCATGAATATGGCTATATGCTGAGTCCTGCTGTCTTAGTGAATCATCAAACAACATGGGCTGATCTTGGGGATCCTCAACAGAGAAGCTGTGGATTGGACAAGGAGGATGCTGTAGAGGGTGACCTACAGGGGCCAAACATCAAAGTCCAGACAGGTGGAGGGATGCTTCAGAGGATGCCAGTCCAGGTAGATAGCAAACAAAGACCCCCCCACCACCAGGGCTGGCACCATCAAGGCCCCTGCCACACACCACCACCACAGAACTGATTGGGAGGACAGTGAATTGACTGAGACAACATCCCTGCCACTGGCAGAATGGGGGCTTGTGAGAGAAAGTATATTTAATTTTAGAAAATTCAGTTATGTTTCTATTATTCTGTGCTTGTTCTTGATACACACAAGCTCTCTGAAGGGAAAATCCAAATCGTATACAGGATTGAGAGGAAGCAGTAATATAAAGCTGTGGTTCACCCTAGTCTAGATAACTTATTTCCTCAAACTGTCCAAGAGTGTGGAACCTCAGTCTCAAATCTCTAAACTGTCCCCTTAAAGAGGATTTGGTCGGGCAGCATGTACCTCCATGGACCTCTCTCCATTCCTCTTTATGCCCCCAGCACTTCCATTTCCACAGATCTTGCTTCTTTTTAACTCATCCCTGACCCACACCTTCCCACTAAGTTTTCCTAAAAAGTGAGCCAGTGCCAAATGTCTCTTGCTGCTGGTACATCTTCACAGCCTTAGGCCTGAGCCAGATGTGGTGGACATCTTGTTGTCCAAACGGTTCTGCTCTTGGTAGAGAGGGGGAATAGATCTGGAAGGGGTTGGAGATGAAGGAAAACTGGGAGATAATTTTACTTTCATGTTTCTTTTTTATTTTCATGTCTGTTGGGGGTGGGAGTGGAGGGACTCATCTTGCTCTCCAAGAATTAAGATCCTGCCAATTACTATTACCAGGTCTGCCCATGAGATCTATAACCTACAAGCCCACTCAGCTTTGGTCTAATACTCAAAGAGCATTTACTGCCTTTAAATCCTTGGATGCTTTACAAAGCAGCCGTCCATTATCTCAGCACTAGGAAGACCTATGCCCCATTTCTCTTCCTAAATCCTGGGTCGACCCCTTCCTTGTATCCCACCCAGCCTGGAGAGATTAGTAAAAGGAAGAGTGTCCCACAACACGTAAAAAAAATGGGTTCCTTTGGAGATTTTCTTTGTGGAAAGAATTCTGAGGTTTTAAATCCATAAATCAACACATTGTTTTGTAGTTCTCAACTCTGACTGAATTTGAAATGCTAAAACCTAAGAACATCATAAGTTCTCTCCTATTTTACACAATCAGCACATAGAACTTCCAATCTAGTGCTCCCCATTTGACAGGACCTCCCAGAGATGTGCTGCGGGGGGCACGGTTGTTCTTGATGTCAACCTCAAAGATAACACTTTGAACGTTCCTAACTTCCCCTTAATAACTCACAATAGACCTATTATTCATTAGCTTATCTAAACCTTTCTTAAAGCTCTTAATATTTTCAATCTCTACTGGAGTCGTATTTCTCAAAAGATAATTAAGTTTGAAGGTAGTTTGGACCATTGTATAAGATCCTCAGCCAAGTAATTTCATCGTTGGTCTCCCTCAGAGTCCAATGATGTCTCCAATTGCCAAAAACCCTGAAGGCCCTATCATTCAGTCCCAATTGAAGCCTCTTTCCTCCAATATGAGAACCTTGTATGCCCACCTTTCTTTATTCTTGTGAGCAGGTCCTTTATTAGCTCCCACTTCTGATTTACTGCCAACCACTCCCTTCATTCAATAGAATGTCTAATATCAAAGACATCAAAATACAGTATTGGAAAGAATGATCCCTTCCTATTTTGTCTAACTAGAGTGGCCATTGAACTTGACTTGATATTCCAATTTAATTGCTATAAGAACATCTCTGCCAGAAGAGTTTAATTCATCTCAACAAGAGCTTCAACAATCTACTTTGCCTGAACTTTCTCCACTTTACACTTTAATGTTAACAGGGCACTTTTATTTTCTATTCCTTTGAATATGTTATTTTAATTACCAGATGAATGTTTTTGTACATGAAAGGAATTGGGAAACCAAGCTGAAAACTCCATTTCTTTCATAGCATCAAATGTGATAAGCTTACTTACACTAAACACAAGTATAATGTATTATGTTTAATGTGAATAGAGTGTGTGTCTTTTAACAGAGCAATATTCTAATAATAAGGACTAATTGTATACAGAGCTTCACATTTCACAAAGTGCTCTTTCGTTCGTGATCTCAACCCTGTGAAAAGTGAGGGTCAATGGAACGATGGTCATTTTACAGATGAGGGAATAAGCTAAGTGCTTCAGGATGTTCACAGCCAGTCAGACTCTCTGGTCATGATGCCATCAAATCAGGCAGATCTAACATCTTAAAAGTGTCCACACCAAAACTGACCTCAAGTGTTAAACACTCTTGACTTTACACATATGAGTACACATAAAATGGGTGAAATCTGAATAAAGCCTTTGTTCTAATGTCAATTTCCAGTTGTGATGTGCTATGATCATGGGAAATGTTACCATTGGGGGAAACTGGGTGAAGGGTACACAAGACCTCTCTATATTATGTTTTGCAACTTTCTATGAATCTACAATTATTTCAAAATAACAAATTCAAAAAAATTTTGATTTCAGTTGAATATAAACTTTCGTGAATTTCCTTTATTTTTCAGAAAGATGTTTAAATTTGTTTTCATAAAATAATGACTCTTCTAATAAGGGCACCGGTAATATTGATCCACCCTACTCCAATAAGACCTCATCTTAAATGATTACATCTACAATGACCCTATTTCCAAATAAGGTCACATTCTGAGATTAAAGGGGTTGGGACTTAAACATATCTTTTTAGGGGACAAAGAGGAGAAGAGATGCACAGACAGACAGGCACACAGGCAGAAAGCCACATGACTAAGGAGACAGAGGTTATGGTGATGTGTCTACAAGCCAAGGAACACCAAGGACTGCTGGCAACACCAGAAGCTAAGAGAAGGGTATGGAACAGACTCTCCTCTAGACCTTTCAGAGGGAGCATGGCCCTACTAACATCTTTGTTCCAGACTTCTAGCCTCCAGAATTGTGAGAGAATAAATTTCTGCTGTTTTAAGCCAAAACAAAATAATGGACTCAATTGTAAATTACACACACACGACGATGCACTATGTGAGGGAAATAATGGCATACTTTTGTCTTATTTAAATTATTTTTTACTGATGACCTCTAAAATTACTACACCAATGAACTCCCATAATGCGATTCCATGAAATATAATGGAAAATGATTTCAAAATATCGGAGCAAGGGGTAACATAAGATAAAATTTAACAGGGCTACACGTAAAGCATGCACACATGGATTTGAGTGGTTGAAGCCACATAAATCAACCCCTGAGATGGCTTATAGGGCCAGCAGGGCTTGTAGAGACAAAGCTCATCCAGAGCAGGAGAAGCTATGGCCTGTTTACATCCAGACTGGCTAGACAACACCAACAGTATTATTGTCTTCAATTTGGGGCACTATAGTTTAAGAGGAACATCAATTAACAGAAGCTGAAACCAAGGAGAATGACAGGATTTCTCACCACGAAGAACTGGTGAGGAAATATTTCATCTGGAGAAATAGGCATGTGAATGGGCTTTGGAGCTGTCTTCTCATATTTCAAGGGCAGTCATGTGGAAGTAAGATTAAATCAATCTGCAGAAATTAAAGCTAACATCAGTGATGGAAGTTAGACAATGGACCACTTGGCTCTATAAAAAGAAGACTGAGAGTCTCATGAGGCCTTGCTTGCTTCAAATATGTCTCCAAATGGCCTACGTTGCTTGAAGTCCCTGCCATTCATGTCATTCCTTCAGGATAAGGGTGGCTTTGCCAGAGGATTCCTATTAATGGTTGTCTGTAAAAGATAACACCTCAAATCATTAGTTTCTACTCACACATTTGCACAGATTAGCTTAGTAAACTAGCTGTCACCTCTGAAAGCAGAAAGCAAGTCCCTTAAAGAATGGGACACCCAACGATGTAGCTTAGAGGAACCGGCAAACTGGAGTTTGTTGGGGGAAAGAGGTTGAGAGGAAGGAACACACTCAATAAGAAGGACCCATTGAAAGTCCTTCCTTCAAAGTCCCATTTTCAGACATGAGAGACTTCTGCTACATCCCCTTTCCTTTCCAAGATGAGCTGCTCTAGAGAGCCTCTTGACTTCACACACACACACACACGCACGTGCGTGCAAGCGCGTGCACACACACACAGACTGCATGTAAAATGGGTGAATTCTGAGCAAGGCCTGTAGGTTGTTCTACTGTCAATTTCTAGTTGTGATGTTGGGCAGCAGTCATGTGAGACGTTACCATTGGAAGAAACTGGGTGAAGGGTACGTGGGACCTCTTTCTACTATTTTTTCGCACCCTCCTGTGAATCTATAATTATTTTATAATAACAAGTTAAAGAAAATTTGATTTTAGTTGAAGTTAATTTTTTTCATTTCCTTTATTTTTAGCAGAATGTTTACAAAATTTTTTGACAATCTACAGATTCAATTATCAATTACACTTAAACAAGCCCAAAATATCTGGGGCCAAAACAGGTAATTGAATGTCCCCCTCACTCTGTCTGCTCCCTCTTCCACTCTCTCCTCACAACATGACAGGCCCAAACAAGCCACCGGTGGCCACCCCTTTGGTAGGAGAGTAGGCGTGGAGAGAGAAGAGGGAAATGGGTCAAGAAGAGGAGGAAAGAAGGAAGAAAGGGAAGAAGGAAAAGGGAAAAGAGAAAAGAGAGAAGAAAGCAAGGAAAGAAGGAAGAAGAAAGCCAGCATTTGTCATTCACAAAGATAAACATTTTACAGCCCAGCTTGACTGTGTCAAGAACACTTGTGTTTTAATAGTATGCCTGCAAGCTTTCAAAACAAGTGTTTACCTGTCACAATAAACAGTTATGAGTGAGGAACACAAAACAGAGAGAACCAGGAGCTGGCAGGCTGCCAGCCCTGCCACGTGCTGCTCCATGCTGAGCTTGTCATCCAGGCAGCAGCAGCCTGGTATCTCTGCTGTCTCCAAGGTAAGGACCACTATCACAGTTCAAGGAACTCTGGGCTCAGGGGAGGCCAGTAAGGGCCAGGCGGGCTGGTAGAACCAGGTCCTCAAAGGACACAGGGCAGCAGCTGCTGGCCTGAGGGCAGCTCCCAGGGGCCAAGGGGTCCCAAGAGATGGGAACCCCCAGAGACTTCTGGACAGACCCTTTATGGAGAGCTGGCACACAAAATCCCACGTACTTTCCATCCTTCTTCTCCTCCTTTAGTTTTCACAACAGGCTCATACGTGAAGTAAGTAAATAGCTAGTGGCATACTTCAACTTATATAGTTATCATTTGCCACTGGGAGCTAGCAGTCTCATAAAAACTAACTTTTATGGAGTACTTTATACTATATAAAGAGCTTTCAGATCCATCTGTCTCAGTCAATCCTCATAATAACCCCTGGAGATAAGCTGAGCCAATATCATATCCCCAATTTGAGGAAACTGGACAAGTCACTCTGCCTCTGTGCTTCAAAGACCAACAGCTAGGAAACAGCCAAGCAAGAACTCCAATACATAAACACATGGCTCAAACCATCTACGGTTCTCAAACTGGGGTGTGCAGAAGAATCTCTTGGGTCACTACTTTAAAATGCAGATCCCCATGCCTTAATCTTAGGGCTTTAGATTCAATAGACGTGGGCTCTGACCCAAACATCAGCATTTTTAAACATTCAGGAAGCTAACTGAGAGCCAAGTGATTCAGAAGGAGGTAGTTAGCGAAGTGCAGTTTGAGAAACACCATCACTATAACCCAGGACACTAAGATGAACAGCATACATCCCAGCCCTTGTGAATTTGCTATCTGGAGCTGAGCTCTCCGACACAGTAGCAACTAGCCCATGTGACTACTGAGCACTTGAAATGTGACTGGTGGCAAGTTTTGAAATGACATTTGGATATATTAGGCTAAATAAAATATGTCACTAAAATTGATTTTACCCTTTTCCTTTTCCTTTCGAAAATGTGGCTACCAGATAATTTTAGATTACCTATGAGGCATGCATTATATTTCTATCAGACAGCACAGATCTGTCTAAGAGGCATATGAAAGGCAAATTTCAACGCATTATGGCAAATGGCTAAGATAGTGAGTCCAGAAGCTCTAGGAAGACTCCCAAGAGGTGTTTCCTCCCTGCCCCATTGAGTCTCACAGGATGAACAAGAGTATGGAGGGAAAGCAAGAAGCAGTTTGCAGCAGAAGGCACAGCATCAATTCATGATGTGTTCAAAGCAGTTACCAACCCATTTGGTATTACTCTGAAGGGACCAAAGACAGCAGGCAGGAGCCCATCAGTGAGGTCTTGAAAGCCATGCTAAGAAGCCTGGGGATGATCTTGAGCAAAATGGACAATCACAGAAGGCAAGGAGGGGAAAAAAAGCATAGTCAACATTTACATTGAGACCATTCACTGGCTGCAGCGGGAAGGATGGATTTAAGGGCAATGAAATTAACAGGAAACCAGGTAGTCAATGGCAGCAATAGACCAAGTAAAAGTAATAAAGATCTAACTTAGAGCAGTGGTCGGAAACTGAGAGTAAGCTGTGGAATCCAGAAATTCAAGAAATGCTTAGGAGATAAAAAGTGGCAGAGCCTGGTGATTAATTGGACATAGGAAAGGAAGATAAGGACTCCAGGCTTTGGCGATGGTGATGGTGGCTGGTGACTACACGAACTGAATCCGGGAGCTTAGGAAGCAGATCGTTAGTCTGTTCGTTTGGAAGCAGATGGTTAATTTAGTCATGGATAGGTTGCACACTGGAGAGACCCACGTGACTTCCCAATAAATAGGTTCTGTAGAGAATAAGTGGGATACATGAGCTCTGAGTTCAGAGATGAGTGGGATGGTATTCATATTTGGAAGTCATTTGTGTACAGAGAGTAATCAAAACCACAAGAGTGAATTGAAATCACAAAGGGAGATGAGGATGTGGAGCCAAGTACAGAATCCCAAGCCTCAACAGTGTTTGGTTCTGAAACGCAGCATTGTTTAGTCTACACACTGACACACACTCATTTGACTCATTCCAACCCCCACTTCTACCATTACCACCACTGCCAGACCGAATGCCTGTTACCTGAACCAACTGGCTCAGGGGAGCTCAGGGGCCCAGGACAGGAAGCCACTTCTGAGCCCCTTGACTGTATTGTTGCTATGGGCATGGTTTACATGTGTGGCCTTGCCTAGGCAAACTCAAGAAGAGTTACAAAAAGACATTATGTTCCTCTGTTTCTAGAATTTATTATACATTTTTTTCCCTTGAACGCTGAAGTTACACAGAAAAATACCATGTTACTGAGCTTTTTCGTGTCTTTTCAAGTCTTCAAACAGAATACAAATTCCTAAGGACAGAGGTACATATACAGAATTCTTTTGCTCTTCATCCTACTCCTGCTTTCAGGGATTAGCAGAGTGCCCGACACTTAAGAAGACGTAGTCTCTTGAAAATTAGGCTTTCAATATCTGTTTGCTGAAAAAAAATCTATACCCCATCAAAATACCCTGAATTCTGGTAAATCAATGGGATGATTATTCTGTTAAGTAGCCTTGGGCTATATCAATAAGAGTATTTAAATAGCTAGCAGCTATTTAAGTCTCCCTAGGTCATCTCATGCCGTCCCGTGGTTCAAATATCATTTGTATGATAGTAAGCGCCAAATTTATATTTTCATGATCTCTCTTTAAGTTCCAAACATGCGTTCCTCATGGCCTTCTTGAGGTTTCCACTTTGAGGTGTAGAAGGAATCTCAAAGTTAATATACTAAAAACAGAACTCTTGATTTTTATCTTCAAACCTGCTCTTCATTCATCTTCCCTGGTTGCTCTATCGAAAACCTAGAGTCATCCTCAGTTCCTCTATTTCCCTTGTGACTCCACTCCACTGCCCTCTTGTCTGTCACTCATCCTCGTTGCCAATACTGAGTCCCTTGTCCAAGTCACACCGTGGACTGTGGCAATGGCCTTCTAACTGGCCTCCCTGGTCTTCTCCTGACTCCTAGAGTCCAGCCTTCAGCCTTCAGCCAAACGGAACTTTTTAAATCGTAAATCAGATTGGGTCACTCCCCACCTCCTCCTCTGTCTCAACTCCCTTTTTTTAAAGCCCTCCAGTGACTTCTTATTGAATTTGAAATGAAATCTAAACTCCTCAGCAGGGTCTACAAGTCCCTACAATAATTGACTGTGACTTCAAGCTTTTTCTCTTTTTCCTGTCTTGGCTCTATCTCTTCCCTTTTCGTAGAATATTCTTCATATGACTGACTCCTTCTTGCTATTCATCATTCAGTTTAATAACACCCTCCTTAGAGGTACCTTCCCTCCTCACCTAATCTAATTTTAGCCCATAAGGACTAGCTCTATCCTATATTGAAACATAATGAAAAGCTTGTACAATTAAAACAGTGTGGTCCTTGCAAACGAATACACAGATAGACCAATGAGACAGAATTAAAAGCCTGGAAATAGACCCAGCTACATATGGAAATTCAGTATATGATAAAGACACATCTCAAATCTCTAAGGAAAATACAGCTTTGTAAAGGAGTGATGTTAGAACAACTGGATAGTCATATGGTAAAAGATAAAATTGTAACACTTTGCATGCCCTTCGGTTTGATAGGTTGTGAGCTCTCAACAGCAGGAACTGTGTATTAATCTTTGTATTCTCCATAGTAAACACACAATAAATGCGTGCCTATTGCGTGGTGTTCAGGAGTCTGAGCTCTTGAGTCAGGTCATTTGGGTTCCAATCCTGGGTCTACCACTTGCCAGCTGTGGCCCTGGGCAAGAGACTTTACAGCTCTAACCTTCAGATTGACCATCTGTAACGAAAAAGGAGAGAAAGAGGGGACTTGTCTTTTTTGGTTGTTTTAGGAGTAAATTAAATCAAGCCTGTGACGTGGTTAGCACAATTCCTGGAGTATTTTATGTGCTCAATAAAAGTGAGTTATTGTCATTAGCACAGGGCCAGAAAAAGCATGGCTTTGCCACTTTAATTGTATGTTCATTATCATTACCATTATTAGTTGTTACTGTTGGTTGAAAGAATGAAATGTCACAAAGAGCATTCCAACTCCACCATTTACTAACAATCTATGACCTTAACCAAGTCATTACGCTTCTCTGAGCCTCGGTTCCTTTATTTATTCAATAGGAATGATAACACACAGCTTAGAGGTCTTTGCAAGAGTAAAGGAGGGTGTGTATTTAAAATCAGTGTCTAGAGCGTTCCAGATACTCAGTAATTGGTACCCTCACCCTTTCCCTTCCTCCTCATCTCTCAATGGCATGCTTAGTGTCATAAACAAGCTCAAAAATCAGTTTCCTGCTCTCCACTGACCCAGGTTTGAGAGCCAGTCCTGCTCTGGGTCAGAGGAAACCCAGGAAATCCTGAACCTGGTGCAGTGGCTGAATATCTCATCAGTGCCGATCTAGCCCCACACTGCCCTTCAAGGCAGCTCTGGTCCCGCTCTGGCCGCAGTCCACACTTTCAGTAGGTGACAGCTTGTGACTGTGCTGAGAGGCATTCCAGTCTTCTGCCTGCCTGCCTGCCTAGATTCCTGCCATGAAAATCCCATTGCCCAAATCTGTCTACGCAGGAGTCCTGGTCCGTTCTTCCCAGCTCTCCCTGGAATCTAAGTTTGGCTGCTAAACTTTATGCCCGATGCTCACCCCGTGCCCTGCCTCCCTCCCACTGCAGCCCTCTCCGAGTCTGACAGCCCAGCTGCTCCCCTCCCAGCCTCTGGATTCCTGCCCTCAGGTCCTCGTTCTGAGAAGGGCTGACTGCCACACTTGTAGCACTTTTTAAGATGGGTTTTCTCTTAGGGCTAAAGAAGAGGATTTGAGAATCTCTATTAAACAACCCAGGGGAAAATATCCCTATAGAAGAATGTTCTAGGAAGTTTGCACTTTGCTTCTTAGTAAAAGCATCTTGCTGTATAGCCAGGCTCTCAGAGCTCAGCTTCAGGGCAGCAGAGATGAGCAAAGACTAAATAAACCAACAGGCACAGGCCAAAAGGTCTGAGCCCTCAATCATTTGCATACGCATTACCAGCTCAGAGCAGAGATTGCTCTGCTCCAAGTCACTTAAAAATGCACTTCAAGTCACAGAGAGGTTCTGCTTTTAGGAAAGCAATTGAGTCCATAGGTCCTCCAAGAGATCAGAGGACACTCTTTGTCCTTTAATGAAGAAGCTGTTAATGAATAAGAGAAACAATTGGATTCTGAAGTGATAGAATAATTATGCCCCAGCGTGATTTCCAGCAGGTTGCACACTGAACCATATTTAGAAACTGGAGAAAACCCAGAAGCACACATACGCTTTGAGGAGTCGGAGCACACTTTGTTACTAAGAATGTAAAATACAGCCAGTCTTCCATTGTTCAGCCCATAGTTCCCGTCAACTTGTTCCCTGGTGGGAATTTTTAAATGGGTGCTGACATGATAAGGAGACACTTTGTTCTTCCCAACGTGCCCGTCGCCCAGTAAGCCCCCACCATTACTGGATGTTATTGAATGGCTTGAACACTTCAGCTACAGGAGGTCCTGACATATACCTGATATTGGTATCAAATGGTCTGCATTGTTCCAGGTTCACTTCATCCAACATGGAAGCACTGGTAATTTTGAGTCCACTAGTGCACTTACAGGGGAGATGGTGGGGGGTAGAATGTGAGTATTACAAGCAAAGTAGGAGGAGTAGAAGGTGGGGAAGATGGAGTAAAAGAGGTAAGAGAAGCCGGCAAAATGAAAGGGGACAATTTCATATGAGGCAGCTGAAAGTTTGGGGCTACTCCTGCGATTGAGAGAATTGCTAAGACTTTTGTGTCCAGCTCTGCAGTTTACACTTCAATTCCTGCCATCACCTCTGGGTGAGTGGTTCTGCCCATGCACATGTGGCATAGTTTTTCCAGGTCTCTTTTTCTTTGGCTGTGATGAAGCCAGACAGATGTCCTCAAGAGAATTTGCTGGCCTAAGACCTCCAGGGAGGGGATGGAATTATGAGCGCACGAAAGAGACCTCAGAAGTCTATTTTTCTAAAGTTCTCAGCAAAGTATTTTGCATAAAGAGATGCTTAATAAATGCTGGTTCTGGAATTTTCTGGAGGGCGGTGTGAATCTTCCAGATCAGCAGCTGCAGCAGCACTAATGAGTATTTAGTGAATACTTCCAGAGAGCCTGGCACTTTGCCCAGTGCCAGTCACCTGGGTTCTTCACCCTTCCTGGTCCCTCAGCCAAGCAGAAAACTGGGGGCTGTCTTTAAACTAAAGGGGGAAAGTAATCAAAGCTTCATGTGACACGTTCACCTTATGCCACTAAAGAGAGAAAAATAGAAGAAAGAAGAGAGGAGGGGAGGGGAGGGCAGGGGAGAGGAAATCCGAATAAATATCCTAATCCTATGACAGACCATTTAGAGGGTGTCTGAGCTTCCTCAACTACCACCACTACCCCTTACCTTCAGGGTCTGTTATACCCCCAAATAAGGAGGGCTTCACTTTCCAGAAACTGAAAATAACAAAAACAGATTAATTATGCTGCAATTATTCACATAAGAAGAGGATCCCTGGCTTCATGAAAGATTTGACTATGGGGTTCATTTAAATAGAGCAATTTCCTTCTATTTTTCAAATGTGGTTAAATTTCCATGCAACTTCTCTCAGGCAAAATGAAGTACAATTATAATGGGATTTTTCCAATATCTCTGTTGAGTTACAAGTTGCCGGAATTTATACACTTCAGTGCTTTGGGGTTCAAATCACAATGGCACAAGATTCACGCATTAAATTAAAAGATGGAGTGAGAACTGGACCAAAAGGCCTGGTGGCAGTCCTGGCACCAAGTCGCGTGGCCATGGGCCAATCACATCTCCACTGTGTGCCTCAGTTTCCTTACCTATAACATGGCGAGGTAGAGCTAAATTTCTTCTCTGGATTTTTCAGGTCCTTGAATCAGTGAATTATTATTTAAGTTTCTATTTGTGATTTTTTCCCCCTTGGATGAATTCAGAAGAACTGGATGCACTTAGAGATGTATCCATTTCCATTCAATAGAGTTTACCTGCCAGGATCTGGGTGCAAGTGAGGCGGAGATGAATACAGCATGGGGACCACTTCCTGGAAACCAACACAGAGTAAGGAAATAGAGAAAGGAGGCTAAGGAAAAGAGCAGAGAGAAAGAGCATCTCTATCTGGGTGATAGCAGAGTGCATCAGAAAACATCTGAGCTAATTCTTGAATCAAGGCAGACAAGGCAGGACATGGTAAAGGGCAGGCAGTTTGGCACAGTCTACTGGAAACCTTAAACATGGTATTAGCTCTGCCCAGTGTTACCTAATGTGCTGTCCTAGGTTAACTCTTCAACTTCATAAATGTACCAATAAACATGCTGATGAATCTTAAGCGAAAAATTTTCCCCATAGCTTTCTACCATCCTAGGGAAAGAACTTGAGGAAAGTCTCCCATTCTAATAACAATTCTGATAAACTTTCTCTTACACAGTGTGAACTTCTAATCAAGGTCTAGGAAGCTGGATTCATTAATTTTAATGAATTGCTGGAACAGTGTGAACAAGAGCCCTTACTAATAAGGCCTTGCCTGAGTAAGATGCCATG
The DNA here is from genome assembly GCF_020826845.1 of Diceros bicornis minor. Classification (NCBI taxonomy): domain Eukaryota; kingdom Metazoa; phylum Chordata; class Mammalia; order Perissodactyla; family Rhinocerotidae; genus Diceros; species Diceros bicornis. The sequence goes on from NC_080765.1 coordinate 16,125,853, forward strand.
CATCCTTCCGAACAGGAAAAAAAAATCCTTGGAATACTAAAAAAAAAAAAATACATGGCATGTTAAGGCCAAATTGGAGGGAAAAATCACTTTGGAATCTCTGATTTTCTCAAGTCACAATTTACAATCTACATTTCAAGGTCAATTGAACCACTTGATGGCCAATTTGGGAACAAGGAAAGAACTACATGAGGAATTATAAATGGCCACGAGAGTTTCTGACACCAGCCAGACCCTCGCAGCCACACTCGACTGAGTCTGTAATGATCTCAGGTCATTCCAAAAAGCACAGGTCAAAGGGGCTCTACGAGCACAGGGACTGTTGATTTAACACCAGCCTGGTGACATCCATTCTGCTCACTCTGTGGGTGGACATTAAATGTGGAGATCTGGCACTAACGGGCTGTGGGGGGAAAATCGGGATTTAATGTGTTTGTAGAAACCTGACCCTTCTCTGACAGCCAGGGGCTCCCTTTTCAGTTCTGAAACATCCATCCTGTTTTAGAGACAACACTCTGGGTACTCTGAGGGATCATGATTGGTGGAGGCATGAAAGTGAGGGTCATCCACGGAGATTTGGGAGTCATCCATGGAGTCAGTTTGGGGAACGGATTAGGGGAAGGTTCCTGAGGAACCAGAAAAGAGAATTGATCTGTGTGCGTGATGAAACATACTGTTCTCACTGTTAATGGTTAAGGAAAACCATGATTATTTTAAGTGTAGGAAAGAAAAGCTATCTCCAAAGCTAGAGTAAATGCCTACATGGATATTCAAATATGAATTCGTTGGCTAAATTCATTTAGATGCTGAATCAGAAGTCATTGAGCCTTGTCTTTGCAGAATTTGTCTGAAGATAATAAACTCTCATATCAGTTGTCCCCAAATGTTTGAAGACTGGTGTAGATGTGGCTGCATCAGAATCACCAGGGATTTTTATCAGAAGTGCAGATCCTTAAACCCCATTTCCAAAGATTTGAGTTTAGTGGATCATCAGTAATTCAATCCTCTCGCTGCTCACTTGGGGAGACCGAGTTGTAGAAAATATATTTATCTTTCATGGTAAATCTTATTAAATTCTTCTTGCAAAAAGCAGGGTATAAATGCATGTAACAGGATGCAGCTGATTCGAGACTGAGCCATGATCGGGACTGAAATCTTCGACCGCCAGTCCAATGTTCATTCCCATGATAACTTAGTTGTTTTCTGTCCATTTGGAGGATTTCCCTCCTCTTAAATCTCCTGCTGGTCCAGCTGAAACACCTAGTTCCTTGAGTGTCATATAGTCTGCCCTGAACCCAAAACAGAACATGTGCTTTTGCATTAAACCCTACAGCTCAATCCCACGCTTCATCAAGGCGCATGCTCAGCCACAACACCGGCACACGCCCCTAATACATTGTGACACCCTATTACTACAGTGCTTTTATGAGCTTCAAGGGAAATTACATTTTAAATTATAGCATACAAGTATAATGGAAAATCTAATTGTCGCAATGACAGTTTATTTATCAATCATTTATCATTTTGATTTATAAGGTGCCCAACTTGATTTAAAGGTAGCTAATGTTTAAAAGTCTCAAGGCACCTATACAACCACACACACATTGAAAGCAGCAAAGTGAATAACTCCTGCTTTTCTGCAGCTCTTGGCTCAAGACTGAAGCTAGAAGTGCAATGAGGTTGGTCGTGGGGACCTCCAGGCAGCATCTCAGAACCTCTTGATATCAAATCTCATTGATTATAGAACTTGGTAGCTATAAAGTGTCAGTGTTAACTTGGAGACATCATATAACGTGGTTCAGTCATATTAACATTTCTGTGTCCCAAGGTCACAGAGTTTCAGAATTTAGAGCTAGAAGGGACTTCCAGAAGTGACCTGATTTCCACACTTCCATCCTCCACCTTAGTTCTATGGAAGGTATCTTTAAGATTCACCCAAAAGAGTCTATAGGAGCAGGTCATTCGCCCTTCCAATGGAACCCAGGCCATGGTGTAAATTTGCATGCCCTAGCTCCCAAACCTTTCCTCCCTGCCAACTCTCCATGGGGTTGCTCTAGGATCTGAGCATCTCTCTGACTCTCAGATTCATCCTCGCTTGGACTTGATATCTCCTGCCAAGCCTGGCCTTAGCCCTGGTTTTCCACTTTATCCATCCTGGCTCTGGAATCTCTGAATGACCTTACCACGAAGCAAGACTCCAGTTAAAGCAACAGAAATGTTGGGAGGCTTGAAGTCCCAGACTGGCTCCAGCAACTAAATCAAAATCAGAGTCTTCATTGGGGAGCCCTGCCTACAGGCCAACTCCAGTGGTCACATAGTGTTTTCCAGAGCGTGGTTCCTAATTCAACTCAGCACACACGTACACGCCAGGCACAATGCTTACTGGGGTCCCGCCATGAAGGGATTTTCCCAGCCCCCAAGGTGTTCAAATTCTGGTCTTCCACCTTCAAAGGCGACATTCTTTCCTCTAAACCCTACTGTTCTCTAGCTCATCCCGTCCCACTTTATTTGCTATGTTCAATCACCTTGTTTGGAAAAGGCCTCAGGTCCACTAAGCTGCCACAGTGAGAGAAGAACAGAACTCTCATTTCATTCTTCAGGGCTCTGATATTTGTCTACTAAAGAGGGATATGATCTGCTTCCAAATATTAGAACACTTTGTTGTCAATAAAAAGTCTGATTTCCAAATGGCTTGATCACTTAATAATCACCACTTCTTGAATTATGCTAAAATGGTCTATAAGGACTCATCATCTTCCGCCAGTGAGAAAGACTAATTTCTGTAAGTAACTGATGGCTGTATCATTTGCCCTCTTAAGCAAGTTGTGGACCAGTTGGGATTCACAGTGAAGACCCCCCATCGTATTACTTGAAGTAAAAAGGTAAATGTTTTCTTGCAGGCATTCCTCATACTAACTTGAAGGCACAGAATGTTGGAAAACCAACACTCTACCTGTTACTAGTGGGAACAGAGTTGACCTGATTCCCTATGTGGTTTGATTTCCAGAAAGCTGCCCTGGCCCCTGGAAACATTCTCTTTGGGATTTGTCCTTAGTACAATGCCTGACACATGGTAAGCCTTCAAAACACATTAACTGGTTGTCATTATTATGAGTATTACTATTATTGTTATTATGCATTAAAATCTCTTAAAATTGATCCAATTGAATCGACTGATACTTTGTAATTTGTGGGGAAGGTGAAACTATTTGACCCTTTGTTTAAGAAGCCATATCATATATTTTAAAAAATCATGACAGCAACTTGCATTTTTACTGCCCCTCAACTTTGCATACAAGTTGGGCTTTTAGAAGTCAGCTCAGACACCAAAGCTGTCAGCCAAAGAAAGAGCAGGAAGGTAATTGGTTTGTCAGGAGCGCAGATGTCTTTATCGTCTCCACTCTGTCCAGCCTCCACACCAGGCCAGGCTTAGGTGGAAGCGAACTTCCGCACAGTCAGCAAGTGGGGATTGGAATTGGCTGTGCCGCCTGCCATACTCACACGGCCCTCTGAGCAATAGCTTTCTGCAATCCCCAGCCATACTTCTGGGTACATTTTAGTTCATGGCTTATACAGCAGCTCTCTGCTGAAGCCAAAAATCCCTGCTCTGAGCTGCAGACAGCACAGCTAAAACCCTGCCGGACTAACTTGGTTTGCCACCTCCGTACTCTAGTGGTCAGACTTTGCCCCACTTGTTTCCCAGGTGGCTACCTCTCTGTGACTGAAATTATAATGCTCCTTCCTTGTGCTACCTGGAATCTTTCACCGTGCTCCACCCATGGGACGCCATCTCCTGGGAACCTGAGAGCAAAGCTGGTTTAATCCACACTCAGTTCCTCATGCCGCCTTGGACTTTTGTCTTGGGAATTCAGACTCTTCCACTCCAAAATGGGACCACTCATCTCCAGCCCTGCCTGCATGGATCCCATCTTTCATCTCTCACTCAAGGTCCTCCACATGAGCTACGACTCAAGGAAGCAGGGAAGGAAACAGAAGTCAACCGATGGGGCTGCATGAGGCTCAGTCTGAGCCCTGTGGAGCTGAAGCACAGGACACCCACCGCCCTTCTCTGTAGTTTGGCCTTAGCTCAGAGCTGAGTCCTTTCTTTAGACTTTGAACACCTTGAGAGCAGGGACCAGCTCTTACTGTTTGCATCCCCAGCGCCCAGCACAATGCCATGAGCATCTGATGTGCTCAGTCTGTAAACTAAATAAACAAATGGACAAATATCATGGATTTCCTGCTCCCTAATATCACCCTAAGCTTTAGTTCTGCCATGGTAGCAAAATGGAAGCTTATTTTTCTACTAGCCAACAAGTTAGCTAAACGGTATTATTAGTATCTGTCTTAATAAGTAATGCTTCTAGCCAGCTAAAAATCATTCAAATGTGTTTGTTATAGAAAATGAGTTTGCTCAATTAAGCAATAGGTGGGAAATGCAAATCAAAACTACAACGAGCTACCACGTCACACCGCTAGGATGGCTATAATAACAATAACAGTAAAAACAGAAAATAACAAGTGTTGGTGAGGATGTGGGGAAATTGGAACTTGTTTTACACTACTGGTGGGAATGTAAAATAGTTCATGCCTCTGTGGAAAATAGTTTGGTGGCTCCTCAAAAAGTTAAACATCGAATTACCATTTGACCCAGCAATTCCACTCCTAGGAAAATAACCATTTTAAAAAGAAGTGAAAACAGGTACTCAAACAAGTAGGTGTACAGGTGTATTCACAATAGCTAAAAGATGGAAAAAGCCCAAATGTCCATTAACAGATGAAAGTATAAACAAAGGGTGGCCTATCCATACAATGGAATATTATGCAGCCATAAAAAGGAATGGAGTATTAATATACTCTGCAACATGGGTGAATGTTTAAACATTATGCTACATATAGATGCCAGACACAAAAGGTCACATATTGTACAATTCCACGTATATGCACTAGCAAAGGTAGATAAATCCATAGAAGGAGAAGGCAGATTGTTAGTTGCCAGGGGATGGAGGGAAGAGGAAATGGGAAGAAATTACTTAACGTGTACAGGGTTTTACTTTGGAGTGATAGAAATGTTTTGGAACTAGATAGAAGTGATGGTTGCACGACATTGCGAATGTACTAAATGTCATTAAATTGTTCAATAAAATGATTAATTTTATGTTAGGTGAATTGCACTTCAATAAATTAATTTTTTAAATTAAGCAATAGATGAATTCACTCACCTTATGATAATGAGTCTCACTACTAGTGTACATTATGTAGATTACTCTGCTAGTCTCATTTTTGTCTTTTTGGTCTGTCTGAAAGAAAGGGAGTCTCTAACAGGCTTTTGAAAAGGCATTAAAATCTGTCCAAATACTCAAAGCCGGTTGCTTCCACAGGCCTTGCACAAACACAGCTGCTTTGATTCCAAGCCTTGGAACCGGCAAGCACAATGCGGATTTGGCCCAGAGAACTTAGATCAGCCTGCTCTCAGGCCCGGGACTTGGTAGCATAATAATGGAGTAGAGGAGTGTGTTTGGGTGAAATGGAGAGGGGCTGAGTCAAAGGCTAGTGGTTGTGCTATTCATAGGAAAACTGAAATTATGAAAAAGCTGTGAGTGGGTTGATGAAGACAGCTCTCTGATCTCCTGGAACTTACTTTCTAGTCAGGGACACAGACACTAAACCTAACAAACCCACCACTCAGGGAATAAGAAAGTAAGTAGATACTCTGGGATAGTGAAGCTTGCTCTCAAGACAATAAACCAGAATAAAGTGCCAGACCATGATGGGTGTGGGCAGACGGTGGCGTTAGTTAGGCTGGTTAAGGAAGCCTTCTCTGAGGAGGTGATGTCTGGGCTAAGACCCAAATGTTGGGAAGGAGAATTCCAGGTGGTGGAACAGAAAGTGCGAAGACTTGGATGCAAGAGTCCGTTTGGGGCAGGTTGTTTCCCTCTCTTGGCTGCTAAAAGGAAACATCTTTCCTCTACTCACAACACTTCTGACACCAAATGTTTGGGTTTTTCCCTCATATTAGCAATCTGACACTAACTACCCAGAGTTAGTGCAGACCCCATAGGCTATGGGCTCAATCACACAAGACTGCCCCCCTGAATCACAAGTAATGGGTCCTCAGGTTAGCCACATTTCTGCCCAGCTTGGCTACAAATTGAGGATTCTCATGACTGCTCCTCCAGTCCGATAACTTGCTATAAATGTTCGCAGAACTCAGGGAAACACTTTATATACTAATACTGGTTTCTTATAAAGGACACAGTTAATGAGCAGCCAAATGGAAGAGATGCATAGGGCAAGTTATGGGAGGTGGGGGTGCATGGAGATTCCATGCCCTCAATGGGCACACCAACCTCTCAGCAACTCAATGTTTTCACCAACCCAGACACTCTTCAAACCACATCATTTAGGCATGATTGATTAAATCATTGGCCATTGGTGATTAATCAATCTCCAGCCCCTCTCCCCTCCCTGGAGATTATGGGGTGCGGCTGAAAGTTCCAACACTCTAATCAAGCCTTGGTCTCTCTGGTGAACAGCCCTCATCCTGAAGCTATCTAGGGACCCCAGCCACCAGCCATATCATAGCACACAAAAGACACTCTTGTCGCTGGAGATTCCAAGGGTCTTAGAAGCCCTTGCGTCAGGAACCAGGGACTAAGACCAAAAATACTAAAACAAAAGATGCTCCTATCACCCTGTCACTCAGGAAACTACAGGGGTTTTAGGACCCGTGTGCCAGGAACCAGAGGCAAAGACCAAATATATATTTCATATTATGGCACAGCTGCCCACTGCCACTGCTGGACCAGTTGAATCTTCCCGAGCTTCTCCTCTACTCTGTCCTCTACAAACTGCACCAACACAGAGAGGGGGCCATGCCACGTGGATCTTGGGCACAATCCTCATTGCCCCACATACTCACCACAGACTTCATGACAAAGGTAACTTGTGCCATCTCCTTTTCTGATTATCGAGGCCAGAGTGAGACACTTTCCTTGTGGGGGAAGCGTCCTGGGGGATGAACATGAAGATTATATGCAGCAGCTGCTCTATCTGGCGTGGGATGAATGCACACCCTCTAACCGTATGGTTAAACCAAATCCATAGCCCCGGGCGTCTACACCTTCACAGCAGTTACAGAGCCAGTCAGTGAGACCCAGGTGGGCCCCACGCACGGGGGAAGCACAGTGATGCAGAGACAGGGCCTTCAGGTGCACGGGGGTATGAACCAAGCTGGGAGGAGACCATGGGGCGACCTTAGCAGGGCAGGCCCTGTGATCTGAGCCAGCGAGATATCCTACCCCTGCAGGATGCATTTAGCCCACCGCCCGCATCAGTTAGAGAAAGCAACACCCAGGAGATTTGGGAAATGCCTCTAGACACTACCCTCTCCTCCATGTTCTGTGGTTTTCATTTTACAGCAGCAGTTGGACAAAATCTAAGCCCGTGGCAGCAGCATTAAACACTGTGTTCCCAAATATTCATGTCATGTTCTTTTTTTAACCAAATTAGGCCATCTAGTTGGAAACAGCCTCAGTTTAACATCTGATCCCTGCTGGAGCCTTTCCACTGTCAGTGGAAGTGTGAGGAGACACCCTCCCGCCCCACCCCCTGCTAGTGCCCAGGAGTGGGGAGCGTGGGGAGGAGCAGGGCCTGGCATTTCGGTCCCAGCCTCAGGTTGCCTGTGCAGATATGCAGCTGCTCTGCTTTGCACCAGCTCCGGCACACAAAGGCTCTTGTGGGGCTGCCATCTTTAGAAATGACTTCTCCATAGGAAAATTCCCAGGGAATTTAGCCACCAAATGCCTTCCTAGGAACCCCATCCTCTTCACTAATCCATGCTTCTATCCATCTTTTTTAACTCAACTTTTCCAGGAAGTCGACCTGGACTACCCTCTCCAAACCACCCATTCCATCATACCAGCTCCCTCAAATGCAACACCATTTTGCATTGATTTATGTCCTCATTTTTTAGTAAGTCATTTTAATAAACGGGTAACGAGGAAAGGGAGGTTCTTAATTTGATTACTTCTCATACTTAGAAATTAGAAACTTCTCAAAAGCAAGGAACAAATTTGACCAGTATAACTGAGCCCTTTATTAAATAATAGATGTATTCATTTTAATTGCCTTATTTAACCTCCACAAGAAGCCCGTGGAGCAGATATTTTCATGACCCTTGAGATAAAGTAACTTGTCCAGAGCCACACAGCCGGAAATGTGCCATCCAGGATAACAACCCAGTGTTCTGATACCCAGTCCAGTGTTGTTTCCATACACCTGGCCTCCTCTTTCCAGATGTCTCCTTAGAACCCGCTCATGTGGGTACTGAGGAAGCATTGGCCACCTGGCTAACCACTGTAGCAGAGGAATGCGGGCCAGACTAGTTAACACCCATTTTAGAGTGCAGGAAGCAGAAAATAACCATTCAATTCCTAAGAGCAACCCCCTCCTACCAACCCATCCCACCCCCCCAGGTTATGAGTCATCTGGATTTTCACTCAACTGATTCTGAAATGTTTAAATTGGTAAAAATAACTCTCCCCCCTTCACAAGACTTGAGACACAGTGATGTCTCAGCTTCCTGCTAAGTCCCGAAATGAGGAGAGAGGGTCAGCACTGTACTCCTACGATCCAGACCAGGCTCCCCAAATATTTCCCCCAGCAACCTGGAACAGACGGGTCTCAAAACCCTGGTACACTCTCCAGTAGGGCTCTTTACCTTCCAGAGGAAGGTTCCCAGACAAAGCTCCGTCAGCAACCCATTAGTGGGGACTGGGTTATTGATAACTGAGGTCTCTGGGTTCTTAGAGACCAATGTCCAAGGCGGAACCAGAGGGAAAGTAGCTGAGCTGGAAACCAGGCAGGGGTCAGTGGCAATTTAGTTCAGCGTCATCACTTTGTGTGCACCATGCTTTATGTAGGGTTGACTGACTGTAGCCACTTGGAGCCCATCAAGCTGTCAGCACTAGCGTTCACAGGAAGATCAGATTAGGGCCAAAAGGAGGTGACAAGAAGTCAAGGCAGAAACTGTGATTCCAGATGGATTTCCATGGACAACATTCATCTCTGAAAGGACCTCTCTGGCAAGCCAGCAGCCCTGTGTCTCAGCATCTGCCTCCACCCGTTTTAGAGATGCAGCACTTTGAACCCAGCATCTGATGGCAACACAGACGCAAACCAAGAGGCACGCCTTCACCTCCCCTTCTGTGCCCCCGGCTTTCCTTGAAGCACTAACAGATGCCTCATGAAGGGGCAGCTGCTTCAGCGGGGTCTGAATAACAGGACAAACCAGCAAACAGCAACATCGCTTCTAATTGTGACCCTGAACATGTCATTTATCTTCTTAAAACCTCCATTTCCCCGTCTGTAAAATGGGACAGGCTGTGTACCTCCGCTCCTCAAGTTGGCTGTGAGATCTAAAGAGATCAAAGCGTGTTAAAGAACAGCCCAGGGTCCAGCAAATGGGATGTGCTAGACGAATGTCACCTCCTTTTGCTCCACTTCTCCTCCATCCTGATTGGAGAAGTCAGAGATCCGGCTAGGGCCTGCGGAGAATCTGAGGAGGCCCCCTCTTCAGGGAAGAAGGAGGGAGGCGCAGGGGAGGCCCCACAGTTATGCAGCATGTAGGAGAAGCAGGAGACAGTAGGAGATAATTGGCTGGGGAGAGTGGCCACACACCCCAAGGTGAAGCATGGGGCACTTTACAAACAAATAAGGTCAATTATCCGAGGTTGTTGGCTTCTTTGGTGCTGTTATTAACCTATATTGCTCTTATTAACCTTTCTGATGAAGAATCTTTCAAAAATAATTATATTAAAGCACAATTCTCTGCAAGTTTCAAGTAAGGAATTGCTCTATTTCAGTACTCCTGCGTCACGAGATAATGAACACCTGATTGCCTGGCTTCCACGATGAGCTTTTTAATCAGGTTCCTTTCCTTGCTCTACTGCAGGCTCAGGGCAACTCCTGGGAGCGGCGGGAAGCTCAAGGAGACCCAAGGAGGAAGGGTTTAAGGGCAGGACTGGAAAAGGGGAAACAGACTTTGAAGGGAAGTGGTCAATGTTCTTTCCAGAGGAAGCAAACAGTCACCCACCTGGTGAGTGTTCTGAGGTCTTGGAAGGGACTTGCGAGGGGCCCCTCCCCAGTGATTGCCTCTACGTCCGGTCCCTCCGGCCTGGAATTGTTCTGTACAGAGGACACACTGGTTCCACGAGGAGCGATGGATCGGAGGTCAAGAGCGAGCCTCCCGACACAGAGGACTGACCAGCTACACACATATGTTAATTCTGAGAGGTGTGCGGCAGGGGCCGATCCTGTCTGAGCACACGTGTTGCAGGTCAGGGGTTACCAGGTGCCAGAAACTAGAGGGTGTTGGAGGACCACAAAAGAGCAGAGACGGGACCAGAAAGAAGGGAAGGCTGGCGGGCGGACGTATTTGGACATATTTGGTTGACCTTGCTCACTCCTGTAACTGCCTAAGTGCGAGACAGGACACAGACAGACCCCGTGGGACTCAGGCAGCCGGGAGCTGTCGCCTGTCCACACTCTCATACATGCGATCTCCGCTTGGCTGCAGGCTCGGCCAAAGTCACAGCTGCCACGGCAGCAGCCTCCGCAGTCCAAGAAGCACAGTTTCAGGGGCCAGTTCCTTTCTGGTAGTGGAGATCTGGCTTTCTTTCTCCCCCACCATGCCCTTTCGCCGCAGGAGATTAACTTGCACTCCTGAGACTTTAGAGCTCTTGGAACAATGCCTGGTCCAGAGAGAGCCCTCAATGTCATCTTATTAGCAGGATATACTGGGAGTGAAAGTGTGTGAGGCAGACACAGGAAGAGCCGAGGGTCTGGCCTTAACATATAAATTCAAAGTAGTCCCTGGCCACTTTCCATCCTAATTCTGGCAACATGAAGTTCACTCCTCGATCTCTCAGGGCTTTCCCCCAACAAAGAATCACGTCTCCAACTTCATCACATGAAGTCAATGGGAAATGGGATTTCCATTACATTCCTTACATTCCACACATATTCACTTAAATCACGACCTTAATGGACTAAATGGAGGGAAAATATTGCCCCTAAACACAGGCCAGGGAGATGGACATGGAGGCCGGTAAATCGTGGGCAACTCTAGACCTAGGTCATAACAAACATGTAAGGTAGTGACTAACATCAACCCATTTTACAGATGAGGAAACTGAGTCACAGAGAGGTTAAAGAAGTTTCCCGAGGTCACGTAGGTAGTAATGGCAGAACCAGCATTCACATACAGGCATTTGGTTCTCAGAGTCTGTTTTTTATAGCCATGATTCTCTACTGCATAGAGGTGGTAGGCTGAGAATTTGTTCACAAATATGGGCGAGAGAGGAGCACACCAGGGCAAGGACTCTCTCATGAAAGGGAAGTTCAGGTGACTGGGTATGGCCCCCTTACAAGCCCTGTGGTCATAATAAGTCAAGCGCCAGGAAATGCTGGTAACCCAGAGAGCTGAGCAGCAGGTATAAGAAAGGAGTAGGACCTTAGCAAGCAGGGGTCTGGATCCAGGCAAACACCATGTGACAGGTACAAAGCCAAGGTCACCTCATGAACCAGCCTTTATCTCAAGGTAGATGCCCAGAGAATTAGCATCCAATTCTCCCTCGTGGGCCATGTTGGGGGTATAAAGTGACAGGATACCTGAAGTTTCTTACGGTTGAAAGATCCAGAAGGTGAACAGGAGCCAGATATCATGAGCACCAAGGCCAAACTAGGTGAAGCCAAATACAGTCTCCAGGCCATAATGGAGAACCTGCCCATCAGAGAGGCAGTGCAGCACAGTGGTTAGGAACACACACTTGAGAGCTGAACTGCCTGACCTGGCTTCCCAGCTCCTCCCCTTACTAACTGTGGAGGCTGGGGCAGGTTGTTGAATCTTCCTGTGCCTCCTTTTCCTCATTGGTCAAATAGAGTTTTGTGAAGATTAAATGGGTTAACATATGCAAGGCTTAGTTTGGTTAACACCCACATAGCAAGCACTAAATCGCACAGGAAGAACACGCAAAGAAACCAATACTCACTGGAATAGAGAGAAGGGAAAAAACCAAACTCGCACCAGTACTATCTAAAAAGCAGAGGCAGCAACGTGGTTCCAAATACTCTCCACCATGTGTATTAAAGTCCTAGACATGTTAGGAATAAAGTGATCAAATGGGAAAATAATACCTGTCCTGGGGAGTGGTTAGAAATTATGGAGTAGAAATAATGCAGACTGGGGGGTGACAAACCCAGATGCCCTCACGGGCCCAGGCAGACAACAGCATAGGAGGACAGTCATTCTCAAACTTGAATGTACAGCAACATTACCTGAAGGGCTTGTTAAAACACAGATGACTGGGCCCCAGGGATTCTGATCCAGTGGGTCTGGGGTGGAGCCAGGGAATCAGCATTTCTAACAAGTCCTGAGCAATGCCTCGATGCTGCTGGGCCCTGACCACACTTTGAGAACCATTGGCCTAGACCGAGAGGGAGTAGTGAAACTGTGGAGAATCGATATTGCCTTCCAGGAACATGGTCTCAAGCTACCAAATCTTCAGATGTTTGAAAGAAAAGTCTTGAATTTGGAATTTGATGTGATATACCCCCGATGTCTAAAATACTATGCCGGCCACACAAAACATGGCTGCTGTTGTGTGACTCCAGGTAGAACATTCAATAATGAGCAGACTGGCTCAGCTCAGACAAAGACAGCGACAGGATGAGAATCAGCCACAAAGGAGGAAAAATGGGGAGGCTGATCGTTTTTAGGACTTATGTGCTCTGCTGCCGTTATGATGTCAAGAAAGTAGAGCAGCTTATGTTTTTGTCTGAATTTAGAAGCAACTCTTCTTGTAAACAGTATGTAAACACGATGAGAGAAAAAAATCCTGAAAGCTGTAGGTAACATTCTAATAAAAGAACAGAATGGTGGATGGGGAGCCAAAGGTGGTTCAGAGAAAGAGAGAGGTTGGGGAAATGGGGTTAGCATCTCTAACCAAAACACACTGGTCGGCTTTCAATGTGAGTATCTGGGACGTCCATGTTAGGACTCCGAGAGAGCCGAGCTGTGTTAAAATGAAAAAAAAATTCTAGTTTCTTTATTTTTTTTTTCAAATAGACTTTCTGAAAACCAGGAAATGCAAGAGTCTCAAAAACACCCCTGGAAATCCAAAAACTTGTTTTCATTTGTGTAGGTTTCCACGAATAGATAGCATTTGCTAACGAAATTCCCTAATTGTTTGTAATATTAATGAAATAGAATACACATTTGATTTCTACTGGAATCTTTCCATCAAACCAATATCATTAGGCTTTTTTAATGATGCTCTAATTTTCCCTTGTTTTTATGAGAAATATTACCCTTGACAATCAAGGTCTTTGTGGTTTCTATACAAGACATAAAATTTTTTTCCAAAATGAAAGTTCACAAAAGAGAGTTTGTTCACATTTTACTAATAAATTCATTCAGATATGAAAGATCTCTATTTTGTGTGTGTGTGTGTGTATGTGTGTGTGTGTGTGTGTGTGTGTGTTTAATTTGCATCATTTAGATCAGTTAGAACCGGAGTCCTGTGGTTTCTACTTACCATCCTAGCTGAATGATTTGACTGAGACCAGTTCAAAATCCAAACTACATATTTTAAAACGGGGTGAATGGGTATTTTATAGCAAGGATTTTATGTTTGTTTGACTTATGTTCTTTGTTATCAGTTTGGTTTGAAGGTAGAGACATAAATTTTAGGAGTTTCCTTTCAGAAGTGGGACTGAGGGCAGGCACAAAAGACCCCAACCAGGAAGCTATTTGTAAATCAAACCAAAGGTTCTATGTATCTGGTACCCGTTAGTGTTAGGAGATTGTAAATGATCTGTCCTCCCGTTATCAGAGAAAAATTGAGGTGAGAAAAATTAATTATACTCAATATTCCTCAGCAGATAAATGAGGAGTTTGGCCCAACTCAGTCAGTGCCCTCATCATGAAAACAGTTGGGTTGAGCGTCTGTTAAGAGGTGGGCGATCCAAGAGCAGGCTTTAAGAATCACTGACTCTCAAAGTGATTTAAAAGTCAGCTAGTTCACACAGTTGTCTATCTCTTTTTGATTATATCTTATGCCATGACCACATTCTAATTCTGAGCCTCTTTCCACCCATTAAATTGATACATATGAAGCTGTATTTTAATCTCTGATTCATTTAATTACCTATGCTGTGCTCGAGATCCAAGGCCACAATTACTGTTTCCATGGGAATAAGATTCGCAGTGGCTTTTCCATCCCCCTCCACATTCACTTTCATGCTGCCTTCACCAGCTCTCCTGGACATTCCCATCTTCATGGAGTGTTCTCCATGCCAAGCCAAGAGGCCTTCAGAATAGGCCATAAACCCAAATCATAGCCATGAGTGCCATCTGCCTAGGCAGTATCCATATCCTCCTTTCTTCCCGGGTCTCAGTTGTCAGTAGAAAACACCACCTCCTGGTCCTCGGTCTCCTTCCTAAGAAAGACATCACAGTCCCAGCAATGCTTCTGCTCTGTGTGGATTTCAAAAGACAATGCTCATAGTGCAAGACCGTAAATGTCATTGAGTGGCAAAAATGATCAATCTCCAGGAATTCAGTGGGTCTTCACCTATTTTAGTTAACTCCAGCATCTAATGAAAGCTTGAGGTGGAGAAGTGACAGGCAATGGACCTCAAAGAAGGAGTAGAATCCTGTGGAACATTAGGTTGGGAAATGTCCAGGTTCCTCATTTTTACAGTGAAGAGACTAAAGTTAAAGTAGTGTAAAACAGACGCGGATCTCAACCTAGCTGCACCAGCGACAAGCTGGGCCACCTTGGGAGGACTGCCATAGCCTCTCTAACTTTACTTACTATTCAGCGAAATGAGAAAAATGATCATTGCCTCGTGGGGTCATTGTGCAGAGTAAACTAGATTGTCCCTGTGAAGGACATCGCAAGCACTCCACATATGGGGGAGATTCTGGCAAAGGCAACTCCCTTTTCACCCACTTACCTTTGAATAAGGAGCACCAAGCGGTAAAAAGACCATCTCTTTGAAGTCAGTCAGAGTCTGGGACTAAGTCATGGATCCATCACTTACCTGTGATATTTCACCTTTCTGAGCTGCAGCTTCCTTGCCTGCAAATGGGAGATGCAGGCTCACCTCCTCTAGTCGATGTGTGGCAGCAGCACAGGGTAGGCACTTGAGAAACATTTATTGCTTTTCCCCTTGAATTCTCCTCCTGGCTCTGTACGTACCTCTGTGGAACCTTGGGAGAGTTATTTAACCTTTCTGGGTCTGAATTTCCCTATCCATAAAACTAGGAGATTTGACAAGATCCTCTTTCAGTTTCCTTCCAACTCTAACATTCTATAATTCTGTGACTTTGAGCCACCCAAGGGATATGGTAATGGTTACATTACACAAAAGACTCGGATGTAATATTATGAGCTGTAACACAGGCTTCCAGCAAACTCTCCTGCTCTCCCCAGCAGAATTCCCTATTGTTCTGAGTGTAATGAATAATCCAACACGACACATGCTCTGTCTGAGCCCTGCCCATGTCCACACTCGGGGCCAGCTGGAGGCAACATTGTAAAGCTGGAGAAGGATGTTGTCAACATCTTCTCTTCCCCTGGCAATGCCCTCTGCCCAGGAAAATGTGTTCACTTACCTTGGACATCACCCACCTGGGCCAATACACATGCTCTAACTAATTCCTGCTCCCACAAGAGCCTCCAGACTTCACCATCATTTTGTTCCATTCCTTTGGGACGCAGTGTGCTTTCTGTCAATCTTATGAAATGGTTCATTTAAATACATATTACTTGCTTTAAAAAATACAAAGGTGAGCAAGACATAGTACCTCTCCTTAGGAGCCTTCAGTCTTAAAGGTGATCCTAACACACAATTATAAATGGGAAAATATCAAGTACAAAAATAAAAATAAAATGATGTTCTTTTAAGGAAGGAAGAGAACATTACTCCCTCAAGGAAGAAGGGAAGGCTTTGTGGAAATGTAGCATTTGAGCAGAACCACAAGTATCAGTGGGATCTGACAGGCAATGTTGGTGGATGAGAGCGATATGGACAGAGAGAAAATTATAAACAGAAGTATTGAGTGAGGAAGTATACAGTAAATTTGGGAAACCAAGAGTAATCTGATTTGGCTGGGGTGCATGAAAAGGAACAATGAATGAGGTTAGCAAGGCTGGTTGAAACTCTACCATGAAGTGCCTGAAAAGCATAATTAAGGTTTTTTTCAATAGACAATGGAGAACCATTGAAAGTCACATGGCAAGGGCGGGGGGAAGGGAAGGTCAGACAATTTTCATGAGAAGCTTAATCCGGAAGCTATGTTTGGGAGGGTTGAAGTAGAAACATGGGAGGCAGGCAACAAGCTTGAAGATCTCTGTAAGTGACCTGGTGAGAGACCATGAGATTTGAGACTCCAGGAGCAGCCAGGATAATGGAAGCGGAAATGTGAAGGAGAATCAAGAGAACTAGGCTATGATGACATATGGAAGCAAGAGGCATAAAAAGGGAACAAAAGATCAAAACCTTGATGACCCCAAACATAGAAAGCAGAAGTCAGGCAGAAGACTGAGTTTGCGTGGAAGACCTTGAATTCGGTTTGCCAGATGTTGAGATTTCGATGCTTTGGGGATGACCAGGAGAAGTGGCTTGGCCTGAACTCAGGACAGGGGTGGGGCTGACAGCCCAGACTGGAGAATCAGCTGAACATAATGAAGTGGCAGCAGAAGCTGTGGAATTGAATACATTCGTAAGAAAATGAGAGTTGTGAGAGAAGGGATGGGTGCCAAGCTCTGAACCTTGGGGAAAGTTACACAGATGGGGTCAAAGAAGGAAAAGTAGTCCAAGAAGGGTATAGATGCACAGCCAGAGAATCAGCATCAGGGAAGGGCAGGAAGCACAGGGATTCCAGGAGAGGTCACGATGGGTGGGTTTTCTCTGTCATGCCTTCAGTTTAATCCAGAAATAGTGCCTTATCCTGCAGCTCCCGGGCCTGTCTGTGGCGGGAGTAATTCAGGACAGGCAGCCGCATCACCCGTCTCTTGAGAGGCTCAGCCCTGCTCTAGCCCAAGTGGGTGTCCCAGCCTTTCCCAGAGTCTTTGTCAGCCCCCCATAGAGCAGCTTTAGTGGGTACAAAGAGATGAAGAGTTTCCTTTCAATACCTCTTCGAAGAGCATAGCTTTGTCTGTAGGAAGACCCTAGAGAGCCCACAAGGAGTAGGTGAGGTGCTGCAGAGAGTGTGCACGAGCAGGTAGGAAGACATCAGAGGGTGGATAGAAGCTGCTCTGCACAACACAAGGAAAAGAATGAGGAACTCTTGAGAGCAAGTTGGAACAGAGAGACTGAGGTCCTGAGATGGGGGTGGGAATGAGAAAAAGGAGTAAGGCTGGACCTGGGGCTGGGGAGTGGGGAGGTGGGGCAAAGGGCATTTTAAGAATTGATATTACATAGAGGAAGCTTAAAAGCATATCACCAAGTGAAAGAAGCCAATCTGAAAAGACTGCATACTGTATGATTCCAACTCTATGACATTCTGGAAAAGGCTAAACTACGGAGAGAGTAAAAAGATTAGTGATTGCCAGGGGTTTTGTGGGGGCTGGGTGGTGAATAGGCAGAGCACAGAGGATTTTTAGGGCAGTGAAACTATTCTCAACAATACTACAATGGTGGATGCACATCATTATCCATTTGTCCAAAACCGTAGAACGTACAACACCAAGAGTGAACCCTAATGTTAACTATGGACCTTGGGTGATAACGGTATGTCAATGTAGGTTCATCAGCTGCAATAAACGTACCACTGCGGTGCAGGGTGTTCATAGCAGGGGAGGCTAAGAGGTGGGGGGAGTATATGGGAACTCTGATTCTCTGCTGATGAATGTAAAACGGCTCTAAAAAATGAAGTCTATTTAAAAGAGAAAAAAAAAGAATTAACATTGATATTGCCTCCTTCAAATACTTGTTTACATTGCTACTGTATAAACCTCTCTTCAATCAATTCTTTCTTCCCTGTCCCTCAACCCTCTCCCGCAAAGACTTTATCAAAGTATGTTGAAGTCAAAGCAGCCTTGGCATACACGGATGTTTTCCCTTCTTACTGTGTGAGAAACTAGTGAAGAGGCTACGTTTTAGGTACAGAGATAGTCCTCACAGGCCCAGGAGGCGGGAGACAGAGGGGACCAGGAGAGCCCGAATCTTAGAGAAGTGACAGAAACCATGGGAACACTGTGGATTTCCCAAAGGCTGGAATCAGGAGGGTGAGTCACTCCCATCCAGACCTCAGGGCCCGGGAGCTCCCACTGCCAGCCCGGTCACGTCTGGAAGGCTCTGGCTTGGTATAGTTCATCACAGGTGCGCTCTGCAACTGCAGAGATTGGGAGGAGCAGGCTGGAGCAGAGGAGAGGGCACCACGTGACCTGGAAGTGGGCAGACAAGCCCTCTTATCTGAGCTATGCCCTCAACACGGGTTTTGACTTTGACCAAGGGCTCGGATTTCATGGTCCTTTCTGCTCTAAAATTCTACACTTCTATATCAGGACTTCCACCTTTCTTTGACACTTCCAAAAGAAGAACATCATTTATAAGCAAGCGAAGCAGTACGCAGTCATCGGGCTTCCCAACCACCCGTGTTATTGAATCCCAACCTAGTACATAGCATGTATGTCCTGCCAGAAATATAGGGCTTCCTCTACTTCAGGGGTCATCAAGTAGCAAATACTGGCCCACTCATTCTGGAGAGCTGACTGAGCTCCCACTCTTCACCCTGGGCCCGTGGCAGCAAGCAGTTACCTGCAGGACCCTGGCAGCAGCCAGACGGGGTGGGCAGGGAAGAGTGCCAACAGCCATCTGCCGGGCCCGGAGAAGTGGCAGCCCCATAAGCATTGTGCATGGTGAAGTGATCTTTGCTGACTTTCTTTAATCTCTCCAGGGCCCCCTGAGGTCAGAGATGTTTCAACAGCCATGGAGGCTGAACTTGCTCCCCGGGCCAGCTCAGCTAATCTGCTCCCCATGGGCTGCAACTTCCTCCGTCATGGCCAAACCACCAGGTAAGCAATAGGTGAACTGCAAGGTGTGCAAATATTTGGCTTCATCCACCATCAAATAAATCATTTTCCTTTTCCTGAGCTCTAGGAAAACCCAGCAGAGCTTCTGGACCTGCCCAGGAGGGGAGATTTAAGCACAGAAAGCTCACCCTGCTTAAAGGAACTGCAAGGCTGTAAAGAAAGTCCATTTTCACACACCCACAAATTACAACGGGGATCGCAAAACTTCGCTTTTCCAGTAACACATCTTCTCAGAGTGTGTTAGCCTGTGCACTGTAATAGGTGATATTATGCATGGAAATAAAACACCTTTACATGATGAGTTAAAATGAGGTTTCGTTTTTAAAACTTCTTTGCTGTAATGATTCAGGTCCATGTCTGCTCTGTAAAGGGAGCTGCTCAAGGCTTTCCTACGTTTCAGCAAGTCCTGAGTCCTGGAAAGTTGGTACAGTATTGCCTTGTCCCTTCCCCAAATGCCAGCTTTCCTGTGACACCCGGGCAGCCAGAGGAACCTGCTGTGCTTCCTACAGAGTGTTCCAGGTCCCGACACCTTTTCTGATTCCTTCCAAATGGTGCTAGATAAACTGGGTAACAAGGGGAAAATGCTTAGTCAAACTGTTGTGCAGGCTTCAACTTTACCAATTTTTTAAGATGATTTACTCTGAGGAGTAAATTTACTCCTTTACTATTGCTATTTTGTGCAACTTTTGATGGAGCGGTTTATGTATTTTGGGTCTGGCATCCTGTTCCTGCTTCAGTAGTACAGGGCAGAGACTGTGTGGGAATTCACGTGCTTTGTGGGATTTTTTAAAATCTCAGCTCTTCCTTCCTCTTCGAATATACAGCGCCAGCCTGCTGCCTCATCTTCCTCTTCCTCCTTCTGAACGCTCTTAAAGATCCACTCGCAGGCAGAGGCCAACACGTACGGGTCCAGCCAACAACGTGGCAGCCTGCTGCTGGTGCTGACATAACGAAACACCCACCACAGCAAGGATGCCTCACGCTTGTCACAGGCCTTGCCCGTGATCACTATGACAGGGACAAATAGGATCCTCCTCTTAGATTGTGGTATTGAAGCACAGCATGCCCCTTACTCCCCGTCATCCTCCGTTGTGAATCACCAACATGCCCAAACTCAGACAGCTGTTTGGAACGCAGATTGCTTTACTACAGTGAACCAATATCAGGACACCAGGGCACTGGGCCTTCCTTCTCACACAAGCTTAATCGCCAGTGTCTTAGGACCACATCTCTCCAAAAGAGAAAAGCCCTCTCTCTCCAGACCACAGACGTTCACCAGGTTCTCACACCTAAACTTGCAATGTCTAGTCTCTTTCTCAGGCCCCATCTTTGTGGCAAATCCATCAGAGCTTAGTCTCTAGATCCTTCTCTGACTGAATTCATTCTCCCCCACTAATTTTCTTCACGTCCTGCTTTCTCCAAATCCTTATTCTGGTTACCTCCAGGCCTTTTCTCGGACACCTCATGTCTGCCTCTGAGCCCACGGGGCTGCCTGGCTTGTTCTCCTTCAACTTCCTTCCAAGTCATTATAAAACGGCCATCCCCCAAAACCCACAACTGCTGCGAGCTACTTTACAAATGTCTAGCTACTCCGAAAGGAGCGGGCAGTGACACACCTGCAACCAGAAGGGGAAAGTACAGTGATAATCTAGACGGAGTATGGTCATGGCAGGGAACCAGAAGAGCTCTGCAGTGCACTGAGCATCTACTGCGTGTCAGATGCTCATTTCAAACCTTATTCTTCTGAGACCTGGCAACAACTAGCTGAGTTAAGCCATGTCGTCGCTGTGTTACAGCTGAGGATTCTGAGTCTCAGCGAAGTTTAGGGACCTGCAGAGACCATGCACTGGCCTGACCCAAGTCTCTCTGACTTCCTGTGAGAAGTCTCTGCTCACAAGAGGGGCTTTGGGCCTTCCTCTTCCACTTTACTCCCTGTGGTTGTTCCTCCTGCACCTGTCAAGTCATGAACCTGAGATGCCTGACATTAGGGTTAGAGATACAAACTTAACATCCCACCAAAGTGTCTCACTGAGAAGAGGCAACACAAAGAGCATACATGAGAAAATTCACTGCTGAACTTTTTATCTTGAAATAATTATAGATTTACAGGAAGTTACAAAGATAGCACAGAGAGGTCCATGTACCCTGCACCCAATTTCCCTCCAGCTGAAACCACAAATTTTTATATGTACTAATTGTGCTATTGGTCAGTTCTGAATATATCCGAATTTCCATTAAGATTTCTTCTCTGTCCCATGAAATATTTAAAAGTACAATTTTAAATTGCAAATATATGGAATTTCTTAATTTTTTTTTACTGATATCTAATTTAATTGCATTGTAGACAGAAAATGTGTCTATATGATATTCTTTGATATTTTCTGAAATTTCCTTTATGGCCTAGTACATGGTCAATTTTTGAAAATGTGCCATGTATTCTAGAAATAAATATACATTCCCTAATTATTGGGTACAGAGTAAGCCTTTTGTATCTTAGAGAGCTTCAGAAGATATTTAAATAACCTATTTCCTCATAAATTTTTGTCTGCTTAGTTTAATACCAATAGTGACATAAAATCCCCTAAAATCATTATGGATTTGTCCATTTCTCCTTGTAATTCAGTCACACTTTGCTTTTATATATTTTTGAGACTTATGATTATTTAAAGTTTAAAATTGTTGTATATTTCTGAAGAAGTGTTACTTGTAACACCCTGTAGATTCATCATTATGCCTAATTACTCTCCTTGCCTTAGAAAGCATTTGTCCAGTGTTGATACAACAGCTTTCTCTTGATTGCTAGGTTCCTTATCTTTTTCATCCTGGTACTTTCAACCTCTCTGTGTCTCTAGGTTTTGAGTATGTCACTTGTAATGTGCACTGAGATGGATTTTTCTTTTTCCATTCAATCTCTCAGTGTCTGTCTTTCAACTTATGAGTTGAATCCACTTACAGTGAGTGTGCAAATGGATTTTTATATATTCATTTTTACCATTCTGTTTTGTGCTTTCTCACCATTATTTTCATGCTTTTTTATGTTTTCTTTCCTGCATCCTTTGATTAATCAATTTTCCTTTATACCTTTGTTTCCCTTTGCTACTTAGAAGTTACATATTCAGTTTCTATTTGTCTGGTGGTCATCCTCCAAATTTTAACATGCCTACTTGGCTCAACGAGACCTAAAGTTAATCAATATCTCTATTCTCCTCCTAAACAATCAGATGGACTTAGGACGCTTCATTCTGATCAGCCCCTCTTGCCACCTCGAGGTTGTAAACCAGCATTTCAATTCCTTCCTCCAAGGCTGAATCACAGGATCTGCGGTCGCCACGTCTCCTGACACGTGAAGAACGCTGATCTGAGAGAATAATGTCAACAGGCAGAGAGAAACTGAGATGAGAGACAGAAAAAATTCTGACAGAATTTAAATCCCTCGCTCCAAATGTTCTGAACTTGAGCTGAATCCTTGCCCTTCCTGTGGTTTACCTAATCCAACTGGGAAGGGCGCTTCCTCCATCAATCTTAGAGCAAGTGTCCTGGGCTTTGATCTCATTGGACAACTCCAGTCACGTGTCTTTTTCTTATCCAATCCTCTTCTCACAGGGGCGAGATTTGACTGAGTAATTGAGGAGGAGGAGAGTAGCGTCACTTTCTCCCGATGACGTGGGCCGCAGAGGGGAACGGTGGTTTGGAACCATTCGTTTGGAACTCCCACCAAATGAAAATGGCATGCTGTCACGGAGAGAAGGAGAAATAGGTATCTGGCAGCTCCAAACAGCAGACACTCGCCCCTCAAATAAAGGGGCAATTAATTGTGAGGTAAGTTACGTCATGCATTCACTTATTTATCCTTCATTTAAATAATATTTTGTCATTCATTCAAATATTAAATACCTGCATGTCAGGTATCAGGGAAGAACTAATAAATAAGGCAGTCCTGGTCCTTGAAGAATTCGAAGTTTGGTTGTGAGCAGACAATTAAAGTCCTGAATAATAACTTCTATGATAGGAGTATGCACAAGGGGCTAATGGAAGTAAACTAGAGGTAGAGCAGGGAAGAACTTCCCAGTGGAAGGAATGCTTAGGCTGAGTCCTTTTGGGTAAATAGAAGTTATAAGGTTGAAAGGGGCAGGAGGACAAAGGGCCTGTATTCCAGTGGGGGATGGGGGGTACAGCATATGCAAAGGCTCCGAGCATGATATGATTGGAGAACGTCTCTGCCATCTTTCAACCATCTCCACTCTTTAGAATTCCACATCATTTACTTCAAACCATCCCCATTCTCGCCACCCATCCACTGTTATCTGCATCCTCAAAACGCTGTAGCTCAGTGAGTTTTCACTCTTGACTCACACTCTTCCATTTTATAAGTGAGACAATTGAGGCCCAGAGAGGTTTAGCCACTGGCTATAATTTATGAAGCTGCCTTTTCTTCTTTGGTTAAAGTGGAAGTGCATTGTGGGCTCGATTCTTGCCTGGTTCATACCCCTAAAGAACTCAGCACAAGGCCTTGCAATTACTGAATAATTGATTAATATCAGAATGAATTAATGATTAGCTTGATGCTAATCTCTTGGCTTGTGCCCTAAGATACAGACTGGGAAAGCCTTTGAAGGAGAAGTTAATGGTAATAAAAACAACCAGCTGTCATTTAATGAATATCGCCAGCTGAAAACTGTGCCAAGTGCAATGAAAATGCGTTTCTTTTAATTCTCACAATACCTCTATGAAATATGTTCTATCATAATTATAATTAGTTCCAATAATAAAACTTAGCCCTATTTAATGGAGGAAACTGAGGCTTGGAGTTGCTAAATCGCATGCCCTAGGTCACACGGGTGGTTCGCAGTGGAACTCAGATTGGCCCCAGGGCTGTCTGCTTCTGGAGCGCCCGCTCACAACCACTACATTCTAAGCCTTCTTGCAGAGGGGCTCTCTCAGACAATTGAAAGATGGCTCAGACACAGAAAATGCAATTTACACCTTCATCTCTGCCTCTCAGAGGAATGGCCTGTACACCCTCCAAGACCTTTTCCAGAAAGAAGTTGTTCATCTGTTATTCTGGAAATCTAAGCAAACGCAGAGCCAGCAGCATGCAGGAGAGGAAACGGCTAGGCCTTCCACCTGTGACCTTTCCCAAAGCAAACTGATCTGTGTCACCAGCCTCCACTCAACAATCCGACTTTCCGATGCTGCTCCTCGAGAAGGGACTTCGGGGGTGACAAGTCACCATCCATTCCTTCCACAGGGCTACGCTCTGGGGAGTTCACCAGACACTGGAGATCTGAAGATGGCTCGACGTGGTACTGCCTTCAAGAACCAACAGAGATGGGCATGTATGGGAATAATTGCAAGAAGGCATTGGAGGCTCTGTGGTCTGTGTACTATAATAATAATAACAAGGAGAATAATAGCCGCTAACCTTGGAGGGGTGCAGGGCACTGTATCAAGGGCTTTACCTTATTGCTTGTCTTACTCTATTCGGGCTGCTATAACATAATACTGTACACAGGGTGGCTTAAACAACAAACATTTATCTCCCCCAGTTCTAGAGGCTGGGAAGCCTAAGACCACGGTGCAGGCAGATCCAGTGTCTGGCAAGAATGCACTTCCTGGCTTGCAGATGGCCACCTTCTCGTTGTGCCCTCACATGGTGGAGAGCAGAGAGGCAGGGCTGAATCACCTCCCAAAGGCCCCACCTCCAAAAACCATCACATGATGGTTATGATTTCAACATATGAATTTGAGGGGGACACAAACATTCAGTCAGCATCTCCTAATTCATTCTTCATACGAACCCTACCCAGAAGCTACCATTAGCCTCCATGATATACTTTTTACGAATTTTACACAGGCGTGGAGAGGTTAAGTAATTGCCCAAGGTCACAGTAAATGGTGGGATGCAAATAAGAGCCCAGGCTGCCTGACCCTCAAAGCCAGCTCTGTAACTGTGCACACACACAGAATCCTATATGCAGGATGCTTTGAGAATCCGGAGGTCACTGTGATGCTGGCCCTCAGGTATGGGAGGAGCCCATCAGGGTGCTAAGGAGCGTAAAGACATCTGACAGAGGGAGCAGTGTATCAGGGGCCCGAGATCACATCGCAGGCCCAGCAGAGTCTATAGTGGAAGAAGCAGCAGAAGGCTTCCCGGGAGGCATGTTAACTTACCCGAGTGTTCAAGGCAGATCTGTGGTGGCAGAACACCCAGGTTTGGGTTCTGGATGCGCCATTGACCATCTACGTGACCTACATCTCAAGTTTCCACATGTGTGAAGTGAGAAGAATAATCGTTCCCACCTCCTGGGGCCCTAGAGAAAAACAAAATGAGGTAATCCATATAAATGGCTAACTCAATACATGTTAGCTGAGGGAAAAATAGCAAGTGACTTTTACAGGGAGACCTGAGGACTGAGTCATAGGGCTGAGTCAGGCGGAGAGGAAAGAGGTGGGAGGAGGTGTCACATGCAGAGGAAAAGCAAGTGATGATGTTCAGAGACAAGAGGAAGCAAAGGCCTAGAAGGGGCCCAGGGCAGCTGAGGAGGTGGAAGGAGAGGAGAGAATGGAGGAGATGGATTCCAGGATACATCTAGAACTTGGTGATTGATTGAGTTCTGGAGAGAGTGAGGGAAGCATCAATTTGGGTAAGAAGGCAAACAGAGGTGCCCGTACTGAAATAGAGGGGCCTGAGACAGAAGCATGGTGGGGAGATTCCAGGGTGCCTGTGAGACGTGAGCTGGAGCCATCCATAGGGAGTGATGGACACAGGCTAGAGCTCAGCAGAGAGGTCTGGGCTGGCATTTAGGAATTTTGGCAGATTCCTGTCAGTTGCTTATCCCTATATTCTTTCTTTTTTCTATCTCAGGAATAGAACTCCATTTTTTTTCAGAGCAGCTTTGAACCTGGCTAAAAGAGTACTTTTCCCAGCCTAAGATTTGGTTAAGGAGATAGAACAAAAATGTTGTGAAAAAACATTTGTCAGGTCCTCTTTTTTGCTGCCTGGGATGCAGATGTGATGGCTGGAACCCCAAGTACCCACCTTGACCATGAGGTAGAAATCAGGCTCTGAGGCTATTGGGGCAGAAGGATGAGTGCTTGTGTCCCTGATGGCATTGTGGAGCTGACAGCAGCCCTCAATTGCTCACCTCTAGAACTCATTAATATGATAAAGAACAACACTCCTCCCTTGCTTAGCCACTGGAATTTAGGAGTTTTCTCTTCTGTGTAGCTAAATCTAATCTTTCCAATACAGATGTCATCAGCCTATAAATGGTGACATGAAACTTGAGAGCAAGGAATGGAAGAAAGTGCCCAGGAAGAGGAGATAGGAGAAGAGAAGGGACAAACAGAGGAAGAGACACCTGTCAAAGAGACTGAGAAGGAGCCAGGATGAGATCGTCGAGAATTAAGAAGGCTGATGTCCAAAGAGGGCCAGAGCGGGGTGTAGGCAGTTGAGGCCCACATGAATTCCCCGAGCCAAAGGCCCTCTCTCTGTCTCGAGTTCCTGTGCAGGAGAATGAACAATGAAGGGGGCTCACTTCAGACCCAAGGGATGAAGGGCTCAGACCCGCCTTAAGTCAGACATTTCCATGTCAGAAAGCCCTGATGGGTAGAAATCCTTTCCTTGTATAAAGTGGAAATCTGCCTTCCTGTGACTTCCACCCACAGCCTCCTTAAAGACACACAGAATAAAACCTATGCCTTTGGCTTCAAGACAGCCCTTCTGAACTTTGAAGAAAACATTCTTGTGCTTCTTTCCTCCCAGATGAAGACTCGTTAATTAACTCTCAAACATTCATCACACCACTAGAATTCTAGATCCTTCCCAATGCTTGTTACCTCTTCTAAATGAACGTTATCTTGCTAATATCCCTAAATGGGCACAAGCTAAAGGAGGCTGATGAGTCCCACAGACCATCACCTCCCTGCTCTGGCATGGCGCTCCTATTTAATGTGGTCAGAGCTCTTTGGGAGCTGATCACCCTGTGGGCTATGTTGAGCTTGAGGCTTTTGTTAAGTCCGCTCATCCAGCAAGGACAAACGTTGACATCTTTTTAAATGACACCCAACCTCCCTACAGAAGTGGGCAGAGAGATTAGATCCCAAAAGGCAGTGCTGAGATGTTCCCTGACTGTTGGGTTAGAAATCAATTTTAATCTCTCACCTATGATTTCAGGGTGAAGCAGCCCCTAGACTACACCAGCCTCATCAGCAAAGCAAATGACACACGTCCCCCAACCCTCCAAGCATCCCCAGCTGCCTACTTTCCTTTGGTGACAAAGACGCTTGGCAGTAAAGAGTTTCCGCGAGTGGCGCCAGGGCAAGAGGACATTCAGAACCACATTCACAGGAACCAGAAAAAACTCGAGAGGTTTGTCTAGAGAGGCCTTAAGGGGAGTGAAAAGACCGTGGATGTCGTAATTGAAAGACGTGGATTCGCTTCCTGGCCCTGCTACAGTGGAAGCCTTGTCATGGGCACACTTAATCTCTCTTGGCCTCAAATCCTTTATCTACAAAAAGAGATCATAAGATCTGTTCTCACAGGGCCTTGTGAGAACTGGGGATGACGAAAGCACCCGAGCCAATGATACCCACCCAGCAGATGGTAACCATTAGCACTATCTAAACCAACTTCCACCCAGGACAGGGCTTGTCTCCACAGCATCCCTCCCAAGCGGATCCTGGAGCCTATCCCAGTGCCGCGGACAGGGCCAACACACAAAAAGGCTGAGTGCCAGGATGGATCGATGGAACCCTACAGCTGCCTGCGTGGCAGGAAGAGCAGAGGTCCTGGAACTTCTTTGCCTTCTCACCCTGTAACCTCGTCCAGTAAATGGGCACCATCGTTAGGGCAATCAGACACAGTAACGTTTTATGAAAGTGCTGCCCTTGATCAGGTGGACTCATAAGGCCACTTTTCTCTGCACTTTCCTGCAACCTGCCCCTCCCAGAGTTATTCTCTCCTGTCGCTGGATGAAATCTTAGGAGTTTCCAAAGCCTTTCTGGACTGGCCAATATTAGTCATGAGAATAGTATCATTTCAGTGTAATAAAACCCCAGAGTTCATTCAGCTAAAGCTTCTCCCCTCCTCCCTGGGAAGGGTGGGGGCCTGTTTTAAACGTGGATGCCTGCAGGGGAGGAGCGGCGGCAGCGTGGCATCCAGCTCTCTCCTGCTCCTCCCTTCTCTCAGCCCATGGTCGCTGCCCAGGGTGATTGTACAAACCATTTTACCCAGAAGAGTCCGGGTTTATGCCAGTTGCCCAGACATGATTTTTGAGAGTCCGCCCTTTCACTCAAGCAACACCCCAGTTTGGACAATCAATGATATGGTCTCCCCTACTCTGACCCCTCTGGTGTCCAGCCCAGGGAGAGAAGAGGTTGGAACAGCTTGGGAGGCAGGCTCCGTTGTGATGGGGTGTTGGCTCTCTCGGGGGGAGGGTACCCAGAGCTGACTTTTGTCTTGTGGGGCAGGTTACTGGGTTTTCTCAAAGTTTCTCCCACTGAGGACCTCAGCTCCCTCCACAGAGGTGAGACCTTTCCTGCCAGCAGCTTCCAAGCTCTCTCCCAGTCCCTCAACTTTGGCTGCCGCCTCTCAGATTCTCACTGTTAGATCCTCTTCACCCCTCCAGGCAGGATGCTTTCAACCCTGGTCCACGCACACCCCTATCAGTCTCTCTCTCATCTCTAGAACATAGGGAATATGCTGATCTTTGCCCTGGCTTTGGAGAAGATGCAGTGAGGGCAGTGCCAACCACAGCTTGGCACCTTCTGCCCTCTCTGGGTAGAAATCACTTGCTAAGCCTTGTGTGTCCCACTATCCAGGGATACATGTCCAGCTCTCCAGGAGTGAAGGTCCTCTCACTCGCCTGCCATGAGGAGAAGACAAAAAGTACCATGGAACTCCAGTAATTTTCTCCCAAGGGCTCCTTCTCATGTTTCAATGCCTGCCTATGTACCCTCAGGATTGATTGTTGGACCAACCATCTTCACAGCCCCTCAGCCTCTCTGCTTTGACGGCCCAGCACCTCGCTGCAGGATGTGAAGGCATTTTATAAAGCATAAAGCACGGTACGCATGATAATTATCTCTGCAGCTAACATTTCCTAAGCAGTAACCAAGTGCCAGGCACCGTGCCAGGAGCTTTCCATCTCTTGCTAAATCCCTGAGAAAAATCCCATGAGCTGGATTTTTATCTTGTTATCTTCATTCGACAAGGTCAGCTATTATTTGCAAACCATCCCAGAGCTGAAGTGCTTGTTGATCAAGAGTTGCTTTTCTATGGCTTCTTTTCCGTGGTTCTGGTTCGGCCCTGGGAACCACAAGAGGGGGTCCAATGTTGAAGACCACATTTAAAGCCTATTGAAATAATTTCTCCTAAACATTCCCAAAGTTCCACGTGACCAGCTTCAGAATCCCTTCACCCTGTCCACCCTTCTCAGTGGTCTAAGGTTCGTCTCTGCTCTTCTGTGTCCAGAACACCGTTATGGAATACTAGATAATTGGTGACATTGACAATGATGGTAATGATAACTTATATCGATTGAGCATTTACTACATAGCAAGTGCTGTACTGACCTCTTCACATACATGATCTCATTTAATCCTCACAGCAACCCTCTGAGGTATGCTCTTGTGTCAACCCCATTTTTCACATAAAAAACCTGAGACTCAGAGTGATTCAGTAACTTGCCCAGGGTCACACAGCTCGAAGTGGCAGAGTCAGGATATGAACGGGGGTCTTCTGGATTTCAGAGCCTGTACTCTTAACAAGCACGCAGAACCGGTACACATAACACAGTCTCTAAAGCTGTTTAGACTCACATGAGGGGCTGCCTGCCCCAGGTGGGCATGGCTTGGGCTTGACACTGGGAGCAGTGGCACTGGCGAGGAGGCAGGAGCAGGCAGCAGCCACACGGACTGAGACCAGACACAGAGGTAGCCAGGATGTGAAGGCCACCTTAGCTGGACTCACAGCCAGAAGAGCTGTGACAAGCAGAGCTTCTCCCCTCCATAGCTCACCCACGGATGCTGGGACGCCAGGAATGAAACTGATGGAACTTAAAGGGCACAGGCTTTGAAGTCACTAGCTATGTTGCTACGGGCAAGCCACTTACTCACTTTGAACCCTAGTTTCCTCATTTACAAAATGCCAGGGCAAGGACCCTTCATCACTGTTTCAAGGAATAAATGGATAATGAAGGTAAAGATCCCATCGCAGCTTTGTACGTAGGTTCTTCTGCTTCTAGGAAGTGTGTGGCTCCTGGTTCCACAATCCGCAGGTTGCCCAACCTGACTCCTGTTTGGAGATGCAGACCCTACATCTAGGCGGTTGTGCTCTTTAGCTAAGCATTTGTTAGATGAAATGAACAGATGAACAATGAAGGGAAGCCCAGGAAACCCCGCGAATCCCTTGAATGACTTCTCCACTTCCCTCTCAAGAGAAGACACCTCTGTGACCTCCACACTTCACAAAAAACCTCTCTTAGGGGTCATTAACTCATACCCCTCATTTATTGAGGTTGCTTGAAAGCCCACCATACAGCCCTGGCAGAGGCCTCCATGCCTTCAGTACTACAAGTGACAAGGCAGCATGGTCACCTTCCACAGGTTCCCATCACCTCCACCTCCTCAGATGAACGCCCTTCATCTTTGTTAAGTCAGAACAGCTGCTCCCCACTCGCTTCCCCCACCATCTGAGATATGAAACTTCCAGCAAGGTAAATAGAGAATTCATGACAGTCAGGCTTCTGGGAGTTTCCAGACTATAAAACAGTTTAGTTCCTATCATTCATACAAGCCATGCAGCCCAAGATAAATTGGCAAAGTAACCAGTGATTCTCTTTGACTGTGGATTTCATTTGTCCATGAAAGAGGCACAGATGAAGAAGTTCATTAGGAGAGTGATTCCAATAAAGTTTGATGGGAAAGCAGTGCCCAGATTCTAACCATAGCAGCCATAGGTATAGTGGCCACCTCTGTGCTGCGCATCTGGCCTACCTCACCATCAAAACAAATAAGCCTAAAGCCAAAGGCTTCTCCAAAGCTGCACCTGAAAGGATCCTAGAGATTCACTCTTCCAGCTTAAATGTTAATCTTCATTAAGTGCTAGTATTTTTTAGGACCTGACACATTTAGCTTGACCAACATTTCCACCTCGAGATAAAGTATCGTTATCACATCCTTTCCTGAGGGGAGCTTGGAGGAGAAAGAGAGAGTGGATGTAAGGAGCTGGACACCTGCATTGGGAAAAGGGTCTTCCCCAAACAGAAGGGTGGGGATGTCACTCAGGGAGCCTAGTAGAAGTAGAGGGACATTCCTCTCAGCAGCGACCCCTTAACTCAAGTAGCCAGGCCAGTCAGTGTAGAGAACACCAAGCCTTCCTCCCACCTCACTCATCCCTGGCCCAGGTTACTGATTTTCACCCGTAACCATGACCGGCTGCCTGCCTTGTCAGAACCATATTCCTAATTTCCAGAGAAGAGTGAATTTTTATTTAGCGTCATTTCATTCTGTCACACCCTTAAGATGCCTGAGAATTTAAAATGGCTTTTTTCACAACATACAATGAGAATTAGAGCATGGAAACTCTGCTCGTGGAGAGATCGCAGACAATCACAGGTATCCTCAAGGGGCTATGAAATTTCAATAGCAGCAGCAGCAACAACAAAATCCTCAACGTGAAAATAAAGTATTTAAGTTAATTTCTGACATGGGTGTGATGCTTTACTTCTTCCCAAACCATCTCATGGCTGTTACTTTATCAAATTTGCGCTTCTTTCTGAAGGGAGTCCATCCTTCCTAGCAGGAGGGGGTTAGAGTTATGAGGGGCGAAGTGACTTGCATCTCAAAGACCAAACCCAGCTTTTCCCACTCGAATATCCTCATAGAGATTCCCGCCGCAGTGTCAGGAGGCAGGTAAAGACCACTGCAGACACTCAGGCACAGAGGTGACTCAGGGTCTGAAATGCTAGAATCAGCCCTTTCGTTCTTCAAGTCAGAGAGCATCAGCGGCTGCCTGACGTGCAGGGGGCGAGTTTTCTCCGTGTGAAATTATTCTGTCTGGTATTTTATATGCTCAACACATAAGCCATTAAAATGCAGGAAAAGAAACAATCAGTGAAAGCTAAAAACAAGTGGGAGGACTCTGTTTTCTCAACATGAAATGGATAGTTTTTATGAGTAAACCACAAAGTTATTTCCAAGACTTGTTCAGGCTCACTTCCTATTTCAAGGCTGGCGAGAGTGAATCGATCTTTAGGCCTCCACGTAACTAACTCACTCTATCTGTTATCATCAGCAGGTTAGTATTCTCATCTGCCAGCCTGTCAGGAGGGCACCTCTCTCTCTGGGGACACATCTGGCTTAGTCCTCAAAGGACTCTATTGTCACGATGGAGAATCTCAGTCCTCCAGCTCCCAGGGCCTCTAATGGGATGCAAGCTACTAATGGGATGTTCAAGTTAGCGGCTCTGCAAATGCCTCCAGAGTGTCTCCAATTC
Source organism: Diceros bicornis minor (assembly GCF_020826845.1). Taxonomy (NCBI): domain Eukaryota; kingdom Metazoa; phylum Chordata; class Mammalia; order Perissodactyla; family Rhinocerotidae; genus Diceros; species Diceros bicornis. The sequence goes on from NC_080765.1 coordinate 16,158,457, forward strand.
TTTGTTTATGTTTAAAGCTGATCATCTCAAAAAGCCTCATAAATTAACTAGATGGGCGCTTTGAAACGTTTGTTATCAAACGGGGCTTTGTTGGGTTATTTGAAGTCTCAAAGTTTCCATTACTTACATTTTGGCTATAAGTGTTAACTTTTCTGCCAAAACAGCCTTGGATTATCTGTCTTTGGTCTGAATCTTTTTCCAGGAATTAGGATGGATGATTAGTGCTTCCCTGATTAGAGCTGCACCTTCCCAGGCTGAGAGAAGGGGATGAAGCTAACAAACTTTCTACGTGGTATTCTTCTCCATTGTCGTATATTGTACGTGATAACACACATGTTCATTAATATGTACCTTAATTAAAGTCATTAAGAATAATACTAGCCAGTGTCTTTGTTTGGATTCACTTCCCAAAAAAAGATTCTGAAGCAAGGAGTTGGAGGCAGGCCTTTTGTTTGGGAGGTATCCCCAGAAACAACTGAGGGGGCAGGGACGGTGAGACAGGGAGGGAAGAAAAACCAGCGAAGGGCATCGTCGTGAGCAGGTTGCCTCTGAGGGCCACCTGGGCTCAATACGGTCATGACCTTCCTAGTGGCCATCTGGAACACTCCTCAGAATCGGTCCATCAAGTGATATCTATCCACCAAAGGTGGGATATTTATCTACCCAAATCCTTGTTTCTCACTAGTAAAAGAGTTCTCCCTGGAGGTGTCAAATGCCTGGCACTTATGGGCTGCCCCACACCCAGGCTGGGCAAGTCCCAGGGCCCTGCGGAAAGCCCCCAGGGAACTCAGCAACAGCTGTGGATGCCTCCACGGAAGCTGCAAGTGAAGTCCGAGAGAAGCTGCAGGGACGCAGGGCACAGTGTCAGCATCTTCCACAGCCTGCACTGCGATCATTGGCTCTTGGAAGATTTCATCTGAAAGTGATCTTGGAGTTGTATTAGCGTCCTAGGGCTGCATAACAGATGACCACAAACCAAAAACAACAGAAATTTATTCTCTCACAGTTCTGGAGACCAGAAATCCAAAACCTAGGTGTTGGCAGAAGGATGCTCCCACTGAAGGCTCATGGGAGAATACGTTCCTGAACTCTTTCAGCTTCCGGGGGCTCCAGACAGGTGTTCCTTGGCTTGTGGCTGCATCACTCCGCCCTCTGCCTCCGTCTTCACATTGCCTCCTCCTCTTCCATCTGTCTAATCTTTCTCTGCCTCCCTCTTACAAGGACACTTGCCATTGGATTTAGCACCACTTGGGTAATCGAGATCCTTAATTTAATTACACCTGCAAAGACCCTTTTTTCACATAAAGTAACCTTCACAGGGTCCAGGTATTAGGATACGTAGATAGTTTTTGAGGGGCCACCTTTCACCCCCTCAAATTGCATGAGTTTGGATTCTAGATTTAGTGGCTTGTTCATTTTGGGCAAGTTACTTAGCCTCTCTCTGTCTCAGTTTTCCCATCTGTAAAGTGGGGACAAAAATAATAATGTGCCTCATAGGGATGCTCTGAGAGATCAATTCAAAAGCTCTAATCTATAGATAAGGTAACTGAGACTGAAAAACCAAAATGACTTACTCCATGCATCTGGGGCCAGACACGAGGCAGACGCCGTCTCCTGATGTAATAACGGAATTCACCCAATTGCTCAGGACATAAATGCAGGAGTGATTCTTCACTTCTCCTTTTTCTTCATCTTCTCTAGCCAGTCTATCGGAAAGCGCTCTCCGATTTATTCCCAAACAACATCCCGCCTCCATACGCTTCTCCCCACCTCCGCCTCCGCCCCCACAGTCCCAGCAGCATCTGCCCTGGCTTAGTGCACTGCCTCAGAACCGCCTCTGCTCTGGGTTCCCCATAGTTCACCCTTCACACCCAACTTTGAGTACGTTTTCAAGAGAAAATCAGTCTCCTGCTTCAGACCCTCCATGGTTTCTCATCACACTGAAAATACAACCCAGTCCTGCCCACAGCCCTCGGTGCCCCAAAGACCCGCCTCTCCAGCTCCCCGTCTCCCCTCCTGCCGCCTACACTTTCCCTGCTGCGCGCTCTGGCAACTTGGCCCGCCTTTCTGTCCCCCAAACACACTAAATCTTCCCTCTTTAGACCCCTGCATTTGCCTCCCTTCAACTTAGAATATCCTTCCCCGGGTCTCATCAAGTCTTGCCTCAAATGTCACCTCCTCAGAGAGGCCTTCCTGGACCAGCTAACCAGACCCTCCCCACCCCCATCAATCTGTGTCCTATCTCATATAGTGTTTTATTTTCTTATAGGTCTCCATAGTCCTTGCGAGTGTCTGAAATTAGCTTACCTGTCTGTGTGTTTATTGCTTATGGTCTGGGACCCTCCCCACCTCTGGAAATGACAGAGGCGGTGGAGCAGGAACTTTCTCTGTCATGGTCTCCCTGGCCTTGGGGTGTTATAGTGCAGTGGTGGAAGCTAGACATTAGGGTTCAAATTGCTAGAGTTTGGATTCTAGATCTACCATCTAATGGCTTGTTCATTTGGGGCAAGTTACTTAGCCTCTCTCTGTCTTCATTTTCCCACCTGCAAAGTGGGGACAAAAATAATAATGTGCCTCATAGGCAGACTGAATGAGTTAATGTAGGGAAAGCACGACACATATCGCTAAGTGCTATATATGTTTGCTGCTATTATTACCTCAAAGATTCCCTGGCACACACAGGCATTCAATACATTTTGATTGAATGAATAAATCAATGAATAATTCCTAATCCAGTGCTCTTCTCAGTATAGTTATACTATAAAAGATAAAAATCAGAGTTAAATGTAAAGAAACACACACACACAAGCAATTTACTTATCTTTTATTGATAGTCAATCTAAGTCCATAGGGCTGAGGAAGGTAAAAGAAATGAAAAGAGAAGCTGCTCTTCAGGACCCAACTTCACCAACATGGATTCACGGTGGGTACGGAAGAGGGTCCTCGGCACATGGTTCCAATGTCATGCATGAGTCCCTCATCACGTGGGAGAATTAGGCTGGGCACAGTCAGATGTGCACCTTAGATTCTAGAAACGTGGATTTTAAAAGGCTTGCAGAAAAAAAAGACATGATGGCAAAGCTTGAGATTCTGCAGTGAAGTATATTGCAAGAGGCTCAGGGGGCTCTTAGCATGAAAGTCTGATCTACCCTCTGTTGAACAATGCCAGAGGAAGGAAAGAAGATGTCAAACAAAGATGGGTGTACGCGCATTACAGGGCTTCCAGATGAGCTCAGGTGAGGGGCTCGGAAAGGCCCTGCGTCCAAGATATAAGAACAAGCTGGAAAGTGTAGGGAGCAACGTGACAGGTCTAGGGGAGACTGGAGGTGACCTCGACTCTGCTCTGCTTCCAGCTCCCACGAGTGCTTCTCACAAACCAGTCCTCTCCACGATGTCTCTATCGAGGCCTCCCCGGGGCCTCCCCAGATGGCAGGAATGTGTTATTAGCCCATTTTATAGATGAAACGACCTGGGCCTCAGAGAGACGAAGTCCAAGTTTGCACAGCCGTTTATGTGACAAAGAAAATAATGATCACCCAGAAGAGAGAAGACCCAAAGCGCAGGAGATGTGGGATCCTAGATGCACTCCTGGTTCTTCTCGGGACAGTCTCGTTTCCAAGCCCCGAAACGCCTCCAACAAATACTGGAGTCTGCTCACTGAGCTGGGTGCTGAGGACACAGAGATGCATTAGATGTGGTCTGCCCTTGAAGAGCTGACAGCTCGCTGTGGAAACAGATCTGTAATTGGGCAGTGCTTCCGGGAGGCAGGGCCCCAGAGGAGGGGCACCTGATTGAGGCTTTGTGGTGTCAGGAAAGGCTTCCCACCCCAGCTAAAAAGAGTCGGATTCAGCAGGTAAAAAGGGGTCAAGGGAGAGACTGTTCCCTCTAGATAAAACAGCGTGTGGCCTAGGGGATCGGGGACCAGGGCCACACTTAGCACGGCCTGTTTGCAGGGTTAATCAGCTCAGAAGATGTTAATTATGCACTAAATGTTGTCTTCCTGGCTCTGCAGCAAGTGTTACAAGGGCAGGCAAGTGTCCCTCTCATCCACTCCTGAATCCCCAGAGCCTGGCAGATACCTACCACTGAATAACAGCAGCAATGACAACAACAATGATAAAAATTGCTAACATTGACAGAACACTGACTACTGGGTGCTTAATAAATGTTACTACTAGCAAGTGCTCAAGAAATATTTATTAAACGAATGAATAACAAGAACAGTGAGACCATGTTGGAGAGCAGCAAGGTCCAGCTTGTAATCACAGGCCAGCCAAGGGAAGTGGGCTCTATTCAGAAGGCAGCGGGCAGGGGCACCACGAGGGTGTTAAGCAGGGACCGACATGGTGTGGGTGTTCTTTTTCTTTTTCTTTTTCTTTTTTTTTTTTTTTTGAGGATGATTGGCCCTGAGCTAACATCTGTTGCCAATCTTCCTCCTTTTCTTTCTTTTTTCCTCCCCAAAGCCCCAGTAGATAGTTGCATGTCATAGTTGTACATCCTTCTAGTTGCTGTATGTGGGACGCGGCCTCAGCATGGCTTGATGAGAGATGCATAGGTCCATGCCCAGGATCCGAATGGGGGAACCCTAGTCTGCTGAAGCAGAGCGAGTGAACTTAACCACTAAGCCACCAGGCCAGCCCCCAGTCGTGTTCATTTTCAAAAGTTCCCTCTGGCTGCTCTGTAGAGAATGGATTGGAGCAGGATGAGACAGGAGGCCGCGGCACCAATCGGATACCTTGCAAGATTATGAAGAATGGCAGCGGTACCAGAACCATGGAAACCGGCAAGTATTATGGACCTTCAGTTTTAAAAGGAAGAATATGGTGGATCCATAAACCATAGGTCAAAATATGAACAGTTCCCGCTGAACAAAGTCAGCTGACATTTACTGAGAGCTTGCTCTGTGCTGCGTACTACTCTTGGTGCTGTACACAAATTAGCTTGTTTAATCCTCAAGACAACCCTATCCCATAGATACAACTATTATACCCTGGTCCCCAGTCAATACTTACATTCTCGCTAACCAGCTATATTCCCACGCTGGCCTCCAGCTACGGCTTCTGCCTCTTGGAGTGAGCGCAGCCCCTTGCTTTATGAATCTGTAGTACTATGTGAACAAGATTCAAAGACAAAAAGAGCAATCAGATCTGGAGGATGAAAAGAACTGGAACCCGTGGACAGAAGCAGCTTCATGGCCATGCGACCTGTGGAGTTGCACAGAGCACCGCACTCAGAAGGGCCCTGAACGTGGTGACTTAATTGAATGCTCTGCTGTCACTGGCTTGAGATTCTAAATAATTTTAGAACAAGGGGACCCCTCGTTTCATTTTGCACTGGGCCCCACACATTATGTATCCAGTCTTGCCGGCGAAGGTAAGTTGCACGCAGCAGATTCCAGATCCGTAGGAAGAAAGGTTCCTTCTTTCACGCAGAGTGACAGTTCTCTCCTCATGTGATGTTCCCCTTCAGCGCATATATTCATGCAGGTACTGGACGACCACACAGCAGAGATGTTGTAGAAATCATTTACTCTTTGAGTAGAGGGTTAGACTAGGCCATCTCCCCGGAACCATCCACATCATTCAGAGTAATGATAGCATCTCAGATTACAGCAAATTGCCTCCAGTGACCAATCCTTTATGGCCGTGGATTTTAACCGGGAGTACAGACCAGAATCGCTTGGCTTAGAGTTTTTTCAAGATAAATGTGCCTGGGCCCTACTCAAAACAGTGAATCCAAATCTTTAAGACTGTGACAGGGGTATGGATCTTTGGAAATGCTCTCCTGGTGACTTATAAAGGCACTCCTGATTAAGAACCACTCCTAAAACAGAGGCCGTCTCTGGCTCCAGTCCATCTAGACAACACTTAAAAGGAACACAGTACTTTGTTAAATGTGAAGGAATTACTGCATGAAAACTAAGTTGGAGCTGATCAGTTCCTAGATCTTTCTTCCCGCCATGAAGTTGCAACTACACTTACTCTGCCCTAACTCTAACATCTCAAATATCCAAAACCCCAAACCACTCAACAAAACAGGAAATGACCTGCAACTTAAAGGAAGACAGACCCAGGGGCAGAGTGTATTTGACCAACACCCCCGACCTCATTGCCAAAAAAAGTCAGATGAACCCTCTGCCTCTTCATCCTATAGACCTCTCCTTCTGATCAAGGCCTTTTGTTATTATAATAATATTCTCCTGCAATGGATTAATAGATCATGTTGTATGAATTAACAGAATTGTATAGGGTCTCCAGAGACATCCTAAAACTACAGAGAACCAAATAAAGCAGATGGAGGTCAAGGTTAGCTGGCTTAGCCACCCCAAACCTACATCATCTCGGCAAACTCATGTGTCCTCCCACTGCCCTGGATAAGCAGCCACTGTGTTCTAAAGTGCTATCTCCTTCCAGAAAAATGCAAACAATGTTTTAACACTAAGGGCCACCTGCTGTGTTTTTTTTTTTTTTTAATGTGATTTGAAATAGTACTGTTCCAAATTACATGAATCATCTCTAAATTTAGAAGTCAGCTCCTAATACTCACTGCCTGTTCTGAATCGTAAATAATGTTTTCCAGTTTTTCTGTGGGAATCATTGCCAGGAACCTCTCAACTTGGTGCCTCACAGTCCCTGAGAGGTGAGCGTGAAACAACTTGCTCCACTTGGCAAACAAACGAGGCTCTGAGTGTGTGGAAAACAACAAATGATTTAGTCAATTCCGCAAAAAATAAGTCCTCCTAGATCACGTGGAACAGTGGATCTCAACTTGGAGTGTGTGAGGGACTAGATGTCTGTGTCCCCCCAGAATGTCCCTGTTGAAGCTCTAATCCCCAATGTGACGGTATTTGGAGGTGGGGCCTTTGAGAGATAATTAGGGTTAGATGATGTCGTGAGGATGGGACCTCATGATGGGATTAGTGCCCTTATAGGGAGAGAGACAAGAGAGCGTGCTCATTCTTTCTCCGGACAGTGGGAGGATATAGAGAGAAGGTGGCCATCTATAAGCCAGGAAGAGGGCCCTCACCAGGAACAGAATAGGCCAGCACCCTGATCTTGGACTTCCCAGCCTCCAGAACTGTGAGCAATAAATGTCTGTTGTTTAAGCCATCCAGTCTGTGGTATTTTGTTATGACAGCCCAAGCAGACTAAGACAGAGAGGGAGGGGTGACATCATGCTCACTCCTGGTCCCCCTTCCTCCCCAACCCTGCCTACTGTCCATCCCCCTACTCCTACTCCTATACCTAAATCTGAGAATTTCTGGCAAATACCTTGAGGAGAGTGTGTAGCTTCAGCCTCAGAGAGGATTGTGTTATTTCTCCCACCTCCTGATGGCCAATGGTTTAAGCCAATTTCTCCCTCTGCAATTATTGTTCATCTAGACATAATCCACACACACTCAAATATACACATTCACACTCATACACGCTCACAAACATGCATGGTAACTAATTTCTCAAAGAAGAGGGTTTTCTTTTCTTTTTGGTGATTGTATCTATTTTATTCCACACCTACCCCATCCCTCAAAAAAAGAGTCTAAGATGATTAAATTCTTCACATTTCAAGGCTTTGCTTTGGTGCTTCATGAATGTAGCATCTCGGTGGGACAAGGTGGGGAGCCCATGGGAGCAGTTTCAGCTGGCTTATTGTAAAATCCAGCTGGGTCAAACAGTGATCAAGGGGGCCATCCCCACCATGACTCCAATCCCCAGCTCCTTCCCTAATTAGGGTATCAAACCACCAAGCTGCAGCCCCTCCCCAGGGTTACCACATCCCTCAAATCCTACCCTCCCCAAACTCCTACCTTGACCTGAAGGCAACTGGAAAAAATGTAGTCATCCACATAAATAAGGACCCTGTGGAGATCATGGGTCCAACTATATAGAGTTGTTATTGTATTTTCAAAATACATGCCAAAAACCACTCAACGCCATTTTACTTCTTTACAGTGAGGCAAATTCACCAAATCAAATGATAGAGTACTGCAGTTCCTAAAAGCTTGGCAAAGTTTTGCCCTAACAAATGCTTGGTAAAGAATACAATGCAACATGCTATCCCCATGTTCTCTCCCAGCCAAATCCCCATACTTTGAAGCCTGACTCTCCCCACTTCAGAGATTGACTGGCCACCACTGGCAGACCCCGTACACCCCAGGTTCTAGAAGGAAACTCAACCCAAGACACAGGGAGGGATTCTGCAGGCGCTCAGGCCCTCTCCAGCTTGTACCCCAAGAACTGCTCCCTGCTGTAAATTTCTGTCTTTCTCAGTAAGTGCTCTAATAACTCATTGCCTCAAGGATGTGGGCCAGCTGTGTTCTTTGCTGTTTGGGGAGTCTCCCACTCCAGTTCTAACCAGGAGCAGAAGTCCCACTCTGAAATCAAAAGTACTGAGTAAGTGAAAAAAATTAATAAATGAGTAAATGAATGTATTACATGATGTGATATATGATTGACATGATATGATTTGATGTGATATGATATGATGATGATAAGATAGGATATGGTCCCTACTTAGATCACTTATGTTCTTGCTATTAGGTTTCCCATCTTTTTTCTCTACTCACTTGTTTGAAACACCCTCGATTTTTGACTAGTTGTTGTCTGAGCTACCCCAGCGTATATATTGCCACACCACATAACTATTTATGTTCTATCAGTGGAAGTGGGCTTTCTCCCTGTGATTGCTAATGGATCTAGTTCTATCTAGCGTCAGCCCTGTCTGATGAGGAAACCTAACTCTAAGGGCTGGGTCAATTCATGATCTCCATCTAGACTGAGGTTAAGGCCTTGAAGGCAGTGAGTTACCTGGCACCAGAGTTAAAAATTAGAAATTCTTACAGAAAATATCAGGGGAAGCAGTTAAAAGAAATCAGAGAAATGAGCAGAAATGATCAAGAGTCCTAGTTAAGGAAGCCAGAAAGGGATGCTAAAGGACCTCCCCTCGAGAGAGTACATGAGGCCACAAGCAAGATTTCAAAGCTAGAGTCTGGAGCCGTGGAGATGAGAGCAAGGGCAACAGGTTGATAGTGAGCACAGAACACTGCTGTCCATGGCTGGCCTCCTGTGCCAGCCCCTAGGGCAAGATGTCATCACTAAAAAGACAAAACAATAGTCTCTTTGAGCCTGACCCATCCACTGCAGTTGGTGAGACTGCCCTACCCTAGCATGTAATGACCCTCTGCTTCTTTCCACTTTCTAACGCATGCACACACATGTGCACACACATGCACCTATACACACACGGTATCCTTACTACGTTTGACAGAGCTATGAAGTGTCTTGATTTCATACCTTATATATCTGCACTCTTCACCAAGGCAAATTTCCAGAGAAATTTCTCCATTCTTCTCCCAACAACCCTACAGTATTTCCCAAATCTTGGCCCCCATCGCCAAGCTGGAGCCGTTTGACAATCCCTCCCAGGCCCTATCCACATTCATCATTGAAACAATCAGCACCACCTTTACTGCAATCCTGCTCCCTGGTGTTTGTCCTTCAGTCACTAACCTTAACGATGTCAACAGTGTTCACAGCTCTGGGCCTGAATTAACACGCAAGGCAGGCTGCCCCAGAGACCAGAGCAGTCAGGGAGTAGCTCAGCCTGAGCACCCACGGTCTGAGCTGGATTGTCCCCACTAGCAGGGAGGGTTTGGGAAAAACCAGAAAGACAAAAAAGGGGCCCTTTTGCGTGGCTGTTTTAACAACCTAATGCCGATATAGCCGGATGGACAGTAAAAACTTCCCTAAATAATGTGGTCATGTCATGTCATTAAAAAATAACTAAAATACATAAAACAGTAGAATCAAGGAATAATGATTGATTATCAGAAGTTATCTACTGTCATAGAGAACTGAGGGGCAATTGGAGTAACCACTCGATGAATGGCGGTGATCCCTAGGCACTGGGCTGGACCCCTCATAATTGATCTCTACCCTCTGAAGAAGCACTCAAGTAACTTTTAGTGTTCTGATTTTACAGCTAAGGAAACTAGGTTCAGAGAAGTTAAGCAACTTGCCCTGGATTGCACAGACAGTAAATGGCCAAACTGAACTTTTGAACCCATAACTATGGCAGTAGACAGAATAATGTCCCACAAATAGTTCACATTCTAGTTTTTGAAACCTGCGACTATGTTTCCATGGCAAAAGGAAATTAAGGCAGCAGATGGAATTAAGGTTGCTAATCAGCTGACCTTAAAGTAGGGAGTGTATACTGAATTATTCAAGCAGGCCCTATGTAATCACAGGGTCCTTAGATGTAGAAGAGGGAGGAGGAAGGGTCAGTGTCAGAGCTACGTGATGTGAGCAAGACTCAACTGGCCATTGCTGGCTTGAAAGATGGAGGAAGGGGCCACAAGTCAGGGAATGCAGGTGGTCTCTCAAATCCAGAAAAGACAAGAAAACAAACTCTCCTGCAGAGCCTCCACAAGGAACACAGCCCTACTGACATTTTGATTTAACCCAGTGAGAACCATTTTGGACTTCTGACTTCCAGAATGGTAAGATAAAGTCATATTGTTTTAAGCTAGTTTGTGGTGATTTGTTACAGCACCAATAGGAGACTAATGCCATCATCTAAGTCCAAAGTCTTGTCCTGTTCATTATGACCACTGTTAGTTTTCTATGACTGTATAACAAATTATTACAAACTTGGCACCCTAAGAACAACACAAATTCGTTAGCATCCAGGTTTCCAGATCAGAAGTCTAGGCACAGCCTGGATGGGTTTTCTGATCAGGATCTTACAAGGCCAAAATCAACCTGTTGGCTGGATTGTGTTTCTTTCTGGAGGCTCTGGGGGAGAATTTACTTCCCGACTCATTCAGGTTGTTGGCCAAATTCAGTTCCTGATGGTTGTAGGACTGAGATTCTCATTTCCTTACAAGCTGTCAGCCAGAGGCCACTCTCAGCTCCTAGAGGCCACCTGCACTCCTTGCCATGTGGCCCCCTCCATCATCAAAGCCAGCAACAGAGAAGCTGCCTTGCACAGAATCCCTCTCACATGCTGAATCCCTTTCACTTCAGGAAAGGCTCTGACCCTTTAAAGGACTCACTTGATTAGGTCAGACCCACCCAGATCATCTCTCTACTTATTAACTTAAAGTCAACTGATTAGGAGTCTGAATTATACCTGTAAAATCCCGTTGCCTGATAAAGTAGCATAATCATGGGTGTGGTATCCCATCACACTCAGGTCCCGCCCACACTCAAGAGGAGGGAATTATGCACCAGAGGAGGGGAATCTTGGGTGGCCACCTTGAGATTCTGCCTTCCACAACCACATGAGCATATATCAACTGACTTGACAGTGCTTTACTCCACTTCACCCTCACCTACTACCTACTGTGTAAGACCTATTGCATTTCTAGGTGAACCACAAAAGACTTAAAAAAAAAAAACCCGAACTCAATACTGACCTGCCTGCCTGCCAACCCCACTCCCCACACGAATCTCCCTCTGTTTTTTCTATCTCTATTCAGAGCGTTACACAAGCACCCAGCTAGAAACCTGATAATGTTAAGAGCTAACTTTTATGGAGCACCAAGTACTAGTCTAAGAAACACGCCTCCCCACAAATCTATGAGATGAGTATTAATACTAGTCCAATTTTACAGATGAGAAGCCAAGGCATGGAGAGGTTAAGTAACACTATTGCTCTTAATTACGGGGCAGAGCCAAGATTAAAAGGCAGGTTATGTGACTTCAGAGCCAAGCTCTTGACACGTTGCTAGTTTCTGAGCTTCTAGCCAAGAGCCCTTCACAGGGAAGGGAACCCTGGAGGGTGTTCATCTTCCTGGATCTACTGTTGACTTCACTGACTGTGACAATTTCTCCAATGTGAATATTTTTTTCCTCCTTACAGCAGTGAACACGTTCGCAGCGTGCTCTAACAAGCCCTGGGAGTTGGAGGGAGATTTGACATCCTCAGCCATTTCTCCAAATCCAATCATCTGAGATTCCTCCGCCCCCCACCTCCCACCCTGGAGTTTCCATGCAGGAAAATTACAGGAGATCTAGTCACCCACCCTTAGCAAATCCCAGCTGTGAGCTTCACCCCACATGAACCCACTATGAGAGCAAAGAGCACAGAAGAGGGCTCAGGGATTTTGCCAGCGAATAATGTTTGTGCCTCACCCACACACAGAAGATGGCGACCGTGTCGGGAAACAGTTTTTCTCTGGAAGCTGTGGTGTCATCATCTTTCCTAGGACCCCTGGTGTACTTAATACGTGTAGAATATATGTAGAAATTAATCTTGCACTGTGCAGGGACAACCCCAGTGCTGGTCAACGGCTGCCCTGTGGACCGTCCACCCGCTTAGGGCTGGGATGGAAGCCCCCTGAGGGCACGTGCTCTGCCCAGCCTTTCGTTCTTCCTCAGTATCAGACTTCACAGGAGCTCAATAAAGATTTGTTGTTGGCAGGTTAACATTTTTCTCAAGGGCCACAGACCCTCCACTGCTGCATGCCCTGTTTTTGGTGACTATAATACTATCTATTTAGATAGAACTATCAGCTTTGCTCTGAGGGGTTCTGGAGCCGTGGAACCCAAGCCTCTCCTCTACTGCTGCTTATTTCCTGTTCTTAGGCAGCAGCCATGATGGCATCTCAGTCTTATGAGAACCATTAAGTCTTAATGTACTGTCAATGCCACATCTGATAATTACTTTATGCTACCTCAGCACATCTTCCATGGAGAGCAGGCACCCAAAGGTGTCCATGGGACTCATCTAGCAAACTTTCAAAAATTATACATGCCCTCTACCCCCGTTATTTCTAATACAACCCAATTCCAGAGATTGACACAGAGATGTTCACAATTTGTAAAAATTTCTAAGGTGATTCTGAGTCATTCTCCACAACCCCACCCTCTCCCCCATGCACACACACAAACATACACCACCAGGTCGATTATTCTAGAATCATGCCAGGAATCGTTATCAACCAACCAGGAGAGAGTTGACACTTCATTTCTTCAAAGGTCAAGATGGAAATTCAATTTGGGAGTCTGAGTTGTATCAGTCTGTGCAAAACAATCTGAAGGGAAACAGTTGAATTTGCTTGGTCTTAAATTACTTTTGAAAATGAGCTTAATTGGAAGCCAGCATTCTGAATTCATTCAATTGGTATTTTTAAAATAGTCTTTTTGTCAATTTAACTGGATTGAACTTTTTTAAAGAAAGCTTATTTTTCAGGAGCACCTAAGTTTCCAGAGTTCAGGGAATATACCATATAACTTTCCCACCCCTCTCTGAGGCCCAGACACTGAACGTTTCAAGATTTCTTGGATGTAACTTGCTAATCATACTGGATATGTTTGGCTCTCTGTTACTTCCTGGTGGTAAAAGCTGCTGGTTGTTTTCCAATATCCTTTCTCTCCTTCTTCCTTCCTACAAACCTAAGTTCTCATTGCATTATCTGGAATGTAGATGTGGTATCTGGAGCTCTAGCTGCCGTATTGGAACATGAGGAAAAGGGTCACATACTAGAGATGGCAGAAGAAGTCTGGAGCCTGTTAACTTGGAAAAGCTGCCGCTCCAGCCCTGGACTACCGTATCCAGAGTGCCTTTACTTTAGAGAGAAAGAATATTCTAGTTTGCTCAAGCCACTCTAAATTTGGACTTTTCTGTTAAATGCGGCTACTTCTAATCCTAGCTGATATAGATGATGACTTCAAATATACCTCCAGCTTAGATATTCTAGAATTCCAATGTGCTCTTTCTTATTTTATCCTTGGCTTATCATCAACCATCAAGGGAAATTAAGTTCGGAGAGGTTAAGTATCTTAGCCTAGATGCCACAAGAACGGAACCCGGGTCTTTTCTGATGAGTACGTCTTGTGTTTCCAACGCCTCTTGTAATAAGAAGCTTCAAATGTCAACCCACAAACACATTACCACTCATCTTGACACTAAATCCCCTAATCCTTTTGCATTTGGCTTCCTAGAAAAGTATAGCTTTCTAAAAGCTGAATTATCACAACATCTCATCAAGTAGAATAGCACTCAATGGTATTCCCATCCATCATTCCTTTTCCTTTAAACTGGTGTGCATTGATCGTCCAGGCTAGAGAATTGTGACAATCAATAACTTTTTCAGAGAAATAGTGTGTGAGACTAAAGAAATTAGCTTATTTTGTAGTAGAAAGAAACAAGATGTCAATCAAATCCCTTAAACCTAACCTCAAGTAAGTGCAGATGCCAATACGAGAAAAATTTAAGTCCCAATTGCCAAAGTCATCCTGGTAGGAGAAGACCAGCACTCACGTGCTGGCTAAGCATGGAGAGAACATGAAACACAGAACGCCCCATCATAGTGGGACCTCCTGTCCTGTGGGATACCTTAGAGGACGTCTATTCCACTTAAGGGCTCTACCTCACCACTACAACACTTGATATCATAGTTCATGTTCTGATTACCATTGCTGAGTCACAAATTACCCCCAAAACGTAGCAGCTTAAAACAACTGTTTTATTTTGCTCATAATTTTGTGGATCAGGAATTTGGGAAAGGCTCAACCAGAAAGTTCTTGCTTGGGATCTCTCATGTGGTTGCAGTAGATGCTGGCTGGGGCTACACTCATATGAAGGCTTGACTGGGCTTGAAATTCAAGATGGCACATGCACATGGCTGATGGTTGATGCCAACTGCCACCTGGGATCACAGTGGGGGCTGTTGGTGTAAACACCTGTACATGGCCTCTCCAGCAAGAGGGTCTCAGTGTAGTCAGACTCACGTGACAAATGACCTTCCCCAGAGAACCAGGCAGAAACTACATGGCCTTTTGTGAGCTAGCCTCAGAAGTTCTATGCCATCACTTCCACTGCACTCTCTTGGTTGAAGTCGTGTTTTGGTTGCATCAGCCCCTCCAGACTCCAGGTGAGGAGACTTAGACCCCATTTCTCACTGGAGGAGTATCAAAAATTTGCAGTCTTTTTTGGACATCCCTTTGCAGGCCAGGGTTGTGGGCGGGAGGGAGGGAGCATGAGTGGATTACAAAGTGGAGAAACAGGAGAATGAACTTTCAAGAAGTATCCACTTCAACTGAATGCTTTCATTTCTCGCTGTGCTCCTGTGCTCTTCCGGGTTGTCTTTTCCTAACCTTCTCCTCAATCTCAGAGTGTAGTGCTCTGCAGTCTCCAGTCGCTCTGGTCCCACCCAACTGCACTTTGGTGGCCCCTCATGGTTTCCCCGTGCCCTGCTACCCACATCACTTGTCTTCTGTCTGTGTAGCACAGGCCCAGTCCCATTATTCAGCTCCAGGTGGGACAGCTCTCTCCTTTAGACACGCTGTACTTTTAGGAATGCCTGCATCCAAAGTGTCTTCAAAGGAGAAAGTGAAGTAGATCCAGAATGCAAAGAAAAGGGTACTAGAAAGTCCCTGTCAAGCTGTAAGAGTCAGTAGCACTTTGACAAGCTGAATGTGTGGAGGAAAGAGAGGAGCAGCAAAGAAATGCCTTCCTCACTGACATATCAATGGCTGGAAGGGACAGACAACATGCAGGCAGAAGACAAGGACATCCTGTTATTGTCCCTTGAGGCTAGAGGTTACGATCTCCACATGTATGACACTCTCTCCAGGGTTAGACCTTGGCTCTGAGGCCCCACCTTGATCAGTTCCCTGCCTCCATTTCCAGACTCATCTCCCACCATCCACCAAGTTCTTCATGCTGTACCAAACTGAAATAGAATTACTTACCAAATCAGAACTGGACACAAGGAAGGAAGGATCAGAGAAGCCATGCTCCCAGAGAAGCTCAAAATTCCCCTGTGCTGAACAGAACCTTTGAGAAGCCCAAGGCTGGGTCCACACAGTGTCAAAACAATTCAGTGTACCCATCCATTTACCCATCCAGTGTGTTGGATGTGCAGTGGTGGAGGTGTGAGCGTACCAGGAAAGCTTGGCAAGCCAAGTCTGTAGTTTGCCTTTCTTCAAACGACTGCAATTAAACAAAATCCTTGACGCTCAATATTTAAGTTAATCACAAATAAAGAAGCACTGCCATACTAATCATAGATGATACTGTCAGTGCTCACCCAGATCCCCTTGGAATCCTTCTTTTTCTTTGTGCTGCCTCCACCTTGGCTTCTGTGTTCAAACGGCCGGCACCTACAACTCTCATCAGAGGATGCCAGTGGGCTACTAGGGGTACCTACCTGGACAGAGAGCAGATCTGCATAGGAGATTACACCCACCCCCAGTCCAGGGTGCTCTCAGCCAAGGACTGGCAAGTGTGGGAGAATGAAACCCAGCTCCTTGTCTCTAGTCAGGATAAACTCTGAGGTGTCTTTTACACTGCAGAGCTCCCCAGTGGAATCAGGCTGAGACTTTGCTTGAAACCGCACCCTTGTGTAGTTTCTTCCCCTTCCCTGCTCTGATTCTCCTACTCCCTTACTGATTTCCCCAGGAGCACATCTCCAATCAATCACGTGCACACAACCCCTTGAGTCAGGGTTTGCTTTGGGGGACCCAAGCTAAGACATTCATTTCATAAAGATGCTAACTAAATGCTTCTTGCCCCACTCTGGCTAGCTATTGTGGTCACTTCAAAGATGGACGAGCAGCAGGGAATCAGGGTTCAGCATGGGAGAGACAAGAAGTTCAAGTACAGGGTGGGATATTATGAGTACCACAAGTGAAGAATCAAACTCAAGGAAGCTAGGTGGATGATGAATACAAAATAGGCTCAGGAGAAGGAAAATTCTTTTCTAGCACAACTGACAAGCAGAGATTTCATGGAGAAGGTGGAATCTGATCAGATCCTTCAAGGAGGAGGAGGATGGAAGGCGCTCCAGTTGAACGAAGTAAGGTGTATTAGTCAGGGTTCTCCAGAGAGAGAGAGCCAATAGCAAACATATGTAAAATGAGATTTATTATAAAGAATTGGCTCACATGATTATGGAGGCTAAGTCCCATGACTTGGCATCCGCAAACTGGAGACCCAGGAAAGCCAGTGGTGTGGTTCAAAGGCCTGGGAGCCAGAGAATGATGTAGTTCCAGTCCAAGTCTGAAGACCTGAGAACCAGGAGTGCCAAGGGCCAGAGAAGACTGATGTCCCAGCTCAAGCAGTCAGACAGAGAACAAATCTATCCTTCCTCTGCCTTTCTGTTCTATTCAGGCCCTCAGTGGATTACATGATGCCCACCCAAACTGGCATCTGCTTTACTCATTGACCAATTCAAATACTAACCCCTTCTGGAAACACCCTCATAGACATACCCAGAAATGTTTAACCAGATAGCTGGCCATCCTGTGGCCCAGTCACATTGTCATATAAGATTAACCATCAAAGAGGGGCATAAACAAAGACATAACAGTAGAAAAGAAAAGCATCGATCAAGGGCTTATTATTTGCAAGGCACTGTTCTAAGGGTTTTGCATGTATTAACCAATTTGAACTCACTCTAACCTTATGGGATAGGTGCTATTATGCTCTCCATCTTACAGAAGTGAAAAAGAGGTACAAAGTAATTAACAACTTGCCCCAAGTCACACAGCTGGTGGTAGAGCCAGGGAGGCAGAGCCACAGGTAGACCCAGGTAAGTTGATGTCATAGGCCAAGCCCTTAGTCACCACACTTAACTGCCTCTCTGAGGAGAGTAGCTTGCCTGGAAAAGGAGTAGTGGGGGTAAATGTGATTGGAAAGAGACATCTAAACTGAATGGTGGAGTGCCTATATGTCAAATACAGTTAGAACTTTTATACCTCATTCATTCAACAACTGTTTATTGAATATCCATTCTGTGTTGGCATGCTGGTGATATGGACATTCACCAGAAACACATGGTCCCTCTTCCCATAGAGTTTACAATCTTATCCAACTAGCTACTTCTCTAAATAAGCAATGGAACAAACAAAATCATTTTGTTCCCTATATAGATGCAGCAAAACAAGATTGGAAGGAAAGTTGGAGTTATTTGGGGATCATTCTCAATATGTCTCTTTTTAAGTTGACAAGATGGGGGAAGAACATAACCTCCCACCTTTCTAAGGTGGCTATAGACCCAGAGCAAATCACACTGTGGGTTAGTTAGGATACTGCTGGCTGTGGCAGCAACAACAATTTGTTTTTCATGGTTTAGTAAAATAGATTTTATTTTTGACAGATGCTCCTGGTTGGCCAGTGGCTTTCCTCCACGTAGTGATTCAGGGACCCAAGCCCCTTCTACTTTGTGGTTCTACCAATTCTCAAGTTCTCATCATCCTCCAAATCCAGCTGACAGAAGAGGAAAGAGAGCTTTCGAGAAGGTGCATCTGCTCTGTACATGATATCAGTCACTTTTGTTCACATTCTATTGGTGAGCTAGACTCGTCATGTGGCCACACCCAGACACCCAGGCTGGGCCCTGTAGCCCATTTGGGAAGTCGCTTCTCAGCAATAACTCCACACTATGGTAGAGGAAACACAATTGGTGGTGGAAAAGGTAATCACCTCTGCCACAAGCTCTGTCCTTTCCTCTACCCACAAAACTGTACCAATACATTGTATTCAAACGGAATCAAAACCAGGGACACTAACTTCAAGGCAACCTTGAATGTGGGGAAAAAGCCACGTAAGGACCATGTGCAGTATTGGAGCAGGTTGGCTAGAGGCATATTGAAGGAATCGGAGTGTATTAACCTTAATATTCAATTGCTTTTGTGTGACGGTCTCTCAAGTCTACAGTTAATAGGGCCATCTTCTTTACCTGCTACCTTCCTGACATTCTTCTCCAATGCCAGCAGCAAAGACAGACCTAAATTTTGAAGTTTTGAGAAAATTCCACATTCGCCTACCCACAAATGCTATTTTCCAGACGACTGTTCAGACTCGACCCTGTTTGAGAGCATCTGAGTTCTAGCTAAACGCTCAGAGAGTTAAGGTCTAGGAATCAAGATGGAGGAACAGTAAGAGAATGTGAGGGAGGCCTTATTTCAACATGGCAGGACCCTAACAGAGACTGAGGCTGACTGATGTCCCCCAGCACAGCTTCTTTGGAGGAACTTAAATCCCTCCTCCTTCTTGCATCTGGGACCTGCATATTGCATTAGACAATTCCAGGGGCAGAGGGGATCTTTGAAATGACCTGTTCCAATGTCTCTATATGAAAGACGATAAAACCGAGGCTCAGAGAAGTTAAGTGACTTCCCTGAGATCACACAGCCATTGAGTGGCAGAACCCAAGGATGAGCAAAGAATGGGATATCATTGGCATGGGGTACCCTCAATCAATATAGGTAGCCACCTTCCCTGGTTCCGCCCAGCCTTCTCCCTGTCCTAGCTCACATCCCCTGCCTCTTATCCAGGCTGACAGTTTCTGACCAATTCTGTGACGCCAAACTGTCATTCTGCTACATTCTGCAGAATCTGTCAACAGAATTGTAAAGGTTTAGCTTAACTCACACATCACCTTCCTGTCAATTTCCCTGGCAAGGGGACAAATAGTGGATCCTGGCAGTGCGAACTCTGTCCCACACTAGGGTTGATTGGAAGGCTTGAATTCAGACAAGTAATCAGCTAGACTGAGTCTCCTTTTACTAAAGCTCCAAATCACTTGGTTTATGCACACCTAGTCTCTTCAAACATTCAAGCCAATTTGGACAGCAGTGACCATGATGCTCGTTGCCCAGAGGACACTCGTGTGTCCTGATCATTTTCCAGGTAAACCAAAAATTAGAGAACCACTTATCGGGCCCCCACTGAATTAACAAGTCGCCCGGTGGAACCTCCACCACAGTTTCATTACGACTGCATTTGCAAAGCTTAGAGAGAGGCTGGTGGGGAGGACAACCCGCAGCTGTTTTTCAAGAAATTAATTTCTCTCCCTGCAGTGATCAGTCCTGGTTAAGTGAGAGAATCAAATTATCTAAGTTACTTCTGCTGGGAAGGTCGGCTGCTCTGAATCCTGATGAAAAATAACACAATGGTGCTATTTAATTTAAAACCTCCGTCTGCTTCACTTATAATTCATAATGATTATGCTTCACATTTATGTAGTATCCAAGGATCGCAAAGAACTTTGAGAGCATAAATGATTCATCTTTGTGACCCTACAGAGAAGCCCAGGCTGGCCTGTCTTTCTCCTTGGGGACAGTCAAAAGGGAAGACTGAGCCCAATAACCTGGATTCCCAACTGACTTTTCAACACAAATCAACACTCCCTCTCTAGTTCTTTAGGACCTGGCATCAATTCTAGCCAGACTAATATATCACACAAACGGACATCATGGTATCAGGAGCATAAAAGAGATAAGGAGTTATGGCTTATAAATGTAAATCAATAAAGACCACGGGCTTTCAGCCATTTCTTTCTGAGAAAAATGCCTCTCTTGCTTCCAGCAGCCTGGCCAGCATATGGTAGCTTTCTACAAGAAAGTCTTAAATGTTGATCTGATAGGTTCATGCATGACAGAGACAGAATGAACCGCGTAAAAATAACATTCAACACGTGCCCCACACTTTACAGTTTACAAACCACTGTTGCATCCACTACCTTATTTACATACCCCTTGCATTGCCTTATGTGCTTTGCGCTCCTGGCTAAAACTGAAGGTACTCTTCACACCCCCTCCAGGCTAAACGTCGTGCCCAGCTGCCCTCACACAACACGTGCATTCACACAGCAGTAGGGACCCTGCAGAGAGTTGGCTTCACTCCACACGGTTACTGTGTCACCAAGGGCCACACCACTAGCCATCTTGGTTCTTCCATCAAAGGTAGATATTTCTCCCCCATCCTGAACCAAGAAGAGAATTAATAATAATAATATTAGTGCTTTGTCAAATACCTACTCTGCAGCAGGGGCTTTGTCAGGGCTTCATACACATTAACCTTCATCCTTTCCCCAGACTGGCCAAATGTAACACAAAGGGAGCAACTGAGGCTTCAACTTGCCCAAGTTCACGGTTTAGTAAAGAGCAGAGCCATCCAGATCTTCCCCGATCCATAGCTCACATACTGCCCCAGGAAAAGCAGAACACGATGGACTACACATTCCCAAGAAAAGTAGCTAGTAGATACAGGCAGACTCCAGCCCAGCCAACCAAACTCCTGCTTCAGCGCTCCTGGAAGCCATGTTCTTCCCTCCTGGTGGTGCCTCTGTCGAGACCCTGCTCAGTTAGTGGTAGACTTCCCAACTGCTGGAATGGCTGCATTAATAGGAGCATGATATCCAGAATAAGGGAGAACCATTACTCTATGGGCCCCATTCCTCCGAACGTACTTAAAATATCACACCCTATAATAGTGATCTTCTGGAACATATCCAGAGGAAAGAGACTAACCTAGCCAAATTTGAACTATTTGACACGAGGGAGAAAAACCCAAACAAGCTGTAAGAGGAAATTGAGCAGGCCTGTGATGCCTGTCTTCCACTATTTGATGATGCCTTAGGGAGAGAAAGCAGCCTGGTTCTGTAAGTGCCAAAGCATAGAACTAAGATGGAAATTACAGGCAAGCTGGTTCAAATCCCTGCAAGCAATGTGACCTCTTGGACCAACTGCTATTAATAGGATAACATTAGCCCCTACCTCCTAGCATAAATGAGATAATGTATGTAAATGCTTAGCCCCATGTCTGAACACTGTAATCTTTTGGTCATTACAAGGCAGGATTCTCAGCCTTCAAGGGGAAGAAAGGGACAATGGTGGAAAATGAGATTTCTTCTCAGGACTGATTTCAGACCAGATATCTTGAAAAGCAAAAACAAAAACAAAAATCTAGCCTAGCTGTGGGATAATGCATCCGACTCCTTTCCTGCCTGGTCTGTCACTGGGTTAAGGAGACTGAGCCACTCATCTTTCAGTCAACACTGGCCAGGAATACGTCCTTCCTCCTTATTCCTCCCTTTTCTAGCACAGGCCCGCATTACTGTGAAAGAATCGCTGTCTTTAGCCCTTCAAATAATTGCACATTCCCTAGAACGGAGGATCATTTGGTCTGAGAAATCTCGCCACATCAACTTATAGCTAAAAGCTTTCTGCCCCACTCTCTGCATAGAATGGGCCATTTGGGATGGGAGCAGCTCGTTTGGTGATGGGATCTCCAAACTGCAGGACCCCAATGGCCGGCTCAGCTTCCCAAGCAATGCACGCTGACCAGAATGCAGCCAGGTTTCTTGATCTCACTTTCTGGGTCGCAGGAACGCTGTTTCCTTGTCCAGAAAAAAAGGCAGTGGAGAAAATCAGCCAACAGATGCTCCATGCCCACTAAAAGCTGTGTCCCTTGCCCACAGTCGTGTGGCTCTGTAGGAAGGACATTACTGCGGACATCAGCGCTCAGTGCCTCCTGTGTGTGAGAAGGACCCAGGAAGTCTCCAGAATCACAGCCCAAGCAAGGGAATGTGCTTCTGGCCAGAGAGGGCCTCCCACCCCATGACAGGGCTGACGGAGGCAGGCAAGACAGACAGATGTCAGGACAAATTGAGCATGGACTGAAGGCGAGATGCTGACTGATGATCAACCTGAGAAGAAGGCATTTGTGCCCACACATCTCACCCCCCAGCCACAACAAACCTCTGGCTTGTTCCCCAAACACATTGGCCCTTCTGTTTCTTCTGCAGGGAACGCCTTGATCCTCTCCCATCCTGTCTACCCAGAAAGCTGCTACTCTTCCCGTTAAGTCAAGCTTGTAGGTTTTCTCTTTTATGCAACTTTCTTGGATCTCCAAGCAGAAGTAATCGTTTCCTCATCTGTGATTCCATGACACTTTAGCCATACTTTATCTGATGGCACTAAGAAAATTGCCTAAGATATAATTATCTATGTGTCTGTCTCTTCCATCAGACTTAGATCTCTTCGAGGCCAAAGGCGCAGTTTAACTGTCTCTGTATCCTCAATTTTAAGTATGAAGTCTTTGCATGATAACCTGATTACTTTTGTTGTCCCTTTCCCCACTCACACTAGACTATTACTTCTATATGGAGGCAGGAGCTGTGTCTGTTTATCTGGTTATTCCCAGAACCCAGCTTAGCATATGGCATTTATTTTCTGAATGACTGGATGGATGGATGGATGGATGGATGGATGGATGGATCTATGGATCGATGGATTGATGGATGGATGGAGGAAGGGATAGATAGATGGAGGGAGGGTTGGGTGGGTAAAGAGATGTTCGGAAGGATGGATGGATCTATGGATCAATGGATGGATGGATGAGTAAAGGAGGCATTTAAAAAAGTGAGACCAAGAAAAATTAACCACTCATGAAAAACTCACCACTGACACCTGGGATGAAGGGAGAAGTGCCCAGAAAGCCTCACAGAAGTGGTGCTGTCTGAGGTGAGCCTTTAAAGAAAAGTAGAATTTCAGCAGCTAGAGAAGGAGAAGAAGGGCCTTTCAAGCAGGAGACACAGATGAGGAAAGATGTAATGGGAGGAATGTGCAGAGCAGACAGGATTCCTCAGCATCTGGAGTATAAGATGCATGAGAGATCATAAAGAGAATAAACTGGGAAATGTAGGCCTCAAGTGCTTGTCACACAGGGTCTCAAGAGTCCTGTTATGGAAATTGGAATATATCACACACAAAAAAATAGGAGATACCCAAGGGCTTTATTTCTTTGTTTTGTTTTAGCAGAGGTACACATTCAAGGCATTGTGTTTGGGGGTTAAGGCATTAAGTCTTCTCTTAAAATACCCGTGTTAGAAGCACTACAGCTGTAGATAATCCATTTACCAAACCTGCTAAGCCACCAAGTAGGTGATGAAAAATCAAGCATATAAGCTTTGAAGGCTGAGGTGAGTGATAAGGCATGGGTCATCGAGTTCCGCCAGCCAGTTTGGGAGGGAGGTCGGTGATTAACAGGGATGACAAGAAGGGAACAGAAGAGGTGGTAGCCAAGGTGAGCCTCACGAGAGCTTCAGCTGGATGGCAGCATGTCAAGCCCTGACCTACAAGCTCTTCCAAACCTTAACGGAGAAAGATCTCATGCAGGACCCAATCTGGGTCATGCCATTTGGATACAGGCAACCTAGACCACATGTCTTATACCAGTAGGTTTTGTAACCTCATTCCCTCCGGAATGTGTCAGCGACTGAAATCTCACTCTTCAGCATTCACACACACACATACACACCCAGCTGTCCATTCTTATTGCAATGTCACTTAGACTCTGTGTCTACTTCAGGGGACACTTACTCCTGTTCTGGGTGAAGGGACGCCCAAAGCAAGGAGGCCTTTCCAGAATGGAGATACCCAAGGCCCCACCTACACATGCCCTCCCGCCTATGGACACCCGCCCCTGCCACGCACTACTTGACCCATGGCCTTCTCCTTTTGGAGACCATACTACTTCACCCAAGGGAGAGGTTTAGGGCTGTTCGTTGCTCTGTTTAGATGACAGAGGAGGTAGCAAAAAGAAGATGCCAGAGGAGAGCAAGGCAGAGCCCCTTGCATGCTGGGCATAGTTCCGTTCTGCTTTGATTCATGTCTTGCCTTTCCTCCTGTCCAGCCTCCATCCTTTCACTCTGTCCTCCCAGAAGCTGAGCTCTACCCTCTCCATGCAGCAGCCAGATAAGGGGTGCAGACAGGCTGCTTTATCTGCTACCTCTCACAGCCCAGTCTGCAATGCTGTTACCTCCATGGTGCCCACAAAAGAAAATGAGGAGGCAGCATTATTGCAGGGATTCTAATTACCGTATGCTAATTGGGCCACCTTCAGGCTTGAGGATGGTGCCATTTCCCTGAGATGAAATGACAGAAGCCCCTGCACTTGCCTCGCTCTACTTATTCTTCCATTGCCCACAGAACATTCTGTACCAGGCTGCAGCCTGCACAGATACCCAAGGCAGGGAGGAACCTCAAAGATGTCTGCCAATGGATGACCCGGTCCACACTGCATCAGACCTAGGCAGAAGTTCTTGATGTGAGTCCCTGTATATTGGGGCTTTAAGGGTCCCTGAATGCGCCTCACCCCCCAGGGTATGCAAATTTCCTTATGCATACATATATGCATTTATCTGGGGGGTTCAAGGCTTTCCTTGGCTTTTCAAAGAAACCCGGTATCTTTTTTTAAAAATGTGAAAACCACTGGCCTAAAGAGAAAAGCATGTAATTTATGAAGAGTTTCTTTCATTCCCTGCATACCCTTGGGAAAGGCAATCCAATAGCGGAAAAAAAAAAAATGAAAGGGAAGATGTAGATTGCGATTGAAATTAGAACAGAGTCAACAATCAAGGGATCAGGACATTATAACAAGATGCTCAGATTCTCTCTGCCTGGGCAGAGCAGAAATTATTTGCAGCTACGTTATAAAAGTTAGTTTAGTTCAATTCATTGATCTCTTGCCAGGCTTGCTACCTCTTGGTGCAAATTCTAACCAATTTCTTTTTAAACATAAACTAAACTTTTAATTTCTTGCCTGGGCTGCTGCAAAGCCCTCCTATTGGGGAGGTGCCATTGTATAGATATGGGTCTACCTATTTCTATACTTTGTATTTATTTATTTAACTTCCAAACATAAAGAAGAGTTGAAAGAACTGTGCCGTGAACAGCCATGGGCCCACCATCTGGATTTAACAGTGAGCCTCATTCTACACCTGTTCTCTCACATCTCTATCCATCTATCCAGTCTACCTATCCATCACACCCACTTATTCCTGTTGGTGCTGTGCTGTGGGTACCTGTTTCTCTACTGCCTCCTTCCATTTTACTCCCCACATAAAAGTCAGTGATCTTTTGGAAACACAAATCTGATCATATCCTCCACCCTGCACCTCAGGTGTGGCACAAAAAGGCTACATTGGGCTCAAGCTGGGACAACTCCTGATACAATGATATAGACGATTGAATTCAATTGTGTGTACAAGTTACAGAGAAAAGTGTCTGTAAAGTATTGGTTATGCCACATTAAACTAAAGTGCATAAAATTGGTTAAAAAAAGTTAAATACACAATACATACTAATATTACATGAGCCACAGATAGAGTCTTTTCAATTAAACCTTCCACTGATTAAAAGTTAATGTTTTGTCTTTAATCAGAGTTCCCATGTTGCATTACAGACTAAATATGAAAATCCTTCCATGGCAGCTAGAATTCCAGATGCTTCAGATTTGATGAGAAAAAAAATAACCTCTGTCTTGCTATTGTTCTTAATATAAGTTGAGTTCAGTTCGTTCATTCTGCCAAAGCAGTGCTGCCTTAGAGAGACACAAAATGTGTGACTCTAACGCTATTGTCAGATTTAGACCAGAATAGGCATCTGCCCCAGAGGTTTCAAAATGAGGGTCAGGGAATCATGTCTTGCAGACAATGCTCTGTCAGTCCTACGCAGACATTCAGAATGTGATGTGATACAAGTTTCGATTGGAGATATATTAATAGATAAGGGTATCTTGTGGGACTTTCTTGGCATATCATTTTATTATTGTTGTTTTTGAGAGAACATAAGGAAAAAGTGCTTCCAACAGATTACTCTATGCACTGCTGCAAATCAAGTCCTGCCTCTGTTCCAGAACTTCTCTGACTATTGACTGCATGTCTAGCCAGTCCAATGGGGTTCCCATCCATACTCCATGTGTACACAAAAGAGAGAGAGATTCTGCCCATTAGCCGTGGATAAGGTAGATGGCACATGAATTTGATTTGAATGACAAGGGATTAATTCTACCAATGGCTCTGTACGGTCAGTCGTAGGCCTTGACTCATTGTGGGTGTCAGGCTCTGGGGCACCCACCAGTCCACAGTGCCCACAGTTGCTGTGTAATGAACATATTTCTGCTTCCAGGTGATCTGGACAAAAGGAAAGCCTTGGCATGCTATGGGAGGCCAGTTGCCTCCCTACAGTCATCCACACTTTCTTTCTTTTTGCTAGAACTTCAACTTTAAATGCGGTGGCATGTCAGCTCTAAGGGACAAATTATGATTGGTCAAGGGCCATAAAAGCTGTTCTATTCTTTTTCGCCAGCTACATGATTTCCAGGGGCCCCTTGTGCTGGGAGCAAACTTGAGACCTTGTACTGGCCGGTAGAACATAAAAGAAGAGTGATAGAGGAGGTTCCCAGGAAAGATTACCCTCCGTGATGAAAGGAGACCTTTTGCTTTTCCACCTGCCCCTTTGTCCTGCCTTGAGCACAGAGTGAGGACCTGATGCTTGGAGCTGCAGCATCCATCATAAGACCACAAAGGGACTACCCTGAGAATGAAAAGTGACCATGCTGAGAGTGGCAGAGCAAAAAGATGGAAAAGGCCCAAGTACTTGATGGCAGCGGCACCAAACCTGGGACTGCGTACCTTCTTGGTCTGTGAAAAAATTAACTATCTTTACCGTGTAATCTATTCCTAGCCCAGTTTTCTGTTACTTCCAGCCCAAAGCATTTCTAACTGATGAAGAAAATTGAGCTTCAATGCACTGATAGTGCAAGCTCTGTGTTAGCATTTTGCAGTAGAGTTTTTCAGTGCTCACATATCCGCTTCTCCTTTCCTCTGGGTGCATGGAAGGATCACTCTTCCCTGCTGCCGTGGAGTTAAGTGGTGTTGTATGACTATACTGCCCAATAGTGTGTGTGGAAGGGACATATGTCATGTCTGAGCCTAAGCATTTAATTGCAGACATCAAATCCGCCAGTGTTCTTTTTCCCTGTAGTGGCAACCAAGGAGGCCCCACGTTCCAGCATCATCCTAGATCACCAAGAGGCTGTGGAGCAGAACCCTTTGCCAATCTGTGTGAGACATGTAGCATGAGTTAGAAACCAAACTTTTGTTGTATGAAGCCACTGAAATTTGGGGGTTGTTTGCTACCTTGGCATAACCGGCTATACTGAATAATGCATATAGTTGCCAGTTTTACTTCTAAAGAGTCAGTCTAATGTGATTCACGTGGGGTTTTGCTGTAAGTTGATCAGGCTGTGACAGATACACTGATACGTTGAGGAGGCTACGCCACGGTCATCATCACTTTCTTCGTTGCCAACAGAACCAAGATTTTCTTCTGGGAAGCAATCTTCCCAAACCCAGGGACTGTCCAACCCCAGAGGATGGACAGTATTCAGTTCAACACTATGGCTATCTTTTTCCCTTCTGATGGACACTCACTTACCCATATTCTTTTGTAGGTGTTTCAGCTAATAAACCTAATGGAAACTCTGCACATAAGGGGTGTGTATTAGTTTGCTAGGGCTGCTATAACACAGACTGGATGGCTGAAACAACAGAAATTTATTGTCTCAGTTCTGAAGACTAGAAGTCCAAAATCAAGGTATCAGCAGACTTGATTCCTTCTGAGGGCTGTGAGGGAAGGATCTGTCTATTCCAGACCTCTCTTCTTGGTTTGTAGAAGATCATCTTCTCCTTGTGTCTTTTCACATCGTCTTCTCGTTGTGCATGTCAGTCTCTATGTCCAAATTTCCACTTTTTATAAGGACATCAGTCATATTAAATTAGGATCCAGCCTAATGATCTCATTTTAATTTGATTACTTCTGTAATGATCCTGTCTCCAAGTAAGGACGCACTGAGAGTTACTGGTTAAGATTCCAACTTTTTTTTCACAGGGACACAATTCAACCCATAACAGGTTTTTTTGTTTTGTTTTGCTTTGTTTTTGTTTTTTTTTTCCTTTGATTACCCGTCCTCTTCCTTTAAGTTTGGAATGCTGGTGTGAAGATGTTATGAATGGAGCTATGGCAGCCATCTTTTGATCATGAGGGAAGAGACCAAAAATCATAGAGATGCCCAGAGAGTAACGTACAACACTCTGGAACTGCCAACCTTCAAAATTCTTGGTAAGTAAACAATAATTGTTCTTATAGTTTAAGTCACTATGAGATGAAGCTTCTATTAATTGTAGCTGCATGTGAACTTACATAGAGATGAAGACCAGAAGCCCTAAAATGGGCTACCAGCTCTGCCTCCAGTTTTATAGATAATAATAGATAAATCGTTAAATACTAGAGGACACAGATTCAACATTTGGTAAACAAAACTGATACTACTGGCCCTTAGTGGACTTATCCTTTAGATAGAGAATCAAATGAAATAATGTTCAGCCTTTTTGAAAAATTGGAAATTCAATAAAAAGTTACTCATTTATTTTTTTAATTAAACAGTTAAATATTGAGTATCTCCTATTTGTTAGCACTGTGCCAGGTCTAGAAATTGTGTTCAAAAACAGATGTAGTCCCTGCCCTCTTAGAGTTTCTAGTCCAGTAGGAAAGCTTAATCTAATAAGCACACAAATAATGGTCAAACCAAAAAGTGAAAATTTAAATTTGATCCAATTATTGAAACGCATAAAGAGCTGGTGAAGTGCACTCGATGTTTTCCGTGAGTTTTCCATTGAATTCCATCAATATGATTGTGAAGTCTCAGTCTTCTCCTTCTCAGGGCTTCTTCTTTAAAGAAGAAAAGGTGTTCTCATTATAATTAATTGTTCATATAATTTATCAGCAAAATAGGACATGTTTGAGAGTTAAAGTGGACACTATTAATAATTATTTCCAGAAAAGGGGCACAAAGCAGAGACACTCCCAAGAAACCAGGACATTTAAACACTCTGGTTATGACGGTGATATGTACAGTCTAAAAATTAGGATATTAGGAACATGAAGATACGGAGCCATGAGTCAAAATTTTAACTCTGCAGAATATCTCATTTGAGGAGGATAAGATAAACTGGGAAGTGATTTATATTTGATGTGGCTGAGATTTAGAATTACAAGTTGAAAAATAATTTATTTTTAATTTTCCCACAACTGAAGTATTTAGACAAAAACCTACATTTCTGGTGTCCTAGAAAATTTGTTGCAAGGAAAAGAAATGACTGACATGGCCATAGTTTGATGGGCAATAATAGAGCACCACGAGAGAGACTGATTCGTGCTGTGCTGAGCTGAAAGGGAACATCCACCCTGCTGTGGCTTGTAGAAGAAATTTAAAGGCTCCAGGATATTAAATGAGGCTAAAAACTTTGATCAATAATTTTTTTTTTGCAAAACCAAAAAGGATGAAAATGATCAGAGATTGATTCTAAATACTTAAAGCCACTACCAGCTAACAGAAATACTTTACAAGCAATATTTTGAAAGTTGCCCATGAATTGGTCCAAATTGAGAGAGGAATTTTTTTTTAACATGTTTCATCATATTCTCTAAAACAGAGACCCATCAGGGATGTCTGAGAGGATGTTATGCAAAGAAACATGGCTTAGCATTTCTTTTTTTGCAAATGGTTTAGGACATTTTGACAAAATAGCAGTTTTTGAAAAGAATCTTTGAAAGATACACTGTGTTGAGTTTACATGTTCTTTATTTACCTAAATATTTCATTAAATTAAATACATCAGCATCCATATTTGTGGTTTAGAGTCCACAAATGCCCATCTCACACCTAAAAATCTCTCTTCTTCCTTCTCTTCCCCCACCAAAACTGCTGCAGATCCTGAAAAGCCCACAATGTTCTCTACTCTGGGTTAAAGCCTGAGTTCCTTCTGGGACTACTTCTTACCAGGCAAATAATCTAGGCAAGTTATTTAATTTCTCTAGATCCCAATTTCCACATGTAAAATGGGGGTGATAACAGCTACCTTGATTAAATGACAACATGGCATGGAATAGATGAAACACACTTCCTGACACTCGATAATCCTCAATAAAGGTGACAATTTATCCTTAGTCCTCTGCCTCCCTTTTTGCTCTCAAAATTTCAATTGACATCTGGGGGGGGCGGTAAAAACCAAGCTTCATTTTCTGTTTAATAAAAATTTTATCGACATGTAACATAAGTAAAGTGCACGAGTGGTTCATTTAAATGATGAATTTTTAGAAAGAAAATGCACCCGTGTAATCATCAAGAAATTAACATTCCTAGACCCCCGGAAAACTCCCACTCAGGCTGCCTCCTCAGAGGTAACCAACACACTGACTTTTATCACCACAGAGTCTGTGTTGCCCCCTTTAGAACCTCATACAACATCTACTCTTTTGCATTTGGCTTCTTTCATTCAACATTAGGTGTGTGAGATTAACCAATTTTATTGATGTGGCAATAGTTCATTTTAGCTGGTGGGAGAATTTTATTATATCAATATATCATGACTGATTTGTCCATTTTTCTCCTGATGAAGATGTAGGTTGTTCCAAATTTTGGCTGATTTTTAAAATACTATTATGAACATTGTTGTCTTTGGGGGCACAGAGTACACATTTCTGTTGAGTATGTACTTTGAATTGGGCTTGCTGGGCCTACTGTATGTTTGGCATTAATAGTTGTTGTTCAAGAGTTTTCCAAAGGAGTTAACAGTTTATACATTTACTAAGAATGTACAAGAATTCCGCTTCTTCCATTGTCCACATTACCAGTACTTGGAGTTGCTGGTTTGTTGTTGTTTTCAATGTATTTTAGCCACTCTGATGGGTGTATAGCGGCATCTCATTTAGTTTCAATTTGCATGTTTCTGATGTCTAATGAAGTTGAGCACTTTCTACATGTTTATTGGCCATTTGTATGCACTCTGTTGTGAAGGGACTGTTCAACTCGTCTGTCCATTTTTATGGGATTTAAATCTTTTTTAATTGATTTGTAGGAGTTCTTTATATATTCTGGATATGAGTTCTTCATCAGTTACAAGTATCACAAATATCTTCTCCCACTCTGCAGCTTACCTTTTCACTCACCCATGATGTCTTTCAATGAAGAGAACTTCTTTTTTTGTTGTTTTTTTGTTTGTTTTGTTTTTGTTTGTTTGTTTTATTTATTGCAGTAACATTGGTTTATGACATTGTAAAAATTTCAGGTGTACATCATTGTACTTCTATTTCTGTATAGATTACATCATGTTCACCACCAAAATACTAATTACAACCCATCACCACACACATGTGCTGAATTATCCCTTTCACCCTCCTCCCTTCCCCCTTCCCCTCTGGTAACCACCAATCCAATCTCTGTCCCTATGTGTTTGTTTATTGTTGTTATTATCTACTACTTAATGAAGGAAATCATACGGTATTTGACCTTCTCCCTCTGACTTATTTCACTTTGCATTATACCCTCAATGTCCATCCATGTTGTCACAAATGGCTGAGAACTTCTTAATTTTATATAGTTCGTCATATCATTTTCCCCTTTACAGTTAGTAGTTTTTTTGGCTTAAAAAATCTTTGCCTACTCCTACCATGAAGGTATTATCCTACATTTTCTTTCAAAAGCTTTATTGTTTACCTTTACTATTTAATGGAAATTCTGTTTGGAAGCTCTTTTGGTATGGTATGATGTCAAGATTACTTTTGTTTTTTCATATGGATAAACAGTTGACTCAGCCCCAAATAGTAAAAACACCTTCCTTTCTCCATATCACTGCAGAGTCACCTTTTTCATATATCAGATGACCACTTATGTCCAGGCCCTTTTCTAGTCTCTTTTCCTTTGTTCTATTTGATTTGCCTTGAACCAAAACCACATTGAGTTAATTATGGGAGCTTTACGATAGGTCTTAGTACCCAGAAGTGTAAATCTTTCCACATTGTTCTCCTTTAAGATCACCTTGGTTATTCTTGGCCCTTTGCATTTTCATATGACTTTTATAAAAAGCTTTTCAAATTTCACATAATAAGCTTATTGAGATTTTAATTGGGGTTGTATTGAAATTTAGATTAATTTTAGAAGAACTGATGCCTTTACTGTTCTAATGCGTAAATATGGTATACTTCTCAATTTATTTGTCTTCTTTAATTTCCTTCGGTGATATTAGTAGTTTTCTAACGCAGCAGCCCTGAACTTCTTTTTGTCAGATTTTTATCTAGGCATTTTATATTTTCTATTATAATTAATATTTTTTTAAATTTCTACTTGTTCTACTTGTTCCCAGTACAAAGAAATATAATTGTTTTTTTACATTTTGTCCTTATATCTAGTGGCCTTGTTAAGTTCATTTATTAGTTTTAGTAATTTATCTGAATAGACTGTTGGATTTAAAACCAATTATGTAATCTGTGAATAATGGTATTTTTATTTTTTCTTTCTAACCCTTATTTGTGTCTTTAAACGATGTTTATTTGTTTTTCTTGCTGTATTGTAATGGCTGGGAACCACAGTACACTGTTGAATGAAAATGGTGATAGTGCACACACTTGTCTCACTCCTGAGTTCAGAAGGAGAATTTTTAATAGTTCAACATCAAATATTATGTGTATTATAGTTTTTTTATCATGCATCTATTCTTATTTGTTAAGAAATTCTAACTTCTATTTCTTATTTGTTAAGAATTTTTTCCCTTTTATTAGCAGGTGTTAAATTTTATCAGCTATTGAAATTTATCAAATGCTTTTTCTATGTCTATTGAAATAATCACATTATTTCTCTCTTTGCTCTGTTAATATGGTGAATTGCATTGTTTGATTTTCCAATGTTAAGCTAACCTTGTATCCCTAGAATAAACCCAACTTAGTGTGGTGTATTATCCATTTTATATATTGCTATATTTTATTTGCTAAGATTTTTTTTAAATTTTATGTTAATTAATATACATGATTTATTTTGTTTCAGTATCATGAAAATAATTGGATGCTAATTTTCCTTGCTTTCAGTAGCAAGATTATATTGGCCTCATAAGAAATTAGGAAGTTTCCCCACTTTTTCTATTTCCTGGGAAAGTTTGTGTAACAACAGTATTGTTTCTTTCTCAAATGTTTGGAAGACTTCACTAATGAAGCCTTCTGGACCTGGAGTTATATTTGTGGAAATAGTTTAAATTAAAAAATATTATTTCTTTATTATATCTAGGTATCTTCAAATTTATAGTTCCTCTAGTTTCAATTTTTTTAGCGTTTTTTAAAAATTGTCTCTTTTTATAAATTGTCAAGTTTATTTGCAAGCTGTTATCATCTTACTAACACTTAACGTCTAAAGGATCTTTTCCTTCCTAGTGTTGGTAATCTGTGATCTCACTCCGCTTCTTGAGCAATAGGAGGTTTACTAGGAGTTTATCTGTTTTGTTCATCCTTTACACAACCCACTTTTTGATATGCTTATTTTCTCTATTATTTATTTTTTATTCCGATCTTACCTTTATTACTGCCTTCCTTTTACTTTTGTGGTTTTAATTTGCTGGCTTTTAGTAAGTTTTTTAGATGCATACTTACATAATTGATTTTCAGTCTTTCTTCTTTTCTAATATATGCATGTAAAGCTGTAATTTCCCTTTAAGCATGACTTTAGCTGCATCCTACAGTCTTGTGATATTTCGTATTCAATACTCCTTCTTTGAAAATATTTTTCCAACCAAGTAGCTATAAAACAGAATGGAAACACTCTCCATGACATAATATGAAGTAATTTCTAGGATACATTACCAAGTTAAAAAAACAAAAATGCAAAAGAAAATATATAATGCTACTTTGGGTATGAGAAAGAAGAGTAAATAAAAAGATAGTTATAGGTGTATTTCTTATTTTTTCAAAAGAAACAACTCAGGAAGGATAAATCAGAAACTAACAAAATTGCTTCTGTACAGAAGATGGATTGGTATGCTGTGAAAGTAACAGGGAAGGAAGTGACACTTCTTTAAGTATACCTAGTTTTTTGCTTTTGGAAACATGGTAATGTCTTATATATTAAAAATAAACTTAAGTCAACAAGGGTTGAAATTAAAAATCCTTAAGCTGAATGCCAGCATAAACAAATGAACCTAACTGTATATTAAATGGATAATATAACCACACAGAAGGGAAAAAGGGACCAGTACCATAATTTCTGAAAGTAGTACTGAACTTTATATTTTCAGTCTAATGAAAATAAAAACTGCAAAGAAATCTTGGACTCAGTTTAGCAGATTTGTTGTTGGTAAGAATTTAGCTGTAACAATTCTGAAATTATTTTGCCTGCATTTTAGGATTGAGTAATCTAGTAAATATATTGACGTTGGGAGCTGAGGTTTTCACTGTAAGAGAAGGGAGATACAGATATGGAATGGAGAAAGGCAATCCTTCAGGTGGGTGAGAATTAAAAATATCACCATGAACTCATCAAAGAGCCCAGAAGCAATAACGCCCCAGTAGTAATAAGCTCACGTAGCACCCAGATCTTAGTTTCTAAATACCTCTTCCCAATAGAAGGAACTGGGGCTTTTTGAAGAAATGGCTGATGCTAGAGTTGGGACAGGGAAGAACGGGTGTGCCCGGAATATTTGTGAGTGTGTGTGTGTGTGTGTGTGTGTGAGAGAAAGCAATTAAGTCCCCCCTCCCATGATATAGCATGTCAAAAGGATACAGGAGCCAACATATCAAAATAAATCATAGGAATAATAGAATATAACACATGAACAAAAGGGAATCCATGACTCTATATTGAGACTAAAAATATAAATGAATAGATAAACGAATGAATGAATAAAGAGAGAGAATGAAAGTTTTTCTTAACAATAGAATGACAACTAATAAATGTATAAAGGATGAAAGTTAGAAAATTAGCATATTGCAACCATCAATGTAACAATAGATCCAGGCAAAAATCATGAATGAATTCTAAACTCATCAGGTGAAAGTATGTTAAGGAAGAAAGAAAGCATTTACGTAGTCTCAAATTATCTCCCAGCAGATTATTTGTTAATTACCAAAGGAAAAAGAGTACTTTTACAGTGGAGCAATCTCGTGAACGCCACCTTAACCAGGTGATAGAAGTCACATTACTAACAATGGGACAAACTGACATCATATGTCTCCTGATGTGATAGTGAAAAACACACATCAGTGGTGAGTATTCCTGCCAAAAATTCACAAGGAAACACTCAGCTAAACCCAAATTGAGAAACACTCTACAATGCAACAGGCCTGTATGCTTCAAGAGGGTAATGTTGTGAAAATAAGGAAAGACTGGAAAATTGTTCCCAATTAAAAGAAACTACAGAGAATGAAAATTAAATGCAGTACATGATACTGGATTGATCCTTGCTTGGGGGAGAAAATTACTATAAATGACATTGACACAATTAGTGAAATCTGAATTTGGACTATATACTAGATAATAATATTGAATCAGCGCTAAATTTTCTGAATTTTATAGCGTTTATGCAAAAGAATGGTCTTATTCTTAAGGAATGAAGCCTAAATTATTTAGGGATGGAAAGTCATGATATCTTCAACTTACTATTGAATGTTTCAGCAAAAATAAGAATTGTAATAATAGAAAGATAAAGCAGATGTATTAGTCAGGGTTCTCCAGAGAAACAGAACCATACAATGTGTCTATAGATAGAAAGAGATTTATTATAAGGAATTGGCTCACAAAATTATGGAGGCTAGCAAGTCCAAAATCTGCAGGGTGGGCCAGCAGGCTGGAAATCCAGAAGAGCTGGTGGTGCAGATGAAGTCCAAAGGCAGTCTACTGGAGAATTCCCTCTTGCTCAGGAAGGCTAATCTTTTTGTTCTATTTAGGCCTTCAGTTGATTGCATGAGGCCCACCCACGTTATGGAGAGCAATTTACTTTACTCAGAATTCACCGATTTAAATGCTAATCTCATCCAAAAAACCCTCCAAGTTGACACATAAAATTAACCATCATATGTAGCAAAATCTTAACAATTGGTAAATCTAGGTGAAGGGTCCATGAAGTATATTGTACTATTCCTGCAACTTTTCTCTAGGTTTAATTTCTTTTTCAAAATAAAAATTTCAGAATATGTTCTAATTTTAACCTGTATTTCTTCTTTGATTCATGGATAATTTAGAAAGCTGACTGCTAATTTTGCAAACATGAAATTTATTGAGTTATCTTTTTGTTATCAACTTCTAGCCACTCAGAAATGGGCAAGAGCCTCAGGAGAAAAGCAGCAGGAAACGGGGAGCTGCCTAGTTGTGTTTCCCTTCCCTTTGGGTCATGACTTCCTTGGTTCTCCCCAATGCCTTCAAACAGCTTTTTGGACTTTCGTTTGATTGTTCGTTTTTTGATGTTTTATCCATCTGTTGTAGGTATTCTTGGCAGGAAGGGTGGTCTGAGGCAAGCCATTCCATCATAGCAGAATGTGATCATTAGACTGGGTCATAATTCAGCACTAGATGTTCCCATGAGATGAACTCATAGAAAGCAACTCCCAAGGGAAAAAGAATGTGTCACCCAGAACATAACCCTGAGTTAGGTCCCCTTGAAGTAAAACGACTTCATATTTCTCTCTAAATCCCCAGGGGCTAGCATTTTGTGGGCTCTCAATAAATGTTTGCTAAATTTATGAATAAAAAAAGATTAATGGCAGCCTGACATGCCACACCAAGGGGGCCATGTACCTCCTGTCGCATACCAGTAAACCTTGCCAAGCTGGAAAACACCAGCAGTCAACTGAAGGCTAACATTTGGGCGAGAAGTACCTGCCATTAAGAATGATAAAGTTCATGAGGGTGATCCAACATGGAATTGGAACATGGTCTAATGAGCCTGACTTCAATGTAAGAGTTCTTTCAATACACTTCATCAGAATCAAACGATCTCTTTTTGACAAAGGATTGCTACCATGAGGCTCAATTCAGTTTGGGAGGAAAAGAGCCAACGTTGTTCTTTTATTCTGTAGCAAAGAGTAAAACATTAGAAACAACCTAAATATCCTTCAACAGAGGATGGGCTGGACGAGTAACATACAGCCATACAATAAATTACTATACATTTACTTTAAATGATAATGAGGAAGAATATTTAATGACATAAAAAGGCATCCATAATGTACTAGAAAGTAAAATAAGCCAGCTACAAATAAGTATAGTATGACGGTATTCTTGTTAAAATAGAAAAAGGCTACATATGCAGAGATAAAGGTTCTGAATAGATATCAAAATATTAATATGGTTATCTTTAGATCATGAGATTATAGCTAATAAAAATTTTTTTCTTTGGCTTGTCTGCAATTTATAAACGTTTTATAAAAATATTTCTACTTATGAACAGTAATTTTTAAAAGTTTTTGCTTAAGAAGGGCCGCTCTATGTTTGTTCCACTGCAAGGAGGGAAAACGTCCATTTTTGCAGCTTTCCGAGGATAAATTCCTCTGCCTTGTTCTTTTGGAATGGAACAGGGAAGGCAGGCCTAGAGATGAGGGGTTTATGAGGGCTACTGCCAGCCTGGCTGATGATGGATGATGCCACCTTTCGCTGGCCACATTTCACTGTGATGGACAGGAAATGAGGAGTGGAACCCCAGCCAGAGCAGCCTGCCCTGCTGAGCCCAGCCCAGAGGGAAGGAACGGGGCTCTCTGCTGCCAGAGAACAGGAAAAGACAGCCCTCTGCTGTGACTGAGGCTGCTAATTACCTGCAGATACCGTTAGCAATTACCTGATCCATACGCAGTGCAGGAAGCAGGGCCCAGCTTGTGGACAGCTGCAGTTTGCTCCCTGTCACAATTGCTTAACAGGCTGCCCTGCGGAAATGGCTTTCCCCAGCTTCGCTGCGGACACAGTGCCTTATTATGGTAACCACAGGGGGACATGGCCATGCATCAATTATTTCACTCTGCATAAGCTCTCTTTGGAGGGAATCTGCTCTATAGCGACCGAGGAACAGCTCTCCTGAGAGATGGCGGAGCAGTTTCAAAAGATCTCTACTAAAGGGCCTGGAGTATCCCATCTCTTGCTAATTTTCACCTTCTCCAGCCAGCCCCCCACCAAAGATCTTCCCTTGCCAAGTTCCCATGATCCCTTGAGCAGCCAGCCTTTACAGCCAGATGGGCTGGGGTGGGCTGGGGGTCGAATTCTGATTCTGCTTCTTACTAGCTGTGTGATTGGATAGAAGTCAACTAACTTCTCTGAGCTTCACCTTTGCCATCCATATGATATAAATGGTAATAACTAACATTAACATGTATTCTTTTGCTTAATACTCACCCCAGCCCCATGAGGTAGTTGGCATAAAGTTTGTTCCACCCTTGAGTGACAAGGGAGTTGAAGCACAGATGGTTATGGAATTTCCCCAACCCATACCTATTCAGTGACAGACCATGTGCTCAAAACTGGATGGTCTTATGCCAAAGCCTGCTTTCTTAATGCTCTGCTAAACTATCGTTTTTAATAAAAATAATGCTTACCTGGTACCGTTGCTGTGAAGATGAAATAGATAATATTTGAGGAAGTATCTGATAGGGCCTTGGCATAAAATAATTGCTCAATAAATGCTTGTTAATGCATTTGTTAGTTAATTCAAATGTCATCAAGTATGCAACAGGACAAAAGATTCTAGAACCATCCAGACATCAACTTCTAATCAAATTGTCAAGACAAAGCATCACTACATAGCAGCATCTTTGGAACTGCCGTCTCCCCAGGGACTCCTTGCCATATCACTGCCTCTCAGACTAGTGGTTCTCAACCTGCCATCTGAAGTCCCGCCAAGCAATATATGTTTTTTATATTGTTTGTGGTTGGAAAGAAACAAAAGAAAGCAAACTTTTAAAGTTATTTTTGTAGCTCGTAAATAAGGAGCACAGACAGCTCGAATCTCCCAAGGATGCGTCTGTCAGTTGGGGTTTGTCTTTGCTGGTGACTCTAGGATAAACTCAAGTGCCCTTTATGATGGAGCCGCAACCTTCCCTCCTTCCCAGTCATCCCCCCTCACGGAGCTGTGGGGCAGCAGACACGGGGAGGGCCAGAAATGCAATGAGGGATCTCTGGCAGAGAAGGTCGGCAGGAAGGCGCACACCCAGAATCATTACTGGTGGCGTGGCATGGGTCACTGGGAGAAACACTCATTGCTTTAGGGTGGTGCACACGGCCAACAGGTCACAGAAGGATAATCTAAGCAGAAGCATCAACAGAAATAAGCACATTGTATTTAAGTAGACAGGGGAATTGAGGGAGCTACTGCTTTGTAACTGTGATAAAACTCCACGTTCCAGCTATTTCCTCATCCCACTGGTGGCACACATCCTGGCACACACTCCACTGGTTAAGAGCTGCTGTCTTCCTCTGTGCTTGTGGACGTAGCTACTCAAGGTGTCCCAAGTCACAGGCCAGCAGGTCAGAGCCATTTGCACTCCCATCCAATGGACTTGGTCATAGGCTCCCTTTGAACCACCACATTGCCTTACATGCAGGTGTTCTGTCCTTTTTCTTCCACTCAGTGAAGGTTCTTCTTCTCCGGGAGATCTCTTATTTCCTTTGGATTCCTCCCCTCTCCCACAGTGATGACTCATAAACAGTAATGACAAGAAGAAAGCCCAGCTGCTTCCATAAGAGCTAGGGCGACTCCAGAAGCGCCCACTATTCAGAACAACTCCATATCTGGTTAAGGGACCAGACTGCATCAGGCTGGTTGATTACCTGGAGCAGCTGGAAGCACTACAAAGACAAGAGCGGGGACAGAAATATATTCAAAACCCAACAGAAAACATGCAGCATTCAAAACAGCCTAATTATAAAATCTACTCCTTGTTTAGTACTCATCATGGGACAGGATTTACTATATAAAATACTTGACTTCTGCCATCGCATCAAACTTTACGATAATCTCTACAAGATGGTTATTATCACCCCATTTTAGAGATGAGTAAACTGAGACCCAGAGAGCTGATGTAACTTGAGCAATCTCACGGAGCTAAAAGTGCAGTGTTGGAATTTGAACGTCTCCAAACAGTGTGTTAGATATGGAGTAAATTCTTGTTAAATGAATGTGTCCCTTCAAATTCATGCTTGTTCCGTGAAACCGTGCAGCATCCAGTTGACCTTCCCACAGCACCATGCTGTCTTGTCCCAGGACAGAGGACAGGCTCAAAACAGGAGATCAAGCGAGAGTTTGGGAAGCAGGAGAATGCAGGAAGGAGTTAGAAAGCTAGATGCAAAGGGGGTTGAGGCCAGGGTCAGACCTTCAGTTATATATGGCACAGACGAGGCCCAATATCAAACGCTGTCATTGGCACCGACCACAGGCTGAGAGTGAGCAGGCAGAACAAATGTAGATGCAGAAAGGATCGCTCCGTCAGGTGAAATTACATTCCAATTGTCTCCATGCTCCCCTTCTGTTTGTCTCCTACTGAATTAGGGAGAGCCCGGAGAAGGGTAACGTCTAATAAATTAAAATGGTAAGGATCAATTGGAAGTCAACCCAAAGCCAATACTTGGAGATGGTTGCATTAGTTGTATTATGTAACTGTATTAATCAGGTCCTTTATGTGACAACTAATAGGTAACCAAATAAATCCCTTGGCACATTTCTGCATGCAGTCCTGTTCAAAGAGACACAGTTCAGGAGCCAAAGGTATTAATCAGATTCCAACCTCTTCACGCTTCTTTTAAGGAACCCTGAAGTGTTTCTAAGGCATAACTCACTGCAAGACTTTTTTTAAAAAAGAAACCTTCCTTCTCATCTTCAATTCCCTCCTACCTTTCAGCTGCTCAAGAATTTCATCCTGGAAAAACAAAACAAAATAAACATTTTTAAAAAATGCATTTCCAAAGCGCAGTGAGTTACGTTTGTGCCTGCCTCTCACCCCTTGGCTAATAAATGCTCCAGCCACCTTCTCTATTCCCGGCCCTTCTGACATGTCCTCAGCATCAGGAGTCCTCTGGGAGATGTCCACTCCCATGAACCACCCACACCAGCCTTGGGTCCTGTGAACCCAAGGAAACCACCAAGGAGGGGGATGTGTCCAAGATAGCCTGAGTCCAAGGATGTTCCTCACTCCCCGCTGAAAGGTGTGCTCAGCATCCAGTAGTTTTGCCCTCTTCTCTCTTACTGATGTGTGCATGTGCACAAGCCTGTGTGTATGTGTGTGCATGCGTGGGACAATTCTCATGGAAAATTTTCAGTAGGTAAAATTCTCCATCTTGTTACTGGTGGAAACCAATTCAAACTGGCTTTACCAGAAAGGAAAGATTGTATTGACTCATTTACCAAAACCACACACAGGCCAGGGCGATGCTGGCCTTCAGTGGGCCAGTTCCAAGGTCCAAAGAATATCAGCAGTCAAACCTTCTCGCTCCCTCTCTCTCCCTCCATCCCTCCCTCCTTTTCCCTACCCTTTCTTTCTCCTTCCTTCCCTCACCTCCCATCTCTCCTTACTACATACAATACGTATGGCCCCAATAACTCTGTAATGTGTCATTGCAGCTGTGTGCTC
Organism: Diceros bicornis minor; assembly: GCF_020826845.1. Classification (NCBI taxonomy): domain Eukaryota; kingdom Metazoa; phylum Chordata; class Mammalia; order Perissodactyla; family Rhinocerotidae; genus Diceros; species Diceros bicornis. The sequence goes on from NC_080765.1 coordinate 16,200,459, forward strand.
CAAGAGGATGGGAGTTTCATGCCCCAAGATATATCTTTTCTTTCCTCAAAGAATGATCTAGCAATTGGTCTGGCCTGAATTATGTGCCCACTGCTTGGACTAATGACTGTGACCATGGGGATAAAATATGATGATGACACAGCGGGTTACATACTCACTCCCACAACAAGAAGAGACAGGTGTGTGTGATTAGCCCTCCCACCCCACTAAAACCACAGGTGTGCTCTCCAAAAAAAGAGGGCTGCTGTTTACGTGGACCAAGCAAAGCACTCACTACCATGATGAATGGTGAAAGTATTACTGTTCAATCCTGGGCTTATTCACTGGGCTGAGTTTAATAGGAAAAAGTATAAATTCCTAGTACAGAAAGGATCTGAAAATCTCACTTGGAGCCTGCTATTTTTTTACCCAAAAATTTTCAATGGGACCTCCGTGGACTATTAAAAAAAAAATTAATCTACTCTGCTGGAAGTCTAGCCACCTGCTACAATTTGAATCAACTCTCGCATTTTTCTGGCCTAAACCATGCATTCCAAATAAATTAGTCGATATTCTGTTCCATAAATACTCTTTGTACCTTCCCATCTCTGAGCTTTTCCCTGTGTGGTTTCCTCTGCCTAGAATAACATTCCTTATTCTCTGGGTATTCATCTCCTACCTGTCAGTACCTTCCTTCCCTAACTGGTAGGATGGAGCAGCAGCTCACCTGAAGCCCCTTTAGATGACAGTAGGTCACCTCTTGCAGAGAGCACCCTAACTCCAGCTCCAGTCCTTCCCTGGTTCCCACTCTTCTCCTCCACCCTGCTGCTGAAATTCCAACGTGCTTGACAGCTTAGCCACTGTGGAGATAAGAGGATCTGTCCTTCAAGGCTGGTCCTCACCACATTGGCCAATAGCCTCCTCTCTCTCTTCTGAAGTCCCAAAGCACTACTTGATGCCACACGCTGATTTGTTGATTAAAAACGAGATGATGTCAGCTGGGAGAAAATATTTGCAAAACAAAGGGTTAATCTCCATAATATATAAAGAACTCACACAACTGAACAACAAAAAAACAAACAACCTGATCAAAAAATGAGCAGAGGAAATGAACAGACACTTCTCCAAAGAAGATATACAGATGGCCAATAGGCACTTGAAAAGATGTCAGATCACTAATCATCAGAGAAATGCAAATCAAAACAACACTAAGATACCACCTCACGCCCATTAGAACGGCTATAATCACCAAGACACAAAACAACAAATGTTGGAGAGGATGTGGAGAAACAGGAACTCTCATACACAGCTGGTGGGAAAGCAAACTGGTGCAGCCTCTATGGAAAACGGTATGGAGATTCCTCAAAGAATTAAAAATAGAAATACCCTATGATCCAGCTATCTCATTACTGGGAATCTATCCAACGAACCTGAAATCAACAATCCAAAGAGGCTTATGCACCCCTATGTTCATTGCAGCATTATTCACCATAGCCAAGACATGGAAGCAACCGAAGTGTCCCTCGACTGATGAATGGATAAAGAAGATGTGGTATATATATACATTGGAATACTACTCAGCTGTAAAAAAAGACAAAACCGTCCCATTTGTAACAACATGGATGGGCCTGGAGAGTATTATGTTAAGCGAAATAAGCCAGAAAGAGAAAGACAAACACTGTATGATCTCACTCACATGTGGAATATAAACCAACACATGGACAGAGAAAACTGTATTGTGGTTACCAGGGGCAATGGGGGTGGGGGATGGGCACAAGGGGTGAAGGGAGACATATATATGGTGATGGACAAACAAAAATGTACAACCCAAAATTTCACAATGTTATAAACTATTAAAACATTAATTAAAAAAAAAAAAACAAGGTGATACATTTAAAGCAACCACATAGGACCTCTTTCATTTTCAGTAATCACAAATAATAATCATCATTATTTGTAATTGTAACAGATCTCAATTCCTCTGCTAAGCTGGACAAATATTTGTTGAATGAACAAATGGTTGGATGAATAGATGGAAACAGTAATGAAAATTGTGAATATGTTGTTCTCATATTGGAAATCTTAGGATGGATATGTGTATATTTTTTATTTTTAAATTTAGACATATTTTTAAAAATGAAAATCCTCAAACATTAGAGAAGATTACTGCTAGAGGCTTTACCAATTCTTCAATTTGTCAACGTCACTCAATTTATCAATGGCATACTGTTCGCTCCATGAAAAGAGTAACATACCTTTTTAGGTCCATTTTTTCACGAAGTTACAAAGTGTTTCAGGTTTTGTGAGAGTTACTGGCCAAGGCAAAGGAGAAGAGAGGAACAATTCATCAGGAAGGGCTGGTGCTCCTGGCGCCGCCAGGGACCAGAGGTGCTGGCTAGCTGGGTGAGTTGCTCCCATCCTGCTTATAGAATGCAACATACAAATCCAGGCCTTAGCATACTGTAGAACCTCAGGTTCAGTGGAAAATATTCAAAATCACAAATGTCACAGTTCTCAAATTCCGAGGGCCTACTATAACTATAATATGCCTGGCACAATGCCATGGACCTAGTAGCTGTCCAAAACATATCAAATTAAGCAATTGTTCTATTTACACACTTCTGTCAAAGGGACAATTCACTGTTTATATCTTAAGAGCAAAATATATGTGTGTGTGTATAGATATGATTTTCAATGATTTCTAACAGGTTGGGATTTATTTGAGCACCTTCCATTGTACTTGGGTTAAAGATGTGATCCTCTTTTCCTTACACTCATAATTTTACCCAAGAAGAGATAAAAAGGTAATGAAGCATCGTTGAGCGTACGTTGAAGAGTTTTCGCTACCATAAGAAAGCATGAAATATTTATTCAAGTGTCTGTATTTCCATTTCTAAACAGAGGAGAATTAATTTTAGGCCTCCTCAGATCATGAGCAGCGGCCTTTAGTTAAGAGTTTTGGAGCAGGCTGGCTTTGATGAGATGTGCTGCATTAAGCACAGACGACCAGCCAGGGAATTTGTTAAGCTGGGATAGATTCATGCAAGCTGCCAGCGCTAACTTTTTACAAACTCCTTTCCTGATAATAACAGGGAAGAGTAGACACAGACTTGAAATTTTTGGCAGTAAAATTAGCTTTCACATATGACTCACTTTTTTTTTCTAAACATAGAAAGGGGGGAGGGAAAAACAACCCAAAATAATTTAGAGCTTCTCTTAACAGGAAATGCACAGACAGTAGTTGGCTGGCATGTCAGCACGCCCTACCTCTGTGTGGCATTCTAGACCCAGGATCTTTTCCCCTCTGAAGTATCATCATGCTCACAGATGGCCACCACGCTGGCTTCAATCAGCGGCAGTCCCACTGTCCCCATCAACAAACACTGTGAGTGAGTCAGGGTGACAATATCCCTTGTTATAAGGAAGAGAAGTGATAATGGAACCAGCTGAGCAAGGATGCCCATCGTTATTCACAGCCTCCTAGGGAGAAACAAGCTCCCTTGTAACCATCTCCTTTCCTGCATTCAAGAAATTCTAATTTAGAAACTGAAAAAGATAAACACAGCACCTGGGAAACAAGGCAGCCTGTGTCGGGTATACCATTTGCTGTTGGCATTTTCATTGCTATTACTGTATTAGAAGAGAAGGCGCATGGGTTCAGGGTGAGACTCCAGCTCTGAGGTGCCATATTGTGCATATTTCTTAATCTCTTTGTGCCTCAGTCTCCTTACCTGTGCGATGCGGATAATGACACCTATGTTACAGGTTATGTAAAGATTAACAGTCATAACTATTTGAAAACATAATCTCAGTGTCTGACACAAAGATAGTCAATAAATACCAGGTTATAATCCCATTGAAATTATTTGTAAACTGTTTGACATGAAAACTCATTCTAGGTTGTAACTAATATACTATATGGCACCAAAAGTTCTAGCTAGAAAGCGAAAAACTCTGCCAAATGGGTGAATTGGCATCTTACAGGTGGAAAACAGCAGCCAACTGCCACCTTCTTAGTTGGTGGAATTCAAGGGGGCCTCAGTCACACTGGCTTCCCCCACTGTTTGTGGAGACCAAAGGTCTATTCATACTGGGTTCATTCTTACCAGTATTCTGAGCCAGTGGTGTCTACTTCTCCAAGGGAAATTCAGATGAAGAGTTTTATTCCTGTAAGCACACGGATCTACAAAGGGTGGGCTTAGGAACTTTATAAAACTAATTCCTGAAGCTCATCTTTATTTTGTGTTTTCTTGTACTCAGAGTAAAGAAAGCCTCATTCCCCTTCTGCCCCAGGTTTTAGCTAGTGGGGGTTCTTTAAACTTCTCCTTTGATTACCACACACACACACACACTCACCCCTACACAAATAGTCAAAATTAAAAAAAATTAGAATATAAAAAAACTTCTCTGACATTGCAGCATGACACTGAATGCAGAAACAGGAGCAGACAGCCCTGTGAGAGCAGACGGTGACAGGGGTTACCCCTCACCCCGACCCCAGCATCCGGGTCTTCACAATGAGCATCCCTGAATCTCAGGGCCCAGGGAAGAGTGCCCGGCTGGTTCCCGTTGCTCTGCCTTTGCTCACACTCTTAGCCCTTTTCCGTGCTTGCTTTTCCCCACACCCCCTCACTCATCTGGCCAATCCCTCACGACCGTTGACACTCAATTTAGCACCATCATCCTCTCTTCTCTTCTTGCAGAGTGGCCACTCTCATGGGAGCCCTTCCATGTCCCTCCTCCCCACATGCACTGCGATTGTCTAAGCTTGCTCTGTGCTCAGTCCTCGTGTCTCATGGGGCCCAGGCTACGACTTTTATGAACATCCTCTTTGGTTATGGGACATCTTAGAATATCTATCACTAAAGCAGGCATCACATCTTGAAAGCAATCTCAATACCGAGTTTCATTTTAATTAAGCAGGAAGTAGAACAGCTCACAACCAAATGTTGTCTAATGGCTTCCTTATTGCAAGTGATGGAAATGCCAGGAATCTTCCTTTGGGGGCTGCACTACTTCTGTATAGTACCCCATTAACATGCATTCCACATGGGTTGAGGGACACCCAGCTCTTTGCCTAGATTCTATATTTTTTCTATTTCTATAATCCTCTGGCCAGCTGCCTCCCCCTCCCCCACTCAATGTCCAACCAACTTGGTCCTTGCCCTCCCTTGGCCCACTCTCATCAGCACCTCCTACTCCTAGCATTGTACTCTCTGAAGCCATCATTCTACTGTCAAGAGTCTTGTTGTATGAGTCGCTTTTTCCTGGATTGTTCCATTAACTTCTTTGCCTAAATGGAGCCTGGAGGACCCACTCCTGCCCCAGGCTTCTCGAGTGAGGGATGATTCCCTCACCCCACACTCACTACTGGAGCAGGAAGGAGAGTGACAATCTGTCAACCCACCACCACCACCTCGTCCAGCCAATTGTTCCAGAACAACAAATCTCTATGCTTTGCAGCTCTTGCCATCTGTTTTTACCAACCTCGAGATGCTTCTTCAAGTCCCCAGGGTCTATGAGCTTGCAACGTACTCCCCCATTTCCTGGAGGGCTGGCTCACAAATTTTCTCTTTGTTCTGTCTTGCCCCATTCCCACCTCCCGTCATACTGGACAATTTCAAAATCCTTGTTAAGAACCTATCCAATATCCTGGCTTCAATCACCTGAAATCTCTAGTTTAACGTCATTCTATTATAAGGCTCTTCAACCATGTATAAATAAAATAATTCTTGGAGCTTCTATCCAGGCTGAACTACACTGCCCTCAATCTCTCTAACTCCTTCTCTCTCTTTTCAACTTCCTATCTTTTCAGTTCACCCCCTCATTCCCACTGAACTTGCTCTGCAGACACAATTCTACCTCTAGTGCCTGGGTGCTGTATTTTTCCGCTGAGTCGACTTTCCTTCCTTTCTTATGTGGACTGGACCCCAGAATCAACCATGCTTCTTGCAGTCACTAACATCCCAAGATGCCTCTATCCTCCCAGTCATCTGCCACAATCAGCAATACCACTCCTGCCTCCCATCATCCACTCCTCAGTGTCCCGTAATATTGATCACCACGGTATAAACATGTTGATCAATTCCATTTCACAAGCCCTCCACCCTCATGGACCCCTAATGCTGCTCACCATCTGTTTATCCCTCATTGGTTAGTTCTCAAGCTCATCCCTTCAATGGCCCTTTTGAAGTGGTTCCACTCCTCTGAACTGAGCGTCTCCACACTCATTTTTGCACTCTTGGGTGCTGAGGGGTAGTTGCTTGATGCATTGCTTGCTTCTCCTCCCTTCTCAGGAGTTCTCTATATGTTCACTTATTCCTCTGCTTTTCTTACCTTCTTCCCAATGCTAACATGATGTGCTCTTCATTTCTTGCAGATCCAACTCTCGTAGAATCTTACTCTCACTTAGTCTTCCCTCCTCCGGCACACTGACCCATGAATTCATTGTTTTTTCTCTTACATTTTCAGTCTTCCATCTTTTCTAATGGGGTCAAAGTTGAGGTCATCATATCCATTGACATGCTTATCCTCCTGTGCACCCTACCCCCATTGGTATTATCACCATAATCCCAACCACACAAGTTGGAAAACAGATCTTCAACTCTCTCATATCCCTCTCTGTTCAGCCTGTGGCTAGCTGCTCACCAAAATCCATAGCCCCTCCTCTTCCTGGACACACCTAGACTGCTTTTCCCAGGCTCCCTTGAAATTTAACATAGCTGTGTAAGTGGGCTCTAGCCAATCGAATGCAAATGGAAGTGACTCTACGAAAATGAAGATGGTAATACCTACTTCATAGCATTGTTGTGAGCCTTAAAGAAAACTATATCTATGAAGGACTGGTTCTAGAGCCCAGAGCACAGTAAGCACTCAATAAATGGCCACCATTGACAGTAATCCTCAAGTTCCCTTTGTAAATAGGCAGGAGCTAAAATTTAAATGTGCCACTACATATTGTGACCTTCCATGACTTCCTTGGTAATTATTTTCAAGGAATCCTGCCTTTGCTGGCATTCTCATTTCCCCTGCATATCCCCTCCATCCCTGTCATCCATTCCTACTATCCCAGGAATATCTTAAATATAGGGTAAATAGGACCTTCCTAACGAGTTTGATGGAATTCTTACCCCAAGGTTATCAAAAAATAAGCTTTCTTAACAGAAATAGTATAAGTCAGCCAATGGCATATGGAAGCTCTATTTCCTAAGCAACCAGAATCCCAAACTATAGTTGCCCTTGACTTCATGCAGAGTGGCTGAGGTGTTCTTAGATCCCTGCTCTCACCTGCCTCAGGTGTGGGCTTCACCTTGACCCTCCTGCAAGAAGCTTTATCATCTCTGGACATCCTCAGAAGGCATGCCTGGGTCCCTGAGCCACTCTGAAATCTGCCTTTCTTCATAGTGTTAACTGTAAGAAAGGGGAAATTTTTCATTTGTACAACACTTGTTTTTATTCTGTGGGGGAAGAGGGAGAATCCCCCTCTGCCCTTCCCCTTAAGGTTCTTATGGCTGGCCAAATAATTAACAAGACAGGTTAGCAGGAGAAAATAATACCAAGTTTAATAACATGTATACATGGGAGAAACTCAGAAATGAGCAACTCGTCCCTCTGTCTAAGCTGCTTGCTTAGGTATTGTAGCTAAAGGGGAGGAAGGTGTTGGGGGTAGGTAGTGGTCTGGGACTTCAGAGGGTAAGAAGACAATTCTTTTCAGGGTCATCTATAGATAACATGGTCAGGGAGAAATAGAGTTTTTTGATAAAAGGGGCTTGGTGCCCCTCCCATTGTCAAATTCTTTAGGCAGTTAGTGGGGGAGGTCAAATGTCCCTCAGAGAAAACAATCAAGGTAAAGAGATAGATTTCAGGGTGGCCAAATCTTGATCTCCCACACTTCCCTCTCATACCTGCCATTGTGTGCTTGTTCTAAGAGGGGGATTGAGACAACCATCATCCCTATTCTTTCTTTCTTTCTTTTATTTATTTATTTTTTTGCTTGAGGAAGATTAGCCCTGAGCTAACATCTGTGCCAATCTTCCTCTATTTTGTACGTGGGTCGCCACCATAGCATGGCTGACCAGTGGTATAGGTCCACATGTGGGATCCGAATCCACGAACCCAGTTACCCAAGCAGAGCGTGCCGAACTTAAACACTGTGCCACGGGGCCAGCCCCAGCTATCATCCCTTCTCAATAGATGTTTGCTAGAGCTTGGCTTCCAGCCTCTCTCTGAGGCACTTTTCCCAGTTGGTCTTCAGATGAGATGCATGCTGCCCCCATGGCATTTCCTGCTGGGGGCAGCGGGGCTAACAGGGACCCTGAGGTCATGGTCCCGCTAGAGCAGGCTCCTCAATAGCCACTCATCTGCACAATGCTGAGCATCGGTCTCCAAATGCTTCATTTTCTCCTCGCAACTAGCAACTATCCATTTTCTCCTTTGAAAGACAATGCCAAAAGAGAAACAATTAGGTTAAGAGCAAAAGGACACAATTTATAAGAGTCTTTCCTTCTGTATTTCTTGTTCCTTCTACTTAGACATCGTTACCCATGATTTGTGCATTGACACCCTCTGGATATAGGAAAGCTCTGTATATAGGAATAAAATAGACACTTTGATGGATGTCGTCTTATTTTTCTGTCATTCACTTAATAACATATCTTATTCCAAACCATAATAGCAAGTAGTTTTCAGATTGCATCTTGCAGAGGAAAAAATATGTTAGAAATGGTCTTGCTTTGCATAATCTTTTCTTTGGTACCATTTAGGAGGAAAGATATTCACTGATTTACCAGCGAGCTGAGGAGGAACGTGTCCTTGGATAGAATGTAGGGGTGGAGGGACTAATTTGATTGTGGTTCATTTGTTTTAAATGCAAATATGGTCATTTCCGATGAAATAAGTTGACCCTCCAAATTCCATCCAGGTGCAACATTTTGTACCCACCTCAAGGACCTTTGATGTTTTCCTTATTGATATTTTTCCACTGTGAAGAGCCCTATATTCCTTAGAACTTCTAAGAGTCATACTGAAATGTCAGTGGTCTTCCCTTCTGGTTTTCTGCCTTCCCCCTTTCATTCATTGAGTCATCATGCATCACTAAGTCTACCAGGTGCAGTGTACCAGGTATATTAAGGTGAATTGCGACCCAGTCTCTGCATGCAAATAGCTTCATATTGTGAGGAAGGTGGGGATACACACAGAGTTAATGATGGACGCAGAGATAGGACCACATAAGATGGGCGTTAACTCCAAGCTGTGTCCTGAAGGATGAGTAGGAGTTTCTGGGCAAATAAGGTAGACAAAGGATAGGCCAAGCAGAGGGAAGACAATGTGCAATGGGACGTTTCTTACCCTGTCTGGTTCCCATGCCCGGGGAAATGCACATGCCTCCAAGAATGCGCAGCGATGGAACAGCAGAGGGAAAGAAACAAGACTTGAAAAAAAAAGACAGAGATTGTTACTCTGGAAACAGTACATGTAGCAAGCACTTAGGGAGCACCTGCTGTATATCCTCCACTGTATGGAAACATCTTAGTACTGATACAACTTCGCTGAGGGATCCAAGGTTGATTTTAAAGACATGTATGGGCCCCAGACAGCAAACCCCAGTTCGGAAGTGAGCGTGCTGGGCTCATCCATTCGATACATGTGTTCCCAGCCCTTTTATATGACACTGTGATGGGATCCACATCCAGGCTTGTGGCACAGTGGCTAAGAATGCACTTTCAGTAGCACAGATCCAAATTCCCACACCTCAAGTTCCTAGTCATGTGACTTTACTCTTGAACTCTCTCCATCTCAGTTTCCTCATCTATAAATTGGAGATAATAATAGCACCTACCTCATTGGGTTGTTATCAGGAGTAAATAAGCTAATTTATTTAGTAACTACAAAATCCCCTGGCATATAGGAGGGCACTGTATACTTTCTGTGTATATTAGTTTGTTAACTAAATAAATTTTATTGGAAAACTTATTAAGAAATTGTCCTTGCCTTCAGGAGCTGAGAATAAGAATTACAACCTGATTCTAAACGAGAGTAGCTATTCACAAATCTTAGGGATAGAAACAGCTGTACCTCCACATAAAATACACTTGCTGAAATTAACCCCGAAATTACAGCTGCTATTGAAAACTGATAATTCGGGGAACCTGATAAAAGTCGGTCCTCTCTAGACTAATCTTCATTCACAGCAAAAAGTAGCAATTCTGAGACTGTTTTGAGTAGGAAAGAAATGATGAATAGAGGGAGTTAAATTTCATCTCTGGTCACAGACTATTTTCTGTGTAGAGATAAAAACAATTTTAAATGTCCTCAATTTCAAATTCCTGCTGTCTTTCTGTTCTCTGTCCTTATTCATCAGGTATTTATGACAAACTTTACAGTTTTTAGTTTAAAGGAAAAATTTTAATGCAGAGTAAGAAGCTATTGGTATTTAGAGTTGCTATGTGTTAGTTGGAATGTTAAATAATTTTTGAGAAATTAAAAATCTCCTTTTTTCTCTTACCTCTTGGGCCAGGTACAAACAAGGATGGGGGGAAGAAAAGCTGACCAATTCCTAGTACTTGCTCTCATAAAAACACTGAATATTATATTTTTTGTTTGTCAGTGCGAGAGCCACATGGAAGCGTTGAACGATTGTACTAAAACAGCAGGAGAGTGGACAGGATGTTAATTTCCTTCAACAAATGTGGTTGATCAACACCCTAAAACAAGGTTCCAGGAGACATTCCAGCCTCCTGCTGTCACTGAAAATGCCCCGTCCAGCCTCAATCATCACTGTTTTCAAGGGTCTTGGGGACATCTTGCTGGCTGTGTCTGGGCCCAGGCTAGGTGTGCCTGACATATGGGCAAAGGGCATGCTAGAGGTTTCACCATCATCTCCTTGGTTTTGAATGGATGGAGCTGCCTTTTTCTTTAGGTTCCATCAGCAGAGGGAAAGGAGGAATAATGATTTCAAGAATAAAAGACACATTCCAATCACTGCTCCCCTCTCAGGTTGGGTCCTGATTAGGACTATGGTTAAAAAAAAAAAAAAGCAAGCCAAATTTTCAGCCTAGTGGCCAAAGATCCAAATGGGTAGAATCTGGATATATAAATCTAACCAGAATCTGTTTTAGCTGATTACATTAAGAATAAATTTTATGCAGTCTTTAATCCAAATTAAAAGGTTACTTGGAGTTATAGCAAATAAGCTTTGAACCTCAGCCTTTATGCAAATTAGAGATTCTTGCCTCCCTCTTGCCAGGAGTCATGTCTAAACATCCCTGCCTCCTATGAGCCCACAATTCTCCCTCTTTGCAGCCCCTTCAGGAAGAAGCTCTGCAAAGCTACTCTTTCAGAGGGCAATCCCTTACAAAACACAGAGGGGCATGGCTCTGGACTGAGGATACTATTAAATATGATTTTGATTCAGTGGCTCTGATTTTATCTTTTGTACTGTGCAAAGGAAAAAAAAGGCAGTAATGTTTTATCAGCAGCTACACGAGAAGCATATTGTACACTTCAATTAGATTCCCTTTATCTAGCGTGTCCTCCCGCCTTAAGTGAAATGCTGCCTCGTGTTTTTTCCATCCCCAGGCAGGCTCACGCAGCCCATGTTGAGGGCTCCAAGATGCTTTATTAAACAGAAAATTAATATAATGCTATTGTGTCAGCTGGCAGCTTCTTGAGAGTTAAAGACTTTGTAGTGTTTTATTATCGGAACCAAATTCTAGCTTCTGGGAACTGGTAAGCTGGAGACTTTAATACACACGCTTTCCCCAGGAGAAAATTGTATAAGGCCCAATGTGGAGCTTTGGCTGCAACCACATGATGCTGAAACAACAAGTGATTATGTGAATTGAGCCAAACACCTGGCTATGTCCTGGGCAAGAATAAAACTGGCCTTTATATGGTATATAAACTGATGAGATTTGGGAGATTTGTGTAGATTGCATTTATTTACTCAATAAATGTTTAAATGAGCCCCTTCTATGCCAGGCATTGTAGGTCCCAAGGAGAGGGGAACGAGCCATGCTCTGGCCTTCAAGAAGATCACCGTCTAGTAAGGAGAAAAACAGGCAACCAAAGAATTATAACACCATACGTGGCAGATGCTGCTGTTGTGGTTATTTACCCAATATTCAATCCTTTCCCCCATTTTACTTACTAACAAATGTCAGCAAGTAAACAAATGTGTTTGAGATGATGATATGTCCTACTCTATACTCACTTTATCAGCTTCTTTTGCAGCTAGGAGTAGGCTAGTAACAGAATTCTGAACAATAAAATATATGCAGAATTCTACTGGGAGATTCTGGGATAGCTTTTGCTTTCTTGAACAAAGAAGACAGATGTGGCCAGTGCTGCCCTAACTTCTACCTTCTGCATTAAACATAGATGTGATGCTTGATGCAAGGGCAGCCATCTTGCAACCATGAGGTGACAAGCATGGGAATGACAAGCTAACATGCAAAGAACGGCAAAACACAACAACAGAAAAGTCCTGGCTTCCTGATAACAACACTGAGAAGCTGAGTCAATACCAATTACCATCAAAACCCAGATGTTTTGTTAAATAATAAGAAAAGCAAACGTTTTCTCGTTTAAGCCATTCTTCATCCAGTTCTCCAGGCCATAACTGTGGGCTTATGGGAGGCAGAGATGTTTAAACACATCAGGAGTTTTCTGGGGTGATTAAAAGTGATGAAATGTAGACTAGACTGAGGGACCAGCATGAGCAAAGACTAGGTAGCATAAAAAAGCAAGACATATTGGAGGCACCAGAGTGATTCACCATGAAGGAAGCATGGGTTTGGGGGAAGAGAAGGTGTGGAAGCGATGGTGAGTGAGGATGGGAACATAAGCAGGTGCTAGATTGTAAGGGGTTGTGGAAGTCAGATTAGAAACCAAGGAAGGTTTTAAGCAGGTGGGTGATGTGCCAAGTCAGAAAGATAACTCGCTGTGATGGAAACATGAAAGAGAAAGGGGAGGGGGTTGGGGAGGTGGCTCTAGGAAGACCACTTTGGACAAAATTTTATAATTATCCAGAACTATTTAAACCCTGGAGCTAATGAGCAGTTTTTATAGTATGTGGGGAAGAAATGCTATTTGCCTGTCAAGCCCGGTGCATGGGGGATCTTATTTAATCTTTCTACACCGCCCTGGGTTAGGCGGTATATCTCCACAAGGAGTCTGAGTTGGGGCAGGAGCTTAAGCAGTTGCCCAGGTTTGCATACCTACAGACAGGTGGTCTGGTTCCTAAGACCACATGGGTCTGGTGCACCACATTGCATGGCACCCCACACTCCTGTGTGAAAAGGGGCTGTTTACCCCATCTGGAAGGGGGCCATTGGAGGACTTGCAGCTCTGGATGCTAATATCAGAGATCACAAACATAGTGACCAGGAAAACGCTCTCCTGCCCATAAGGAACATCTAGGGGAAGGCCCCAGTAGACTGATCCTGCAGGTATGGGATTGGCAGGATAGGTTCTGCCAAAAATAGATCTTCAGGGAAATCCTCTTAGATCTGTGGGAACCAGAATTTCAGTCTTCCCAAAATAGATCACCCCAAGACATTTCTTTTTAAATGGTACTACTTATAATAAACCCTTTGTGAGTAATTTTCCCCCAATTTCCAGGCACTGTTCTAAGTGCCTTCGATGCCTTAGCTCATTTAATCAACGACAGCATCACATGGGAAAACCTCCAGAGCAGGGATTTTATGTTTCGTGTTAAACCGTGTAGAAGCTGCCAGTGCGGAGTAGTATCCACCAGGGGGAAGGGAGGGAGCCCCCACCACCTGCTCTCTGCTATTTAAATCCTCTGCAACAGGGGCCAAAATATGTATTCCTTCAGGGCAGAGCCTCTGGAGAGAGGAACACAGCAGCTGAGACAGGCTAAAGGGAAGCAGGTAGAAAAGGAAAACGAGCAACATTTATCAGGACATGTTATCTGCCTGAGATGGAGCTGGATCCTTTGAAACCCACACAAAATTGATTGCACATTAACAACCCCTGAGCTAATGCTATCAAGAGGGTGTTTAATGGCGTTACCCAGGAAGAACGGTGGCGGTTTTGTTCCTGCCCAGCGAGGAAATCCATTTTCGCTGAGGACATCAACCAGGAAGTTCCACAGCCAGCAGAATGGAATAGAGCCTGGAGCCCATGGCCCCAGCTGGACAGAACACAGGTGATAATTCCGACTGCTAACATTCGTCAAACGCATAGTACATGCCAGGCACAGCCTTGAGCAGGCTATGTTCATTAGCTCATCTGATCCGTGTGAGGTGGGTGAAAAAGCTATCTCAATTTTACAAGTGGGGAAAGTGAGGCATAGAGGGTTTCTGTAACTTGGCCAAGTCTATTCAGCAGCTGAGCCAGGGTGCTACAAAATATAAGATACAGAGTGATCAGATCAATTAGAAGGGAGGCAGGGCTAATCAACAAAACATTGGACAGCCAGTATGGCACCAGCACCAGCCAGTTGGCCTGGATGCTGGCCATGGGCACCCACCGTGGTTGGTGGGTGTTGAACAGCTGAACGTCTGCCCAGGTGCTGAGCGGGCAGCCATTATCAGGCCAAGTATTTTGGAGAGGAGCCAAGTTTCCCAGCAGCAGCTCAACAAAGATCTAATTCTTGGAGCCAACTTCGAACAAGTGTTTAAATGAAGACTGAGCATCTTTCCTTGGCTTAATTCTATTACATGGTGCTCACTAATTTCTTCATTCAACCAGCAAGCATTTGTTGAGTACCTACCCACTGTATACCAGGTATGGCTGTAAATGCCTAGAACACAGCTGTGAATAAAAACAGACAAAAATCCCTGCCCTCATGAAGTTTATAGTAAAGAGAGACACATTAACCAAGAAGAGTAATAGTGAGGTAAACTGTACTGGAAGGTGACACATGTTATACAAAATAAAATAGGGATGGGTGGATTGGGAGTGCCGGGGTAGGGGCAGCCTCCAATGAAAAGGTGATGTGTGAGCTAAACCTTCACAAAGATGAAGAGTTAACCAGGCAGTTGTCTAGAAGAGTTTCTGTTCCAGGCGTTGGAAACAGCCGATCTCTCCTGTGGTGGAAGCAGTGTTTGGTCTTGATCGAGAAAGAGAGGAACATCTAGCAAAGCCAGGGAGGCAGGAATAAAACCACAGAGCATGGCATCCTGGAATCTACAGAACTGGGCTCAAGTCTTGGCTGTACCAGATTCTGAGCAAGTTTTTAACCTTTCTGAGTCTCACTTTCCTCATCTGTAAAATGGGAATAATAATTGCAGCTCCCTCACAGGTTCTTGTGAGGATTGAATGTGACAATATGTGTACAGTGCTTAGAATGCTTCTGTGGGGCACGCGGTGAGCCCTCGTAGTGACGTCAGCTACACCGAGACTCCTTCCCACAGCGCCTACTCCATGTTGGCAGTTACATGGCATCCTGTTTCCCCCATTACCTGAGGGACAGGGGCTGTGCTTTATTTGATTCTAAATCTCCAGACCCTGGATCAGGACCTGGCACAAGGTAAGCCCTTGGATGGGAGTTGGGAAAGAGGGGGCTGGTGAATGACCTAGCGGGTAGAACTATAGATAGAATTGTAACTCCAGGGCTTAATAATGCAAGTCATTGGCTGTTGCATTGAGCAAGATGAACACCCTCTAAAGGTGCGAGTCAGGTCAGACTTCCCCAGACCTCAGTCCGTCTTTAGAGGCAGGGGAAATGTGGCCAGGTTTGTGAAAGAATCACCAGAAACAGACACTGACCTGAAGGGAACCACATTACCCAAGCCTGCGGGGCCCTTTAAGGCTCATGGACAGAGGTGTGGTTCATCCAGGGTCCAGGGTCACTGCCATCCATAAAGCAGGAGAAGCCGGAGCCTCTAACCTGGAAAATGCTGCCTGCTCCCTCTGCAATATGCCGCCCTGTCTCAGTGCCGGGGTCTGCCTCTGCCCAGTGTGACTTCCCACGGCATCACATCACTGCACAGAGATGGAGCATGATGAGCTGGAATTCAGCTCATGCCTCATTCATGGGATTGCTCTATTTCCAGTGACAAAAACAGGCACTTGCTTTTCTGGAAGGCTGAATCTGTGCTTTTCATGTCTCTCTGTCCTCAAATAGCCTGGGGACGACTGGGGTTAAGTGTAAGACGAAGAACAGAAGAGGAAGAGGAGCAAAGAAGAATCTATACTCACTGGGCAGCTGGCCCCCAACTCCCATCACGGTGAGATGGCTTCTGCACAGGCTCCCAGGCGCCATGCTTGGGCAGAAGGCACCTGAAGAGCTGCCATTAATTCCCGAGCCTCTCCTGCAGCCAATTTTAGTCCAACTCCTTGATTTAATTACACTCCCGTGTACAGTAGGAAGCTTGCACTCTCCTATACACGATGAATATTAAGCTGATAGACCTGTAATTTCCTCCACCAGGCGTAGTCCCATTTTTGCATATTGATGCCACATTTAGTTCGTTATTTTCTAATTTTCCATCTTTCTGGTCCTGTGCTTACCACCTTCTCCCCATAATAATTTCTATCACCTTCTCCCCATAATAATTTCTCTCAGCACGCACATATGCACTGCTTTCCCTCTGTCCTCCAACTCTGCCCAGATGGTGAGCAGCACACCCCCGAGCGACCTGAGCCCCCTTTTATACCTGCCACAGTGTTAGGAAGAAGTCTGGGCACTCGTCTTTCATTGGAGGCCATATGGCTATAAATGGTCAAGAGAGATGATAAGGATGGAGCTGCAATGGGGTTCTGAGGATGAATGTGAGATCAGAGACATGCACACATCCCCACAGATGTCAGAGCTTGCCTTCCTCTGGATGCACCTCCTGCCAGAAGGAGGCTGGTGTCTTTAAGGTATTTGGGGGGACAGCAATATCTCCCCAGGGATGGAGCAGGAATTAAAGTCAGGAGCAGGTTGGGGTGTCCAGCAAAACTCTGCCTGGTTCCCACATGTCCTCTCCCAGCATCTGTGTTTGGAGGACTTCCCTTGCTGTCTTGGTCAGTTCACCCTGCTGTAACAACGTACCACGGAGTGGGTGGCTTATAAACAACAGAAATTTCTTTCTCACGGTTCTGGAGGCTGGGAAGTCCAAAATGAAGGCACAGGTAAATTTGGTGTTGGGTGAGGAGAGGTTTCCTGGTTTGTAGACAGCTGTCTTCTCACTGTGTCCTCACATGGCAGAAGGGGAAGGGAGCTCTCTGGGGCCTCTTTTATAAGGGCACTAATCCCATTCACGGAGGCTTCACCCTCACAACCTAATCACCTCCCATAGGCCCCACCTCCTAACACCATCACACTCGGGATTAGGTTTCAGCATATGAATTTCGGGGACTCAAACCTTCAGTCTATAGCACTTGGCTTTTGTCTCACTTCGTACTTCTCTCTCATTTCTCTGGAACCGTGTCTCAGAGGCAGCCCACTCCTGGCTTGACCAGCATGGTCTCAGGCTCCCTAATCTGTGCATGTCCCCTGACTCCATGTGAGCTCCCCCTTCATTTCCATCTTGTTTTGTCCGATTCCTGGATCTGTTGTCACCCAAAACCTTACTCTAGCACCAACACGGGCTTTGGCTCCCCCATCCTTCCCCAGGCGCATTGCAGGGGTCTGCTGTGCCAGGCCCTGGGCTAGACTCTGCTTGCACTGGCACTTGGCCCTGGTTTCAGGCTCTTGCTCCAACCAAGCCCAAGGTCCCTTGCTATCCGTGAGTAGCCTCTCACCAAAGATGGAGGAAAAGAAAGGAAGCTCAGAACCATTCAGTGCAGGCGTCTTTGCCTGCATCTCCCAATAGTCCCCCCTTCATGTTGACCCGTTTAGACAGTTTTAACCTGCTTGGTCCTCAAAGAAATTCTCCCTTCATTGGCCCGGGGCCTGTTGATGACCAGATGAACTCCCTGCCTACTCTTCCATACAGGACACTGGATAAGACTGTCAGGGGCTCCCAACCCTTTGAGAGACTGGGTGACACCATGGACATCCTCCCATGAATCATATTTCTCATTGCCACAAGTCATTCCTTGAGAGGATTGGGAGC
The DNA here is from genome assembly GCF_020826845.1 of Diceros bicornis minor. NCBI lineage: Eukaryota > Metazoa > Chordata > Mammalia > Perissodactyla > Rhinocerotidae > Diceros > Diceros bicornis. Next base: position 16,218,449 of record NC_080765.1, read on the forward strand.
AGAAGGGAAGCGAGCCCCAGGGATATCAGAATCTCCATGGAGGCCTGTTTCAGTCCTCATCAAGACTTTCTGATATGTACCTTTACTGAAACTCGCTGATAGACAACTGCTGTTTACATTTGCAAAGTTTAATAAGAAACTTAAATGGACAGTTTCATATAGATGCATCCCTCTTGATGAAATAGAGATATTCTTTGAAAGTCACATGGAATGTAGATTGCTTAGCTGACTTAAATTATAACCTTAATCTGAGTGCCATGTGTTAAATACATGATGCATTATCTCATTTAACCCTCACTAGGCCCCTACAAAGTTGGTATTATTTTCAATTCCATTTTATAGATTAGGAAATCATGGTTCATAAATGATGAACGGTTTGCCCAGGTACCACTGGTACTAAGTGGCAGGATGGAGATTCAAACTCAGATATTGTTATTCCAAATCCTATGCCTTTAACCACTATGCAGAAAAGACATCCAAGTGGGACCAGCTGACAGCGCAGACTCCCCACCCATCTCCAGCAAGAGCATGTGGCAGGGCTGGCAGAGTTCAGAGCCTGACTCGATTTAAGGACAAAAAGCTCCATTTTATTAGGCTCTCCAGAGGTCCTGACAACTGCTGACCAAACTCATAGCGTCAGCGGGTAAGCTGGGGTCCCTTATTCTTTTGGGAGGCATCACAAAAGCCCTCGTGCTAAGTCTTCCTGCACCTCAGCAGTCATCCCATTCTCTCTCCTAGAGGCAAGAGTCCAAGCGAAGGCATTCTCCCACCTGGGGCCACATAGGGCACCTAGAACTGATCAGACACTGGATGATCTTAAAGCCAAAATCACTCAGTTCAGGAGCCCGGGGTCTCTAACTTCACTCTAAGAAGAAATTCATCAACCAGCTTCAGAATTCTTGTTACTGGACAGAGCATTTCCTTTCATCAGTTCTGACAAGTTCTTGCTCACTGACTTCCCTTTTCCAGACTGGATGCAAATACCATCTTTCTATTATTAGAGTCTTTGTTTAGACAAACTAGGAGTGATTGGTTAGGTTGAGGCTGGTTTTCCTTTACACGCTCATCCTGAGCATACTCTGGCCACCCCAATTAGACGATAAGACGTGCTGTTCTGATGGGATTGTCTAGTGGTCCTCAAATCTCCTTAGCAACACATTTTTAAAGGCTCTTAGAATAGATTGCATCTGCAGCTGACTAATTCCATCCATTATGTGTTGCTTTATAGTGGTTCCACTTGGAGGAAGATCCTTCCTCCATGAGCCTCAATTATCTCTCTGATAAAATGGGGATAATTATTGAAGATGATGATATCAATGATGATGATGATGATGATGGCAACTGCCCTGTATCCTAGGATTGCTGTGCAGATAATCAGGGTAATGCATGTGAAAGGCAAACTGTAAAGTGCCAAATTGAAGCAGACTTATCTAACAGATTATGTGGTAAAATAGAGCTAACACCGAACTGGGAGTTAGGTTTCAGGCTATTTCCAAGGCTGAGGACATCAGTTAACATTTCAGGGGGACCCTTCTCCCATTTGTGAAATACAAGTCGTGGTCTTTGCCTTTCCTGCTAGCAGGAGTATTGGAAACCAAGTGAGCATTCTGGAAAGTCATTTGTAAACTGTAAAGTAGCGTGCAGGCAATATAGGATGACCAAATTCTCCAAGGAAGCTTCTAACATGGAGAAATCATGTGGCAAATCCTTTTGCAAAGCAAATAATCTCCTGATTACATATGCTTCTTAAATCCAGAACATGCTTAGATTTCAATTTTAAACCAGCTCAAATGAATTTGCCACATGTCCATACTGAGGTGAAGTTTATTCCATGGCTATTTGTTGAATGAATGAATGAATGAGTGAGTGAATGATGCCAGGTATAACAAAGAGATGGCTCTATTCTTATAGCACCAACTCCACATGACGTTTTTAAATCCCTCCATATAATTAGCTTCCTGAACTATCACCAGGCAGCATAAATCTTTATTGGTACTACTAAGAGCATCTGAATTATTGAAAAATCGCTTTTACTACAAAGTTTTATTAAGAAGTGTGCCACATGTTATATAGTGTTTCTGTTAATTGAGCATCGAGTGAGTGAAACACACACAGACGCAGGGAACTTACTAGGCGAGGAATCAAGACTTGGCGGTACGTTTGCTTCTGCGCCCAGCCCCACAGCTGTCCTGGGTCTCCGTCCCCACCGAGTACCCTGAGCTCTGCTGGCTGTAAGGAAGACCCTGCCATCTCCTGTCACAGTCACGATGCCATCTCTTCTTTCCACCACTACGAGCTCAGGACTTCGGGGTCTGGGCTGCAGTCTCTTCACATCCTGCTTTGTGGCAAGTTATAACCACACAGTAGATGGTACCCACTTAGTCTACCATTGGCAACATCCTGTTGGTGCACGCCAGCAGGAAAGGATGCCATTGGTGTCTGGTTTCCTGGGTGCCTGGTATTCTGCTTTCCCTACCTTGGTCAGGGCACTCTTCCTTGCCCCTCTTTAAATCCCACAAAGACTGCACACCTTGCGTACAACACCCCTATATTAGAGGATGTTATTCTCACAGTGCATTTCCTGGACTTACCTTACCGCTGTAAAAATTAATGGACTGGAGATTTGTGTTCGGTTCTCAAAGAACTTCTCCTAAAAAGCTGCAGTAGAAGAAAGCCTAGTTCGATGGCGAAAATGATGACTAGCTTGGATGATGACCAATTCAGATAATTGGCCGTAGACCTCTAATCTCACCAGCATCCCTCTGTCACTCAGCAGGGAACTGGCCCATCATTCCATCAATACATTTATTTTGTCAGCTGTCACTGTGTGGCGCCCACATGTCTCAGCTGGGTAACTTAGGCTGAGCAATGGAAACCTGCCAATATCAGAATCATTTCATCCCTACCACGTGCCTCTCTTGTCATATGGATTTTCAATGCATTTCTGCCTGGCTTGGCAAATCTAAGCCATGACCTTGCTCTTAGCTACTGGGTCTCTTTAATTATTACTATCAATTCCAACCAGCTTGAGTCAGTATATTTCCAAACTGCATTAACTCAGTAAGTTCCACTCATAAGATTTCTATTCTGTTCTGTCTGACATCCCCCTCTATAAACACACACACACGCACCATTCATCCAGTATCACTTTGAACTGGTTATTTCTTCTCAGCAGGGAACACGTGCACATACACATGTTGATTTATTTGCATATGACTTTTAATGCACAGTTTTTCCTTAGAGTAACTTTAATCCTGTCAGAAGGAAAGTACTAGATTCGTGATAATGTTAAATAACTAAACTATTGCCTGTTCAACACTGAATCCTGAGCTTCCCGAACTGGGCACCATTAATTCAAGGGATATTGGTCATTATGTTGAGAGGTGAAGCAAGCAGTCAAAAAATGTTCTCAGAGAAAAGCTATGTCTTATTTCATCATAATCCCAGAAATGAAACGACATCACGCATCTCACGAGAAAGTGGTCATGAAATAGCCTAACTAAAGTGATTTTGCTATGATGTTGTGGGCAGGGCACGGAGGCATGGAAGGGGAAGAAACGTGAGCTTTCAAGCCAGGTCTGCATGCAAACTCAGCTCTAGCATGGTGTGATTGTGGACAAGCTTCATCGTCTGTAGAATGGGGATGATGATAGGGTTGTCAGTGAGATCTAAGTTAAATAGCGCACACGCATGAAGGCCCAGTCCAGGCCTATTATTTAGTAGTCCCTCAAAGGCACATGCTGTTCCTGCTGGTGCTACTGTGATTGCACCGGCTCAGTCATTAGCCAAGAATACAAGCAGTAATACTTCAAACTTATCTTGAAACAACCCTTCCCCTTCTGACCCCTCTCAAAACAACAACCACAAAAATGGTGTAGAGAGGCTACTGATTAACTCTCGATATATATTACCCTCCTTTTTAGTAACATAATCATGATTTCCCAAGAGAAATATTGTCACTCACTTGAAAGAGTGCATTCCACAACCTCCCTTGCAGCTACATGTCATGTAGACACGACTAGGTTCCAGCCAATGAGATATCAATAAAAGTGGTGTGAAATTTCCAGGAAATATTTTTAAAAGGAGAAGGTATTCCCTCTTTCCTTCTACTTTCTCCATCTTGTTGCCTGGAACACTGACGTGAAGATTGGCACTCTAGCAACCATCTTGGATTATGAGGACGGGCTCACAGCCTAGGAGTGGAAGGAGTCTGAGTCTCTGACATCTTCCTGTAACAGATTTATCATTCATGGACTGCTTATTTATGGAATTCTTTTATATGAGAGAGAAATACACTTTTATCTTATGTAAATCTTTAAGGTATTTGGGGGTTTTCTGTTATAAACAGGCAATTCTAACTCACGCACCTGACTTCTCCACTCTTCTCCCCATCAGCTCAAGGGCCAGCTGGACTGAATGAGCTCTGACCATTTCTTCTCTCCCCCTTCATTTCAAAGAGTCAAAGTCCCAGGATAGGTTTTCCAATTAGCTGAGATTAGATCAGGTGCCTACCCTGATTCCATCAGGGATGAGCGGCCTTGAATCGGGAGGAAGGAGCCCCAGCAACGCCTGGATTGCCCACATCTTCAGGAAGAGAAAGGTAACATTCCAAAGGGAAATGAGGGTGCTGCTGACAAAGGTCCACCACAGAACCTTCCCCCTTCCTCATCTTCCCTCTGGGACTTTAGCACAAGCAGCAATCAGTGTGGTTGCAACCATGAGTGCCAGGACCTTTGAATGTCCAATAGGGACAAACAACACTTTCATTGCAGAGTGACTCTAGCAATGGGATAAGGAGGCATAGTCATGGCACAGAACAGGGATTTGGGCTTCTTCATTCAATGTTTATTACAAGTCTACTAAATACCATGTCTATTGTAGACACTGGGGACACAAGAATGCAGAGTTAATTGGCCTGCCTGATACTCACAGCCTAGAGGGAGGTGCAGAAGTTGACAGACAAGTGCATGATAGACGCCAAGGTGGAGAGATAGGTAGGGGTTTACAGGAGCACGCAGAGCAGGATATAACCCAGACTGGGACACTTGGGGAGGAGGGGGAGTGGCGATGATTTCCACGAGTCCAACTTCGAAGCAGAATGAGAGACAAAGCAGGAGAGGACGCAGAGGGAAGAGCAGGTGGGAGGCAACAGGGAGGGTGAGCACAGCGGGTCTGGGGAAGTATGGGTGAGGGAATATAGTAGACCAAGAGCAGGCCGTGGAGGGCCTGCGGATATGGAGCAGAGCCTGGAATATATCCTGTATCCAAGGGAGAGCCGCTGAAGCATTGTAATCACGAGGAGCAACGTGATGAAATATGCATTTTAGAATGATTAGAATGATTACGCAGTGTGGAAAATGGATGGCGGGGGAAGGGGCAAGATTCAAGCCCCAGCGACCAACTAGGAGGCTGTTGAAATAATATAATAAAAAATAACGGTGTTCTGAACTGAGAAGAATGTTGCTTTACAAAAATAGTGCAGCAATGGTCTTTTTCCGGCCAGTTCTTATTTTGTTCCCCTAATGGAAGCCAAAAACGTAATGTTACATTGGAGGCATCTCTGTGTGTATCCAGAAGAACAGAGGCCAAGTGGACAGATTGCGGGGACCCCACTGGATGCTGGAGTGGAGCATCAAAACATTAGCAGTTAGCTCCATGCTTCTTAGACCGTCTCTCTGGGACGTCTGTGGTTTCCAGCAAGCCCACTCTCTGTCAGAAGCTGGAGAACTGACAAATCAGAATGGCACTGCTGGTTATATTGGCATTCTGAATGAATGAGGGAGGGAATGAATGAATGAATGAATGAGCTTACCAATTAATTGCATTTCTGGATTGGGGCCACCCTGGTTTCTATAGTTAAACATCAGGGTGAGGGAATTTTTGCCCATTCCTATCGCTGTCTTTCTTTTTTAAGCCCTTCTTAAAAGAACTGACAAGTGCTATTGAACCATCCCTATCTCTCCACTCTACTCAAGGAAGTGAGCAATTATCCACCATCAGAAATGGTATCTGGGACGCGTGGGAGACAACCTATAGCCTGGAATTTTAAATGATCTTATAGTCTTTTACTGTCAGTCAAGGCAGATAACTCAGGAAATGTATTTTTGGAAATGCTGTAAATGCAGAATAAAAGTTAAGCACATAGATAAGACATGGAACCTGAATTATCAAACACCATGTTACTCTATAAAAACCTTCACTGAGCCATCAGCGTTCACTTTGGAGCCCTGAGAGAAGTGGATTTTTTTCAGGTATGGTGATTGTCCTGGTGGGAATGAATTCAGCAAAGGAAAGAATGTGCCACATGTCTAGCTGGGCAGTGTTTGCACTTATGCTGAATTGTCCATAATGGGTTTATTCCCTTTCCATCCTGTCTCTTAACCCTCTGAAAGAAGAAGAGGAAAGTTTGTAGGGTAAATCTGAATACAGGATTATCAAGTGGGTGCCAACCTAAATTTCACTTTCCCTCCCACTGTGATCAAATAAATTCATTAGGACCCTTGGGTCTGGGGTCCCTGAGATGCCCCAGGAAATTCCCAGTGGCCTTCTTACCGTCCTGGACAAGGACACACAGCCCTTGATTACACAAAATGATAGCACAAACTAATATTCAGCCAAAAAGCATCTGTGGACCACCTTACATCCAACAGGATGGCTACTACTTAAGAAAGAAGCAACAACAACAAACAGAAGATAACAAGTATTGGTGAGGATGTGGAGAAATTGCAGCCCTTGCACGCATTGGTGGGAATGTAAAATGGTACAGCTGCTATGGACAACAGCATGGTGGTTCCTAAAAAAATTAAGAAAAATTGAAAAAATCTAAAAAATTGAATTACTGTCTGATCCAGTAATACCACTTCTGGGTATATATCCGAAAGAATTGAAAGCAGGGTCTCAAAAAGATATTCATATACCCACATTCATAGCAGAATTATTCACAATAGCCAAAAGGTGGAAGGAACCCAAATGTCCATCAACGGATGAATGGATAAGCAACATGTGGTCTTTACATACAATGGAATAGGATTCAGCCTTAAGAAAGAGGGAAATTCCGATACACGCTACAATACAGATGAACCTTGAGGACATTATGTTAAATGAAATAAGCTAGTCACAAAAAGAAAAATACTGTATGATTCCACTTATAGGAGACACCTAGAGTAGTCAAAAATTCATAAAGACAGAAAGTAGAATGGTGGTCACCAGGAGCTGGGGGGAGGGGAGAATGGGGGGTTAGTATTTAATGGGTATAAAGTTTCAGTTTCACAAGATGAAAGGAGTTCTGGAGATAGATGGTGGTGATGGTTGCACAACAATGTGAATGGACTTAACACCACTGAACTGTACACTTAAAAATGGTTAAGATGGTAAATTTTATGTTATGTGTATTTTACCACAATTTTTTTAAAAAGCTTCTGTGGGCCTGTAGGAGAGAGGAGGTACCAGAGAGCTAGCCAGTGCAAAGTACGTTATTTAAAAATACTATTTTAAAACCTATAGGAGATGCAGCCTCACTTCTTCTTGCCCTCTGCTTTCTCAGTCCCTTCCTTCCTCTCTCTACCTGGGTCACTTCGGGCATGCAGAGATCATCCTGGTGTCTTCAGTGCTCGGGTGACCTCTGCTCTAACCCCCTCCCTCACCATTACGGTCATTCATCACCAAGATTTCAGGCATCCCCTGGTTAGCAACGAGCTCCAAACCATACCCCAGCTTCCTCCTTTCCGTGAAGTTTCAGACTCACGTTTTCACTTGCCCACTAGAAACCTTCCCCTACAGGTCCCATGGAGAACTCATTCTGTCCCCAAACACATCCTCCTTCTGTGTTCTGATTGTAATTAATAACATTACCCCCCGACCCAGACTCCTACATCAGAGTCCTGGGAGTCTTTCTGGAACCATCCCCATCTGCCTGCCTCTCCTTTTCCCATCTCTCAGGCATAATTCTTTCATTTCTATCACCAAAACTTTGACTGTGTTCCCTCTACCCAGCCCCTTCCATGCCCCGGTCAGCCTCTGTCACATCCTAACTGATCCCTCAACTCCTTCATTCTCTAGATCCCGACATTCCATTTTCTATACTGCTTTTTAAAAACATAGATGTGATAATGTCACTCTCCTGCTTAAAAGCTTTATCAACTTTCCCCACGGCTTATAAAAGAAACCTCCTCCAATTTCCCAAGGCAGAGTGGGTACTCTCAAATGTCTCAGGAAATAAATTAATTGGTCCAGCTTTGGGTCGGATGACAATTCCTGGTCTAACCACTTGTTACAAGAAGGATGCAGTTATTTATGAAGAAGGCAGCTGCAGTAGGCAGAATTCTAAAGATAATACCCCAAGATTCCTGTCCCTTGTTTATTAAATCAAACGTTAATCTAGGGACTGCTGTGAAGGAATTTTGCCGATGCCATTAAAGTCCCAAATCAGTTAACCTTAAAATATGGAGATTATCTGTGTGGGCCTGACCCAATCAGGCTAACCGTTAAAAAGAGGGAGATTTTCCAGCATGCAGCAGAAGGGGGAGTCAGAAAGAGTCAAAGCAAGAGAAGGACTCAACGTGCTGTTGTTGGCTTTGAAGATAGAGGGGCCATCTGCAAGGACCAGAAATCAGCCTCTGGGGAGAACGACCCCATTAAATTCTGCCAACGACCAGAATAAGCATAGAAGCAGATCCTTCTTTAGACCCTCCATGTAGAAGCCCAGCCTGGCCGACATCTTCATTTTAGTCTTGTTGAGACCCTGAGTGGAAAGCCCAGCCGAGCCCACCCAGACTTCTAACCTAAAATGTTGGAAGCTAATAGATGGGTGTTGTTTTAAGCCACTGACTTAGCAGCAATTTGTTACACAGCCACAGAAAATGAATATAGGAGCTCTCTGGGCTATCTCATGGAGCGGATGGGGAGTGCTCCACAGAGGACAGGATGTGCTGAGCAGACAATTCCATAAGTGGTTGTTTTACCCGCAAACCCACTTTAAATAGTCCCATTCACCTCTGTCTGTCCTGCGTTACTTTCTCTGCCCTTTATTAGATTCACTTAGGAACTTCATGAACTTTTCAAAAACAAGCATTAAAATTGTAATTACTTTTATCCTAATCTAGATATATTTAAGATTGCCAAAATCTAATATACCACCATCTTTCCCACATATCACTGTATATGGTTATAAAAGTTAATAAATTAATATTAACTCCTCCCACGACCTTGATCCTCCACTTCCCTCTCTGTCTCTCTCATTCACACACACACACACACACACACACACACACACACACACAGTGCATGGCCGAATTATGCCTCTATCTCTTAATTGGAAGGAAATAAACGGCCATTTTCAATAAGAAAATAAGAGTTAACCAGTACCCACACTGTCTGCTGATTCTGATTTAAGAACATGAAATTTGGGATTACTTAGAGCAAAATCTAATTCCCAGATGCCTCATTTAGTGGCTACATGACATCTCTTAGTCTCAGTTTTATCACCTATCAACTGGGTACAATAATATCACCTACCTCACAGCATTCCTATGAGGATTAATTTAAATAATGCTCATGGAGTCCTTAGCACCTGCCTAGCATGAAGTCTGTTCTCAGTAAAAGGGGTCATTACTACTGTAAAGGAGATGAATACATGCGGGGCTTTAAAAGTAAGGACATTAGAACAGCTCAGGCTTGCTCAAGTCTAGGTCCCCACAATAGTTCAGTTTGGTTACGGTTTTGAGTTCAGCCGGGTCTAAACAATTCTCTCTCTGGCTCTGAGTCCATCTTTCTGCCATATAGACATCACTGAGCTGCCTCCAGCTACTCATTTTTGAGTTACCTACAGACACTTGGTTGGTGAGAAACAGACAAAGCAATGCAGAAAGGAGCCATTATCAGCAACTCTTCTTTCCAGGGCCATTTCAGAGCAGAGCCCAGGATCTCGAGAGCTGTAAGCACGTGGCAAATGAACCTCCTCCCGTCAGGAGCTGCTTCCATGGCTGTGACTGCTGTACCCATGGGGGATGTCAGAGTCAGATTACTGGAGATGTCAGAAACAAAACTGGGGAGATTAAATGGACACCAAGAAGTGCAGAGAGGCGGTAATTGCTCTTCACCTAAGTATTCAAAAGAAAGAGTTCAAGAACACAGAAAATGCAGCAGAGCTTGACTTGATAGGAGGAGCCTTCGCCGCCAGCTGCTCCTGGGACCTGGGCAGAGTCTGAGGCATAGTGTGGTCCCAAGCATTCTCAGAGCATTCTGGAAGCTTTTCACAGGGAGTGGCCAAAGTCCAATCCAAAATAGGGAGGTTGTCCTCAGGGGTGGCCAAAGAGTAATGAACTACACCAGGTTCTCAAAGGTGGTCCCCAGACCAGCAGCTGAAGCATCACCTGAGAACATGCTAGAAAAGCTAAATTCTCAAGTGCCACCCCAGACCTACTGAATCAAAAACCCAGGTGCTAGAGTCCAGCCATCAGCGTCTTAACCTGCCCCCAGGTGATTCTGATGGACACTAAACTTTGAGAACCAAAGTCTAGAGAGCCACAGGTCCCATACCAAACTCCAGTAGGGTCCTGGTTGAGAAACATGTGGTAAAGCTTCTCTTGGTCAAGGTGCTTTCCCTCTCACACACATTTGTGATGAATTTTTTCTGTTTTTGTTTTTGTTTTTTTTTATAGGAAAGGCAATATCTACCTCTCCAACCAAACCACCCGTCGTGACCCCATCGGGCATCCACAGCACATTCCAGCCACGAGAACTCTTCACCCTTGAGCTTTTGCTGATGTTCTTCCTTCTTCCTGGAGTGCCCATTCCTGCCACCATCCGCCTGCTCGTCGCTCAGGCTCAGTTCAAGCACCTGGGTTCACCTGGACTCCTTACATACACCCGGAACTTTTTATTGCACTGAATCATTTTCATATTTGATTTCCCCTACTAGACACTAAGCTTAAGTGTATGGACTCCAACTACAATTGTGGGTTGGAATCCTGGTGCTACCACTTTCTAGATGTGTGACTTTGGACAACTCACTCCACCTCTCTTTGTCTCCATTTCCTCATCTGTAGAATGGGGATGATAATATGCATACTTCACAGGGTGGCATGAGGAGTAAATGAGAGCACGCATATGAAGTGCTTAGAACAGCACCTGGCCCATGGTAAGTGCTCAATTAATGTTAGCTACTATTATCAACCTTATTATTACTGTCATGATTGTATCTTCTCCAGGCTCTCAAATCACTTTTCTCGTGTTTCAATGAGCAAAGTGGAATCAGAGAGTTTAATAACGTTCTCAAAGTCACATGGCTTTTCTCTAACCAATGAGGTGGTTATAGTCAGGATACCTGTAACCACCATTTGTGCGGGTCTAGCAGACTTTCCATATTGACTGCTATGTTCCATCCTGGAGGCCAATTGTAAGACCATTTGTGTGGAAGGGCCACGCCACTGCGTGGAATCGGTCTTTCTGAAGATGGTGGCTGAGCCACTTGCGACAGGCTCAGGTGCTTACAGCCGGCCAGCAGGGCCGGTAAGAGACCTCTGAGGGGACCTGAGGGCAGGCTCCATGTTCCCCGGCTGAGTGATACAGCCATTTGGCCTGTCTCACTTCCGACTTTCTGGTTCTAGAAATAATCATGTACTGAGCATCAAGCATTTCCAAGCCCTGGGCAGGGCACTGGACATAAAGAGATGAGTGATGTTGGCAGATTCACCCTGCCACCCTCTAACTGTTGGACATGCTCACAAAGGACACAATACAAAGCACATCCAACACCCACAAATGAATAACAGGTAGATTACAGATCACGTGGGGCTTTCTACCTCCCAGCTGGTATTGGAATAACCAAGCTGCAGGGCACTGCCAACCTTGGTTATCTATCCATCAGAGGAAGCCAGACTAGAACAGAGAGAGGGGTTCGTGGGCCTGTGAAAGCATGCCCTGCCTGGACATCCAACAGAAGGAAAAGCAGGGCACGTAAGCACCCACAGCGCCTGCCACAAGCAGTTCGGGAGGCAAAGACTCTGCGCCATGCACGGGCAATGACCCTTATCCCTGGAGCCCTCCCACTGGAGAAAAGTAGCGTGGGCTTCAGCAATCACATCAGCTACTCTTCTTCCCTTGAGGGAGGACCACAGATAGGCTGGGGGAGAGTGCTCACTCCAATACCACCACTCCCAGGGGGAAGGGGAGTAGAAGACCCCTTCTCTGCAGCCAAATGAGACAGGTTGAGATAAGAGGTCTCTCAATAATACACAAGAAGTTTCTCACCCTAAAGAATCCTTACCTGAAGAGGAGATAGACCCCATACCTAGCTCATGTCAGTGGATAGACAATATGGGTGTGAGAGGGTAAGTCTACACTCGGTGTTGGTGTGATGGTGTGATAAGGTAAGTCTACTGATGGCTGTGATCCCATCAGTCCCCTATCAGCCTGGAGACTTATGCAAGATATGCTTGAGAAGACCCCTGAGCTAATCTTAAAGGACCATGGGAAGTTGGCCAGGTGAAGAAACAACTCCATAGCAATAAAGGAGCGTTATGAGCAGAGGCCTGAAGGTGTCAAACTGCATAGCCGTGGCACGTCCACTGGTAGTTCGGTTGCCGGCACATCATTTCAAAAAGTCAGGGAGTGGTGGAATTTCAGGTTGAAATGGTTGGAAGAGACCAGATTATGGAGTACCGTGCTCATCATGAGTTTAGAATTCGAGAAGGCATCATGGACAGTTTTATTCGTGTGTCTGCTAGAGTCAGGTTTGTTTTACAAAGATAATAACTAGCATTTATTGAGCACTTTCAATGAGGCAGGCATTATTCTCCATGCTCTACACGTACTAGTTCATTTAATTCTTGTCAACTCCTCAGAATACCATTATTAACCTGTTTATAAGTGGGGAAACTGAGGCACAGAGAAATTAAGTAATTTGTCCACGGTTACACAGCTGGTATATGGCAAACGAAGGATCTTAATACAGGCAGTCTGGCAATGAAACTGACATGCTTCATATCATACTTATTACCTCACTTTTGTTACTTCTGTTTTTCAAACCTGAGCCTAATTAAGGGAACTGTATGAAGGAGGACTAGTATATTGTTTTTAAGGATTTGGAATAAGTTAGAGCTACCTTTCAAATTCAGGTCCTGGGTATGTTACTTTAAGAGTGTTATTAAACTCTCTGATTCTATTTTGTTCTCTGAAACATGGCAAAAAGTGATTCCTCATGGAGTGGTTAAGATGAAGTGATGAAGCATATGAAATACACCCAGCACACTGCCTTCAACAACACGATAGGTGCTTGTGAAGTGTGATCAGCCTTAGCATTGCATTTCACATTGGGATGAAAACTTTCCCCCATTATTGGATGCTCAGATATATAACAGGCAAATGGGGGCATATGTTTTGGGGTTGACAGGTCACTGAACTCACACTAGACCCACCGGGTAGATTCCAAAAGCAAACCTGATCTGGAACTTTCAGTGGAGCTAGAATGACTGGAAATGCATGCTGCCTTCATTGAATGAAAGAGAGGTAAGAAGAGAAGGAGAAAGTGAATCAGTGTGAATGCTACATTCTAAAGAGAAATGGGAAAGTCATGCCAGAGCATTAGAATTATTGGATATGTGCTGGGTTCCTTTGCTCCTACAGGAACAAAATGATATGGCTGAGTGTGCCCACATCACTAAGAAAGGGCATCGGGCTCCTTCTCAACTCACTGCAGCCGCCTTCATGTATGTGTTCCGGGAAAGCTTGTTGGGGCGGGCAGAATCTGAATGAGGACACCCTGAGGCATCCCCGCTACTGGGAATTAAGTGCGCCAAAGTGAGTGAGCAGGTGCCATTCATCTTAGGCAGGAGGTCTTTACCTGGGGTTTGTAATCATAAATTTAGATGGAGAAAAAAATTACATCTTTAATTTTCCCTTACCTCTAGCTGAAATCTAGCCTTCTCTTCAATTATGGATGCGGACAACAAACTGCTGTAGAATTCACAGTACCTGAGACTTTATCCCTGGTAAAAGCACAGGTAGTTTTGTATCACATCACGCTTGTGCAGATATCACAAAATATCAATTATGCTCTCATCATGATTTCCAATTAGGCTCATTATTAGCCCCACAGCTAGAACTTGTTAACTAACATGTTAAGAAAGAAGCAGATCCATTACTGTGTCACAAATGTGTTTTTGTAAAATTGTGATAAATAGTTTAAATGTAATTTGTTCCTTCTTTAATCCAATTTATTTTCTTCTATTTTTTAGAAATGCTATTCTGAGAAGGGGTTTATAGGGCCCCCCAGATTGCCAGGGGTCCACGGCTTAAGTGGGGGGTAATGAACCTGCTGCCTAGGACCCCAAAGCATTAGGACCTGGCATTGCAGACGTGCTCTGCACATGAGAAAAAGTGACTCCTGAGGCAGGGTGTACACTCTACAGCCTGGTGAGGAGAACAAGAAATCCTACAAGGGAAAGAATAAAAGCAATTGACTTTATGGAGCACCTGCTTCCCGTCACACACTGTTCTTTGCTTAAAATAATCTTGTTGTCCAACAACAACCACATGAGGTGAGAACAGTTTCCCCCATTTCACAGATGGGAAAACTGTGGCTCAGAGAAGTGTAACCATATTGCTAGGAAGTGAAGGAACCACAACTCCAACCCAGTCAGTTTGACTTTCCACTCTCTGACCATGGCAATGACAATGAGACAGAACTGCTGGACAAGGGAAGAGGTCAATACATCCACCAGAGAAGAAGCTACCTTGGGTGGTCATGGGGGTGCACCACTCAGACCCCTCTTTATGAGAACCTGCTGGAAGGAGTCCAGCTTCAGCACTGTCTGTTCCTCTGCAGCCTTTTCTCTGAGGACACACCCTCCCCAGTCAGTGACGGAGAATGGCCAATGCCATTACTAAGGTCAGGCCATTCCTGCCTGACGAAGCAGGTCTCCTCTGATGGACAATCTGTCTGCTGCCTGAGGCTTCTCCTACTCAGTTACATCCTCCTTCCTTCCCTCTGTCCTTTCACATGTGCCAGGCTGGCATTGTAGTCTGAAGGCTCCCAGCCTATTCCTGCTCACTCTCCGCTTCATCCTTCACTGATATTTCCTTCAATAAATTCTTGTACGTCTAGTTCCATCTTGGTGTTTGCATCTTGCGGGACCCAAATTAACACATCCCCCAAGTGCGAAAAAAGCTGCAGCCCTGGCGCCCTCTAATGCACAATCAAAGGAGAGTGTTTCCCGTGACAGTTTCATGGGCCAAGAAGGGAAACCAGCCCCTCCTTCTAACCATCACATGAGGAATACATCATGGGAACATAAATGGGCATGGCATGGGTCATGGTTGTTAAGGCTTAAAACAACAGGGTAATTCTATTAAAAGTCAGGATAGTGGTTCCATAGGATGGAGAATATTTGGAGGAAAAGGGCATGAGGGGGATTTCTGGAGTGCTGGTGGTGTTCAGTTTCTTGAGCTGGGTGCTGATTAAACAAGTGTGCCCAGTTGGTGACAATTCATCAAGATGTTCACTTATGAGCTGTGCAGTTTCCTGCCCATTTATTTTTCCTTATTAAAGTGTTAAAAAATGGTATATTTACAGCACCTAGCACTCAAGGAGGTGGAATTTGAGGGGCTGCTCTCTGCAGGACAGGATGCTGTGTTAATTAATGGTGGGGTGGGGAGGGAGGTACTCTGCACATCCCACCCACCAGCTCCAGCAATCCCTGATTTGAATATGGTCGTGGTCCTTGACAAAGAACCTTAAGGCTATTTATCTTGGGGTCCTGAGTTGCTATCAGAGGTTCTAAACTTATCTGATATATATGCCCTTTATGGGTAAACTTCAGTTGAATAAATAAATGACTTACTTACATCTTGACATTTGGAGATGTCAGAAAGAGAAGAAAGAGGGAGTTCTACAATCCTCGGTATTGCCTGTGGCAGGATTCAGTGCTTGACTTTGAAAGCATGATGTGTAGCTCGCAGAGAGAATGAATCTGCCCGAGTGGAGAAATGTGGATATGTGTTTGACAAATCAATTCCCTTTCTTGGAGGAGAAGACAGGAGGCTCCCACAGAGGTCAGGCAGCTCAATTACCAGAGGCAAAGCAGAGCAGTGGAGGTCTTGCAGAATCAAAGGGCCCCCCTCATGTTGATGCTTGCACGGGGACTTACTGGCATCACCTGGTCAGCTGGGAACCGCTGCAGCGAGCCTCTGAAATTAATGACATCCTCACCTCCACAAGCAGGGCCAGCCTCTGCCTTCAATCTCAGAGATTCAGAAACATCTCGAGGCTAAAAGGCACGGAGTGCTCTGCTAAACAGGAAAAATGCCCCCAATAGGATCATAGGAGCCCGAACAACAGTTACCTTTCTCCTGTTCATTCAGCCGACCCTCTTCCCCCAGGGCTCTCTCCCTCTTGTGCCCATGATTGGGGTCATTTACCTCTTACTTGCAGGCAAGGGGAGCTAACATTTTGGTTCTCAGACAAGTTACAGAAAATATGGCTTCAGATCAACAGCAGCACATTAAGAGGCAGTGAACTATAAGGGTTAAGAGCATGAGTTAAGAGCATAATTCTACCACCCAGTAGCAATATGACCTTAGGCAAGTTTCTTAACCTCCTTGTGCCTCAGTCTCCTCATCTATTAAAAAGTTATTCATTACAGTACTTACTTCAGAGGGTTATGAGAATTAAATTAGTGAATACACACAGAGCACTGTAAAATGTGCAATTGATAGACATCAGCTATTATTATTGTGGCCACCATTAGTGCTGGTCGCCAAATATTTCTTGCTTTCTGTCTCCCAGGTGCATGGTACATGGTAGAATTGCCCCTGAAAAGGAAAGATAGCCATGCGACTTGTTTTGGTCAATGAAGTATAAGCAGAAGTATCGCATGTCATCTCCAGACAGAAACTTTAAGAGCTGGTGTGCAGTTCATCCACCATATTCCTTTTTTCCTGACTTGGAAAACACGGCTACATGGAGATGGAGACTCCTTCAGTCAGAGGCCTGGACTGGGGAGGATAGAGAGCGAAGCTCCCAGCCCACTGTAGGTAGACCTGGAGTATGAACAAGAAGTAACTCTCCATTGAAATTTCAAGTTTGTTTGCTACTTCAGCATCATCTAGTCTATCCTTTTTTTTGTGTGAGGAAGGTCGGCCCTGAGCTAACATCTGCCAATCCTCCTCTTTTTTGCCGAGGAAGACTGGCCCTGGGCTAACATCCATGCCCATCTTCCTCCACTTTATATGGGATGCCGCCACTGCACGGCTTGACAAACGGTGCATCGGTGCTTGCCCGGGATCCGAACCGGCGAACCCCAGGCCGCCGCAGTGGAGCGCGTACACTTTAACCATTTGCGCCACCGGGCCAGCCCCTATCCTCTTTTTTTAAGGTTATTTTCTTTTTTTGAGGAAGATTGGCCCTGCACTAACGTCTGTTGCCAATCTTCCTCTTTTTCTTTTTTTTCTCCCCATAGCCCCAGTACATAGTTGTGTATCATAGTTGTAGAGTTGTAGCTCTTCTATGTGGGATGCTGCCTCAGCATGGCTTGATGAGCAGTGAGTAGGTCCGCACCCAGGATCCGAAGTGGTGATCCCCAGGCTGCAGAAGCGGAATGTGCAAAGTTAACCACTACACCACCAGGCTGGACCCTCATCTGGTCTATTCTGACTGAACACAAACCATACCTAAAAATGAGGTGCCACCATAATACGAACCTCAAATATGTGTAATTAGCTTAGGACGTAGGGGGCACACAGGAAGGAAACCACATTGGAGGCTGGAAGGATGGCAACCCCTGTCATGTAGGGCTGAAACGTGGTAAAACTGTTACCTGCTATAACCTAGAATTCAGGTAATATCTTGTAGCTCTAGAGAAAGAAGTTGCAAGACAAAACTTGTGCGTTGATTGATATTGGCTTCATTTGGCCAGGTAACACAAGAAAAGGAGTAGCTCAGAAAATAAGCAGCCAGTTTGCAAGCAGGAATGAACAGAAATGCAGAGTCCTGAAATTCAGAGACTCGTAGATTTGGAAGAGTAAACATTAGAGATAAAATTGTGAAGTACAAAGGCTAATTAAGCCTTTGCAGCAAGAGTCAAATCAACAGTTTGGCCTCATGCTCATTGTTGATATTTCTGAATGTCCTCGCAACTGTGCTTGAAATCTCAGCTCCACAGAGAGAACCAGAAGAGCTTCTGCACTGTGGTTTGGAGGGCTATGGACTCACTCTGACCCCATGTCCAATTCTAAGACCCAGGTCCTCCTTATTCTCGTGGCCCATATCTCATCCCCTGTCTTATCTCCCTTCCTGCCTCACAATTCCCAGTCCCCGTCTTTGTTCTGTGTTCAAACTTCCAGCTTTTTTAGCTCTGTGCCTCGCCCCTCAACCCCACCCTGTCGTTCTAGGGACTAGAGTCCTTCTCCTGAGCCCTGGTCCCTATGATTCTGTCTCTACCAGCTCCTGTCAGGCCCTTGGGACTCTGCAAATCTGAGCCTCTGAATACAGCCATGGCCAAACAGTCCTGAATCTGTGACATCTGCCTGTGACTCACCGACACACCCCCGACTCTGCTGTCCTTCTAGGCTTTCTCTAATCGTCTTATACCAACGACTGGCCAGTTCACAAAACACAACTTAGTGAGCATCTCAGTCGCTTGGACATGGTTCGCACTGGCCCAGTGTTCCCCAGAAGCCCCACTTCTGACCTTACCTTTGTCTAAACGTGGTGCCCAAAGTTGAACCAGTAGTCCAGATGGTAACTCACAAGGGCAAAATGCAAAAGGACCATCACCTTCCTTCCCTAACGTTCAACTGCTTTAATGCAACCTGAGATTCCGCTGGCTCTTTTATCAGCTTTGTGCCTTTCAACGAGCCTGGCTACCTGTGCTTCAGTACACAGCCAGCATCCCCATGAGGTCCTGCCCCGGTATTGTCACTGTGTTACACCCACATTCTGAACCTTTCCCTTCTTTGCTTATTGCACTCTGCCTCCAGACTTTCACACAACCCCTCTGCTCTAGGCCTCCAAGTCTCCCGTTAAGCTCTTCTGGTATGACCCATGGCTTCGTTTCCAGGCCACAATTTTCACTTGTTCCCTGAATTATAGCTGCTTTCAGCAATGCAACACCCCGGCCCAGGTCAATCTGGCTAAGGGACTCTCCGGGGATGACTCATGTGGTTGGCTTTCCCACTGAGTACATCCCAACTCAAAGGAAAGACATTGGACCCTTGCCACATTGTGGGTTCAGAATGAACTTTTGGTCAAGAAAAATGCCCAAGTGTTTTTCACACGATCAACTTTCAAGATGCAAAGATCTCTCATCCTGTGTCTGAACGTTTAATTTGCTGTACCTACATATAATTTTTAATAACTTATTTTAGAGCCATTGGTCACAAAATTGGAATAATTATAATCCTTCCTTAATGACACACTATCAATGGTGAGTATGGATTGGTCCACTTCTGATTTATTTCATTAATATTTATTTATATGTAGATTCATTTATTTTGTAAATATAGTGAAGTTTCATGAACCCAATCTTGAACCCCAAAATGAGGTGATTAAAAATAACCCACATCTACTTGTGTACTCCTTCCTTATCTCTGCCAGCAAAGGAAAATTGTGAAACATTTTCTTGGTTAATCTGTGCTGACTTTACCTGATCATTCCTTTCCTTTCTGGTTACAAACAAATTGCCAGATGCCTGCCCGATCTGACTTTGGGGGACTTTGAACTTCTGTCCTCTCCCAACCCTGGTGTTAGCCCAGGGACCCTTGTTAGGTGGCCACTCAGTGCCATGGGCCCAGGGCAGCATTATCTTGCAAGGCTTAGATTTACCTGGCACATATTTAGGACTGACATCTATTCTATTCTCCATGACTTCCCTCCTGATCTTTTTTTTTCTTCCTATTTCCACAAAACATTAGTTTGCAAATGTCCCATTTTAGAATGCTTTTAGCCTTTAGAAAAACCCACAGTTCAGTTCTTTTGTATCTGAAAGTTAAAAGGCACACATCTGTGTTCTTATCTACATGAGAAATTACATCCGATGTATCACCCCTGACATTAAGTTCACCTGGCTCATACACTTGCACAATTGTCGATTGTCTAATTTTTCTTCACAATCAGTAGAAACCTGAGAAAAGACACCTTAACATCTGCTGGGCTTTCAGGCAACTCATTATAAGAGTTGAGCACCTGGGTTGCCTGTAGAGTATCTGCTCAGTTTTCTCCAGGAAGAGGGTTCCTAGGGGCCTCTATACTCATCTATTCATTGGGGAATCGATACAGGCAAATCTCATAAATGTCAAAGGAAAGTGCACTCAAGATGCTCCCTTTGGTACATTTTAAGAGCAACAAAGCTCATTCTTAAAAGGCAATAAGGCAATGTATGAAGGGTAATATCATAGCAAGCATCTATATATAAAGAAAGGGAAAGAGATAGAGACAAAGAAAGAATGTAGGAGGAATGGAGAGGGTGAAGAGAGAGATGAGAGAGAGAGACAATGAATGAATGAATGAATGAATGAACAAAAACAGAGGGAGAGGATGAATATAAACTGGGTCGAGCAAGCTATCCATTGACATCTACTCATGAGACTTTCTAGACTTCGCATTGTGGAGCCACATGGCTCCACATGTTTTGGAAGAACACCAAAAGAATATGAGATAAATAGCCTGTGGTTGTCATCAAACATACAATCACGTGGTGGAGAGGGGTCCAGAAACAAATGCTTAGGAGTTAATCCAAAGGCCCTCTCAAAAGAGCCCAGACCCCTTGGATTGGTGAGCCTACTCATTAGCGTGGCCCCATAAATATCAGCAGTTATATACAAAATAGAGAAACACGAGTTGTAGATCGCATTACACTGCTTGAATGTAATACCAATAAAATCTTACAACTGTTCATAAATTTTCATCATAGACAAGTGTTCTGGACACCAAAGTTATTGTCATATCACATAGTTGGCCCATAACAAGCATATGTTTTGATCTGAAATAGACCAGTATAAAATCTTTTACAACACC